>NC_142578.1:5122500-6542500 GCF_041283825.1 Pyrus communis
GTTCTGGAACTATCTCTTGGTGTAGCAAGAGACAACCAACGGTATCTTTGTCAACCACAGAAGCAGAGTATAGAGCAGCAGCAATGGCAGCTCAAGAGAATGCATGGCTGGTACAGTTGATGAGTGATCTACATCAACCAGTAGATTATCCAGTACCATTGTACTGTGATAACCAATCGGCCATTCGCTTGGCGGAAAATCCAGTCTTTCATGCAAGAACTAAACATGTGGAAGTGCACTACCACTTTATCAGAGAAAAGGTTCTACAAGAAGAGATTGAGATGAGACAGGTCAAGACGAATGATCAAGTTGCGGACTTGTTCACAAAAAGTTTAAGTACAGGCAAGCTCGAAAATTTTCGCTGTCTGCTCAGCACAGTGCAAAGAATGAGAGCTAACATTGAGGGGGAGTGTTGAGAATCAATGTTAGGTAGAATCAATGTTAGGTATGGTTGAGTGGAAAAAAATTAGGTGCAATTAATGGGTTTTGTGTGGTAGCAAATAATCTTAGTTTAATTAAGTGTGTGGTGTAGCTTTCATTTGGTTTGCTATAAATACCCAAGTCCTCAAGCATTGTATATCATCCAAGGAAAAACAAAGCCTAGAGCTAAATAAGAAAAGCTTTGCTAATTAGGTTGTTTTGTGAGCTTTCTTTAAGAGTGTGCTCTATTTTCTTTTTCTTGGGATCATTAGAGTTATCTTGGATACTCTTCTTATTCAACAAGGTGGAGATGTGATTACCTGAATTGGAGCTCTACACACCTTCCTAGAAAGCCGTGAAACGCGATGAAAAAGAACGATTACAAATCTAGGAAATTGTGGGATCGAGAGAGGCCGAAACCATTGGGGAGAGGTAAAAATGGGTTGAAGAGAATCATGGATGTGGAAAAACAGTTGATGGAAGAGAAAAAGGAAGGTCAGAATTGGGAAATTTCGGATGGAGGACTAATGTCAGTTAGATCAGAGGCAAGAGGAAGAAGAAAATTAGGCCGGAAACAGATGGGCAGAAGAGGAAAGGAAGGGAGAAGAAAAGAGAGAAGGAAGAAAGGAAGAAGAAAGAGAAGGGGCTGTCACCGATCCTGGCCACTGCTAGGGTCCTCATGAACCTCAAAAACCCAAAAGCAACTGCGGGAGAACCCACTCCAAGTAAGTTTCTTCAATTTCACTCAAGCCCTCCGATTCAGGTTCAGCAATCGTAGCAGTACGCTGCACAGCCTTTGCCACAACACAAAATCCTTCTCAAAATCTCAGAATAAGCACACATAACTTCTGACCACATTCAATCTCAACTAAGAAACCAAAAGTTAGTGCGAACCTGTGATTAAATTCCGGGGAAGTTCACAGCTCAATTCTAAGGCATTTCCATTTTCTGCATAACAATCAGAATTTGATATCAGTAAATCCCAAAATTAGGGTTTATGCTGCAGAAATCTAATCTTCCTTGCCCTAAATTACTTCCACAAAGTTTAACAGCAATCAATTAACAAAAATGTGGAAGAACAGTTAGTACTACCTCGCGGTCCAAACTATTACCGACTTCGTCTATTTGACACTCTGGAAACGGAAACAGAAATGGACAAGTCATGTGAGTAAGAAGACGTTAGAAAGTGATGGAGAAAGGAACAGAAATTGGCGGGGAATTCAAACCGAGAACTCTTCTGGACTAGACGATCTTGAAAAGCGCATAAATTAAACCCTAAAAAATGCCAATCAATTAAAGTGTTAGGAAACGAAATTATACGTTTCTGGGTGTGAATTGGGATGAGAAATTAGGGTTTACAGGCTTGAAAGTAGTGTATTAACGTTCCTCCATGGAAGAGAAACGGCGCTCTTTTATGCAAGCCATGTATCGATTCAAATTCCGCCACATAACTAAATAGAGATACCAACGGATAAATATACCCTAAAAAATAAGAAAAACTCTCATGCATGTTCATACACTCACCTGCACCGCAAGTAATGTGTGAGATAGAAACAAAGGATTTGAACCTGTAATATATAAGTTTTTCTCCATAAAAAATAATATAAAAAAAATCAGCCGACTAGGCACAAAAGTTGAACCACATTAATTAGTCGAGGATGTACGTTGTTAAGGTTTATTTGTTTAGTCACTTTTGTTATTTTGGTAATGTTATTTATAGGGTTGGGCATAAAAACCGTGGAATCGCAGATCGAATTGAACCACGACAAAATAAACCGTAAAAATGTTGACAAAAAAAGTCAACTTAGGTTCAAGAACTGGCCAAGTCGTTCATATTGGTTCCTGTTCGGGTTTTCATCTTAGAAAAACCATCCAGAACCAAACTGGATTGTGAATGTACGTAATTAATTAAATTTATTCTAAGGCATTTCCATTGACTGCATAAAAATCAAACCGGATTGTAATGTTGTTTATAGGGGTGGGCATAAAAACCAAGAAATTGCAAACCAAATTGAACCACGACAAAATAAACCGTAAAAATTTTGTTGACAAAAAAAGTCAACTTAGGTTCAAGAACGGAGCCGAATCGTTCATATTGGTTCCTGTTCGGATTTTCATCTTGGTAGAACCATCCAGAACCAAACAGGATTGTGAATGTACATAATTAATTAAATTTATTAGTTGTATACAGATGTCACAGATGAGTGGTCCAAACCAAACTGGCTTCACCTAGTATGACTGCACTTAATCATTTCTCAATTAGGTTTTGTATTACGTATCAAATGAATCTCTCTACACTGCGTCTCTGATAATTTATCTTGGTATAAATGTCTCTTATAATTTCAAATCATGTTCAGTTGTGAACCATAAATATTTTTTGTCTGAGGCTTCCAAAATTTTTGTTTCACTCTTCAATGTTTTGAACTCTTGTGGCGTTTCTAAAGATGGTGGGGAATTCTGCTTCCAAAGGTAGCTCCCCTTCTATATGCCAGCGGAAGAAGTCCAATTATAATGGTTCATCAGGCATGTCAATCTTTGATTTTATTGTGGCGTTTCTCTATGATATTTAAAGTCAATCTTTGATTTTATTGTGGCGTTTCTCTATGATATTTAAAATATGGCATTTCTTTTAATCTTTGAACTTCTTACTTTGAAATAGTATCCTTGGAAATTTACAGTAAAGTAGGATTTTTCTAACAAATTGAAAATGAATTTGGCTTATATGGGGACGACAAAGCTTATTTCATCACCTTGTGGTTGAAATATCTATTTGGTATTGGAAGTAGAATATACGAAAAACATACATATATTTTGGTTAGAATTGTAAACTGGCATGAACTGAATTGGAATCACCATGAACCGAATCATATGATTTTAGTAATAAATTTAAGAAAAATAGCAGTAATAAGATTTTTACCACCTGCAAAAGTAGAGATAAAAACACGAGAACAAGGTAGTTGTAGTATAAACGGCTTAAGTAAAGTCGTTCTCCACAAGAATTGAATGAATAATTTGTTTTTAAATTAATCCTTAGCTAATTATTTGAAACGAAGTTTCGAAAAAGATGATTTTAGATTTTAAAATAATAAAAACGAATTGAAATAAAAATAATTAAATAAATCAACAAAGTAAAGAAAAAAAATTTTGAAAAAGCAATTTAAATACTAAGGTTCCACCATCACCATTAACAATCCTATGTAATTTTACCAATTACTTATGAATTTCCACATACATGCTTTGAAGATTAGGTTTTCCTAATACATATTTCCTCGTGATGTTCAAGTGAAAACGTATATTTAATATGCAACTCGTCTACAATGTTCAGATCAAAAATAAACATGCAAAGATTTATTGAGATTTGTGAAAACATTTTTGAAAAACTATGCAACCCTTAAGAGCGTGATGTTCGCCTTAAGTGAACTTACAATTACTAATCACAAGAAGCCTCCTCAATTTTAGGGTCATATTTCAATAGAAATTGCATCAAATTACTTGTCTAAGTACCCTAATGGTCGCAAATCACCATGACAATTAGATAGTTTAAACACGGTGATTAATATTTCAAAACATGCATGCATAATATCATAAGTAAATTGAAAAGAAACTACATATTCTTGTTAAGGTTCTTGGCTTCACTCTAGCAAAAGAAAATTACAGGAGCACTGACGAATCGAACCGAACCGTTAATATTATTGGTTATGGTTTCAGTTTGAGAGTGGAATCGGCCCGAACCGGACCATGCCCACTCCTAATTGTTTATCTATTCATTTTTTCTTTTCTTTTCTTCTTTTTAATGGGGGCAACTAGTGGTAAATCACGGTTATCCACTCATTCAGGGACCGAAGTGGCTATAAGGAATTCTAGGGTTCGTTCAGTATGGGATATCGAATCGAAACTGACATACCAAATCCCAAACCGAAAATTTTTGGGACGGGAATAAAATGACTGATCCCAAACCGAAATTTCAGGATTCCAGAATTTCGGTATTTCCAAAATATTTTCTGTATTTCAAGATTTCCCGAAACAAAACCTGCATCAAAATCCAAATCAACTAGATTGAAATCGAAAACATTTGAACTTGCATGAAAAACCCAAAATGAAATGAAAGAAGTGATAGTGAATCAGTGAAGATTGATGGGAGATAAAGAGACAAAATGAAGAGATAGTCCGTCCTCCTCCTGACCCAAGCCCCCAATTCGAAACCCTAAGCCCCAATTTGAAACCCCTGTTGTGCTAGGATAGCACCAAATCAATTTTGGAACCAACTCAAGCTAACCCACAGGAAATATATCAAATAAAATGCAAGAACAAAATATAAAAGACACAAAGATTTTAACAAGGTTCCTCCACAGTCAGTGTAACTGGAGTACGTCCTCGGAGCAGTAGGAGCTCACCCAATAATCCACTACCAACCAAATGGGAGTTTACAAAGTGTTGGCAATCTCACAACCCAAAAGCCCAATACACCCAATAACTCTCACACACCAAAGAAACAAATAGAGAAAGAAATATAATGAATAATTTCTTCTCTATACATATAGCTCAAAGCTATTACAACAACAACTACTTTGGTGAATGATTACTAACCGAAGAGAGGAGCTCTTTTCAAATGGGGGATGTGGCACCCCTTGTTCTCTGCCCTCTTTTTCTCTGCAAAACTCTCTGCAAATCTCCCTTCTCTCTTGTTTCCACACAACCGAATGGAAAAGCAACCAAACCCTTTATTATGAAAAAAACCAAAACTCACGGGTGTTGTTTCAAAACCTTTTTCAAAAGCAACCAAACATTTCCCTTATTTTCCTCCCTAAAACAAGGAAGGTGTTCCTCACTTTTGGTTTGTTTAATCTAAAGTTTTCTTGGACTTGTCCACTTGGCCACTTGGCCAATTATTCAACAATCTCCACCTTGGCCAAGTTCCGAAAACGCCATGATAAGCCAACCAACACAATCAACACAAAAAACACTCCCAATCACTAGCAAGAGAACAACTCATGCCGAGCCAAATGCTCCAAAACTCCTACTGCTCAACGCCTTCTTTATATAGGCAAAATGTGAGCCAAGTTCAAGCAATGAACAAACTTGGCTACACCAACAACCTTAGTCAACATATCAGCGGGGTTGTCTTTAGTTGGAATCTTCTGGAGAATGATTTCTCCTTCACCAACAACTTCACGAACAAAGTGATAACGCACATCTATGTGCTTGGTCCTCGCATGATGAACCTGATACTTAGCCAAATAAATGGCACTCTGACTATCACAATGCACCTCCACCTGCTTCTGATCAACCCCCAAATCTCTAATCAGCCCATGTATCCAAATGGCCTCCTTTATAGCTTCAGCAACTGCCATATATTCAGCCTCTGTAGTAGACAAAGCAACAGACGACTGCAAAATGGACCTCCAACAAACTGGCCCTTTAGCCATAGTAAACACATAGCCTGTAGTAGACTTCCTTCCATCTAGATCACCTGCATAATCTGAATCAACATAACCAACTGCAAAATGACCAATACCAGAGTCATCTCTCTCAAAGCATAAACCAACGTCTCGAGTACCATGGAGATATCTCAATATCCATTTAGCTGCTTGCCAATGCTCTTTACCTGGATTATGCATATATCGACTCACCATGCCAACTGCATGAGCAATATCCGGTCTAGAGCATACCATTGCATACATCAAACTACCAACCAAATTTGCATATGGTATATCTTTCATTTGCAGCTTCTCTTTATCAGTTTTAGGACACTGTAGAGAACTTAATTTAAAATGAGGAGCCAAAGGGGTACTAACCGGTTTGGTTGAATCATGAACTCCAAACTTCCGAATCAACTTCTCAAGGTATTGTCTTTGATTCAAGCATACCAAACCTTTCTCTCTGTCTCTAGTGATCTCCATGCCAAGGATCTTCTTTGCTTCACCAAGATCCTTCATCTCGAACTCATTCTTCATTTGCTTCTTCAATTTCTCAATCTCTTCGACATTCTTTGAGGCAATCAACATATCATCAACATATATCAATAAATAAATGAAAGACCCATCTTGCAACTTCTTGAAGTACACACAATGATCATATTGACTTCTAGAATAATTTTGGCCTCTCATAAATTTATCAAATCTCAAATACCATTGTCTTGGAGATTGCTTCAAGCCATAAAGTGATTTCTTCAACTTGCAAAACAAATTTTCTTTCCCTTTCACTTTATACCCATCCGGTTGACACATATAGATCTATTCATTCAAATCACCATGTAGGAAAGCCATCTTCACATCAAGTTGCACAAGTTCAAGATCATATTGTGCAACAAGAGCTAACATAATGCGAATTGATGAGTGCTTCACAACTGGAGAAAAGATTTCATTGTAGTCAATGCCCTCCTTTTGTGCATACCCTTTAGCAACTAATCTTGCTTTGAATCTGACATTGCTTTTCTCAGCAACATCTTCCTTCTTGGCATACACCCATTTGCAACCAATAGCTTTCTTACCCTTAGGCAATTTAGCTAACTCCCAAGTCTTGTTCTTCAAGAGAGAATTCATCTCATCACCCATGGCATTGCACCACTTCTCCTTTTCCTCACTCTCAATGGCTTCCTCAAAATTGGATGGAATCTCATCAGTGATAATAGGAAGAGCAAAAGCAACATAGTCACTATACCGAGCTGGCTTGGTAATATTTCTCTTTCCTCTGTTCTTAGCAATAGACTCTTGAGGTGAAACTTGTTCTTCAACTTGAATAGAATCTTCAAGTTCAACTTCTTCAACATCCTCATGGTCTCCCACTTCTTCACTTGTAGTGGCTTCGACATCAGCGGAAATAGGATTTGAAGTACTAGAGGCAACTTTCTCAAGCTCCACCTGTTGGACATCTTTCACATTCTTTTCAGAGTTTCTGAACATATTTTCTTCATCAAATGTCACATCTCTGCTGATTACAAGTTTCTTCATCTCCGGGCACCATAACCTGTAACCTTTGACACCACTACTAAAACCAAGAAAGATAGCCTTTTTGGCTCTAGGATCAAGTTTATTTTCAGTTACATGAAAATAAGCAGGTGAACCAAAAATACGAATATAATCATAATCAGTAGAAGGTTTTCCAGTCCATACCTCCATTGGCGTCTTACCCTGAACAGCAGCTGAGGGTAATCGGTTGATGATGTGACATGCATAAGTAACTGCCTCTGCCCAAAATGACTTGCTCAAACCCGACTGAGACAACATGCATCTAACCTTCTCAAGCAAGGTTCGATTCAATCTTTCTGCAACTCCATTTTGTTGTGGAGTTCCTCGGACACTAAAATGTCTCACAATCCCTTCCTCTTTGCAAACTTTAAAGAAAGGGTCGGATGTGTATTCACCACCATTATCCGATCTCAAAATCTTAATCTTTCTCCCAGTCTGGTTCTCAACCATTTTCTTCCAACCCAAGAAAATGCTCAACACCTCACTCTTGTGCTTCATAGTGTAGACCCAAGACCTTCTTGAATAATCATCAACAAAGGTCACGAACCAATGTCTACCACTCAAAGAGGGAGTCTTTGTAGGACCCCAAACATCCGAATGCACATAATCAAGAATGCCCTTCGTCTGATGTACAGCAGTACCAAACTTCACTCTAGTTTGCTTCCCCAAGACACAATGCTCACAGAAATCAAGTTTACAAGTCGTGGCACCTTTTAGAAGACCTTGTTTCACAAGCCCTTGTAGAGCTTTCTCACCGGCATGGCCTAATCTCATATGCCACAATCTAGTAGTATCAGAATCGGATGTGCCCATATTTTCTGAGACTACAGATGCTTCACCTGTCACAGTGCTTCCTTGCAATAAATACAAATGGCTATATCGATGAGCTTTCATCACAACAAGTGCACCATAAGTCACCTTCAATGTCTGCCCATCTGAATGAAACCTGAAGCCCTTGGCTTCCAAAGTTCCCAAAGAAATAAGATTTTTCTTCAAATTCGGTACATACCGAACACCTGTCAACTCTTTAACCATGCCATCATGCAACTTCAAACGAACTGTACCAATCCCTTTTGTTGTGCAAGGATTGTCATCTCCCATGAACACAACACCGCCATCAAACTCTTTCAAGCTTGAAAACCAATCCTTGTGAGGAGTCATATGATGAGTACAACCCGTATCCAACACCCACTTAGTAGCACAATAAAATGATGAGGAAGTGGTTAAAGCAAAATCAGAAAAATCTGTTTCAACCTCAGCAACATTAGCTTCAAAACTTTCTTTGCCTTTGGTCTTCAATCTAGGACAATCTTTCTTCCAATGGCCCTTATTACGACAAAAGGCACATTCATCCCTTTCCAAAGGTTTTCTACCTTTAGAGTTTCCTCTAGGTCGAGACTGTGATTTTTTCCTGCTAGAAGAGGATCTCCTCTCCGATGATCTACCTCTAACAATTAAAGCTTCAGAGGTACTATCATGATTTTTATCTCTATGCCTCATTTCATAATTCATCAAGGCATTTGACACATCTTCAAATTTCACAGTTTCTTTACCATGCATAATAGTGGTAACAAAATGCTCATAAGAGTCCGACAAGGAATTCAACAATATTAAGGCCTTATCTTCATCCTTAATATCCTCATCTAAATTTAACAAGTCGGCAATCAACTTATTAAAAGCATCAAGGTGTCTAATCATTTTTGTACCTTCTTTGTATTGGAAGCGGTAGAGCTTTTTCTTCAAGTGTAGCCGGTTCTCTACACTCTTCGTCATATACTTGTCTTCCAATTTTTGCCACAACACACTTGCCAAAGTCTCCCGCATCACAAAATACTTCTGAGTTTTTGCAAGGCACAACCGAATTGAAGAGCAAGCCCACAAATTTAATTTCTCCCATTCCAGTTTCGACATAGCTTCAGGCTTCTCTCCCAAGGCGGCAAGAAGATCTTGTTGAGCCAACACATCTTTAACCTCACATTGCCACATCCCGAAGTTGTTTGTGCCATCAAACTTTTCCACTTCGAACTTTGCATTTTGCACCGTAGTTCTTGCAAACCCGGAGCTGCTTCCAAAAGGATTCTCATCTTGCCCGTCTGACATCTTTGGCAACTAGACAGTACCCAAGAGCAACCAGTGCTCTGATACCAATTGTTGTGCTAGGATAGCACCAAATCAATTTTGGAACCAACTCAAGCTAACCCACAGGAAATATATCAAATAAAATGCAAGAACAAAATATAAAAGACACAAAGATTTTAACGAGGTTCCTCCACAGTCAGTGTAACTGGAGTACGTCCTCGGAGCAGTAGGAGCTCACCCAATAATCCACTATCAACCAAATGGGAGTTTACAAAGTGTTGGCAATCTCACAACCCAAAAGCCCAATACACCCAATAACTCTCACACACCAAAGAAACAAATAGAGAAAGAAATATAATGAATAATTTCTTCTCTATACATATAGCTCAAAGCTATTACAACAACAACTACTTTGGTGAATGATTACTAACCGAAGAGAGGAGCTCTTTTCAAATGGGGGATGTGGCACCCCTTGTTCTCTGCCCTCTTTTTCTCTGCAAAACTCTCTGCAAATCTCCCTTCTCTCTTGTTTCCACACAACCGAATGGAAAAGCAACCAAACCCTTTATTATGAAAAAAACCAAAACTCACGGGTGTTGTTTCAAAACCTTTTTCAAAAGCAACCAAACATTTCCCTTATTTTCCTCCCTAAAACAAGGAAGGTGTTCCTCACTTTTGGTTTGTTTAATCTAAAGTTTTCTTGGACTTGTCCACTTGGCCACTTGGCCAATTATTCAACAACCCCAACCTTATTTGAAACCCCACATACACAGAAAATCAATGGAGAGAATCAGATGTGGGGATGAAGCCGTGAGGTGTGGTGGTGGCTGGAGCGGAGAGAGTTCGTCGGAGTGAGACTGTGAGAAGGTAGTGGTTGCTGAGCTTCAAATTCGAGAAGGAGAGACAGAGATAATCTGAGACTGAATGAAGGGCCAAAGATGAGAAATGAGAAAGAGTGAGTAGGGATGTGTCGGGTTTGGATTGAGTTGAAGAAAGGTTTAGGTGGTTTCTGCCTTCCTGGTTGCAAATAAAGAAAATTCGAGAGAGAGAGAGAGAGTGAATTATGTAGATAGCACCTATGTGCTTTGATAAAACTTTAAACAGCACACACACACGATCTGATTCTTATCCCCACACTTAAGTTATTATAATAATATAATAGGACATTATACATATTCCAACATATATATAATAGATAGGGTTTAAAGTTCGGTTCGGGATGAGAATACCGAACGATTTTAAAGTGTGAGACCGAATCTCCTACTGAACAATTTGAGATCGGTTTGGTTTCGGTACCAAAATTTTCGGGATTTTCAGTTTGGGTTTTTTGGGTTCGGTTTCCTATGGTTTGGGATTTTCGGTATTTTTTTCCATTCGTAAGAAATTCATCTAGTCAAACAGACTCACCAGTTTGGAGTCTTGAACTCGGACTCTCTCACATTTTCTTTGCTTATTGGCGAGCCGCAGCCTGCCATTTGTTAATTTATTCTGGTCTACTTTGGAAAAAGGCATATTAAATTATGACGATGGCAATTTTAAATAATTATATGGTTTTTGTTCAACATTGCAAAGGGAAGTTTTAGCAAAGAGACAGACATATGAGTTGCAACAACGTTCAGCGACAATACAGCTACGTAAATATTTGTTCTTTCAAACCTTATAACTTGCAACAGGGAGGTCCAAATAACATTAGGTTCTTCATACGTAAGGAATCATTTATTTGGATTTTTTAGTCAAAATGATTTTTGCAATTGGCATAACTCTTTAGTTTAATACCTGACAATGAAAATAGGTACAAGTGGTCAATGTATTTGTCCATCATAATCATTTGATCATTCCGTGAATAATTTGTTAACATCCCCTCGTTAAATTGTCATGTGGTGTTGTGAACGACCACATGACCACTTTTTGAAGGGTATTTTTGTCAAATCAACTCCTCCACTTAACGAGGATAATGACATATTTATCACAGAATGACCAAAATGATTTATGACAGACAAACTCATTGACCACTTCTATCGATTTTCATTGTCAATGACCAAATTGAAAAGTTATGTCAATCTCATGATACATTTTGGCTAAAACTCCTATTTATTTTTACATGCAAATGACAATCTAACAAATACTCAAATGTAATTAACGACATATCAAATTGTAACTTGTCAATAAAGATGAATAAATTATACGCTGATTTATTTCCCAATAAAAAAAAAACCCAACACTTATTTCTACAATAAACAAAATGACATTTATCGACTTTTACATGTTCATTTTCATTTACAAATCGTTGTTTGGCACATATTCAAACACAAGTCTTAAAATTATAAATTCTATCATTCTATCATGAGAAATGACACATTACGTGACAATTATTTTCCAACCAGAAACCAGTATTTACTACTACATTTTTCTGTGGCTCGAGCCTGTAGATAATATAAGAAGATAAACAATTAAGCAAACAATTTCCTGGTAATTCAACAAGATTAAGATTAAGCAGAGAAAAGTGTTGGCGAGGACTTGGGGGAGTGGCCAGAGTGTAATTTCCTTCATGTCAGTATCAAATAATTGATTTAAAATCTTTGATCTAACGGCCAGAAACATACCAAAGACTTGCCTTTCCTTTTGTGTTGACTTGGAGATTTGAGGGGGGTGACTTGGAAACTTCCAAGTCAAGAAATCATGAAATATTGAGCTGCTTGACCATGCAATCCATTTGGCAGTGCGGAACTTGTTTACCCATTTGAGATTTATGCTTTATCGTGTTGACAATGTTGGCCTTGTTAATATAGTTTGACGTTAATTTATTTAAATGTGTGAATATAAACTGCACAACTTTAGAAGCTGCATGTTTTTTTGAAGTATCGGAGCATACCTTCACATTTCTACTCAAAGAAAGCTATTTTCGTAGTATATGACCTTCGAAACCATAATTTATTGAAAAACTATATAAATTGGGATGATTGATGGAAGAAACATCAAACAATTCTCAGATTCTTCTTGTCATGTGTGCACATTAGCCCACAAATTAGAGATAAATGAACAAAGTGAAAGTACCAAATTCGAACAAAACAAATGGATCAAAAGGATATTACACTTCAAATTAATCGGAATTACGGGTGGAGAAATTCGAACTTAAATACATAAGGGAAGCGCATGCACTCTAATCAATGTAACAGCACCCACGTCTACAACTACATTTAACTCTAGAGTATTGCTAGGTAGATCAACTTTTGAGACCAAATTTGTAAATCATCTGATGTGTCACCAATAGAAAATAAGCACGTTAATTAACAATCAAGTAATAATCCAATCATCAATAGTCATGTTGTATGGTTTACAAACATTGGTTTAAATTGATAATCTCCCTAGCATTAGTTGAAAAGAAAAACCACTTTATGAACTTAGATTATAAAGGGTTTGAAGGTCCTCTCTGAATCTGGATGTTTGAAGCCCAAGGACCAAGATATTCGAATCACTTATTTTAACTTTTGCAATCCTCATTAGCTTATCTCACTGACCCACCTCACACAAACTAAGAATCTGAATCTCTCTCTCTTTAACGATTCACATCTCCTGGTCGTTGGCCTTCAGATACAACAATCCGGAGGGGATCATGCTGATTATTCGGAAAAGTGAGAACCATTTGAAAATGGGATGATGTGGTGATTAAACTCATATAACAAAGTCACAGTAAACTTGTCTTATTGGAGACTTGACTTTACTGTGAACGAAGGCTCCGCTGCCTCCGCGCATTACATCCAGTATTCCACATCCTCCTTTACAATACAAAAGCAAACAACCGAGCCAGCCAACACACAAGTATGAACTAGTACTACTTTAAGGCAGCTTTATCCGGCAGCACCGCCCAGCTCAGCCTCCTCACCTTCCTCTTCCTCCTCCTCCTCATCCACGCGAGACTAAATCTCGACCCTTCCGATCTCCAAGCCCTCTCCACCATCCAAAAAACCATGGGCCTCCAATTCCATATCAGTCAACCAGCTCCATGCAATACTCCCGGTGTCTTCTGTGAGCGCAGGCTCTCAGACAACACCACCTACGTCCTCCGAATCACCCGGCTTATCTTCAAATCCCACCGGCTTGATGGCTTTCTAAGCCCAGCATTAGGGCGGCTCGCCGAGCTCAAAGAGATCTCTCTTGTTCACAACAACCTCATTGACAAAATCCCATCTCAAATTGTTGACTGCCGGAAGCTTGAGATTCTCAACCTCGGAGACAACCGGTTTTCCGGGGAAGTTCCTGCCGGGTTGTCTAACCTCATTCGCCTTCGAACCCTCGACCTTCCTTCTAACAAGCTTTCTGGGAATTTGAGCTTCCTCAAGCATTTTCCCAACCTTGAAAGCCTTTCCATTGCTGACAATTTCTTCTCTGGGAAAATCCCAGCTACCATTCGTTCCTTTCGCAATCTTCGGTTATTCAACTTCGCTGGAAACGAATTCCTCGATGGCTCATTACCAACGAGATTTCAGCGACCTATGTGCCCAAACGTTACATTTTGGCTGAGAATACAAGCACAAAAGGCCACAACAGCACCACAGCTGCTGCTAATGCTCAAGCTCCAACTAAAGCTCTAGCTCCATCTGCAACACCGAAGCAGAAGAAGAATAACAAGAAGGTAGGAGGGTGGCTGCTCAAATTTTTGGCCGGAGCACTGGCCGGAAGTTTATCCGGGTTTATCTTTTCTCTGCTTTTTAAGGGCGGCAAAGACGGCGGTCCTGCGATTTTCAGTTCTCTGATCAAAAGGAAAGAAGACTTGGCTTTCCTAGAAAAAGAAGATAGCGTGGCTAATTTGGAATTCATAGGATGGCGTGGAGGTAGAGACGTTTATAAAGCCGAGTTGCCAGGAAGCAACGGCAAAATTATTGCTATAAAAAAGATGGTTCAACCCCATAAAGATACCGATGAACTGATCGCTGAAGAGGAAAGTGAGTTTATGAACAATAAGATGCGTGAAATCCGATCGGAGATCAACACTGTGGGGAAAATTAGGCACCGAAATCTTGTTCCTCTGCTAGCCCACGTGTCTCGACCGGATTGTCATTACCTGGTCTATGAGTTCATGAAGAATGGGAGCTTGAAAGACATGTTGAATCAAGTTGCGAACGGAACAAGACAGTTGGATTGGCTTACAAGGCATAACATTGCTTTTGGAGTTGCTGCAGGGCTTGAATACCTTCACATGAACAACACCCCTCAAATAATTCACGGCGCTCTCGGTGCAGCAAACATCCTGCTTGATGGTGATATGGAAGCTCGGATTGCAGATTTCGGGCAAGCAAAAGCAATGCCGGATGGCCAGACTCATATTTTAATTTTTAATATTTCGGGTGCTGTTAGCATTGTTGCACCAGAATACCATCAGACATTCAAGTTCACAGACAAGTGTGACATATACTGTTTCGGGGTGGTGTTGGGGATTCTGGTGATGGGAAAGCTTCTATCCGATGAGTTTTTCCAGAACACGAACGAGATGACTCTGGTTAAGTGGATGAGGAATGTCATGACTTCAGAGAACCCTAAGAAGGCAATCGACGTGAAATTGATGGGAAACGGATACGAGGAGCAAATGCTCCTGGTTCTCAAGATTGCTTCCTTTTGCACTTTGGATAACCCGAAAGAGAGGCCTAACAGTAAGGACGTTCGGTGTATGCTGGCTCAAATCAAGCACTAAGTATCCAGGTATATGTTTGTAATCAGTGGGAATCCTGCAATATAAACTGTACCTGAGCGTCTGTCTCATAGTCGCATTTGGATGTTCATAAACCACAATGGAAAAAGAAAAAGACGAATGTGAACAATTAATCAATAGCGAATCATTACAAAATCTATATATCGAATTTAGTTTACTCATATACATCAGAAAGAAAAAGAGAATAAAAAACACAAGATGTCAAGACCAACTCAATGTAAACCAAATATGCTGCATATCCTAAACTCCCAACAACCAAGATTTCCAGCAGAAATTCAAGGATTCTAGCTTAAAAATGACAAAGTGAGTCCATAGCAGCAACACAAACATCTAATACGAGGTTTAGTTCCTAAGCAACGATCTTATTGTCGATGCCTCCGAGGTTTAGTTCCTAAGCAACAATCTTATTACTAGTTCGTTGTGATGTTTAGCCAACTTCTCCACTTCCTTAGTATAGATAATATAGTTTGTTAGAAAAAATTTTGATTTCCAAGAGGATATAAAGTGCATAAAAAATGAAAAAATAGGGGGCAGGGGTCAAATTGGAATAAGGCACCAAGTTCGGGGGATATTGCAAAACATTTCTCACCATTCAATTCACCAAACGACGTCGTCAGCTCTTTCTTGTTCTAGCGATTCGCATCCTGCAGTCGCCGCTCTCCTCTTCGAAACGAAACCCTTTTCGGCATAGCAAAAAACGCCATAGCCAATCAATCTTTTCAAATCCTCCGAACCGTGCGTCTCTCTGCGACGGAGAAACCTGTGATTCATCAATTTCTCCGCCTCTTTCCGCCCCCAGATGGCGAGTTTTGTCCACAAACTTGCTAAAAACTCACCGGCTTTAAGAACAGCGGCGTCCCTCAAATCCCATCTCTTCCCCAAACCCACAGCCTCCCTTATTTCTCACCATAGCCATCTAGGCCCACCCAAACCCGAATTCTCAGAAGACCCGGTTTCCCAATTAGGTCCCACAAGCTTCCACAATGCTGAATCTCCCAACCCCTTCCCCATCTTCCCCAATTTCCCATTTGGGTTTTTCTTAAATCCGATTTCCCCAGCTGGGTTCGATCGGTTGGGTGTTTTCGAGGCGGTCGAGGTGGAGTCCGATGATGTGAGGACGATTTGGGCTGACAGTGTGAAGAAGAAGAGGAAGAAGAAGATGAACAAGCATAAGTTAAAGAAGCTCAGGAAGAGTCTACGCCGCAAGTCCAGAGCTTGATGTGGTAGTGAGAGGTTTAGAGTTAGATTTTTATGAAATCTCAGAAGTTTTGAACACTAATTTTGTCATTCGGATTTTACTCATAGAAGTATTATGCATTGCCTGAGAAATTGAATGGAATTATCAGCTTGTTTTTATTAAATTATAGAATGTGAGTATTGTTGAGTTTAGAATAAGATTCTTTACTCTTGGATTAACAATCTCATTTTACTAATCAAATTTGCTTCCTTTATTTTGGTTTCCGTAGATGTTTATAACGTGCAGTTCATTGTATTTAGAACGTGTAGTTAATTGTGTTTAATTTGGTTGACGAATGGCCTTATCGTGCATTAACGATAAGAATGCAGGCTTCCTTCACAAGTGATTGTGTATATAGTTTATATGTGCAACAGTGTTAACCGTAGGCACAGATGTGTTCGCACCATTTTCATGTTTCATGTTACCTGCTGTGTCAATAAGTGCTAATTTTCATAACTCTCTTACTTGCTGTGTAGCCATCTTAAGCTTTACATGAAAGAGAATCTTTCTGATATAACGCTTTCCCTTTCTCTTACTATCCAAATGTTTGACCAAGTTTCTTTATTTTGTCTCTGTTTTTCATTTCTCTGAACTTTGATATAATTTGGTGATTGTTTGAGATGCAAGTTATACTTTCAAATCAGTTTTGTGGATAGGAGAGCATTAGAAAGTACCTAGGTTGGCACATTAAGATAGATACCTAGAGTGCAAGAACATCGTTTGATTTGAATTTCTATCATTTTGGATTACATGCTTGAGGTTAATGTTACTTCCCTTAATAGGTTATTAGACTGTCTTGCACGTATAAGCTATATTTAGTGGCCCAAAGCTATCTTTCATGTTAATTTAAAGTTCGGTTTCCCTATTGTATCCTTGTTTGATTCAGCGGTCCTTTTGGTGGTTTTTGGTTTTGCTGAAAAGGTTTTTGCTGCTCTTATATTAGGCGAGCATTAATGCATTTTTTATGCTCCTATATTAGGTTGATAGCCTTATGTCTACAAACAGTTCAATAGAATATCGCATTTAATAGAAGTGACGTTGAGTCCCCTATGGTATATGAGAGAAAGGAATGGTTTTGTACGTTGTCCGTCTTTAGATGATATAACCTCAAATAAGTATGGGGCAAAAAGCAAGATGTTTTGTGCTCTGTGCTGCTCTGATACAGGCTGGCTAAATGCTTGACTTTGTGGCACGGTTATGCTTTGGAATTGTTCCATAGTTCAATACAGCAAAATATTATAGACGCATTTGATTTGTTTTTAGGTCTCTATGTATTGGTAGTGTATCTTTCTTGAGTTTAAAGTTGTATTCTAGGCCATCACATCCTGTCTGCCAGCACAACAGATAACATCATAACACCCTGTTATTCTCTTTGGCAGTTAGACTGGTTGGATGGTGCTCCCAGAAGACAAACTGTCAACTAGATGGGTAAATGTCCTTGCCATTTCTTAAAATGGTTACTGTTTAGTATAGTAGCTAGTGATAGGTGTTGTGCAATGAGATAACTAAAGAAACGAAGATTTCAAAATTCGAAGTTGTGATCCCTTGATCAAGTAGTTGAATGGGAATCCCTTTGATTCTAAGTGAAGCTGAATGTGTACTGCCTATGTAACCGGTGAGTGGAATGTAATTTGCTTGTTATATTGAGTTGTTCTCTCTAGCTTTGTTGCTTGGTAGCAAATAGATGTCCACTTGGTTCATTGTTCATGTTTTAGAACTTCCTAACTTTTATGATGTTCTTGTTTGTGGTGTGTTTCTGATCATGTTCCTTATTGGCAATCCATCCTTCCCTCATGGTTATATCTATTTATTGTTGGTTTTAGGGCTGGTTTGGTATTGATGTGCTTTGAAAAAAAGTTGCTTCTGTTGTGCTGTGAGAATAAGCAGCTGTGAAATAAAGCTGTAGAGTGTTTAGTAAACTTTTTTCTAAAAGTGCTTTTGAAAAAAAAAAAAAAAGTAGTATTATAGTGTTTGGTAAACTTTTATGTAAAACAGATGTGAAAAAAAGCCGGGTTTTCAAAGCTAGGTTTTGCAGTTTCTTGTTTTTGGCTTTTTTTCACCCAAAACTGTGAAAAAAAGCTAAAGCTGAATGTTTACCAAACACAAAAACAGCTCCCAGCTTTTTTTGATACCAGCTTTTTTCAGAATCACCTCAGTACCAAACCAAGCCTTAGTAGTAGTTATCCTTATTTCCTTAGGTCCTAGGTAATTCACGGTTTGAGTATTCAATTACTCATGTTATCTTGCTTATCTTATTTGACTCAGTTTAGTTGCGTTTGAAATTGAAGCGAATTTCATTGATATTTATGTTCGTAGTTCTTGAAAAGTACATGATTTGGAGAAGAGATGTGTATTGCGATTACAGCTATAAGAATACGTAGTTTCTTAGTTTAGGCCTTACTTCGTATAGAGGATTGGATTGGATTGGATTGGATTGGATTGAAATGTAGGAGTTGATATTTTCAAGGTATGTTGATGAAGAAATGAAAAAAATTATGGCCAATTGGAGGTTAAAAGATGAATTACTTAAAACGAAATCCATTCCAATCCTCCCGAATATGCTAGGATTAGAAGTGAAAAGTTTCCTTCATGCCTAATACCCTTCTGATCCCCTCAAGTCGAAATTTATTCTCATCTACCTTCAATATCTTTGAATTTTGAGGGTTATCTGTTCCGATTTAATTCCAGACACCAATCAAGATCTTAGGATACTATTCACTTTTATAAAATTCAAGACCTGATTCATTAGATTTTGGTTCTGAAAAGGGGTATTTTGAATATTTGATACATGGAGAAATATAGATAATGATAGTCTACACATAGGCCTGCAAGAAGCCCTTATCCAATTGCCAGCCCAATATGTAATGGGGTAGTTTGGTGGATTAACTAGTTTACCTTTTGCTTGCATAATTTTTGCTTTTGTTGATGTTCAAAAGACCCAAACATATCCGATTTGGGAAGGGGCAAAGAAAGAAACAATGGATCAAAGTAGATGCAGAAGAAGAAACACCCAAAAAATGAGGAGAAATGCTAAAGAGATTCTTTTAAAATGGGATTCTTTGTCACTTCATGTTTTTAGCATAATGTTTTATAATGTTGACACGAGAATTGATATTAAAGTGTGAGATGTAAGAGAATCCATGGAGAGTCACACTTTTCGCGGGACTCCTTAGCATTTCTCAAAAATGAGAACAAAAGTAGGGAATATGCATTGCTAGTAATGATTTGGGCATGTGAAGGTTTTGACATTTGATCTATATCATGCCCTATTTGATTAAAGTGAGAGGTAATTATGCCTCAGTTAAGTAGCTAACAAGACAGTTTTTTGACATGATTAGGTCTAGCAATTAAACACTTAAACATGATAGTCTTGAGACTTTGCCACATGACTTTATATGATTATGTGGTATGTTTCTCAAATCCAATACTCCCTACCTCCCTCCCTCTTTCCCTCTCTAGAATTATGGTACTCGGAACTTATGGTTATCATCAATTTGTGATTCATAACATCTGACTATCGATTCGCTCATGGCAGGAAGAGGAGCACGAAACTCGCTGTCCTTTCTATACCTGGAGGCATTCACGGGACCTCATCATACATCAACCTTAAGACCGTTACTTGTTTTGTATTAATGAATTGCCAGGATTGAGTTCGATGTTATCTACATTGTAGGGTGGGAAGGTCCATCAAAGGCTTACATCAAGGCTTAAAATGTGAGCACCAAATAGCCCCCACTTAGAACATGGTAGGGTTTTGCTCTTTCCTCATGTGTCTACATAATGGCTTAAAGGCCTCATAATCAGATCAAGCAGCCCTAATAATTGGTGTGGTTTGGCTAATAAACCTTAATTAATGAATTAGTTTGGTGATTAGTGGCCATGTTGGTCCCTCTTTACACCATCCTCAACATCTTGTAAGATTTTCTGTTGAGAAAATATTCTGCTTTCCTTTTCGCTTCTCCTTCATCACACTTTTGCGTAGGGTGGTGTTAACCACACTCCTCTTTTTACCATCTACACATTTCTTTCAATTTTTCGTCATCGGAACGAATGAATTGAAAAATATCAAATAACAGAAATTAACAAGCAGTGTATGGAAAGTACAAAGAGATGTGTGAATAGCATTATCCTAAACTTATACGAACAAATATAAATGTGCATGTACCTTCCTTTTCTTGGCCAATGGCCTAAAGTGCATAATTTTGTTTGACTTGACTAGATAAATAAAAAGAAAATCTAATCAAAATTACAAGTCTTCATGCAAAATAAAATGTCGGTGGCACATAATTTTAGTTTTTAATTTACAAAAAGGGAATACTAAGAACAATTACGTAAGCGATTCTCAACTGTTAATGGCAATAAACCGTGAGAAAAACAAAGCTTAATCAACAAACTAGTTCACACTTGATGAGGGGGAGGGAAAAGGAGAAACCACAAATTAGGCAGGCAATTAGGGAAAATTGAACTCCAACAAATTTGAGAAGAAAATCTCGTATGATGTGAAGTTTGAAGCTTCCAGCATGTGCGCATGAAAGAAACCATTGATTGAGAAAATGATGCCAAATGGCATCTCAACTGATCGCCAAGTATCAAGTGGATGTGTAGGTTGCCTTGTAGTTTTCACTCACATGGCTTTGCTCATGCTTCCTATGCCTTCTATTCTCTCTCTCTCTCTCTCTCTCTCTCTCTCTCTCTCTCTCTCTCTCTCTCTCTCTCTCTCTCTCTCTCTCTCTCTCTCTCTCTCTCTCTCTCTCTCTCTATTTATAACAATTTATATGAAACATGTTCAGTATAATCAGCGACGGAGTTAGGATTTTAGACTAAAAAAGGGGCCCAAAATTCTTAAACTGAAACACTCTTCTAATCTTATAGAAATTACTTTGACGTGTGATGAGTAACCAGCCATTGTCGTTTGAGTCTACTGTGGTTTCGTCCTCTTCATTGTCTTCCTTAAACCTAAACTTCAAGCTTCTCTGACTTTCTTCCTCTCTCCCTCCTCCTCAAAGCTCACAAGCAACAAATTGCGTAAACTCTATAAGAGCCACTAACGTCAAATCAAACCTAATGAAAAAAATTAAACTAAAAACGCTAGATTTAGGCCTTAAGCCTACAGGAAAAACCTTAAAAATCATAAGCAATATACTACATTTTCATGCGTGAAAAAAAATGTGAGGATGGGCTTGGAACCATGGTGATCCCTTCATGGCTCCGCTTATGAGTACAATCGTAATAATTCGGTTCCAATAATACATGAGAAATGCTAAGGAGATTTTCTCAAAAGTGAAACTCTTTATGAACTCTCTGCTTACTCATATTTTTGGCACAATATTTAATAATGTTGACATGAAAATTAACGTTAAACTTTTGATAAACTTTTCTTAACATTTCTCTTCTCATAATATATTGTCGTGTGGAGAAATATGCACATAATTTTGTATTAATGAATGTAATATTACGTAAAGATGAAACCGTTACATGTAAGTATGTAAAATACTTATGCATGCTATCATTTAGTATTACTGTTTAATGATATTCATCTTTACTTGTAAATGAGAAGTCTTAGGTTCGATTTCTGTCAAATACGAATTTGAACTGCACTATTACAAATTCATTGTGAGACTGAGCATTTTTTTTTAATATAGATAATATCATTTGTTAAAAAAGAAAAAATTACTTATGTACGTTCCCCTATTCCCCACCCAGCAGCTAACAAAGACCTTTCACGTCGTTTGCTTTTGTCCACAACCCCTATTTCCTTCAAAAAGTCGATCCAGCCCCATCCTTCAAAAAATTGAACGGCGACCACTTGCTTTGCCATCCACAATCAACGGCCACAATTCGTGGAGACGACAATAATGTCGTTGGTTGGGAATAAAATCGTTGCGTGGAAGCCCGAGTCATCAAATTAAAAGTGCGTCCGAAATACGAATATATACTCAACATATCATTATATAAATGAAGAAACGCATAAAAATAAAAATATTTTTCTATTTGTATAATTACATATAATATATGTGTTCATACTTCAATTCATATTCCGGGCAGATGAAAAAATTTCTAGACCAACACGATAGGTCTTTCGAACACGTGGCTTCTGAGGAGGCTCCAAGTGTGCCATGTCAGCACGATGGGCCACTTTTTTGAACAATTCCGCGAAGTTTGCGGCTAAGAAATTTTAATTGAGAAAAATTGAGGGGAGGATAGCATATTGGGCCTACTTGGGCTTTTGGGGGTTTGAATTTTTGGGCAAATGCATGTGCTTCTGTCACGAGGATTTTAGGTCTAATTAATTGCCTGCTTGAATTAAATTCAGAAATAACAGATTTCATATGGCTCTCAAGAATTTCTGGCGTTGCTTGTTCTTGAAGCACGCGAAATGCATCACAATTGTGTCACAATTTTATGTGCATTATCCACTTACCAAATTTAAAAATAAACTGAAAAACCTGATGCGATAAAAACAGTTTGCATTACATTTTTTTTGATCATGTTCGTTGGATAATATGCCGTGTCTTTGAAGAAACGTAGCCGTTTTTGTGATTATTAGAGCTCATTTTAGGCTCGCATGAGCGTATGCTCAAGAATCTATTCTCTTGATATGAGTCAGGTTGGTTGGCGAGAGCAATTCAATAATCTTTCTTTGCTTATATTTAAGCGGTTTATAATATCTTATTGTTAAAAAAATGATGACATTACTAAATTTCATATCTTTTATGAAAATAATATTCAAATGAGACTCACTAATGCGAATGAGGACTCGTTTGTAAGTGATTTTAAAATGGCTGAAAGTGTTTTTGGTGAAAATATTTTTGAAACCAATCTTTAATAAAAATGCAAGTAATTAAATCCTAAAAAACCATTTGAAGTGTTTTCTACAAGAAGCACATAACTGATGCTCAGGAAGGACTTTAAGTGCTTTTGGAGCAGAAACATTTTTCTAAAAGCATTTTTCAATCATTTTAAAAGCACTCCAAGTGAGCCATATCTTGCAGTTATTACCCTGTAAGAGTAGAAAATAAGCAAAAGTCAAAAAACTTATCAACTATATATATATAAATTGTTACGAAATCTTTGAATTTGTCACGCCTAGCTAGAGTACTAATTAGTCATTGGTGTACTTCAAATAATCTTTTTTTTTTGTTCATCATGTCTGCTAGCTCGAAACTCATAGCATTTCATTTTTTTTATGCCAAAATTATTATATTCATAAAAATAAAAATTAAAGTAGTTTGTTCATAACCATTGCAAATAAGTCAATTTTAGGGACTAACTAAGCAAAGTAAAAATGATATATTCTCCATTTTTCACATATTTCTCCACCACATTTGGTGTCTATGTCTTTTGTCACTGTCAATGGCAACGTGAAAATGCGACAATGCATTATTCGAAAGAAAATGAAATGCATCAAGGTCTTACTTAAATTTTGTATCGTCTTAAAGAGTAAAACCTACTCTACCAGCTTAATTTGATGTTATGGAAAATAAACACAGCATGCAGAGGAGAAATTAATAAGGACGTCAACCAACATTAACCAAAAGCGGGTGTTTTAAACGCATATGGTTGTGGTGGAGTTCATAGTCTTATGAGAAAAGCACTATGCTTTTACCAAAATTATCTCAAAGATTTGCAAACTTAGATCCAAAGAGAATATGTAATGATCTATCTTATATGGAGGAGTTCTATGGTCAGTCCTTCAATTGTGTGTGGGCGGTGATTTTAGGTCGTTAGGGTATCCGAAATTGATTGAGATATGGAACTCATATCAGATCAACGATAAAAATGTATTAATGTATGAGTCCAATAACCAATGTGGTGAGCAACCGACCACCGTTGTTTGGGTTTGCTATGATATCGTCTTCATCATCATCTTCATTAAACCTAAACCCTCAAGTCTATCTTTCTTCATTTCTTTCTTTCGCCCCCTCAAAGCTCACAAGCAATGAATGCTTGAACTCTATACGATCCACTAATGTCAAATCAAACCCGATGAAAGAAATTAAACAAAAAACGTCGGATTGGGGCCCTGAGCCTATGAAAAAACCTTAAAAATCATAAGCATAACACTGAACTTTTTTTCATGAAAAAAAAAATGTTATGATGGGCCTGAGAAACCACTGTTGTCCCTTCATAGCTCCGTCTATGCCAACAATAGTACAAAAACTATTAATGTTTATGAGAATCACTCTAAACCGTTGATGAGTATGAAAATCCTATTACTTTTGCACGCAAGTGGACGACTGACGCAAACAAAACTCAGACGAAAAGAAAAGGGTGACAACCATCATGCCCACTTCACCATTGAGCATCAGCACGTGCAATGTGCAAGTGTTATTCGTAGGCAACAGGTGAGTAGAAAACAAAAGAGTAAGATGACTTTAGTTTCTGTTAGGTAAACTAAATTTGTAGAGTAAATGATGTGTCATCACTAAAAATAAGCACAATAATCAACATTTAAGTAATAATCCAACCATCAACTTTCATATCATTTAATTTATAAAATATTATCTACAAATTTAGTGTCTCTAATATTATTCTTGATGATCTTTATCTCATTATTCAAGCCTTGCTTAACGGCAAAAACTACCCAATTAGATACCCGTAAAAACCTGAAATCACGTAGCAGTTTGGTCCCACATGTTTAGTTTAATCATGCTAATTATCCCCTCTCTCTTTATATATACTCCCCCCTTCCTCACCTCTTTCCATTCACAAACACACTTCCTCTCTCTCTCCCTCACCTTCTCTCCCTGTGCTTGTCTCAGTGCCTTGCACATTCAAAAAAAGACCAAAAAATGGCAAGGCCCTCCTTAGGCCCCTCACTTCTCTCTCTCCTCCTCTTCTCTCTCCTCTCCCCAACCCTCATTTCCTCCCGGCCACTTCATCTTCAAGACCCTGAATTGGTAGTACAAGAGGTACAAAGGTAAGGCTCCACTAGTAATTATTTTGTGCGGTTCTAGAAGTAAGTCTTTTGAAAAATGTTAGCTCGACAAACTGTGAATCTGCCCCACTCTTTTCACAATGTATGTTCTAGATTCACAGTCTGACAATGTAAGTTTGATAAGAGAACATCATTTGCAGAATGTGTGCTCAAAATTCATATTATGTCAAGACAAATTTGATAAGAGTAAGTTACTCATTAAAATGTGTCTCATGTTTATGGTTGCAGGAACATTAGCGACTCAGTGTCTAGGAGGAACTTGGGCTACTTATCATGTGGGACTGGAAACCCTATCGACGACTGCTGGCGGTGCGATCCGAACTGGGAGAAGAACAGGCAGCGTCTAGCAGATTGCGCCATAGGGTTCGGGAAAAACGCCATCGGTGGAAGAGACGGGAAGATTTACGTGGTCACAGATTCCGGCGACGACAACCCCGTGAACCCCAAGCCAGGAACCCTACGACACGCCGTCATCCAAGACGAGCCGTTATGGATCATTTTCCAGCGCGACATGACCATCCAGCTCAAGGAGGAGCTGATCATGAACTCCTTCAAGACAATCGACGGCCGGGGAGCGTCCGTCCACATTGCCGGCGGGCCATGCATCACCATCCAGTACGTGACCAACATTATTATCCACGGACTGAACATACACGATTGCAAGCAGGGTGGGAACGCTATGGTGAGGGACTCCCCAGGGCACTTCGGGTGGAGAACCATATCGGACGGCGACGGCGTGTCGATCTTCGGTGGGAGCCACGTGTGGGTGGACCATTGCTCGTTGTCCAACTGCAACGATGGGTTGATTGATGCGATTCATGGGTCCACTGCGATAACAATTTCAAACAATTACATGACGCACCATGATAAGGTGATGCTTTTGGGGCATAGTGATTCGTATACACAAGACAAGAACATGCAAGTCACCATTGCATTCAATCACTTTGGAGAAGGGTTGGTTCAAAGAATGCCAAGGTAATTAGAAAAAGTAGAATTTAATTAGTTGGGCAATTTTTTTATTTAATTTGTATAAAGTAAATAGGTTGGTGGTCCATGGTTTTCATGCTTTCAAAATTTACTTGATGTTTAATTATTTTAGTCTTGCTGACAAATGATAATGTTAATAAGAACGGTTGAAAAAACACACAATTCCCATAATCTTTTTTATTCACATTTGCAGATGTAGGCATGGATATTTCCATGTGGTGAACAATGACTATACCCATTGGGAGATGTACGCTATTGGAGGGAGTGCAAACCCCACAATCAATAGCCAAGGGAACAGATTTGTCGCACCAGATATCAGATTCAGCAAAGAGGTGAAAACCCATCAAATTATTTTTATTCACATAAGAAAAATGTTACAAATTAATTTTATAATTTGTGTTTAACTTATAATTAATATGTTACAAACTTTGTACGCAGGTGACCAAACATGAGGATGCACCAGAAAGTGAATGGAAGAACTGGAATTGGAGGTCGGAAGGAGACTTGATGTTAAACGGTGCGTTTTTTAGCGCATCGGGTGCCGGAGCATCCTCAAGCTATGCCAGGGCTTCGAGCTTGGGTGCAAGGCCATCTTCTCTAGTGGGTTCAATCACCACGTCTGCCGGCGCACTTAGCTGCCGAAAGGGCTCTCATTGCTGATCGCATGTCGAGCTTGTGGCCTGCTGAAAACGACATTCCTAAAGTGATTAATTCAAGAACTATTCAACTTCAACTAGACATATTTAGGAGGGAAGTCAAAGAAAAAAAATGAGAGACAAAATATCTCATGCCTTTTTCTTTCCCTCCAAGTTTTCTCTTTTTTACCCAATATTTTATACTTTGTCCCTTTTCTTTTTACTTTTTTTTTAGTCAATTTTCAAGATGATTACAACCTCGCCCTGTTCATCCGAGGCTGCATTAGGGTTTCTGTTAGGGAATCTTGATGACCTAGAAGATAAGACCAGTGTTGAAGTGTTGATTCTACTAAATTATCAATCTATTTTCCAATATTTGATGCATTTTTCCTTTGTCTTTTTTCTCTCTGTTTGAATTTTAGTATTACGTTTTCCACATGTAAATCATAGTACATACGAGACAAAGACAAAAGTAAATCATGAAAATATAGCAAAAAAAAACTACATAATTGAAGAAACAAACCTAAGTATTTTCAAATAGGACAATATACATTAAAATTCTTGAACATTGAATCCGTCAATGAAGTGTTGATTCTAATAAATTATCAATCTATTTTCCAATATTTTATGCATTTTTCCTTTGTCTTTTTCTTTCCATTTGAATTTTAGTATTATGTTTTCTACATGTAAATCATAGTATATACGAGACAAAGATAAAAGTAAATCATGACAAATGTAGAAAAAAAAAACTACATAATTGAAGAAACAAACCTAAGTATTTTCAAATAGGACAATATACATTAAAATTCTTGAACATTGAATCCGTCAATGAAGTGTTGATTCTACTAAATTATCAATCTATTTTCCAATATTTGATGCATTTTTCCTTTGTCTTTTTCTCTCCATTTGAATTTTAGTATTATGTTTTCTACATGTAAATCATAGTATATACGAGACAAAGACAAAAGTAAATCATGACAAATATAGAAAAAAAAACTACAGAATTGAAGAAACAAACCTAAGTATTTTCAAATAGGACAATATACATTAAAATTCTTGAACATTGAATCCGTCAATGAAGTGTTGATTCTACTAAATTATCAATCTATTTTCCAATGTTTGATGCATTTTTCCTTTGTCTTTTTCTCTCCATTTGAATTTTAGTATTATGTTTTCTACATGTAAAACATAGTATATACGAGACAAAGACAAAAGTAAATCATGAAAAATATAGAAAAAAACTACAGAATTGAAGAAACAAACCTAAGTATTTTCAAATAAGACAATATACATTAAAATTCTTGAACATTGAATCCGTCAATTCTTCATGCTCATTTAGTTTTCAATTCATTCGCTGCGTGTGATACACAAGGTCTTACTATAATTTTCGTTCAAACTGATGTGCAATTTCCACCCAAAAGATAAAAGGAGCAGAAAAACAGAATTCAATACTTGATTTTCTATAAGAACAAACAGTCTCCCAGATTTTTTGACCAAGAGATACAAGCTGCACACCCACCAAGGCATATAGACCAGAAGAAGATTGCATGCCCAAAGTTAAAACAAAATGCCAACAAAGTAGGATAAAAAAAAACTAGCAAAACTGTTCCCCTACAAATAAAGAATTGGGTAGGGCAGGGTTTTGAATTTAAACATAAAGGGCTCGATTAGGGCTGCGACTACTGAAGGAGAAGGCACATGCAAACCCTAAAACTGGAACTTCTTTTGATGGAGCCATCTCAGCCATCTGCTTTTAAAATTATAGTATTTTATTCGGGGCACTATTTAGCTACAAGTTACGACCACGTCTTTGACAAAGTTGCCGAATTGAAGCAAGCCACGTTCAAAAAGCAAACGCATGCAAACACTGCAGAAGGCTACAAAAGTAGCCCCTTCTTACTTCGCAGGTTGAAATTGACTACATGAGTTCTCACATGGAAAGATGCATCAGATGATGATATAGCTCTGCAGGTTTTTCAGTTATATGATACAGCTCCAGGTTTTGGAAAGTTCCTGTTCCAATGCATCAGTTGCTAATCTTCCCCTATTAAACGTCGTTGTCTCATAAACGACCCTTGTTGTTTAACGAGTGTTCAGGTTTTTATCTCTCCATTAATATGTGATGGCTCATATACATAATTCATAATCTTTTAAGATTAACAAATTAAAAATTGAAAAATAAAGTGATCATCGTTTGACTCAATTAACAAGACCTCACATATTTCCCATTTTTTGTGAGAAAAAATTATATGAGACTGACTATTTGTCGAGAAATATAGAGCATTGAGAGTATGAATCAATGATAATTTCCTTTGCAGTATTGCCACTATAACTCGTGTTTGGCCCTTTGAACAATAGTGTTTAAGTCTTAAAAATTCATAAAATCAAAGTCTTTTGGATAATTAGTCTAATATTAGAGTGTGTAGCTATCACTGATATGCAGTCTGAGGGAGTGAAGGGGACCAAAGAGGTTAAGCTTATTTGCAGTCCAATGCAATGAGGTAGCCATTTGGACCCAACCATGTGGCAGACATTAGTGGAAAGAGACCTAATTGGAATACGACTAAGACCAATAAACTAGGTCCCCATTATCCCCAAAACCAAGACTTTCCATGGCCTTAGCTGTACAGATAGGGCGGGCTCATGTGAGCATGGATTTCATGAGGGCAAGATGTATGACAAAACGCCTTTAAAAATCAGATATGGTAAAGAGCTAAGAGCAATTAAGAAAAGTGACATGCTTCATCTTGCCAACGGGAGGAGAACATCTTGAATCCGCCACTCATGAGAGTTGATTAAGAACTGAGAAGCATTGCATTGTTCTAAGCAAGTGATGTGTCACTCATAAGTTAATTCACCATTTTCCACATACCCTTGTCTCGATCAACTAAAATGTTGACAAATGATCACGAATATGTATAGCCCTGCTAAACTGAGATCAGTTGTTAGAGATTGTAGTCTCTTAGCTTAATCTCAAAGAGGGTGGAAATTTTAGATAGTTTTCTATCAGTACAAGATAACGAAAGCTTAAACTGAAAGAATCCTAGATTTCATGATACATTTTTTTTGTTTACAGTAATCTAAAATTGCTATTCTTACACAATAAACTGACATTTTTCCTTAACTTTCTGATGTGGCAACTGATGTGGTTATGCCACGTCAATTAATGAATATCGTTACGTAGATTTGATTTTTCATTTTAAGCTTTTTTCAGTAATGCTTAAAATCAGCCAAGTCCTCGTGTTGCATCCCCCAGTCTCTTTTAGTTTCCAAAAAAAAAAACAGCCAAAGTGAAAGAAAGAAGAGAATTGGGAAACAAAAAGAAGCCAAGCCGTCATTGACAGATCCAGCTGCAAGTTAGTCTAGCCCATTTTGGTGTGGATCAACTAGTTAAACGTTATTAGGCCCTTTGCCAAAGGTTATTGGACTGAGAAAACCATTTCTCCAAAAGGAGTGCAAAACTATATCAGTGAGCCCATGAGGTTAAAATTCAGAGATATGATATTTCTCCAAAAGGAATGCAAAACTTGGTCGACAGGTAACGAAATGTATCAGCATGTTATGAATATAACACTGAAAATATCGATAGTGTGTCCGTTGTTTAGTTAAGCATAACACGACCTCAAATTGTTGTTCAAATCTTAATGCCTTGCCTAAATTTTTAAATCTTACTACAAAATGCAACCTGGATTATACATATATAGCTCAAGTGCGTCAATCATCCGGGCAAGAAAACTTGCATGTGCTTTACTAATAATCCTTAAAAAATGCACTGATCATTTAAATGTCAAAAATACAATTCAAAAAGATCATATGTGTTATAAATAAACAAAAGTTAGAGAAATAACATTTTCTAAGGACGGGAGCAAGCGAGTGCAAAATGTCACACTATAACTTTAGTAGCTATAATAAAAAAGATGGCATATAAAGAGAGGGAGGGAGATATACTAATATTATTTCTTTGATCTTTCTCTTGCAATGTGCATTTTGATAACACATATAGTGCTCTATTTATAGAGCAACTCCCGTAATAACAACCATACAAATACAATGATGATACTTTTGAAAATATCAAATACTATTCCTAAGTCTTTATTCCCTTGAGTGGGCATTCACCCACTAATTCTACAACAATATGCGAATTATAGGCAACTTTTTGGAGTGTTGTATAAGTATCACCGTGTCGGTGTTGCATTGTGTCAAGTTTGGCAAATCACTTATTGTACGTCCAGCCGTCCCTCATTAACTCATCTAATTCCCATCCTCTTGCTCCCCCGCTACCAACTTTGCCACTCCACATTTAGCTTTGCAGGTTGCCTTCTTCCTCCTAACTTCGAAGAAAGAAACCACAGAAAAATCTGATCGTGTGACTCGTATTCCACAGCTCGCAAAATAATCATAAATTAAGATATAAGATTAAGATTGATACCCTATTTTATTTAATTTTCCCAATGTTTTCCAGCCTCTCAATTGTGTCTGAAATAAACAAAAACCGAACCCCCATGCATGCCACATTAACAGTTTTATATTCCTTCTTAGAAGGTTCGATGAAATATCTGATATCAGCAGTCGAAGTTTGGTCCTTGAATTTCAATTGTTTTTGGTTTGCCAAAAGACGACAGTATGTAAGCCAGTACCTCATGCCTTATTGGCATCGCGCCTCTCCACCCTCCATGGCCACAGGCGCTGTCTCAAACTTTGGGTCTCCTTCGTGTCTTTTCTCTAATTACTTGACACACGGCTTTCAACTTACCAAAAGGTTAACAATAACGTGGATTTTTTTGACACTGTTAATATTATTTAATGAAAGGTAATAAAGTTAACTGTATTTTTTTATTAAAAAAAGAAAAAACTAGTGGCAAATCACGATTATCCATCCCTTCCGATGATCAGGAAGACTCACAGAGGCATTTCAGCCTCCTCCTCTAGCTAGAGTCAAACTGACTCACCAGCTTGAAGCCTTGAGCCTGGGACCTCCAGTTTTTTTATATTTTGGAAGTCAGAATCCGCGCCCTTACCACTGGGCCACTTGTTACGGTTAATAAAATTAATTATGTTAACCTTTTGGTAAGTTGAAAGATACATTTAAAAATCAGGAAAGAGACGCAAAGGAGACGCAAAGTTTGAGAACAACAAATCTGCGGCCGAAGAATTGAGACCCAATAAAAAATCAAGTTACATATCGATAAACCTAACCAAAATGAATGTATAATTTTGTACAAAAACAGCTTATAATTTACTACTCACGCCACTTTCTTATGGCAATCTGGATTATTATTGTTCTTATATTTGGTTGATTTAGCTAAAGTTGCAATAGAAATGTCAAATTTCCCTAAAACCAATCATAAGTGCTTTGGATTATTAAATTCTTTAAATTTGCAAACAATAAAAAAGAATTCAAAAGTAAACATAAGTGTTTTGTAAACCAAAATTGACCACTCAAACTGAAATATCATGGTTAAAGTTTTTATACCAACAATAGTTTACGTTAGAGTCTAAATTATTGGAGAATAGAATCTCATATTTATCATGTAACCAAATAATTATTTTTAATATTATCGAAGCATTTTATGTTGAAATTTTTTGCCTGATAATAGATGGTTAAGTGAAAACAATATCGGTGATCTTGATGGTGGATCATGTTGGGTTTAAAAGTTTATCATGATATCAAAACAGGCTATTCTTTTGACACATTCTGAGTCTGATTTATTAGGCTTGAATTTGCCTCCCTGAGTTATGCTTTTCCAAAATTGCCCCTAACTTAAACATAAGGATATTAATTGACTAGGTCTTCCAAAAGTTGTGTTGACTCTATTTCCTAAATGATGAACGAGGTCTCAAAAAGTTGTGTTAGCTCCGGCATAATGACTTAACAAATTTCTTATGTGAGGAATTGGTTTTTCTTATGACTCTGTGTAAGGCCACTTCTGAGGGTGCACGTTTGAAAATAGGATAACACATCGACTATATGACAACATAATACACAATTAATATGAGATTTTTAATTAGAATACCATCGAGACTTTTTATAATAAAATTGAACACTTAATAATATGTATTTAAATTAAGAGAATTGTTATTAGCACTTCAAAAATCTTATTTGGCACTCTAAATTTTTTATAATTAGAAAGAAAAATACAATTTTGTGAGAAATGTAAAATGAGATTTTTTTAAAATATCAATAACAGTTTTCTAAATTAAAATAATATCAGTTATGTTAGTGGTGTATGAGGCCCGTTTATAAATTACAAAGGAAATTTAAACTCAACCGCAGAATACTAGTATTAGTGGGGCCCGGTACGGCGGTGACGGACGGCCGAGACTGAGTTGGTCACCAATCAAGTAAACATTTGGGGATTTTTTGTGATGTGAGGGTTGGCTGTTGACACGTACAAGCGGACATTGGTTTGTGATCGAGCCAGTTGAGGTGGCAAAAGGATTAGATAGAGTTGATACACGTCATACCGAGTCAAGCGCTTCGGGTGACGAAAGGCCGTTTATAATAAAGGAGATGGAGGCATATCATCTGCCCTCCCATTACCATGCCCTTTTCATTCATTTTTATATTGTACGATCATTATTAAATTACGTTAATATTTTATATTAATTTTTTTTATAAAGATATTAAGATATGTTGACGTGATTTAACTGTGACCGTATAAATAAAAAGAAATGAAAAAAACATGATAAAAGAAGGCAGATAAAAGAAGGGCAGACAATCTGCCTCTGATAATAAACGACCTCTGTAGGCTCTTTTATTTTTAAATTAACTTTGGCCCGGCTTTTCCACGCCTTTAGAATTTAAAGACCAAGTGGGTGTAAGCCTTCCACGTATTCTTGGATAATTACTAAATTAAAATAAAAAAAATTATCGAAAAGCTCAAAAAAAATGATAAATCTTTTTTAAAGATCCAAAAAAAATGATAAATATTTTTTTAAAAGTATAGTGAATAGTATTAGAAAAAGATATAAATGTGGTTTTTCGTTAAAAATGAACAATACTGTGAATGTTTTGTTAAAACTTTTATTAAAATATGGAAATGTTTCAAAGTTGGGAGGGTAAATATGGAAAAATAGTTATTTTTGCTTGCAAAATTATGGGATGTTTCCCACGCGCATGGCTTACTTGGGAAATTCAGTTAACCTATGTCATGACATAAAAGAGAGAATGTCAAAGTAAAAAGGTAAAGAAATCAACTGAAATAGTACAAAGGATTTTCTTTTTCCTTATTTTATTTGTTACTTTTTTGGACAAATTGATAGCGCAAGGCTTCCAAAACCCGTTCTCAATTTGGATTGTAGGCTGCAACTCGCCTATATTTATACGGTTGTGAATTCATTTTCGGGTCTTGTAAACTATTTAGATCATTAAAATTTGATATGATATAAACTTCACAATTAATTTTTCATTTTTTTTTTGTAAGAAAATCTGAGATCCTTTCCGTTAAAGGATCTGTATAAGCTCTGTTGGGAGAGTGCAAGTGCAGATATTAGAAAGCGCGTGGGGTGGAGGACAACCAAACATTAGTCACACGCTACGCTAGTATGTTTCTGATATTTAATAGTGAATTTTTTTTTTTTTAATGATGTACCAATTCCAGTCCGATCTTTCTTTCTCTATAAAGTCAGGCCCGTCCACCAAACCTCTTCATTCATCCTCTTACAGGCAAGTCACAAAACAACCGACTCACAAAAACCAGACTCTCTCCCTCTACTCATTACCACATCTCTCTCTCTCTCTCTCTCCCTCCCTCTCCCCCAAATGGAAGTTTCTCCGACCGCAACATCCGGCATCTCCGTCGACCTGTACGGTCTCTCCGACACCAAATCTCTTCCCGAACCCGATGTCGACATCCTCACCTGCGACGCCCTCCGCATCCCCGCGCACTCTAGCATCCTGGTACGTTATTTCACCAAACATGCGCCGCGCCGCCGCCTCTTCTCATTTTCGTAAAGCAGTTTTATTTATGTTTTCGGTAATTTCTGAATATTTATTTATTTATTTTCTTATTTCTGAAGGCCTCAGTGTCGCCGGTGCTGGAAAACGTAATCGACCGGCCACGTAAGCACCGGAGCTCCGAGCGGGTCATTCCGATTCTCGGCGTTCCCTACGACGCCGTATTGGCCTTCGTTCGCTTCCTCTACTCCTCCAGGTTCGTCTAAATCAACACGTTTTTCTATTACCTCAAATCATCAATCATCGCCGCCGTCCGTTTCATCTCAGCCGCCCGCTTAAATTACACCTGGCATATTTGAACTGACGAAAATGCCCTTCAGTTGCTCAGAGGAGAACATGGAGAAGTACGGAATCCATCTGTTGGCGCTGTCCCACGTGTACCTGGTTCCACAGCTGAAGCACCGGTGCACTAAGGAGCTCGGACAACGTTTGACCATCGAAAACGTGGTGGACGTCCTCCAACTGGCGAAGATGTGCGACGCAGCGGATCTCTACCTGAAGTGCTTGAAGTTGGTCGCTAATCACTTCAAGGTTGTTGAGACAACTGAAGGATGGAAATTCTTGCAAGATCACGACCCTTGGCTCGAACTCGACATCTTGCAATTCATCGACGAGATCGAATCGGTACGCTACTCTACATTCGTTTCGTTTCGTAGACGCTAAGAAAATGTACGACGAGTCAGAGTCACATGCACACCTGTTGGTCGTTGATACATGTAAAACAGACGTAACTATTGATTATTAATCACCTAATATAACGTTTGCATTGGAAAAGTTTATCATTTGTGATAATTCTTAATTATTTTTTAACCCAATTGATTATTGTATTAATCAAAGTTAACCCTGTGATTAAGCAGAGGAAGAAGAGGACAAGGAAGCATAGGGAGGAGCAGAGGTTGTATCTCCAGCTTAGTGAGGCAATGGAGTGCTTGGAGCACATATGCAAGGAAGGTTGCACAAGTGTTGGACCCTACGACATGGAGCCAGGTCACAAGAGGGGCCCATGCAGCAAGTTTTCCACGTGTCAAGGACTCCAGATGCTGTTCCAGCACTTCGCCACGTGTAAACGGAGGGTGAATGGAGGGTGCTTGCGTTGCAAGCGCATGTGGCAGCTTCTTAAGCTTCACTCTTCAATGTGCGACGAACCTGATTCTTGCAGAGTCCCTCTGTGCAGGTAAAAACATAAAACCCTTGATGAATTCTAATTGTAGTTTAATGAATAACCAAGAAAAAAGGAGTTGTTGGTAGGATTCCAAACGATTTTATCAGCTAGACTAATTGTATTTCTTTAATTTGCATGTTTTTTTAAGTACAAAATGTGGAATGTGACCTAAAATTAAACAAATTTTTTTTTAACAAATAATATTACCTACACTAAAGGTGAAGGAGTAGGCTAAGCCTCACAATGAATTAGCGTTTTTGACGAATCAAATATAAGATTTCTCACTTAACAGTGAAGAAAAATATCATTATACCACAGTAATAAACCAGTTAAAAACTCTCACTTTTAGTTATATTTAGCCTTTTCTGGTTTGGAATCTCATAAAATATAGGACAATGAAGAAATAGGCGAGTGCCTGAATCATTGAAACCTACTTCAACGATTGAGGCATCTTTGGAAGGGTGGTGGAGCCCAACTCATGCCAACCCATTCGCCTGGCTGCAATTTAATTTTGGTCCGCCGTAGGGTAGGGTAATATAAAGGAATAATATCCTGATATACTGTAAATATGAACTATTTTTTCATACGAAATAATCAAACGAATAAATTGTCGAGATTTAGAATCAGAAATCTTATGTTTGATGGACCATTTGGCATGAGAATATTTCTCCTTATAGAGATTTGTTTGCTGCTAGGACTCTAATATTTTAGGTATGTTTAGCTATTGTCAGAAAACGACAAAAGAGAGCTGCTGATATTTAATTAAATTTCAACCTTTCGTGAAAAGTTATTTGTGGTTGAGAATTTTCAGTGGTAGAAATATCATAACCATTTAGGTTTTGAAGCTGACCCCTTCATTCTAGTAAAAGGTTCATTGTGCATGAATCAAGTACTAGAGCGACAGCTTGTGCATGTCATGGTGTAACACGGATGAAGGAGACAGAAGCTGGCTAATAAAGTCAAATATCAATTATATAAATTAGATTCCATCCATATGCGACAAAGAAACTGAACATTTTTCACGACCCTTCCATCCTATCACTTTGGTCAATTTAGTTCATGAAAGATACAATGTGAAAGTACTTCATTCGCATATGTGAGTTACGCCAGTTTACAAGGGTACATATGCGAGTTATGTCAGCTTATTAGGATACTGTGCTGGTTTTTTTGCACATTAATTCAAATCTCTACTCATACAATTTAGAATACATGTTAGCTTAAATTTTAGCTATATAAGTTTATCTTACGTTGTTGATCCAAATCTTGATAAGGGATGGGTAAAGTGTCAAGTAGTCTACAGCTAACACTTCTTTTTTACATCGAGTCGCAATGATATGTTGACTTTGTTAACAAAAAAGTGTTGCATCGCAAACCTAATTCCTAACTCTTACAACTTGCAAATTTAAAAATATCTTTTGGACATGAATATTTACGACAAGATAAGGATTTGATATTATTCAAAATTTCCATCCTCCACATATATCATGGATGGTGGGTGGGGTTTAAAGCTCCTTCAATTGTCTTTTTCTTTTGCAGCAGCGTCCATTACGCTATCACGAATAACTATTAGCAACTAGTATTGATATTTATTGACACGGTGTTGTTTTCGGGAATGTGACAGGCAATTCAAGTTGAAAATGCAGCAAGAGAAAAAGAGAGACGAGGCCAGGTGGAAACTGCTTGTGAAGAAGGTGGTGTCGGCCAAAACCATATCTTCCCTGTCTCTGCCAAAGAGGAAGAGGGAGGAAGAATTAGGAGAAGCAAGAAGCACGACTCCTCCTCCTAATGGAATTAGAAGTTTCAGATTGTGATTGATTAGGTCTGTGGCAAATTAGTGACATGATGATTGGTTGTTTTTCCCCCACGAATGTCACAAAGAACTGTGTATGATCATGTCCAATGTATATTTAAGTGGAAGTTTTGGTTCTTCCAGATGGTACTTAACCCTAGTAGAAATTGGGGTTAACATTTAGTTAATATGTTTAGTTACCAATATTGGGGAAGTATTATCATGTCCAATTTGGTTTCATTAGTTATATGTACCTTAGTAATTTTTATTTCAGTATATTTTCATTTGTTTTGGTGACATTTATCTCATCTTTAATATTATGATAAATTTGTAATCTTAACATGCGTCTATCTTTCTCGTTATACCAGTGTTAGTAAAATATATGTTGTTTGTGGATTTCCTAACAATTTAAGCTTTTTAGGTATTTTGGTTGTCTATCATGATATCAAAAGCTCTGATTTCGTTATGATATGCATCTGTTTGCCTCCCCATGTGCATGATACAGCTTCACGTTAGAGCTTACTATAAGATTCTGCCATTTGTGTGAGTTTGCCACATCATTTTATCTATATTCTATTAAAGAAGAAATAGAATTATACATGTATTAGAAGATAAATTATATAATTATTTATATCAAAATTGAGTGGGAATAGAACTCTAAGGGAGTGGCGTAAGCCATTCACATTACGTGATGACAGTTTTCCTTAATAGGAGGAAATTGTCAATTGTTGGATATACATGGATTTGGTGCATGCTCGTTGTCTAATAGTGTTGAGAGTATCTATTTGAGATCAGGCAAAAATAAACTTTGCATGTGTTTATAAACAATTGGACTAATTTTTATATTATCAATTGATTTTATCTTTAAACATCAACTTCTTATACATGATATTACGAAATAAAAAGATCTTTGACAGTAATTGACTGTATAAAATGTCTCTCCCATCACAAATATATAAACAAGATAACTCATAATTATATAAAATTTGAAAATATAAAAGTCTTCAAAAGATTATATCTGTCTCTCTCATCACTAAATCTATAAACAAGATAACACATAATTATATAAAAATTGAAAATAAAAAAGTCTTCAAAATTAACAGGAAAAAAAAATTAATTTGAAAAGAAAATTGATTATTGTATTCTTCAATCTTCATTATATGAAAGTTTTAATTGTTATATCAGTTTGTGACTTCAAATATAATATCTAGCTTAGTAAAAAAAAATATTGAGCTTAGTATATGTACATTTTAGAGCAGGTGATTTATTTTCGAATTTGATGACATGTAAAGATGGTCACCGAATTTGATGAAGAAATTGAGGTTTCACTGTAAAATCAAGTGTAACATAGGAAATTACTTATAAACACATGCAAGATCCATTGTCTTCTAGATGTGGGATTAATACTCTTAACATGCCCCCTCATATGTGGTAAATTTTCAAGCCTAGCACGTGAACAACACTAATCCGATGACTAGAGGACGTGTGGTTGTAGTGCTTTACATACAGGATAACTTGCTCTTATACCATGAAAAATTTGTGATTTTATTATAAAACCAATTACAAAATAAGAAATTATGTATCATCACCTTCAAAACGTGCATTAACGTATTCTGATGTGGAACCCTCAACAACTCATTGCTATCCAATGGCAGGTGACAAAGAATTTAAAAGAAAAAAGAAATAAAAAAATTATTAAATAAAATGGACATTTGTAGCTGTTTTTCTTTATACTTTATGAATGTGTTAAAACAAAAAAACAAAAGTTTGAGAGTTTTAATTAGTTGAGAGGTCTTTATTTGACTAAATATTTTACTAATTTTTCACCCACCTTGAACACACATTTAGAAAAATATTGTATTGAGAAAAAATATTAATACACAGCTTGAAAACATCACGATTTTGATCATTTGCACGTTTAAATGCATACGTTACTTCTCGATTAATTTAAGGTTCTATCAATTACAAGTTAATTGAATACATAAATAATACAGAAAGAAAGGGACATGAGTTTTATAATCATTTAAACTGTGTATAACTAGTCCGATGAATATGATGATCCGTAAGTAGTGACATAATATGCTATGTTTACATGCTTCAAGGTTCAATTTTTCTTTTCTCGGTCAAAACCGAGTTTTGTATATATCTAAAGACGCAACCTAAGTTTTAAACTTTATAATGATTTAAACTGCGTACAACTCATTTGACGAATATAATAATTCGTGACATAACATGCCATGTTCACATGCTTCGTTGTCTTGGGAACCTTAGTGGTAAAATTGAAAAAAATCATGACGTAATAAACTAAAATAACCTTAATATTTGTGAATTACCGCTAAAGTAAATTTTAGGTAAATTTTGGTGAGACAATATTTTGCCCCAAGGTCCAAGTAAGTTGCATGTTGGTCAATTTTGTACTAGCAGTTCGGAGATATTTTTCAATGTGTCTGAAACCCAAAACGATACGCCATATGTTTTTTACGAATAAATAATTTTTTTTCTTTAAATTCTCGTCTACTTATATAAGACATATAAAATATGAGCAATTATTCTAGATACATTAAAAAAAATCTGTGTACGTAGAAGTCTCCAAAAATACTAGTTGGTCAATTAAAAACTGGTAGTTAGAAGTCTCCAAAAACAACCGCTACAATTTGTTGAAGTTATTGCAAAACGACAACGTTATAGTCCCTTTCATGGCTGCAAGATGCAAAATTGGACTCGAAGGCTAAGCAGACTGAAAAAAGTGGTGGCTAAGGAGAAGACAGCACTAACCCAACCAAGAATTTATCAAATTTGTAAGATCTTTCTAGACATTTAGTCCAATTTTGTGAGGATATATTTCTCAGTGTCTGTCTCATCTCTTGTCAAGATTCTTGTCTGTAATCGATGATATATCTTATTCAATAACAAGTGACGAGAAAGATATTATGCAAAGACATATTTCCAGTTGCAACTTCAAATTGTTAGAGAAGGAGCCTCATACAAGGAAACTGATTCTTCTAAGGTTTAGGAATTAATATTGTAACATAACTCTAATTGTATTACTGATTTGTAGAGATCCTTACTTGTACGCTAAGGATACACGCGTGTGTAAAAAGACTTTTGTTTTATGAATATAATTTCTACATGGTATCGACGAGTTTAGGTTGTAAACCCTAGCTACCCCCTTCTCTGACCTGAATTCTTTTTTTGCCGTCTCCTTCTTCCATGGCAGCGGCGTTCTCTTCCTCTTCCGCTCACTCTCTTCCTTCCGGACCTAATGTGGCTCACTTTTTCTGGTTGGGTATAAAAAATGTGGCTCACTTTTTCAAATTTACAGAGACCAATTTTCTCAATTAGACATGTCAGATGCGTGCAGCAATACTCATGCTTATTACTAGAAGCACAACAGACAGTTATTAACTATTGGGGAGAAATAGGAGAAGCAAAATACTTTTTTTATTGTATGGTAAAAGCGATGTTACTACTTTAGTTTATATTAGGGAGATTGGTTAATTTGAATTCAGAAAGTTGTGAGTTGAAGAAAAAGATCCCCTAATTATTAGAATAATCCACCACTTGCTTATGAGAAAATAGACAACTTAAAAATGCTTCAATGCTTCAATGCTTTAAAAAAAAAAAAAAAAAAAAACCTAACAAAAGTTTTGTAATCACATATTTAAAATTTTTCTGTCAAATGGTGTCGATAAATGTTTGTAGCCATTCCAAAAGGTGCCAAATAGGCCCCTAATTACTTGATTATTATTACCAACACATATTATGTTACTCTTGCCTTGTTAAGCATTTGCTTAAACACTTTCTAATTGGCATGTGGGTCAATAAAAATCATGTTTAGGAATGTTAATTTGATCTGGGAATGCAGGCCGAACAAATCCCATCATTGCTTCCGTCATCCATGTCTAAAATGGTGGTGACAAAAAAGTTGAGGTAAGCACTTATGCAACAAGGAATCTTCTCATGCTCTCTCCTTCCTCGTTGGAAATTTGATACTCTCAAATATTCAAAGGCCCTCTCAATACTTTAGTGATCAGAGTGTGACCCTAACACCATCATGACTTAGGGACCCTAATGTTGGAGAACTAGAAAAAGAGACTTGCGTAGTGGTATTGCTAATCTTCTTTATCGTTCTGATGTCAGAAAAATGGTAAAAGAACTTTAAATGAGTGATGGATAAAAACCTTAAATTTAGTAGGAAGATCTTGACCTCAAAAAGGTGTTCGGCATCATTTGGGGCTAATTTGATGTCCTCGTAAGAGGAAAAATTCAATGAATCTCCTCCGATCACATCGTCTTCTGCATATGGACATGGTTGGACACTGGAAATAGCCTCCTCTGTAGCTACTGGATTAGCGGGGCAAAAAACATTTTGGACCGTTTCTCAATTAATGTGTGTCATTCTTGTACATGTCATGCAAATCTTCTCTATATCATTCCAATTTTATCAAATCTCCTGGATGCGACAGACAAATCTTCTTGTTGGTACCACATATAAGCTTTCTAAAAAGCCGGGTCTGGTCGATGTGGGATTGTGTTTTGTTCTTCTTATTCGTTTTGGGCCCCCACACTCTCATCTTATTTAGTACTTGGGCCTTTCTTGGCGGATCCGTTTCTAAAGCTCATGGATCTTACTTTACCTGATAAAATGCATCGAAATGAGAAGCCCAAAAACAAATCCATTTCCAGATTCTTCTCCATTCAACCAAACAATAAGCCTATATACATACATATATATATATATATATATATATGTATTAGTATAACAATATATTTTACGCTAAGGGGAGAGGTATTCTGCTAAACTACACAATGAACAACCTAATTTGTGATATCGAATTCGTTAATTACGAGATTTGAACTTAAGAGTTCTTACTTACAAGTGAAAAAGAATATCATCAGACCATAATACTGAGTAACCTAAGCCAATATAATTGTTATATAAGAAAAACATCATCAAACAACCTTAGCTGCATGTTTACCAAAAAACCAACCACGTTAGTTGCTTCAAACTCGATTTTACTTACGGTGTTAAAAAATGACAACTTTTCTAGAAAAATTAATGAATAATTTGGAAATTGGAAGTGAAAAAACGTGGACGGCAGGATTCGAACCTGCGCGGGCAGAGCCCACATGATTTCTAGTCATGCCCGATAACCACTCCGGCACGTCCACCCATGTTTCGTTTTCTGTACTAATGTATTTTTATCTGAAGAAACAAGATACATGACATATAGTTTTGCGCTTTTAGCAAAGTGATTCTGAACGTGAAACCGACATGTCGTTGTAAGCCGTTGACTTCAGCAGCGCCGCATAACCACCACACTTCCCACAAATTCACAATAAGGAAATTAATCAGCGAGAACAATGGCCGCCGCTTCCGGTAACTATGCCGTCAACAACCCGGTTTTGGGCCCGGACTCGGACGCTCCGGACAATCAGTGTCACGAGTTCGCCCAATTCGGATCCGGGTGCTTCTGGGGAGCGGAGCTGAGGTTCCAGCGGGTGGTCGGGGTGGTGAAGACCGAGGTCGGGTACTCCCAGGGCCACGTGGACAATCCGAATTACAAATTGGTCTGCTCCGGAAGCACGAACCACTCGGAGGTGGTTCGGGTCCTATTTGACCCGGAAGTCTGCGCCTATACGGATCTTCTCTCTGTGTTTTGGGATCGTCATGATCCAACGACCCTCGATCGCCAGGTAATTTGGTTTTTGACTTTTATGGGCCGTTGATTTTGTGGCCAAATCATTGTTGTTTTTCCAGCGCCTCCTACTTTTTGACGCATGGAGTTGTACTTTTGTGCTTATCATTTTCTTTTCTTTTTTCTTTTTTCTTTTTTCTTTTTTCTTTTTGCTCTTTGGCCTTAAAAACAAGAGTAAAAGAACACTGGTGGCACAACCTTATTTATTATTTATTTTATTTTATGTTACTGCCATAATGTCTTAGCGATTGCTAAATTACAGCAAAGCTTGTGTTTTTTTCGGGGAAAAATTAGGTAATTGGGGGCAATAAAATTAGTTACGAACTTTTGATCGAAAATCGAACTGAAAGTACCTTGAGTGTAATTTAGTTGAAAAACATTAACCGTTACAACCCAAATACCGAGTTTGGTTTTTTTTTTTTCCCTTACAACCTGGTTCTGTTGGTAAAGAGTATACCTTGGTTTATATACATGTTATTGCTCGTTCGATACCTATTTTTTGTTTTTGATTAAAAGTTTATAACCAGTATTGTTTGTGTACGTTTCTCAAATAATTATGTAATCGAGATGGGCTCGAGTTGTTGCACTACATTTTGGGCTAACAATTGGTTCATGATTGTTATTTATTAAATAAATTTTGTGTTATGTATGAGGGAGGGGATGTTGGTACACAATACCGATCCGGAATCTACTACTACAATGAAAACCAGGCTCGTCTGGCCGAGGAATCAAAGGCAGCAAAGCAGGCGGAGTTGAAGGATACGGAGGTGGTGACAGAGATCCTCCCGGCGAAGAAGTTTTACAGGGCAGAGGAGTACCACCAGCAATATCTCGAAAAAGGAGGACGTAGAGGCAACAAACAATCTGCCGAAAAGGGTTGCACTGATCCCATCAGATGCTACGGTTGATAAGTTCTGCATGCATTTGATGCGATATGATTGAAAATCTTCCTGAGTCGTAGTCACCAACGATAACATATGATGCGTCAATATCTTGCGGATTTTAAATAAATGAGGTTCGAAGTGGAACCAGAAATGTAGTAATGAAACATTGTGGCATCGGTTGGGATTCAAGAGTTTAGGGTTTGATTTTTGTGTACTTATATCGCTTATGTATATTTAGCGTCATGTTTTTATTGTTGAGAATAGGTCTCACATTGATGAGATGAGGGATTTTATATGGGCATATAAGAGGTTGGACTACTTCTTATATTGCCAATTGGTTTTATGGTGGAATCCCAACTTTGTTCGTGGTATCAGAGCAGGTTGTCCCACGTGTGAAACCAAACGGCCACACGCACACCACATCATCCCGTTGTGTTGTCCACATGTTAAGCTTGAAAATTCTCCACAAGTGTGGAGGCGTGTTGCCGTTTGATTCCCCACACATGTGGGGGCATGTTTTCGTTGTGTTGTCCTAGTGGGCGTGTTACCGTTGTATTGTCCAAGTGTTAGGCTTGAAAATTCTCCACACGTGTGGGGCGTGTTGAGAATGAGTCTCACAATGGGAGGAGGGACCTTGCATGAGCTTATAAAAGGTTGAACTATTCCTATATTGTCAATTAATTTTATAATGAAACCCCAACTTTCTTCATTTATATATCGAAGCTTCTTTTGTATGAGTTTCCGGGTTTGAGGAGATTAAATCGACAATGTTATTTCTTTTTAGCAGACCAGTTACAGATCTTAGATAATGCATGGATAATTCAAACCTAGGAGGCATTATTTGGCCATGAGGTCATGAGGGATGCAACTTTTTTATAACAGAGGCAGCATCAGCAGAAGTTAAAGTTGAGGGTTGGATTTTGTTTAGAGTTCATCCTTAGGATTTGAGGTAGCTGCTGCTTTAGGGTTTGTCGAAGAGTTCTTGACGGGATACGAAGCCTCCATAGCTATTCCACAGATCCCCTCCTTAGCAGAGACGCCGCGCTGCATCCTTATGTAACCCTTCTCTCCCCACTCGGGTCCCCATGAGTTCTTGACTATCCAATACTTGGTTCCATCAAGTGTTGTTCCGTAGCCAACAACTGCCACTCCGTGATCAAGCTCTATGCCGCATTTCCCGTCAAATACCCCCTGAAAACCATAGACCAGCAGATTAAGATATGATCCCTCGACTTAGAAATTACTAATAGAAACTTTACCTCATCGTAGAATTGGAAATCGGAACCTCCAGCATCGATGGCGACAGCAATAGGTTGGTTTGCAGCTGCTTTGAGCAATGCATCCTCGTCATTAGCAGGCACACTCTCATGGCCATCAATGGACACAACCGGAGCGTTTTCCTGCATAAAAAGTATCGGTTATATCCTTAAAATTTCACTTTCATAAGCAAAGGGGCATCAGAAAAGGGATCAAAGATATATACCTGAAATGTATAAGAACAAAATTACCTTTGCCACATTACATGTTGAATCTGCTGCTCGGTAAGGGTAATTAATTTCGGTTGTCAGGCCTCCCTTTTGTTTGATGAACTCCATTGCCAGTTCCATTAGCCCTCCATTGCATCCTTGGTTTTGTTCCGTATCACAGTCGATGAGCTCTTGCTCAGACAACGAAACCAGCTCCTTTGTCTTAATTTGATTGATGCCCTCAACAGCTGCAACTGTCGAAAACGCCCAGCAACTTCCTGGATTATATCATCAAAACAAACGAATACAGTTAAAACAATCTATACAGATATCATTGTGTAGAAGAGAACGAAATAAAAAGGGAAAACTTGGTTATAACAGACAGCAAATTTTTGCTTACCGCATTGGCCTTGATCCTTAATGGGAGTGACAGCACCATTCCTACTCCAATCAACAGACGGTGGGACACTCTCAACATTTGCATACCAAAAGCCTCTGTCAGCGCGCTGCCCTCGGAGCATTCTATGGTGCTTAACCTTCGAACCAGCGTAAACACTCCTAAACTCATGGTTGGTCATGTCAGCAAACTTGTTGAGCTTCAGCTTGTAAGGCTTATCACCTTTGTTAGTGTTGTGAACATGCTTGACATTCTCTTTAAACACATTGAACCGCTTGTGCTTCTCGTCAAGGCTCCTGGAAACCGTGTGATGGCTCCTCCACCTCTCGTACAAGTCCCACAAGCTCTCCTCCGAGGCCAAGTCCTTCTCATGGTAATCAAAACTCTCAGAAACCCCAATCACCAAAGCAAGCGAGAGAGCAAGGGCAACCCAAACAAACTTAGTCATTTTTCTACCGGCTTGGGGTTCAAGTTGACACAGGATGAGAATACGAAGACCGCGACGCTGCCTTATATAGAGGATCAAAGAATGGATGACAAATTACAGGGATGGTGGTGATGAAATGGGAGAAGATAACAAGGATAATAAAGAGAGTCAGTTATGGGGTATCTTGTGGAGATGAACAACTTCTAATGATGGAGAGAAAATATGGGAGGTGATGATTGTGTGGGAAATGGGATTTGGTTTGTTTGTGGAAGCAATTAATGGATTGGATTAGTGGGTTTTGGGTTCATATTTTGGTATGGAACTTATAGAAAAGGAAGCAAGAAAGTAGGTATTGTTTAGCAGTTAGCAATGTGCTTTTGGATTAGGGTTTGTTTACATGCCCAACAATTTATACCATCACCATGTATGGAGAGAGAGAGGATCATGGTTTTGTCTAGCGACATCCAGTCTTTACTTTATTGGCGAAACAACTTTGTATAGAACTAGAATCTCTGGGAATAACTATTGGCACTGCAAAAAAATCTCATTATGAATTTATAGTTAAGAGAAACGTAAGAAATATTGCGCTTCGAATAGTGTATACTAATAATTTTGAACTATCAATAACAATTTTCTTTCAAAATTTTGACACACGCAAATGAGTTCCAGATCTTGAAAACCCAGAGAAAAACCTCGTACATGATGCTCTTGATTCCTTAAAGGCCGAAGCAATCAAAAGAATGTGAAACATCGCTTGTAGGACTTTACTTGACACTTGCGTAATGTGTTAGTGACTATTCACTTCTACATGTAGAGAAAGTGGGTGAGGCTTTTCTCATCAAGAAAAATGAGGGATGCCTTTTATCAATTTGCATCCCATTTTTGGAAACAAAACTCGCTTAGACAGATTACGTTTTACTGCAGTGGCAGAAAGTAATGATATTTATGCATTTTGGTGCAAGTTCGATATCCACTAATTTTCTTTTATCGTTTGTTAAAAAAAAAAAAAAAAATCATAAGAAACAATCTTCAATAATGTTCAGTGGACTAAAGAATTTCTCAAATTTTAATCGTCAAACGATGTGACATGTAACAACGTTTTAATGGTTTTTATCCTAATGTGATCCGCAACCATATTTTACAAATCTCATGATTAGTCCAATAATTCGACAAAAAACAAAAATATATAGATATAATCTTATTTTTAGCATGTTTACTAGAATAGTCATGAATCGAAAATGGAAATAAGGAATAAGATTAACTTGACTCCTAGTTGATCTAATTATTATTTGTTAAGTATGTGATTACAAATTTTAAGGTAGAATCCACACTTTTTCGATTCTTTCGGTAAACAAAAGAAGTTAAGAATTTAAATGATTTCAGCACCCAATTTTAATAAATGCAAAAAAAAAAAAAAAAAAAAAAAACCAAATATTAAAATAATTTCTATGCTCATTTCTTGCAAGTAAACGTGACATTTGTGTACTGTTCCGAATGAAAATCTAAAACTCAGGTAGCTTGAGTCGCAAGAGATAAAGTAGAATTATAAGTACATCTTCAATTTTAGTGCCTTTCGTAAACTAATAGGAAAACGAAAATATAAGTCGATTAAGTGGGAAAAGAAAAATCTTTGTGATGAACAATATTCCAAAAGCTGTTAGCAGCAGAAGCCAAAAGCTGTTGGCAGCAGAAGCCAAAAGCTGCTGGCTATATGATTCACTTCTATCAGTTACATGGAAACTGCACAATAGCTTGTTGATGACCTGCTTGGATAGGTCATGTCATCTATACATCACCACCAGAACGGCAACTCATCTTAAATCTAACCGCTCAAAATCCCGATGACATGACCGCACGATGAGTATGGCCCAAGAAGTTCATGCCGTTAGACATGTGAAGTGAATATGGGGTTCGCATGTTAACCAAGTCGGCAGAAGAGATGCAATATAAGTTGCTACAATCATTGATGACGATAATGCTTTGGCAAGTGACAGATTTATCCATGAAGGTATATATGAACAATGTTCAGATAATGCATTCCTGACTGCGCCACAAAGTGTAAATAAACAACGAAAAACACGACATGATTTTCAAAAGCTTATGTAAAGTCATCGATAAGACAGAACTTAGCTATTCTGTGAATGCCAAGTTAAATTATTCCAGAATTGTGATTGTGTTCAACAGAGCAATGCTCGGATAAAATTAGAAGTAGAGGAAACAACGGAATATGAAGGTACAAGAAGATAAATCTGAGTCGCTCATGCTTGAGTCTCCCTTTGTTTGGCTTGCTGCTGCAGCAGCTCTTCTCTAACCCTCTTAATCTCCATTTCCCTTTCGAGTCTTTCTTGCTGCCACATTAACGAGACCCCAATCAATATCATTCCAAACTTGGAAATGGTTAGCAGTATCAATAACAAAACATAATGGCTTATACACGGAGAAGGGTGACTAAAAAGGCACATTTATAAGCAGCCAATGCTAACTACCAACGACCACGACTTCAAATCAGATTCTGAACCGAGCTTCTTGCTATCCCTTAAACATGTAGTTCAGTACGAAAATACTAGTTCTTGGGTTTCACTAGTTTCTGATTTCTACCTAAATTATGGGAATGTAATATGGACCCGGTAGCTACCACAGGCAAACGAAAGAGAGGTAACACAACTAGAAATGAAAATACGCAACACATTAGGAAATCACAACACAACTGTTCAACATGGAAGAAGAACTCCAAATAGGAAATCCCATGGTAAGAAACGACTATAGCTTATGAAACAAGGTTTAATTCTACACAGCAGTGTGACTGATCACATAAATATAGCATAATAACAATGATTACGGGTGAAACGCCAAGTCGAATTACATCCCCAATTTCCAGTAACCAAGCATTGCATTTATGCTTCCATCGGATACGAATTGAGTATAACAACTACATTGCATTTATCACAAACGATCTCCAAATATGAAACCCCACGATACGAAACGAATATAACTTATGAAAGGTTGAATTCTACACAGGCGTGTCACTTTGATCGCACAAATGTAGCATCATAACAACAATCAAAGAGAATTTCCAAATTCAATTAAGTCCCCAATTCCCAGTAACCAAACATTGCATTCCCCGTAAACCTAACCCCCAAATTTCATGCCAATTTCCAAAAGATAAGATTTTTCAGGACCAATTGAACAATTCAATGAGAACCCATCTAAATTGTGAGCTTGTGGAGCTGAAATTCAATCGAAGTCTTGAACAAAAACAACCCAATACGACCAATCGAAAAGAGATTTGCTAGTACCTTTTCGTCCTGATGCAGGGCGATCCAGACGTGGACTTTATCCATGGACTGCCAGAACACGAAAGCTCCCAAAGTCATAGCGAAGTAGGTCGCGACCTTCACCATCTTCTTCGCCTTCTCCTTTTCTGTGTCCAAATCTACGTTTTAGGTTTCAGGTGAGCGAGAGAGAGAGAGACTAGAGACCCACTGACAATACTTCCGTTTCCGAAAACGGGTCGAATCCGAACCACAAAATTGCTTTACACAACTACGGACTAGAGAGAGAGCTTTTGTTGGACCTTGACATATGCTATTAGGCCCATTTTTCCCAAAACGACTTAGGGTGGAAAAGTACCCTTGGATCATAAAAGCACTTTTTGAAGAAGCACTTTTTATATACTTCTTTCATTTCATGAATCACTTTTAAGTATTAGCACTTGTGAACAAGTGCTTCCTACAATGCCTAAAGAACCCGAAGTAGATGCTTCTCTAGTAGGCACTAAAAAGTGCTTTTGCAATCCAAAGTGCTTTCAAAACGATTAAAAGCGTTTTTGATGAAAATGTTTTTAGAACCAATCCTTAGTAAAAATGCATGAAAATTATGAAAATAAGCTTCATTCCTACAAGAAACACATAATTGGTGTTTCTTGCAAAAAGCATTTTAAGTGATTTTGAAATCCAAAAATATTTTCTCCAAGAGTGCTTTTAGTTATTTTAAATTCACTTCCAAACGAGCCCAAAATGTAATGATAATTTGACATGCTTTAACAAGAAAACACAAGGAAACAACTATGGCTAAAACAATGAACAAAATTTAGTCAAGATATTTGGATGAGAAATAAAGACGAATGCAAGGATGCTACGATTCGAGATGAATCAATATTTACACCAAATCTAATCGAACGTGTGTACATTATGCGTGTCTTGTGCAAACATGAGTAAAAAGAATCGGCCAAATCTGTCACGTCCAAGTACAGATGATTCCGTTCTTGTCCGCAGAAGCCAGAGGTTTTCCATGCCCGCTCCATGAACAACACAGGACCGATGCAGTGTGTTCCTTCAGAGTGCTCACAATGTCAGCTTTCGATATTGACCAAATATACACAGAACCGTCAGCAGATCCAGCAGCAACGTAATTGTCATCTGGACTGATACAGGATCTACTCCAATTCGACGCTACTCTGTTTCCAGTGGCTCTTAACGTTCCACAGACTTCTAGAGACCGCATATCAAACAAATTATGGACATTGTCTCTCCCACTGGTCAGTATAACATTGCCATTTCGGGACAAAGATATGGATGTAACAGCATTTGAGTGTGCAGCTACTTCACTGAGGAGTTTTCCTTTCTCAATATCCCACAAACGAAGATTTCCATCAACATGGCCAGAACATATGGTCTGTCCATCCATGCTAAATGACAGAGCATTGCAGTTTTTTGGGAACATGATTGTATTGGTGCAGTAACCTTTCTGCAAATCCCAAACTTTTATGGTACGATCATAAGCTGCACTCACAACATGACGGCTTGAGAATTTGCTGACATCTACTGCACACACTTTATCCATGTGGCCAGTGAGAGTGTGTCGAACCCTCCCCAAGTTAACATCCCAGGCATACAATTTGTTAGAGCTGCTTGCTGCAATGATAGATCTATTATCATGAGTAATCGTGAGATCCAGAACAGAACCAATGCAACCATTAAGTGTACGAGTTAGTGACCCAGTATTTGTATCCCACATTTTGATGGACCCATCCTGTCCGCCAGTAATCAATTTCCCAGAATTGTACTCAAATAATATGGAAGCGCAGCCACCATCATGGGCAGGGATCCTATTCTTGCATGTGGAGGGAATGGTTGACTCCAAAAAGTACTCAGCACCTTCTTCACTTTGGCGGACAACACCATCTACTTGCTGCCTCGCAAGTTTTTCCAAACCGCTGGCCCTGAGCCGCTCAATCATATCTTCATAGAGTGCATTTGCCTAAATTAAATAAAGAAAACATGGGTTAAAACCTATACCCCGTATGTAAAACGGGTAGAAAATGTACAAAAGAAATATTTCTTTCAACAAATGAAGTAATACATAATCTTATAATATACTGGAGAACAAGGCAATGCTTGCAACCACTGAAATGAGATTTCAAATCTTATCTGGATATCCCATATACTTTCTCAATGTTTTAAGTTAAATAATATTTAAAGTGCAAGAAAGAAAACGGCAAAGCCCACGTGTGCACGTCAACAAAAATCCAAATTAATACATATATAGCATCGTTTCCATTTAGTCTTTTCTAGCATTTATTTTACACGTGAAAGTGGCAAAATTATATATATGTATGCAATTAAGCACAAATTGGCATAGTCACCAAATGTAAGAACGAACTTATAAATGAAAATCAACATATGTTGAGCGGTGGCCAAACATTCTGATTAGGATACAACCTACAGCAAGACAACATCAACAAGAGCCTTGAGACAGTACAGCTATGTCTCGCGTCATACCTTAAACCCACTAACATCTAGAACTATCGACTAAACTAAAAAAGTGAACCACAATTTGGGTTTGATTACATATAAAGTACCTCGTTAAGGCGTTCTGCATCCTTCATCTTCTCCAACATCCAGCGGTCAATTAACACCTTATTTTCAGCCTCAGCGTTCTTAGCTCTTATAGACATTTCTTCTAGCTGCGCTCTTATTTCCTTGTTCTCACTCACAACCAATTCCAAAGCTTTAATTTTCTCTTCCAAGTCAGCCACTAATTGAGAACATTCATCCCTGCAACATGTAATTGAAATCAGTCATACAGAACTTGAAATCTCAAAAACCATCTGCTTCTCCATTACTGGTAATGAAAAAGTGAACCTTTTTTCAGATAATTCCTTCTGAAGATCAGCCACTGCTGCTTCTTTCTCTTGAAGTGAAGCTTTTGAAGTTCTGGACTCCGCTACTTCCACCACGAGTTGCTCGGACAGCCGAGATTGAGCTTTGTAACACTGCTGAAGTTCCATTTCCAGATTCTCCGCTTTCTCCTTCCATTCTGAACCCTTAAAATGACAATCAAAGGTAACTCAATCTCCAAGTTCTAAACAATTCAAACGTAAAGGAAGCTACAACTATACTCCATCCAACTACACGAGAAACTGAGAAACTAAACGCCACAGCAAGTTAACCAAGCATCAAATTCTTCCCCCCAAAGATTAATCACATCAATCATTTCCATCAATCGAAAACCGAAAATTATTCTGCTTGAGAACTCGGGGATCAAATATTTCAAATTCAAACAAAATCCCCCAAACCAAAACCCTAAATCGCAGCTTGCTAGAAATTAAGAGACTACCTGATGAAGAATTGGCTTCGAAAGAGCGATGAAAGCTGGTGCATGAGCACCTTCTTCCACCAAATGCCGCCGCCGCAGAGCCTTCAGAGCGTGTTTTATTGCTTCCCTCGCAATCTCCTCCTGCGACCTGCATAAAGAAACTGACTTCAGCAAAAGCACAAACACCTCTGCATCCTACGATCGCCTCTGTTTGGCAGCCAAGAAAATTCATGATTCCCGAAACAACGCCGTACTTACATTGTGATCGAAATCGGGGATTGTACCGGAGATACTTCGACGGGGTTAGGGCTTCAATAAGGGGACGCAATCATGATCTTCTTCGACGGCGCAGGGGTAATTCCGGAATAATGGGGAAAATGGGGGCGGCGGTGGGTTTTTGACCTCAAAAAAACAGGGAATTCGAACCCCTTTGGAATCCGTCTCTTCGGAATCAGGCGTTCAGTGAAAACTGAGACGATGGAATTCGATTCCGACTGAGAGTCCGAAAACACCGGGGAGGGGCTGCGAAGAGATGAAGCCAGCGACGTAGAGTAGAAGTACGACGTACGAAAAGAGACTATCAAATAAAACGACATCGGATTTGGATTTGTTAAGAGGCTTGTTCGGTATTGTTGTGCTTTAAAAAAAAATTGATTATGCTATGATTTGAGAATAAGCAACTGTGAAATAAAGTAGTACAGTGTTTGGTAAACTTTTTTGTAAAAATGTTTTTGGAAAAAAAAAGTAGTATAATAGTGTTTAATAAACTTTTATGTAAAACAGTTGTAACCGTGTGAAATGAGCAAAAAATATATAATACTAGATATGTTATTAATTTAGTTTTCTTAATGAATAAAGATGAATCATTAAATATACTTTATTTTAAATATTTATAATTAAGAAATGTTAAAAATAATTTTTAATGCCTAAAAATTAATAACTCTCTCTCTCTCTTCATTCTTGTGTTTTCCCTTCTTTATCCCCTTCACGCTACAACAGCAACCAAGGCGCAGCTGTCGCGAACAACCCTCCATTTCCAAGGCGCTGCTCCATTTGCTCGTCTGTTATCACCTTCACGAACAACCTTCCATTCCCATTTCCAATCTCATCATTTTCTTCTGGGTTCTGCAAATTCTAGTGGATTATTTGCTATTGCTGCTGCCACTCCCCCATCATCCTTACCAATCAATTTGCTGAGTTGCTTTTCCTTCAACTCGCTCTTCCTCTTGGGCTAGTGGTCTGTGGATGCGAGGAGCGAAAAGGAAGAGAGAGAGCTTTGGTAAGGTTTCTCGAGACTCTGCAGGAACGCTTTTCTGGATAAACATAGAAGGTTGCGAGAGAGAGGTAGAAGAGGAGGGCACAACTGATGATAGAGAGAAAGAAGGTAGGATTGGAAAATTGAAAAGTTCATTTATTTTTTACTGTTCACTCATGTTTTAGCAAAATAAGCTGTTTTGTTGAAGCTGCTATTTCCAGCTTCTGTTTTTCAACTTTTTTTCACCCATAACTTTGAAAAAAAAAAAAAAAAACCAATTTAAAGTGTTTACCAAACATTTAAAATGCTTCAACTTTTTTTCACACCCACTTTTTTTTAAAGTTAAGCTAAGTCAAACCAGGGCTAAAGACTAATTAACAATGGTTTGCAAGGGAGCTAATTTTCACAAACACTCTCACATAGGGGTGGGCATAAAAACCGCAAAACTGAATCGAACCGTGACAAAAAAACCGTAAAAAACCACTTTGACCAAAAAAGTCAAAATCGGAAAAAAAATTGAACCGAACTGTTTCAAACGGTTCCGGTTCTGGTTTCGGTTTGGAAATATTAAGACCTGGAAGAATCGAACCGAACCGGTTTTAATATAAATTATTGTTTTATTATTATTTTTATATAAATAAAACATTTTTCCAAGAAGACCATGTGCATAAGCCCAATATTTTTCTTCACTTCTCTCCCCCTCTTTTGTTGTTTGCTCACTTTTCTCCCCCTATATTATTTTTCTCTATTCTTTTCCAGTATATTATGCATTATGTACATTTTAGTTTTAGTTTAAGATCTACACTTTGGTCTTAATATGAGTCTTTCTATCTTTTGATTTATATTTATATGCACACTTTCTATCTTCTGGTCACAAATCTAGTAGATCTAGTAGTGGAAACTCAAATTTACTTGAATTTGTGGTTGAAATATGAGTTTGGTATTAGAAGTAGAAAATTAGAAAAAACAAATATATAATCTTGGTTAGAATCGTAAACCGACATGAACTGAACTAGAACTGTCATGAATCGAACCGTACGATTTTAGTAATAAATTTAACCGGAACCACACCGAACCAAACCGTTGAAATTTTTCGATTCTGGTTTCATGTTGAGGGTGGAACCGGGCTGAACCAGACCATGCTCACCCCTACTCTGCGTTTGAGGAAGGATAATGCTAGGGACACTAAATTTTTTAATAAATTTTGTAAATTAAATTATGTGGATGTTAATGATTGGATTATTTCTTAAGTGTTGAATAACATGCGTATTTTATACTAGTGATAAATCTTTGGTTTAAAAATGCTCCCTTAACGCATCAAAATATGCAGTTATGATCTTTTTTTCAACTCCGTTAGAATTTTCGTTAAAATGAGTTAGGTGCTAGGCACGTGTAGCTCAATCAAGGGGTAAATAAGGAAAATAAATGAGAATATTATAGCAATGATCCCTCAACTTTAACCCGATTATAGCAGTGGTTCTTCCAACATGACTCATTTTGATGGAAGTTCTGACTGAGTCGGCGAAAAGGACCATATTTGCACGTTTTCATGAGTTAAGGGACCAACAATTACATATTTTTAGTTGAGGAACCATTACTCCAATTGGATTAAAGTTGGGTGACCATTGCCCCAATTGGGTTAAGGTATATTAATGAATTTAATAATAATTTCAAATAAATCTTTGCCCTTAACGGTAATGTATAATAGAGTAGAAAAGACTATTCAGAATTTCACATTGAAATTTTCAAGTGTAGAAATACAAAACATGAGTTCAAATAAAATTTCCATTATCAACTACTTGCGCTTTGTTTTTAAATATGAAAATGTCAATAATTCTACAATTCATAAATCGTATTTTAGTTAACTTTCAAATCAAACGGGATTGTTTATTTTTAGCAAAAATCAACTCAATTAAAAGCCATAGGAAGAATCTTAATTACATTTTCATGGAAACATTTTTGTTCACCATCAGAAACTATAATGTGTTCACCATATATCTAATCCTATGTCACGTGCCTTTTCACCTAACCTTAATTAACTTTTTTCAAATTTGAAAAAGTAAGATTTAATGTGAAACTTAGCTAGAGTTAAGTCAATTGACACGTATGTGCATGGTGAGCACTGAGCATACCGCAAAATTGACCAGAAGAAGGCATGGAAGAAGTTGAACGGGTGGAAGAACCACATTGTCATGCATTATTTTCAGTATAAGTAAATTTCTCTCGCAGCGCACTTTTATCAATCACAAGGTTCACCACTAGATTCTCCACTCTTTGGGAGGAGGCCGCGAGGTTGTTTTCGAGGTGGTTTTTGGCCACCCAAATGCCCCAAAGAAAGGAGACATAAGACATCCATAAAACGAAAGAAGCAGCTTTATACATCGCGGTGGGATCGCTATAATCTAACCGATTAGATGACCACTAGCAACACACAAAAAAAAAAACATCTCAGAACAAATCTAAATATCATCCCAATACCCACATCCGCCTTTTAGAAAGTTACAGAAAAAACACGAATTTAAACAGTACACAGAGAGAGAGAGAGAGAGAGAGAGAGAGAGAGAGAGAGAGAGCTCATGGCCAACAACGTTACATGAGAGAGAGGCAATCGAAAAATGTGTTCCTTCTCAAGAAGCTGCAGAGCCTGGGTCGGATTTCTGCGAGCCATCTGCAGCAGGTGATCCAAAGGAAGGCAGGAGCCACCCCTTGTCCTGTGCCTGCTCCACGTAGAAGCTGAACTTCTCCCTTGCGTTTGGAATGTCGAGAGCAAGGTCATCTAGCCCGTCCTTGATTCGGGTGAAGCCTTTCGTCATCTGGTTGATTGTGATCAGTCCTTCACTGAAGCACTCCTGAAGCAGGTCTAGCATCCTGTCGTTTTTCTTTTCCATGGCCATGACCAGTGCCTTCTTCACCACCTCGTGGTTAAAGAACGGCATTCCAAGATCCCGGATGCACTGGCAGGCCTCGTTCACAACACCCCCGCTTTCATACTCCTCCAACAGCTTTGCTATCTTGTCCTTTGCATCCTCCACAGCCCAGCCAGTCCCGCCTCCCCAACATCTCAGGAGTCTCTCGCCAGCATGGCGAGCAGAAATCAGTGATTGGGCCGATCGAACAGTCTCACTTCCACTGCTATTTGGTGGCAACTTGCTGCCAATTTCGTCCAAATTTAGAGGAACCAAGACATCATCGATCACAGCCCTAGCCAGGAAGAGAGCAAGCTCATTTGAAGCATCCAAAATGTCCAATTCTGTATCCTCGGCAGATTCCAGAAGCAAAACAAAACCATTAACTATGTCATCGGTTGAAAAGATCTCAATGTGAAGGGCAGAAAGCAGAACAGATGCCATTTCCTTTTCACGGTTCTTGCGATCCATCGCAAGGGTGATCAGCTTCTTCAAGAAGAGTGGATTATATTGAGGTACCCCAAGATCTTCAAGGCTCCGGATCAGTTCTGGGATATCATCTGAGAGAAAATATTCATGAATTATGGCCACAATCTCTTTCTTGTACCGCCTCACTTTTTCATCTTCAACTCGTGCATCGCCATCTTCATCCAAGGACTTCAAAAAGGAAGCATCAAGCCAACCTTCATCTGTCGCCTTGAGGACCAGGGACTGGAACAAGCTAACTGCTGATGGAATGTCAAGAGCAAGGTCGTCAAGGCTCTCTACCAATCGAGAAAAGCCCTTTACCATTTGACTAAAACTAATCAAGCCTTCTTCAGCTGCTTCCTTTAACAGCTTAATTATTAGCGGTTCTGCAGTTTGAATCTCCATGGCAAGAACCAAAGCCCTCTTCACAACCTCATGATGAAAGAATGGAACACCCAACTCCCTTATGCACCTACAAGCCTCAGAAGTGTCTCCACTTTCCACGTATTCCCTCAATAGACCAGCAATTTTTTTCTTCACCTCTTCAACAGTAATGTGGGTGCTACCGCCCCACCTCCTTTCCACAAGTTCGGCATGGTGCGGAGCTGAAAGATAGCTCTTCTCAGCAGTCTGGATTACCTGAACGCCCTTTGAAGATTCTGGGAGTGCTTTCTTTGCCCTGGTGCAGAAGGCAGGAGGAAGGATGTCATCAACCACTGCACGGGCAAGGAACAAAGCGAGGATGTCGACTGCATCCAATATGTCCACTGCAAGGTCATCAGCAGATTCAAGAAGGATGAAAAATCCATCTTTAATCTGGGGAGGGCTAATGACATCAGCATACAAAGATGAAAGCAAAACCGAAGCCATTTCCTTCTCCTTATCATGCCTATCCAAGGCAATGGAAATAAGTCGCTTAATGAAGTAAGAATGATATTGACTTGAGCCTAGTTCTTTGAGGTCAGATGCTGCCACTGCCACATCACCAGTGCTGAAATATTCCTCAATTATGGAAACGACAGCTTTCTTGTATTCATCCAAGGGATCTGTAACAGTTGACTCAACAAGTCGATATGGTTCCTGGTGAGACCAGAGTATTTAAATTAGAAATTTTTAATTCACCTAATCAGAGTACACAAAATAATACATGTAGGGAATATATTGAAACTAAACTTGAAAACGTATTACCTCGCCACTGTCGTAGTTAGGGTCATTACGATCAAGAGTGGGTACACCGTCAGTGTCAAGCAGTTTTCCCCACGTGCCCTTTCCACCGCCTCCCTCTGTTACCATCAGACATAGACGAGAAATCAAGTCAACTAATAAAAATACCATAGAGAGCTAATTTTAACAACCATTGACAATATCGTCAATTCAGCACAACCGAACAACATCAAATAAAAAATTAAAAGTGGTAGAGCTAGATAGAAACTTTACGATTGACCCAAAGATGAACTAATGTACAACATCAAGTCTTCGACCATGTAAAACTAAAGTGCAATCATTTGCCTAAAAAAAAGTTAAAAACTCAATTGATACATGCACCAAAATTGTTCAAGAGCATCATGGGGACAATAATTTAACAAGGACAATTACTTAATTAAACCGTAAACACCATTCCTTACAAATCAATGTATCCAATCCCACTCTCTTCAAAACTTCATAAGCTAACATAAAATCAAGGTGAATCGCAAAAGTGCCGAATGGGGACTTACCCTTCTTTACTCGCACAAATTTTCCTGAGTGTGACCGACGTACATGCCTCACGGCTATCCCAGCTGTTGGTGCCTTCCCACCGGCGGGGGCTTTTACATGGTGTTCAGATAGAAAAGATGTAGGAGATTTCGGCGATGACGACAAAACCTCCACATTCTGGCTAGCAATTTTTAACTTCTCCCTCTGCTCATTCGTCAGGAATCCCTCACTCGAGGCCATTTACCTGAAATAAAATCCCTATATCAATACTAATATCGAGTAATAATATACAGTTATTCGATCCTAAATATTACTTTCCAATTAATGACGAAAAAAAAAATCCCTAATTTAAACTTTTACCTAAGCAAATATGTTACAAACTAATAAACCTATGCAATATTAAACTAATCAAATATTAAAACGGATTAAGTGACCATTATCTACACATCAAGATTACAGCTAAAAACTGTTTGGCTACCAAGAAACTGAAGGAAAGTGAAGAAATACACAAAGCAAAATGCAGCACCAGACACAGTAAAGCACCAATTTCATTTTCCCGAGTCCCAAACAATGAGCAAACCAAACATCACATGCATAATTTTCTCTCTTTCCCCCGTATTTTCTCAGCATCCAAACACCACCGACGTACATAGCAAGAAATAATCCATTCGCGCGAACAAAAGTTTCAAAATTACCTCTGTATACGAAGTCGGAAGAGCGGCGAATCCGTTTCTTCTGTGCTTGGCCCGGATCTCGAGCCAAGAACAGGAGAAGCAATCGGATATCCAAATCTCGGAGCTCCGGAGTCCCACTGGATGCGCCGAAACTGCAGAAGAAGTGCGAGTCCAGGAACGACCGACGACGATCTGATGGATCGGCGGGTCCGGGCTAATCAGAAACCAGCGGAGTTCGATCCGAATCAGCGAGTGAAGTCTCAATCAGTTGGCGATTTGTAGAGAGAGAAAGTGAGGAGAGAGAGAGAGAGAGAGAGAGAGAGAGAGAGAGAGAGAGAAAGTGGATGAGAACGGAAGTGTAGGGAAGCGGAGGCTTTTATAGGGAGGCTACGGTTACATGTACACGTCATCACCGTGGGGAGAGCGATAGGGCCGTCCACGTGGCCTACGCGCTAAAGCCAGCATGGACTGTTTTGCTCCCGTCTTTTGCTTCCACCCGGCCCCGGTCTAACCGGGTAGGGTTTCAGTTATTGAAATACGAATCTGCCCTTTTTTGTCGTTTTGTTCTATTCACGTTTATCCTTGTTTCCAAGAAATTTATCTCTTGACGTTAAATTTTGTTGGGTGTTATAGTAACTCTACACAAGCAATATCATTTCGTGAACAAACTTGATGAACAAGTTAGGTAAGATAAACAAGTTTAGTAAGCAAATTTTGGTGACACTTCACACACTTCGCATCAACTGAGCACTTCACATCGCGTTGGCTGTCGTCACTTTGCTGGAGGTAAGCATGATATTGAAAGCAATTTCTTGTATTTGGTGAAAGCTATCACTAGTTTGTAGGACATTTTTGCCTTGTGTCTTTAGATTGACTGACTCTTGGGTTATTTTGATGCAGCTTGTCATGGTTCGAGGGTCATCATTTAGTCCGCGGCCCATGGGCAGGCTAAAGTGGATTAGCCCGGCTGTAGTTTGGGGCCGGTCAGCCCGGTTCGGTGAAGTTTCAAACTCTGGTTAATCTTGCATATAAAAATCTAATAAATCTTTACTGTAGTTAAATAAATATAATGAAAAATCGACTGTTAATTTGCACATAGGAGTGGAGAGAGTTGGTCATATTCTACTGTGGCACTATCGGCCGGGAAATGAGGTCCCTACAGTGCGTTTTGTGTTTGGGTCAATTGCAGAAGGAGATGAGATGCTGATATTTAGGGCTGGTTTGGTATTGCTGTGCTTTGAAAAAAAGCTGCTTCTGCTGTGCTGTGAGAATAAGCAGCTGTGAAATAAAGCAGCAGAGTGTTTGGTAAACTTTTTTGTAAAAGTGCTTTTGAAAAGAAAAAAAGCAGTATTAGAGTGTTTGGTAAACTTTTATGTAAAACAGATGTGAAAAAAAGCCAGTTTTTCAAAGCTAGGTTTTGTAGCTTCTTGTTTTTGGCTTTTTTCATCCAAAACTGTGAAAAAAAGCTAAAGCTGAGTGTTTACCAAACACAAAAACAGCTCCCAGCTTTTTTTGATAGCAGCTTTTTTCAGAATCACCTCAGTACCAAACCAGGTCTTAGGCTCACAAGTTAAAATCCCATTTTGGATAACGTGTTTTGGGCACCCATCCACACCATTTTTACCCAAAATTTTCAATATTGGCACCCGAAAAAGTCCTCGCACAGGATGGAGAATCAATAGAATATACCTCTTCCCCTATTGTCGACTCGGAACAGTGCTAAATCATTTTTGAGAAAATTTGAAATAGGTCCAATTTTAGAGATTACCTTTTGAAATAGGTCTAATTTTTAGTGACTTTTGACTTTTAAAATAGGTCTAATTTTTAGTTACTTTGACTCATTTCAAAAAACCTCATCATTTTTCATTTTCTTATTAAAAAATACAAAATCAATTTTAAAAAATAAAAAAAAATCTGAAAGAGAGAATTCTTGAGACCCGCAGCCAGCAACCCTCGTCTCTTCCGGCGTATCTCATTCCATCACCGACCATTCTTATCAACGGAAACCTCGACATTACCGTCGTCCTTAAATGATTTTTTTTTCTTTTATGTTATTTACAACTGAATAATTTGAAAAATTAATTGTTAATCTTGCGTATAAGAATCTAATAAATTTTTATGGTAGTTAAATCTTGTATAAAACCCGATCACTGAGTAGTAGATACTGTAGCCGTCTCTAAAAATTTATTTTATTTTCAAAATTAAATAAACTAAAATAGCAAAATCATTTTTTATTTATTTTCAGAAGTATTATTAGCACTTTAAAAATCTTGTAGAATAAAATTTTTGAAGTTACAATAATAATCCCTTTTTTTTTTTTTTTTAATAGATGGATTGTGTCCAAATTATCTTGTAGCCCAAAAATTATGTGAAAAAATCCCCTCACAAAAACCCCTACCCGACCACCGCCTCCATTTTCCACAGCTTTTCTCAGCGCCAAAAACGTCGGCCGGCAATTACAGTATTACACTATCACAAAAACCTCCCTCTTGATTCGATTTGCTTCCAATCTCTTCAATGGAACCCAATCTTCCATCGCGATCCAATCGCAAGCGCCCCGTCCCCGAAATCTCCGACTCCGATTCCGATTCTGACAGACCCACGGCGGAAAGGAGGGTCAAGTTTCCCAAGGGGAAGAAGGCGAGACGGGAAGACGAACCCGTGAAGATACCCCGAGCCGACGAGGACGACGACGAGATCGGGGTTGAGTTTCCGGACCCCCGTTTCGCCGCCAAAGAACGCGAGAAACGACGCCGGTTCGGTGACGACGGGATCGGCGGCGACGATGTCTCCGCCGCCGAAGTCGCGTACGGCGAGGAATTGGATTACGACAATTTCGTGGAGGACGGGATTCAGATGGAGCCTTTCAACTTGGAGAAGGAGAGGAAAGAGGGGTATTTCGATGCCGAGGGGAATTTCGTCGAGTATGCTGAGGGAAATCGAGTGAAGGATGCTTGGCTCGATAGCGTTGAAGCTGGAGTTACGCAGTTACATGTTCCGAAACCGAAAGTCGAAGATGATACGGAGGATTTGCCACCGGAAGATGAAGATATTGGGAAGATTAAGAGGCGCATTGCCGATGTGCTCGGGGAAGGCGAAACGGTGTTGCAGGCTCTGAGGAGGTTGAAGGGGGACAAGAAGGTGAAGATGTCGCCGGAGACGAAGAGGATTTTCGATCAGCTGACTGAGGATGCTGTTACACTGATGGACAAGCATGGGGAGTATGATGTGAATCATGAGAAGAAAGAGATTTTCGAGCGGGAGGCTCAGGGGTATGAGACTTTAGCTAGGGCAAGACTCGAAGGCATCCCGGCCGCGCCAGTTGCTAATGATAACAATGGTGGTGAAACAGCTGGAGATGGATATGATATGTTTGGTGAAGATGATGATGAAGATGCCAATGCTGCTGCTAGACCGTCGGATTCTAACGGAGGAGGAGTTGGTTCATCCGAAGGGCAGAATGATTATGTATTTGATGAGACTTCGGGTTACTATTATAGCAGCAGTTTGGGGTACTATTATGATCCGTCTACAGGGCTCTATTGCTCCGCTGCATCTGGGGTTTGGTACTCATACAATGAGGAGACCGGAGCGTATGACGAAGTTTCTCACCATGATCAGGCTGCTTCTGCTGCGGCTGCCACCGCTGCGGCTGCAAAGTTGTAATATCTGCACTTGTTGATGGGTTAGAATTTCGATTTCATATCAATGTCGCTTTTTTGGTATTTTTCTTGCAGAACACGAAAGATATTAGACATGATTAGCATAATTTCAAAGTTAGTGCAAAAACATAATCGCCTCCCTTTATTACTCATTAACATCTGAAACTTCAGGCCAAATTTAGAAGAGTTAAAGAATTCTAAAATTATATCGGCCGATTGAAATGCACTGTTGCTGCTGAATTTAATGCTACATTTCATAACAGGGTGTATAGATTTGATGATGATAGTGATAGATCAAACCATGTTAGGCCTCTGTGGAAGCAAAAGATTATAGAACTTATCGTGCAGAAAGAAACTCTTTCCCTTGCTATCGACAGCCTTTTTCCACCCGCACCATCCGCCACTCACAATTTTCTTGTGTTCGTCACTGCCTGTGTAGTGGGGATCGAGTATTAGAAACGCGCAATCTCCGCTTGCTTCATTGTAATCAACTCCCAAGAGGGTATATGCAAGAACTCCACCACCTACGTTCATATATCAAATCATGAGAGAGTTTTTCAATGTGTTTCTTGACCTACTTCTGCAAAATTTCCATGCCATCTTTAATCCAGAGAAAAACCAAATTTACGGGAGGGAACTAACCGATCATAATAGGCGTTCCTTGAGTCTCAAAGTGCAAGGCCAGCTCTCGACATTTTTCGGGAAGCTCAGCTCCAGATCTGACATTCATGACTTTGCAACTAACCTGTTCAGTACAGAAACCAAACCCTGTTAAACTCGTGTGCATTACATTCGAGAAATCCGTAAACCACATTGATGATACTTACACCCAAAAGCTTGTCCAGAACAAAGCTCAACTCGATGGCACCAATCCATTCCCGCGACCCAATGAAAGAGGGATCTTTATCACCAATCTCTACAAGTGACTGCTGTATTTCCCTAATATCACTTGTCTTGTCAGATGAAATTATACGATGCTGATAAGTAGCGTCAGCGAAACAAGTAATCGATACCAAGCAAATCCTATACAGGTAAATTTATTACCTATGCGATGGAACTTCTACGGATGTATAGTGTTGGAGTCGGAACCATGAAATAATCGTCTGTAGAGACCGATAAGCACAACCCCAACCCTAGCAAGATAACAAAACAACACTTAAGAAAACTGAAATCAGAGGGCCTAGATGGGCACTCCTGCAAAAAATTATTAGACAGCTTTAATCCGATCATTATGAAATTCAACCTAACCGCAGCTTAACATGTATACTCGACAAGATATTACAAATACGAGGTATAGGATATCGCTCATTACCGAATCGTTGAAGGCATCTTGTAGATAATGATGGTATTCATAAGAGCCTTGCAACAAAGACACACTGCCCCCAGAAACTGCATAAAGACGTAATAGTATCAAACAAAATTCCACTGATCAGAGGCAGGGAAAGGATATAAACAAAGAAACAAGAGCAGCCACCAACCCCCGCTGCTTGGAATCCCGATATGTACATCTTTAAGCAAAGTAGAACCTGATACAACCATAGAAATGAATCAAACGAGTTAATATCGACAAAAAAAACCAAAGAATAAGAAAACGTTTCTTTTTGGAGATGAAACATGGGGGAATAAGAGCCTTGCAACTGACAAATGGGTTTGCATATTCAATGGAAAATGAGGTTACCTTTCCGTGTTGCGTCACTCCTTACACCATCCCTCAATGTAGAGAAATCCAGAGCGTTGGCAATTCTTAGAAGAGGACGATCAAAAGGTAAACCCAGTCTTAGGTGTAAAGATTTTCTAACTTCAACTGCAGAAAGCAAAGATGAGATTAAGATAACTAATTCTAAGATCCAATTACAAAAGAAACTTGTACAAAGCTTCCTCTCCAAAAATCTCTGCATCTAATAAATAATACAACCTTTTCCACATTCACAAGCACTGAAGCAAAAACAACTTTTTAATTATGGAAGAAATGTAAGTATTTATTTTGATCATAAAAAAGAACAATCTCTAAACTTCCAGTCAGGAGCCACTTAAAACTAATCCACACCTTTTGTTTTGGAACTAGTACTCTTTCAATAAATCGATTGTGCCCTGAAAGTAGAAAAATTAATCGTTGCCACTGCCTACCTTGCTTCATTTCTGTCTCCCCGTAGTTGAGTTCATAGATAACAGTGATTGGATGCAGAACACCGGGAGGACTGAAGTGATACGGATGTAGCTGAAAATGCAATAAACCAATAGTTACTTGAAATTAGGTCTGGTTGTGCCGATAATCATTAATCACTGTATTAGACTTTTATTCAACATTTGTGTGAATTGGCATTGGATACTACGGAATGCCCGGATAGAGCTTAAGGTTTTCAAGTGTGGGCACCTAAGCGCTAGCTAGTCCAGAATTATAGGCACATGGAAAGAAAGTGTGGAAAAGAAAGTACTCTCTTATATTATAAATAATCTCATGTTTCTGAATTTTAGGTATTCAGATGGGTAGTAATAGCAAGAGATCGATATGATATTACAAAAGAAATGGTTTGCCTTACCTGAGGATGTTGGGCTAAGAGGTTGGGTAGGACTGTATTTTTCACTAAATTAAACTGATCAATCAACCCCGGGATCATTAACTTCGAAACTGCATGCCTCAGCGGGAGATCCTTGACCGCATAGCAAAGCACTTCTAGCTTAAAATCTACCACCAAAATTCTGGCTTCTTCCAAAGCTGAAACCACAATTTAAAATCCATTAAACTGAGTAGAAATATAATCTCCACTAGAAAACTTCATATTCGAAAATGTATAATATGTACCTCGTATGATTAAGAGTGAAAGCAATACCTGGAAAATATTGAGCAACGGGGGCTGTCGATTTTTCAGACTTATCTGAACTATTCAGCAGAACACTTACTTGGATTCTATCTGCATGCTAAGCAGGAAAGCTATTCAAAATTTGAACTCCAATACTTACTGTTATTGCTGAAAGAAGGATTAACTAAAACTACAGAAGATAAAATATTTCCAAGATCTCAATAAGCAATGAATCTCTTTCATTTTTCTTACCTCAGCAGAATATACCAGTGCACCTTTTTTACTATCCAAACAGAAGTGGGAACATGACAAAAGATCAGCATCGGACTCTTGAGCACTTTCTCCAAAAATTTTGACATTTGAGAGATCTGTGTCAAAATCCAAATCTACACCGCGGAGGATGACAGGTTGAGGTACTTCAGCAGATGTTTTGCTTAATGCTTCTACCATGTACGCAGCCTTTGGATCTTTGAATTTTGCAATAACTGCTTCAGTTGCACGTCGAAACATCTTTTCTGAATCTAATTCAATAGTACACGAAAATAAACATTAAATCAATTTCCGATGAACCACATGGATCTCTTCATCTAACAGAGTAAATAGTAGCTAAATTTCATCAAAACACAAGTATGAACTTCAAAATGAATGAAAAGGTCCAAAGCAAAAACGGAAAAGCGAATATGACCATTACAGCTCATATTTCCGTTGACTGACACTCGACAAAGCCTTCATTATTAAAGGTCAACTATGGAATCATCAAGGCCAGAAAATCTACCGCTCTACTACAAACTGGTGTTCAACCACTCCGAAAAAGCCATTGAAAATCTAAATTTCTAGATTCGGATAAAAGATGCTACAGAAACCACGTTATGCACTCATTTTAGTAAGTAAAAGCTCCTACATTGTACTTCCTACTTCTGCTCTGAATCGTCTGTCCCTCGTTCATCCACAAGCAACCCAAATCACACTAGCAAATATAACAAACTGCAAAGCATGAACCAGCACCAATGCTCAATCAGATAGTTTACACAAAACTACAAAAATGCACCACCGAAAAAACCTTACCATTTGGCCTGTTTACCGGATAGTAGATTGGGAGCTTAAATGGAAGCTCACACCGGAGCAGACAACCCCTCTCCCAAACATACTTTTCAGGATGATCTTCATACAATACATTCACAGCTTCAAAGCTGGTCAAGCTCACGGATTTCGACACGAAAAACTGAATGTCGCCGCCACTAAAATCCGCAACAGCTCCAATTACTTGTTGACTGTCCACTTTTCCTCCTTCTCCGGAGAGAAGCTTTCGCAACCTTCGAGCCGCCGCAATTGCCTCGCCGGCGGCGCTCTTTCCATCACCGGAATTCGCAACGATTAGTGCTCCGATCACCTCAAATCCTTTCAACAGTAACGTCCGAAGCTCTTCTGCTCAGGTTACGGAAACCAATCAAACTCTGAACTGAAATTGCTCGGAAACACTATATTCATAGAACTTATTTAATTTTCCCGGGAAACAAACAGAATTCAGGGTACCTGATTCTCTGCGGTAGTCTGGAGAGGAGGAATCGGTGTGGATGCATCTGACGGTGGAGACGACTGTGAGTGGCGGGAAAAATGGGGATCCGATCAGCCATTGGAGGCCCGCTTCGTTCTTGCAGAGGACAAGCTTAGGGCATAGAACTCGAACACTTGTACTCTCGTTTACGTTCTCCATTCACTCTGACTGCGAGCCTTGCCCAAACCAGAGCTGCTCTCGTCTTCCCGATTTCACTGCCTTCAGCCGTCTCGGAGAAGCCGAAACTTGGATAACTGAAAATTGGAGGGGGTTTATGGGCCGTTTGGGTCCAATACTTGCTTAATCGTGGTACTTTGGCCCATTGGACTTGATGATTGGATCCACGGGATTGTTTGAAATTTTTATTTGACATTTTAAGCCAAAATGGTTCATGAGATTTGCCTAACTCGTCACTTTGGTCTCTAAGATTTGAAATCAATAGAAGTGGTCTCTGAGATTGTCCACCATCAATCATTTTGGTCCTTAGGTGAAAAGTTATGTTAAATAAGGATCAAAATGACAAAAATACCCTTAATATAATAAACAATAGGCCAAAATAATTTGATAAAAATTAAGGGTATTTTTATCATTTTATCCTTATTTTATGGAGATTTTATATGGAATGACCAAAATGATTGATTATGGACAAACTCAGGGACCAACTCTATCGATTTCAAATCTCAAGGACCAAAGTGAAGAGTTATGCAAATCTTAAAGACCATTTTGGCTAAAAAACCTTTTGATTTTTAGGACTAAAACCGTTTTTTGATAACTAGATCAAAGGAGAATCGAGGGATAAACAAAACATGTACGTGGAATTTTTTTCTCCTGTTATATTTTTGTTTTATTTTTTGGAACTTTTTACGTCCAATTGCTCAAGCGGGTGAATCACTTAAGCAAATCTAGATTATTGATGCATTGCAAGACCCACATGCATTAACAATCAAGAATCAATAAACCAAGTGTTATATCCTATATGACCCAAATTTGTGAGTACCTGAAACTTTTTTTTACAGAGATTCAAATAAATGCACCTTACAATCGGCCGGGTGCTCATATTTCCTCATTTGAATAGAAAAGGGGCTGGAAACCTCCATTTTTTTATGTATGTAGGGTGAAGGTGCCGTAATAAACGATATCTTCTTGCATTGGAAGTAGAAATATCACTAAGCCGAAATATAAGTGGTTGTATGGTTAGCACTTTATTTTCGACCTTTTAGATAAGGCATGTATCCACATTTCATTTTATGCAAGGAAAGCTCCCTATGATTCCCATCAGTATTCTAGGCAGGGTAATACACTGCTTATTTTCTTTTGAGATTAATACTTCGGAGTCAAAAATTGGAGAATCCAATACTGAAGAACGACTTTCATGGAATGGGCGTTTGCATTATTGGATCGGGACGCCACTGTCTAGCACCCGGATGAACCCGTTTCATGAAAGTCCTAACATTGACTCCCATCAACTGTTTTCATAAGCATGTTGTACAAAACCAAACGAGATCGGAGAAAAAAACAGTTCTTGCTGGTATATTATATATAAAACCCTGAATCTGGGTCCTGAAAATATCAAAACATCAATCACACCTGTTGCAGATTGCAAAATATAGATCTAATACCATGTATGAATGTCCTTCAAGCTCCTCTGCCGCCATCATAAATTACGGCTATTTTCGCCAGGTACTACTCCTTTGTAGAACTACTTAGCAGTTGCACAGGGAAGAACCCAACACCCTAGGTTCGAGTTTTGTCGGTTATGTCTCAACTGCCAAGCCTGCAGATTTAACACTCAAATTAGTCAGGTCTTATGTCATTAAGCAGTGAAAGAACATCTTGAACTTTGTTTTTGGTCCTAAAACTTCAACAAAAGCAAATTTAAAATATTCCCAACAGATGATTAGTCCTTTAGTTTTTAATCATACCTTTCCCAAGTGAAGCGTTGAGGTTCTCCAACAAAGCAAGCCTGAGTTCTCCTTCAATCTGAATTTAAGACGAGAAGAATCTCAAACCCAAAGTTTTAAGGACACCAACATACAGAAAGAAGACTAACAGCAACACTTACGCATTCTCATCTATACAGCTGTCAGTGTTGTTACAAGCACCGCTGCAGAAAACATATGAATCATTTCCCACGAGACATGTGCCAAAAGATGTCTTGCTTGGGCTAGATAATGCAATCGTGTTTTGTCGTTTGGTGCAACAGGTCGTCTGAGAAGCATCTGATGAACGGAACTTCTTTTGAAACCTCAAAGTTCTAGGAAAACAGTTTGGTTGATGTTCAGGTTCTTCAAAAGATAAAACATGGCATTCATGATTGCTTCCATCGTCCTTCGAAGAATCAACCGCTAATCCAGGTGCCTCTGATGTGTTGTCTTCAAATGATCTGCGGGATGAGGCAGTCCTTGTGCTGAGAATATTTCCTTCACTATTTCTCAAAGTACTTACCACCACCATTTTGTCACTGCAGTTATGTGGCACTCGATAAGAACACTCAGACAAGCAAGGTAAAGTAGGTCTGTCGCTTAACATAGGCTTTTCAGAAGTGTGCTCAGAATGGTCTGACTCAGTTCCACGTTCTGTAGATGATTGTGATTTCTGCTGCATTCTGCGGGAACAGCTGAACAATGTAAAAGATGTCTTCTTCACTTTCGCATACTTGGAATCAGAAGCACAAGGTACAAGATTGATCCTGATCTCCACATTGCAACCACATATAGATTGAAGTGAATTTGCAATGATCTTCCATGACTTTTCAGCCTTAGATACATAATCGGGATGGCAGAATTCCAATTCAGCTATTGCTAAACCTACATTGAGCATTACTCTGTTAGTGCACATGAGCGTAAGAAAATCCATTTCCGTCTTTTATAAACATGAGAACATTTTGCGTGTACGGAAATGTCATATAACAAGCCAAATTAAGAAGATAAAGATGTTGATCCAGCTCATCCTGATTTTTATCTCCCCTAATTTTTAAATATGTTTGTATGTGGTTTTTACCATAATTTGACGATTAATGATCATGTACTAGATACTAGTAGACGTATGTACCTTGACCAACAAGCAAGGAAGACAATTTTCCCTGTTTCTTAAGAAAATTCTTGAGTGAATTGGATCGGCATAAATCTGTAGTTCTCTTCCATATGGCTTCCAACTTTCCATCACTATCCTTCCGCATGCCCAACTTGTCTGGTATCTCTAAATTGCATGAACAAGTGGCACGATTCTTGAAGCTCTCCGCCGTCGCTGTGGATGATATACCGCCATAATAACAAAATATATCAGAAACCAAGGAAAAATATCCTTGATATGAAAGTTCGACTAAACTAACGAGTTGAAGTTATGGATAAAGAAAGGCCTTTTCCATGAATGAAATTAAAATGTAAGGTATTCGTCAGAGTCAGCTAATACACTTATTCTCACCTCTCTCTTGTGTACTTCTCAAACACAATTTTGTACCATTTCCATCCAAGGACGAAGACTCAACAGAGCTTAGCTGCAACAGAGCTGCAGTAAGCCATGTCGCTTGATTTTTGGACACCCTTAATTGCTTCTCAGTTTCAGAGAATATTCTCAATCCATAGCTCAGTTTCTGCAAGTCCGTTTCAGCTGCAAAGAAGAAAATTGAGACAACAACCTTAGTATAAGCATATAATCATGAGATGACAGAGTAATTAACAGCAGTAGACATAACGTAGGCACGATGACCACTCTAACCAACAAACATTTTAAAAACAGATTCATCATATACATCGAAGAAATAATAGGCATATTGAAATATTAACTTATGAGGACAATGCATGAGAAATTTATACAAGATAGATCATAGATGACTCCTTGTAACAAGTTCCAAGTAGTACTCAGTTCATCTATGAGGACACTGAGAAAAACCATTAATAATTAATTTACTTCACCATTAATCAAAACCAAAATAAACAAAATTTTGGGTCTAAAAATCATCCTCAAAGAACTATCATTTCCTGTATAGATTTCTGATGGAGCTTTTGGAGAGTAAGTACTAAGTGAGAGTAAGTACTAAGCGACAATATTACACGTGCAATGTTAGACTACTTACACGTGTGTCTACTGCAGAAATTTTTTCGGACTTCAGAAGCATTGTCCTGACATTTACCAGCAAGAATGTCCATAACAAGATTTGCCAACTGTGATATCAGTTGCATGGGATCAATCTGAGATCTCATCAACTCCCTGGCCCTTATTACTGTATTAGAAGTGTCAGATGACAATGCCAGATCTAGCAAACCGAGTAATTCATCATCCGAGACAACTCCAATCTGCATAACAACAAAACAGAAATTCTCATGTAAGTATTGGATAAATAGAGTGTGCTATATAAACGTAAATAATGAATAAAAACAGATGCCAAGAACTTACAAGGTCGTATGCCAGGCCCATTGTGATTTTTTTACCAAGCAAACTTAGCTGATCAAGCATCATCTCTGCATCCCTAAGTGAACCGTTTGACTTGGCAGCAATGAAGTCTACAGCACCCTGATCAAATTCAAGACCCTCTTCAACACAGATTCTCCCCAATCTGCTTGCAATATCAGCATCCTTAATCTTTGGAAAGTGAAACCTTTGAGACCGTGACACTGCACTTCGGGGAAGCTTATCGACATCAGGAGTGAGCATCACGAAGACAACATGTTGAGAAAGGTTATCTATGCTATTCAAAACAGTTGCCCAAGTTTCCCCGCGCATCAGGTGGCACTCATCAATAATGAAAACCTTAAACCGTGACGAAAGTGGAGGAGTAGCTGCATTCTTAATAAGGGATCTAACCCTGTCTCTTAGATTGATTCTCACAGAATCAACTTCCTTGATGTCCCTGCTCCTTCCAGAAAAATACAAAACACATTCACAGCAGAGACCACATGGCCTATGCTTCTCATGTGAAAGGCAATTTAGTGCTGCAGCAAAAATCCTTGAGGCAGATGTCTTTCCTGTACCACGAGGGCCATGGAATAGATAGAATGAGGTTATTCTCCCTCTAGCGATAGCTCCCAAAAGAGACATCGCTACTACATTTTGTCCCACTAATTCATTAAAAGATTTTGGCCTGAATTTCTGACTCAGACTCCTAGGGTTTTCTGATCGTGGACTCATATCATTACGAATGTGTTTCGAGCTCCTCTGGTCATAAAGCGCACTCTCATCTACATTCTTGTATAGCAGAGGGTATTCGTCTACATTGAAGGGAAAATTAGCTTCTCTGAATCGAGGGGTTCTTGACCAGCAGCAGCTGACCTCGCAACTAGGGCGATTGTGATCCACAGCATCAGCCTCTTCATTTACAAATAAAGATGCACTATGGCTTGAAAGAGCATCACTTGCTGAGTGGCACGGACTGCAAACTTGACTAAAATTACCAACTTTCCTGGATGAATTTACATTATTTTTGCGTTGTGATTGTCTCCTTGATGCAATCTGATCTAATCTTTCTAAATTTGATGACCTAACAGCTGCTTCATAATCCCCATCCTCCAAACGATTGATGCCTGTCAAGGCCAATCCTTTATCCATTTGACCACCGCAGTACCTATCGCTGAGTAATTTATTTTCATAAACATCTTCCTTATCTGATACTGAAAAATCAAATTCTTCAACTTGTTTGCTCCTAATTGGACGACTCCCTGTGCTTCCAATCCACTCGGAATTCTCATGCAAGATCAACCTAGATTTTCCTAAGCCACGATCTAATTCAAAATCATCTATGTAATCTCCTCCTTGTCCATACAGACCCGGATTTTTTGATCTAAAAGAATGATGTTTGCCAGAGCCACCTTCTTGGAAACTATTCATGAACCGCACAGAAATGTCATTACTCGAATTCGTTTCCCAGTTCACATTCTCAACCAAAGCAGAGAACTTGCTCATAGAATTAGTATCAGGATCCCTTAGAGACCTCACCCTCCTCAGTTGCACGAGAGTTTTCGAGATAGGAATATCAAAAGAATGTCGCCGCCCATCCATCATTTTCCCGAAAAAAAAAAAAAAAAAAACAACCAATCAAACAGAATACTCAGAATTCGCCCTCTAAATCCAAATTTCAGAACCCCAAAAGAACCTATGCATTCCCGACCTGAAAGAGGCAAGCCAACAATACAAACATCAAAAAGGACAACGGAAAGAACCTCTAATAAAAAAACTGGTAAAGAATGCGGTGGCCTTGATTTCTCAGAAAACCCTAAACCACAAAACTGGAAACAGAACATACACACACACACACACACACACTTATACATATACATATACATATATATATATCAGCATTGCCATATTAGAGAATAAAAATCAAAACTTGAGCATTTTTACAGAAGCAAAGAACAATGCAGGACCTTTTTGCTACAGTATAACACCATGAAATTCACAAGAGCCACTTTCTTCTTACCTCTGGACTCCAAAATCAAAAACCCAGAAAGCCATTTCCACCATTTCCAAGAAAAAGCATCAAAACCTCACTGCTGATTACCCCCTTCCACCAAAACCTGCAGTCCCATTCCCATTAGCCCAAACCACCACCATCCAGCTCAACACCACACATCTAGAGAAAGATGTAGAGAGAGAAAATAGTCAAAGAGAGAATCTAAAAGTTCAAAATTTAAACAAAACAACAAAAAATATTCAAATGCAAACAAAAAAGGACAAAGTTTGAGCGAACCCAAACCTCCGAAATAGAGATTAATCCGAACCCGCTTCGAAATTGGGGAAATTTTTCAAATGGGCAAGCGTAAAAATCGGAGTAGAATAAAGCCCCAAACCCTAAAAACAGAGGAGGTCTTGGTGGTTGAGCTCCGTGGAGGAGGAGCAAGAGGCAGGGGAAGATAGAGAAGGAGCGGCCAGTGGCAGAGTTGTAAATGCGCTGAATGCGAGGGGCGGTTGGGTTAGGGAGTGCCATTCAGATTGCGAGGGAGGAGCCGACGTGGACAGTGGGGAGAGGACAGAGATAAATTTGGTCAGAATTTTTCTGATGCTTGTTGCAGAGTTTATCTGCAGAGAGAGGAGAGAGAGAGAGAGTAACGTAGGTCGGCTTGTCAGTCTCGGAAACTGAGAAGGGGTGTTTTGGTAATTTCGCACTCGGCGGTTTTAGTTAGTTTTGTCCCGGGAAAGAGCTGTATCTAGCGGTAGATTCCGTGCGTCCTTTTGCCTTTTTCCCACGCGCATGAGTAATTTTTTTTACCATGGTTCTGGGGTTTTTTTTTTTTTTTTTTTTTTTTTTTTTTTGACCATGGTTCTGTTTGTTTCCCGGGAAAATGGAGGAAAAGTCAAGAAAGTTTGAATTATTTGTGAGTCTGACTGTACAATACGCGCATGAGTAATTTTTTTTACCATGGTTCTGGGGTTTTTTTTTTTTTTTTTTTTTTTACCATGGTTCTGTTTGTTTCCCGGGAAAATGGAGGAAAAGTCAAGAAAGTTTGAATTATTTGTGAGTCTGACTGTACAGTAAATTGAGGTGACTTTTTTTTGGAAATGAATCATCGCCTATCCTTTTCTTAAGGATCATAAGGATTTTGTAATTATGTCTGTTCATCGTACATCATACGGTTAGAAATTATTTAAAATTTAAAATTCAAATATAAATAGTACTTAACAAAAACTAACCATAGTATACAATAAACGGACACAATTGCTGAATCTCTAGGAAAATGATCCAACAAGAATTAATTTCCACTTTTTCTATACGCACTACTTCGCTGCTAAATTTTAATCACAAATAAACATATGTTCAAATAATTAAAATTAAAATGGATGTTTTGATATAGGTGCTTCGCTTTTGAAATTCTTAGATTTAACAAACATAGATTTTAAACTTTTGATCAAACATTCTTATCTAATTTTTAATAACAAAAATTACATATATTTGGTTTACCAATCAAATGACAAATTAATATCACCTAAATCCTAAAATGTGGGAAATATATTATTCCATAATTCATTTCAAACGACACTTTTCATTACTCAAATAAAAATATCATTAAAATTCTAAAAATACAACTAACATCCTATAACCTATTAAACATAACGTACCAATTATGGACATGATACCTGAATGCATATATGTATTAAACATAACCTACCAATAACTTGGTACATAATTGGTACATTATATAATCTTAGTTTTGGTACGTATTAATATTTTGGTATATTACAGATTACTAATTTTGGTATGTTATGTGATTTTTGTTTTAGTATGTACCATGGTATTGGTACAATGTGTTAACCTAACTTTCGTACATACAATCTAGTGGTACGTTACCCTTAAAAAACAGAGAATTTTTCATATTAAAACTTTGTATTAAAAATTAATTATATCAAATTCTTAACAATTAATTAATGGGACAATGATTCAATCAAAATTTTCAAACTTATTTTCTTTCCACGAATTTAGGGATTTTAGATATGATCAGTTTCAATATAAATAACTCTTATTTTCATTTTTTTTTCTTTAAAATTTACTTAAAATGATGAGTTGGAAATTTAAAAATGACATGGATAAAGATGGAAGCACCTTAATCAAAATACAAAGTGTTTTAATAAAAAGTTGAAAACCCACAAATGTTTAATTAATAAGATGTAGAATTGGAGTGCTTTTATCTAATTTTGCCAAATTAAAAATATGATTGGACACGTGTCCATCTATTATTAGGGGTTTAACTGCAGTTGCTGCTATTCTTTCAACAGTGGAGTAGTTTTTTATTTTTAATACTACAAACATATAGGTATTTGAGGCTTTATGTAACATGGCCTCTTTGGAATTTCATAAACAAGAATAGTAAGTTTTGGACTTACCTATATATGAAAATAATTGACCGAAAGTGTGTTTCTTATTGTGATACTAATATAAGTATATTATCACCTACGTAAAAGATGAAATGTATTTTTATTTTTTTTATTTAGGGCATGTTTATATAAGAGCATCTCATTCTTATGTGGCATGATATGGATTAACAACAAAGATGATTAACATCAATTTAGAATAAATTTGAGGTTCTCTTCCAAATTATTCGTTTGTTTACTTACAGAAGAGGAATGAAAAGTACTGCAAGCCCCACATAAAATTTGGAGTCCGATTAACAATGTACAATTTTAATGGAACGGACATTATTTTCATTCTAATTTATGACAAATAATAAATTGCTTGGCTTCAATTCCTCCTGCTTGCCCCAGTTCCTGATTAGTAAACATGCCCTTATGATTAAAAGCGTTTTCCTACCACATTATCCATCTTTTTATTAGTCAAAGTTAGCAAACTATTTGCTAACTCGTCAATTTAAGGACAAAATGACATGGTCGTATTGAGTCGTGTGTTATATTGAAGTTGAACTAGTCATAAGATACACACACTTTAAGCATGTCGAAAGAGTTTAACACAGACACATCTACGACTCGAAAGCATTTCTACTCAAGACTAAGTCGCTAACATTACTCCAAAAGAACCCCAAAAGTCTATGATCTTTGTTGTTGTTTGGAGCTACCAAAAAATGACAATCACTAGATCTTGTTGAAGAGAACTTGTAAGCTCTAGAGAGAGTACTACTGTACCTGCAGAAAGAGAACTGATAATATTAACTCTTTGCAGAGCCATGGGGAAGTATAAATGGCAGTGATCTATCACCATGCTTTTGCAGCTTTGAGATATGGCGTGAGAGACATGCTCCAGAAAAAGTATTGACATGTCATGGTGGCATGGCTTTGCCAAAGTAACACCTACAAATTTAGCTCTTTGCATAGCAATGGGGAAGACAGTCTTCACTGCATTTGCACCTATGTTTTGACACATATATGACTTTTACCTTTATACATCCAAATAGTTGGATTGAAAATTTTCTTCGGATCCCCGACTTCGGAGCTCATGAACCAGCAATTCAGACCATTTAATTTAAATTTTGTGGTTTTTGTTGTTCCATCTCATTGATCCACCTCACACACAATCTCTCTCTCTGACCCTCAGATATCTCTCTTTCTTAAATGGTCCGAATTGCTTAGTCTGCAAGCTCTGAAGTGCAAAATTCGAAGAAAATCTCGGTCCAAATAGTTAACAATAACACATTTTTCTGACAGCGAAATATAAACGGTTGGGTAGGTTGGTCCATAGTTAGTGTTGGTATTTATGAATCGTTGGCTTTCCTTTTCATTAAATTGCACCAACTGTCCATGTGGCGTAAGGTTATATATTAATGTCATTTATACGCGTGCTGGAAAAAGTTCTACAAGATCTCAATAGTTATTTTCTATTGGATCCATATCAATTTCCTTCCAAGTCGAACTTCCCATTCAATTTCGACAAAGATTCTCTCCTCTCTGTTTTTTTCCTTCCCTCTTTTCCTGTTTGAACGCTCAAGATTTTATCTTTATAAAGAAAGGAAAAAGAAGAAAAAAAAATACTATAAGAGGAGGGAAGGGAGGGAAACAAAAAAGAAAGGAGAGAGAATCATTATCCTTCAATTTGGGTTATATTTATACGAACATATGTCTCACATGTAAGGATAAAGAGGTATTTCAAAAAAGATAATGCCTATGTTTCTTTATGGGTAGACTCATTTGTCTTCACACTTACTGCTTTTACTGTTGAACATTACAATCATAACCGTATATTTTTTTTTTACTATCATCTAAAGATCGTATAACTATAAAAAATCATTCAATTAGGAGATTTTTTTTTTTTTTTTTAAGGGACAACTAGTGGCAAGCCACAATTATCCACATCTTCCAGGGGTCGAGAAGACTCATAGAGGCATTTCAGCCTCCCCCTTCCGTGTTAAAACAATAAACGGTATGGTTGAAGATGCTCTAAGCCAACACACCAATAGTGTTTACATTAGCCCTTGGCAATATTTTATTGTCTAGTTATTGTCTTGGGGGAATTACACTTGTTTTTTAGTACAAGTAGATACCAGGTTTGCTATGACTTTTTAACGAGAACCAGTTCGCGCGTATTGGTATCAGTCTCGATTTTAAAAGATTTTAGATGTTATGGTCGTAGATCAAGACGGTTTGTTTAAAAAAAAAAAAAAAAGTAAACTGCTTGCTTAAGTTAAGCTTGAATAGGTAAATCAATCATTTGTCCTTGTGGATCGAACATTAATCCTCTCATGCCTACTAATTGGTGTACTTGGGATGCATTTCCTTTAGCTCCCAAAAAGGACTTCATATGGACTGGATCAAAGGGGTCGGTTATCCTAAAATTAGGATTCATTTCTTGTTGCAAATATCCACTTGTAGCATACCATATCTCAATAAATTGGCGTAATTTTTCTACCGCATGTACATTTCCATAATTATGGTGTTATTCCAAAATAAAACTTTGTTGTTCAACATTTTGGACTAGCCACCCATTAGAAGGTATTGTTAAAAGATCACCAATTCCTAATGAAATGGATGTAGTAGTGGCTTGTCGGAATCCCAGAGTTTTTACTTGATTTAGGATGTGTGATGTATATGCCATTCTGAATAGCATTTCCTGCTGTGGTTTGAGAAACAAATGGTGTACCATTGTACCCTTGAATCCACAAGCCCTGGTAGAGGACCAAGAAATTACTCGACCCCGTACATCTGTGCCAGTCACAATGGTATTGTTGAAACTTGCTTGAACATGAATAACAGGAGCATAAACTTAAACATTTTGGAGCTACAAAGATAGTTATTAAATCGTTAGCTCTTAAAACCAGCAATTTTAAGACCAAAGAGTCGGGTGGAAAAGGGGGGAAAGTTCTCCTTTCCTGGTTCTCCTGTATCGATTTCTAGGTTTCGTTGTAAACCTAATTGGTTACTTCCAATTACGTAAATCAATAGTTCAAACCGCACTCAAAGGTAGGGCATTTCCCATTTTTATAGGAACTTCTGTACCAAAAACAATAATATCTCCAATTATAACCCCTCAATCTTCCGAAGTTCTAAATAATCTACTGATCAAACACTGCAATGCCAAACTGCTCTACATTCAGCCGTGCCACAGTAACCCCCAAAGCGATCTTCTTCTAGGGTGAAGGGCCCTAAACCATCATGACACAAGGGAACGGGAAGCGCAATAGCAACCCCAGCCTGAATAAATGTTCAGTTGCCCCCTACAAGTTTCCTACCCACTTTTTGGGCTAGGCCAAACCAATCTAAAATGTTCTGGTAGAATCCAATCTGGTCAGCCTAACATCTTCAAACTATGGACTGGGCCAGACCATATTTAGTCATAGAAAATTTGAAAAAATTGGCGTGACAAAGTGGAAAACAAGAAGATTTTGAATAAAGTAGACCAATTTGATCAAATATGAAATTAAACCAATCGATGAGTCATGTGTTAAGCCGTTAGCTCGATATAATGGTTGGATATAGCGAAATGTGGGTAAATGCACAAAGCCTACATGTAGAGGCTTGAGATCTTGTTTTTATTGTTGATTGATTTCCGCACATTGTTAAGAATAATATCACTAAATTACAGTAGTAAGTAACACGAATTGAATCTATCAAAGAAGAACAAAGAAACGTAAATAAACAAAAGTGGCTTATCAAAGGTCGAAGAATTTTATAAAAAGAAAAAAAGGAGACATGTGAGTAGTCTCATTCTACCAAGGGAATTGTCTTGAACGTTGCCAACATGTTCCTCCCAAATACAGTCATGTTTTGTGTGAGAGAAGGAGAGAGAGAGAGAGAGAGAGAGGGAGGGACCATCCAAATGTTGTGAGTTGCTCCATGCATGCATGTTTTGATGTTTTCACATATTCCACACCAACTCAACTCTCCGGGATTCAAATTTTCCTGCAGCTTTCGAATTCCCAGACCAGCAAATGTTATAGTTTTTTAAGAATTTGTCAGTGCATGGAAGCTTTTTTCCTCTTGGATTTTTGACAAGAAAATATAAATTATATATACAGTTTAAGGAAGGGATTCCTATTTTATTTCTATTTTTTTTTAATTGAGGGTTAGTTGTGGCGTCCACATTACATTAAATTTGAACGATATGAAATGTCTATTTTTCAAGTTACACCTCATAAATCATCCTTACAAGATGTTAGCCAAATTGAAAATATTTGAGGCATTTAATTGAGTTCAAAGAAATTGATGAATATTAAAAATTGCACTATGACAATTAAATGGACAGTTGGTCTCGAATTCAATTGAATTTTTGCATACATGATATACGATTCAAGGCTTATAAAATAAAAAGTTCGGATCATTGAGGTTCGATATGGAATGAGTCCTACAACTAATCTCTATTAAAATAAAATAGATTTCTTCTTAAAAGGTCTATATATATTCTTTTTGTTTCATGATTTAATCAGAAATTAATTAGTTTGCACATATGCATGGGATGATGAAAGTTAAAATGTGTAGGTGGAAAGCTCAATAAAAATTCATCTGTGTTTCTGCAGCTGCCATTCAAGCTCATTCAAGGGGATTTATTATTTCAACCATAGGGTTTGTGCGTTTTTTGAACGTTATAACTTATATCTCTCTTTTAATCTTTTTGTTTTCAGTTGCTTTGCAAAGATAATTATTTATCAATTTTTGAATTAATTAAATGTATTGGATACACGTTAGAATTAGAAAATAAAATAAGAAGAGAGCTACGATGCATGCACAAAGATACAGAGATTTAACACGACATATGAATAATAAAAAAAAAGAAACGCTCTATGACTATAAGGAAGTACGACACGACAAAGAAATATGATACGAAAATACGGAGGAATATCTCCATGTTCATGCATCGTAGAAAGAGAGAGTGCATGACAGAGCTGTCTTTGAAAATGGCGAAAGCAGGTGCCGTTGAAAATCATGGGAGTTGTAGACACACGAGTAACTACAAATTAGGACAAATTAATAATCTAGTTAAGATTATCTCTCCAAGGTATACTCATTTATGCCCTTGATTTACTCCCATATACATATATTAATCCTTCCATTTTTTGACAAACATGGATAAATTAAAAAAAAAAAAAAAGCATGGATAAATAAAATATTGCATATAGGTCAAGATCATTGATTCGACAAGTTTTGGTTGACTATGTGTTTTGATCAACGCTCAATCAAGCTTTTGCGATATTACTTGTCCATGTATTTTAGTATAGGTGAATCAAAATTAATATGTACAACTGCCAGCCGCCTGAGTTTATAAGATTCATCAAACCATCCACGTGGTGAGGCGGTCACTCCAAAATGGGCACGAACACAAGAAGTAAATTAAATTTCAATCAATGTACATATCAACCACATACAAAGGGGATTTAATGCCAACAAACAAAGAAAAGGAATAATGAAAATCATGAAAATAACAGGACAATAATGCAACCACAAATTAGTGCCAACCCCACGGGACAGATACAGGTAACAGACTCCTCCCGATACCATTGCCACTAAATAATTTTTAATTCTAATTTTAATTAATTTAGAAAAACAAAATAAAATGAAAAGCAAAACAAGTAAAAATAATTTTAGCGGATTAGAAATTAGCCCAACAAGAAACGCTCGCTTTATTCACTCGAAGACACTGTCTTTCACTCAGCCAACAGAAAGTTGCACCACTGTGGAAATTTCAGGAATGTCAATTTGCGTCTGATCTTCAACCCCCGGAGAGAGAGAGAGAGAGAGAGAGAGAGAGAGAGAGAGAGAGATAGATAGAGAGAGATTTAGAGAGGGTAGAGAGAGAGAGAGATAGAGGGGAGAGAGAGATGGGTGGGGTTACTTCATCCATGGCTGCAAAGTTTGCATTTTTTCCACCGAACCCACCATCCTACAAGGTACTGAAAGACGAAGCCACAGGGCTGTTGCTACTGGATCCGCTTCCCCACCGCGAAAACGTCGACGTTTTGAAGTTTCCGACGCGCCGCGGCAATGAGATCGTCGCCGTCTATATCCGCCACCCAATGGCCACGTCCACGCTCCTTTACTCTCACGGCAACGCCACCGATATCGGCCAGATGTACGAGCTTTTTGTCGAATTGAGCATTCACCTGCGCGTCAATCTCATGGCGTAACCTCTCTCTCTCTCTACCCTTTACTCAAATTTTGAAGCTTTTACTGTTTTACCGTTTTGGCTCTCTCTTCTCTGTGTGATTGTTTTTGGGTGTGCTGATGAAATTTTGATGAATTAGCAGTTTGCCCATTTGAGAAATTTTGGTTTTGGGTCTGCCATTGGATATTTGTTGATTATTCTGGGTACTTACTCCGATGAGGAACTTGTGATTTAATTTTAGAAATATGAATATCATGGGAGTTTTGATTTAGATACATAAAGTTTCTTAAGAGTTATGGTTAACCCAATTGTAATTTTGGCGCAATCAATCGATTAGAAACATATTTCGATTCTTTTTCCGAGTAAAGCTTGTAATTTTATACAACGAGTTAGAGTGCCATTTCGATTTTTTCTTACTGGTTGTGGTGGTTGTCAGTTTAGGATCAACGGTCCAACTGGAATAGGTGGTTTTTAAAGTGTCAAGGTTATGGAAGTGTCGAAAACCTTGTCGGTTTGAAAAGAATAATTTTTTACCATGTAGTTCTGCGATGGAACCAAATTTTGGTTGGTTAAAGCTGAAATGGCAAACAGAGGTGCCTGGAGAAATTGTGAAAGTTCAATTTGCACTCCCTTCAGTACTTCGGAGGCTAGCCTTGAAGACGACTTTCCTTTAGATGTTCAGATATGGATACATCACCAAAGATACCGATTATGTGCAGACCTCGGTCCAAATATGTTTGTATAATTTGAACTGGTTTATACCATCCTTCCAACTTCCAAGTCGAGTGTAACTGTTTTTGGAGGGGGAAACAGGAATTGTTTTCAGTTTTATCTTTGCATCAAGAAAAACGTGTTTAGCAACAAAATGTGTACGGGCTTTGCAGTGTACGTGCCAATCCCCTTTTTTAGAGTGTTCCAGTCATTGATGCTGGATCACCCTCCAAAGTTATGTCTGCTAGTCCAGAATATTGCTTCTGATAAAGCTCATAGAACTTCCTTTCATATTCGAAGTTATGTTTGATTTGAACTTATCTGCACAGATTGTTCCAAACCTAACACCGGAACATATAAATTTGTAGGAGACATTTTCTTTCTGAAAGAAGTGTGGAAAGCATTCTGAATCATATTATTTGAACCTGTGCAGGTATGATTATTCTGGCTATGGGCAGTCCTCAGGCAAGGTAAGTGCAGTACGAATTATCTGCTTGTGTTTCAATTTGCAATAGAAAGGTTTGTCTGATAGGCCCATCCGTGTACCTTTTTTCTGCAGGCCAGTGAACATAATACTTATGCAGATATTGAAGCTGCATATAAGTGTCTTGAAGAGAGGTATGGTGCTAAGCAGGAAGACATAATCCTCTATGGTCAGTCGGTTGGAAGTGGCCCGACTGTTGATCTTGCTGTCAGTTTGCCTCGATTAAGGGCAATTGTGCTGCATAGTCCTATATTATCTGGTTTAAGAGTCATGTATCCTGTGAAGCGCACGTACTGGTTTGATATCTATAAGGTTAGATTCTTGATACCATTTTATGATGATTTTTATCGAAATTCTTTATAAAGACAATTTTGATGCATGTGTATGTGTCTGAACCTGATTTTCATTTCTGTGCAGAACATTGATAAAATCCCACTGGTAAAATGTCCTGTGCTGGTAATACATGTAAGTACTGCCTTTTTCCATGAACTAAATTGATTGCTGGAATTTTTCTACTTTGCATACGTTTGACACGTGAATTACATTTGAGCTTTCATAGATGACTAAAGCAGAATATCAAATGGATTTTGCCAAGTTTTTATTTTTTTGTTGGTTGAAATTTCTGATTGTTATTCTTCTGCAGGGAACATCTGATGAAGTTGTGGACTGCTCACACGGCAAGCAACTTTGGGTACTTTGCCAAGAGAAATATGAACCTCTATGGCTCAAAGGCGGAAATCACTGTAATTTGGAGCTCTATCCAGAATATATTAGACATCTCCACAAGTTCATCTCAACTGTCGAAAAATCACCTTCGTGTAGGATTACTTCAAGAAAAAGCACAGGCCACAGGAAAAGCACGGACCGTATTGAACATCCTAGGAGGAGTGTCGATTTTTACGAGGCTCCAAGAAAGAGTACTGATCGGAGAGAGAAATCAAGGAAAAGCACTGATAGACCTGAAAAGCTGAATATTAGTGAATACAAGTTCAATAACATTGACAAGGTAGACAAGTTTAGAATCCCTGTTGACCAGATAGAGAAGTCACGAAGAAGCGTGGAATACCGTCATGAGAAATCCAGGAGAAGCGTCGACTGTCAGCTAGAAAAACCACGGAAGAGCGTTGACTGGCTGGACAGAATTCGACCTAGGTAAAATCTCGGGTCAAAGGAATTGGGATTGGGACAAAGAAACATAACAGCAGTTGGATATGGGGAAAATATTTGGGATCTAACTTAAGGTTGTAGAGTTTGGGGTTTCGACAAAAAGTTTGTGGTTTTTCGGAATGTGCAATCTTTGTTATTTCAAGTTCACATGTAACTTTGTCATGGCTTAATTGTAGAGTTTTGATGTGTTTTATGGGTCATTTTTTCCCTTGATTGTTAATGACAGAACTCTAACCTCTTTGCTTTTCTGCATTGAAATTTGAAAGGAAATGAAACTCGTTTATATCAAGGAATATGAATATCGTACCATTCGACCGGTATTCACCTCTTGTTTCTCTTCTTCTTCGACAGCTTACAAGCCTAGGAACCATTGCTCCTAGACAGAGAAGAGAAGGTTTTTGATATAAAAGTACTGACCGAACCCAGAAATAGAAAACCGATAGGAGCTGCGTAGTCCTATACCCTGCAAGTGCATGCAGAAACATAATTCATGAAACCAGATATCTTCAACTTCAAGCAAGCTCAGTGACTAGCTTGAAAAACTAAAGCTGTTTCAGTTTTCAAAGGTACTGAGCTTGCGCCGTGCGTGCTTAGTCACTGAGCTTGCAAGCTTGCTTGAAGTTGAAGTTTCTGGTTTCATGAAGTTTTTGTTGCACCAATTACAGTCGATAATACAGAGGTTAACTACATTTTACACTTTCATAGGTTTGAGTGATGTTGAAAATGGGTCACGATCCTTTTCCGGGAAGGAAATTTCGTTGCAGATTGTAAAATTTTGGCGAACGAAGATCATAACTGCTGCTATATATTCCACGGGATGCCGCCATGTCATGATTAATGTCTCTTTGATTAGATTAGAAATAGATTTTTCGATCTTCAAAAATATCGCTGAACTCGAACAAGACTATATGACTGATGCTTACTCATCTTTTAAGTAGTCAAATATTATTCAAATGGACAAGACACACCCACCGCAAGCCACCGTCCATAGTAGTAACTCTGGTGGTTGTTCTTTTAACTCCAGCCATCCGCCCATATTTAAATACCCTAGCTAGAGAACCTCTTGGATTAACTCACTCCCATTACTGCACACCGCCTCCGTGTTGAAATACTAATGCAAAGTTGTATTAATTGGCAACGCAAGTAGAATTAAAAATTCCTTGGTGTCAGGAAGGCCACGTACTGTATGTTTTACAAGTACGTGAGAGTGAATCTCCACCATGTAAACAGAGAGCTAAACCTCCACTGCGTAAAAGTGTCGTGTGAGAGAAGCCGTGTAGGTAGACTTTTCGTACAAAGAAAGTGTAACGTTAGGAATATTATATATTTAAATAATATTTTATAAATTATAGGACATGGTTGTTGTTAATTAGTATTAAGATTGGTGGTAAAATTTAAGAAAAATATTAAGCTCGAGAATGATAAAATGGACCGATGATGCAAAGTAGGTATAACCAGATATACATCGTATATCATCAACCATCATACAAGTACAATCCAATATCAAAAGATATACACAAATGAAAAGAGAGAGCTTACATCGTACTGGTGGAGATCTTTGTCGGGTAATTCAACAAAGAAATGGTTTGCCTTGACTGTACACATTCTGCCAGTACCACCCTTACCAGGGCGAAGAGGGAACCGCACTGACTGACTTGAGGGCGTCAGAGGTTGGATAGCCTGGCTATGTGCACACTCACGTCCTGTACGGGAAGGTCAGCAAGCTGCTCCTCCACTTCTGAAGGCTCGAGTGGCTGGGACGATGAACTTCCCCCAAATGAAGGCTGAGGGGAGACCCCTTGATAGGGAACTGTTGGGGGGGGGGGTGTGCTTGGTGCATCTCGGGGAATTGAGGTTGGCCTGGGCCACCAGGAGAAGGTGGCCCTAAATGGCCGCCGCCACCACCACCATCAGCACCTCCTTGCTGAGCCGGCCCTCCCATGCCTCCGCCTTGATATTCTTGTGGCCCACCATATTCTTGTTGAGCACGCTGGGAACCACGACCACTAACCCCATATAGTTCATGAGACTCGAAGCTTTTCCCTACTAGCTAGGGAGTTCAGTTCTGTACGAACTTGCATCAGGCTTATGCTCATGCTTGTCCGAACGATCAAGCGTGGTAAACCGATCACGAAGATACACACAACGATTAAAATAGTACGTTTCTTTTGTTTTCATATCAGCTAGACGGAGTTGAATGTCAGGAGGTCCTTCGATGAACAGTTGGAGCACTGCTACTGTGCTATACATGCAAAATAGGACTCTTCAACACAGCCAAAACAAACTATTAGATTGTCTTCAAACATTTCTAGAGACTTATCTATAGGAAGATTTTCCAGAATGCCAGATGCATCCCCCACTTCTCCTCGCAAGATTTAAACACGCAAAACCTTGAATGCAAGCTCGTACCTCATGAGAATATTTTTACCCATGCACAGTAGCGTTCAGTATAACTTCCATGAACTTGATCGCGCACTATGAAGGGGGATTTGGGAGAACTTTCCACTCATCAGATTTATGATCGAAAACTTCAAATCGCCCTGGCTATGTCCTCTCCACTCAATATGACGAGTTCGTTAAAGGAGAGACATCGCCAAACTCTTTTTTAAGTTTTCGATCCTAAAAGAGGTTGGTTGACTAATGTCCAAGTAAGAGAATTGGGTGAAGAAACTTATCATATGTTGCATCCACTCTCCCCGTTATTTCGAGAGTGGTTTCCCGAAGGCATTCAATCTAATCATCTTGATTTCTCTGCTGTCATGGTGATTGCACATGGAACATTATTGTATGGAAAACTAGATGAAGTTAAATAATATCTTTGCCAAGTTGGATGATGATGGTTACCATAAGTTAATTTCGAAGATATTACTTTCTATCAATGAATGTTCTATGCTGTCTCATGTTTAAGTTCAGAATCTTGTAACGGATGTTGTGTTGGTGGGGAATTAGTTTCTGGTGGACTGCTTGGAGATGGTCAGTTGAGGCTACATATCTCACGAGTGGTGGTTCTTCAATTATTTTACATACAGTTTGGTCTGACATAGCAACAAAACACCTTATTACATTTTCTCTCGAACATTCTAAATATGATCGGATGCATATTTACCGTCATTCGTTTATTATCTTAGTTGAAACCGCAGTCACCATCCAAGATATTGCAGAGGGAGGACATGCGTTGAGTGAAATTTAACCGGTAGGAACATATAAATGTAGGCTAGCTCACGTACTGCTTGAGAAGGCTTCTACAGAATCCCAAGTCAAATCGCTCCTCCGGGGGATCTCCAATGAAGTCAAAGACTGCATCTGCATTCTGAAAGTCTTCTTCGGCTGTGTACCTGAAAAACCAGATGTTTTAAGAAATGAAGTGAACATGTTTAGCATTTTAATGGCTAGACGTATATGACTAGCGATGATTACACTCAGCTCATGCTAATGAACTTTCTAACAAATTTGAAGTATAATCTTGAATATCAAGAAGGAAGAACTCTTGTTCATATGGTAAAATTAATTATATAAGTTACCCGCTTTTCGTTACTATACACTTCATTCCTGCAGCTTTGGCAGCTGCAAGGCCTATGCCGCTGTCCTCGATCACAACACAACTGCAGAAAAGGAAAGACATTGTTTTTTATCCTAGAAATATGAGGTAGAGAATTCATTTAGAACGTAAAATTTCAGATACATTCTCATTTTCTAGCATCAGAAATACCTTGAAGGATCAACACCAAGAGTGTTAGCCGCCAATACATAGATGGCCTGTCAAGGAGAATGAGTAGACTGTATAGGTTAGTGGCTAATAATCCATATACCTTCATCTGTTTCTAACATTGTCTGAGTGACAAGTGAAACTCAAAGAGAGAAACATGATATTATATGTAAAACAACATGAAATTCACATGAAGAGGGATCAAAGTTTACCGGATCAGGCTTCTTGCGAGGAACGACATCTCCTGCAAATATCTTGATTTTTTCTGCCCGTTCTGGTCCCAGCAAGAATGAAACTATTGCAGAGACCTTGAAATAAAAAAAGGTGGTTCGAACGTCAATACAGGATCAATCTATGCATCAGTATGTATTATTTCATAAATAAGAGTAGGATCTCTTGTCTTCAGCCTTCTGCTCTACCCCATAGTTTCAACTTCAGTATATTTGATTAGTAAATCAACAATGCCAATGTGATCAACACCAAATAGGTTTCGAAACACGCAAGAGTACATTAGGTTTTGATGATTACTTGTTAGTTCTTGCAGAGATAAGAACCCCAATTGTAGTCATCAGTCACAAGAGGACTAATTACACAAGCAATTAATGAAAATGTGAAACCTGATAAAGCATACCGCCTTCTCATTGGAAGTGCTGCACACAGCAACTTTAACTCCGTCTGCCAAAGCCTGGTCTATCAGCCTGTACAAGTTGATAAGAGAAACTCAGCAACCCTACATCTGAAATTTGAAATTCTATTCAAATAAACGTACTCGTCTACTGTTACCATTATCTTGTCATGTATAAAATTCTAAATGCTAAAGATTCTTATGCAACTGCTACGATTGCTAATGCACAAATCACGATCTACCTAAATACTTTTGATCATAGATGGACTGGAAGACTGATGTTGTCTGTGAAGAATACTAAAACTTCACTGCTAACATAGTTCATTACTTCCAGGTCCGGTAACCCGAAAATGCAAGAGATATGTAGCACACAAAAAATCACATAACGAATGTTTCATGCAAAAGCAGAAGATCAGATGGTAACCTACTTTGCAACTCCCGGTCTAAGAGGCAGCAACTTTTTCTCAATAAGGGCCATGAACAACTCCGTCTTTCGCTTGTGCAGTGAAGCTATGAATGCTTTTCGTTCTTCTTCACTCTTCGGAGCATTTTCTGGCCAACCCGTCTTGTTAAAATAGGCTGTCATCCTGCGAAGACCCGAACCATATATGGATACAAAAACTAAATCAAAGTCTGTTGACCAAACTAGATGTTGGCTCACATTTCATTCATACCAAATAATGCAAAGCTAGCTATAGAATATTTTGAGATACACTTACCTTTCTTTTCCACCTCCAATCTTGAGCAACTCGCCGTATAAATCGACATCCCAAGTAACACCCAGTTCTTTCTGTGCAATCAAGTATGTCATCACGTCACTAACCCATCAAAGTAATTGAGATTCAGGTTTGTCTTTCAATAATTTTCATCAAAATTATAGAAAACACAAATTGAAAGTTCCATTTTCTTTCGAAATTTCGCTGCTTACGAGCTCGCCAAGCAAAAATTCACAGCAACCCCAAAAGCAAGAAAACCAAGTCGTAAAATTTTGATGACAAAAAAGCACTAAGCAGAGGAAAGCAATAGAGAGAAAGTTTACCTCTTTGAAAGTGTCGTTGAAAGAAATGCGGTGCCCGTCCTTCTCTGTATCGACAAGCACGCCATCGCAGTCGAAGAGAAGAGCCGAAGGAAGAGTGGAAGAAGAGGCAGAGCAAGTGACCTCAGAAGTCGATGTTGTTCCAACCCTGCCGCTAAATGGCACCGTTGTTTTTCTAATCAGTATTCTTGTGCCCAACAGTGAAGATTGTAAGACCCTTTCGTGGGATTTGAGGTTGGCAATGGAGGTTGTCTTTTTTTGAGATAGCAAAGGTTTCGTAGAAGATAATGTTGCTAAGGAATGACAGACAGCCATCGACGCCATTTTAGAAACTCTCCCTTCAAAAGTTCAAGGGATTGAGTGATGAAAGTCTCTTGCTTTTGCGGGTTCTCTCAACGGTCCTCAACTAACTTATCCACACAGCCTTTCGGCTAGAGTGTGAACCATATGAGGCCCAACTAAAGAGGAAAATTTAAGATTAGGTCGTGATCGTGGTACGTCCGACCATTAAATATCGACATATCATTTGTATTATTGCTATTGACGATATTTTGATTATATAATTGTCGATATGCTTTCTAAGTAAAATTTTAGTATCCAACAAAAAGAAAAAAGGTGAAAGTTTAATGATGTTATATCGTCTTATTGGGTGGTATGACCTATATTTTTTCCATGTCAAGGAAAATTTTTATTGTCCGACACTTCACACCACTTAGCAATGTGACACTATTAAAAAAAAAAAAAACCTAATTGAATTAACAGTCCCAGTGACGATATGGATGAAACTTTTAACGTTGTGCTTAATTTTTAACGGATTTCACCACATAGGTTTAAATACTAATTTTTTTTTTACGACGGAAATATCTTCCGACTATCCTATTACCACGAAAACTATTAACTCAACTAAGCCAAAAAAAACAACGGTCGCTTTGTATTTGGTCCCACCTAACCTGGCAAACAAGTGTATTATGTTTCGATCAATTCGTTAAATACAACATGATCCGTTAAAGTAATGTATGTCACGACAGTACCCACTTCACTTGTTAAGAATTCTTATTTACAGTAACAAATAATAAATTATTTATTTCTCAAAATAAAATCATACCTTAGTTTTCCAACTCAAGGTGTTAGGACCTAATTCAACCTTGACCCGTTGCAGCAAGGTATAGTAATGGAGTATGGAAGTGATGGTGAAGAAGGGAGCTGAGCTCCTATTTTTTGGAATAATAATTTTTAATTCAATTAACCGTTGGAAGTTCACTACAACCATTTGGCCATATAAAGCCAAACAAACTAAGCTAGATGGCCATTTCAGCACAAAATAACAAAAGCATAACCAATTGTAACTAATCCCATGCTTAATACTAACTCACTTATTAAAAATGTGATTAAGAAAATCACATTGTTTACAGTTCATAACATTTCCCTCCCCTCCAAAAGAAACCTTGTCCACAAGGTTGGCATCAAAATTGGAACTTTGGATAGCTAGCAGTGAATGCATCAAAATCTTTCCAGGTTGCACCATCACTGGTACCCCCTTCCCACTGCACAAGAAGTTGAACTCCAGCTGCATTTCCCTTTTTGTACATTCTTCTCTGCAAGATTGCCATAGGCGTTTGTTGTTTCAAACCATCATCATGGACATAGGGCAAGGTAGTGCTAAGCACAATGTCAGGACCCAAATGTTGCTTAAGACAGCTAACATGGAAAATTGGATGTGACTTGCAGCCTTCGTGGAGTTTTAACTTGTAAGCTAATGAGCCTATCTTCTCCAAAACTTCAAAAAGACCATAGAATCGAGGATGGAGTTTGTGATAAGAGTGAGAAGCTAAGGATTGCAACTGATAAGGTATAAGCTTGAGATAAACCAATTACCCCACAACAAACTCTCTCTCAGTTCAGTGCCTGTCAAATTGCACCTTCATTATGTTCCTAGCTTTCTCCGAGTTTGATTTAAGTAGAGACAAAAGTTTATCCCAGGCTATCAAACTTTGCTCCACCATTTCCACTCTTGTTGTGCCACTCTCATAACCTGCAATGTGAGGTAAGGGGTATCCATAAACCAGTTCGAATGGAGTAAACTGTGCAAAAGTATGATAAGAAGTGTTGTAGCTCCACTCAAGTAGCCAATGTAACCATTTCTTAGGTTGTGCACTGGTGAAACATCTCAAATAAGTCTCCAAGCACCTATTGAGAACCTTAGCTTGGCCATCAGTTTGGGGGTGGTAACCTAAGCTTAAGCAGAAGGTTGAACCTTGTAGTTTAAAGAACTCATTCCAGAAAGAGCTCAAGAAGATAGGGTCCCTGCTACTAACTATAGATGCAGGCATGCCATGTAATTTGAAGACATGGTTCACAAATGCATGAGCCACAATGGAGGCAGTGTAAGGGTGTGCTAATGCCACAAGGTGGGCATACTTGAAAAGCCTGTCTACAATCAACAGTATAACAGATTTACCAGAGCACAAATGAAGATCCCCAATGAAATCTATGCTAATGTCTCTCCAAATACCTTGAGGAATGGGCAATGGTTGCAACAAACTTGGAAGAGCAATGGTTTCATATTTATGTTGTTGGAAAACTATGCACTCAAAAACAAATCTCTTCACATTGTTTTTCATGCCTGGCCAATAAAAACTATGTTTAACCCTCTGATATGTCTTAAGAACCCCCTCATGCCCTGAAATGGGTGTGGAATGATGCTCATTGAGAACCTTATCTCTCTAAATCGAAGTGGGATTGAGCACTATTCTTGATTTATACTTGAGCAACCATTGTCAACATGGTAGTGAGAGGTAGTTGTTGTATCTGTAGCTAAATCTTGCACATTTTGCAGGATCCATTCATTCTTTTCATTGAACCTCCTCAAATCATCAATCCACCCTATATAGGGATATGAAATAGCCTGACAAGTAACAACCTCTCCAGAGTGGGCATTGGTTTCTTCTTGATTCTGAGAGGTATGAACTACCCTTGAGAAAGCATCTGCAACCATATTTTCAGAGCCACTCTTATATTGGATCTCATAATCAAATCCAAGCAACTTAGATACCCATTTCTGTTGGAAATGAGCATGTGCTCTATTACTGAGGAAGTATCTCAGACTATGGTGGTCTGTTTTAATGACAAAGTGCCTCCCTAGCAAATAGTGTTGCCATTTCTTGATAGCTTGCACTATTGTCATCAGTTCTCTCTCATAAGTTGAGAGTGCTTGGTTCTTGGGACCAAATGCTTAACTACAAAAAGCAAGAGGTTTTCCCCTTTGTTGCAGCACTGCCCCTATGCCATTCCTCGATGCATCACATTCAATGACAAAGGGCACTGAAAAATCAGGCAATGCAAGTACTTGAGGAGAAACCATAATTTGCTTGAGTGTAAGTAAAGCCTCATGAGCACTAGAATTCCAATGAAACCCATCCTTTTTTGTCAACTTATAAAAGGGTTGGCAGATTTTGCCATAGCCTGGAATAAACTTTCTATAGTAGCCAGTTAGTCCTAGGAACATTCTCAATCCCTTTACATTTACAGGTTTAAGCTAATCAACTATTGCTTGAAGTTTGGAGGGATCAACTGCTACACCCTACCTAGAAACCACATGCCCCAAATATTCAACTTTGGATTGGCCAAAAGAGCATTTTTGCTTATTCACAAAAAGCTTATGATCTGTGAGTACCTGGAATGTTGTTTCTTAAATATGAAATGTGATCCTTCCATGAATTGCTATAGATGAGAATATCATCAAAGAACACAGCACAAATTTCCTTAAGTAGGGCATGAAGACATCATTCATTAAACTTTGAAATGTTGTAGGTGCATTGGTGAGCCCAAAGGGCATCACTAGGAACTCATAGTGTCCCTCATGAGTATGGAAATCAGTCTTCTCGATATCTTCTTCACACATTCGAATCTGGTGGTAACCAGATCGTAAATCAAGCTTGGTAAAGAACTGAGCCCCGTATAATTCGTTAAGCAAGTCATCTATCAATGGGATAGGGTATTTGTTTTTTTATGGTAATAGAGTTTGACTCTCTGTAGTCCATGCAAAGCCTCCAAGCTCATTCATTCTTCAACACAAGTAACATTTGGCAAAAAAAAGGGCTTCAACTTGGACAACCTGCTTGTAGTAACTCAGTCATTGCTTTTTCTATTTCAGACTTATGGAGATGACCATAATGGTAGGGTCTGATGTTTGGTGGTTTGGTGCTTGGCAGGAGATGAATCTTGTGGTCATGCACTTGTGAAGGTGGTAGAGAAGTAGGAATTCCAAATAGAGGTTCAAAGTCCTGTAATAAGTGTTGCAAGTCTTACAGTTGAGATGGAGTTAACTCAGAAGCCTCCATTTTAGAACCTTCCAGTGAGTAGAGCACCAATCCTAAAGTAGAATTCAAAAACTCTTTTTCCACATTGTGCAGAGATATTGCTTGTAAAGCAAGTAATGGCTAAAAGTTACTATGGAGAAGTTTATAATGTTGGTCATTCACTATGAATTCCATAGTTAAAAGTTGGAAGTCCCAGAGTATAGGGCTGATGGTAGATAACCAATCCACACCTAAAATGACATCACAGCCACCAAGTGGAAGAGTAAAAAGTGTATGAGTACATGTATAACCCTCTAGAGATATGAAAGCCTCCTTATAACAACCCTGACTCTTCACTTTCCCTCCATTAGCCACCACAACTTCAAAAGGTTTTGTGCTCTTCAATTGCCAACCCATTTGTTTCACTAGCCTTGAATCCGCAAAACTATGAGAACTACCAGAATATAGTAAGATTTTCACTGTTTAGCTGCCAATGAATCCTACCACTTTCATAGTTTGAGGTGTTTGTTTGGATAGAGTCCCAAAATAAGCGCATTCACTAAGTTCCATATGTTGTATCTCAACCAATGCATCATCAGGTGGTTTAAATACTTCCTCATCCTCTCCTAGGAAATCAATCATCAACAATTGTTTCTGGCCACACTTGTGTCCACGAACCCACTTCTCATCACAGAACCAACAGTCACCCTTTTTTTTTTTTTTTTGAATTTCTTCAAGTGAGAGTTTATTGAGTGGTAAGTTAGGGAGCCTATGATGGGCAACATTGTGGGGATTAGGAGGCAGTGGTGTGGGTTTGTACTGAGGGAAAAGTTTCTGGTGACCAGATTTAAGTTCAGCATACTTAGTATCCAATTGAATAGCTATAGAAATAGCCTCATGGATTGTGGCAGGGCGTAGCAATTTCACATCAAACCTCAATTCTTTCTTTAAACCACCTAGGAAACAACTCTTAAGGAAAATCGGACCAACATCGGAAGTTCTATTAACCTTGACCTGATTCAACCTTTGACCAACATCGGCAAAGGGTGATACCAATGTTAGGACCTAATTCAACCTTGACCTGTTGCAGCAAGGTATGGTAATGGAGTATGGAAGTGATGGAGAAGAAGGGAGCTGAGCTCCTATTTTTTGGAATAATATTTTTTTAATTCAATTAACCGTTGGAAGTCCACTACAACCATTCGGCCATATAAAGCCATACAAAAGCATAACCAATTGTAACTAATCTCATGCTTAATACTAATTCACTTATTAAAAAAGTGATTAAGAAAATCACATTGTTTACAGCTCATAACAAAAGGGGTAGAACTGTCATTTCAAAACTTTTTTTTATTTTTTATTTTTGTTAAACATCATTTCAAAACCTTTGGTCATGTAAAAGACAAGGACTTTTGTTCAGTGGGGAACAAAACACTGTAAAAAGCTCTCAGAGCGTCAAAGAAGACGATGAAACGTTTCTTCCAACCGGTAGGGAAAGACGGCTCCGCCAAGAAACCCACACTCGCACCTGCTTCCACAGATAACGACAAAATATCAGCGGAGGACGCCGCCAAGAAACAGCCGCTCAAGTTCATAACGTGGAACGCCAACAGCTTTCTTCTCCGGGTGAAGAACAACTGGCCCGAGTTCACCAAGTTCGTCTCGAGCATCGACCCAGATGTCATTGCGATACAGGTAGGATACATTCTCTGTTTTTTCACTAACCCACATCGATTTTTTGCTTGCTATCAAAAGTGTACTTGATTTTTTATTATTCTGGTGTAATGGGGCGTTTAATTTTCATATTTTTGAGCAATCGGGGAACTTTGATACATTTATCTAAATTTTTATTCTTTTATGTTTTCCAGATGTGTATTTTAATTTAGTTTTGATCTTTTTGTTAGCAATTCGGGAAATTTGGTAGCTGGAGTTATGGAAATTTGATACATTTGTAGCAGCAGGGTTTCACATTTGTTTAAATTTTTTGTCATTTGGTTTTCCCAGATGTATATTTTGATTGAGTATTGGATTTAATTGTTTCGTCGTTCGTGATTTAGTTTCAGAATGAAACTCAACCTTGTTTGTTGATTGATTGGTTAGTTCGGTTTTGTTGGTCTATATTTTTGTTCATATGCTTTGCTTTGCCAAGTATTGATTCTGAATACATTCTTTCGGAAATTGAATGTGCGGCAACTTTCTAACTGCACATTGATATTAGGAAGTAAGGATGCCTGCCGCTGGTTCAAAGGGTGGACCTAAAAACCCAGGAGAGTTGAAAGATGACACTTCCTCGTCACGTGAAGAAAAGCAGGTATGATATTTTTATGAATTAAGACTTCGGTTGGAGGATGTGCTTGTTGAAGTTGAAGTTGAACTGTTTCATTCCAATCATTGACCATTGTCATACTCAAAGCATTATACTTGAAGTTTTGGGGTGTTATATGACACCGCAAAAACTTAGGACTTTAACCAATTATGTCTAGAAAGCTTTTAGTTTCTTAGTTCAAGGATTTTATAAAAATACTTTTTGTACAGGTTTGCTCTCTTGAGTTTTGTTGGTTGTCTTAGGGCAGTATAGTAGTACCAAGATATTTTCGTGATTCTAATGGTTTATGGGAATGGGATCAAGCTTCATTGATTAAGTTAGATTCACCATCCATTCAGTTGATATTCCACTCGTATTTAAGTTTCTCACCTTGTATGTTTGATCATTGCATGCAAAAAGGGTCAAAATGATCATCTCTTCTAATGTATAGGTTGATTACCTATTTTCCTGTCTCAAATTATGCAGATAATTACGCGTGCCCTGTCAAGCCCACCCTTTGGAGATTATCGTGTCTGGTGGTCTCTTTCAGATTCAAAGTATGCAGGAACTGCATTGTTTGTAAAGAAGTGTTTACAGCCACAAAAAGTATTTTTCAATCTTGACAGAAAAGGTTTGCTGGTTAATACTCTATTTCTTTTAATAACATGCACCCACTGAAAGTTACATATGAAATCAACTTCTTACTTTCAAGTTGCAAACATCAATACCTATGCTGCCTACGTAGTTGTGGATCATTTCATTCTACTTTTTTTATTTCTGCCTGCAAATTATGTAAAGTATATGTAAACATCCAATTGATTATGTTAAGAACAATGAACTTATATTCTTTCAGAGATTCTTGATAATTAAGTCTGACTCTCTTAGAAATGGAATGTGTACATGTATGTATTCTGGTCCAACCATGTAGGGGGAGAAAACTTTTAATCTTTGTGCTTGCATCTCTATCCCCACCGCTATTTTCTTTATACTGACTTGCACATGGATCAACAGTCAGCTAATATAGTTTACTTTGTTTTAGTTTCAAAGCATGAACCAGATGGCCGGGTCATCCTAGCTGAATTTGAGACATTTAATTTGTTGAATACATATGCACCAAACAATGGTTGGAAGGAGGAAGAAAACTCATTCCCAAGGAGAAGAAAATGGGATAAAAGGATTTTAGAGTTTGTTCTGCAATCTTCGGATAAGCCTCTAATATGGTGCGGTGATCTGAATGTTAGGTGAATTTTTTTCTTTCTGTGCAGATGTTTTATCCTGTTAAGATTTCTCTATCATATTTTCTCTTGCTCTTTTCTGATTGTGTGCATCTGTTTCTTTCCCCGAACTCACATTTTTCTTTCTTAACCTAAATTTATATGCAGTCATGAAGAGATTGATGTGAGTCATCCAGATTTTTTCAGTGCAGCAAAGGTTAATGGTTATGTTCCTCCAAATAAAGAGGTATTATATTTAATACTGAAGCTTCTTTGAACATGATTATGGTTGGCATATCCGTAGTAATTAGTATGTGGTTTTATTTGACTTGCCATATGTTACCTAAATTGCTAAAAAATGCATAGGAGGAAATGAATGGTGACCACTCTTTTTTCGATGCATATGCATTTTTGTTTGTTAAGAAGTATTTGGTGGTTCCATGGATTTTAACTGCTTTATTCCTATGTACGTTGAACATGGAGGTTCCAATCCACCATTTGGTATTTAACATTTGAGAAAAAAATAGTAATACAAGAATTGAAGCCATTCAGTTTTTGTGCGGTTGAGATGCTTCTCTATGAAGAGTTACCATCATTTGTGTTGATGGTGGCCATATTATCTGCTGCCCTTCCTCCATTTGTTGATTAATAGTGTATCGAGTTTTAGTATTAGACAACTGGTGTGGTGAATGGATGCAGGATTGTGAGGCTATATGTCAATTAAAAGTGTGGCCTACTAAACACTAAGAAGGGTTTGCTTTCTGGATGATGCAGGATTGTGGGCAGCCTGGATTTACCTTGAATGAGAGGAAGCGTTTTGGTAACATTTTGAAAGAGTATGTAATTCCACTGGAAAATATAAGCTACATTTCCTATATTTAAACATAATTTACTGAGAGGAGGTTAATTGTTACTTGAAGAACAACTCTGAGAGCTATATTTTCTGTCTGATTATATCTTTTTTTTCCTTCACAAGTTTTGATTCTTTGAAGATTTTCTGAATTGTTTTATGTGGATTATGCTTCAGGGGAAAGTTAATAGATGCATACCGACACCTTCACAAGGAGAAGGACATGGAGCATGGCTTCTCCTGGTCTGGAAACCCCATAGGAAAGTAAGAACTTACTATGAATTTTGATATCTTTGTCGCTCCATTTAAATGCGCATGAATGATTGGGAGTCTTTTTGATAATCATATATTGGTGTCCAGGGTAACACCACCTGATAAACATACCGGTTGGTTTCTGGCAGGTATCGAGGTAAAAGGATGAGAATAGACTACTTCGTTGTTGCAGAGAAACTCAAAGATAGGATTGTTTCATGCGAGATGCATGGGCAAGGGATTGAACTACAAGGTATGTGTTGGATATTACTTCTGTTGGCTTTCCACTCTTTTGTGATCCCTGGAACCAGTACATGATTTACACATTGGTTGCATCGTTCGCCTTGAGATCTAGTAATCTTAAAAACAAAAGAAACTAAACGAAAAGAGAAGAAAGAAATTGATCAGGTTGCTTTGGGCTTTTACCATTCGGTGCTCAGAAAATTCCATCGTAAACTACAGGTTAACCTCAAAAGCTAAAATGAAAGAGCGTTATCTTCATAGCTTTCATACTACATTTCATGTAACTTTTTATTCTGGATTATCAGCGCTTAGATCTGAATTACAAGCATTTGATTCTAAACTCTGTGCAGGGTTTTATGGAAGCGATCATTGTCCAGTCTCCCTCGTGCTTTCGGAAGGAGACACGGCTTCTAAAGAAACTGGATTACCTGCATAACCTTGTACCGATATTTGTTACAGTGCCACTGCCATGTTAGAGAAGATTTGCTTTTTCAATCTGTACCATTTGGATACTATTTTGGTTAGGCTTTTGGAATGCTTCTCTACTATTTGAGAGATTCTCCTCGTATTTTGGCAGACGTGAATCGCGTGATATGGCGAGAAGGGGGCATTTAAGTATGATTAGTGTAATGGAATCTGATCATTTATGGAAAATGATTTGGTCCGCTAATCATTCTGTTTTGATTTAATTGCTTATTAAGTTATTAATCTAGGTATACTTAGAATTTGGAGTGCTTGGGGCCCAAAGTAGTCTCATGAAAGAGACAATTAAATATATTCAGGAGAGGCGTTGCCCTCCTTGTTATCATGATAGCTGTGAAAATGGCAAGGTTCATGTCATTTGTCAAAAGCAAACAGGAACTATGGGCTTGTTTGGAACTTAAAAATAATTTTTTTTAAAAGCGTTTTTAGTAATTTTAAAAGCACATACAAACAAGTTTGGCCGATGAAGGAACACTTTCAGCCTAAGGTTATGGAATCTGAAGACAAAGTTGTGCGTCCGGCTACAAAAGTTCAATCTTCTGCACCGGATTCGAATATCAAGCAATAAGGGCAAAGATACTCATAAAAGATGAGGGTCTTTACAGTGAAGGTGATTAAGTAGTTTGAGCGCTGAACTCTGAAATGCACATGTGAGTAATAGATCATATAACATCTCACTTCACAGGAAAAGCTAATGAAATGACCACTTTTGGTGAAATAATTGAATACTCTTCATCGGCTAAGACTTGGATTGATAACCAATCAAACTAGGAATAATATTGTTAATCCAAACTGAAGGTACTCTTAGAACGATAGATTCTACAGCTCAAGTGATGTTAATCCAAACCACTTTTATTTGTAGGGATGAATTTTGTGATGGTCAAGTTTTCCAAGCTGTAAAATTCTGAAAATATTCTAATTCCTTTGCATATTCTCTAAATATACTCAGAATTATTCTCGGTCAAAACTCTACCGCTGTCAAGTCTCGTCATCTTTGACTAGGACTCTGAACCTAGATTGATTATGCAATTAATTCAACTTTTATCTAGAAAACCGACCTCAATCCTTAATATTTCTTTCATCCAACAGCTTAGAATATATGAACCAAGTGCGCGCAAAATCAAATTCAAACAGATCCACATGGAGAAACAAAATAAAATAAAATTCGTGATCTTGAAGAGATGCGTCACCAAGATCAGCTCGTTTTTTCATTCCACTTCAATTTGGTATGAACTCTCTTTCCATGGAGCTGCCATACTAAATAGAGTAAATACTATATAGTATATGCTGCTACATGTTTGTTGATTAATTAATATTAAACTAAAGCTTCAAACCTTTCCAATATCATGAAAATAATGGCAAGAAAAGTTGCAAGTTCCAAAGAACATCATCTTCCGAATTAAAAGTAAGCAGTAAGTCCCACCTAATCATTGACAAATTAGAATAAGAACCAACATTCTCAATTATCCTAGTACAACTTTAAAGGAAACATGCACATATGCACTCAGCAGTGGTGGAGCTACCATTGGGTCATTGGTTGCTTATGATCTCAATAGCATTATAATTTCAATGTATATTTTTATATGATCCTTATACACAATTACGGTAAATTAAAAGAATGAGCTAAAAACACTTAATTACAAGGTGCTGTTTCTTTTCTGCAACCATCTACATAGTTATTTGTAATTTTTTTTTTTCTTTTCTTTGTCATTCTTCTCCTATTTCTTGTGTGTGACCTTGTGGTGCGCAACAAGTGTTCGATAAAAAGCCTCACTCAATAGTCCTTGACGACATAATTCGACATGTACCCACCAGAAGCTTGACGAAATGATCCAATAAAATTTTTCTTGACCAAAATTATGACCCTATTGTTATGATCTTTTAACCACGAGATTTCTTGTTCTTATGTCAATGGAACCAGATTCCATTCCAACGAGAATCCGAAAATTGATCGAGCATTCAATGGTTTTAAATTTTCTGTTTTAAAAAAAAGGTCCGTACATGAACATGATACCCCATCAAAAAGATCCTAGCTACTACATGAATGACTTCCAAAAAAAAAAAAGATTATTTGTGAAAACTGAAGGAAAAAATTATCATGATCTTGTTAAAAAAAAAACAATAAACTTAAATACATAAACATGATATCACGTGGAGCCGAAACTATTAAGGGGCCATGATAGTCTCGGGCCTACCTAATAAGTTTTTCAAGCAAAAGAAATTATTATTATGTCTCTAATTTCTAACCCTTTCAGGATAGGTCCCAATCTTATGCTATTTTCCTTTTATTTCCTTCACCGGATTTCATTTGAGGGCGGTGGTTCCTATGCAGGTGAGGCAACTGGCGCTTTGTAAGTTTTGAGGACTTTGATCAAAGGAGAGATAGGAAGAAGAAGCACCTGTGTTTTTCGGGTTTCTTGAAAGTCTGTTACTTTTTGCTTTTAATACTTTTTTACTTTTGCTTTTTTTATTTTTTAAACCTCTTCTCCTTCCTTTCTACTTTTACCTTCTACTTGAAAGACAAAATGTCTAAATTTGTGAGAGTTGTGATACAAACTTGGGTTTCAGTTTGAGATAAAGGATGATGGGGACGACATCTTATCAGACTTAAATGACCGTGATCAGCAGCTGAGCACACAACTAACCAATTTTTATTGGATTAAGAGTGTTCGACTGAGACTTTTGAGTTATTTTGGGTAATTTTAACTCCGCCATTAATACCACGTAGGTCCTGTTATGTTGATGATGACTACACGATGATCCAAGAAAGTGGGTGATGCCATCTACACAACCAGGGGTGACGATGCTGAAATATTACTTCGACAAAATTGCTCGAGTTGTTCTTGGACAATGGTGGGGAAATTCGCTCGGAGCTTGCCTTGGAAGCAGCCATCTCTGAGGAAGAGTATCAGAACCTGGTTGTAGCGGACGGATCAAAATTTTCTATGAAATGTTTAATATATAATTTAGAAATTACTAAATTATTAGGGTAATGCTATTCACACACACTTATAATTTTATTTATTAAACACCGATTTTAATTTTCAGCTGTTAGATTGGGTGAATTAAAGAAGATCATGACTGTTAATGTTATACTTTTTTTAAATATGTTCATATTTGTATACTAGGGAATGAGAATAAATTACTTATAGGTAAAGAGAAATATATTAATTCTTGTTATTAAGTAACATGCAAGAGGCTATAATGACATTCATAATTTTGGACAAAAAAGAAACAAAAAAAATTTACAAAACATAGATCAAAGCTCTCAATAGTTCCACGTAAGGTTTGGTTGTATTCCTCTTCACTTGGAAGTGAAAGATCTTATGTTCAAATCTCGTATTTAACAAATTCAATACTAAATTAGGCTGACTATTGTGTAACTTAACCAAATCCCTTTTCCTCTTAGTATAAAAATATCTTTGTACTTAAAAAAAAAAAAAAAAAAAAAAAAAAAAAAAAGCTTCACATACCAAACGAGTCCGAGAGATGGGGATCAGAAGTGAAATGACAAATCTGCGCTCGCCCACCAGCAGCCATTTTTATACTTGAACAATAATGACTATCAGTACAATTGAGAGATTGACTATGGTTGCAAGTCATATTCTCACCCAGAAGTTTGACAAATATTTTCACTTTCCAAGTCGTCAATTGAAAAGATGAATTTACTAGAAGACGACGGTCTGGTTGGGAAAAGGATCCTTCTTTTCCTGGTAATTGAAGGGATTTCGTGATCATGATCGTTTGTCGTACATCGGATGATCAGAAATTATTTTAAATTTAAAATTAATTATAAATAGTAACTAATAAAAACTGATCGTACGATATACGATGAACGATCATGATCACAGAATCCCTTAGATTCCAAGAAAAGAACCCTGCAAGGATCCTTTTCCGACTTGTTATACTCAAGTCAAATATGTTAACAACTATTTTCTTAATGAACGTTCGTCCAATAATCATTGGTCATGTGGTGAATTAGTAATAAATGAGTATCTTTTCAAATCAAGAGCCCATTATATGTTGTGATAGTGGTCGTATAGACGCACTTGAATTGAAATTTCTCCTCACAATAGTGTGGGAGACGATCAACTCGTGCATAGAAGATTTTTTTATGTTAGCAAGTGCATACATCATCAAAGACACAAGGTGCGGCTTACATGTAATTATTTGCGTATGTAGTATGAGAAAATCTTTTGCGCATCAAACATACTGGTTCCGAGTGTTCAACCGGACTCAATTATTTCTTTGTTTACGTCATGTTCATTACTTTGGGAAGGAAATGCAAGTAATGAGTCATTCCAATTGCAGATTGTCTCATTGTTTACATAAGTACTGGAATCAAAATCTATATGAATTTCACAAAATTAGGAATGAAATTCGAGAGGGGAGTGGGAATGAAAATTGTCAACCCGAATTGAATTTGTTATATACCAGAGTTACCCTCACATTTTCTTGTGATGAAAGTAACATTTATTTTGTATGAGAAATATTTAAGTAATGACACTAGTTTTTGTTCTGATTTCAAATGGTTAGTAAACACTTTATTAGGTTTCAATTTTATTTTTATTTTGATTTGTGACGGTTAGTAGTCACCTTAACGAGAGTGCATTTTTCATGTTTATTCTAAATCCTTCGTAACTCAATTCTTGATCATTTACATTTCAAGTACGTAAACATGTCCATTTAAAGGTGGGATGTCGTATTGCATAATTTTTTTTAATATAAATTTTTTTTTTCTCTTTTTTATGACGTGATATATATGTTTTTTTTTCTTTTCAAAATAGAATATTTGCGACCTAGCATTATAACAGTTAAAGCCCAATGAGTACTTGACAAGTGTTTCATACTAATATGATCATTTCCCGGTTTGACAGCAATCAAATAAATTAGACTAGTCAAACGGAATGTACAGTCCTGAGTCCACCGAATCGAAGACTCCCGTGCAAAGTAATTAACAGATAGAATTTGAATAAAGTTTCATATTCATTTCATTCCAGTTTGTGCCTTTTTTATACGACGAAAGAATAAGTTGGTTTCGAACTTGTTATTTATAAAATTCGAACTTTTAGACCTTGTATTTCAAATCAAGGTAATATATGATGGTCAGATTTGTTGATTTTTATTTTTTATTTTACAGAAATGATATTTGAGAAAAGACTTAAAAATTTGATAAACTATATTACATTAGAACAGTGGCATTGGGAGCATAGGCCCAGAGGCACATGCCTTCGCTCTCACATTAAGGTTCAATCTCTTACTTAAATTTTTGACTTCGCACCCTAAATTCTAAGAACGCAAAATATAAGTTTAAAATAAACAAACGAAGAAAGAATATAGAATAATTCATGTGAAATAGTTCATGTAATTGCTCATCAATAACAAACAATCTGTTACATTTATAAATTCAGACAATACATGCAAATTAGCAACACAAAATACATAAATTTACTTTATATGTAGAATTCACGAATGAATTCACCTTCCAAAATTTGTTCTCAATAACACATGAGTTGGATGAATATATATATTTTTTCTTTCGCATTATCCAAACGATAAATTCACGAACGTCATCCTAGAAATTACAAAAACTGAAAAAACCAATAAAAAAAATTAAAAAAAATGGCACAAAGGTAAAAATAGTGAACATCAATGTCAGTTTCGAAGAGTGGCACAAAACCAGAATAAACGCCCCACTCACATGTCTCCCTCACACACACTGCTCACACCCACACACACACAGAGTTGCCTCCTCCCCTGCCCCAAATTTACACTATTTTTTTCTTCTCCTTTCTCTCCCCTGTAGAATAATATAGAAAAACAGAGGAAAATACCAAGAAAAAAAAACCCAAATGAAGCACCCAAGAATCTGAAGTCCTCCTCCTTCCGCTCCCCAATTCGCTTCCCGAAATGGGGTTTTGAATCAAAACCCAAATCTCAGAATTTCACGCGGATTGCTTGGTTGCTGGTTTCAATGGCGGCTTCTTCTGGGTTGATAGCAGAGGCGAACCCGGAGGTGTTTCCATGGCTCAAAACCCTACCTGTAGCTCCAGAGTACCACCCCACTTGGGCTGAGTTCCAAGATCCGATTGCCTACATTTTCAAGATCGAGAAGGAGGCTTCCCAGTACGGAATCTGTAAAATCGTGCCGCCGGTGCCGCCTTCCACGAAGAAGACCACAATTGGGAACTTGAACCGGTCTCTGGCTGCTCGGGCGGGGGTTTCGGGTTCTTCGTGCCCGAAATCTGAGCCCACATTCACTACCCGGCAGCAGCAGATCGGGTTCTGCCCTCGGAGGCCACGGCCCGTGCACCGACCCGTGTGGCAGAGCGGCGAGCAATATACTTTCCAGGAATTCGAAGTGAAAGCGAAGAGCTTTGAGAAGAGTTACTTGAGAAAATGTAGCAAGAAGGGAGGGCTTTCACCGCTGGAAATTGAAACACTTTACTGGAAGGCGACTGTGGATAAACCCTTTTCGGTGGAGTATGCCAACGACATGCCTGGTTCGGCTTTCATGCCGTTGGGTGCGAGAAAGAGTTGTAGTACTAGTAGAGATGCAGGGGACAATGTGACTCTTGGTGAGACTGCGTGGAATATGAGGGGGGTGTCGAGGTCAAAGGGGTCGTTGTTGAGGTTTATGAAGGAGGAGATTCCGGGGGTTACTTCGCCTATGGTGTATATTGCTATGTTGTTCAGCTGGTTTGCTTGGCATGTGGAGGACCATGACTTGCATAGCCTGAATTACCTGCATATGGGAGCAGGGAAGACATGGTATGGCGTGCCAAAGGACGCTGCGGTTGCATTCGAGGAGGTCGTGAGGGTACAGGGCTATGCAGGAGAGATCAATCCTCTTGGTGAGTCCAGGGCAATGTTGAATTTTTACAGGACCGAAACAGTGAACTGTGAAACTTGTTGATCCTCTGTTTCTAATTGTGTTTTGTTTTGTTTGAATTTTTTTGAAAGGTTCATTAAACTGTTTATTTGATGTTATTTGTTCGTATGAAATACTGCCAAATTTATTGGATGTTGTTAAGTGAAGTTGTCTTTGTTAGGACGTAACAGTGGGAAGCATTACTTGTTAAGATGAATGACCTTAACGCCTAAGACTTTTAGAATGGTGACAAGAGTGGATTCTTAGTGAGGGTTGGTGGTCTGATATATGCGAACTAGTGATTCGGCTTGCGAGCAAAGTGTCAGGATATTAATTAAGGATTGCTAGCAAACTAAGAGTGGTTGATTTTGAGTATTTCTTTTGAAGTTTGATGTGTAGTTTTGAGAGTCAGTGATGCTCCTTTTGCATTCCTCTTTACTAATTTGCAGTATGTGTTTCCTACTTCCTTTTCTTTGTACACTAAGAATTGCAATGTAATGGCGTCACTTGTCAATGTAGACTTCAAGAGCTTGTGCTTGAATTGATTTTTGATACTCTCTGAGCGATTAACCTTTATTAGAATATGTCTTCCATCAGTTACCTTTTCAACCCTTGGCGAGAAGACTACTGTGATGTCGCCTGAAGTATTTGTCAGTTCAGGAATTCCATGCTGCAGGTAACTCCTTGACCATTGCTTTGTCTACTGAATGTACTCTTGTTGCCTTTAAGGTCATGATGCTATTGATTATGCTTTGGTCTGATATTTGAAAGAAGCATCAACGTCAACCTGTTTGATTCACGCCAAGTTACATTACCTTTGCTCTTTGATCCAAGAATATTAAATTTTTCTTCCCTGGAAAGTTATTTATGCAACACTGCCAAGTTGTTCTTCGTAGGAGTACCCTGTAGCATTCCTAGAGTACCTCGGTGTTGTGGTGTCAATACATCCATGTATTTCTTACACCTGTAATTTCTTTTATTCAGGCTTGTGCAAAATGCCGGGGAGTTTGTTGTCACTTTCCCAAGAGCATATCACACTGGATTCAGTCATGGTGAGATAACTATATCATTGTTCTCACTTTAATTAATTGAATTAAGTAATCATTGTTCTTGTCTTTGTTTTTTATAGAAATGAAGATAACTATATCATTTGTTCGAATTTTATGTAGGATTTAATTGTGCAGAGGCAGCTAATATTGCAACTCCTGAGTGGTTGAGGGTTGCAAAAGATGCTGCTATTCGACGAGCTTCAATCAATTATCCTCCGATGGTGTCTCATTTTCAATTACTTTATGATCTTGCTTTAGCATTGTGTTCAAGGTTTGTCCGTGACCTTTATAACATCCCTTTTCAGGCACACACACACACACATTAGTTGACCAATTTATTGAGTTTGAAAACAGGGATTGCAAGATTTCAGGAAAAAAGCACGTTTAATAATATAAATTGGTTGAAAATGTGCCACAACGTTTACATAATTTATTAAATGAACTTTAGATGTGCTATAGATCCAAAAGATAAAACGGGTGGTTAAGTGTATAGATCCCTCAATTACCTAATGCTCTCCTTGCAGAATGCCTTCGCGCATTAGTTCTGAACCACGGAGTTCTCGACTGAAAGATAAGAGAAAGTGTGAAGGAGACATAGTAGTTAAAGAGCTATTTGTACAGGATGTCATTCAGAACAATGACCTGCTTAATGTTCTTGGAAAAGGGTCACCAATTGTCCTTCTACCGCAAAGTTCTTCAGACCTTTCTGTTTGTTCAAAATTACGTGTTGGTTCACAGTCAAGAGTAAACCCTGGATTTTCCCAGGGTTCACACAGTCTGAGGGAAGAAATGAAATCCTCAGGCTCCGTTTCTGATGGTCTCATGATAGACAGGCAGCAGGTTAAAGGTTTCTATTCAGTGAGAGGAAAACTTGCATCTCCAAGTGAAAGTAATACTCTTGCCTCTTTAAGTGGATCTAACAATGTACGTGGCCTGAATTCGAAGAGGTCAAACTTGAACTGTGAAAGAGAAAGTAATGTTGAAGGGGAGGGGTTGTCAGATCAGAGACTGTTTTCTTGTGTTACGTGTGGAATTTTGAGCTTTGCTTGTGTTGCTATTATTCAACCAACAGAAGAAGCAGCCAGATATCTTATGTCGGCAGATTGTAGCTTTTTCAATGATTGGGTTGTTGGATCTGGATTGGCTAGTGAGGTGTTCCCGGTTGCAACTGGAGATCCAATTACTTCAAAAAATGCTCCTTGCACAGGTTGGTTCCATTTCGATATTCTTCTCCTTCTGTTGGTCTAAAATATTCTGTTTGTTGAAAATTACGTGTTGGTTCACAGTTGAGGAAAGTCTGGCATTTCCATTGGTCTATGCAATCTCGGGGACGAAATGCCAAACTTACATTTCTTTTCTCCCATGGCTCATCTTAAGATGCATCAACTATTATACTAAAGTTGAATCAGTGTGTGCTTGTCTCGTTTTTCAGTCTTACTAAGGCCACCATATTTGTTATATAGTATCTATATCTGATTATAAGCAGTGTTGTTTGAGTTTCTGTATAGACTTTACCTGCCTATTATTCTGCCTCCTCTGGAAATGTCTTTCTGTATAATGGTTCTACTTTGCCTTAATAGAATTCTAAATGTTGAACGTTAATATGTTTATTTGTCAAAAACAGGATTGGAGGAATACAATGGCCCTGCTGGTTTATATGACGTGCTTGTTCAATCTGGTGATTGTCAAATTCAGGTGGTTGATCAAGGTAATGAAGTGGTTTCAAATACTGAAATGCCGAGAGAGACTTCAGCTCTTGGGCTGGTAGCTTTGAATTATGGAAATTCATCTGACTCGGAGGAAGATCAGGTTGAACCAGATGTTCCTGTCTGTTCTGATGAACCGAACATGACAAACTGCTCTTTGGAAAGTAGATATAGAGACCAGAGTGCTAGTCCTCCTTGGAGAAACCCTTATGCTGGTACAAGTGGGGCTCACAGTCCCTCGTCACAAGGATCTGGTTGTGAGAATGAACTTCATCTCCAAACTTTTGATCACTATGCGACAGATGGACGAAAAATAGCTAATTTCAAGGATAGCAGCCTTCAAAACTTTGACTGCTCTGCTGATTTCAAAACTAGTAATTCTGCTTCCACAGCAACAGGATTTGGTAAGGCTATCGTACCAATACAGAAAAAAAGTATGTCATTTCATCCAGGATGCGACGAAGACTCTTCTAGAATGCATGTATTCTGCCTTGAGCATGCTGTAGAGGTTGAGCAGCAGCTTCGTTCAATTGGCGGTGTCCATATATTGCTCCTTTGTCATCCAGGTGCGTTGTTGCCCTAGAAAGTTTGTATAATAATAGTTTTCTTTGCTTATTTCTTTTATTTTCTGTTTAACTCAGTTCTGTGCATTTTGACCTGTTTAGCAAATACCGTTGAACATGAGTATATACGATATGGTAGAGTTACTTTTCTAGTTTATACCGTTATCAGTTTATCAGCCACTTGTCAAAATGTTTTGTTAGGTAGTGTATCACTGATGTACTAAAGATGATACTTACTTTGTATTTATATGTGAGCCACTATGAATCCATACTATTTCCTTTGCTTGGTGGAATTTGTTTTACGCAAAAATAGAACTGCCAAGTCTGCCACGGATGGGAAACGTAGATACATGCTATTTACAGTCTTCTTTACACCAAGAAGTTCTTAAGCTTGGTTGTTTTATTTACTTGTCTTGAATATTTCAAAATTTTAAGTAGCCAACCATTTCTGGCTATGGCTACGGGTAAGCATTTATCCTCTAATCATCCCTCTGATTATCAATACAAATATTTGCAGACTACCCCAGGATAGAGGATGAAGCAAAATCTATGGCAGAAGAACTGGGAATAAGTTATCTCTGGAATGATATGGCATTCATGAATGCCGCCAAGGAAGATGAGACAAGGATTCAGTTAGCTCTGGATAGCGAGGAGGCCATTGCTGGGAACGGGGACTGGGCTGTAAAGTTGGGGATCAATCTCTTCTACAGTGCCAGCCTTAGCCGCTCTCATCTTTATAGTAAGCAGATGCCATACAATTCTGTTATATACAAAGCATTTGGCCGGAGCTCTCCCGCTAGTTCGCCCACAAGAATTGATGCCTATGGGAGGAGAGGTGGCAAGCCAAAAAAGGTAGTGGCTGGGAAATGGTGTGGTAAAGTGTGGATGTCAAACCAAGTTCATTCTTTTCTAGTAAAAAGGGATCCCGAGGAAGAAGTAGAAGTAGCAGAAGATGAAGAAGAGCGGACCTTCCGTGCTTGGGCAATGCCAGATGAGGATCATGAGGTCAAATCAGAAATCACATGCAAAACTGAGAAGACGGTTAAGAAGTATGCTAGGAAGAGGAAAATGACTGCTGATACTCGAACAACCAAGAAAGCTAGATGTTTTGATAAAGAAGATGCAGTTTCAGATTATTCAGTAGATGATAACTCTCCTCAGCAGCAAAGGAGGCTTCCTAAGAGCAAGCAAGCCAAACATACTGAGAGTGGCCGAACCAAGAAACCCAAGCATGTTGAGACAGAAGATGCAGTTTCAGATGATTCAATGCAAGATGATGATTCTCTTCAGCAAAATGGGAGGTTTCTTCACAGCGAGCAAGTCAAGTATATTGAGAGAAGTGACGTTTCAGATGATTCAATGGGAGTTGAATCTCATCAGCAGCATAAGAGAACTGCTAAAAGTAAGCAATTCAAACCTGTGGAAACAGATGTGGTTTCAGATGATTCGTTTGAGGGTAGTTCTCATCAGCCGCAGAGAGTCCTTAGAAGCAAGACAACTAAATGCACTGGGAGAGAAAATTTGATTTCAGAGGATGTTCACGGGTTCGGTTCTCATCAACAACGAAGGAGCATTTCTAGAAGCAAGCAGGCCAGAGCCAGATTCATTGAGAGAGAAGATACCGCTCTGGATGAAACACCGGAAGATAATTTTCAGCAGCATAAGAGGATTCTTCGAAACAAGCAAACCAAACCAGAGACCCGTGGGAAAATGAGACAAGAAACCCCTCGCCAAGTGAAACAAGGGACCGCTCCTCTTGTGAAACAAGGTACCCGCACTCCAAGAAATCAACAAACCCCTCAGCAAACAAAGAAGCAGACACCTAGGCTCCGAAATAATCAGTCTGAGCAGAACAGCTTTGATTTATATGCTGAAGAGGAGACAGAAGGTGGGCCTAGCACGCGCCTTAGAAAAAGAGCTCCTAAGCCCTCGAAAGTCCCTGGAACCAAACCAAAAGAGCAGCAACAGACTGCTAGGAAAAAGGCAAAGAATGCTTCAGCCGGGAAAGCTCAGGGTGGCCGAAATGAAACAAAATTGAAGGAAGAGGATGCAGAATTCGTATGTGATTTTGAAGGCTGTACCATGAGTTTTGCCTCAAGACATGATCTTTCCCTCCACAAAAGAAACATATGTCCAGTCAAGGGGTGTGGAAAGAAATTCTTCTCGCACAAGTATCTGGTACAGCATCGTCGTGTTCACACAGATGATCGCCCCCTTCGATGCCCTTGGAAGGGCTGCAAGATGACATTCAAGTGGGCATGGGCTCGCACTGAGCACATTAGGGTTCACACAGGTGCTCGTCCGTATGTATGCGCTGAGCCAGGGTGTGCACAGACCTTTCGATTTGTGTCAGATTTCAGCCGTCACAAGCGCAAGACCGGGCATTCGGTGAAGAAGAGTAAGAAGTGACTTGATAATGGAAAACAGATGCAATCATGTATCTTGACTAATGAATCTGTTGTTCCACTTTCAATTCATAAATTAGGAGAGAAGGGGAGGGCTAGGGTTTCCCCTGTAATTGCAATTCAGAGTAACCATTGATTCTGATTTCCCTTGGGCCTTCATTTGGCCCATCCATTTATCTCAACAAAGAGCAATTCCTCGGATATTAAGCACATTTTCTCTGAGGAGGATCACATGCTAATCCTGTTTTAATTGAAATTTCAGATGCTAATCTCATTCATTTGGATCTTGTTAGACTCGCCTCTTTGCAGTTACTGCCCATGAATAACATGTTCAGTATGTTAATGCCTACCTTGTTTCCGAATAATCTAACATGTTATGTTATTAGACTAGCTAGATGTAAATCATTGGCACCCTGAGCTCAAAAATCGGTGATGTTTCTGAATATTTCATGTTTTCCAATATATGTATACATGTATGAGATTGGATGTACGATAACAGGAACAGTCTCTGACGAAGACATTATTGGAGGAAAAATTCGCAACTAGACTTCATGGACTGTGGCCTCAAAGCAAGCTACAATTCCTTCAACACATAATGAATTCAATATCATATATATTCAGAACTCTTTCGATATATGCTTAAGGAGACAAGCCTAACAATTTATGTGATCGTTTCGAAATATTTAAATTCTTATCACATAAAATGTCTCATTCATATCTTTCTTTCATAGTTCTTAGAGAAGACTTGTTAATTCCACAACCAGTAATTTTGACCAATTTAAGCAAGCAAATTATCCTAAAAAATATTCAAAATAAGAAATATAATTATAAGATGGCTTATTATATTAACACCCCATAAATTGTTGAATAAACCCCACATACTTAATACATCCCGCATTTGCTTTTTCAATTAAAAATTATCTTAATACACCCCATAATACCATCACACCCCACATTCTTAATATACACTCTACATTTTCTACATGCACCCCGTATTTTCAATACATCCCACCTTTCTTAAATCTTATAAAGCTTTTAATTTGGACAAAACATACCGACTAAAATTTTTGACAAAAGATGCCGCTTGAGATTTAAAGCATATGTGGATTGTTTTCAATTCCACTATTGAAACCCGTGTCATTTGTTTTTAATATTTGATGGTAATTTTAAGTGTTTAATTCTTCATATAATCTCTGTGATTTCTGAAAGATGAATACGAACATAGAAGTTTGAATAACGCATCAAAAACAAGATTAAATAATTATCGATGTCGTCAAAATCACTAAAACAATAAAAATATGAAGTCTTACCTCATGTGAAGCTTCCGAAACATCGATTTCGTGTTTCATCCGTCAAAAATAAATTTTCTCAATCAACATGTTTGTAATTTCATTGGTTAGGGTTTTGTTCAATAATGGAGGGTCGGAGGAGTTTTGATAGTTGAAGAAGATAAATAATACGTTAAAAGTGATTTGGGGTGTATATAGAATTTTGTTTTTTTTTGAACCTAATAAGGTCAAAATTGTCATTGCATAGTAAAGTAAATAAGTTATTTAATATTAAATTTTAATGTGAGGTGCATTCAACATTTTGTGGGGTACTGATATAAAAAGCCTTATAAGATTACTCTCACTGACCTTGAGATACATACACAAATTAGTAGAGTTTTCTTTAATAACAAAATGATCGTAACATTTATCAATTTAACTCTTTAACGCTATCGATTGTTTTAAAAAAAAAAATGCATCTACGGCCAATGCTTGTTTAGTTGTACTTGTTCACACACGACTTATCGATTGTTAACCTAAATGTAAGTGCGTTCTCCATAATCATATATGAACATCAATTGATCACCCACACTCGCTCGTGATTGGCTGTGATTTTTTTATATTCATGTATTTGTAGTAAACAAACCAAAACAGATCATTTCATTTCATGTCAAATAAAGAATCTAATGTCACGCAACATGTGATATTGATTTGATATGGTAAGTTTACTCTACCGGTGAGAAGCAGCAATCAGATCTCCTGATAAAACGACATGTCAGTTCATTCATGAACAAAAATATGATAGTCGAACGATAGCTCCTCTAATTTTTTTTTTAATATTTTATTATATCATAAGCTTAATTGATATGTGGTCTTTGTGGTTATATGGTAGGAAGATAGCCCTTTTTAATAAAAAAACAAATAAATAATAAGATTAAAACCCTTGGGGAGCAATTATGATTGGTCAATAAAAATACATTTTAGTGCGATTTTTTTCTTCTTCTTTGTTTAGCCAATCTATCATGATAAGTAAAGCAGGGTAAATTTACTTTGCGTTGATTATTTAGGGTTTAGGGTTGTTGGCTTCGTATCAAGGCTAACCATGAGCAACAAGAAAGTGCGAGATAGAAGATAGAGAGAAGAGGGGAGATGTATAGCTTATGGACACGAAAATACATTTTACCCCTTTATTTTGACGGAAGTTTCACTTATAGACTAAATTGTCAAACGGTCTTTCACCACAAGGATGTAAATTTTAATTTTTTTTGTACTAGACAAGCTATGTTCCAATTATCTTTTAATTATGAGGACCATTTGTCCAATTAAATCTATAATATAAGAAAGTGTATTTGTATTTTTTTTATTAACATAATTTAAGAGCAGTTCCACCGTGGACTATTGCCTGAAGGATTGGCTCTCAAACAAGGCCAGAGAGCCCGAGTGGGGAGGTCCAATGTGTGCTGGCGATGGAGCCCGAGCAGGCCCGACATAAGTTGCTAGCCTGAGAGCATTAAGGCCACGTGATGCAAGGCTGACGTCAGCCACGATTTAAAAACATGGGTCACTGGAACCCTCGAGGGAGAACATTGGAATATTTGGTAGAAATTCATCCCGATTTCGATCTCGACTTAAAACTCCATTAAAAATTGTAATTTAATCACAAAAATGATGCTAAAATGAAAAGGAACAAGATTCTCCCACTATGAGTAACAACCATGGTTGAGATTGGTCGGGATTGGTCACGGAGCTCGCTGGATTTTGGAAAAACGAAACAGAAAGCATGCACAATGAAAAGAACGAAATTTAACCCTTCAGCGATGAACTTGTCCAGTTAAGCTTCCAATAGGCTTAATCCACCATGAACAACACTTCAATTCAAAGATTAAAGCTTATAAATCCCAATTAAACAAAATATCAAAATCTGCGGTAAACCCAAAAGTCAATTACTTGCAGTGCTCTTCTCCACAAATTTGTAGGAAAAAACGAAATCAAATTTGGGGTTGTAAGACATAAATTATAGTAGAAATTTGATTTGTGATTTCGAATTTGTAATGCTTTCTCTCTGCTTTGAGGAACAAGAAGAAAAACCTGCTGGCCTTTTGATCCAAATCAGGTGCAAAATCCGTAGCTTCCTCCTTTGAGGAAGAAAACAAGGAGAAATGGGGGAGAAAAAGATAGTGGGGAGGGAGACGGTCGGTCGGAGAAAAAAGGGAAGACAATGAGGGAGAGGGGAGTGCGAGAGTGGGAAGGAAGAAGAAAAAAAAATGGTAGAAGTTTCGAGAGACAAGAAGATTTTCGGAAAAGATAAATTAATAATATAATATTAATTTATACAAATTAAATAATATAATATTAACTATAAATAAAAAAATACTACTAATATTTTAGTGCCTATTGTCATGGCTATTCAGTTTAGGAGTGGAGATGCAAAAAGAAGTTACTGTTCATTAAGGGCAGTTACTGTTCACTAGATGAATTAAATAGTGAATAGCACGGGGAGGCCTTTGCAACGGTGGAGTTGCTCTAAAAGCAGAGAGCAATTTATGTAAAATAGATATATTGTCACCATGACGTTTTATACCAATTTATGACGATATAATACTGTGACAATCCTGGTTGATCGTACAATGTTGAGTGAAGTAAAACTTACACAAATCTTGTATCATTGACATAAGAAGTCGCTATACAAATATATCTGTACTATCTAAACTTCTCTCAAATAAAAGGTTAGTACTAGGGAGCTCAACTTTTTAAACCAAATTTTATAAAACATACAATATGGTTGTTAATGATTGAATTATCATTTAAGTGTCGATTAACGTACTTATTTCCTACTAATTAACACAACATGTAATTTACAAATCTGATCTAAAAAGTTAGTCTATCTAACATTACTCCAAATAAAAACGTCACAATCACCATTATTATACAGATCGTGCTATTCACAGATCCCACACACCCGTTAACTCTTTACTAATAATCTTTATCGATTCATTCAATTCAACGATTAAAAAATTAAAAAAGTATTAAAAGTAAAAATAAGTGCATTTTATCACATTATACTACCTAAAATGATTAAGTTGCGTGTTCACAGAAAGGCAAGAAAATCCTCCAAAAGGCGGTTTTCACATCAACCCCGTTTCTATCTCTTTCCCTGTCTGTCAAGGAGAGTCAGTTCATTTCTTCTCAGAAGAGTTAGGGTTTTGAAATGTGGAGGGAGAATGGCAATCTCTGAAGCTATCTCTCTTGTTCCCCCAGATCCCGAAACCCCCAGCACCAGCCACGCTCATTCCGACCAGGGCTTTCTGCCTTCTTCTCCCGATCCCGCTCTCGCACCCTCTGGTGTCGATCATGCGGTCCTCGACGAGAAACTGGATTTGAAAGAGGAGGGGGAGGACGATGGAGAGCCTGATGAGGTGCAGAAGCTGGATTCAATAGAGAAGGTTGAGGAGGATGAAGCTGGTGAGTTGCAGAAGGTGGATTTGAAGGCAGAGGATGAAGCTGGTGAGTTGCAGAAGGTGGATTTGAAGGCGGAGGATGGAGCTGGTGAGTTGCAGAAGGTGGAATTTTATGAAGGCGTCGAAGTTCCCCTAAATCCGACGTCTGTTCCGTCACCTGCGCGGTCCGATCTCGTTCCTGAAATCTTTGATTGGATTCGGACACTCGACCCCCCCGTGCTCAATAGGATTAGGAATGGCGACCCTGCCCTCCTCCACGAGATTCAGCAATTTGACCCCGCCGTTGAGATTCGGAACTTCGAACTTTCCATCGTTGATGAGATTCGGAACTTCGACCGTGCTTTCCCTTCGGATTTGAAGGCGGAGGAGGGTGGAGAGGGAGTGGAGGAAGAAGAGAAGAGTTACGGTGCGCAAGAGGTTGAGATTGTAAATGGAGAGAAAAATGAGAGGCAGAGTGAGCAGAGCGAGCAGAGCGACGGAGGAGAAGGGTGGGGAGGAAATCAGGGGTGGGAGGAGGATGGCGGTGGGGTGGAGGAGAAGAAGGCGGTGGAAACTCAGGAAAGTAACAGAAGGTATCAGTACCCAGTGAGGCCGGAAGCTGAAGACTGTTCGTATTATCTAAAGACCGGGTCTTGCAAGTTTGGATCCAATTGCAAGTTTAATCACCCTGTTAGAAGGAAACCCAACCAGGTATAACTCTTTATTTCCATTTTTCGGTTTAAAAATCGAAACTTTTTGTTTATGTTTGCCCAGCCCCTGTTAGTTTCAGCTGAAATTCTGCAGCAAAGACAATTATGTGTTTGCATTTTTAGGGTTGTAGCTGAAATTGGATTCTTTTTCGTTTACATACATTTTCGATGATATTTTGTTTTAAAAATGGCGATGGCGAATTCTGATTGGCTTAGGCTGTATGATTAGAACATTTCTGCTATTAGTTCCCACATTCGGTTTGCTGGTGTTTTGACTTGTTCATATTGAAGGTGCCTAAGGAAAGGGTCAAGGATAAGGACGAGTCGGCAGAGAATCCAAGCCAGACGGAATGCAAGGTTATTATTGTTGTGATTCACAGAAATTTTATATTTGAAGTTATGGTTTTTAGAGCAGTTATTTGATCAACGTGTCACAAATCGTTATATTTTGTTTTAGTTCATGTATTTGGTATCCTAGTGGTCATTTTTATGATGATGGGGTTTTCTAAGTCTGCTTATCTGAAAATTCGGTTGGCATGATTTACCGAATAAAAAAGCTAAAAACTTTTATCTTGTAGCTAATACAGAATCCTGAGATTTTGAACTTTATTTGTCTATATCGTATGGGGAGGCATGCCATCTGTTTGATTAAATTATAGCAAGTTGGTAAGTAATTAGACAATCTCCACCGGATGGGTTTTCATGAAATTGTATGTTTTTTTCATGACATTCTTGTATTCCTTTATACAGTAATTCCAATTATGCTTTCGGATGTTAGTAACAATTCTTCTCTTTGTGCCTTTATCCAAATATCTGCAATGTGTACGGCAGACTAGTAACAGTTTCATGATGAGATAACACTTGAGCTTGTTGCAGTATTACTTGAGGTCGGGTGGATGTAAGTATGGGGAAAATTGCAGATACAGCCACAGCAGAGAGAAACCTTCTGTAGCTCCAGTTCTTGAGCTTAACTTTCTGGGCCTGCCAATTCGACCGGTATACACTTTATATCTAGCTTGCTAAGTTTTAAGAAATGAATATCTACTCACAATTTTTAAGATTTTATCTTTGCTTATTTTCTTGGTTTGTTGGACCTATTTATTATGTCTGTCAGTTACTGCGAATATTTATTTTTACCTGTTACAGGGTGAGAGGGAGTGTCCCTACTATATGCGAAATGGTTCCTGCAAGTATGCATCGAACTGCAGGTTTAACCACCCTGATCCTACAACTACAGGAGGATCTAATCCCCCATCTGGATATGGTAATGGTGGTCCTGCATCGTTACAAGGTGCATCACAATCAACAGTGGCACCGTGGTCTGCACCAAGGCCTTTGAATGAGGCTCCGGTTTACTCAACTTTGATGATTCCACCACCTCAAGTGGTTTCTTCTCAAAATTCAGAATGGAATGGTTATCAGGTGCTTTTATTTAACTTTGCCATATTATAGTCTCGGGTTTGAAGAACGTTGATCATTTTGATATACCAGTTTACACTTTATCAGGAATATGAGATCATGATTGTATGTTTAACTTTCTTATACTTTTCTGGCCATGCTCTTTTTATTCATTTTTAGCTTGTAAAATTAATAATTTGGTTGTGCAAATATGCCATGACTTTTGTTCTATAACCAGGACTTAATGTTCCCAATAGTTTGACAAATTGCTGTCTGCAACAGTTGCAGTAATTTATTTAGTTCATATCTCTGTGTTCACAACTCATTAATTGCCATCTATCAGTTTGTGAGGTCCCTTTTGTTAATTGGTATCCCTATTGTTTTTCGTTTTGAACTTTTAGGCTCCAGCATATGTACCAGAAAGAAGCATGCCTGCACGTCCGCCATACATGATGAACAACTCAGTGGCTGAAACCAACATCTACAAGCAATATCCACACCAGAATCAGGTTGAAGAGTTCCCAGAAAGACCTGGCCAACCCATATGCAATTATTTCTTAAGAACAGGGGATTGCAAGTTTAAATCTAATTGCAAATATCACCATCCAAAAAATCATACTGCAGTAGCCCCCCCAGTCATATTCAGTGACAAGGGCCTGCCTTTGAGACCGGTAAGTTCACCCTTCTCTGACCGTGCCTTTTATAACGAGTTCATAATTTCGGAATATGATCCTAGAAAGGTTTTCACTTTGTGATACATGAAGGTAAAACAAATGAAATACTATGTGAGGACAATTGTTCCCAGATCATAAATATTATTAACTAATTGTTCTCTTCCCTCTGTTCTAAGAGCGTCGTTTTGATCGCATATTACATGATTGCACGCCATTGATCACACAAAATTTGTTTCAAAATCCAGGATCAGAACATTTGCACACATTACAGTCGCTATGGCATTTGCAAATTTGGGCCAACTTGTAAATTTGACCACCCGTTACGTATATCATCTTCAACTACATCTGGTCCTGATCATCGACTTCCTTTCAGTGATTCGGCAACTACTAACGGGGCAGGAATGGCTGGGAGCAGAAACGGAACTGATGTTACAAGCCAGCCGCAGCCGGTGCAGTAAGTTATGCATGAAATGCTTGCCTAGAGCACAGGATTTGCATCACTCAAACATGTAATCTTTCTCTTTTGGTAATTTAATCTTAGAAATGTATCAAACCTCTTCACCGGACGACACAAACTTTATAGTTGTGAGATTTTAAGGGAAATGGAACCTGTAAATTATTTCTCATCTGTCAAATAACCGGAAAATACTTTAGTCGAGAATATCCTTTCAATTTCGTTGTGGCTGCCTATCCCGAGTATCGCAAATGGTTCGGTTGTTGATCTCGCTCTATAAAACTTGTGCCGGGATCTTCTGTTATGTATCGACGTTACGTGCATTGTCTATCTTGCATGTAACATTGGTTAAATTCGCATATACAACACCAATGTAAACGACAAACCCATATTACAAAATAACATGTTTGTAGGTCACGGCATCTGAGTGGAGCTGTGAAGGTGATGGAGAACCTAGGACAACCAAATGGAGAGTAAAGAGGGTTGACTCAACTTAGAAATAAGTTGGAAATCTCGTTTGAGAGTTTAAAACACTTTTACGACGTGTTTACTAATTCTAAATCACAACGATTGATGAGACTAATTAGGAGTCGGAATGAGAATGAATCAAAATTTAGAGTATTATCTTCGACAATAAAATTTAGAGTATTATCAAGGAGGACTGAACCTACACATAGGTTTCGATACATTATTAGTTTAAAATATCGGTACATTGTGCTTAAATTGCAACAGTGGTACAAAGTGTGTTCGGTGCATCTTGTTGAGAATGAGTCCCATATTGATGGGAGGATAGACCTTGTATGAGCTTTATAAGAGGTTGGGCTACTTCCCATGTTGCCAATTGGTTTTATAGTGGAATTTTAACTTTCTTCACATCACAGCACATCAGAAGCAATTGGCAATATGGGGAGTAGCAAAAATGAGATTATTCTCACTCATGAGCTTTTATAAGAAGTAGTTGCCAATTGTTTTTATAATGAAATCTCAACTTTCTTATAAAGCAGCAAAAATGAGCTTATTCTCACAACACAGCAAAAAACAATTGGCAATATGGGGAGTAGCAAAAATAAGATTATTCTCACTCATGAGCTTTATAAGAAGTAGCTGCCAATTGATTTTATAGTAGAATCTCAATTTTCTTATAAAGCAACAAAAATGAGCTTATTCTCACAGCACAGCAGAAACAAAATTTTTTTTTCAAAGCACAACAATACCAAACCAACCCTAAGTCTCTTTTCCTAAAGCAGCTTTGGAATTTAAAAACAATCCAAACATGCCTCTGAAAAAACAAGACTTTGATTTGGCCAGTCAAATTATATTTTGATCATATGAGATAGTTTGTTTCCTCCATTTAGTTGCTAGTTGCAAGTTCACAGCAAAACCTAGCAACCCAGTTTCAGCTACCGTCGCCGTCGCATCCGCCGCCGCCATCAGCACAAAAACTATGCTTTCAGCGTTGCGTTTCCTCCTACCGGTGTCAGTGTCAGTGCTGGTCGCAATTTATAATTACTATAAATCCAGACAGAAATTTTCTGAAGGCGTCGAAGTTCCGCTAAATCCGACGTCTGGTCCGTCTCCTGCGACGTCCGATCTCGATCATGAAATCCTTGATTGGATTCGGACACTCGACCCCGCCATGCTCAATAGGATTAGGAATCCCGACCCTGCCCTCCTCCATGAGATTCACCAATTCAACCCCGCCGTTGAGATTTGGAACTTCGATCCTTCCATCGTTGATAGGATTCGGAACTTGGACCCTGCTTTCCCTTCGGATTTTTCTGAAAGCGTAGACGTTCCTCAAAATCCCCCGTCTGTTCCGTCTCCTGAGCCGTCCGTTGTTGAAATCCTTGATTGGATTGGGACACTCGGCCCCGCCGTGCTCGATGAGATTCAGCAATTCGACCCCGCCTTCCTCGATGAGGATCGGAGCTTCGATCCTTCCATCGTTGATGGGATTCCGAAATTGAGTCTGAAGAAAAAGGAGGAAAAAGCAGAAGAGGAGGAGAAGGAGAGAGAGACAGAAAGGGAAAAGGAAAATGAGAGGGAGAGAGAGAGCGAAACTAGCGAAAGCAGCGGCGGCGGCGGTGGAGGGAATGAGAATGGTGGCGAGGTGGAGGAGGAGGTTGTTGAGGAGAGTAGCAGAAGGGATCAGTACCCATTGAGGCTTGGAGACTGTCGGTACCATCTGAGGACTGGCAATTGTAAGTTCGGATCGAATTGCAAGTATAATCACCCTCGGAGAAGGAAAAACAAGCAGGTATATCTCTCTTGTTCCGCATTTTGCATCTGCACAGGGACGAATAAAGCTATTTTTTTCACAAATGCTGAAAATAATAATTACAACAGGCCTAATTTTATTATTTTATTGCCTAATTTTGTTTTTAATTGTTGTATTGACAATTTAACACGTATATTCTTTTTAAAGCAGGTTCTCCTCTAAAATCCTTGTCGGCGATAGTGAATTCAATCCATTCAAATGAATAATAATTAATTACAATAAATAATAATTAATCGAGTGAATTTTTATCTCGTAAAACAATTGTCTAGGTAATTGATAATTAAAAATTAATAAAAATAAAAATATGTTATTATTAATCTTATTTTTTATTTTTTATTTTTTATTTTTTATTTTCCTCTTTCTTCTTTCTTGTTCTTCGTTCTTCCTGGAAACTCTCCCCAGGCTCCCCACCACTTCCCGATCCCTCCCAAGGAGCAGTCCTCCGATCCATTTCTTCTTCTTCTTTTTTCCTGGAATTTCCACAATTTTCCACTCGAAGGCTGGGATTTGGGGATGTGAGGCGAGCAGCACGATTTGGATGCTGGGTTCTCCACGGCGACGGCGAAGGCGAAGGCTGGGTTCGCCAAACCTTCTCCAGGTTTCCCGATGGTCGTCGCAGGGGAGGGAGAAATCCGTCGGAAGGGGGCGGGAATCCGTCGGGAGAAAATAAAAAATTGATGCTGACGTCAAGTAGGCCGGGTATTGGGTCAGCCGATTTCTGCTGGGCAGCTTGCTGGCCTCCCCCGGAGCCCAGCGGATTTTTTGGGATGGACCGGGTTTTTGGGGAGGGAGGGGAAAAAATGGGCTGTTGCGCAGCTAAGAGAGGGAGGGCTGGAGTTACTCTTAGCATCTGCGTATGTATGTTTATGTACGTTTATGCTTGAAAGATTGAGACTTTTCGTGTTTTCGTGGCTTCATCTTTCATTGTTTCAGCTGAGAACATTTCTTCTATTGCTTCCCACTTTCGATTTGTTAGTGTTTTGACTTGTTCATATTGAAGGTGCCTAAGGAAAGCGTCAAGGATAAGGACGAGTCGGCACAGAATCCAAGCCAGACGGAATGCAAGGTTATTATTGTTGTGATTCACAGAAATTTTATATTTGACGTTCTGGTTTTTAGTGCAGTTATTTGATCAACGTCTCACAAATCGTTATATTTTGTTTTAGTTCATGTATTTGGTATCCTAGCGGTCATTTTTATGATGGTGGGGTTTTCGGAGTCCGCTTATCTGAAAATTAGTTTGGCATGCATAACCGAAACAAAAAGCTAAAAACTTTTATCTTGTAGCTAGTGCAGAATCCTGGATTTGGAACTTTATTTGTTTATATTGTATGGGGAGGCATTTCATCTGTTTGATTAAATTATAGCAAGTTGGTAAGTAGTTAGACAATCTCCGCCGGATGGGTTTTCATGAAATTGTATGCTTTTTTCATGACATTCTTGTATTCCTTTATACAGTAATTCCAATTATGCTTTCGGATGTCAGTAACAATTCTTCTCTTTGTGCCTTGTATCCAAATATCTGCAGTGTGTACGGCAGACTAGTAACAGTTTCATGATGTTATAACACTTGAGTTTGTTGCAGTATTACTTGAGGTCGGGTGGATGTAAGTATGGGGAAAAATGCAAATACAGCCACAGCAAGGTGAAGCTTGAGCTTAACTTTCTGGGCCTGCCAATTCGACCGGTATGCACTTTATATCTAACTTGCTAAGTTTTGAGAAATGAATATCTATTCACGATTTTTAAGATTTTATCTTTTGCTTATTTTCTTGGTTTGTTGGACCTTTTTATTATGTTTCTGTCAGTTACTGCGAATATTTATTTTTACTTGTTACAGGGTAAGAGGGAGTGTCGGTACTATATTCGAAATGGCTCCTGCAAGTATGCATCGAACTGCAGGTTTAACCACCCTGATCCTACAGATACAGGAGAATCTGATCCCTCATCTGGATATGGTAATGGTGGTCCTGCATTTTTACAAGGTGCATCACAATCAACAGTGGCACCATGGTCTGCACCAAGGCCATTGAATGAGGATCCGGTTTACTCGACACTGATGATTCCACCACCTCAAGTAGTTTCTTCTCAAAATTCAGAATGGAATGGTTATCAGGTTCTTTTATTTAACTTTCCCATCTCAGAGTCTCGGGTTTGAATAACTGTGATCACTTTGATATACCAGTTAATACTTTATCAGGGATAAGAGATCACGATCACTTTGTATGTTTAACTTTCTTATACTTTTCAGCCACGCTCTTTTTATTCATTTCTGGGTCATAAATCAATAATTTGCTCGTCCACATTTGCTATGAATTTTTATCTATAACCAGGACTTAAAGTTCCCAATAGTTTGACAAATTGCTGTCCGCAACAGTTATAGTAATTTTTTTAGTTCATATCTCTGCATTCACAACTCGTCAATTCGCATCCTTATCAGTTTATGAGGTCTCTATTGTTAAATGGCATCCCTATTGTGTTTCGTTGTGAACTTTTAGGCTTCAGCATATGCACCAGAAAGAAGCATGCCTGCGCATCCACCATACATGATGAACAACTCCGTGGCGGAAACCAACGTCTACAAGCAACATCCACACCAGAATCAAGTTGAAGAGTTCCTAGAAAGACCTGGCCAACCCTTATGCAGTTATTTCGTAAGAAAGGGGTATTGCAAGTTTAAATCTAATTGCAAATATGACCATCCAAAAACTCAATGCAGTAGGCCCCCCAATCGCACTCAGTGACAAGGGCCTGCCCTTGAAACCGGTAAGTTCACCCTACTCTGACTATGCCTTTTATAACGAGTTCATAATTTCGGAATATGATCCTAGAAAGGTTTCACTTTGTGATACATGAAGGTAAAACAAATGAAATACTATGTGAGGACAATTGTTCCCGCTCTATGAGAGCCTCAGTTTGATCACATATTACATGGTTGCACGCCATTGATCACACAAAATTTGTTTCAAAATCCAGGATCAGAACATTTGCACACATTACAGTCGCTATGGCATTTGCAAATTTGGGCCAGCTTGTAAATTTGACCACCCGTTACATATATCATCTTCAACCACATCTGGTCCTGATCATCAACTTCCTTTCAGTGATTCGGCAACTACTAACGGGGCAGGAATGGCTGGGAGCAGAAACTGAACTGGTGTTACAAGTCAGCGGCAGCCCGTGCAGTAAGTTATGCATGAAATGCTTGCCTAGAGCACAGGATTTGCATCACTCAAACATGTGTAATCTCTCTTTTGGTAATTCAATCTTAAAAATGTATCAAACCTCTTCACCGGACGACACAAACTTTATAGTTGTGAGATTTTAAGGGAAATGGAACCTGTAAATTATTTCTCATCTGTCAAATAACCGGAAAATACTTTAGTCGAGAATATCCTTTCAATTTCGTTGTGGCTGCCTATCCCGAGTATCGCAAATGGTTCGGTTGTTGATCTCGCTCTATAAAACTTGTGCCGGGATCTTCTGTTATGTATCGAACTTACGGCGACGTTACGTGCATTGTCTATCTTGCATGTAACATTGGTTAAATTCGCATATACAACACCAATGTAAAAGACAAACCCATATTACAAAATAGCATGTTTGTAGGTCACGGCATCTGAGTGGAGCTGTGAAGGTGATGGACAACCTAGGACAAGCAAACCTAGGTCATACGAGTGAACCTAGGACAACCTTTGACCCCAAAAAAAAAAAAAAAAAAACTAGGACAACCAAAATGGGGAGTAAAGAGAGTTGACTCAGCCTGAAATAACTGGGAAATTTCGTTTAAGAGTTAAAAATATTTTTACAACGCGTTTACTAATCTGAAATTGAAACGACCGATCAAACTAATCAGGAGACGAACGAGAAGGAATCAAAATTTTGAGTATTATTATAAAGGACTTAACCTACACATAAATGTTACATGTCAATGCATTATTGTTTTAAGTATCGTCACATTGTAGCAATATTTTCTTAACCAACGACTGCTAATACATCCATGTAAGTCGTTCTGTAATTATGAGACTTGCATATGGGGCATAAACAAAGTGTGTGAGAATTTTTTATTTTTGTTTTTGAAATAGAAAGAGAGAGGAAGAGAATGATAGAGAATGTAGTAGTACATATAATTGAGGCATTGAAAAAAAAGTAAATTTTGGTTGTATGAAATTACATTTATGCCTCATATTTTTTATTCATGTTCTGTTTTAATTAGAAAGATAAATAGTAATTTCATAGGATTTTAATTAATGCTTTATTAATTAATTGAGATTCGCCACTTTTCCTAAAGCAGCTTCTAGACAAAGCAGATTTTGATTTAGGCAGTCAGAGTATACTTCGATCATTCGATCATATGAGAGAATTTGTTTAATCCCTAATTGTAGTTGCTAGTTGCAAGTTCACAGCAAAACCTGGCAACTCAGTTTCAGCTACCGTCGCCGCCGCATCCGCCGCCGCCATCAGGACAAAAACTATGTTCACAGCGGCGCGTATTGCCCTACCGGTGACAGTGTCAGTGCTGGTCGTAATTTATAAGTACTTCAGATCCGGACAGAGATCGGAATTTTCTGAAGGCGCCGAAGTTCCCCTAAATCCGACGTCTGTTCCGTCACCTGCGCCGTCCGATCTCGAGCGTGAAATCCTTGATTGGATTCGGACACTCGACCCCGCCGTGCTCAATAGGATTAGGAATCGCGACCCTGCCCTCCTCCATGAGATTCAGCAATTCGACCCCTCCGTTGAGATTCGCAACTTCGATCCTTCCATCGTTGATGAGATTCGGAACTTGGACCCTGCTTTCCCTGCGGGATTTTCTGAAAGCGTAGACGTTCCTCAAAAACCCCCGTCTGTTCCGTCACCTGAGCCGTCCGTTGTTGAAATCCTTGATTGGATTGGGACACTCGGCCCCTCCGTGCTCGATGAGATTCAGCAATTCGACCCCGCCTTCCTCGATGAGGATCGGAGCTTCGATCCTTCCATTGTTGATGGGATTCGGAAATTGAGTTTGAAGGAAAAGGAGGAAAAAGAAGAAGAGAAGGAGAGAGAGACTGAAAAGGAAAAGGAAAATGAGAAGGAGAGAGAGAGCGAAAAGAGCGAAAGCGGCAGCAGCAGTGGAGGAGGGAATGAGAATGGTGGTGAGGTGGATGAGGAGGTTGTTGAGGAGAGTAGCAGAAGGGATCAGTATCCATTGAGGCTTGGAGACTGTTGGCACTATCTGAGGACTGGCAATTGTAAGTTCGGATCGAATTGCAAGTATAATCACCCTCAGATAACGAAAAACAAGCAGGTATATCTCCCTTGCTCCGCATTTATTTGTTAAAGATGATGTTTTTCTTTCACGTGCATCTTTGTGGTGAAATGTATCTGAAACAAATCGGGCCTTGGGGCCTGTGTATTTGAGACATTAATGCATCTGGCCTCGTATGATTGCAGGAAATAATTGTGTCGTTGGTGCTCACTTTGTGTTTCTTTGTGTTTTGAACTTTATCATATTGATTTGAAGGTGTCCAAGGACAAGGCAAAGCTGAGGGAAGAGTTGGAAGAGAAGCAAGACCAGACCGAAAGCAAGGTTATTATCTATCCGAAGTTCTGGTTTTTACTGCAACTGGTTGGTTTTCATGTTTTACATCATTAAGTTTTGTTTTACTTCGCATATTTGATTTCAAGTACTATGTTGTGTTTTGACGATGGGGTTTCTCGATATGGTTATCTGAAAGCTAGTAGGTTAGAATGCACTAGTGAATATACAAACTTAAACCTTTTTCATCTTGTAGCTAACTATAGAATGATGAGGGTCATTAACGTGATCAACTTAGAGTCAATGTGTTTCGACAATTGTATGCTGTTACATTACAATTACATTTTCCTTTTTATACAGGATTACAATTATGTTTTTAAATGTCAATGACATTTCTTTCCCTTTGTACCCTCGTTCAAATCTGTGCAACATACATGGTGGCCTAGTAACAGTTTCACAATCTTAATATAACACTTGAGCTTGTTGCAGTATTACATCAGCCCAGGACGACGTATAGAGATACCTTCTGTAGCTCCAGCTCTGGAACTTAACTTTTCGGGCCTGCCAATTCGTCCGGTATAAACTCTAGATTTGATCTGTAAAAATTTGAGGAATGAATATCTATCTATTCATGATGTTTAAGATTTAAGATTTTATCTTTGCTTATTTTCTTATTCTGTTGGACCAATTTAATGTGTCCATATGTTTGCTGAATAATTGTTTTAATGTATTACAGGGGGAGAAAGATTGTTCCTACTATATGCGAACTCTGACCTGCAAGTACGAAACAAACTGCAAGTTTAACCACCCTGATCCTACAGCTGCCGGAGAATCTCGCCCGCAATCTGCGTATGGTAATGGTAGGCCTGCATCATTACAAGGTCTGCCAAATTCTCAAGGGATTAATTCTGAAACTACAGAATGGAATGGTTATCAGGTACTTTAGCCATCACTCCCTTATTAAAGTCTTGGGTTTAAAATTTAAATAACTCTCATCACTTTTTGATATGCGAATTACTGTCTCTTTTGGGATAATAGTCGGATCTTTTTGTGTTTTGACGACTTTTCTTTTCTTTCTCATGCCTTTTAATTCATGTTCGGCTCATAAAAATAATAATATGGTCCTACATTAAGGAATTAATGTGATATTCTATTATTATTTGTAAAGAAGTTAAATTCTTGAAATTTTGAATATTGATAACAAATTGTTGTCTGCATCAGTTGTGGTAATATGCTTATGTTTTCACATCGGTACATCTAGACTACTTATTTGGGTTCCATATTAGTTTGTGGGTATAAGTAAGAATAACCCCCTTTTTTTTGTAGAATTTATAGAATTACTGCTGTTCTCGTTTGCATTTTCAAAAACATGCTTTTCTCTCTAATTTTGTATTGGCCAAAACATGTTTAGGCTCCAGCATATCTACCACATAGAAGCATGCCTTCACCTCCACCTGTACCATATGTTATGAACAACTCGGTGACTGAAACCAACTACTACGGACAATATGCACAGCAGACGCTAGCTGAAGAATTACCAGAACGACCTGGGCAACCTGTTTGCTTCTATTTCGCTCAAACAGGGGATTGTGCTAATAAATCTAATTGCCAATATCACCATCCAAAAAATCAGACTGCAGCGACCCCCTCATGTGCACTTAGTGACAGGGGCCTCCCTTTAAGACCAGTAAGTTCACTCTTCTTCGAACTGTTCTTTTTATGCAGAATTCGTAACTATGGATTATGATCTCAAAAAGGTTTTTCACTTTGTGATACAAGTAGCACAGAAAGTAGGTTGGTTTTTAAGTTCTAAGTTATTCTCTTTTGGGCCAACGAGTTCACCGTTTGCCAATGTGCATATTTCACCCTTGACAGCATTAATAACTAACCACTACTTGTTATTCAAACATTTTTTTTTGATTAAGTGATGGAATAATTTTGGAATTGAAATCTTTTTGCAAGTTTTAGTGTACCTTGGATAATTAGCAATGTACCACGAAAATGTATATTACCGAGACTCATTTGACCTTGCGAAAGATAATTTGTAATGAAAGTTATGGATGTCTCTTTCAACATAGAAGGATTCTTAACTAACAGTTCCTCTCTTGCCTCTCCTATATGAAATACTCGGTTTGATCAGTTATTGTGCTTTGTTATTGCATGCCATCAATTGCATAAACTTTCATCCTAAATTTGTTTCCAATCCAGGGTCAGAAGATTTGCACAGAGTACAGCCACTTTGGCGTTTGCGGTTCTGGGCCAACCTGTAGATTTGACCATCCGTCATTATCAGTTTCCTTTCTGTGACTCGGAAACTGCAAATGGGGTACGATCATCTGGAAGTTGAAGTGGAACTGATGCTACAATTCCGCAACAGCCTGAGTAATTTGTTTTGCACGAAATGCCAACTAGAGCAGTGGATTCTTGTCGCCAAGGACATGAAATCGCTTTGTTATTGAGTCTTAGAAATGTATCAAACCTTCTCCCCTAGCTGCCACCGGCTTTTCAGATGCTAGAACTTAATGGAAGCCGGAAATGTAAATGTTTCGTGTTTGATGTAATTTTACTGGAAAATAAAAGTTGAATTCAGTGAGTATCCTCTCAACTCTGCTTTGTGGTTATGGTCACGTCCCAATTATCTTCGATTTGCTTGTTGGATAATCCTTACCTAACAAAAGTGATTATGTTTTAACTTTTGACCTCCAAAAACAAACCCCAATTATGTTTAACTTTCTCTCAAGGGAAAACCGTTGGATGAACTTGGAACATTTTTTTAAACAATTGAGAACACACCAAGAATTAACGAGGTTTGATCGAAACGTTTGTATTGATATTCACTAGTGTGAAAAATATATCATAGATAAGCATATATGTGTTTAAACATATGAACAACTAAAAAACTGTCCCGTCCCATCCCGTCGCATAAACATTTGCACCAAACAACAGATGGAACAATGGTAAGTTAGTTATTTAATCTTTTGGTTTCATTCCCCATGCGCTTACCAAACGCAGAATGGAACAACCGTCCCATTCTGACACGGTCCGATCCCCGTGTCCAAAGGGCAACGAGATGGTCACGTGCTCGCTGACACCTGAGGGTGACGCAAGCTATTTAATGAATGCATATGACGAGAGGACAAGGATTGTATGCCCTCCCACTTAAGGTGCCCTCCTGTGCTCTCCTGTTTTGTGTGGTCACGGTTAAGCCACGTTAATATTTTATATTATTTTTTTATAGAGATAATAAGACAAAAATGAATAGTAATATAAAATATTGATGTGACTTAACCGTGACCACAAACAGGAAGGCACAGGAGGGCAGACAATCCTTGTCCATGCCGAGAACATGTGAAACATGCATATAAATTTCGCCCGGAACCACGCAATGTAATATTCAAGTACAAACCTTAATAGAAAATATAATAATAGTTCACTGCCAACAATTTAAAAGTAATAATGCATGACAAATTCATAGCATACTACTAATTCGAAATACAAGAGGAAGGGATATCAGAAGGTGCGATTACAAGAGATGTCCTACTCAGAGAGGAGGACACAAATTCACTGATATGGGAATGCCTCGTAGCTCGGGTCGTATACCTCGTTCCTAGGTCTTGAGGGGGTGCAAAACAAAATATAAGTGGACCAAGTTTATATATATGTAATACTAAAATAGTTATTCTTCAACGTACTAAACCCCAATTTTAAAAACTTATATAGCATAATAAGTAATAGATTTTCCAAAAGCCTTAGCATGCCATAAAACCTTCGTAAAACATATATCGTATATAGTGTGCTTAGTAGTGGTATTTCATTCGCCCGAAGGCATATATAAGTATCATTCGCCCGAAGGCCCTTCATCATCTGCTCGAAGGCATATATAAGTATCACTCACCCCAAGGCCCTTCATCACTTGCCTACCCGAAGGCCCTTCATCACTCGCCCGAAAGCATATATAAGTATCATAAGCCCGAAGGCCCTTCATTACCCGCCCGAAGGCATATATAACTATCATTCACTAAGTAAGCATAGAAAATCATGAACATAATCTTTCCAAAATATATCTCATCGGAGCTTAATAGCTCAAACATCATATCAATAAATCATATTCATAAATATCTCAGTAAACATAAATTCGATAAAACATGATATTTCATAAAGCATAAATCCGATTTACTCATAAACATTTAATAAAACGCAGCCATAAAATCATGTTTTTCATGAATGCTTCTCTAGTAATAAAATCATGTATTTTGGAAGGGGTCCACTTATAGATACTCCGTCGTTGAAGAACCATTTGAACTATAGAGGACGGGGTTGCCACTAACAAATGCACCTAAGCACATAAAGGGACCAATTAATAAAACTCTATTAAAACAATTGAATTTAAAAAAATGGAGCGCAAATTTGGAATGACGACGTCGAAATTAGTCTAGGAGGGTCCCGGTTGAAACCCAAAAATGTCAACCCAAAAGTCAATGTCGACAGTGAACGGTCAACGCTGATCGAGAAGTCAGCCGAAGCTGAGCTGAGCCAAGCCATCGGAGCTCATATCAGAAATTGGGATTTTTGGCCGGAAGTTTGGAAAATTTTCAAAATTTCGTAACTCACTCGTTTCTTAACCAAATTCGACCCATAATATATAAAATGAAGATAGGAAAGTGTCGAACAAGATTATACCTATTTAGAAGCCCAATGGTTGCCGGAAAATGACCTGAAGTGTGACTGGTTAGCGGAAAAACTGGAAAACTCGTAGGAAACTGGGTAAACTTTAAACGTTCATAACTTCTTTAATACTCAACAACATCGAGTGATTCAGAAAAGAAAATCATACTTCTCGACCAAAGGAAGAGAATGGTACCTTTCTTGATGCCTAACTCACCGTGGTTCAGCCGGAAAATGGTTGTCTTCGCCGGAAAAACTGGGGAAGCTTTCCCCGTGAGATTCCTACATCCAAACATCACCAAATCTTCTCAAAACTACCTCTAAACATACACCAAGACATGATCTACAACTTTTGGACAAGTTTCGAGACTTACCTTCGCTAGAGAAGGTGGAAACTCGTTGAAAAACTCAGTGAACAGTGGTGAACGCTGTGCAGTGAGTTTGGAAGGTCCTCTTTCGATTATGAGTTCATAGGGGTGATGGTGGTGGTATCAAGGTTGTTGTTGTGTGATTTGTTTAAGTGAAAACGCTCTATGAGGGTTGGTTTGAGAGATGGTCGAGAGTGTAGAGAGGGAGAGAGATGAGAGTTTTTGAGAGAGAGAGTGAGTGTTTCAGAAAATAATAGATGGAAGAGAGAAGAGAGGGGTCACGAGGAAAAATGAAGAAAACATGTGGGCCCTATGGCTTACAAAACAAGATCACTAAAGACGAAACACGAAAATGTCTGAAAAACGTTTGACATTTCGTAACGTAAAATTTTTGTTATAACTCCAAATTTGAATCCATTTGCGCCTACGCATTCATGGTGATGAGTACAATAAGGATAAGGGTGTGATATTCACACCCCTTTTACTTTTCACACACTTTTTAAATTTTCAATCGTCAGAATGGATGAATTGAAGAAGATTAAGGGACAGAAATCAACAAGAGGTATGTAAGAAGTAAAAAAAGGTGTGTGGATAGCACACTCCTAAGAATAAACTAAGAAAATTAGTAATATGCGTCACTACGAGATGGTCAATGAAAGTCAACGTTCATGCCTCAAGGACAATTTGATAATCATACATTCGATAATATAATATACAACAAATTAAGGATAGGGTTTCACACTATCCATCCCATTCCGTCCTGTATGCGTACCAAACGGCCCCTTATTTCTTAAGACCGGGGGATTGCAAGTTTAAATCTAATTGCAAATATCACCATCCAAAAACTCATACTGCAGTAGCCACCCCCCAAAAACTCAAGTTTAAATCTAATTAATTTTTTTATTGCTAGAAAAATAAAAAAGGTTTTTGGTTGATTTGGTTCCACTGAGTTCGACATTCCCGACGACTTTTAGACGTTTCCCAGTGATGATCGGCCCTGCAACCACCACTATTCGAATCAGCAGAATCCTAACAACAAAATTTGAGCTTTGCATGCTTGAATCTACCCCTAAATCGAAGATTTACATAAACCCAGCTCGCGGTGGCGTTTTCCAACGAGGATCCGAGTTTTCTCCGATCGATTTCAGGCTTTCCGACATTTTTTGGGTTAGTACAAGGTGATATTCCTACTCTATACCGGCAAATGGGCTTAAGTTTTGAATTTGGTGTAAAATGGTTGGGTTTTGAAGCTAATCGGAGTCTCTGTGCTTCATATTTTTGTATTCAACTTTAACAGTCGCTGTATATTCAATATTCAACATTTTCCTCACCGACAACAACATTTCTCATTTTGTATTATTTGTGATTGCAGTTGAGAAAACTTAACAGTCGCAACCTTCAATATGTCTTTTGAAGAAGCTTTCAAATTGAAATATGTGTTGGAAGAATTCTTAAAGCTTCGTCGTGGGCAACGAAAACCCACAATTTTGGGTACAAGGGAGGATATTTCTTTTCCGACTTCTCTGTTATTTATTAATATTTATTTTTTGTCATTTCTAAATGATTCTCACCCCTTTTTTTTTTGCAGTTTTCTGTGGAGGTTTAGTTGAACATGGGAAATCAAGAGTTGCTGCTCACAGAAAAGCTGATGCAAAGTGAGATTATGTTTTTTTATTTCCGTTTTGTGATGAATTTTCTTCACGTTTTGCGATTTGATCGGAGATCTCGATATGAACCGTCGATTTTGAAGTTGTGTTTTATGAGTTTCTCTGTCTTTTCTTTTTCGTTTCGTTTTCTTCTATTTTGTTGCTTAGAAATTTGTGCTGTTTATGTAACCACAGTGGTTTCAACGATTCCCAGAGTTTCAATCAAACCCGTTGTATATTTCGGGAGAGTCTTAGCTGGAGTCCATGTGCCAACTCTGCAAAAGGTATCTATTTAGTTAATTGGTGTTTACATAATTACAACATTACACTAATTGCATATGTATATATGTATCTATTGGATTTAACTTCTGGTCTGTTTCAACTTTCTCCTGTCCATTCTGCTGCACAAAGAATGTTGAATCTTCCTTTTGAACAGAACAGATGTTACTTTCGTACCTCTAATCTATATGCATCGAACAATGTTTCTCTTATTTTTTGGTATGTAAATAGCTCTCCAATCTAGGTTAGACAATATTTTTTGCATGTACTAGCCCAGCATTTCTAATATTTTGTATGTAAATGCTGTTCCTGATTTGTTATCTAGGTTGAACAATATTTTTTGCATGTACATAGGCCAGCACTTTCCAATGCTCTGTCTAAAAGCTGGCAAAAATGTGTAATCTAGGTCGACCAATATTTTATGCATGTACATTTGTATATCTAAACTTATCTTATTATTTTCTTCTACTATCTCTGTGTTTTTCAAGCATAGTAAACAACACAGTTTTTAATCCTGCAGCAAAGCGTGGGCATCACTTTCTAGTGAAATACTATGTGAGGACAATTGTTCCCGAATCATAAATATTATAAACTAATTGTTCTCACAAAATTTGTTTCAAAATCCAGGATCAGAACATTTGCACACATTACAGTCGCTATGGCATTTGCAAATTTGGGCCAGCTTGTAAATTTGACCACCCGTTACATATATCATCTTCAACTACATCTGGTCCTGATCATCGACTTCCTTTCAGTGATTCGGCAACTACTAACGGGGCAGGAATGGCTGGGAGCAGAAACGGAACTGATGTTACAAGTCAGCCGCAGCCCGTGCAGTAAGTTATGCATGAAATGCTTGCCTAGAGCACAGGATTTGCATCACTCAAACATGTGTAATCTCTCTTTTGGTAATTCAATCTTAGAAATGTATCAAACCTCTTCACCGGACGACACAAACATTATAGTTGTGAGATTTTAAGGGAAATGGAACCTGTAAATTATTTCTCATCTACGTCATATAACCGGAAAATACTTTAGTCGAGAATATCCTTTCAATTTCGTTGTCAGCTGCCTATCCCGAGTATCGCAAATGGTTCGGTTGTTGATCTCGCTTTATAAAAAACCTGTGCCGGGATTTTCTGTTATGTATCGAACTTGCGGCGACGTTACGTGTATTGTCTATCTTGCATGTAACGTTGGTTAAATTTGCATATACAACACCAATGTAAAAGACAAACCCGTATTACAAAATAACGTGTTTGTAGGTAATGGCATCTGAGTGGAGCTGTGAAGGTGATGGACAACCTAGGACAAGTAAACCTAGGTCATACGAGTGAACGTAGGACAACCAAAATGGAGAGTAAACAGAGTTGACTCAACCTGAAACAAGTGGAAAATTTCGTTTGAGAGTTAAAAATACTTTCACGATGCGTTTACTAATTCGAAATTTGAACGATTGATCAAACTAATTGGGAGACGGAATGAGAAGGAATCAAAATCTTGAGTATTATTAAGGAGTATTCAGTCTATACATAGATGTTACATATCAACTTATCATTTTAAGATATCGTTACATTGTAGCAATATTTGCTTAAACTGCGGTACTGCAAAGTGTATTTGGTCTATGTAAATTATTCTTTTATTACGAGGTTCCCCACTTTTCCTAAAGTAGCTTTGGCATTGAAAAGCAATCCAAACATGCCTCTAAACAAAGCAGACTTTGATTTAGGCAGTCAATGTATATTTTGATCATATGGGAGAGTTTGTTTCATCCATAGTGTAGTTGTTAGTTGCTAGTTCACAGCAAAAACCTAGCAACCCAGTTACAGCTACCGTCGCCGCCGCATCCGCCGCCGCCATCAGCATAAAAACTATGTATTTTTCAGCGGCGCGTATTGCCCTACCGGTGACAGTGTCAGTACTCGTCGTAATGTATAAGTACTTCAGATCCGGACGGAAATCGGAAATGTCTGAAGGCGTCGAAGTTCCCCTAAATCCGACGTCTGTTCCGTCACCTGCGCCGTCCGATCTCGAGCGTGAAATCCTTGATGGGATTCGGACACTCGACCCCGATATGCTCGATAAGATTAGGAATCTCGACCCTGCCATCCTCGATGTGATTAGGAACTTCGACCCTGCTTTCTCTTCGGAATTTTCTAAAAGCGTCAACGGTCCTCTAAATCCGCCGTCTGTTCCGTTACCTGCACCATCCGATCTCGATTCTAAATTCCTTGATTGGATTCGGAAACTCCACCCCGCCGTGCTTGATGAGCTTCTTTCTGACCCCGCCTTCCTCGATGAGATTCGGAACTTCGATCCTTCCATCGTTAATGAAATTCGGAAATTGAGTTTGAAGGGAAAGGAGGAAAAAGAAGAAGAAGAGAAGAGGAGAGAAAGTGAAAAGAAAATTGAGAAGGAGAGAGAGAGGGAAAGCAGCGGTGGCCGCGGAGGGAATGAGAACGGCGGTGTGGTGGATAAGAAGGTTGTTGAGGAGAGTAGCAGAAGGAATCAGTACCCATTGAGGCCCGAAGCTAAAGACTGTCCGTACTATCTGAAGACTGGCAACTGTAAGTTCGGATCGAATTGCAAGTTTAATCACCCTCGGATAAGGAAAAACAAGCAGGTATATCTCTCTTGTTTCGCATTTAGCATTTGCTTATGTATGTTTATGGTTGAAAGATTGAGACTTTTTCGTGTTTTCGTGGCCTCAGCTTTCTTTGGTTTAGCTGAGAAATTCATGTATGCATGTGTAATAGAGTAAAGAATGTGTTAATCGGTTAGTTTATTATGCCGTGATGATGATCTCTGTCTGCGGAATTGACTCGAAATGGAGGCACATTTCATATTTGTTAAAGATGATGTTTTTCTTTCACGCGCATCTTTGTGGTGAAATTTGTCCGAGACAAATCGTGACTTTGGGCCTGCATTTAGTATTTGAGACATTAATGCATCTGGCCTGGTATGATTGCAGGAAGTATTTGTGTTGTTGGTGCTCACTTTGTGTTTCTTGGTGTTTTGAACTTTATTGAAGGTGTCTAAAGACAAGGCTAAGAAGAGAGAAGAATTGGAAAAGGAGCAAGACCAGACCGAAAGCAAGGTTATTATCTATCCAAAGTTCTGGTTTTTACTGCAATTGCTTGGTTTCATGTTTTTCATCATTAAGTTTTGTTTTACTTTGCATATTTGGTTTCAAGTACTATGTTGTGCTTTGACGATGGGGTTTTTTTCGATATGGTTATCTGAAAGCTAGTAGGTTAGAATGCACAAGTGAATATACAAGCTTAAACCTTTTTTATCTTGTAGCTAACTATAGATTTATGAGGGTCTTGAATGTGATCAACTTATAGTTGATGTGTTTTGGCAATTGTATGCTGTTACATTGCAATCAGATCTTCCTTTTTTTATACAGGATTACTATTATGTTTTTAAATGTCAATGACGTTTCTTTCCCTTTGTATCCTCGTATTCAAATCTGTGCAACGTACGTGGTGGCCTAGTAACAGTTTTCATGATCTTAATATAACACTTAAGCTTGTTGCAGTACTACATCAGCCCAGGACGACATATAGGGGTACCTTCTGTAGCTCCAGCTCTGGAACTTAACTTTTTGGGCCTGCCAATTCGTCCGGTATGCTCTAGATTTGATCTGCAAAAATTTGAGGAATGAATAGCTATCTATTCATGGTGCTTAAGATTTAAGATTTTTTCTTTGCTTATTTTCTTATTCTGTTGTAGCTATTTAATGTGTCCATATGTTTGCTGAATAATTGTTTTAACGTATTACAGGGGGAGAAAGATTGTCCCTACTATATGCGAACTGGCACCTGCAAGTATGAAACAAACTGCAAGTTTAACCACCCTGATCCTACAGCTGCCGGAGAATCTCGCCCACAATCCAGTAATGGTAGGCCTGCATCATTACAAGGTCTGCCAAAATCACAAGGGATAAATTCCGAAACTACAGAATGGAATGGTTATCAGGTACTCTAGTCATCAGTCCCTTATTAGAGTCTTGGGTTTAAATAACTCTAATCACTTTTTGATATGCGAATTACCGTATTTTTTGGGATAACAGTTGGATCTTTTTGTGTTTTGACCTTTTTCTTTTCATTCTCATGCCTTTTTATTCATGTTCGGCTCACAAAACTAATATGGGCCTACATTAAGGACTTAATGTGATATTCTATTATTATTTGTAAAGAAGTTAAATCCTTGAAATTTCGAATATTGATAACAAATTGTTGTCTGCATCAGTTGTGGTAATATGCTTACGTTTTCATATCGGTACGTCTAGACTTCTTATGTGGGTTCCCTATTAGTTTGTGGGTACAAGTAAGAATAGCCCCTTTATTTTGTAGAATTTATAGAATTAATGCTGTTTTTGTTTGCATTTTCAAAAACATGCTTCTCTTTAATTTTGTATTGGCCAAAACATGTATAGGCTCCAGCATATCTACCACATAGAAGCAAGCCTGCACCTCCACCTCCGCCATATGTTATGAACAACTCAGCGACCGAAAGACAATATGCACAGCAGAAGCAAGCTGAAGAATTTCCACAACGACCTGGGCAACCTGTTTGCTTTTATTTCGCTCAAACGGGGGATTGTATTAATAAATCTAATTGCCAATATCACCATCCAAAAAATCATACTCCAGCGACCCCCTCATGTACACTCAATGACAGGGGCCTCCCTTTAAGACCTGTAAGTTCACTCTTCTTCGAACTGTTCTTTTTATACAGAATTCGTAACTATGGATTTTGATCTCAAAAAGGTTTTTCACTTTGTGATACAAGTAGCACAGAAGTAGGTTAGTTATAGCGAAACATTTCTGGTACTGTTCACTGTAATAAAAAATGACATTTTTACTCTAAAAAGTCATTCCTGTTACCATTCACTTACAACACGTTTTTGTCCTTTTGATTAAAACTCAAAGTTTTCAAACCCTTTTCACTAGTTTTCCTTAATAACTAACCACCACATGTTATACAAACACTTTTTTTTATTAAGTGATGGAATAATTTTGGAATTGAAATCTTTTTGCAAGTTTTAGTGTACCTTGGATAATTAGCAATGTACCAAGACAATGTATATTACTGAGACTAATTTGACCTTGCGAAAGATAATTTGTAGTGAAAGTTATGGATATGTCTCTTTCAACATAGAAGGATTCTTAACTAACAGTTCCTCTCCTCTCCTGTATGAAATACTCGGGTTGATCAGTTATTCTGCTTCGTTATCGCTTGCCATCAATTACATAAATTTTCATCCTAAATTTGTTTCCAATCCAGGGTCAGAACATTTGCACACAGTACAGCCGCTGCGGCCTTTGCAGTTCCGGGCCAACCTGTAGATTTGACCATCCGTCATTATCAGGTTCCTTTCTGTGACTCGGAAACAGCAAATGGGGTACGGACATCTGGACGTAGAAGTTAAACTGATGCCACAATTCCGCAATAGCCTAAGTACTGCGTTTTGCACGAAATGCCAACTAGAGCAGTGGATTATTGTCACCAAGGACGTGAAATCGCTTTGTTGTTGAGTCTTGGAAATGTAAATATAAATATTTCGTGTTTGATGTAATCTTACTAGAAAACAAGTTAAATTCGGGGAAATATAAATATTTCGTGTTTGCTTTGTGGTTATGGTCATTTACCAATTATCTTCGATTTGTTTGTTGGATCATCTTACCCATCAAAAGTGATTTAAGTTTAACATTTGACCTCCAAAAACAAACCCCAATTATGTTTGACTCTCAAGGGAAAACTGTTGGAAGAACTTTAGAATATTTTTTTTTTTTTTTTAAACAAATGAGAACACACCAAGAATTAACGAGGTTTGACCGAAAATTATGTATGTACCTCCTCCTGAAGTTAATTCGTCAAACCTTCTCGTTTGGCGCCTAGAATTAGGTTTGATAACTTGTCATCTTTAAGGTATGCTGGAGTAAGAAATGAAAGCAGATGTGAATGATTTTTCATTTGGGGATTGTTGATTAGAAGGATGAGTCTCGAGAGATGTTGATATCCTACCATTTTTTTTGGTCGAGATACCTACCATTTTGGTTTTCATTCCGCACTTCATCTTCTACTTTTAACTTGGACAAAATTCCTCTATTTGTTTCCGTTCTTCAACACACCTTGAGTGTACTGAGTTATCAAATCAAATCCAATCTTAGGCGCCAAACGAGCCCTCGGACTGGGGGAGTGGGATGATGGGAATGATACAAGGTAAGGTCCTGCAACAAGCAAGAAGCAACTGCTGCAAACCTAACAACAAAACTAAGCAGTAAACTCCAGGTAATATATTAAATATATTTTACTCTTACTAGATGATTGTGTGTGTGTGTGTGTGTAAAGTGATGTTCTTGTCCCAATTATCAAACTGAGAACCACAGAATTCTAAAAATTTTATGTTCACCAATCTTTCTTCTTTTTTTTTTTTTTTTTTCTCATTCTACATTACACACTTGTATATGCAACAAAACATATTTATATATATATAAGGAGAGGAAGTGCGTTACTGCGTCGAACAGTCAACAGCCAGCATGTCATTTTTCATGTCGAATCCCTATGATATGGAAAGGCAAAAGAATTCATGCAGAAGTGAAAAATAAAAGTTTTCTTTATATATATGAGAGATTTGGTGTTCCACATCTTTCCCGGGCACAAGAAAAATTGTCTTTAAGTTGTTTGTAGCTCCTCCCAGTCCCACCCTATTATTTTTGCATTATCAACTCGTCTCCATAAGCAGTTGTGGATTCCTTCAGCCACTGAAAAACCATTTCTTCTGCAATATTCCATGCGAAATAGAGTCGATGACATTGAGTCATCATTTAAAAAGCACTTACGCTTCTGAAAAGCACTTAAAAGTGCTTTTATGGTCTAAATGAAAGTGCTTTTAAATAACTCAAAGCGCTTTTAGATCACAAAATCTTGAGATTTTGAACTTTATTTGTTTATATCGTATGGGGAGGCATGTCATGTGTTTGAATAAATTGTAGCAAGTTGGTAAGTAGTTAGACAATCTCCAACGGATGCGTTTTCTTGAAATTGTATGCTTTTTTCATGACATTCTGGTATTCCTTTATACAGTAATTCCAATTATGCTTTCGGATGTCAGTAACAATTCTTCTCTTGGTGCCTTATATCCAAATATGTGCAATGTGTACGGCAGACTAGTAACAGTTTCATGATGTTATAACACTTGAGCTTGTTGCAGTATTACTTGAGGTCGGGTGGATGTAAGTATGGGAAAAATTGCAGATACAGCCACAGCAGAGAGAAACCTTCTGTAGCTCCAGTTCTTGAGCTTAACTTTCTGGGCCTGCCAATTCGACCGGTATACAGTTTATATCTAGCTTGCTAAGTTTTGAGAAATGAATATCTATTCACGATTTCTAAGATTTTATCTTTGCTTATTTTCTTGGTTTGTTGGACCTATTTATTATGCCTCTGTCAGTTACTGCAAATATTTATTTTTACTTGTTACAGGGTGAGAGGGAGTGTCCCTACCATATGCGAAATGGCTCCTGCAAGTATGCATCGAACTGCAGGTTTAACCACCCTGATCCTACAGCCACAGGAGGATCTCATCCCCCATCTGGATATGGTAATGGTGGTCCTGCATCGTTACAAGGTGCATCACAATCAACAGTGGCACCGTGGTCTGCACCAAGGCCTTTGAATGAGGCTCCGGTTTACTCAACATTGATGATTCCACCACCTCATGTGGTTTCTTCTCAAAATTCAGAATAGAATGGTTATCAGGTACTTTTATTTAACTTTCCCATCTTATAGTCTCAGGTTTGAATAACGTTGATCACTTTGATATACCAGTTTACACTTTATCAGGAATGTTAGATCACGATCATTTTGTATGTTTAACTTTCTTATACTTTTCAGCCATGCTCTTTTTATTCATTTCTGGCTCATAAATTAATAATTTGCTCGTCCACGTTTGCTATGAGTTTTGATCTATAACCAGGACTTAAAGTTCCCAATAGTTTGACAAATTGCTGTCTGCAACAGTTAGAGTAATTTTTTTAGTTCATATCTCTGCATTCACAACTCGTCAATTGGCATCCTTATCAGTTCGTGAGGTCTCGATTGTTAACTGGCATCCCTATTGTGTTTCGTTGTGAACTTTTAGGCTCCAGCATATGCACCAGAAAGAAGCGTGCCTGCGCGTCCGCCATACATGATGAACAACTCAGTGGCTGAAACCAACATCTACAAGCAACATCCACAACAGAATCAAATTCACCTGCCCTTGAGACCGGTAAGTTCACCCTTCTCTGATCATGCCTTTTATAACGAGTTCATAATTTCGGAATATGATCCTAGAAGGGTTTTCACTTTGTGATACATGAAGGTAAAACAAATGAAATACTATGTGAGGACAATTGTTCTCGAATCATAAATATTATTAACTAATTGTTCTCTTCCCTCTGTTCTATGAGCCTCCGTTTGATCGCATATTACATGATTGCACGCCATTGATCACACAAAATTTGTTTCAAAACCCAGGATCAGAACATTTGCACGCATAACAGTCGCTATGGCAAATCGGTACATCAGATTCCTGATCCGTAAGTTCCTAAGGTCCTCAAATATTATGTATTACAATGTATTAAAGTAACAAATTGATCAAGCACAGTATTGTAATGAACTTAGGTTCGTACAATTAATCTATGTCATACAAATATCAAGACTGACTTCACGGCATCCAATTTAGCCTAAACATAGTATTGACGACATTCTGGCCACGCGCCGCCGCACACACCGCCGCGGGTGGCGGTCGGCCGCCTCGGCTAGCCGGAAAATTCAACTATTTCCAAAAATTCTCAAAATTTACAGAAATGAATATCTCAATGAGGGGAGCAATTTTCATACTTGGGCCAAATTCCAATTCGGCCGGGAAAACCCTAATTTCACTCAAACCCACCGGAAACCCTTGAAATTGAGTGTTCTTGATTCGACTCCAAAACAGCTCCGACACCCCAACCAATGCATGTGCTTTGTTCCTGAGGTTGAGGAGAGTCTATTGGTGGTGGTGGTTGATGGTGAGGCTTTCAAAATCAGCCAATCGCCGTCCTTGAACCCGCCGCACCCTCGTGCGGTTTTCACACAATCAAGGCCAATTTTGTATGAAATTTGGGGTGTATTAGGTAGAGGGATGGCCATGGAGTGATTTCCCAAGGTTTGATTGATGTGGTTTGCCGCAAAAACTGACGAAAACCATTGAAGAAGACAAAGGAAACGGGTCGGGTCACATGGGTCAAATGGAGAACCCGGTTCTCTCCCTTCTTTCCTTGTTCTCTCATTTCCCTCCTTCCTTGTTTTCTGATTAGGCAGTGCTCTCTCTTTTCCCGCCAATGCCACACATGTGGCACCTCACAATTATCTGGAGCAATCTAAATTATGGTCAAATGACCATTTCACCCCTAACTTCGCTCGTTCATATATTATTCGTTATAACTCTGTTTCACAAACAGTTTGCGCCTACGCGTTCGGAAGATCGAGCTCTATCCAAATATGGCAAGAAATACAATAAAATACATCCTCGTATAATTACATTTAGTCAACAAATGACATTTTAGTCATTTCACTTTTTGAAAAAAAAAAATCCACATAATCACATATGACCACTAGCTGCTGATCCAAAATAAAAATGTACCCATGACCACTTTTCGCACTCGGTATGGACATTATGAATTTCGTGTCATGCTTTTTGGATTAACGAATGCACCTGCAGCTTTCATGGATTTGATGAACAGAGTTTTCAAACCGTATCTTAACTGGTTTATGATTGTATTTATCGATGACATTTTGATTTACTCTAAGGGTAATGTCGAGCATACAAAATATTTGAAGTTAGTGTTTGATTTTGGTAAGTATTAATTTTGGTTAGATCAAATCAGTTTCCTCGGGTATATGGTTTCTGCTGAGGCAATTTACGTAGACCCTTATAAGATTTCTGCAGTGGCAACGTGGGAACAATTGAAGAATGTCACAGAAGTGAGGGATTTTCTTGGGATGGTTGGTTATTATCGACACTTTGTGCAGGATTTCTCGGTGATTGCCTTGCCTCTTACTAAATTGACCTGGAAGGGAGTCAAAATTGAACGGGATGAAAATACAAATAGAGTTTTCAAGAGCTTAAACATCGTCTTACTCATGCCCTCGTCTTTGCTCTTTCGGACGATGACGGTGAGTTTGAAATCTATAATGATATATCCTTGTCAGGCTTAGGTTGTGTTCTGATGTAGCATAGGAAAGTTATCGCCTATGCTTCCAAACAACTGAAACCTCCCGAGAAAAATTACCCCATTCATGATCTGGAACTTGGAGCAGTAATCTTTACTTTAAAATTTTGGTGACATTACCTATACGACGAGAAGTGCCACATTTTTACGGATCACAAGAGCTTGAAGTATGTCTTCACCTATAAGGAGTTGAACTTGAGACAAAGAAGGTGGATGGAACTTACTAGTGACTACGATTGCACTATTGAGTATCATCCTGGTCATGCAAATGTCGTAGCCGATGCTCTTAGCCAGAAATCCTTCGGACAGCTTACTTCCCTACAAGCTATCTATGTTCTGCTATTCTTTTCTCTTAGAGGAACTGGCATTGCGGTGACACCAGATCCCCAGGAAACATTGTTGGAGCATGTTTGTACCATATTTGACCAATCCCGAAACTACTAAGCACCGGTCAACAGCATACCGTCAAGGACCCACAAGACTTTTCCTCAAACTAGGAGGCCAATCACAACGCGAGACGTGTCGGTATCAGAGGCCAATTACAGCGCAACACATGTCGATATCAGAGGCCAATCACAACACGACGCGTGTCAATGTCACAACAAAACTAGAAACTCTCTTCTATAAAAGAGGATCATTTTCCCACAATAATCCCTAATGTCATTTGTACTAAACTATTCACTAGAACTCACTAAAAGAGAGCTTGAACCTATGTATTTGTGTAAACCCTTCACAACTAATGAGAACTCCTCTACTCCGTGGACGTAGCCAATCTGGGTGAACCACGTACATCTTGTGTTATTTGTTTCCCTGTCTCTATTCATTTACATACTTATCCACACTAATGACCAGAGCAACCTAGCGAAGGTCACAAACTTGACACTTTCTGTTGTACCAAAGTCCCCGCCGATTTTGTGCATCAACAGAGCACTTCCAAATTAGGCCTATTTTGGTGAATCTAGTTCGGGAAGCTCAAGAGCACAATTAGTAGTGTGCAGACCTAAATGAACAGCTGCATAATGGATTGAGGCTAGATTTGAGGATCCGGATAGATGAAGCCTTGATGATGGGAAATAAATTATTCGTGCCTAAAAACAATGAAGTTGTGAAAAGGAAATTCTTGATGAAGCTCACATTTTAGCGTATGCCATGCACCCGAGAAGTACAGAGTTGTATCACACTATTCATCCGTTCTACTATTGGTATATGATGAAATGAGATGTTGCGAAGTATGTGAAGAGGTGTATAATTTGCCAGCAAGTGAAAACGGATAGACATAAACTAGAAGGGCTAATGCAGAATCTCTCTATATCCGTTTGGAAGTGGGAATATATATCATGGATTTTGTGTATGGGTTACCAAGCACGCGGTCAAGGTTTGATGACATATGGGTGATTGTGGATAGACTCACTAAGACTGCTCATTTCTTACTAATTTGACAGAATTATACATTAGAGAAGCTAGCACAATTGTTCAATGATAATATTGTTAAACTACACGGTTTACTTGTCACCATTGTTTCAGACAGAAATCCAAGATTCACCTTTATATTTTGGAGAGCATTCCATGATGCCATGAATACTTAACTTTTTTGTACAACACTGCCTATGACCCACAAATTGATGATTAATCTGAGAGGAAGATCTAAACTTTGAAGGACATGCTGATGATGTGTGTTCTCCAATGGAAGGGTAGTTGGGATAATTATTTTCCATTGATCAAGTTTGCCTACAATAATAGTTACCACTCCAGCTTCGGCATGACACTTTTCGAAGCACTGTATGGAAGGGTGTGCCGAACACCACTGTGCTGGACTGAAGTCGGTGAGCGGGTGTTAGTGGGGCCATAAATTGTTGACACCATTAACGCTAACATCCAGTTGATAAAGCAGAATTTGAAGATGATGCAAGATTGATAGAAGAGCATCGCTGATTGACATCCTAAGGATTGTGAGTATGAGATTGGTGATTTTATCTTTCTGACGTTGTCGTCCTGAAAGGGTGTGGTTCATTTTGGTAAACAAGGAAAGTTAAGTCCTCGATATGTCGGCCCCTATAGAATCACAAAGAGAATTGGTGCGATTGCTTATAGTACGTACCGGATCCATCTCATGTCTTACAGCCACAACCGTTATAAGTGAGTCAGGACATGAGTTATGCTGTGGAGCCAATGGCGATTATCGACTAACAAGATAAAATGCTGAAAAATAAGGTCATCCTGTTGGTAAAGGTATTATGGGGGAACCTCACAATTGAGGAAACGACCTGGGAAATAAAAGAACTGATGAGAAATCAATATCCGTACCTGTTTACTTGAGGTAGTAAATTTCGGGGACAAAATTATCTGAAGGGGGTAGATTGTGATACCCTGTCCTTAATTTTACGTATTTTATAATATTAAAGGTGTGAAATTACCAAATTGCCATTGTGGCATGAACGTTGACCATCTCGTCGTGACTCGTATTACTAGTTTTCTTAGTTTATTCTTATTGTACTCGTTGCCATGAACGCATGGGCGCGAACAGGTTCGAATTTGAAGTTATAACGAAGATTTTACATTTTTGAAACGTCGAATGTTTTTCGGATATTTCATGTTTCGTCTTTAGTGACCTTAATGTATATGCCACTGGTGTTCACAATGGATTCTTGTCCCCTAATCCCCTCATTTTTTGCCGAGATCTCCCCCTTCCCTTTTTCATTTCTATCAAATCTCTCTCTCTACACTCTCGTTCTCTACCTCTCGGTCTCTCTCAAACCAGCCTTCCCCGAGGGCGCTATACACAACACAACAACAACAATAACACAACAACGACATCACCTCTCACCACCCAACAACCCTACTTGTGAACCCAGAAACGAACGAGAACCACCCAAAAATCTTCATATTTCACTGCACAATGCCCCCACTATTCATCGAGACTCTTCGATGAATTTCCACTTACTCCGGCAAAGGTAAGCCTCGAACCTTGTCCAAAAATTATAGATCGTGTCTTGATGTGTGTTTGGGAGTAGTTTAAAGAAGTTTTGGTAACTTTTGGATGTAGGAAACTCATGGGAAAACTTACCCAATTTTCCAGTAAAGACAGTGATTTTGAGGCCATTTTTCGGCCAACTCCGACCACCACTTAGTCCTAACTTGGTATGAATCTCTGATCTTCATGTCGAGCTTCATGTTGGCTTTTGAAACATCGAAGATGGTTGAGAAATGAGCCTAGAAACCAACCAGTTTCAGGCCTCGCGAGGAAGGTGAGTATCCTTTACTCATGGGCGCGTAAGGTTGCACGTGGTGCAGCGATGGCCAGGAGCGCACACACCTCCTTAGAGGTACTAGTGTTTACTAAATTGTTCTCTTTTGTGTTTAGGTGTGTCGTTTGAGATGACCCCATCCTCCCTATTGTTGAACGGCACGTTGGTAACGAAGAAATTGTGAGTGGACCCCTTCTAAAATGCATGATTTAATCACTAGAAATGCATACATGAAAAACACGATTTCATGACTATGTTTTATGAAACGTTTAATGAGTTATCGGATTTACGCTTTATGAAATATCATGCTTTATCGAATTTACGTTATTGAGATATTTATGAATATGATTTATGATATGATGTTTGAGCCATTAAGTTCCAATGAGATATATTTTGGAAAGATTACGTTTATGATTTTTTGTGCTTACTTAGTGGATATTCATTTATATATGCCTTCGTGCGGAAGATTTATATACGCCTTTGGGCGGGCGATGTAGGGCCTTCGGGTGATTGTGATACCCCTACTAAACACACTATATACGATATATGTTTTATGAAGGTTTTATGACATACTAGGGTTTTCGGAAAACCTATTACTTATTATACTATACGAGTTTTCTAAAACTGGGGGTTAGTACGTTGAAGAATAACTGTTTTATTATTACTATATATAAACTTGGTCCACTCAGGTTTTGTTTTGCGCCCCCTTAAGATCTAGGAACGAGGCATACGACCCGAGCTACAAGACATTCCCATATCAATGAATTTGTGTCATCCTCTCTGCGTAGGACATCTCGTGTAATTGCACTTTCTAATATCCCTTCTGCTTGTATTTTGAATTAGTAGTATGCTCTGAACATGTCATGCATTATCACTTTAAATTTTTGGTAGTGGATTATTATATTTTGCTAAGGTTTATACTTGAATACTATATTGCGTAGTTACGTGTGAAATTATTATGCATGTTTCACATGTTCTTGGCATATGCATTCATAAAATGGCTTGCGTCACCCTCGAATGTCAGCTAGCACGTGACCATCTTATTGTCATTTGGACAAAGGATCAGGGCATGTCATGAGTATTATTATAAAGGAGGACTTAGCCTACACATAGATATTACATGTCAACGCATAATTATTTTAAGATATTGTCACATTGTATCAACATTTGCTTAAACACCAACTACTAGAAGATATGTTACATGTTCCATGTAAGTCATTCTCTATTATGAGATTCTCAGCTTTTCATAAAGCAGTTTTGGAATTGAAAAGCAATCCAAACATGCCTCTGGACAGAGCAGACTTTGATTTAGGCAGTCAATGTATATTTGATCATATGAGAGAGTTTGTTTCATCCATAATGTAGTTGCTAGTTGCAAGTTCACAGCAAAAACCTAGCAACCCAGTTTCAGCTAACGTCGCCGCCGCATCCGCCGCCGCCATCAGCACAAAAGCTATGTTTTTTTCAGCGGCGGGTATTGTCCTACCGGTGTCATTGTCAGTGCTGGTCGTAATTTATAAGTACTTCAGATTCAGAGGCGTCGAAGTTCCCCTAAATCCGACGTCTGTTCCGTCACCTGCGCCGTCCGATCTCGTTGATTGGATTCGGACGCTCGACCCCGCCGTGCTCAATAGGATTAGGAATCGCGACCCTGCCCTCCTTCAAGAGATTCAGCAATTCGACCCCACCGTTGAGATTCGGAACTTGGGCCCTGCTTTCCCTTCGGAATTTTCTGAAAGCGTAGACGTTCCTCAAAATCCCCCTTCTGTTCCGTCTCCTGAGCCGTCCGTTGTTGAAATCCTTGATTGGATTCGGACACTCGGCCCCGCCGTGCTCGATGAGATTCAGCAATTCGACCCCGCCTTCCTCGATGAGGATCGGAGCTTCGATCCTTCCATCGTTGATGGGATTCGGAAATTGAGTTTGAAGGAAAAGGAGGAAAAAGAAGAAGAGGAGAAGGAGAGAGAGACTGAAAAGGAAAAGGAAAATGAGAAGGAGAGAGAGAGCGAAAGCAGCAGCAGCGGCAGCGGAGGAGGGAATGAGAATGGCGGTGAGGTGGAGAAGAAGGTTGTTGAGGAGACTAGCAGAAGGAATCAGTACCCATTGAGGCCGGAAGCTGGAGACTGTTCGTACCATCCGAAGACTGGCAATTGTAAGTTCGGATGGAATTGCAAGTTGAATCACCCTCGGAGAAGGAAAAACAAGCAGGTATATCTCTCTTGTTTTGCATTAAGCATTTGCTTATGTATGTTTATGGTTGAAAGATTGAGACTTTTCGTGTTTTCGTGGCCTCAGCTTTCTTCGGTTTAGCTGAGAAATTCATGTATGCATGTGTAATAGAGTAAAGAATGTGTTAATCGGTTAGTTAAAGATGATGATCTCTGTATGCGGAATTGACTCGAAATGGAGGCACATTTCATATTTGTTAAAGATCATGTTTTTCTTTCACATACATCTTTGTGGTGAAATTTGTCCGAAACAAATCGGGACTTTGGGCCTGCATTTAGTATTTGAGACATTAATACGTTTGGCCTTGTATGATTGCAGGAAGTATTTGTGTTGTTGGTGCTCACTTTGTGTTTCTTGGTGTTTTGAACTTTATCAAATTGATTTGAAGGTGTCTAAGGACAAGGCAAAGCAGAGAGAAGAATTGGGAAAGAAGGAAGACCAGACCGAAAGCAAGGTTATTACCTATCCAAAGTTCTGGTTTTTACTGCAATTGCTTGGTTTTCATGTTTTGCACCATTAAGTTTTGTTTTACTTCACATATTTGGTTTCAAGTACTATGATGTGTTTTGACGATGGGGTATTTTGATATGGTTATCTGAAAGCTAGTAGGTTAGAATGCACAAGTGAATATGCAAGCTTAAACCTTTTTTATCTTGTAGCTAACAATAGATTTACGAGGGTCTTGAACATGATCAACTTGTAGTCGATGTGTTTTGGCAATTGTATGCTGTTATGTTACAATCAGATTTTCCTTTTTAACACAAGATTACAATTATGTTTTTAAATGTCAATGACGTTTCTTTCCCTTTGTACTCTCGTATTCAAATCTGTGCAACGTACATGGTGGCCTAGTAACAGTTTCATCATCTTAATATAACACTTAAGCTTGTTGCAGTATTACATCAGCCCAGGACGACGTATAGGGGCACCTTCTGTAGCTCCAGCTCTGGAACTTAACTTTTCGGACTTGCCAATTCGTCTGGTATAAGCTCTAGATTTGATATGCAAAAATTTGAGGAATGAATATCTATCTATTCATGATGCTTAAGATTTAAGATTTTATCTTGGCTTATTTTCTTATTCTGTTGGACCAATATTCTGTGAGACATAAATGCATCTGGCCTTGTATGATTGCAGGAAATATTTGTGTTGTTTGTGCTCACTTTGTGCTTCTTGGTGTTTTGAACTTTATCATATTGATTTGAAGGTGTCTAAGGACAAGGCAAAGCAGAGGGAAGAGTTGGAAGAGAAGCAAGACCAGACGGAAAGCAAGGTTATTATCTATCCGAAGTTCTGGTTTTTACTGGAATGGCTTGGTTTTCATGTTTTACATCATTAAGTTTTGTTTTACTTCACATATTTGATTTCAAGTACTAACTTGTGGGTTTCTCGATATGGTTTAGGTTAGAATGCACAAGTGAATATACAAGCTTGAATCTTTTTCATCTTGTAGCTAACTATAGAATGATGAGGGTCTTGAACGATCAACTTATAGTCGATGTGTTTTGACAATTGTATGCTGTTACATTACAATTACATTTTGCCTTTTATACAGGATTACAATTATGTTTTTAAATGTCAACAACATTTCCCTTTGTACCCTCATATTCAAATCTGTGCAACGTACGTGGAGGCCTAGTAACAGTTTTCACGATCTTAATATAACACTTAAGCTTGTTGCAGTATTATATAAGCCCAGGACGACGTATAGGGGTACCTTCTGTAGCTCCAGCTCTCGAACTTAACTTTTCAGACTTGCCAATTCGTCCGGTATAAGCTCTAGATTTGATCTGCAAAAATTTGAGGAATGAATATCTATCTATTCATGATGTTTAAGATTTAATTTGGCTTATTTTCTTATTCTGTTAGACCAATTTTCTGTGAGACATAAATGCATCTGGCCTTGTATGATTGCAGGAAATATTTGTGATGTTGGTGCTCACTTTGTGTTTCTTGATGTTTTGAACTTTATCATATTGATTTGAAGGTGTCTAAGGACAAGGTAAAGCAAAGGGAAGAGTTGGAAGAGAGGCAAGACCTAACCGAAAGCAAGGTTATTATCTATCCGAAGTTCTGGTTTTTACTGGAATTGCTTGGTTTTCATGTTTTACATCATTAAGTTTTGTTTTACTTCACATATTTGATTTCAAGTACTATCTTGTATTTTGACGATGGGGTTTCTCAATATGGTTATATGAAAGCTAGTAGGTTAGAATGCACTAGTGAATATACAAGCTTAAACCTTTTTCATCTTGTAGCTAACTATAGAATGATGAGGGTCTTGAACGTGATGAACTTATAGTCGATGTGTTTTGACAATTGTATGCTGCTACATTACAATTACATTTTCCTTTTTATACAGGATTACAATTATGTTTTTAAATGTCAATGACATTTCTTTCCCTTTGTACTATTGTATTCAATTCTGTGCAACGTACGTGGTGGCCTAGCAATAGTTTTCACGATCTTAATATAACACTTAAGCCTGTTGCAGTATTACATCAGACCAGGACGACGTATAGGGGTACCTTCTGTAGCTCCAGCTCTGGAACTTAACTTTTCGGGCCTGCCAATACGTCCAGTATAAGATCTAGATTTGATCTGCAAAAATTTGAGGAATGAATATCTATCTATTCATGATGTTTAAGATTTAAGATTTTATCTTTGCTTATTTTCTTATTCTGTTGTACCAATTTTCTATGAGACATAAATGAATCTGGCCTTGTATGATTGCAGGAAATATTTGTGTTGTTGGTGCTCACTTTGTGTTTCTTGGTGTTTTGAACTTTATCATATTGATTTGAAGGTGTCTAAGGACAAGGCAAAGCAAAGGGAAGAGTTGGAAGAGAGGCAAGACCTAACCGAAACCAAGGTTATTATCTATCCGAAGTTCTGGTTTTTACTGGAATTGCTTGGTTTACATGTTTTACATCATTAAGTTTTGTATTACTTCACATATTTGATTTCAAGTACTATCTTGTATTTTGACGATGGGGTTTCTCAATATGGTTATATGAAAGCTAGTAGGTTAGAATGCACTATTGAATATACAAGCTTAAACCTTTTTCATCTTGTAGCTAACTATAGAATGATGAGGGTCTTGAACGTGATGAACTTATAGTCGATGTGTTTTGACAATTGTATGCTGCTACATTACAATTACATTTTCCTTTTTATACAGGATTACAATTATGTTTTTAAATGTCAATGACATTTCTTTCCCTTTGTACCATTGTATTCAATTCTGTGCAACATACGTGGTGGCCTAGCAATAGTTTTCACGATCTTAATATAACACTTAAGCCTGTTGCAGTATTACATCAGACCAGGACGACGTATAGGGGTACCTTCTGTAGCTCCAGCTCTGGAACTTAACTTTTCGGGCCTGCCAATACGTCCAGTATAAGCTCTAGATTTGATCTGCAAAAATTTGAGGAATGAATATCTATCTATTCATGATGTTTAAGATTTAAGATTTTATCTTTGCTTATTTTCTTATTCTGTTGTACCAATTTTCTCTGAGACATAAATGAATCTGGCCTTGTATGATTGCAGGAAATATTTGTGTTGTTGGTGCTCACCTTGTGTTTCTTGGTGTTTTGAACTTTATCATATTGATTTGAAGGTGTCTAAGGACAAGGCAAAGCAAAGGGAAGAGTTGGAAGAGTTGGAAGAGAAGCACGACCAGATCGAAAGCAAGGTTATTATCTATCCAAAGTTCTATTTTTCACTGCAATTGCTTGGTTTTCATGTTTTACATCATTAAGATTTGTTTTACTTCACATATTTGATTTCAAGTACTATCTTGTGTTTTGACGATGGGGTTTCTCGATATGGTTATCTCAAAGCTAGTAGGTTAGAATGCACTAGTGAATATACAAGCTTAAACCTTCTTCATCTTTTAGCTAACTAAAGAATGATGAGGGTCTTGAACGTGATGAACTTATAGTCGATGTGTTTTGACAACTGTATGCTGTTACATTACATTTTCCTTTTACATACAGGATTACAATTATGTTTTTAAGTATCATTGACATTTCATTCCTTTTGTACCCCCGTATTCAATTCTGTGCAATGTACTTGGTGGCCTAGTAACAGTTTACACGATCGTAATATAACACTTAATCTTGTTGCAGTATTACATTAGCCCGGGACGACGTATAGGGGTACCATCTGTAGCTCCAGCTCTCGAACTTAACTTTTCGGACTTGCCAATTTGTCCGGTATAAGCTCTAAATTTGATGTGCAAAAATTTGAGGAATGAATATCTATCTATTCATGATGTTTAAGATTTTATCTTGGCTTATTTTCTTATTCTGTTGGACCAAATTTTCTGTGAGACATAAATGCACCTGGCCTTGTATGATTGCAGGAAATATTTGTGTTGTTGCTGCTCACTTTGTGTTTCTTGGTGTTTTGAACTTTATCATATTGATTTGAAGGTGTCTAAGGACAAGGCAAAGCAGAGGGAAGAGTTGGAAAAGAAGCAAGACCAGACCGAAAGCAAGGTTATTATCTATCCAAAGTTCTGGTTTTTACTGCAATTGCTTGGTTTTCATGTTTAAGATCTTAAGTTTTGTTTTACTTCACATATTTGATTTCAAGTACTATTTTGTATTTTGATGATGGGGTTTCTCAATATGGTTATCTAAAAGCTAGTAGGTTAGAATGCACTAGTGAATATACAAGCTTAAACCTTTTTCATCTTGTAGCTAAATATGGAATCATGAGAGTCTTGAACGTGATCAATTTATAGTCGATGTGTTTTGACATCTCTATACTGTTACATTACAAGTACGTTTTCCTTTTTATACAGGATTACAATTATGTTTTTAAATGTCAATGACTTTTCTTTCCCTTTGTACCCTCGTATTGAATTATGTGCAACGTACGTGGTCGCCTAGCAACAGTTTTCACGATCTTAGTATAACACTTAAGCTTGTTGTAGTATTACATCAGACCAGGACGATGTATAGGGGTACCTTCTGTAGCTCCAGCTCTCGAACTTAACTTTTCGGGCCTGCCATTTCGGCCAGTATATGCTCTAGATTTGTTCTGCAAAAATTTGAGGAATGAATATCTATCTATTCATGATGTTTAAGATTTAAGATTTTGTCTTGGCTTATTTTCTTATTCTGTTGGACCAATTTGCTGCGAGACATAAATGCATCTGGCCTTGTATGATTGCAGGAAGTATTTGTGTTGTTGGTGCTCACTTTGTGTTTTTTGGTGTTTTGAACTTTATCAAATTGATTTGAAGGTGTCTAAGGACAAGGCAAAGCAGAGAGAAGAATTGGAAAAGAAGCAAGACCAGACGGAAAGCAAGGTTATTATCTATCCAAAGTTCTGGTTTTTACTGCAATTGCTTGGTTTTCATGTTTTGCACCATAAGTTTTGTTTTACTTCGCATATTTGGTTTCAAGTACTATGATGTGTTTTGACGATGGGGTTTTTGGATATGGTTATCTGAAAGCTAGTAGGTTAGAATGCACAAGTGAATATGCAAGCTTAAACCTTTTTTATCTTGTAGCTAACAATAGATTTAGGATGGTCTTGAACATGATCAACTTGTAGTCGATGTGTTTTGGCAATTGTATGCTGTTACGTTACAATCAGATTTTCCTTTTTTACACAGGATTACAATTATGTTTTTAAATGTCAATGACGTTTCTTTCCCTTTGTACTCTCGTATTCAAATCTGTGCAACGTACATGGTGACCTAGTAATAGTTTCATGATCTTAATATAACACTTAAGCTTGTTGCAGTATTACATCAACCCAGGACGACGTATAGGGGTACCTTCTGTAGCTCCAACTCTGGAACTTAACTTTCCGGACTTGCCAATTCGTCTGGTATAAGCTCTAGATTTGATCTGCAAAAATTTGAGGAATGAATATCTATCTATTCATGATGCTTAAGATTTAAGATTTTATCTTGGCTTATTTTCTTATTCTGTTGGACCAATATTCTGTGAGACATAAATGCATCTGGCCTTGTATGATAGCAGGAAATATTTGTGTTGTTTGTGCTCACTTTGTGCTTCTTGGTGTTTTGAACTTCATCATATTGATTTGAAGGTGTCTAAGGCCAAGGCAAAGCAGAGGGAAGAGTTGGAAGAGAAGCAAGACCAGACCGAAAGCAAGGTTATTATCTATCTGAAGTTCTGGTTTTTACTGGAATTGCTTGGTTTTGATGTTTTACATCATTAAGTTTTGTTTTACTTCACATATTTGATTTCAAGTACTATCTTGTATTTTGATGATGGGGTTTCTCAATATGGTTATCTAAAAGCTAGTAGGTTAGAATGCACTAGTGAATATACAAGCTTAAGCCTTTTTCATCTTGTAGCTAACTATGGAATGATCACGGTCTTGAACGTGATCAATTTATTGTCGATGTGTTTTGACAATTGTATGCTGTTACATTACAATTAAGTTTTCCTTGTTATACAGGATTACAATTATGTTTTTAAATGTCAATGACATTTCTTTCCCTTTGTACCCTCATATTGAATTCTGTGCAACGTACGTGGTGGCCTAGCAACAGTTTTCACGATCTTAGTATAACACTTAAGCTTGTTGCAGTGTTACATCAGACCAGGACGACGTATAGGGCTACCTTCCGTAGCTCCAGCTCTGGAACTTAACCTTTCAGGCCTTCCATTTCGGCCAGTATAAGCTCTAGATTTGATCTGCAAAAGTTTGAGGAATGAATATCTATCTATTCATGATGTTTAAGATTTAAGATTTTGTCTTGGCTTATTTTCTTATTCTGTTAGACCAATTTTCTGTGAGACATGAATGCATCTGGCCTTGTATGATTGCAGGAAATATTTGTGTTGTTGGTGCTCACTTTGTGTTTCTTGGTGTTTTGAACTTTATCATATTGATTTGAAGGTGTCTAAGGACAAGGCAAAGCAGAGGGAAGAGTTGGAAGAGTTGGAAGAGAAGCAAGAGCAGACCGAAAGCAAGGTTATTATCTATCGAAAGTTCTGTTTTTCACTGCAATTGCTTGGTTTTCATGTTTTACATCATTAAGTTCTGTTTTACTTCCCATATTTGATTTCAAGTACAATCTTGTATTTTGATGATGGGGTTTCTCAATATGGTTATTTGAAAGCTAGTAGGTTAGAATGCCCTAGTGAATATACAAGCTTAAACCTTTTTCATCTTGTAGCTAACTATAGAATGATGAGGGTCTTGAACGTGATAAACTTATAGTCGATGTATTTTGAGAATTGTGTGCTGTTACATTACATTTTCCTTTTACATACAGGATTACAATTATGTTTTTAAGTATCATTGACATTTCTTTCCTTTTGTACCCTCGTATTCAATTCTGTGCAACGTACTTGGTGGCCTAGTAACATTTTTCACGATTGTAATATAACACTTAATCTTGTTGCAGTATTACATTAGCCCAGGACGACGTATAGGGGTACCATCTGTAGCTCCAGCTCTCGAACTTAACATTTCGGACTTGCCAATTCGTGCGGTATAAGCTCTAGATTTGATCTGCAAAAATTTGAGGAATGAATATCTATCTATTCATGATGTTTAAGATTTAAGATTTTATCTTGGCTTATTTTCTTATTCTGTTGGACCAATTTTCTGTGAGACATAAATGCATCTGGCCTTGTATGATTGCAGGAAATATTTGTGTTGTTGGTGCTCACTTTGTGTTTCTTGGTGTTTTGAACCTTATCATATTGATTTGAAGGTGTCTAAGGACAAGGCAAAGCAGAGGGAAGAGTTGGAAGAGAAGCAAGACCAGACCGAAAGCAAGGTTATTATCTATCCAAAGTTCTGTTTTTTACTGCAAATGCTTGGTTTTCATGTTTTACATCATTAAGTTTTGTTTTACTTCACATATTTGATTTCAAGTACTATCTTGTGTTTTGACGATGGGGTTTCTCGATATGGTTATCTTAAAGCTGGTAGGTTAGAATGCACTAGTGAATATACAAGCTGAAACCTTTTTCATCTTGTAGCTAACTATAGAATGATGAGGGTCTTGAACGTGATCAACTTATAGTCTATGTATTTTGACAATTGTATGCTGTTACATTACATTTTCCTTTTTTATACAGGATTACAATTATGTTTTTAAATATCATTAACATTTCTTTCCCTTTGTACCCTTGTATTCAATTCTATGCAACGTACTTGGTGGCCTAGTAACAGTTTTCACGATCTTCATATAACAATTAAGCTTGTTGCAGTATTACATCAGCCCAAGATGACGTATAAGGGTACTATCTATAGCTCCAGCTCTGGAACTTAACTTTTCGGACTTGCCAATTCGTTCAGTCTAAGCTCTAGATTTGATGTGCAAAAATTTGAGGAATGAATATCTATCTATTCATGATGTTTAAGATTTAAGATTTTATCTTTGCTTATTTTCTTATTCTGTTGGACCAATTTTCTGTGAGACATAAATGGATCTGGCCTTGTATGATTGTAGGAAATATTTGTGTTGTTGGTGCTCACTTTGTGTTTCTTGGTGTTTTGAACTTTATCATATTGATCCGAAGGTGTCTAAGGCCAAGGCAAAGCAGAGGGAAGAGTTGGAACGGAAGCAAGACCAGACCGAAAGCAAGGTTATTATCTATCCGAAGTTCTAGTTTTTACTGGAATTGCTTGGTTTTCATGTTTTACATCATTAAGTTTTGTTTTACTTCACATATTTGATTTCAAGTACTATCTTGTATTTTGATGATGGGGTTTCTCAATATGGTTATCTAAAAGCTAGTAGGTTAGAATGCACTAGTGAATATACAAGCTTAAACCTTTTTCCTGTTGTAGCTAACTATGGAATGATGACGGTCTTGAACGTGATCAATTTATAGTCGATGTGTTTTGACAATTGTATGTTGTTACATTACAATTACGTTTTCCTTTTTATACAGGATTACAATTATGTTTTGAAATGTCAATGACTTTTCTTTCCCTTTGTACCCTCGTATTGAATTCTGTGCAACGTACGTGGTGGCCTAGCAACAGTTTTCACGATCTTAGTATAACACTTAAGCTTGTTGCAGTATTACATCAGACCAGGACGACGTATAGGGGTACCTTCTATAGCTCCAGCTCTTGAACTTGACTTTTCGGGCCTGCCATTTCGTCCAGTATAAGCTCTAGATTTGATCTACAAAAATTTGAGGAATGAATATCTATCTATTCATGATGTTTAAGATTTAAGATTTTGTCTTGGCTTATTTTCTTATTCTGTTGGACCAATTTTCTGTGAGACATAAATGCATCTGGCCTTGTATGATTGCAGGAAGTATTTGTGTTGTTGGTGCTCACTTTGTGTTTCTTGGTGTTTTGAACTTTATCAAATTGATTTGAAGGTGTCTAAGGACAAGGCAAAGCAGAGAGAAGAATTGGAAAAGAAGCAAGACCAGACCGAAAGCAAGGTTATGATCTATCCAAAGTTCTGGTTTTTACTGCAATTGCTTGGTTTTCATGTTTTGCACCATAAGTTTTGTTTTACTTCACATATTTGGTTTCAAGTACTATGATGTGTTTTGACGATGGGGTTTTTTGATATGGTTATCTGAAAGCTAGTAGGTTAGAATGCACAAGTGAATATGCAAGCTTAAACCTTTTTTATCTTGTAGCTAACAATAGATTTAGGAGGGTCTTGAACATGATCAACTTGTAGTCGATGTGTTTTGGCAATTGTATGCTGTTACGTTACAATCAGATTTTCCTTTTTTACACAGGATTACAATATTGTTTTTAAATGTCAATGACGTTTCTTTCCCCTTGTACTCTCGTATTCAAATCTGTGCAACGTACATGGTGGCCTAGTAACAGTTTCATGATCTTAATATAACACTTAAGCTTGTTGCAGTATTACATCAACCCAGGACGACGTATAGGGGTACCTTCTGTAGCTCCAGCTCTGGAACTTAACTTTCCGGACTTGCCAATTCGTCTGGTATAAGCTCTAGATTTGATCTGCAAAAATTTGAGGAATGAATATCTATCTATTCATGATGCTTAAGATTTAAGATTTTATCTTGGCTTATTTTCTTATTCTGTTGGACCAATATTCTGTGAGACATAAATGCATCTGGCCTTGTATGATTGCAGGAAATATTTGTGTTGTTTGTGCTCACTTTGTGCTTCTTGGTGTTTTGAACTTTATCATATTGATTTGAAGGTGTCTAAGGCCAAGGCAAAGCAGAGGGAAGAGTTGGAAGAGAAGCAAGACCAGACCGAAAGCAAGGTTATTATCTATCCGAAGTTCTGGTTTTTACTGGAATTGCTTGGTTTTGATGTTTTACATCATTAAGTTTTGTTTTACTTCACATATTTGATTTCAAGTACTATGTTGTATTTTGATGATGGGGTTTCTCAATATGGTTATCTAAAAGCTAGTAGGTTAGAATGCACTAGTGAATATACAAGCTTAAACCTTTTTCATCTTGTAGCTAACTATGGATTGATGAGGGTCTTGAACGTGATCAATTTATAGTCGATGTGTTTTGACAATTGTATGTTGTTACATTACAATTACGTTTTCCTTTTTATACAGGATTACAATTATGTTTTTAAATGTCAATGACATTTCTTTCCCTTTGTACCCTCGTATTGAATTCTGTGCAACGTACGTGGTGGCCTAGCAACAGTTTTCACGATCTTAGTATAACACTTAAGCTTGTTGCAATATTACATCAGACCAGGACGACGTATAGGGGTACCTTTTGTAACTCCAGCTCTGCAACTTAACTTTTCGAGCTTGCCATTTTGGCCAGTATAAGCTCTAGATTTGATCTGCAAAAGTTTGAGGAATGAATATCTATCTATTCATGATGTTTAAGATTTAAGATTTTGTCTTGGCTTATTTGCGTATTCTGTTGGACCAATTTTCTGTGAGACATAAATGCATCTGTCCTTGTATGATTGCAGGAAATATTTGTGTTGTTGGTGCTTACTTTGTGTTTCTTGGTGTATTGAACTTTATCATATTGATTTGAAGGTGTCTAAGGACAAGGCAAAGCAGAGGGAAGAGTTGGAAGAGTTGGAAGAGAAGCAAGAGCAGACCGAAAGCAAGGTTATTATCTATCCAAAGTTCTGTTTTTAACTGCAATTGCTTGGTTTTCATGTTTTACATCATTAAGTTTTGTTTTACTTGACATATTTGATTTCAAGTACTATCTTGTGTTTTGACGATGGGGTTTCTCAATATGGTTATCTGAAAGCTTGTAGGTTAGAATGCACTAGTGAATATACAAGCTTAAACCTTTTTCATCTTGTAGCTAACTATGGAATGATGAGGGTCTTGTAGGTGATCAACTTATAGTCGATGTGTTTTGACAATTGTATGCTGTTACATTACATTTTCCCTTTTTATATAGGATTACAATTATGTTTTTAAATATCATTGACATTTCTTTCCCTTTGTACCCTCGTATTCAATTCTGTGCAACGTACTTGGTGGCCTAGTAACAGTTTTCACGATCTTAATATAACACTTAAGCTTGTTGCAGTATTACATCAGCCCAGGACGACGTATAGGGGTACCTTCTGTAACTCCAGCTCTGGAACTTAACTTTTTGGACTTGCCAATTCGTTCGGTATAAGCTCTAGATTTGATCTGCAAAAATTTGAGGAATGAATATCTATCTATTCATGATGTTTAAGATTTAAGATTTTATCTTGGCTTATTTTCTTATTCTGTTGGACCAATTTTCTGTGAGACATAAATGCATCTGGCCTTGTATGATTGCAGGAAATATTTGTGTTGTTGGTGCTCACTTTGTGTTTCTTGGTGTTTTGAACTTTATCATATTGATTTGAAGGTGTCTAAGGACAAGGCAAAGCAGAGGGAAGAGTTGGAAGGGAAGCAAGACCATACCGAAAGCAAGGTTATTATCTATCCGAAGTTCTGGTTTTTACTGCAATTGCTTGGTTTTCATGTTTTACATCTTAAGTTTTGTTTTACTTCACATATTTGATTTCAAGTACTATCTTGTATTTTGTCGATGGGATTTCTCAATATGGTTATCTGGAAGCTAGTAGGTTAGAATGCACTAGTGAATATACACGCTTAAACCTTTTTCATCTTGTAGCTAACTATGGAATGATGAGGGTCTTGAACGTGATCAACTTATAGTCGATGTGTTTTGACAATTGTATGCTGTTACATTACAATTACATTTTCCATTTTATACAGGATTGCAATTATGTTTTTAAATGTCAATGACATTTCTTTCCCTTTGTACCCTCGTACTCAATTCTGTGCAACGTAGATGGTGGCCTAGCAACAGTTTTCACGATCTTAATATAACACTTAAGCGTGTTGCAGTATTACATCATCCCAGGACGACGTATAGGGGTACCTTCTGTAGCTCCAGCTCTGGAACTTAACTTTTCGGGCCTGCCAAATCGTCCAGTATATGCTCTGGATTTGATCTGCAAAAATTTGAGGAATGAATATCTATCTATTCTTGATGTTGAAGATTTAAGATTTTATCTTTGCTTATTTTCTCATTCTGTTGTACCAATTTTCTGTGAGACATAAATGCGTCTGGCCTTGTATGATTGCAGGAAATATTTGTGTTGTTGGTGCTCACTTTGTGTTTCTTGGTGTTTTGAACTTTATCATATTGATTTGAAGGTGTCTAAGGACAAGGCAAAGCAGAGGGAAGAGTTGGAAGAGTTGGAAGAGTTGAAAGAGAAGCAAGACCAGACCGAAAGCAAGGTTATTATCTATCCGAAGTTCTGTTTTTTACTGCAATTGCTTGGTTTTCATGTTTTACATCATTAAGTTTTGTTTTACTTGACATATTTGATTTCAAGTACTATCTTGTGTTTTTACGATGGGGTTTCTCGATATGGTTATATGAAAGCTAGTAGGTTAGAATGCACTAGTGAATATACAAGCTTAAACCTTTTTCATCTTGTAGCTAACTAAAGCATGATGAGGGTCTTGAACGTGATCAACTTATAGTCGATGTGTTTTGACAATTGTATGTTGTTACAATTTTGTTTTTAAATATCATTGACATTTCTTTCCCTTTGTACCCTTGTATTCAATTTTGTGCAACGTACTTGGTGGCCTAGTAACAGTTTCACAATCTTAATATGACACTTAAGCTTGTTGCAGTATTACATCAGCCCAGGACGACGTATAGGGGTACCTTCTGTAGCTGCAGCTGTGGAATTTAACTTTTTGGGCCTGCCAATTCGTCCGGTATAAGCTCTAGATTTGATCTCCAAAAATTTGAGGAATTATTATCTATCTATTCATGATGTTAAAGATCATCTTTGCTTATTTTCTTGTTCTGTTGGACCAATTTAATGTGTCCATATGTTCGCTGAATAATTGTTTTAACGTATTACAGGGGGAGAAAGATTGTTCCTACTATATGCAAACTGCGACCTGCAAGTACGAAACAAACTGCATGTTTAACCACCCTGATCCTACAGCTGCCGGAGAATCTCGTCCGCAATCTGCGTATGGTAATGGTAGGGCTGCATCATTACAAGGTCTTCCAAATTCTCAAGGGATTAATTCTGAAACTACAGAATGGAATGGTTATCAGGTACTTTAGCCATCACTCCCTTATTATAGTCTTGGGTTTAAAATTTAAATAATTCTCATCACTTTTTGATATGCGAATTACCGTCTCTTTTGGGATAATAATCGGATCTTTTTGTGTTTTGACCTCTTTTTCTTTTCTTTCTCATGCCCTTTTTATTCATGTTCGGCTCATAAAACTAATAATATGGTCCTACATTAAGGACTTAATGTGATATTCTAATATTATTTGTAAAGAAGTTAAAATCTTGAAGTTTCGAATATTGATAACAAATTGTTGTCTGCATCAGTTGTGGTAATATGCTTACGTTTTCACATCGGTACATCTAGACTTCTTATTTGGGTTCGGTATTAGTTTGTGGATATAAGCAAGAGTAGCCCCTCTTTTTTTTTTTTTTTTTTTTTGTGTGTGGAATTTATAGAATTACTGCTGATCTCGTTTGCATTTTCAAAAACATGCTTTTCTCTTTAATTTTGTATTGGCCAAAACATGTTTAGGCTCCAGCATATCTACCACATAGAAGCAGGCCTGCACCTCCACCATCTGTTCATAGAAGCATGCCGGCACCTGCACCTCCACCATATGTTATGAACAACTCGGTGACCGAAACCAACTACTGCGGACAATATGCACAGCAGACGCAAGCTGAAGAATTTCCAGAACGACCTGGTCAACCTGTTTGCTTCTATTTCACTCAAACAGGGGATTGTGTTAATAAATCTAATTGCCAATATCACCATCCAAAAAATCAGACTGCAGCGACCCCCTCATGTGCACTCAGTGACAGGGGCCTCCCCTTAAGACCGGTAAGTTCACTCTTCTTCGAACTGTTCTTTTTATACAGAATTTGTAACTATGGATTATGATCTCAAAAAGGTTTTTCACTTTGTGATACAAGTAGCACAGAAAGTGGGTTGGTTTTTAAGTTCTAAGTTATTTTCTTTTGGGCCAATGTGCATATTTTTTCACCCTCGACAGCATTAATAACTAACCACCACTTGTTATTCAAACATTTTTTGATGAAGTGATGGAATAATATTGGAACTGAAATCTTTTTGCAACCAAATACAATATACAAACACAGCTATTCAATTTAGCTTGATTTACATCATAAAAAGTTCATTCAAACAACTAAAAGGGCACAAATTAAAAAAATTGAAAAACCAACCTTTTTCAAACACCACTGGTTCCACTCTTCTGACGTCCGATCTGTTTAACAGGAGCCAAATTAATCTGAAATTAAAAAAAACCTCATTAACTAAATCAACCCAGAATAAAACATATTCACACTCACACATGTATAACGCAATACACACATGTACAATATATGCTTAAATGTCATACCTTGATGCCTTGTGGATCTGCAACTGTGCTTGGAAAAGAACAGCATAAAAAAATGATTTTAATGATGAGGAAGTGTCAGGATCCGAATGAGAGCTGAAATCAGAAAAACTAAATTTCAATGTATGTACAAATCTCCAATCACAAAAGCCACAAATTTGACGAAAACAAAACCGTCCACATAAACAACCCAAAAAACGAATCAGAAAGCCATAACTTTTTTGTGTAAGAAATTCCTTTAAATCAAACCGAAAAAATTGAACATGATTATCTGAATTAAAGAAAAATTAAAACACAAACAATTTACTCTTATCCAAATAGACTTCATCTTCCCGTAATACGGTAATGCCCAAAATAAGACACAATATTTGCATCAATGAAATTCCATAAAAAATTTCAACACCCAGGGCCAAAAGAAAAAAACAATGTGACCTGTGAATACTATGCATCCAAGAAAAAGGATAATAGGAGTGAATGTGGGTGCAAAGCTGTGCGAATGTGGGCATGCATGGGGTAGGTTTATGGGCTTCCAATCACAACTACGGCATTGAGAATGAGAAACATCTATAACACAGTCTACATTAACAGAACATTTAGCTTAAAACACTGATGTCGAGAAAAATTATCGGAAGTGCAATCTTACATGTACCAGATATACTAAACTAATTACAAATTACTTGTGTGATTCAACATAGAAAGAATAAGAGTGTCAAGATGCAGGAGGATAAAAGAAATGTATTCTACTCCATCTTCATGTGGTATACATAAACTTATCACAGCTCTATGTTCTAGTTCTAAATGGATTCTTCAATAGCCAGAAATTCTAAAGAACATTAGTAGACATACTGATGTGGTAATGCTACACAGGCACATAAATAGGAAGATTTGTGGTAGCCCTCCTGGAACAGCAACCGCTTGAACAACTCGAAGCTACAATAATGAAGGGGTGAATTTGACTATTTTTACTTAGTTATAAGCATATCAATAGTTATAAGAATTACTCTCTTTCTCACATACTGTGGGATATGTTAGCAGTGGTAAAATGATTTTGGTTGAGGTTGTCCTACTTGTAATCTGATCCTCTGGAGAGATTTTCTTGTTCTGTTCTTGGTGGAGTTCTTATCCACTTCTGTGTATTACACTTTTCTTTTTTAATAAACTGTTATAGTTTCTTCTCAAAAAAAAAATAAGCATATCAAAACTGCACAGGGAATGAGGGAGGGAGGGAGGGAGGGAGGAAAGATTACCCCAAACTGAGCCACAGTTTCAACCTGCACCCGTAAACCAGTGCGAAAATGGATATGAGACATAAAACTATGTTTCCATACACGTTAAAGAAATCAGGAAAAATAAAACCAAAATCAATGCATTTTCACTTAATTCTTTTCTATCCTAAGCTTATAGACAACCAAGAAAGTGATTATAGAGAATAAACCAATATCAATATCATTGATTGTAATATGCATTTAAACAAAACACCATAAAATGGCAAATTAAACGAAAATTACAATTAAAAAACGAAACATCAATTATCTAGATATTTAAAATTATTATATGAATTACTATCTACTAATTGTATTGTTCCATTCAGTAAAGGAACTAATGCAGTTCTAGGCTCATCGTCCCAACTAACGTTAACCCAAAAAACAAAAAAAAAAGCTAACTTCAAATTGAAATTCAAAAAATGTAAAACTTTTGCCTATCCATACACAAAAAAGATTAGATTGACACATTGGATATAATTATTTGGAGATGGAGACACAGAGAGCTAGCACAGGAACCAAAGAAGATCTGCAAAAGCAAATTAAGAGATCATCATATTACATAATTAAAATAATTTTCATTTCCAATTGTATTACAAAAGCCTATGGTTTCATTCCACTCCACAAATTCACAGATTAATTCAAAAATTTCTCCACCCTCAGAAATAACTACGACATGCATTTGAACGGCTCCAAACAATGTTTGAAAGAGATTGAGCTGAATTAGTTGATGTGGAGATTGAACCGTTCCAGACATTCATTTCCAATTTTCCCAAACATACAGGACATACAGGAATTCAATGAAACAAATAGTACACCTAAAAACCCATAGCGAAAACGCTTGTATCAAACATACATTATTACGCTTGTAAGTATTGAACTGATTCTGACGTCAAAACATTTTTGTTCTCCAAATTCGGCATATTCCAACTATGATCTTCATATCGTTTCTAAGAGGCTTCAAGTCACGTATTAGTACAATGCTCATTCTTGTAAACCTATAGCAAAAGCATACATATTGTTAGAAAGAAAGTGTGTCTATATATCAAAATGTATGTTTTGCAATATGTAAATGTTTACAAACTTGCAGTGAACAAGTAGCAAATTGACTTGTTTTAATTGGTTAAAAAATAAAAAAAATAAAAACATTTTAATATTAGACATTCGAATTAAAAAATTTACAACATGCCAATACAATAACTTGTTTGAGTTTGAACATCTATAACATCTAACCATATCTGATTTATACTGAAATTCTAGCAATCAAGCAAAGAAGTTCGTATTTGAATAACCAATTATATTTACACATTATAGTCCTCTCTTTCTTTGGTTCAGCGCTTTGCAGACAATCCAATATTTTTTTGTTTCTCTTGGTACAACCATTCCCAGCATTCGAATGATTAGAAAAATCGAATTTGATAACATTGTACCATTTTTTTTTTACGGTAGAAGGGAATTCATTTCATAACAAACCAAAACATAGAAGTTATAGCAGGTGAAGAAGGCTTCTAAAAGGATACGGAGAATCGTCACTTAGCAACTGCTTCCCAATTCTTAGTACAAAAAGCAATCATCTTCTGGAAAAGAAACAGTTGTCATTGAAATCATCATAAATCATCAAACCCTTTCATAGCATCAAATTTGTACAGAAATATAAATATTAAAAACCAGAACTCAAACTTAAAAGCCAAAGTTAAAATTAGTAAATAAATTTTAAAAAAAAATCCACATGGTACCTGCCCTGGGATTAATCTGAAGAAAATGCAATTTTCAATATCAAAAAAATATAAATATCTAAACCCGAACCCAATCTTATTGTGATTGTGTGTGCGCATATGGGCGAAATTAGACCGAGGGAGAGTACGATAAAAAAAAAAACAATCATTTAATAAAAACTCAGCATATTATAAAAGTTACTAACCCGGAAAGTCGTTCGATCCAGGGTCCAACTCCTTGTCCTGTAATTCCAGCATATAAACAACGAAATATGAAATCAGAAACCCCCGAATTTATTCATTTCTTAATTGAAATCCAGAAAAAAAAAATGCAAAATTTAAGCAATGCAGAGAAAACCTAGATCCCACCCCAAACAAACGCAAAAATGAGAGAGGAAACCCAAAAAAAAGGAATTCAAGGAATCCAACATACCGCAATCGGAGCGAGGACGCTTTCCGACGGCTATATTCATCGCCGACGGCACAGTTGCCAGTCGTCGCTGTACCTCCAATACGCATCCGGCGTGTTAGAGGAGGCATGGCCTCCTATCCCCGAAACCCTCACTGAATGACAACAAACCTAAACCCATCACAATCCATCTCAAACGCACAAGACAAAATTGCCCTTCCAACCCAGCCCCAATATCAGCCCAAATCTGATGGCTTTGTTGTAAATAGCGTGAAATTGAGGGGCAAAGATTTGACTATAGCTATAGTCAATTCCCTCCTCAACTTTATAATAGATAATTTGACCTTGCGAAAGATAATTTATGGTGAAAGTCATGGATATGTCTCTTTCAACATAGAAGGATTCTTAACTAACAGTTCCTCTCTTGCCTCTCCTATATGAAATACTCGGTTTGGTCAGTTATTGTGCTTCGTTATTGCATAGACCTTCATCCTAAATTTGTTTCCAATCCAGGGTCAGAACATTTGCACGGAGTACAGCCGCTTTGGCGTTTGCAGTTCTGGGCCAACCTGTAGATTTGACCATCCGTCATTATCAGATTCCTTTCTGTGATTCAGAAACTGCAAATGGGGTACGGTCATCTGGAAGTAGAAGTGGAACTGATGCTACAATTCCGCAACAGCCTGAGTAATGCGTTTTGTACGAAATGCCAACTAGAGCAGTGGATTCTTGTCGCCAAGGACATGAAATCGCTTAGTTATTGAGTCTTGGAAATGTATCAAACCTTCTCCCCTAGCTGCCACCGGCCTTTCAGATGTGAGAACTTAGTGGAAGCCGGAAATATAAATATTTCGTGTTTGATGTAATCTTACCTAGAAAATACAAGATAAATTCGGGGAGTATCCTCTCAGCTTTGCTTTGTGGTTATGGTCAGTTCCCAATTATCTTCGATTTGTTTGTTGGAAGCCGGAAATATTTCGTGTTTGATGTAATTTTACTGGAAAATATAAGTTGAGTTCATTGAGTATCCTCTCAACTTTGCTTTGTGGTTATGGTCACTTCCCAATTATCTTCGATTTGCTTGTTGGATAATCCTTACCTAAGAAAAGTGATTATGTTTTCAAAAACAACCCCCAATTATGTTTGACTTTCTCTCAAGGGAAAGCTGTTGGATGAACTTATAACATTTTTTTAAAACAAAAGAGAACACACGAAGAATTAACAAGGTTTGACTGAAACTTCTGTATGTACCTCCTCCAGAAGTTAATTCGTCAGACCTTCTTGTTTGGCACCTAGAATTAGATTTGATAACTTGTGTCATCTTCAAGGTATGCTGGAGTAAGAAATGAAAGTAGATGTGAATGATTTTTCATCTAAGGACTGTTGATTAGAAGGATGAGTCTCGAGAGATGTTGATATCCTACCATTTTTTCGGTCGATATACCTACCATTTTGGTTTTCATTCTGCTTTTCATCTTCTACTTTTAACTTGGACAAAATTCCTCTATTTGTTTCTGTTTTTCAACACACCTTGAGTCTACTAAGTTATCAAATCAAATCCAATCTTTGGTGCCAAACGAGCCCTTCGACTGGGGGAGTGGGATGATGGGAACGATACAAGGTAAGGTCCTGCAACAAGCAAGAAGCAACTGCTGCAAACCTAACAACAAAACTGAGCAGTAAACTCCAGGTAATATATTAAATATATTTTACTCTTATTAGATGATAATATATATATGTGTGTGCGCGCGCGCACGTGTGTGTATATATATAAAGTGATGTTCTTGTGCCCAATTATCAAACAGAGAACCACAAAATTCTACATATATTACAAATTTTTATGTTCACCACTCTTTTTTTTTTCATTCTACATTACACGTATATGCAACAAAACATATATATATTAAGGAGGAAGAGTGTCGTTGCGTCAGACAGTCGATAGTCAGCACCCTATTTTTCTTGTCAAATCCCTATGATATAGAAAGGCAAAAGAATTAATGCAGAAGTGAAAAAAAAAAAAAAAAAACTTTTCTTTATATATATATATGAGAGATTTGGTGTTCCACATCTTTCCCGGGCACAAGATTGTCTTTAAGTTGTTTGTAGCTCCTCCCAGTCCCACTCTATTATTTTTGCATTATCACCTCGTCCCCATAAGCAGTTGTGGATTCGTTCAGCCACAGCAAAACCATTTCTTCTGCAATATTCCATCCGAAATAGAGTCATCAATGACATTGAGTGATCATTTAAAAAGCACTTACGCTTCTGAAAAAAGTACTTAAAAGTGCTTTTATAGTCTAAATGAAAGTGCTTTTAAATAACTCAAAGCGCTTTTAGATCACCAAAAGTTCTTTCGATCATGTTTGACAAAAAAAGCTAATAGTACTTATGGATTCAGAAAAAGCACTTCAAGTGCTTTCTAAAGGCAACACCTGTTAGGTGTGTTCATCATAAAGCACTTCGTAAACGCTTAAAATTTTATTGAATATTTTAGTGTGCTCCTAACAGAAGAATTGCTTAAGAGCAGACATGCATTTTTAAATAAGCATTTCCAAATGGCCTCTTGAAAACCCATAAGCACTGTTAACTTCATCTGTCAAATGTTATTAGAAGTTTGGTTATTTGAAAACGTTTTTAGCTAAGAAGCACTTCCAAACAGGCTATACAAACAGAAGCATATATAAATTTCAAATTTCATGAGCAGCTTCTCTATGGTTTGTTACCTTTGGGGGAGGATACTTGGGATAGTGCTCATTGACAGTGTTGTATCCAGCACCATTTCTTAGGCTGCCGTCATTTTTTCGTGGGGTGACGATCTTCACTTGAGCCGCACTTGTCTTCTTCTCATCTCTGGCCTTGTTGAAAATAACAGTAAATCCTTCAGCTGAAGCTGGGTTATTTACGTCCCATTCCCCGAACTTCGGCAGCGGCCGACCTTTATCCTGCTGAAATATTGAAAAAACAAGCTCCCATTAGTATCTGCTACACTAAACTAGCTAGATGATTTGCCTAATCTTGATGTTTTGTTGCCTGTTAGTCGGTTATATATACAGAGATGCACACGCGTGCACACATACACATACATACATCCTATCGGTCTGTAAATTTGGACGGAAAACATGGTTTTGATGATGAAACCAAACCAAAATGTCGTCACATATATCCCTCCATTCTTCACCTCCTTATTTTCTCTAACCTTCACCTTCCCTCCACATCAATCCTTTGCGTTTCTTGCATAATTGCATGTATGCGCGCCATTAAACAACATCATCGGGACTTAGAATTTACTATTTATCTTGCTGATGTGCTAATCAATAAACTTAAGGAAAGAATCATGAACAAACTAGACTGTAATATTGCAATTGCAATCGAAACATGTAAGGAGTTTCACATTATGATCGGTATCATTAAATCAATTTGGGGCAATGATTTTGCGTTGAAAAGGAAAAACGAAAAGAATGGCTCGACGGAAGTTTCTCCATGCATACGTTTCCAGTCATACATGATACGTTGCAACGCTAGGAATTATAGGAAGAACATGCATGGCCCTTAGTACATTACAAATGAAAACCTTGAATTCCTACAAAACTAAGTACAACCTAAAAATATCCAATATTCTCCTTGATCTTTTCTGTCCTACGAAATTTTCAAGAACTCACATAAGAAAATGGAAAAGAACAGAATCCGGTCAAAATATGCAAATTATATCCCAATCTGTAACCCTAAATTTCCAAATATATATGCATATGTATAAAGAAAAAAGAGGGAAATTAAAGAATGAAAAAAGAGGATGAAATTAATGGAAGAAAATGATTTACCGAAGCCATGACGGAGGAAGACAGGAGCTGCCCGACCGGGATGGTTGTGGAGGAGGAAGTTTTACAAGCAAGATAATATCGAGGGAATGGTGCAGACAGACTCGAGAGAGAGAAGAAGGTGCAATTTGTTGGGCAATTTTAGGAGACAAAATGAAGAGCCTTTTTGTTAATCTTGTTGAACCCTTTTTGTTTTCTAGAATCAAACTAAAATCGTAGATCATGTGTTGTACATATATACATATATGATGACTAGCACTATTCATATATTATGGGACCAATAATAAACTAAGCAACATGTAAATGATATTGGTGAACAAGAAAGTTGAAACGAGGATCTCAAGTGCAAGGACGAATCAGACATCCTAGAAAAATATAACTAAAAGAAAGGTACGTACTAATCAAGAAAATAGAAAAACCACACATTTTCGTCCATGTTTTACTCCAATTGTACATTTTAAACAGATCATGTCATTTTAAAGTTTTCACTTAACATTGTGTTTTTCGCGTAAAACCCAACCACAAATGCTGCATGCTGTATGTGTATTTTATGTTTTGAGACAAACCTATAAGCCGTGATTAACAATCTGTAAAGGTTGAGTCTTATCCTAGGCAGTGACCCTTACTTTCATCATATCACTTCCAAATCACTATGTAATCTCCATTAATTTGATTAAATATTCTCTCTTTTCCAATCAGTTTATTCATCCAAGCTCCATACAATTTCGGAATCTAACCAACATAAATTAATCCTTTTTTTTCCAATTATTTTAATCATCTAAGCACCATAAAATTTCGCAATCTCTTATAAGTCTTAACAGGTGAAACGAGTTGCATTGTACATGCACGTTAATTTTGCCAATAGTATTCGTGTTTGGATTTTCCATCCGTCGGTATTCTCTCCCGCACATTATTTTTTACGGTTGAGCAGTTAAGATTTAGTCAATGAGATTAAATGATCGACTGTGTTGATATCATCCCGTTAAAATAATAATAATTAACGTACATCCATCTGTCTTTGGACCCAAAGCAAGTTCATAAGAGCAAGTCCACTTGTTTTGGGAGCGCAGGGGTATGTAAATTGTCCTCTGAAAAGTGATTGTCTTTGTGTAGCTCCACCTCTTGCTTGGCAAAGGCTTCGGTAAAGGCAAGGGAAAGAGAATTACTATTTATTTTTTTATGTCTTCTAACACGCACCTAACGATCAAGGAAAGCAACGTCTTCCCCGATCGACCAATTAGCCTTCTCACTTACTTGAGTGATAGCCCTTCTCCGACCCATACTGCCCAACATGAAAGCGGACAACTAATGCGATAAAAAATGATTTGAAAAGTGGAAAACGAATATAGGAGATTATAGTAAAACTAAATAATGAGTTGTGGTGTGGTGTGGGAAATGAAGAAGATGGTTGGGTATTTATAGATTATAAGAAGAAAATAAATAATTTTCTTTCTATTTTTTGCTGTTGGATTAATCTCGATTGTTGATTTCTCCAGTCATTTAAAATTAGACACACCAAAACATGTCACGTGTCACAACGAAAATATTTTTCATTTTTCTACCATTGGAAATCCAATAGTTCAGATCATCAGGTTTGGACATCCGACGACTTTCATCGCGCCACGTCCTAGAGCCGTTGGGCTCTTATGTTGGAGCTGCCCACTCTCCCCCTTGCGCGTGTATTACACGCGCCAGACAAAAAAAGAAATCTATCATAACTATCTTCATGCTGACATCAACCTTACCCAGTGGCACAAGACTGGATTTAAATTGCTGGGACATTTAGACGGGCTTTGCATGGCCCACCAGTTGCCCTCTTGAATTTGGCCCGATGGAGATGCATTTTGAGGTTGAAGGGCAAGTTCTAAGCCCAAGCCGCAGCCGAAAGCGGGCCTTCCATTCAAACGCTTCTGTTTATAAACCCAACCTTCAAAGACCTGCGAAAAATCAAACCCTAGCCGAAAACCCTAGCAGAGCAGAGCAAGCAGAAATGAAGTACAATCCCCGCGTCACCAGCTCCCGGCGGAAGAACCGCAAGGCTCACTTCACCGCGCCGTCTAGCGTGCGGCGGGTGCTGATGAGCGCGCCCCTCTCCACCGACCTCCGCTCCAAGTACAACGTCCGATCGATGCCTGTGCGCAAGGACGACGAGGTCCAGGTCGTGCGTGGGACCTACAAGGGCCGTGAGGGCAAGGTTGTCCAGGTGTACCGTCGCAAGTGGGTCATCCACATCGAGCGGATCACCCGGGAGAAGGTGAACGGTTCCACCGTCAATGTCGGCATCAACCCCTCCAAGGTCGTCATCACAAAGCTCCGCCTCGACAAGGACCGCAAGTCTCTGCTCGACCGCAAGGCCAAGGGCCGCGCCGCCGCTGACAAGGACAAGGGCACCAAGTTCACTGCCGAGGATATCATGCAGAACGTCGATTGATTTGGATCGATTTCATTTCGGTTTGTGTTTTTGTTAGTTAAACGAAAGTAGCAACTGTCAAGTTAAGCACTTTAGTTGGAAGCACTTTTGAAGTATGCGTTAACGGATTTGGTGTTTAATCGGTTCTTCGATTTGAGACATGGATGGATTTGTGCTTTTTTTGACATGATATATTATATTTTGGTGTTCCAAGCAAAACAGTTTTGCTATTTATCGATTGTTTATTGCATTTTAATTAGTTGCTTGAGTTTATTATTGCCGTATGATATGAAGTTTATGTCGAAATCAATGGATTGCTGATTGCTTTCGGGTGTAATATATATGAGTGGTTGAGAGTGCTCTGCAAGTAATATTGGTCCTGTTAATGGCCTTTGAGTAAGATTTGTCGGACCAATCCTTCTTCGGCTTTTTTGGTTGATATTTTTAATTCGAAGGACTTGTTTTGGAACATTTGTTTGTGACTTGGGATATTCGGCTCGGGACTCTGAATTGTGAACCAAGTTGAACTTCTCATATTGGTATATCAATTCGCTGATTTGTATCAGTTTGTTGTATTGTTAGGTACATTTGGGGGATTACTTATGGGTTTAACAGAGTCATTGTTTGCTTGTTGTAGTGAGTTATTCGGACCATTTTTTTGGTTGCATTGTGATTGAGAATTAAAGTTTCTGCGAACTTGTTTTGGGATTTTTGTTCGCTGAACTGAATGTACACTGTATTGGTTTCAAATTGTGAAGTTCTCATACTGATTACTGACTGATTGTATTGATCGTTGTCAATATAGCGATATTGGGTGGGATACGTGTGGCTTAGTTCTTCATATAGACACGGAGTTAGAACAGGTATAAAGGTTTGTAGGCTTTGGTTTGTGGCCATGGATTTTTCTTCAATGCAAGTTCTTTGTCATTTATCTTTTGGATCATCATTGGTTCTATGCATTCGGATATATTTGAACTACGTTTCCGTTTGAATCCCGCTAGTGCTGAATGATGAGTTCTCTTGCTAGTCTCATGGATTCATTGAAGCATCAAATAGGAATTTGATATCAAGAAGTTTTATCTCGCGGTCTTGGGATTGAAAGTTCACTTAATTTATTTGACCAAATTTTGTGTGTTTTGCCTAACTTGTTTGTATGGTTGTTGCCTCTTATTATTCGATGTTTTGGTTGGTCTTTGATCGCATCTCTTGTGCGACATTAGTTTTCTCTTCATCATAGTAATTTGGTTGTCTGAATGAATAGTTGCATTCACCAAATTTTCGATAATTTGCAGGGTTTTAGTAGTTTGTATTTTTAGTCGAGTGATAGATCCTACCACTCATTTAGGCACCATAAAACTTCGTCTTACATTACAAGTCGTTTAAGACATTCATTCTTGCCTCGTGATCCCGAGTTTTTGAGTCCTTCTCCGAATATCGATTATAGCAAAGATAAATGCTAAGGAGATTCTTGCAAAAGTTTCTCACAAATAGATGACTGAGGGCCTTTCTGGATATGGCCAAGTTAGATCACTTTGATCGCCTCAGCCCTTATTGCGATAGTCTCATGAACTATGAGGCGGCAGAGTTCATATAGAATCTCATTTTTAAATTAACCTTAACATCTCTTAAAAAAATAAAATACCTATTAATGGCTGCCCTTAACTCCAAGTTTCTGTCCGGACGTATATTAGGACTCCGAGAACTAAGGTAGAGCCTGGCTTGCTTATTCCTCGAACGACCTCAAAACTAGTTGCTTCCAGTTTGAGAAAAATGAAATGCTCAGAAGACTCAAAGTGAGACTCTCCATATACTACCCTTCTCGCGTTTTTTACTTAATATTTTATAATGCAAAGGGAAGAAAAATTGAATGGCCAATCCCCCGATAATATAATTCATATTGAAGACTAATCAAATTTCTGAGGATTATGACAGAAAAAAAGGAAAAAATGGCACAAAAACGTCGCAAGGGCTATCTTGTCATTTTACCAAAATGGGGAGTCAATAAGCTAATCCCGAAGGACTCCCTACCGCAACACTTTCGCCGTCATCAAATTCACTTTATGACATTCTCAATCACAGCTACAATTTTTTACAACCATATATATGTACATAAATAACCGTTCTACCCTTGCCATACCCAAAAACAACAATTATCACACGAGATGTCGATAAAACATATACAAATTTCTGAGCAGTTGCAGTGGCCAAATCTTTTCAGGGGAGTGTTCCGATTAGATGTCAACGTTGGCTTTGTTTCCGGCGAGGATGAGTGATATTTCCAACCCACGGCTAAATGCTTGGTTAAAGAGAAGTCGAGACTGGAAGGTGGAGATGAAGGGGAACCAGGACAAGAACACTACAGGAGCGAAAATGAGCATCCCCATACCAGCATCGTACATCCTGGCAAACTCCCTCACCGAGTCCCATAAACCTAGACGCCTGACGATGCTCTTCCAAGTGACCGCTAGCTGTTTTATGCACAACCGAAACAGCTCAACAAAACGTTGCCAAATGACCGTGTATATAGAATAACGCATGCAAGGAATGGATATAAAGTTTAACTTACGCATAATATGGCCCATCCGGTAGGAATGATTGCCAGCAGGCTTGCAAACAGGTCAACTATTGAGAGCTCGGTAAATATTACAAGAAGAGCAATAACTGCGACAAGTCCTAAGGATGCCACACCCTGTATAAATCTCATCACGAGCTGAAAGTTGGCGGACTTTTTGGGACTGAAGCTGAAGACCTGGAATGCAAAATAAATTCAGTCACCAAGAGTATGAGCTTCATTAAAATATATCGAGCATACTCAAAAGCTCGAGGCAAGGGGTATGACAACTTTCTTGGCACAAACCTTGAAAATCAGGACAACAGTCACCAATACAACCCAAGAGAAGCCGTAAATCTGCATCAAAACCAGAAGACAAAAATGTCAAGATAAAGAGCGAACGATGCTAACAATCGAGAGAATGTCCATGCAAAATCACAAAAAGGTGAACCACTAAACATTAGAGCTGAAGCTGTATGCACATTCAACCATGCACTATAGTATCAGTCGGAACTATCATAGTCGTAATCATCTCTCGAGTACAAATCAAAATGAAATCACAACATGATTATTTATTAAGCTCGTAGTATGAGATCAAATATAGACAGATTCAGTTCATATCTGAGTTGAACACCCATCTCCAGAGCATGCCCAATCTACAAACAGAATTCTCCTAAACTTCTTCGTTTTATTTATCTTTTCAGTGGATGCACATTTCCCATAGGATTGCCTAAAAGAAAGATTTGGTTGGCAAGGTGTACAAGGAAATACTTTGGTTGACTTTGTTTGCACTGATATATCGTTCATTTGAATGTTAAAAAAAATAAATAAAAAATAGAGAGGATATGAAGTTTACCGCAAATGATGTGTCCTTTGCAGTGATTTGGAGTTTGTAGACGACACCGTATTGAAACATGAAGAATCTCAAGCTCAAAATTGTTTCCAATATACGACCTCTCAGTGTTTGAATATGCATCTGCACAGGCATAAAGTCAGCTTTAACACATGACATAAATAAAATAAGGGCAACAAAGAGAAAGCGGTCTTGAACACACAACAAAAACAAACGAGAGGACCATTCTATAAGATAAAAATTAAAATGTAAAGATCACATGCAACATATTCAAACAAACAACAATTAACATATTACAACAACAACCAAGCCTTATCCGACTAAGTGGGGTTGGCTGGATCAACAAATTGTGGCTGAAAAAATATTCCTAAAATAGAAAGTCGAAATAAGATTGAGGCAGAGGCAACATCTGCAAAACAGATACTCTTACTACTCATCATTTAAGAAAGATGGCCAGCTCTATACTAGTGCCCCTCCCCTCGACACCGGTCCAAAGGCAAAAAGAAAAAGAAACAAAAGGCTAGGCAAAATTAGCTCCAGAGTCAGGTGCAGTTTCCTTGATATTTGTATATTAAATACATGACAATGTGTTTACAACAGAGATCACCTAAAGTGTACCACACTGATCTATACAACAAAGCAACCTACAATCCTAAACGAAGCTAGATTAAAGAATTAACATACAAAAGCCTCAGTCTAAAATAATGGCACTTTAATCAACCTATACAGATAATTGCAACATGAAAACCTATGTACATTATAACATTTAACAGAACGAACTTTAATAATGATAACAATAAACCAACTTAAAAAATTAGAAAAACAGAAACACCACTTTTGTTGAAATTCTAATGTCATTTCAATCACAAACCTGCTCCTCATCCCACCAAGATTCCCAACTATGCTCTCCCTTAACTCCTACCCCACCTCGGTAAAGAAGCCAACCGGTCCAATCATCAAAATCTTCCACCGTCCTGTTTAATTAATAAGAGAGCATCTCAGTTGTTTCAAAAGGACAGCTGCGCATATGTGTACCTTACAAATAGAAAGTTAACTAAAAATAAAAACATACTTTTGCCACTCGAAACCAGACGGATTAAAGATATATGGAGCAAACAACCAGGAGATGACAAGGAACCAACTGCTGAGAGTTAGCAAAATGTAAGAAACAGCACCACCATCTGTGTACCCATATGCAATGTAAACTATAAGAAGTAGAGCCACTTCAAACCTGCAAAATTGAGACATAAATGAGCTTCCCAAAAGAAAAAATAAAAGGTTTAAAGAACTTCACAAATATAAGAACAACCCCTCATCCAAAATTTAAAGAAAGTGGAAACGAAATAATGTATTTCATCACTGGAAAATACCACTTACGCTTTGACAAAATGACTCCTCGAGTAGAGCCTATAATTCTCAGCAAACTTTATGTGCTTGACAACAAAGCCTCTACCAGTTGCTCGGTACTGTTGGTGAAATGAAAATATAAATACACGAGCCATCAATTCCATACAATAAGATATGGATAAACAAAAACAGAACTTTTAAGAAAAGGATGAATGAACCAAATACATACTTTTGCACCTCCATGGAGAATGGTGCGCCCAAAATAATGAGTTTTAGTTCCCAATGAGAATGTGAAGAACACAGAACACAACTGAAGCTGCATTGTGATAAAACTGAAAACCGCCTGTAACACAAAAGGTTTTTAATTGTAAATGCTTATACACTAGAATTTTAACTGCAAGATACTTCCATATACAGAAAACAATGCTTCACTAGCATACAGAGAAAACAATGTTGCTTTTCCTGTCTTATTTTAACATTCTCTAGAGCTCTGAAAAAAATTGTATATTCTCATAGAAGAAAAAGGGTTGGACATCAGAGTGCACTGAGTTTAAACTATATGATGTCTTTACATCAACCCCCTCTTTTCGAGGGTATTAAATGTTATCTTTACAAAATTACAAATGTAATAAAACATTATGAAACACTGCAATAAAAAACTTCCAAAATATTTCCAATGCAAATTTAAACCATGGATATTATTTTCTAACTTGAACTCAAACTCAAAAGGTTTCAATACATTGGATATCAGCTCTAGTTCAGATTAACACTAATAACCGGATTCAAATTAGCATACCCAGGAGTCCCGTATCAAATTCAATCTACTGACAGTTATAATCATGGATATAAATGAGAGAGCTAGAAGCCTAAACCTAGAATCAAAACAAGTCCTAAGAACACTGAAAAAATTATTTATTCTTGTAGCAGAAAAAATCAAGTGCAAAGTAAGAGTGCACTTAGCTTAACATCATATCTCTTAGTACTGGTTTGGTACTGAGGTGCTTTTATAAAAAGTGGGTATCAAAAAAAGATGAGTTCAAAATGGTGTTTGTTAAACACTTAAAAACAACTTATTTTCACAGTTTTGGGTGAAAAAAAGCTGAAAACGTGAAGCAGCAAAAATAAGCTTTGAAAGACCGGCTTCTTTTCGCCAAAACATGGATGAATAGTGTTCTTTAAATGAACTTCCAAATTTCCAAACCTACCCTCACCCGTCTCTTCGCTCTTACTCAATTTCAAAACATCCACAGCTCAAAATTTGCATATGCTGCACGTAATTCTCGTTCTACCACAAAATTTACACAATTTCGATAAAATGAAAACCCTATTTTCAAAATTTCACTAATAAAACGATTGAATTTGGAGGATGCAGAATCGAAACCTGCAAAACACTGTTACAATAGCAAGTATTGCCGAAATTCTCAAGTCTGAAGTATCGCTCGCCTTCCGGAAACTGGTTGCCGAGAGCCTTCTCGAGTTTGGACCCCACAACACCCATCAGACCCAATCAATACACAATTTAGATTAAAGCCAACGACTCAGTTCCTCTCTCTCTCCAATTCAAGCCAACGATTCACATCCATGGACAACTGAGTCGCTCACCGAGTTGGTCACCAAGCTTCTACCAAATCTCCGTTGAGAGAGCAAGGATTGTGTTCGAGAGATTCCGATTGGTGTTGCTGCGGTGGTGGTCTTTGATAAGGGAGTGGAGTTTATCGGCGACCCAGCCTTCCTTCGGATATGGCAGAGAGAGACAGAGAGAGAAGGATGAGAGAAGGAGTGGGCGGCGGAAGAGGAAAGAAAATACAGGTTTTGCAAAAGAGGAGAACCGAACCTTGGAGAAGAAAATAGAATAAAAAAATTATGATTCCATAATAAAAGAAAAGATAAAGAGTAATAGTTGTATGGTAAATAGATATTATAAATGTTGGATTATATGTTGAACGTTGGATTATGATTTCTTGTTAAACGTTGGATTATATGTTTAAGATAAAGTTTTCTTTTAAAAATAAAGTATATTTAATAATTCACCTTTATTTGTTAAGAAAATTAAACTAATGGCACATCTAGTATTATACCCTTTTTGGTCATTTCACAGTCACAGCTGTTTTACATAAAAGTTTACCAAACACTATAATACTACTTCTTTTTTTTTCCAAAGGCATTTTTACAAAAAAGTTTACCACACTCTGCTGCTTTATTTCACAGCGGTTTATTCTCACAGCACAGCAGAAGCAATTTTTTTTCAAAGCACAGCAATACCAAACCAATCCTTACTTTCACCCACCTCCTCAATTGAGTTTGTTGTCTTATAAAAGCTAAAAGTGTGTTGACGCACAAGATTGGGTTAACCTAGGGTTAAGTCCTCTAAAATGAGGGTGAGGAAGCCCATTTATAGGACAACGGTTTTGTCCCTCCCCTTTCACATAGCTCAAGTGAGATAAATAGTGAAGCCCAAATATGGTAACAAAAGATCTAGAATAACTAACTCTATGAACTTCTAAAATCATTTCCAATCCAACAATAAACTTATGGATTTTTTATCGAATCAAACACAAAAGCTAAAATCTGTTCGGTATCAGCTTTAAATCAGATACCGAAATTAATAAATCAGATTCAAATTAGGACACTAGTATACATGCTTCTCTTCCATGAACTCCTTATATTTCTCGTATCTTTTATCCTTGTTCAAGTTATCTTCTGGAAGTTCTTTATATCCTAAATCCACTATGAATAGGAAAGTAATCTTAACTTTACTACAGATACGGACATAAAATATGAACATACACAGATGAGGATTAAATAGACTAACCTTCAACAATCCCAACTCAAGTATAAAACCCATAATCATTGGAACTGCAGTAAAAATTCCAATCTGGACCAAGAATTGTGCATTGAGAACAGCATCTAATGCTGTGTTACCCGACAATTTTGCTTGCTTCGCAATTGCACGATCAATTCCAGAGAAAGCCTATAAGATTTAACAAAAAGGTATCATCTACAACGCATTTATAAAAAGTAATAGGAAATGAGCTGGTTCACCTAAACTTTTCCCATCCACTTTTCAAAATTATCTTTTCTCCAGTATGGTTTAAGTTACCACTTACCAGATAAGCCCTTCCATATAAGAAGATGTATACTACGAGAACGGTCATCTGCATCACAAACCAATTTTTATCACAAAATCCAAATATGAAGAATAAAAAACAAAAACTAGAATTATGCAGGATTCAAAAGCAAAGTACCATTGTGCAGACGTAGAAACCAACAGTGGTGTAAAAGAAAGAGAACATCCTGAAAAAATCAAAAAGTTGCCCAAGCCTGTACACATCCCTACTGAGGACCTGCTCCCCATTTCCTCCTGCTACTTTCCCTTCAAATAATGCAATCTGATTTAATCCAACATCTCTTCCTTTCCCAACCTACACAAAGAAGCACGTTATCAAGAGACCAGAAAGGTATTCATCACTTAACTGGACAACAACACAACATTTGCTTATGTATGGAACCTGAATGTATTCGTGGTGTGTAATGTTACCCTGCCTCAATGTGGAGTTGAACCCTGCAGAATTTGTTTTAATTAAGTTGACAAAACCAGATTAAAAGACACAAGAATGAAGCACAACAAAACTCACCATTTGAAACTCCTATTAAAAAAATAATAAATCATTTTCTTCAGTGAACATCAAATTATTAAGGTTAGGAAAAGAGCAAAACATTCCCAACTATAGATGCACATGGACATCAACTATAAAGCATCTTTATAGTGTATCCACCTAAATTCTAAGACCGATGTACTGTATTTAAATTGATTTGGGGGGATGGGGGGTAACATGTTCTCAAATTTCAGTAACCTAGAGGCATCAGTGTAGCCATTTACAAAACTAATCAGTATTGCTAGCAGATATAAGAGAAATATTACCAGCATCTTATATGCTTACCTCCAAAAATATCTTCACTAATATTGATAACACGTGACGATTTACTAATCCCACCTCGTGTAGTGTGGAAAATTCTGTCAAACACATCAGGGTGTCCATAGTGCATACGAACTCTGCATATTAGAGAAAACAAAACTCAAACCAATGCCAGGACAGAAAACAAACCAAACCCATTGAGTAACCACATATTCAAAATGTTTGGTACAAACAAGGTCAAGTTACAAAATACCAACTTGAGAGGATATGCTAAAACTCGTTGAGCCAAAGTCACAAAGCTAGTCTCTTGATTGGACATGAACCATGCTAAAGATGAAACACTGCATGGATACAAATAACATACATGTAATCAAGTATGCTGGCAATAATAATTTTGTAAATTTTTTTTTTAAAACTAAACAAATAAAGACTGGAAGAGAAGCTGGCCAAACCTTCCAGTAAATACATGCTCTCGCACGCCAAGAATAGTTGGATGTCGAATGCCATGTTTTCTGCGAAATTCCTCAAGGAGATTTCTCATTTTCATTGCCTCCTCAAGGTAGTTGTCCTAAAGAACAAAATAAGAGCATATATCAATCAGCTGTTATATCCTCCTCAATTGTAGCAAAGTTGCAAACTAGTGTAAAATTAGCCTTGTGTCAAATTGCAGGTGATAAAAAAAATTATAGAGAGAGAGAGAAGTGACATGTTTAGGGGACATGTTTAGGGTGCATGAATTCATTATTTACATAATGTAGTAACAATACAGTAATCCACTAAATTAAACAGCCATATAGGGAGCCAATGAGAGTGTAAAAAACAAATGCTGACAACAAAGAAAGCAGCAACACACTCAGTCACAAACAAACACCAAATGATCAATTGGTCACCTGGTTCATGTCAATAGTCTGAACAGCTTCCCCGCGAGTGAACACTATTGCATGGTTTTGATTTTCAGGCTTCCCTTCACCAAGCTTCGGATCACCAGGAAGTTTAATGGAGTATATTTCCTGTAAATTGATATTAGACAAAAGAAAAACTCACGTAAGCACACAATGAGATTAATAAGTGCAATTATTCCCAAACCCTTTGTACTATTCACCTAATAGAGTCGATTTATAAATGTTGAGCCTCTCAGCCAAATAATTTTTCAGATGGGATGCTTTCATTAGACTCATCTAGGATGACCAAAAGGTTAACACCAAAGAAAATTTATTCTAGAGTATAGACTACAGAAGACCTTAAACTGGACGGAAGAAAAAGAGAGGGAAAAAAACTCGGAGTACCTGATCCTTTCCATGTATATCGGCTTTTACAAGCTTTGAATAAAATTCCTTTGTGGTCTTTCCTTCAATTGCACCACTCTCCTCGTGTATATATGCAACCCGAAGGGCCTCATTCCTAGTCAAATGTAAATTGAAAATAGTATCATACAAGTGAAAAATAAAATACCTACACCACCATCCCGTTTCATAAAGATAGGTTCAGGGAAACCAAGATTATCTAATTGTAGACATATGACTTGGCATCCTCAAAGAGTTGAAGAACTGTATGCAGACATCTGATATATGATTGGAACAGAACAAGCAAGCACACACCTAGGAGAGGATATTTTCAACGTGATACGAACCCAAGATGAAGGTTTACATACTTGACATAGACCTAACTTACCATTGCTGGTGCTACTAGTGTACTGTCCTTTTTAAGATATAAAAAGGGCTTGCCTTAAACCCAGAATTAAACCCATTGTTTACAAACTCATACGAAAGGGTCAACATAACTCAAAACTTGAGAGATCCATTATATTAAAAGATTGTACCTCTGCAACAAAAGGGATATATCAGCAGCCTCCGGTACCTTTCTCTGCTTTTGTTGCCCATAAATTTGGCACGACACCACATAAGTAAATTTCAAATCCGCTTGTGCTCGTGATTCACGTGACAACTCATAACCTTGACTAGTGAAGACATCATTTTGCAGATAATTGCCCACTACCAGTGCAGGAAGATATGTTAAACTTACACACATTGTTCAAGTGCTCAGTGCTCACCCAAAGAAACTTGAAAGCAATTCAAATTTCTACAAGAAAATACCTCCAAACGGTCTTCTTTCCATAAAACTCTGTAGCATTAAAGCCTTTCTATAATACATCATACCACGCACTGCAATTCAAGAAATTAAATCATTCGATACAAGTCAAAAGATAAACCAACCTAACTGACATATGATTATAAATATAAATGAACTACCAACAATGTTAAGTTTTTGAAACAAATGCCAGCTATTATAGCAAGTGAAACTAACCGGTCCTAGCTAAAGTCTGCCCGCGATAAGACACCCAAAACCGAAGCTCCAAAGAATCACTTGAATTTTCCTGCAGCTCAGCATCCCCAGTAGACTCACCCCGACCAATCCGTTCCAAAAAGTTGTCCCACTCGTCTAAAATGAAAGACAAATTCTTAGCCACTTAATGTAAAATAAACAGAGAAACCAACGAATAAAATCAATGATGTATATGTATAACTACAGTCATGGAGGACAGGGATCCATCCCAAACAGTAAAATCTCTGTTCAGGGATTAATTCATTCAGAGCTTGTTTAAGTTAAGTGACCAAAAGTTCAAAGTGATGTCCATCTTCAGCTGGATTATAACTAGGCCACCCAAGATAAAATGCACTTTTCAGAAGAAGCTTGGCTCATGCTGGCAATCAGTTTAGATGTACTTAAGCCAGGCACAAGAATCCTAGAATTTGGCTCCTATCAGCTCATATACAGTCCTACAGGACTGGGCCACGTATTTATAAACTTACTATATCTAATAGATTATCTGCACTTGTACCCAACTCAGTCACATGACATAAAGGCAAAATATGGATAATGAATATTTTCTTGTGAAGATTTTATGTATAAATGCAGGATAACATACCTGGAAAAATTTTCTGAAGATAGAAAAGAATTGATATTCCATCCTCATTTTCAACTCGCAATTCAGAGGAACTATAAAGTACCGTCTCACTGTAGTACGGGGTGAAGACACTGTTCTCAAACAAACAACAGATTTTCAAAATAATATAAAAAATAAATAAAACTGACAGGTAATGAAGTTTCAGCTCACATGATGAAAATCATTTACCAGAAGGGAACCATTTCACTAACTGGCTTTGCTAAAGGCATGTCCATAAACAATGAATTTGTAAAAAACTCTAATCTTCTTCTTGCTTCAAGATTTTTTGGAATATTTGCTGCAGAATCCTTTACAGTGACAAGAAGGTGTAACCGCTTAACCAGCTCTTTCTGTGGCAACAGATACAAAAATATATACAATAATTAAAACCCCTGAAATTTTGAATACATACAAAGACGCATAGATTCTTTTTCCCTTTGTATCTTCCATTCAATGATGCTTACGGTTTCTGGATCATTGGGCCACCTTATCCTGGAAAACAAGCGCCCTTCATTTCTTGCTTTTGCTAAAAGGCTCCAAGTGTCAAGCTGCTCCCTGGAGCGTTTAGAAGGGGAAGGATAGGTAAATTATAAACATCACAAGAAAATAAAAATCCTGCTTAAAAATTAAAGAGAAACAATTCACATACCTCAAATCAGATGACAAAAGGTCATGAGTAACAACCTCATACAGCTCAAATACAGATTTAGCAGCACCTTTTGCAAGTACATCAGTTTCATTGCGTATCTGACATAAATCATCCATGTCAATAACAAGACATTACGAGACCATATTAAAAGGATAAAATGACTGATATCTAATAATAAACCTCAAAACATTCAACAAGCTGTGTATTTAAATGGCAAGAATTAAATAATATAGAAACTGTAGTTACATGTTCTGTAGTAGCAAGACGTAAGAGAAAGACGAATGGAACCAAGACTTTACATAAAACAACCACATACAAAGGAGTGACTGACAAATTTGCCGCAACAAGCACTAAATAAGAGTTCTAAACTGTTAAACAATATGAAACCTTGAGTGATGCAAATGGTCAAAGAATATACCAGCAGCCCAGTTAAAGCTGTAAGTTTCTGTAACACCTGCGGAAGCTTCTTAAGAATTAAAGTTACAAGAAGAGAACCCTCCATAATACTGTTGTTGATCTCACGGTAGATCCTTTCAACCCTACCATAAAGAAGGCAGCACAGACAACTCAACCATTTGACAATCATGATATGTAACAATCTGACACTTGAAAAAGAAGAATAACATGGTAAATATAAGAGAATGAATACCAAAGTCTCCCTTCACCATCAACCAGAGAATATAGTATCTTTTCAATACTGCTGTAGACTTCCTGAACTGCATATGCCATGTACTCATCCCTGCGTATTCTATCCCAAAGATCTGCCTGTGTATCTTTGCAGTCCAAAGCCAAATCAATTGCCAGCAAGATCTGTAAAATTACCAAAATATAAGAACAAATAAAGAAAGAAAGAGGATTTATACTACAAAATGCTACTGGCTATATCCATATTTCCAACTGAAATCAAAGGCCGTACCTTACTACTCAGAAGAAACAAAGGCCATTGAACTAAACTTAGACTTCCTGTGTTGCTAGGTATACAGAGCAAATCCATCTCCCTGGAGGATAAAAAAACACGCAGGTTCAAGGCTTACCAACCATAAAACAAAAACAAACTGGAGTAGCAGGAGAATAGCATTGAGATTTTTCTTCTCATTGCAAGTAGCAAGCCTCAGCATATTACCTATTACTAATAAAATCCTCCTCTCGCAAACTTTTAATTATCTCGTTCCAAAATGGAGAAAACATGGCTGCATACATCTTGTTTGAATCTTGAGAATCCTGAATGAACCAACTCATACCTCAATGCCAAAAATTTCATAGCAGGAAGAACAGAAAGGGAAAACAAAAGTGGTCGCAGTAACAAGAACAGAGCAGATTGCAGAGCCAAACTTGAAAAATAACCACAAAAAAAGAAAAAAAAAAATTACAAGTGACACTGAATTTTAAGATATAAACATTTGTTGGAAGTCATCAGTTAATTTCACATTTTCAATACAAATGGATTTTAACAGGATGGAAGTTAGATATTTTCATATTAAATCCTTCCCACAACCGGAAAACAAAATGAAATGTCCCAGATGCTGCTGGCATATCCTATTACACAGAGTGAGAAGTTAACATGCATAGAAGCTTTTAATGTGTGTCCCACTGTCCTTGAACAAATAAAGACTTGTAGTGAAGCCTAAAAACCAATATGCAACTCAAAATAACTCTAGACATCCTAAATTACTTTCATAGACCAGAAACTTGCAGCAATACGTTGTGCTAACATGGAATATGATCATCTAAAAAATTAACTGAAACAGTAGGGGAAAAAAATCAGCTTAAAAAACTCACCTGGGATGACTGACTGTTAAACGGCAACCTGAAGAAGTGAATTGAGATGCAAGTTATTAACAAAAATGACAAAGGAAAATGTAATTTCGATTACAAGATATTTGAAAATGACTGATCAGGTTCCAGATCCGTCACATGGCTAACAAGTTGCCTATTATCATACTACACAATCAATCATCTTATTATACTAGAAAAATAAAAATATCAGCAAGATTCCCACAAAAGTAAGAAATGCACTCGAGTTGAAGCGCTTCTTTTAAAATTGATGACTTTCTCATAAGTAGGTGGACTTCATTGTACCCTCAATGATCACACCTTCAGAATTTGATGGAATTTATATCAATTGAATAGCAAGTAACCTTCTATCGAAAGATGGCAAGTAAACCTTTCAAGTTAATCAACTCTATCCAAAAGCTCATTAATGATTCACTTCAGCTTATTCTCGAGGACATTCATACCACATTCAATTATATTTCTAAAAGGGGGAAAAAATAAAATTGTGCGCAAATTTGATAAAAAAGGGCAACCCCAAGCCAACGAGGCTCCCTGCTTTTTGAGGGTCAAGGTGGGGTGGGGTTTTGAACCTCTATCGTACGCAGCCTTACCCTTGCTGTGTGCGAATTTAATATACAGAACAAATCTGTATGAAACTAAAAGCAGCAAAGGAAATTGACAACAATGGTACAAGGTCGAAAATTCAAATCACTTCAGAGTATCACTATAGTGCTGTCAGGAGGACCAGCATTTTAATTTAGTACCATGAGTTTCCCAGCCACAGTGCATATTTTAAAATTTCCAAGACCTGTACGCCTTCAACCAAAAATTGCAGTAGTATGAGAAAAGTAAACAAATAACCACCTTCTATCTTGTGAGACAAGATTCTTGGCAAAAGCTTCAGGAAAACTCTCAAAGCGCTTATGCACCATTCCAATTGAACGTATCTGCCACAAACAAACAACAGACAACCAACCCTGTAAGAAGTTGTGATGAATTGCATGATGAAACAAATGTAAGGAAAATAGAAAACATGAGAGCGAAAGAGAAGAATTGAGGCAGATGAGATGATAGAGCGAAGTATGTTAGCCTACAATTTCAATTTTTTTTCTAGAACCATAAACTTAGAATAACACCTTTACATATGTTTAACAATGAACAATACAAACATAGAGCAGAAACTACCCATACGTCGCACAGAAAGAAATTGCAACTATTTAGAGTAGATAATACCTCGCCTAACCGAGCTCTTGCACCGATCACACCACCAATAATGGCTGACAGGAGTGTGTACCATATGTAAAAATCCATGAGATAGATCTGGACCATAGAACATTATATTAGAACTGTGCATCCTAAGTAGATGCAATATGCACATTCTAAGACAGAAGGCGTTTTAATTCAAAAGGTAACAAGGGAGAAAGCCCTTGATCTGAGAAAGACAAGAAAATGAGCACCTCACTTGAGGCACAACAGATTCTTATGCCATTTTAAAATATTCCCAATGTCAAATTCAACTGAATCCAACTTTCTAGTCTAACATAATACATCTTCATGAAGTAAATTCAACCCTCTCATTAGAAGCCTGAAGCTAAAGAAAGAAGATACTCACACCCACAACAGGAGCCCATAGGCAAGCTAGCGTCAATGCATTATGGTTATCTGCAAAAACAGATGTATACATCAATAACATGCAGCAACATTCTATTCCAAGCACTATCAATCCCCCAAAGAAACATCAAGAACAGTGGAACCATTAATTATTGACAAAAAAGTATGTTCATACAAAATGAAAAAAAGTTACACATAAACAAATGTTATGATTTAAAAAATAATTGCTATTGCGAATCAACATGATATTTGATTTAATATAGGAGAGCCTTCTCACTACAACCATATCATGATACAATAAAGCGTCAAACACATGATCAGATAATTTGCACAGAATGAAGAGAGTAAGAGACAATCAGTAGCAAGATATCCACCTATAGAGTACATTTTTTAAATTCATCAGAATGACATGTATTACGATACAGATGCCAAGTACTAACACGTCAAGTTTAAAGTGCAATCTAATGAAATACCAAAAGCTTCAAAACGTAACAAGCACCTTCCATAAGAGGATTGTTGGAAACCAGTAGGGAAGATGTAGTGCTTTGTGGCCCATGTGCAGAAAGAGGAACAGTGAGAAAGGTGGTTTAACATATTTTTAATGTGAATCAGAGAATGTTGATAAAGTAGTCATCCTGAAGGTAAAAGTAGCATCTTGACAACACGTCATCCTGATTAATGATAGACCAATAATTGCACTTCCATAAGTTATGGGGCCTAAAGACAGCAATATCCGAGTTTTTGTCCCTTACTAGTTTCTACCAGAAAACAAAAAATAGGTTTTGGATTGAGTTGATTGCTGATGTCAAGCAACAAAGTACTAGTGAGCATAAACAAGAACACAGAAAGTAAATCAATGTTGCGAAACTCACTCTTTGACACCAAATCATGCCACGAGTATTGCAGAGATGGAAGGTCCACGATGATTTTGGTGGGTTCAACAAGAGGTTTAATCTGCAGTATAAATGATGACTCAAGTAAATGAAACAGTGTAAAAAGTAGAAGACAAATACAAGAAGTCCTAATGTTCAGGTTATACTACCAAGCAAAATCATAAATTAAATTAAATTCAAACTCACCCCAATCTAGAAAAACTACACTCAAAAGGAATATTTTTAAAATGTTTGGACCAAGATGCCCAAAGAGAAACTGAAAAATATATATCCATGCCACCACCACACTTCCATTTCCCTTCCATCCCATCAAAATATCCCGATCTCAAATCCAAAGTTTCCAAACAAACATACATCTCATCTAAAATTAAATTCTTATATAATTTTACAAATCTACTATAGCCAAACACTAGACTTGTTGATCAACTGAAAAATATACTCATTGATCACTAGAACTTGAGGACGAGTAAGAGTAGCCTTGCCTGGAGAAAGTAGGTAAAGGTGAACTTGCAGATGAAGATAATCAACCAAAAGAGCACATACCTGCAAAAATTAGACTTTTTTGAAACAATATATGAGGCCCTTTACATACATGCGGTCTCTTGAAGAAATAAAAGCTAATCAACCAGCATATATGTCAACAACACTCGATTTGACATGCAGACATAGCCAAACATGAATATTAAATTGAACCAGGCCATCAAAATATATTGGACGGAGTACCGACATAAATCTTCATCACAGAGATCTGTCCTAATTTGAAAACTCCAAAACCAAGAGCCAAATGTAAAGTGAAAAAGAATATAATAACCCTAATGAACTCGAAATAGCTTAGGGTGGCGACAAATATATCAGCACACCTAGAACACAAAAGGGAGTGACACCATAACTTACATACAATAAGTTAAAGAAGTTAGTCTCCCTTAAGTGATGACAAGCCTAGCCAAGCTGCAGAATTCCATGAATATGCCAAGATATTGATACCTTATCTGAGAAGCAATAGAAAATATAGACCTAAATAATCTGGACATATCATAGTAAGTCCAACTGGATGACAAACACTCAACAAGTTTCCTTTAACAGAAACAATATCTAGAAGGAGTATAGCCTATTTGGAATATGAAAATAAAAAATGAAAACAAACTCTACTAAGCTCTATCTTAAGAATTGATGTTCACTGAATGAGGCCCTTTCTTCCCAAGTTCAAAGCGACACTTGAGAACTCAAGTCACTTGTTACTTTATCCCAAAATTTTTTGTGTCAGCTCAACTCAGTTACATCAGATTCTAAATAACAAGATCACATTGTCAACCATGACAACAAAAGAAATCAAGCTTGAAGCTGAACAGATAATTTTTTTTTGAGAAGAAACTATAACAGTTTATTAAAAACAAAGAGTAATACACAGAAGTGGATAAGAAATCCACCAAGAACAGAACAAGAAAATCTCTCCAGAGTATCAGATTACAAGTAGGACAACCTCAACCAAAATCATTTTACGACTGCTAACATATCCCACAATATGTGAGAAAGAGAGTAATTCTTAAAATCATTTGAAACTGAAGCCCAGAAAGCTGCCCAATATCTTATTCTTCCCCACAGATCTGCTACCCCCACACCAGAATAATCCTCAAAAATTCTTTTGTTACGCTCCAACCAAATGTTCCAAAAAACTGCTGACACCAGACAACCCCACAAAGCTTTAGCTTTCCTCCCACTTCCTAGAGCCTCAAAATTAGTGCTTAGAAGCTCGAAACAACCCTTTGGGATGACCCAACTTACTCTAACCTCCTGAAACAATTTCCACCACAGTTGAATCGTGTAAGAACAATGAAGAAAAATGTGGTCAACACTTTCCTCCTTTGCTTTACACAAACTGCACCAATGGGGAGAAATGCAAATAAAGGGGCTTCTCCTTTGAATTTGATCACAAGTGTTGAGCCTCCCAAAAGCCACTAACCACACAAGGACTTTGACTTTCGGAGGAACTTTTGATTTCCAAATCTGAGAAGAGGGTGGAAAATGTTGCACAATCCCATTGTTGCTCAAGAAAGAGCGATAGGATTTGCATGTGAACAATCCTGATAATTCCAGTTTCCACCTTCTATCATCCACTCTTGATTGATACAAGCGAACATTTTCCACTTTCTGTAATAATCTAGCCGCCTCTTCTATCTCCACCTCGTTCAAATTTCTCCTGAAATCAAAATTCCAGCTCAAAGAATTGATAGAAAGATCCACAAAACTTGCGATGTTCTGGTTGTGCTTTCTCGAAAGCAAGAATAATCTAGGAAATTGTTCTTTCAATGGTCCCCCTTCCAACCAACCATCCTCCCAACACCTCACTCTCTCCCCATTGCCCACCTTAAACTTGCAACATTGTAGAAATGATTGGAGACCACACGAAATATCTTTCCAGGGGCTTCGACTTGAGCCCCGCAATGGAGGATTTGCATTCCACCCATTATCCTGCAGCCCATACTTGCTTCTTATCACCTTGTGCCAGAGAGAATTTGATTCCTTTGGAAATCTCCACAACCACTTAGCCAATAACGCTTCATTCTGATTCCTCAAATTCCCTACTCCTAAACCCCCTTCCTCCTTACTTTTAATAACTATCTCCCATTTCACCAGGTGATTTTTCTTTCCTTCCTCCACCCCCTCCCAAAGAAATCCTTTCATTAGTTTTTCTAGGCGTCCAATCACCCCGCAAGGAATTTTGAACAAGGACATGTAGTAGATTGGCAAGCTTCCCAAAACAGATTGAATCAAAGTTAATCTGCCTCCTCTGGATAAGAAGGCCTTCTTCCAATTTTGAAGTCTTTTTTCCATTTTTTCTACCACTGGATCCCAAAACGTAAGTGCTCTTGGCCTACCCCCAAGAGGGAGACCCAAATACTTTATTGGCCAACTACCCACCTCACAACCCCAAGAATCTGCCAACCTTTTTAATTTCTCACAGTCTGAGTTTATTCCAGCCAAAGAACACTTTGCTTTGTTGATTTTCAACCCTGAAACAGTACAAAATAAATTGAGCACCTCTAATAAATTGTTCCAAACTTCCTCATCATCTGGCAAGAAAAAAATAGTATCATCAGCAAATTGAAGATGAGAGATCTCCACCCTTTCTTGCCCAATGCCTAAACCTTTGATCAGTTGATTTTCTTGAGCCTTCTCCATTAATCTGCTCAAGACGTCCACTACTAAGGTAAAAAGAAAAGGTGACAGTGGGTCGCCTTGTCTCAAACCTCTTGAAGCATGAAATTTTCCCCTAGGCCTCCCATTGATCAAAACGGAGAAATTTGCAGAATTTAGACATCCTTGCACCCATTTTCTCCATCTAATGCCAAAGCCTTTTCTTTGTAAAACTTCGTCTAAAAATCTCCACTCAACATGATCATAAGCCTTTTCAAAATCGATTTTAAACACCAATCCCTCCTCTTTCTTCTGCCTCACCTCTTCTACCACCTCATTTGCAATAAGTACAGCATCCAAAATTTGTCGGCCTTTAACAAAAGCTCCTTGATGTGGAGAGATTGTGCTGCCCATAACCTCCCTTAATCTTGAAGCTAGGGTTTTCGCCACAATTTTGTATAAACCAGTAACTAGGCTTATAGGCCTGTAGTCTGTCACTTTCAAAGAATCTGACTTTTTCGGAATTAGACAAATAAATGTTTCATTTGTCACCGCATTTATTATTCCGGTCTCAAAGAACTCCTCCATGACCTTCAAAATATCCACTTTCAAGAAATCCCAACAGTGTTGAAACATTTGCAAGGAATAACCATCTGGTCCTGGCGATTTATCCCTTCCACAATCAAAAACTGCTCTTTGTACTTCCGATTCCTCAAAAGGCCTCTCAAGCCAAGCTGCCTCAGATTCACTTATTGAGGCCCAATTGATGCCTTCCAAGCCCCAACATACCTCTTCGTTACTACTAAACAGAGACTTGAAGAAATTAACGATATGTTTTTCTATCTCTTCTGCATCTTCTACCACTCCCCTATCATCCACTTCCAACCTTTCTATATAGTTTCTCTTCCTTCTTCCACTTGCTATTCTATGGAAAAATTTAGTATTACCGTCCCCTTCTTTAGCCCATTCCACTTTACCTCTCTGTCTCCACTTCACTTCTTCCTTAAAAGCTAGATCTTCCACAAGGAAAAGTAACTCTTCCTTCTTTCTTTTAGCAGCAACATCTAGCCCTTCCAACCCTTCTCTCCTATCTAAATCCTCTATGCTAGCCTCAGCATCCTTAATTTGTTTCTCAACATCACCAAAACTTTCCTTGCTCCAACTTTGCAACTTTTTTTTGATAGCTTTTAACTTGTACAAAAATTTATAACCTTCCCAACCCTCCACCTGCTCAGATTGCCACCATTGTTTGAACTTGTTCCTGAAATCTGGGTGCTGTAGCCACATGTTTTCAAATCTGAAAGGACTTGGCCCCCATTTCACCTTGTTAGTATCTAGTTGGATTGGACAATGGTCAGAAGTGACCCTTGCCAAAGCCATTTGTCTTACCTCTGGAAAAATCTCTTCACAACCTACCGAGATCAAAAATCTGTCTAACCTCCGACACACAGGATCTTCTCTGAAGTTTGACCAAGTAAATTGAGCATTGAGCAACTCCAAATCCTTGAGTTCTGTATCTTGGATGAAATCATTAAAATTCCTCATGCTTGTAGTCATTCTTCCCCCATTTGATTTCTCATTTACAAATCTCACCACGTTAAAATCTCCTCCTACACACCATCTTGGTCCGCAAAGACCGTAAAGGCCAGCCATTTCTTCCCAGAACTCCTTTCGCTCTCTATTTTTGCAGGGACCATAGACACCAGATAACCACCAGTCCAACCCATTGAGAGCTTTAATTTTTATGGAGACAGAGAAACCTCCAACCAAAGATTCAATAACCGAGATATGTTTGGTGTTCCAAAACACCGCTATACCCCCAGATCTTCCTTGAGCAGGGGCGAAAATCCACTCTTTAAATCTACTTCCCCAAACACTAGCCACAAGCGATCTGTCAATTGATTCTTTCTTTGTTTCTTGTAAGATAATAATATCGGGCTTTAATCGCCTGAATTGCTGTTTCAAAATCAACCTCTTCTGCCTACTTCCCAATCCTCTAACATTCCAGCTAATTATCTTCATTAAATCTGACAATGCCCCCTTGAATTTTCTTTTCTGCCTTGTTTCCACCCACAAGCTTGCTAGCAATGGCTTTCCCAGTATTCCTCTCAAGAAATAAAGACCTTTTCAGTGGCACCAAAGAAACTTTCATATTTGACATGAATTTGGTAGTTCGAGTTTGTGCTTCACGTTTGACTGATACTCTAGCCGACCTTTTCCTTCTGCTGTACTTTAACAGTTTCTTGTTTTTCCCAGTATCTTTGTATTCAAACTGTTCCACAGTGTCTAAATTCGCTATATGATGCGACTGAGAAGGTACCTCTTCCATCGTCGTCCTTGTTTCCATTGTTGTATCAGTGAAGAGATTGTGGAGCACATCGTTAGAGCGATCCAAATCATCGAAGGTTTCTTTTTCGTCTTGTGAAGAATCACCAAACTCCTCTGAAACTGATGATTGTGACATGTATTCGTCTACACCAGAATCTGATAATTGAGAATAATCCATGCCCAGATCCTCTGTCAACCTCATCCTTTGTTCAGATGATTCCTCTTCAATCAACCTGCCCGATGGCCTAATTGGAACTTCATCGACATCACTTTCCTTTTCCTCCTTCTGTTCACAATCATTGTTTAAGAAGGTGAGATTGGGAGATTGAAATTCCTTCAGTTTAGGCCTCTCGAAAGCAGTCAGATAAGATCCGAACTCATCTGGAAGAACAAGCTTCAGTCTTTTTCCACAAATATCAGAATCGCCAAATCTCCCAAGGAAATTTAAATTGAAACACATTGGAGTTTTGCTTGAAACACCCTTGTGATGAGCTTTCATAGCCGAAGAACATTGAGAATTGTTCACTGTTGAATACTTTGAAGTGCTGCTTCCTATTGTCAACCAATTCGAGTGCTTTGATTCCACCGGCAAGGATGTCTGCGTTTTATCCATGGTTGACAAAACCATTCCTTCTTGTAGTTGAAATCTCGGCCCGTTGAAATTTAGATTAATTGGGCCTAAACATGACCCAGCAAACATATTATGTGGGTCAAGACCCTTGCCTATATCCGAAAAGACCACTTCTTTCTGACTTCCTTTCTCTATTGAATTATTAAAATAATCCCCTGCAACTGCCTTTTCTGCACCTTCTGAGAAAACCACCGCTTCTGTCATTTCCCCCGCTCCTGTCAGTTTTCCTACTCTCTGTTGTTCACCTTGCTTTCTTACAGAAAAGGTAGTCATTAATTACAGGCTTCTCAACCCGCACTCTCTCTGTCACATGCATGCTTTCTCCTTGCTTTCTTTCATATCCAACAGTGACAGGGCATTCAAAATCTCCAATCTGAAAACAGACACGTGTCCCTGAATTAAGGACAGTCTGTTGAAAATCTGCTTTCGCCGGAGGGATAATTCCGGTGATCCTTTTTAACTTCGATTCAGACTTCAAAGAGCCATTTGATATTGTGGATACTCCACAATCTGCAGCCGAAAGATTAGGTCTCTTTGCTGGCGAAAGTTGACGGATTTTTACCCTGAAAACTGATTCTCCATCAACCACATTTACGAACTCTGGAATAAATCCAATGTTGTTGGGTTTGATTTTTAACTTTGCTTCAATCAAAAAACCAAAGTTAGCTGTTCTCCGATCAACTTCTACCAAGCCACCGCATGCATCGCCGATCTTTTGGAAAAAATCATTGGTCCAAAGATGCGGTGGTAGACCTTCCAGAGCAACCCATCCACCATAACTAACCACCTTTCTGTCGTTTGATTTGATACTGTCCCACCAACCAGACATCACTACATCTGGTAACTTATTCATGGGTAGAACTCCAAGTTGTGCAATTTTTGTTGCTTCCTCTTCGTTCTGACAAACAAACAAGGCCTTGTTGCATTGGAACGGTGAAAGCCAAATTTTCTTTCCCAGCATATTTTGAAGTGAGGCCTCCACAACTCTCCAAGGCTGATGCACCACAAGTCTCTCACAAACGATTACACTCCCCCAACTATAGGATTCCGTGGAAGTATCTCTCGTATTCCAGTTTTTCTTGATCCATCTTTCCTCTCTGACGTTTGGAAGAGATGCCCCATTTGTCAACATCTTGCCTCCAAGAACTGCGTCTCTATACGAAACCTGAGGGCCAAAACCCGAGTGGCTGCTCAAAGGCTCAATTCCATCCCTCTTCACATTCCTCTGAGAAGCCCCGGCTCTCTTTCCCCCTTGGAGAATTTCAGACAGTAAATCCTCCAAACTTCTCCAGCCGAAAAAGTTACTTCCTTTAGGAACGAAGATATTCCTGACAAAACCATCCTTTTCTGTTTTGGACAGAACAAGAAAATCCCCGTTTTTGTTGTGGAATCTTTCAACCCAAAACTGATAATTATGACCTCTATATTTTCTGAAGAAATTCTGACCGCTTGTAACTACCGCCTCCTTTAACTGATCAATGAGCCAAGCAGCGCAGCCCAAATCGAAAGAAATCTGGTACCCTCTGTATCTAGTTCTCTCTGTTAACTGAATCCTTTCCCCAAAAGACTTATCTTCCACCTCTAAGATGAAAACCTTTTGCTCGACTTTGTAATCCCTGGATAAATGTCGGTAGGTCATCTTATCCCCCATATTCTCATATTGGCATGAAGGCAGAGATTCCTCTCATTCCCGTTCCAATAGCCACAAGAAAAACTGGAGGCTTAACCATCAACAGCATTGACCTGGACCTGCTAACTTGTATCCATGGCACTAGACTGAGGAAGATTGAACTGAGCTTAGAAAAAAACTTCCGGTTTTGATCGACACAGTCTGCAACACCTCTGAAGGATTCTCGACAAATATTTGAATCGGGCTCTTTCTGAGTTGAATCAGGCTCTTGATAAGAAGCGTCGGCTCTGTACTCGGAGTCCGACCCGCTCGTGAAAGCCTAGCCGGATGGGATTGACCCTCCGGATTTAAGATCGAGAAGTCACCCAGTCACCGGGTCGACTCGGCCGCGATCTCCGAGGCACTCCAGATCTCCATTGATCAAGCGAAACTCGCCCTCGATACCCTAGCGTCGGCTCTGCACTCGGAGTCCGACCCGCTCGTGAAAGCCAAGCCGGAAAGGAATGACCCTCCGATTTTAAGATCGAGAAGTCACCCAATCACCGGGTCGACTCGGCCGCGAACTCCGAGGCACTCCAGATCTGTAAAACTTTGCGTCGGCTCAGTACTCGGAGTCCGACCCGCTCGTGAAAGCGACTCCAACTAAAGAAATTAAACTCCAAACCAAAGACAAGCTGAACAGATAATCAACAATAAAAAGTTCTAAATGCCCACATACCTGCAGTAATCACTCATCTTCTCATAAAGACCGCGTCCAACAAAGTAACGCTCCTGAAATACAAATTAAGAAAGCAGAAAATAAAGTCATCACCATTTTGGCCATAGCAATTTTAAAATTATTCGGTCACCATTTCAAAGTTCAAACCGAGAAAAGTAGGACTTGCCTGATAAATCCACTTAAAAAATTGGAAGAAGGATTGATCAGACATCTCAGAAATTTTATGACATCCTGGAAACTTAAGCAATAGTGCAAGGCCTATGCGCAGAGCAGCATAAACACCCAATACAAGAACATATATCCGAAAGTAGAATGAATCTGAGTTTCTGTCATTTCTTTCCTGCAGAACTTTCCTGCAAATTTATAAATTTCAATACAAAATTACAAAAGTAATAACAGATATCAGGTAAAAATGTAGTTTGAGTAAACTGTCTAAAAGAAAGGAGACTCACAGATAGATATATGTCACAGCAACAGAGCTCAAGCCAAACCAGAAAAATCTAATCACAAGTCTAGAGACAGCCATGCCTCTGGCTGTGGTGTAAGCCCCAAACATGAGCACCACGTCCAGAAAACCTACAGAGACAGCACATCAGCCAATGAACAAAACAGGAAAAGAAAGAGCAACAATAGAATAAGTTTTTGGGACTTAATTGCAAGCGTTGATCTGCAGATTGTTTGAAAAAATAAATAAACAAAAAGCAGAAACTTACTCTCTATGAAGTTCATGATAACAAAAGTTGGTCCAATGCTGAGGACTGTCTTTAGAGTATCCAAATTGATGCGTCCATTAAAGGCTATAATTGCCAAAGCCTTCAGCATAGGAAATACAAGTTAGACATTAAAAAATGTAGACATTTAATCCAAACTATCTCAGTAACCATATGTGGAAAGTTGGAAGGCAAAATTAACCTGGAACATCAAAACTAAAAAGATCCACAGGCGATGGAAACTTCGATACAAGTGAAAAAAGGTCCGATGCTCAACGAATGTGCTTTTTCCAGTCTGCCATCCAAAGCAATAATCAAAAGCGAGGAGGAAACAAATGGTTTAAGCAAAAGAATGGTTTTCCACCTATATGATACAACTTACAAGCACTAAAAAGTGAGACCCAAAACAGAAAATCACTCCCAATATCATCTTTGTACATAAGAGCAAAATGTTAAGGCCTTTTACATAACTAACATATGTAATTCATCAAAATCTATTGCCCAGCCAAAGCTGAATACACATGTTAATCACCAAAAAGGTTCAACATGTCAATAACGAAAAGAAAATTGTGCACCAAGACTTTCAGAAACAATTTATGTACCATATTTTCATCATGCTTAATCAAACTAGTGATGCTTAAAAATAAATTTTTGAAGAAGAAAGGAAGAAAGAACACTCGAGAATAAGAATAGAGTGAGCATACAACTATACAATTCTAATTGTTAAATTTGAAAATAATAATTGTGAACATCTAGTGTGCATGATGAGATTAGGGGGATACCTATGGACCCCTTTAAAGTTTTAAACTCTTAGTCATTGAGACTTTTTAGCAGAAAAGTGCCAAAAGAAAATATGAAATGTCAAGTTTAAGTTTCAAACCTTCAGAATGATCGAATATACAAAAGCATGAATGAATTTGGAGAAAAAGTACAGATATAACTAACCCTTTTTCTCTTTTTAGGTTTCAACAAGAATGGTGAATCCCTCCTCATAGGCCACTTCAATTCAAAACAAGCAGGTGACCTGCATATTGAAAACGAAATGTCACACTGCCAAACACAAAAGAATCATATCATCCATCAAAAATGTAAACGGGGAAGAAACAAACCAAAAGTATTCGTTAAAGTCATCATAATTCCTCCATGCTGAATGCGCAGCTTTCCCATTATTATTTCTAGCAGCTTCCTGCATGCGAAAAATAAAGCAAAACAGAAGTTATTGGCAAGACCAAACAGAGTACATATCAGCCACAGTATATTACCCTAGAAATTTAATGGAAGAAGCAACATCAGGAAGAAACCACACCATATTAGTAATGCCCACTATGAAACTACTGTCTCCATACTAACAAATAAATGTAATACCAAAACACCCCATCAGATGACAACATACTAAAGAAATAACAATTTAATTCATGCATTCAAGTTTCAACATCTCAGAACTCGAGGTACCACATAAACAAACTCCGTACATTTCAAGAACATTATCAACAACATTAAATAATAAAGGGCCATAGAAACGAACAAAGTGAATTTTTACCTCAAGGAATTTTACAAGAACCTAAAGTAACAATTGCTATTCTTGTTTCTGCCTCTTTTCCTTATAATTTTTTTGGATAAAAATGAGGGTGATATTGATCTGTTAAGAAGCCATAACTTTTATCAATAAGAATTAAACTAATAAAGCAAATTCTAGCAAGCTATTGGCCCGGCGTTCAAAGAATTGTGATCCTGATTCAAAATAAAAAGAATACACCTAAACTTTTGAAGGTTATTGAGAAGCCATCTGATTGACTTGGCAAAAGTAGTTCTAGTTTGTAATTAGTGAAAAGAGTTTTAGTGCTATAATGTTTTAAAGTATAACATGCTGCACCTACGTATTAACTGAATTATACAGTATTCAAATCCTACAATCTTTACAAAAATTACCAATAACATACATGCCATGATTTAGATAAAAACAAATCCAATTTCAATATCAAAAAAAAAAAAAAAACAAACGAAGTAAGATACACTGAATATACAACAAAGAAATCTGAAATAGAAGTCCACTAACCGCAGCCAATGTATCATATATTGGAGAAATGATTTGCTGAAGGAAGGACACAGACCCAGACTCGGTTCTGCAGCTGGCAGCAAGAAGAGCTTCTCCATGATCTAGTATTGCATCTAACTCTTTAGCCATCTGTAGAACAGTAAGATGATGTCATCTCTCATTTGTAATAATTAGAAAAAATATAAATAAAGCAAGTTATGCTATGTTTTATATGCAAAGTCTCCTTGCACCATCAAACAGATAAAAAAACAATTTACAATACTAGAGAAACAGTATCCGAAAATGTTACTTGACGATTTCCAAGCTGTAATCTTGCACTAAATTTCTGAACAAATAAATTCAAAAGAGCCAACACTATATACTTCACTTGAAACTTGCATACAAATTCATACATGAAAAGAAAGTTTAAAATTCTACTCAAATAAGTGAACCTTATGTATATGAACTGAGAAGAAATCTTCAAACTGCATAATGTTTTCAGGCTTACATGGTGAAATATGTAGCAAATACATTCAGGAAGAAAGCGGACATTTGCAGCTTCACCCCAAATCAGAAAGTACAAGGAAACCAGAAAAACTTTCCTGTCCCGATCAATCGCTGCTAAACTGTGAAAAAGTGTATATGTAATTAGCAGTGTACATAAGAAATTTTTAAACGGCTGTTGACATAAGCATTAAGTATTTAAGAAAGCATTAGAGTTGAGATTACCTATTCCATGCAAGGCGTATCCGCAGGTATCTGCACCATTTTATATAATTATCCAGAACTTTTAGAAATACCTCATTTATTGCGTTCTCATCAATTTTCTGTGCACACCAAGACATAAATATATCAATAAACTTCACATCTACAAGACTATTTCCATGCCCATAGGTCCCGTACAATATCAAACAAACCATGACCATGCCATGAAGTATTATAAGCAATAGATTATTATACTTCTAAAGAACAATGAATCATAAAATGACACACATCTTAAATACCAATGTGAGCACTAGCAACACAAGTAAAAAGGGCAGTTCAAAACAGTAAAACATACAAGACCCTGCAATTGCAGAGTCTACAGAGAATCAGGTAAACAGTCTTACGCCCAACAGGAGAGAGGCTGTTTCCTACTTCAAACCCGAGCTCTCCAGGTTACCAAGAAGAACCATACACTCAAATAAGAGGCAGGGTAGTGTACAAGGCTCCTGCCATTGAGTGGTCTTACTCTAGGTAGGATCAGGTGTATACAGTCCTAGCCCCGCTTACAAACAGGTTGTTTCGATTAACTAACCCAGTATCCACCACATGAAGCGACATACGTTTCTCATGTAAATATATCTTTCAAATCTTATATTTTTAAATTTCTTGAAATCGCAATTTAAATTTTTATAAATATCAACACAAGCATATAAAAAGACATAGCATATAGGATCACATACTAGAGAAACTGCACAATGCTTCAAATTTAATTTTTGTAACAATTTGCTTCACAAGACATATAGAAGAGGCTGGTATGTGTGTTGATTTACGGCTAAAAATTAGGATGATGCAGAAATTAGGTTTGTGTTACCTATTTCGTTTTGGTGTCTTATTTGAGTTTGGATTTTACTTCTTGGTTGGATTTCTTGTTTGGTGGAGAGATTTTGTAAATTACCTATTTGATTAGGATTTGGATTTACTTCCAATTAGGATTAGAATTCTCATTGTAACCTAAGTCCTATGCACTATAAACAGGAGCCTAGGGTTAGTTTGCATGCCTCACCACAGCTTAGAGAGTTTTCTCTAATTGGGTTTTGGGGTGGAGGTCACCATTTGGAATCATGAGTGGCAAACTCATGACTCATTCGTTTGGCAATTTGGTGAGAATCAATTTGTGTGTTAGAGAACAATTTGGGAGAATCTTCTCCGTTTGTTTAAGTTCTCTACTTGTTTGGTTTACAGTTAATTTGTGATATTTGGGTTGTGAGAGTTAAAACACTCTTTTGTAATCTCCGTTTGTGTAGTGAAATTCCTCACCATGCTTCGCCCGTGGACATAGGCTTTACGCCGAACCATGTTAGATCTCTTGTGTTTTTATTTTGAGATTGTTTGTATCTTCACTTTCGCCTATGACGTTGATATTTGATACTTTGTAAGAATTCTCTCCCACTTGCGCATAAAAGTACAACAGTAAGGCCTTAAATGCAGAAATGAATTCACACAAATATTTAGATAAATAAATAGGAAAATAATAGGTGTAACAATTCATAACAAGTTCATTCACACGAGCACAAGGACATTGAGTCAACAATCCGAAGCACTCACCAGATCAGCCTCAACAGGTATACCAAGCCGAGATTGTGCATTTGCAATTGTAAGAACAACATTCTCTCTCTGGTTCCTCACATTGTCTTTCTGAAAAATTTAACCAGAATAGTTATCGCAAGCGGGTTTAGCAAAAAAACATATATTAAAAACGCATAAGAAAAACAATGGTAATTGAAAACATATGCACATTCCAGGAAGATACCATACCACATTTAACCACATTTATAATTAAGCTTAGGGAAAATACAAAAAACACACAAACCTGAAAACCAAACACACATTCCAGAAGATCAAACATGTCCGCATCCCGTTGTCTGGATATCTCAAAGTCAGCAGGAAGTCTGGGGAATTGCTCGGTATACCTAAGTGTAGATATTGCACCTCTAACCTGGTGAGATAACCAAATACTTAAAACTGTAAGTCGTGAGTAACTTCAATGGTATGACAAATAAGATACAAGGTGAATGGAACAGAACTCTTGAAGGGCAAGAAGAACAGATGGCAAGACACATAATTCAGATCAAACTCACTTCTGGGAAACCTCCAATTGCATTGGTCAATGATGGTGCTTCTAGAGGGACAATATTGTAGGCTGTAAGCTCCCCGGATAATGTTGCATCAGTCCTTTTAACTTTTCGCAGCTGGAAACCCACAGATCAAAAAAGTAAAAAACAATCACGCATATTGGAACGAAAACAACAATGCCGAAATAGTTGGCAACATAAATTTGTAGATAATGTTTTTTTCATCACTCTTTTTTATCACCCAAAATCAACACAAATAAGTCAATATAAGAAGAAATTTGCTAAAAGTGCAAAGGAATTAAGAGGCGAAAACAGGCTTTCAATAGTAAAGTAATTGTTGAGTATCACATCCAACCATAGAAGATAAAGGGATAAATACCTCCTCTGTAATAAGTCTTCCAACTCCACTAGGATCGGCATCTTTGCTAAGTGCCTCCATCACCTCAACTAAAGCCCTCAAGGTAGCAATTGTATTTTTCATTTCTACATAACTGAGCTCCGATATGAAACAAAAAATAATTAATAACATTTTTAACCATGCCAAAAAAAAGGGAAGAAGCAACAAAAATTTGGACAGAAAACTCTTAACAATTTCTCGGTTAAAAAAAAAAAGTATCCAACTAAAGCAAAAAATGGAAGCCATACTCGCCAAAGCCAGCACCAAAAGTTCCAGATTCACGCCATTGTTGTTCCTGTCTCTGGATATCATCGACTCTATGTCGTCGCTTGTAGCGCTGGTAAAAATCCCAAAGGTGCTCAATATCACGACTCCGATCTATTGGACCCCCATCTTTTTGTGCAAGTTTTTGCTGAAACAAAATTTCAAATACTCATATCGTATAATTATAACCATAAGAAATGAAAAGAAAATACATTATGCACAATCTACCTTGCAGTTCTAATTAATGTAATTGCAACAGTACACTTGCAGTAATAGCAGCCATGCAAAAATTACCAGTCGCGATTAGATCTTAAGCATACCTTGATTACAGACATCAATCCAGTCTTAAACTGAAGAACACCTCTGCCATCACTTTTCGGGTCCAGATTTTGCGCCATAGTATACGCCTGCTCACACACTAACATCCAAACAATACAACTCTAGTAAATACATAAACACTCCAACAAAAATACAAGTATCATAACACCACCGGATCACATCTTCCAGCTCGGAAAAAAACATAGTCCGTAAACAACTTCGATTCGGCAGTACACAGAAAACATCTTTACATCAAAGCAAAAGCTACTAAAACCAGCAGCATATTGTATAATTCAAATCCTTGAAACAATTTAAGTTCGATTACGACGATTAGCTAAACTTAGCTAACTTAAAACTAAATCATAGATGAAATTTTACGCGCAGACAGAGATAGTAACAATTAGAAGGGCAAGCAAAAATCGAATTGAGCACTGATAAAAATCAGCATGAATTTAATAAATTCAAGAACATAAAAGAAAAAGGCTTACGAATTCTGGAGACGTTGGGGTCCTCAGCTTGAATAGCATCGGCAGCTTGTAAGATCGCATCGATATTGGTGGTCTTCCCGAGCGACGGCGGGACGGCGCCGGCGATTCCACTAGGAACCCTCTCGTGGCCCGGGCCCGAGCTCCTGAGCTGCTCTCGCTTGAGCGCGGCCCGCACCAGCCGCTCCCAATTGTTGTAAATCCTAGCCATGGCCTACAAGCCTGGCTCAGATGAGGGCTTGTAGATATCAGTGCAAATTGGCTGCGCGCCCTTTCGAACTGTGTTGACTGGGTCCGAGTTGAAAGGTCCGACTCGGGGGAGACTGAGTCGCGTCGGACGGGTTGACTGTTTTTGAAATGTGAAAGTGGGGTTTGGATCCGATTGAAAGAGGTTTAACCGTTTAAGGAGGAGGGAGAGTGCGGGGAGAGGAAAGGGGGAGACGGGGAAGATGGAGATGGAATTACGGAACTGCCCTTTTAGATTTAAACCACGAAGGAAAGAGAGTCTATGAGTCTGCGAAGCGCGTATCGGAAGTTGGGGCGTGTCTTCGAGAATCATCCTAGTGCGGGTTTACCATTTTTGTTCAATAGTTCGAAATTAAAATTAAGGTTGGAGATTAACTTTAAAAAATAAAATGGTGAAAATTTGCTTTAGAAAATAAAATGGTGATGTCGTAAAAGTCGAATTACTTTGTAAGTTGAACAAACAAAGACAAACCTGAAAATCAATCCCAATAAAAATAAGGTGAAAAGTAATAATTTTTTGGTAGAGTGATTGCTTTAGTGAGTTAGATAGTTAATTGTTAAGGAAAAGAAAATTGGTGAAAATTGAATCGGTAAAGATATGGTTAATTTCCATCACTGCAATAAAATGTCATTTGCAAAAAAAAAAAAAAATCTTTGTCATTAAATAAACAAGCTGCATGAAAATGAAGAACAAATTGTTGGAAATTATATTATTATATGATATTATAATTTCTAAAATATTGAATGAAAAGTTGTTGTTATTAGACGTCAATTAGTCAAAACGATGATTTGGTTGTTTTGAATAAGTATTAGGCGTCATATGGCTTAAAGCCAATAGACACATAAGTTTTCAGAAGGTGTATTGAGTTTTATATAAATTCAAGCACTCCGTTCATTAAAAAATAACTAAATAGAAAATTAGAGTTAATTTTTACTCTTGAGAAATAGAGTTTTTCCACTTTATTACTTTCATTCTTCATTTATTCAAATTCCGAATCGTGTCTTGAGAGTACGGAATATATAAAATTCACCAGAGTTGAAAGATTGAAGTGCTTTGACTTTGGATTATAGATTGTTGAATCGTAGGAGATAGACACTTACTGAACTAGCACAAGAATAAAGGCAAAATTTTATCTTTAGGACATTGCATTTATGCAAGTCTCTTTTGTTAGTGTTTCTAACTTTCTCTCTAGTTATTTATATTAATCTCGTACATGATGATGTTAATTTCTTTATAATTATTGTCATTGAGATTTTTGTGTGATTTTTATATTTTCTAATATTACTCAAACACAAACTAATAATATAAAACTCCTTTTGTGATTTGGTAGATTGCTCGCGCGGATAAGTTTTTCTCTTAACACATTGTGTCTCTCCGCGATTGATATGGGCACAAATTTATTTATTTTGACGAACCATCCAAGGCTCCAAGCCCAAAACTTTTAATTTACTCGAATTAAATGAGATTCATGCAGCTCAAAGACCAACAAACTCAATCTCACTACGACGTCGTTTAGTTAATGAAGCTAAGGGAACGGCAGAAGCGAAGCAAAGGTGTCGGCTTCAAGTCACAGAGAAAGAAAATAAAGTTGCTGTCAAGTTTGAAATTCCGTTTATTTTTCTGCTGTGATCATTCAAGATCTTCTTCTTCATAGCCTCATTGCGATTCGGGATCATGAACGATCACATTCACCAGTCCGGGCGGATGCCTAGGGGTATGAATGATTGCCTTCATCAGTCCGGCAGATGCCTACCAAAACATAGGTAGAACGCATTTTTGTTCTTTCGGTCCGAGTTCACTTTGTGTTAGTGTAACATATACAGGTACTTCATGTATGCTCTGTACGTTTATGATTACTCGAGAAGAAAGCCTTTTACGTTAAAGAGACGACGTTATTAAGAGAAAGAAGAGGAGTAAACAATTGAGGGGTGGTCAAGCAGACGAGCCCAAAACACTGCAGCCAAAACAAGAAACAAAAAACATTAGCTTGAAACAAACATAACCCATGCCAGCCTTCCAATCTAAGCAAAGGGAGGAAGGCGATATACCAGCGAAATCATTTGAAACCGAAGACCAAAGGGCTAGCTGATACTGAATTTTATCCCAAAGCTTTGCATAACCAGCTCCATTGGAAACTTTCAAGCATTCAGAAGGACTGAGCACACAAAAGCGTGTATCAATTTCGCGCCAGAGTACCGATACAACTAGCGAATATTCCCTTTTTAGGCTTCAACAAAATTTGTGCATTCCTCCTCATAGGCCAGCTCAACTCAAAACACGCTAGCAACCTACCAAATTGAAAAAGAAACGTCACATTTGCAGTACAGAAAGAATCACATCAGTCATCCGAAATATAATCAACAAAGAAACAAACCAAGTATAAAATTCAATTTTTTAAAGTAGCAGACAGATTCGAAGAATGTGAGAAGAACAATGAAACTATATGTTCCTGGATTTCAAGTTGTAGTACAGTATAGAAACCAAGATTAGCAGTTTGCAAATTCAACCTCCATAACACAATTAAAACATGACATACTAATTAAACAATAATAAAAATAAAAACAAATCAGTGAATCTTATCTAGATGAAATGAGAAGAGTAATCTGCAAGCTGCATAACGTTTTCAGGCTTACATGGTGAAATATATAGCAAACACATTTGGGAAGAAAGCGGAAATTTGCAGCTTCGCCCCATATCAGAAAGTACAAGGAAACCAGAATAAGTTTCCGGTCAAGACCAAGTGCTTCGAAACTGTGAAAAAGTATATATGCAATCAGCAGTGTACAAAAGAACTTTCAAAGGACAATGAACATAAGAATCAAGTATTCAAGAAAGCATTAGATTTGAGATTACCTGTTCCATAAAGTGCTTATCCGCAGGTGTCTTCACCATTCAATATAAGAATCCAGAACTTTAAGAAATACCTCATTCATTGCCTTCTCTTCTATTCTCTGCACCCGAAAAACGTACATATGTCAATAAAATTCACATCCAGAAGACTATTTCCATGCCCATACGTCCCATACATCATCAAACGAAACATTGGGTAGGATTAGGTGTACGTACAGTCTTTTCCTCGCTTACAACAAGGTTTGTTTCGATTATTTGGAACAAGTACCAAATGAAGTGACCTAAGCTTCTCATGTAAATATTTCTTTCAAATATTTTTTTTTTATCAAATTTCTAGAAATCATGACTTAAATTTTACAAATATCAACACAAGCACGTTGTTCAGGAACTGAACAAATGCTTCAAATTTAATTATTGGAACTACTTGCTTCACAAGCCATATAGATGAAGCTGATAGGACGTAAATACAGCAATGAATTTACACAAAACTTCAGTCACATGACATGACATGAGCACAAGAAGGATGGTGAGTTAAACGATCCGAAGCATTCACTGGATCTGACCTTAATAGGTTTACAAAGCCGAGATTGTGCATTTCCAAATGTAAGAACAACATTCACTCTCTGGTTCCTCACATTGTCTTTCTGAAAAAAATTAACCAGTACCACATTTAAAATCCATAAGAACAACAATTGAAACTGAAGGTATAGGCAGTGTTATATTTACCATACCACATTTAATAACGGATATATTACACTTAGGGAAATTATAGGGAAACTCAAACCTGAAAACCAAACACACATTCTAGAAGATCAAACATGTCAGCATCTCGTTGTCCGGATATCTCAAAATTAGCCTGAAGTCTGGGGAATTGATTGGTATACCTAAATGCAGATATTGCTCCTCTAACCTGGGTAGATTAACCAAACATTCAAAAAATTTCGTCACGAGTAACTTCAATGGTATGGCAGATAAGATACAGAGTGAAAGTAATAGAACTCTTGAAGGGAATGAAGAACAGATGGCGAGACAAACATAATTCAGATGAAACCTACTTCTGGGAAAGCTCCAATTGAGTTGATTAATGGTGGTGCTTCTGGAAGGACATCTTTGTAGGCTGTTAGCTCCTCAGATAATGTTGCATCGGTGTTTCAACTCTTCGCAACTGGAAACCGACAGATAATTGAAAAAAGTCAATCACGCACACTGAAGTTAAAACAACAATGCTGAAAATACTTGGAGACAGAAATTCGTAAGCAATTGATTTTTTCATCGTTACTCTTGATCACCCAAAATCAACTCAAATAAGTCAATATAAGACGAAATTTGAGGACAAATACCTCCTCTGTAATAAGTTTGCCGACTCCATTAGGATCGGCATCTTTGCTAAGTGCCTTCATCACCTCAACAACAGTCCTCCAGGTAGCCATTGTCTCTTTAATTTCTAAACAACTGAGCTCCAATATGAAACAACAAAAGGAGTAATAAATAACATATTATATGAGATTCTTGTTCATCAAACAAAAGATATGATATACATTTTACCAAAGTGATTCACATTCATTAATTTCAACATGCGTTTTCCAATCTCCGTAAGTATGCATCGCATCTCATCAATGTAGAACATAACACACAAAAATTTGGACAGAAAACCAACAATGTTTTCTGTTAGAAAAACATGTATTCTACTAAAGTAAATAACGGTGGCCATACTTGCCAAAGTCAGCACTAAAAGTTCCAGATTCCCGCCATGTTAGTTCCTGTAGATATCACCAACTCGATGTAGTCGTGTGTAGCGCTGGTAAAATTCCCAGAGGTGCTCAATATCACGACGCTGATCTATTTGACCCCCATGTTTTTTTGCAAGTTTTTGCTGAAACGAAGTTCCAGATACTCATATCTTAAAATTTTAACCATAAAAAGGAAAAGAAATAAAAGAACACCTATGCCATCAACACAGCCTTAAGTGATACCTTGATTACAGTCATCAGTCCAACCTTAAACTGCAGAACACCGATGCCATCACTTTTCGGGTCCAGATTTTGCGCCATACTATGCGCCTGCTCGCACACTAACATCGCAACAAGCATCATATTCCAGCTGAGGAAAAAAAAAAAAGTCCGAAAACAATTTTGATTCTACAGTATATTGAAAATCGGTTTTATGTCAAAACAAATACTACTGAAAGCAGCTGCACATTGAAGAATTCCAATCCTTCAAACGAATTTCAAGTTCGATAGCATGGCTCACCACGAACATCACCAATAGGTGGGGTATTATCATAAAATGTCAGGAGTGGTGGAGTCTCTCGTATGCAATATATTGTTTTGTTATATTTATTTTCGATGTGGGACTCTATCTCCAACAGGAAAACTGAATTGATCGCTGAAAAAAAAAGCATTAATTTGAAAAAGTCAAGAAAAAGAAGATCATGAAAAGTCCTTACAAATTCTTGATGCGTTGGGGTCCTCATCTTGAATCGCATCGGCAGCTTGCAAGATCGCATTGACACTGGTGATGGTAGTGGTGGTCTTCCCCAGTGACGACGGGACCGAACCCTGGCCGGAGCTTGTGGTGGTCCTCCCCAGCGACAGCGGGCCCGCACCCTGGCCGGAGCTTCTGAGCTGCTCCCTCTTCACTCGCACCAGCCGCTCCCAATTGCCGCTAACACTAGCCATCAAGGCATTGACTAGGTCCGAGTTGAATGGTCCGAATCAGTGAGAGCACCGAGAGGTTTAAATTAACGAGGGAAATTAATGTACACGACGAGGGAACTCAGGGAAGTGTGTGCGAAGAGAGACAGTGGAAATGTGAGGAAGATGGTGTCGAAATTACGTAATTGCCCTTTGAGATTTAATGTACACGAAGGAAATAAAGCGGGTAAATGGTGCCAAAACTCCTTTTCGAGCTGTGGAATCGAACCAATAGTATCGAAACACGTGTTTACACTTTACAATATCGGGTACACGTACCCGCCCAATAAAGATGAAAATACTTAAACGAAAAGTAAAAAAACATAAACACATCATTGTTTCGGACTTCGGAACACCTCTGGAGAGAGGCAGTACGAGACCGGTTCGCATCACTCAAAGTCCAATACGCTGCGTTTCGGTCTCTGAACCCACCCGCCTCGCTGAGATTTCAGCTCAAAAACCCTAAATCGCCTCAAACCACACGCGGAGGGAACTCACCATTCCAAGTCAGTAACAATTTCTCACTCAATTGACGGAATTCTATCTCGTTTTAGTACTAAATCACATGCGATTAGATTCCAATTACACTTTAATGGATGCTAATTTTGTTTATTGCTTAATCTGTTTGTCTGAGTAGACAATTAGGGAAAATATATTCCTGTTGTAGCTGTAATTTTCATCATATTGTGGGGAATCGAACCTCGGGTGCAACGGAGAATGCTCTTAACTTACTGAGCTACGAGCCTTTCGCACATTGTTTCGAAATTTAGAATCTTTTTAGGAGTGTGGGTTTGCAACGGTTAGTTTTCTGTTAGTTTGTTATTGGGATTGAGCGGGAAAAGGGAGAGAGCATTCTTTTATGAATGCAGCAAAGGTGTTTGGTTTTAAGCCTCTGAGAAAGAAAATATAGTTATAATTAATTTTCTTCAGAGGCTTTCCCTGCTGCAAGAAAATTCCATTTTTATTATTTTTGTTGTGATCGTACAAGATCATCTTTTTTTGAGTTTTGATCGGGATCATGAACGATCACCTTCGTCAGTCCGGATGATGCTTTTGGGTATGTTCGTTTTGTTTGGGAGCTTTAATTCTTCTATTGACATCTTTCGATTGTCTCACAAGTTTCTTTTGAAAATGTTCATGTATGTTGATTGTCGTGTTCTGGATTTATCGAACTATTGATTTCAGTAGATTTCTTGTATTGGTTATATGGGATCTGTTTGGAAGGAACCCATTTTATTCGTTCGATCTGAGTTCACTTTGCAGTGGTGTAATGTAACATATGCGGGTACTTCTTGGATGCTTTTGTATTTATGTTTAATCACAGAGGAAAATTGCTGTTCTCGTATGGATAAAATTTCCCCTCTTTTTCTCATTGAATTGTATCTTGTATTGGGAAAAGTAAAAAGCTGTCGTTTGTAGATTGGAATTTTGAATCTTTTTAGTGTTAGCTTGAATTGGTCCACTATATACTCGAACGGGATGAATGATCATGTATGGAATATAAGTGGATATGTTTTTCTTGATCGAGTTTTTGTGGTGCAGTGAGCAAAGTTTGATGAACAATTTGTGTGTTACCTATATCATTGGTTCTGTAATGGCTCCCTCTTCCCTTAGGTGTTTTGGGCATGGGGATCAGGGGTTCAAATTCATTGCGGATTTGTCACTCTTCTTTCTTGAATAAATTGAGGCATTATGTAGGCACTTTCCAAATATTAGGTTGAAGATTTTATGCAAAGCCTGATATTTCTTTTGTTTTAAATTGTTTTGATTCTTCGGGAATCAAGGATATTTATGAACACGTTGATATCTTTTGAATAGGGTATGTCAAGCTCTGAACCTGCGAGTCCAGAGATTGAGCCACAAGCCAATCCTGCCCCAAGGAGGCCTCGGATTCTACTTGCTGCTAGTGGAAGTGTAGCTGCCATAAAGTTTGGCAACCTTTGCCATAGTTTTTCGGAATGGGCAGAAGTAAAAGCAGTTGCCACAAGAGCATCTTTGCATTTCATTGATAGAGCATCACTTCCCAAGGATGTAATCCTGTACACCGACGAAGATGAATGGTCTACTTGGAACAAAATGGGTGATAGTGTGCTTCACATTGAGCTCCGCCGTTGGGCGGATATCTTGGTTATCGCCCCATTGTCAGCAAACACACTAGGCAAGGTAATATTCACAATCTGGAAGTCTTGTGAATTTATGAAGTTGTTTTTGCTACAAGATGAGATAGTTGAGAATTTGTTTTACTAGAAATTGCATGTCTTATCAGCATGTTACTCAAACTATTATCATCTGTGAAACTTTCAATTTTATTTTTTATCCCTTCTGTTTCTGTTTCGTGGGAAGAATGAGAGATGGAACTAATGTCCCGCGTTCTTCTTGTAGATTGCCGGGGGATTGTGTGACAATCTACTCACATGCATCGTACGAGCATGGGACTACAGCAAGCCTTTCTTCGTCGCACCAGCCATGAATACCTTGATGTGGAAGAACCCCTTCACAGAGCGACATATCATGTTGATTGATGAACTTGGAGTTTCGCTCATCCCACCAGTCACAAAGAGGCTGGCTTGTGGAGATTACGGGAATGGAGCAATGGCCGAACCTTCTTTGATTTATTCCACTGTAAGACTCTTTTTCGAGTCACGAGTTCAACAAGGCGGCAATAACGTTCAGCAACCAGTATAATTGTAAACCTGCCATCTTGAGATTCGACAACAGAAATTTGACTTGAGGCCCGATGACAGAATCTGGCTTTGGCATCCATAACATGGTAGAGTTGTTGTTCCGGGTTCTTTGATCTCGCATTTGGCGCATTTTGTGTTTTCGTATGTGAACCGGGCTAATTATACCTCTAGAATCCGTAGTAGTCGACTTCGTTTCAGCTTTTCACTCTCTGATTTGGTTCATGATTTGGTACTACATTAGAAGAATCTAATCAATCTATGTCTGAATGGATTTGGTTCTAGCTTGTAATTTATCTATGAATAACTTCTTTTGAAAATTACATTTTCTGCAATTGGAATCTTTTTAAGTGTGGGATTGCTTTTGGAATTCTGCCAAAATTGCTTTACGAAGAATCAAAAGCTCTTTTGACGGTGTTTGGTTTGAAAAACTTAAAAAGTGCTTTTTGGATAAGCAAGTTACTTCGCCCTAGTTTGGTACTGATGTGATTTTAAAAAAAGTGGCTATCAAAAAAAGTTGGGAGATCTTTTTTGTTTGGTAAACATTCAGCTTCAGCTTTTTTTCACAGTTTTTGGTGAAAAAAAGCCAAAAACACAAAGCTGCAAAACCCAGCTTTGAAAAACCAATTTTTTTTCACATTTGTTTTACATAAAGTTTATCAAACATTATAATACTATTTTTTTTTTCAAAAGCACTTTTACAACAAAGTTTACTAAACATTCTGCTGCTTTATTTCACAGCTGCTTATTCTCACAGCACAGCAGAAGCAGTTTTTTTTTTTCAAAGCACAGCAATACCAAATTAGCTCTTCCAAGTGCATCTTCAATTTCTAATAAAAAAAACGAGTGATACCATGCCCATTCACCCCATCTTATTTTCTCACCAATGTTATTATTTTATTGTCACAACTAATATGCTATACTAATTTACGATCTACAATGAGGGAAATGATTCGAGAGAGACGGTTGACAAGGAAGACCCCAACCGCCTAGGTAACCCACTACTTACTGATCTATATATTATATTGATTTGTCATCTATTTTTTAGTTATTTTTAGAGGAAAACTTGATACAAGTCTATTTTTTGTAACCAATAGTAGGAATAGTCTAATTTATTAAAATAAGTCAAATTCCTTAAATATAATTATTTAATTATCAATAATTATCTATTCAATGATAAGATTTATTATAAAAATCAAATTTCTTCCTAATTATCTCCTTGATTATTTCTTTTTATTTTTATTTTTTATTATTTCTTGTTCTTCCTCCTGCTTTAAACTCCATTTATATATTTTATTTTTAATTTTTATAATCAACCTATATCACAGATTAATTATTTTTATGTATCTATGTCACATCCCGGCCCGGGTGGGACCACTTCCCGGGCCCGACTCCACTACCGTAGCACGATATTGTCCGCTTTAGGCTTACCATTCCCTCACGGTTTTGATTTTGGAAACTCACGAGCAACTTCCCAGTGGGTCACCCATCATAGGATTGCTCTAGCCCCCTTCTTGCTTAACTTCGGAGTTCCTACGGAACCCGAAGCCAGTGAGCTCCCAAAAGGCCTCGTGCTAGGTAGGGATGGGAATATACATTTAAGGATCATTCTCCTGGGCGATATGGGATGTCACAATCCACCCCCCTTAGGGGCCCGACGTCCTCGTCGGCACACACGCGACCAGGGTTAGGCTCTGATACCAAATGTCACATCCCGGCCCGGGTGGGACCACTTCCCGGGCCCGACTCCACTACCGTAGCACGATATTGTCCGCTTTGGGCTTACCATTCCCTCACGGTTTTGTTTTTGGGAACTCACGAGCAACTTCCCAGTGGGTCACCCATCATGGAATTGCTCTAGCCCCCTTCTCGCTTAACTTCGGAGTTCCTACGGAACCCGAAATCAGTGCGCTCCCAAAATGCCTCGTGCTAGGTAGGGATGAGAATATACATTTAAGGATCACTCTCATGGGCGATGTGGGATGTCACAATCTATGTGATAGATTATTTTTTATAATCAATGTGTCACAAATTAATGTGTCTTGCATGTAGGTATATTATGATTTTTCGTACCTTTTAGTTAACCGAAGTGTTATTTGCTGACTGGATTTGAAGGCTTTGTGCTTTGAAGTCAAATTTGACATCAATGTCAAATTTATTTTTAATTCATTTTAGGGAAAACTTGATATAAGTCCAATTTTTTAAGCCAATAGTAGGAATAGTTCAATTTATTAAAATAAGTCCAATTCCTTAAATTTAACTATTTAATTATCAATAATTATCTATTCAATGATAAGATTTATTATAAAAATCAAATTTCTTCCTAATTATCTCCTTGATTATTTCTTTATTTTTATTTTTTATTATTTCTTGTTCATCCTCCTTCTTTAAGCCCCATTTATATATTTTATTTTTAATTTTTATAATCAACCTATATCACAGGTTAATTATTTTTATGTATCTATATAATAGATTCTTTTTTATAATCAACGTGTCATAAATTAATGTGTCTTGCATGTAGGTATATTATGATTTTTCTTACCTTTTAGTTAGGTTTCATATCTCGCTTACAGGTATAATATATATTCATATATTTGTTACTTGAGTTAAGGTAGAATGTTTTGTGGATAATTTATGTTAGTATATTAGTTTTTGTTGTTGTAAGATATTAATTAGATTTTTTGGAGTTGAAAAATGCATAATATTAGAAGATTTTTAATTGATTTTTAATATTTTTAAAAAAATATAAAACGAGTATAAAAGAAATAAAAACATGTAATTGGATGACTGGACTCACTCCTAAAAATCATCTATGTAATTAGACCTAGATCTAAAAGCCCCTATTTTTAGTGGGTGAGAAAATAAAACAGGTGAGAGGACATAAACATCACGTCCTTCTAATAATAGATCTTATAGTAAAAGCGATTATGAGCATAAATAATTTAAAATGGGGTCATATGATTATGAATATAAAGACTCGTCCGAATGTGCTTTAAAAATAACTGAAAATGCTTTTAATGAAATTACTTTGAATGCTTTTTAGAAAAGACATCAAATATTTATTCAACTGATTTTTCAGAATTCACTTAAACTTTTACTAAAAATTGGTTTTTAGTTCTTAGACAAGCATCTCAAACAAGCAATATGATTGCCTCTTTCGTACCTACATTTCTTGCGCTATAAATTCGAACATAATTTATGCAAAGGACTCACAACACGTGAGTGTCCTATAGTTTTTTATTCGGTTGCATCCATGCATATATTTATGTATACGCACGTCATTTAACGCAAGCCATCTGAAAAGGAGGCCTAATAAATGATGGGAAAATGATTCTTGCTAGATCATTGTTTTTAAGATTCTAGGAATTTTGTGATTATAACCGTTCATCGTATATCGTGTGTGACATCTCACATCTTTCAAGGGAGTGATCCTTATATGTATATTCTCATCCCTACCTATCACGAGGCCTTTTGGGAGCTTACTGGCTTCGGGTTCCGTCGGAACTCCGAAGTTAAGCGAGAAGGGAGCTAGAGCAATCCCATGATAGGTGACTCATTGAGAAGTTGCTCGTGAGTTCCCAAAAACAAAACCGGGAATGGTAAGCCCAAAGCGAACAATATCGTGCTACGGTGGTAGAGCGGGCATGGGAAGTGATCCGCCCCGGGCTGGGATGTGATATCGTGCGATTAGAAATCATTTCAAAATTTAAAATTAAATACGAATAATACTGAATAACAACTAATCGCACGATGTACGATAAACAGTCACAAACCGAATGCTTTTCTTAAATGACGTCCTTATAGATTTGGTTGTATCTGTACGGTCACAGCGGTGGGTGCAAAACATAAGCATGCACGTCAAAAGCACCGTCCAAACCAAAAGCTTTTTGTTCCACCAAACTTTCAAATTTATTAAGGCTTGTTTGTAACTGTTTTTAAAATGATTTTAAGCATTTTTTGAGAAAATATTTTTAAATTTTAAAAGTACTTAAATCCTTATTGTAACACGTGCTTCTTGTACACCGTAATTCCAAGTGTTTTATTATGATTTATTTACATTTTTATTAAAAATTGACTCAAAATATTTTTACAAATTTTTTTTTTAATTATTTTAAAAATATTTTCAAACAAGTTTAAATCGAAAGAAACAAAAAGCAAAAGAATTTTTTTTTTTTTTTTTACTTTTGAAATTTCTCTGTTTTTTTCCAAAATAGCAGCCGGAAACCGGTTGGGAGTTGTGACACATGATCATTTAAGGCCTCTCTTTTTCATTCAACCACTTCAAAGATCTTTTTAGATCTAAATTAATAGCTCCCACACGAGTCACCACCACCCTTAAGTTAGTATATAGTAACTTTCAAGTTCGAACTTTGATTGTTTGATGTTTGTTCGTAATTATGGTATGCCGACCTATTTCAGTGTCAATCAAACTCATAATTTATGCTGATTTTTAATTAGGTCACAAAACTAACAAGTTATTACAGAAGAACTAAAATAACACAATAATTTTATTTGTATTCTGACAATGAAATGCATAAATATGGGAAGAAAAAAATTGAAAGACATCCGAAGTTCGAATATTTTGCCAAACTTCTTGTCGTTTTACAGTGCTAAAATGTTTTACAATCTTTGCAAAATCAATGAAAATTATGAGAACCTTTTCATTGTTTTTTTACTTCCAAATCAATGGATCCATCAATTGGATGTTGATGCTAATGGCATACAACAATAGGAATTAACTTGGCTTCTTGAGGAGGAATTCTTCCTCATTTTATTTGGTGATTGATTTACAGAACTTAAACGTATAATTTGAAATGTTAATATTATAAATCACTTTATCAAGATCATTTATATATAAACTCAATATAATATGAGATCATTTAGTCAACAAACTATACAAAAACAAATTGATGGATTCGGTAAAAACATTATGATCCGTATAGCTATTTGCTATCATTAAGTGACTAAACGACTTTAATTTTAATTGATTTTTTTATACAAATGATCTTTTAAAATATAAATGGATCTAATCATAAACATGAAATTTTGTAAATCGAACACTGCTCTCGTGACAATAATTTGCACAAGTAGTCTTAAATTTGTCTCCAATAGCATACACTGATTAAGTTAAAAGACATATTTGCCCTTTTGCAGAAGTTAAAAAAGTATATAAGAACTATACATATGCAAAGTAATAAGGTAGCTAGCTAGTAGTAAGAGAGCTTAGACATGGCTTCTTCCTCTTCTCCACTCTTCACATCTTGGCAGATTACCCTCATTACCCTCACCACCATCTCCTTCCTCTCCTCCTCCTCCTTCCCCGCCTCCGCTGCAGCAACAAAACAAAACCCTACATCGCCCTTCAAGAAAATCTACGCCTTTGGTGACTCATTCACAGACACAGGCAACACAAGATCCATCACAGGCCCTAGCGGCTTCGGCCACGTCTCAAACTCTCCCTACGGCATCACCTTCTTCCACCGCCCCACCAACCGCTACTCCGACGGCCGCCTAGTCATTGACTTCGTCACCGAGTCACTCTCCTTGCCCTACTTGGCACCCTACCGTGTCGTTTCGAGCAATGCCTCAGCAGACTCAACTCACGGAGTTAACTTCGCCGTCGCGGGTTCCACTGCCATAGAGCACGAGTTCTTTGTGAAGAACAACCTCAGCCTTGCCATCACTCCTCAGTCTATCCTGTCTCAGCTGCTTTGGTTCAACAAGTTCTTGGAAAGTAAAGGTTGCAAAGTTGGAGGACCGGAATGCAAATTTGATGATGCACTTTTTTGGGTTGGAGAAATCGGAGTCAATGATTATGCTTATACAATTGGATCTGCTGTGCCAGGTGATACAATTCAGAAGCTTGGGGTCAGTAGGGTTACTAGCTTTCTGCAGGTATGATTTTTAATTTTGTTAGATTTTTATGGGTAGAATAAATGGTCTGAAAAATTGTATGTTTTTAATTTAGTTTTGGGAAGTGATTTCAACCCATCGTATTTTTTTCATTACACGCCCATTTTTCATGTTTGGTTTTCGGATCAGAGAGAATTAAGGAACAAAATGCATATGAGTCTGCAGAAGGAGAAACGTATAAAGTAGTGTACGGAAATCATTTTCTTTCTTTTTTCACCTAACTAGAATTATTTGTCTAACACAAACTCAAATGCCTAAAGTCAACATGCATAATAAATCTTCAAGTTGTAGTCTAATATCCTTGTGGATAGAGTTTTGAGTTTCTACTATTGCATCTCAGGTTTGAAACTTTTCCATTTTCTAAATAATATAATAGTTTCGAACCTCCTTCCTTCCCTTAATAATAATTATTTAAAAAAAAAATGTTCTTCAAGTTGTTTTGGTTATGAGTATAAAGTCCTATATATTTCTCTCCTTTTTTGGGCGGATTCCTATTTCTGCTAAATCACATTTTCAATCTCTTTAATTTAATAAAGTTCCACTTTCATTCTCTATTTTCGATTCCAAAAACGACAACGAATTTGGATTAATTTGCAAACTACATGACAAATTCGAATTCGACGTAGTTGGAGATACATGAACGAAAGTGTAATTTTATACCCATCACGTTGGCTATGTGAATCATTTGACACACCATGTGGTGTAAATAAATGTGGTCTCCATTGCATTACTCTCATGAATTCAATTGCATTGAATTTGGTCTTTCGAAGATAAATACTAAAGCTAGAAATTAAGCTTAATAATAAATTTAAAAGAAAACCGTAGTACATGATACGTTTTGGACTTGGGCTGATTGGAGAAATGCCTTCAATGCTTTGCAGGCACTGTTAAAGAAGGGTGCCAAATATGTTGTTGTCCAAGGTCTGCCACTTTCAGGCTGCTTGCCGTTGGCGATGACGTTAGCGCCGGAAGACGACAGAGACAGCATCGGATGTGTCAAGAGTGTCAACAACCAAACCTACAGCCATAACCTTGTGCTCCAAGCAAAGTTGCAAGAACTCAGGAAACAGTTTCCCCATGCTGTCATAACCTATGCTGACTACTGGAATGCCCATCTCGCAGTCATGAAGAATCCGAGCCAGTACGGTTTCACGGAGAGCTTCAAGGCCTGCTGTGGGAAGAGCGATGACCCCTACAACTTCGACGTGTTTGCCACTTGCGGCACGCCTTCTGCCACCGCCTGTAAAAGCCCGTCCCAGTACATCAATTGGGATGGAGTTCATCTCACTGAAGCCATGTACAAGGTGCTTTCTGATATGTTCCTAAAAGGCAACGCCACTCACCCTCCTTTCAGTTCCTTGTTGGACATGAAACTGCATAACGGGTGAATGGCCTGCCTTCGGATGATCAGATTCATCTTTTAGTACTTTTCTGTGTTGCTTGTGATCTCTTGAGAGTAGATATTTCTGTATTTGAAGTATGCTCGAGAGATTCTTGAACTGTTTACTATGTATAATGTAAACCTGTGTGAAAGATGACCCTTTTTAAATCTGATCACGAATTCGGACCAGATTTCTTCGAATCATAACTTTTTCTGATTGCCTTCCATCACAAAACCAAAATTGCATAAGAAAAGAGGTGACTCGTGTGATATATATTTCTGTCTCTTACACAAACCATATACATTATTTTGCTTGGCATGAAGTGGAAAAGAAATTTACGATGTTAAAACCTAAACGGACTATGTACTCGTGATGGTTGGCAATCGCTTTTCTCTATACACCATTTCTAGTATGTTTGATCAAATTAAGTACTCATAATACATTAAGAACAACGCATCCGGGAGATCTCTGGGCAGTCTGTTGATAAAAAGATAGAACCGCAACATATCTTCCTTCAACACGGTTTGAGTGTCAACCACATCACTACCGCAGGTCAGAACCCACAAGTCCCCTGAGTTCACTCGTTTTATACTTCCCCGGCAAAATGGGCAAGATTCTGATCTTGTGTTCCTGTGATATATAAAGAGGCAAATATGTGAACAGTTAAAAATAATGAGCCAAATCATCATATGGTAACTGCCTAACACTGGATGAAACTAAAGCGAGCAAAGGAAGAACAAATTATTTCGGAGATTAGGGAAGAACTACGTTATTCATACCAGTCGCGGTAGCAGTTAATGCACATTGCATGGCAGCAGTTTGGCAAAACCATTTTGGTGCAAGTTACTAAGCAGATGCCACATTCATCTTCTCTCTCCAAGTCCACATCCGAAAGCTTTATCTTATCCCCATATGGTTTCCTCGCAGCCATCTCTAGAGCTTCCTCTTGGGTGATATCCATCTCCAATGAATCACCATGGAGACACTGAAGGGACGGCAATATAACATCTGCAGTTTTATGTTGGGAAAGACATGAATAATTATGAATTGCAAAAACAACGCTGCTTCATGCGTTTTGAAGTTTAAAAGCAGACCAAGATGTACGCTTCTGTAAAATTGAAATTACAGTAGGAACGAGACCCATTAAAAGAATTAGTCATCAACTTTCGAAATCCTGAAGTGAAGTTATGTTATGCACCAGACGGGCTCGTTTTTAAGTTTTCCGTAAAACATACGCAAACACCCATCCTCTATATAAGGTTCAACTTGCATCTTATACGGATGTTAAATCAACTACCAGAGTTAGAAGAAAGTTTACATACTGTAAAATTCGCTGATGGTAGCTTTCCTTCCACATGAAGAGATATTTGATCTCCCATCTGAGCGTACCTGAAATACAAAACCAACAAACACGCAAACATTCAAGAACTAGAATTCCATTACGAAAGGGGCAAAATTAAGCTGTAAATTTACATTAGAAACATAAGAACAGGCAAGGCAGAAACCAACCTTATATACAATTATGTGGAAAAGGTTTAAGTAACTTGAAAATAAACACGAAGACGAGCAATCAATCCACTGAAGCAAAAACAGGAAAATGTGTGCCAAATCACTGTAAACCAATTTCATTTGAAGAACCGTACCACCCTTGCTTCGGGGGATGGAAGCTGCCCTGCATTTTATTCAAGTAACATCAAAAGTCACTCCACTTGATCAACCACAAAAATGAAATATCTTCGTCTATTAACTCGGTGAAACATTCTAATGGTCAGCAACCCAAATTAAAAAATAAGGTACGCAACGACATAAGCCGATGCTCTTAAAACTATGATAGGTTATGGGCTGAACCTCACTATGGTTTTCAAATTTCACAGATTCCACAAACCCCAAAAATTAGTTCGATTTGAACAAGAAACCGGGATCTAATGAAGAATAATAGGCGGAATTCAGCAGCATATCCAAGATTATATACAGAAAAAACTGAAATTTGTTCTCAAAACCAAGATTATACTTCACATAAAGATTGAAGCTTGCGAAATGGGGTCAATACGACAACATAACGAAATTCAGATAACATAACAATGAAACCAGAAACAACGGGCATTAGATATACATCCAATGACAACACAAATGGATATTAGTTCCAAAAAAACTGCTGAAACAAAAAATCAACTCAACTCTCTCTCTCTCTCTCTCTCTCTCTCTCTCTCTCTCTCTCTCTCTCTCTTTTTGAAACAATCCATCATATAACCAAAACCAAACTTCATGTGGAAATCCAAGCCTAAGACATCACTCTCTGGTGGCCCTTTTGGATAGTGAGGAGTACAGTTTCAATTTTCAACCTCAGAACAGTAAATGCAGAATATATAAAACCACTAAAAATTAAGAAACCCACAACTGTATTCCACATTTCACAAACCCAATTTCAAAATTAAACATAAACAAAACCCAAACGAATAAATTTAAAAAAAGGTAGTAGTGTTGTACTTACAGCGTATTGGCATGCTGAATATCTGCCTCAAGAACCTTGAGAGAATCATGGTAAGAAGGCCTGGAAGCAAGCTGCTCATAGTAATCCAACATCTCTCACTCCTTTCCACTCAAAGTTTCAAACTTTGAAGCAAAAAATGGAAATTTGTAAGAGAGAGACGATCAAAAAGTAGGGAATGAAGAAAACCCAAAATTATGGGGGTCAAATTATTACACAAAACCCAAAGAAAAAGCTTGGGTCTTTGCCTAATACTGGTCTTTTGGAGACTCGAAGCAGTTGTGAGAGAGGCCAGTGGGGACCAAAACCCTCTGTGATCATCAAAACAACCTAATCTTGCATCAAACACTATATAATAATATATATATAGAGAGAGAGCGAGAGAGAGAGAGAGAGACTTGGTCTTTCTTCCTTGTGTTTTTGAAATTTGATTTGGTGATTGTTTGTTTTGATTATCCGCTTAAAATTGAAGTTTGCATTTTGTTGACTTTCTTAGAAGTTTGTGTTTGAATGCTTTAATTTTGCTTGGTTGAGGGGTTATGAGTAAATTGAGTAGGTTTCCTCTGCTTCCGATTGGAAGCATCTATTTTGGTCAGAAGTCTTGGAAGGGTACATTGCAGGCGGGAGCAACAGCACCACTTTTTTTTTGTTTTGTTTTTTTTTTTTTTTTTAAGAGTTGTTGCACTCACCTCAATGTCTTATTTCTCTAATCACGTTATATTTACATTCACTATAAAAAGTTAAAAAATTAAAAAATTATTTTCTCACCCACTATTATTCCTAAAATAACCCTTAATATATATATATAATTAGAGATAAACTTTTCTCTTAAAAAAAGAATATAAACAAATAATATTACTCTCTTATAAAAGCCTAAAAGCCAAAAAAAAAACCGAGGTCTTCTATTCTTCAACCTGATGTACACATTTGGTCGGGATTGAAAATGGAGAAGCTTACTCAAGTAAACCATCTCTCAAGCCCAAACCCCTGGGGGTTTTTTGTTGCAAGGAATGCATGTATGTGAGGTTATGCTAGATGATGATGGAGAATGTTGTCTGAAATTTCATTAAGGGAAGGCAAATAGGAGTTGTAGAGAGGTGGGTTCTGATTTGGGCAACCAAAATCCTAGGGATAAAAATATTTTAGTAACTATTCCAAAAAAAATATAAAAATAAAACATTAAGATGTGGATTTAAAAGAAGAGCACGGATTCTAAAGCAAAACAAGACAGAAAAATCCCAACTCATATTCCTTGAGGAACAAACCAAGAGCAATTTAGTTAGAAAAATATAGAAAACATCGAAACGCGGGAGTTTACTAGAAAAAAAAAAATACCATGAGCAGAATATGGAATTGTCTGACGCATAAGCATGGTGGCACTGCTTACCAGCTTCAATTTTCGTCAAGCTCCACGATCTCTCTAGTTATAATAGTGGACCCTACAATGAATTTGAACCGTTGTGTACGAGCAATGTACGAAGTAGCCCATTCTAAACACCATAGTTCACAGTATCTTTCCCAATTTGTCGCTTTAGGAGGAATTGGATGACCTGATTTCAAGAACACCTGCATAAAAGTACAACTTAATTAAACTAGACTACAAGAAATTTATAACTTAAAGTAAATGCATGCAATCCTTATAAGATCACCTGCAAAAATTTCCAACAATGAATCCTTATATCTATACCTGCACAAAATGATGATTGGAGAATTCAATGGCAATCTCCTTACATGCTGCTAGTGGTATAGGTGCTATTCTAAGAGGTGAAAATGTAGGAAATTGTACATCCAATAGGTGGATAAGTACCACACCATAACATGATGCAATAATATGGCCCATATCAGGCATAGTCATCCATCGATCAATGTTTTCACAAGTTTCAAAATATCTCAATGCATACTTCAACTCATGGACCCTAATTTCAGACCCATATAGCTTGGAGTAGCAATTTGAGTACGTCTCTAACTCTTGTAATAAATCTTTTCGCACTTGTACCCATCTATCCTCATTATAACCCAATAATGATGTAATTGCCCTGAAATCACAATGTCCATCAGTTGCCACATCTTTTACAAGAATAATGTATGGCCTCAATGCTACTGGAAATGCATTAGTTAACTCAATTGGCTTAACTGAACGAGCGCGATGCACCTTCTCCTTTGGTCGCCTTTTTAGTTTTGAACTCATTTCAAGACAAAGATCACCTAGTGAATAACTTCCTTACTCCGATTCCACAATCTCAAACAATGACGGATCACAACGAGTAGATTTATCCGTCCTTTTCCTTTCCCATGATGTCTCAAATGTTCCTTGGCTACTTCCAAGATGTCTTTTTAATTTAACATGTGAAGACTCAGCCTGTTAAAGTAACAAGGGTTTAGCAATCTCACTAGAAAATGAAAATGAAAATAAAGTAACAAGTGATAAATGCTTACCTATTTGAGGTTGTATTCCCAAAGTGCATAAATTTATCGATCCATGCTACAACAGACCTTTCTTTCTATGGATTCAACCAAGTATCTATCACATATTGAAGCATCTCTTAATACATACTAAACTCATTGCATAGTTGTTTTGTTTGCCTTATGAAATCGGCTTTAGTAGAAGATGTAACCATTGTATTCCATTTCTCCAAAAATCTATCGCAATCTTCCTTGGACTTCTATAATTTTTTGAACTTGGCTAACACTTTATTATTGATGTGCCATCTACATAATAAATGCTTACTTGTGCCAAATATAAGTCTAATGGCCCTCATCAAAGCCATTTCTCTATCTGTCACAATAACATCAGGCGTAACAATACCATCCATGAGTCCTCGCAATATACTCAAGGCCCAAACGTAATTATCTTCTCGTTATGCAGAAAGATAACAAAACCAACAGAAAATGTCATATCAGTTGATGTAACTCCAACAATTTCTAACAATGGCATATGATACCTATTGGTCTTGTACGTACAATCCATAATCAAAATATGTGGAAATGCATGTAACAATTCCAAACAAGTCAGGTGTGTCCAAAACAAGTCCAAAATAGTATTAGTCTTTAGGCAACTCCTATGCCACTCAGTGTACCTATGCTTGGATAGCTTACTCATCAATTGTTGCATTTGGGACCTCCCACCTTTCTCCAAAAGCCTCAAACGTTGAGGTGCATTATAAGTTGTCCTCAATGTAGATACATTTCGTTCGTCTCTTCATTTTAGTGTAGTCAAAATCTCCTTTGGTTGCAGCAAAATTTTAGGCAGATCGGTCAATAACGAAGTCTTTTCAGACGATAATCTACCAGCAAATGAATGACCCTCCAAATGGCCTGCTGCTGTGTGATTATGCACTCCAATAACTATCGCCAATATCCAATCATCATCAATTGCTAGCTTTTTACCTTTTAATTGAAATGGGCATCCACATTTTTTCATTACAGAATTCCTTCTATCCTCATCCTTTATGTCTTTTTTGTGAATTTGATTTACATATTGTCCATTCATTTCACAACTCAATGCAAGTCTAGGGCTCCTGTTATCTTTTCCACCTTGATCGGATAGTAACGTCACAATAAAAAAACCATTGACCTTCCCAACTTCTCGAAGCCATTGTATTAATTCTTCTCTACTCTTGAATAACTATGTACCAAAATTGCACATTATGAATAAATATACAAGAGTATAAGTAAATCAATTGCATAGTCAAGCAAATATTACCTTAGTTGTGGTAAATTCACTAGTAGTCCACCATATGTGTACATGCTAAATTATTACCAGATTGATCTACATGCTGCAAACGAATTCCACCGTACGTAAATAAATGAGCATTACATCAAGTTGAAAATAGTGCTAATTAAGAAAGGGATTTGTGTGTAGGTTTCGGAGACAACACATCAAGTTGCACGATTATCAATGTCAGTTGCGACAAACATGCCTTACTTGAATTATTACCCTAACCTAATGAAAACGAATTACAGGAATTCTCATAGGAAAACGTGAAACAAATTGCACCCTAACCTAATGCAAATTCAAATAAAAAGTCATAGAGCTATGGTTCAATTGTACGATGTCGACAAATCAAGATGACCCACATAAAATTATCTTTTACCTCTTCGACGGAAACATAATCATCTACTTCTTCCATAGAAACGTTATCTTCTAAGTTCATTCTTTTTGCTTTCTCTGAATGATTTTGCTTTCTCTAAATGAAAGGAGATGGGAAGGGTGAGTTAGTGTTTAAGGGAGACAAATCGTCTAAACACAGCGTGAGAGTTATCACACCCAAACTTTTCTTTTTTCTTTTTATTAAAAAAAAAAAAAGTAACGCAAAAGGGGGTAACTAAGGTCCTTATTAGTCATTTTACAAATGGTCAAATTTGTAATTAAAAAATTCATAAGAAGATAAGACATTGGGATGGGAATAATATTTTTTTTTTCCATGAGGATTTAAAAAAATAAAAAATAAAAATTGGCACCTTAATTTAGCATTTTATTATGATTTGTCCCCTGCACCATCAATATAATTTCATTTTGACTCTCGTGATTCTGAGAACGTGCCAATTCTTTTATTTTTTTGACAAACGATAGTGTTATTGAGTTAATTTGTTAAATGTTAAGGGGATGAAGATCATGAAAATCGAATCTCAGCATGATGTATAGACATTTTTGCTTTTTACCGTCATGATAAAACCTCATCTGCGAAAACATACCAATTCGCCTTCTCTATTGTGTCACTGACATCTGGCAAATGTTTCATCATTTTGAAAGGTTGTTTTTGCCCATTCAAGCCAAGAAAATTAACAAAAAGTATGATAAGGTTGGTGAATATGAACAAATTGGCACCTTTTAAAGAATAAAACCAAATTGAAAGTTCATGTGGTGAACCAAAAAATCGTATTAGGAGTCTGCTAGAGATTGTTTACAAAAAGCCCAAAAGTGCTCTCTACAATAAATAAAAAAAGGTTTTTAACTATATTTAAAAGACATCTTCAAATACTTCTTCAATTTCAACAAAGTATTGATATTTTGAATAAAAATTCAAAGTATTTCTAATAAAAATATTTCTAACAGAAGCGCTTATAAGAATATTTGATTTCTGCATAACCAATTGAACTAAGTTCAAGGGCACTACCAAAATTTTCCCTTTAAGCTTATGCTCTCTCTTCCTCTTCAAAGACAAAAGTTTTCAGAGATTTTTGCAACCCAAAAGCTCACTCACTGGTAGGAAGTCTTCCTTCACAATTTAGCTTATTTTGTTCTTGTAAATTTTTATTCAGTGACTTTATGTTGTTTTTTTTTTTTCACGATAGAATGAAGGTTTTTTTTTTTTTTTTTTTAAAAAAAAATTTAATTTATTTATGTTGGGGTCGTGTATGTTTAAGGGAAAAGCTCTCACCTTTAAGCGAAAGATAGATTCTTTTTTTCAATTTCTGCACTCATGGGTGTTTGTTTGGTCTTGATCGTGAAGAGTTTATGGTACATTGTTTAATTTCTTCTTCTTCTTTTTTTTTTTCCTTTTTTTTTTTAATTTATGTATTCTTTTCTCCATTTTTTTAAAGATCAAATGGATTTCATTCAAAGACATCAACCAAAGTCATAATATTAAACGGCATGTAACAAAGAACGGCCTCTAAAAATGTTTTAACCGAGTAAAACTCAATGGAAAAAAGCCCCCTAAAGAAAGCTTGAGGCCACACATGCAAGGCACGACTAATTCACTGTTACAGACTCCTTATGAATACACTGCAATAACCACGGTGGAATCGTATCCATCTAAAACGATAATTCCTGACATTGTAAACTGTACCGAGCTAGAATAAATAGTTTTTAGCCTTTCTGTTAGAATCATGATTGTTTAGCGAAAACGTCTCTTCTTTTTTTCCAGCGAAAGGAAGCTTATTGTTTTGTTTGTTCGGGTCTGATGGGTGTCTGTGTAAGTCATAATCGTGAAGCTTAAAGTACATTGTTTAACTTTAAGTTACCCTTGCAAAAGAATGTCGCAGTACGTCTGATTTTCGGGTTCTTGTGGGCAATAACTAGCCTTCGATTTAGCGTCACACATTGTACATGCCTCGGGTTAGAGAAGGAACTCGTATTTGTACATGACTCGGGTTCAAGCCCTTCGTAAAATTATGGAATGATGTGTTAGTGTTTGGATCCGATTTTACACTATCAGCCCGAGTAATCGAGGTCGTTGAATGAGCAAAATTCTGGACTGTCGGATGACTTTGAATATTAAGAGGCCGTGATTTTGTACGCACTCGCCCCGAATACTTTAAGTCGTTGGATGAAGGAGGTCATAATTGATATTACCATTTTATTAGGAATTTATTAAAATGGAAATTATCTTACAATTGCGATGTGAGAGTCAAATATATGAAAGAAGTAACAATTGTACAAGGACTATGTGTGGCTACGCATTGTGCAGCTTGGTTGGTTCACATCATGATCAACACAGAAAAGTGCTACTTATCAGAATCTAAAGATAAGACAGCATGCGGAAATGGGAGATATGATCAGGTTGAATTTTTTGATAATGCACAGTTTGCATTTAATTGGAAAGAAAGATGGGATAAAAAAAGCAAATATTGATGCAATTAAATTGCAAGTTGCGTTGCATGCATGGATGCTTCTGAGCAAAAATAAAGGAGATGCCGCACTCTTCAGTTTGCTAGCAATGGCATATTCCTGTTTAAGTTGGAATTATCATGATGATGATCTGGTGAGTTGGTGATAGGATATGGCACGTGGTACATGGAAATTTGAAGTTAACAACAACTCTAAATACGAGCCTTATCAAGTGACTAGTGTATCTAGTCTGAATAGAAGGAAAGTACAATTGCCAATCCTTCCCAGATATCGAGATAATGGCGAGGGATATTGTGATAATTATCTCAAGAAAAGTGTTCTGCTTTTGACTGGAACTACACGGGTTGGCTACTAAACACACAGTCACTATAAATGCAAGAGGTCGTGCAACATGAAAAGCTCTCCAATTCAACACACAACTGTCCTGCGCAAACTTCTTAAACATCTTAAGATTTTTTATTTTCTTTTTCCGCCAACACATCTTCAGTTTGGATAAATAACATTGTGAAGGCAACCGGTGAACACCTTTAGTTTGAATAAACAACACTGTTGCCGTAGAATCAGCCGACCAAAGAGCACGTTCAATTTGGATAAACGGCAACCGGTGAACACCTTTAGTTTGGATAAACAACACTGTTGCCGTAGAATCAGCCGACCAAGGAGCACCTTCAATTTGGATAAACAGCACTGCGTCGAGGCCGACTGGTTACTTGTTCAAGTCTCGGTCGAGAAGGGTTTCCGAATCCTTATTGGCAGAGGTCACCTCATTAGCCTTCTCGACAAAGTGAGGTGTTACAAGTTACTACATTTGGCACATTGAAAACCGAATTTGATATTGAATTTCGCATAACTAGCAGTCTTGTCTTCAGGCTCTAGAACCCGAAGGTCGAGACGTCTTCCTTTCTCGGCCGTAGTCGCAAGATCAAGTAGTCAGCAAGCGCAACGCAACATCAACATCAACAAATTTTACTCCTTGGCCGAGCTCGGCTGACGATTTGGCACGCCCCGCATACAATTGAAGGACATAATTAGCTTATTAGTTACTCGACCTGCGTACCACCTAGGCTTGGTAGTTTTTAAAGTCAACATTTAGGTTCACACTTAATTACAGTGAGGCAATCCCTTCAAACTACAAATATTTTTCGCATTTTTTCACTCATTCAGTTGACGTTGTTTGTATCGAGAGTAAGTAGCGATTCTGATGGATGAAACACGCTCACATCATGACGATTCATACTAAGATTGAGAAGTGAGACCAGCTTAGTTTATAAAGCTCCACTGGCTAGAGAAGTGGTGACTACAGCAATTCCTTAGCTTCGGATGCATCTAAGTTTGATGGGACATGAGAAAAATAACTCTGAAACCAACGTAAAAAACGCATCACCTTCTGATGAAGATTCAAGAACCAACAAGAAGCTTGTCGTCATCTCTTCCCAACAGCTGCTGTGAATCCTAATGAAGATCAGGCAAGACGCAATTAAATTCCATGCTCCTACCTGTTTTATTGTGGGTTTCCTGAGTGTATAATGTCTGTAGTATACATAGTTTTCTTTGTGTTCAGTATCTTAATTTTGTTTGTTATATACTCTCAATGTCATTGGCAGGCAAATAAGCTTTACTGGAACTCCAGAGTCATTTGGTATTCCGTTAACTACAGTACAGCTAAATGCAGGGGTAACATTCGAGCTTGTCGATGCAGCGTAGTCAGATTTCTAATATGATTAAAAGAGAAAAGGACATTGAGAATAGGACATTGCGTTTCCTGTGTCTGGAAAAATCTGAACCTGTCGATCAAGTTGAAACCTTTCCAAGCTCATCGTTCTCCTGTTTGCAGTGCTACCTCAATCTTGTCATGCAATTTGCTGTCCCAATATGCTGACATATTATCTATTCAGTGTTCTGTTAGTTTGACACAATCTTGTAAAGTCAATCAGTAGATCATTGAAGTTTTACGTTCTATCAATATATGGACATTGGAAAAAAAATAATCAATGTGGAAACTTGAACGCTTAATTATCGTTATGTACAGAATACACATACACAAGTGTTTTCGTTTTCACAGAATGGTGCATCTGATAGTTACAAACTTCTAATTTTGGAGATGTTCATGAGCAAGCGGATTGTTATAATGGATGCGCCCTGTTTGATCGAGGTCCTAACCCTGCGTTCGCCTTGCATGTGTGATCATTTTTTACTGGATACCAAGCATTCTTTAGGTTTTGCTTGAGTTAAGTTTCCTCCCTTCGATTGTTATGCAGGAGCTCCCATTGCGCTTGCCAATACGCATGACTATCAGAGGAAGGCCAATACGCATGACTATCAGAGGAAGGCATACACCAGATCGGAGGGTAATTTTCCTTCAAAACACAACAATAAGATTGTGGCCATTCCTCTACATTGATAGTTTTTTCCTTCAAAATTTTGTCTATTGGTCGGGAAGCTTTCAGCAAGCTAAACAACATTAGTATCGAAGATGCATCTGAAGATTCTGAACGCATATATATGACACTTTTTTGTGATTTATATGTACCGTGTGATTATTGCTATTTTGTACCATCTCAACAGACGACCTTACGTATCAAACTCTAACAGATGTAAGGTCCACAAGTGCGAGTTTTACCTCTACTGGAGAAGTCTTACGCAAGATGGTTAGTTCAGATGGTGGAAATGGTTACACTCTTTTTATGTAGAGCTGCAAAACCAGCATGCAGGAATCACGTATTAGGTTGTAGTCTAACAAAGTTTGACCTAGTTTTAGTTCTATCGTGAGCAAGGAACCCTTGATGGATTCTGACTCTTGGGTTTTGTCTGTTAAAACATGCTTTTGCAGTAATTCTCGAACATATCTTTGTCCATGATATGTAATTGTCTTAAGTAGAAAAAAATGCTGGTCTTTAATCACAGATTGCATAAATTACAGCAAAAAGGATGCTGATCTTGAAATATTAAAGAAATAAAAAATTGACAAATTATCCATGCATCCAAAGTCCTGTATTCGAGTCCCTCCTTTCACAATATCACTTGTATAATAAATATAGGGAAGCGTTGTTGGCATTCCAAAAATCTCATTCTACACTTCTCACAAGTGTATATTTTTCTTTCCAAATATAGAAAGTTTGGAGTGTAGAATGAGATTTTTGGAGTGCCAATAACAATTCCCTAAATATATGGAAAAAAAATTCAAAAATAAAAACCACTAATTACAAAAGGGTCCTCCTAAAATCACCCAAAAACAACAATTTAATCAAAAAGTGGCTTCAAATAACTTCAATTGCTGAGTCTGCAGGAGCTGTGGCAGACACTTGATTTTGTTCTCTTCCCACCATTGTTTTCATCTTAATCAACCACTTAATCAAGATTACCACATAATCATACAGATTGAGAGCAATGTAGAGCCCAATGCCACCAATAATCCCATTTGCTATGGAATAAGTGAGAGGCATTAGAACCATGGTCATGAAAGCAGGCGCAGCTTCTTTCATCTTCCCCCAGTTTATGTCCTTCAGAACCTTCATCATCATCACCCCAACCATCACAAGTGAAGGCCCTATAGCCCATGGAGGCACACTAGACAAAAGAGGAACAAAAAACAACGACACGAAAAAACACAGACCGATGGTCACTGCAGTCAATCCTGTCCGCCCGCCTTCTCTCAAACCCACTGAAGATTCTATGTACGTTGCGATGGGGGTCACCCCGAGTGCAGCCCCCACGACTGTTGACCCTGCGTCAACCAAGTACGCCGAGTACTCACCTTCGAACCCGCCTCCGTCGTTCACGAAACCGCCCATTTCGGCCATGGTGTACAATGTGCCTGTGGTGGCAAGAACATCGACATAAAGCAAGGTTACCAGAGCCACCCAAACCTCAGACCTATTGAAATTGGTGAAGCTTATAGCCCCAGCTGTGGATTGAATTTTGTGAAAATCTACCACCTTTTTGAAATAATGGAAATCCGTGTCACCAATTTGTGTGTTGGGAAACACTGTCACACTTGTGCCCCGAAACCATGATATAAATGTGACAAAAACGATGCCGTATATCATGCTGCCTTTAATCTCCTTCATTAGGCCATAACATGTGATTATAAACCCAGCTGCACCCAGCCAGAACTTTGGGCTGTGCATTTTCCCCCCAAGGCACTCACCAGTTGCTGGGTTTGTGTTAGAACAAGCTGTGATTGTCACCAATGTGGATGGGTCTGGGCCCACCAGGCCCACTCCCTGGTGGATTTGTAGGCCCACAAAAGCAATGAAAAGCCCAATTCCTGCTGCACAAGCAAGTCTAACTGGATGAGGGATGAGCCTGGCCAGCCTTTCTCTTAGCCCAAAGGCAGCAATTGCAAGAAAAGCAATTCCCTCAAGTAACACCACAGCAAGGGCAGTTTGGTAAGACAACTTCCCACTTCCATGAAAACCCACCAAATTATAGGCCAGATAAGCGTTTGGTCCCATCCCTGGCGCTAACCCCAGGGGTAGATTAGCCAAAACGCCCATAGCAATCGACCCGATCATGGCTGATAAAATTGTGCCAACAATGAGGTCACTCTTGGTCTTTGCAAGGCAGTTTTGGTATCCTTCGTTGGGAAGGATCATGCAACCCGGGGTGACGGTTTGGTTCGCCATGGTGGAGCAGTCGGCAATGGAGCAAGTGCCGCCTGAGTCCGCGAGGATGGTGGCGTTGACGGAGATGATGTAGGCCATGGTGAGGAACGTGGCTAGACCGGCACGTAGTTCCTTGGTGAAGCAACTATTTCTTGCTTCTAACTTGAAGAAGTTGCCAACTTTGCTCTTTGAAACTCCATCGTTTAAGCGTTTCTCTAGTTTGCTCCATGACTTGCCTATTTTTTTGAAAACTCCACCATTTCCCATTGCTGCACATAACTCTCTCCCCATCTCTCTCTCTCTCTCTCTCTCTCTCTCTCTCTCTCTCTCTTGCTTTGGTGTGAATGTCTTATGCTAGGGTGGTGGTTAGAGTTATATATATTTTTGTAGCAAGATGCTTGAGGTGGCCAGGAAGAGAATCTTCTTGGATATATTACAGGGAGTTTTAACGAAAGACTCTCGGTACTGTTCATTTTTAACGAAAAATCATATTTTCACATTTTTCTGATACTATTCACTACACCTTTATTTATCATTTTTCATTAAAACTAAAGTTTTTTTGAACTCTTCTTTAATTTTCCTTATATTATAAGGACAAATGGGCACCATGCAGGGCAAAAAGTGTGAAAACCTGAAATATAGGAAGTGGATATCAAATCTTCTCATTTAGCATCGTTGCATTTACGCGCATTTAAAATCGTCTCAACCGTTTGATTGATCTAATGAATTTTACCTATCCACATGATAATAGTTGCAGTAGACAACATACCTAATTTGTTTTTTAATTTTCTATATCCCATTTTTCAAATCTCATCGCCTATCGCTACTAAAAGAATTTACGCCATTTTTCCCGTCTTTCACTCTTTTTTTCTTTTTTCAGACATTCGTCATTTTCTCTTCAAATCTATAATTCACTTTTTCTAATCACAATATAATTTTCCAACACGTTCTGATTAAATATATATATATATATATATACATTTTTTTTCTTCTAAATCAGTAGAAAAAATTTGTGGGAACCAGTCTGACACAAACATGCAAATTGAGAAATAATCTGGAGTTCGAAAGCATTTTAGGGTCTATTGCTTTTAATTTTTTTGTAAAAAGAGGATGAGAGATTAATCTGACCCAAAAGCAAACTCGATTAGATTTCATATCGATCAATTGCTCAGAGTCATCTGATACAAACGAAATATGGAGTAAATGACTTATCTTAATTTGTGCAAATTGTATATCAGTTTAGAGTTCCAAATTTTGAGTATAATTATGATGAAAGTGATCGAAGGGGAGATCGATCGAGAAGAAAAGGGTGAGTGCTACGGTGTTTTAGTTGGATATTAAGGCTGGCGTAGAATAATTAAATGCCATCGGATTAATCTTATTCTAAATATGTGTAAATGTACGAATGCTAAATATGGACACTCGGGATCTGAAGAAAGTAGTAGGGCATCCCAAGCGTTTAATCACATGGTGTCACCAATTCACCAATTTCTAAGATGAAAATCGGAGGATATTTTTTCAAGCATTACAATGGTACATGTGTTACTTATCACATATTATAATATGGACGGACCACCTAATTAAACTTATGATATGCTGATGCTGGTCTGAGTTATTATAATTAGTTATAAATACTAAATATGATTTTTTTCCTATTGTGATTAGATTAACATTGTATAGTATTAATATAGATTCATGTATAACCTAACATGGTGTAATATTAGAGTAATGCTAGATAGATCAACTTTTTAAATTAAATTTACAAATTATATGATGTGCACATTAATTCAATACTTGAATAATAATTCAATTATCAACAAACACGTCATATAATTTGTAAAATTTGATTTAAAAAGTTGGTCTTTCTGACATTACTCATAATATTACCCATATTAATATAGATTCATGCATGTATAAAAATATTAGTAAAATGATATGCCTTATGATTTTTTTTTTTTTAAAAAGGGGGACAACTAGTGGCAAACCACGATTATCTATCCCTTCCAGGAGCCGAGAAGACTCACAGAGGCATTTCAATCTCCTCTTTGCCACAAGTCTAACTTCCACATCAACAGTGGATTTTGAACCCTGTGACAATCACACTTTGTCAAAAAGATGGCTGGTTTGGTTTTTTGAGGGAGATTCTAATAATAATTAGGGCAAATTGAAATTTAATAGTATAAAGAATAACTATACATTATGGCAAGTCAATACTATACGTGAGTTATTTATTGATGAAACGAAAGATTCACAATCATAATTTCATAGTTTAAAATTGTGAAAGATGTGCAATGGGTTTTGACTCTCCTCGTATTCTAGCCAAAAGAGAAGAAGATAGTTTTATGATGGCATCCCAAAATTGTGAAACATTTAACATACCATAAAATTGCCCTCAAGAGTTTCGAAAATTACAATTGAATTAAAACGAGTTAAGGTAATTCCGATCAAATCCTTCCCTTTCTTTTTGTTCTTTAAACTTAAAATTTCCTTCTGTGTTCTCATATTTCCTTTCAGCAGTCTTACATGGTTCACTTCCTACATCAACAAAGCACTCTCTATTTGGAGGGGGAGGATGATGTATTCCGCTGCTAGATATTCTTCCATAAATTTACTATTTTTTGTTGTAAAAAACCATAATTTTTTTTCAAACTTAGCATACAAAAGCAATTGTCACATGCGTGAACGTGTGTCAAGATGCTAGTTATGATGCAAATGATCGAAGGGGAAAACCCAAGGGAGATCGATCGAGAAGAAATTAAAGGGTGAGTGTTATGGTGTTTTGGTTGGATATTACAAGGCTGGCATATAATAATTCAAGACCATTAGATTAATCAAATGGTTAAGATTATACATGCGTTCAAATGACTAATGCTAAATGTGGATACTCGGGATCTGAAGGAAGTAGTAGGGCATTCCAGTTTCATCACATGGTGTCACAACTTTTAGGATGGAAACTGGATTAATATTTTTTCAATCATCACATTGATACATGGTATTATTAATTTACATGTTATAATATGGACGGCGACCTAATTAATTAAACTTAGAGAAAATTAGAATTCCCTACAGTTTTTCTATATAATTTAGATTAAACATTTGTGCCTTTTTAAAATTTGATTAAAAGGTTAGATTATAGGAAATTTGTTACAATATAATGTGCATATAACACCAAAATTATGACAAAAAAAAGTTTAATCAAATCACTAAAAGACATTTATGTTTGATCTGCCAAATTAAAAACTAAGGCGCCTATATCAAAAATCCCTTAAACTTATGTGCCATGCTTACCTGAGTTACTGTAATTATTTATAAATACTAAATATAATTTGTTTCCTATTGTGATTAGATTAACAAGGCATAGCATTAATATAGATTCATGTATAACCTGGTATAATATTAATATATATTCATGTGTTAAAAAATACTAATAAAATGATACACCTTATGGTGATGTGACAATCACATTTTCTCAGGAAAAATGGCTGGTTTGGTTGGACAAGGATTCTCTCTGGATTTTTTTTGTGGGAATTCAGAAATCAATCAATCGTGTCCATTTATCGTACATTGTACGATCAATTTTCGTTATATATTATTTATATTCAATTTTAAATTAATTTTTAACCATATGATATACGATAAACTGACACGATTGATTGATCATTCGAATTCCCACAAAAAGCATCCGGAGAGGATCCTATTCCGGTTTGGTTTATTGGAGGGAGATTCTAATAATAACTAGGGCAACTTGAAAATAAATAGCGATACAAAGAATAACTATATATATATATATTATGGCAAGCAAGCAACCTCTCTGGTTTTGGATTAAAAAGGCAAGTCAATACCATACTTAAGTCACTTAGTACTTATAAGTGAGATGTCTTAGGTTCGATTCTTGCCAAAGGCGAATTTGAACCACATTATTGCTAATATATTGTGAGGCTAAGTCCACCCCCTCCCTTTTAGTGTAGATAATATTTTTTGTTTCCAAAAAAAAGAAAAACACCATATGTGAGTTGCATATTTTTTATTGATGAAATGAAAGATGCAATAATCATAGTTTAAGGGCTCATTTGGAAGTACTTTTAAACTAATTGAAACTTTTTTTAGTGAAATGCTTTTTGAACTAATCCTTAGTAAAAATACAAGTAAATCCTGAAAAACACTTGCACTTCAAGTGCTTTTAGGATGAAAAAATATTTTTTTTCTTTCTAAAAGTGTTTTTAGTCATTTGCAAAACACACAAATGAATCCTTAAATTGTGAAAGATGTGCAATAGGTTTTGACAGTTCACTCTCCTAATATTCCAGCCAACAAAAGAAGGCAGTTTTGTGATGGCTCTCCTCTTACATTACGCATGTGATGATCCAGTATTTTGTGGCGACTCGCTAGGGTTTTGGAAATCTTAAATTCTGAACAACTTGAACGTAGATATTCGACAACCTAAACATGCTCTGTATGTGGGATGACAATCTTTGCTGGAGGAAGAGAAGAACAATTAGATTGACTTTTAAAAAAAATATTTGTTTACTATTTATATTGGATTTTTTTTTTTTTTTTATAAAGTCAATGTCTATAGAGGTATAATGTGGGAAATTTGTAAAACAAAAATGGTTGACAAAATGTATTATTCTTAAATAAATCCAAATTCATTGAAGGTTGGTATCAATAACCCAAATTCATTGAAGGTTGGTATCAATATAAACGGATATATTGCAACTAAATATACTAAAGTCATGCATTATAATCACTCATGCGAGTTTGATATCAATAACTTGAGAAACTAATTATTGTTTTCTATTGAAGTAGCGGAATATACTAATTCACGTATTAATTTTAATTATTAATTTCCTCATGTAATAAAGTATATTTGTAACTCGAATACATATGATAACAAAACTTGATCTTAATCACGTCGTTTTTGTGCCCACCTAATTATATACTTAATAACATTGCACATGACATGCAATCATGCAGGAAATGCATAATAAAATGTCTATCAAATCTCCTTTAAATTTGATATGATCTGGTTTCGTGCTCAAATTTTTTTAGGGTTTTGAAGAGGTTTGACTCCTTGACGACTAAACGATGAGGGAACGGTCCAGATTAATCTAACCTTGCACCTAAATCTCTTATCTTTACACAAACTCGGGCCCCAACAAGAAAATATATATGATTTTTGAGTTAGTTTTTACTTAATTATTCGCTTATTTATTGATATTAGATTGAGAATTCCAAAATCAAAATCTTTTAGGATCTAAAAATATTTTTATATTTATAATTTTAAGATCAAGGAAGCATCGTATCTGTTGTGGACCTTTAAGAGTGTTGGGGTTTTCCTAACTCTTAAGCTAAAATTTGTACTTAATTTTGGTTTTGTACCTTAAAATGTAGTGTACGGCTTCGAATTTGTGACGTGCATTAGCAATAAAAGAAAAATTGAAGTAAATAGTGGGCTATAACCTTCAAAAAGCCAATAATATAAATAAGAAAAGCTAAAGTATATGAATACGTTAAAAGATGTGAGTAACGCATGCAATTAAATAAATGAAAACAATAATATATTATTTAAAGGTGCCAAACCATTGTCACTTGTTGTCCACTAGTTAAAAGAATCTAGGTGGCCATCATTTAAACGCTGCAATCAAATTTTGCAGCTTAATTACACTTTATCTTAAATTAATTAGCATTAATATTTTAGCGGAGAAAAACGATCTCGTAACTAGTTGTATATGACCAGTTCTGTGTTTATATTTTCATTGCGTAATTAATCAAATAATAAGGGAAATATACACATTATTGTAAGAAAACTTAGATATATGAGTGGGCTTTCATTTTTCTCTAGCTATCTCTACCTCTATTCCTCATGTGTGGCTAATCACATGAGAAGACTCATTGGGACTTCGGTGCAAATGTGATCTTATTCATGCGTTAGATGGTTTCAACTTTTCACTCATCTATTTTTAGAAAAGAGTATACATATCGTTTCGTGGAAGTTCTAAAGAACATATTCGTGGGAGGGGTTTTTTTTTTTGGTGGATCACTTCGAAACCCTTTTGGAGGAGCTATAACTTCAAAACCACGAACCCTAATTACATTTATACAAGTTCTACTTTTTACCAATCGCATGCGCAGAATTGGAAATTTTATATATTGTACATGTGAAGCTTTAAACAACAGTGGGTTCTTCTTTTAAGAGACAAGAAAGAAGAGAAAATATTAATTTTTTGACACTATAAAAAGGAGAAACACTGAGAAATTAGTGTTAGGGTTTGGCATTACTTAAAAAAAGGTAAGGACCAAAACCCAAGTATAGGGAAGGGAACTTAGGGAAGAAGCAAAAGCAACGCCAGCAGCGTAGGTGGAAGAGGCACTACTTTTAAGAGGGTATCTCTCACAAAATTTTTGTCTTTAGATAAAAATGTGCTTGCTTAAATTTCTAATCGCTAAGTTGATAGTTTAATTTAGAGTTGTTATTGACATGTTAAAAATTATCATACACTTCTTTTATATATTACACATTAAAAAGAGAGAGTATTAGCAACCTTCTTATTTGGACATTTGCCTTTTACATTTTCGGCTCTCCTCATTAGTACATTGTTGCTTGATGATCAAAATCATTTACTTTTTAGATTGCCCTTTAGAGATTGTATATGTAAAAATTAAACTAAACCCGAATCGTTTTTTTTTTTTTTTTTTTGTCAAAAAACCCGAAATAGTTATTCAATAAATAGACGAATTAATTCACTTAAACACTAAACTTTCCAATGTTAATTGCAAAGTTAAATGATTTTTTATTTGGTTTTTTTTATTTTTATTTTTTATTTTTTTCAGAGTTGATCTTTAGAGGGTGATTTATAAAGTATATGGTTGTGGTCATCAAACTGCAGAATGAGAAGGAGATTCACAAAAATAGAACGCAAGAGCTCAAGTGAGAAGGTTACAAACATTCGAAATAGAGAACATGATGACTATTTTTTTAATACTAATTGACACCAATTTGCTAATTCATTTACCTAACACTCACTTAATAGAAAAAAAGTCAAAACTCATTGCCTTTTTTGGTGTTCTTGTCTTCAAAGTCTTAGGAAGTAGGAACTTAAAATACGACTTGCTATATAGTGGGATGATGCAAGGATTTTCTGGATAGAGATTAGTGTTGTGATATGCCTTATATAGAGTGCGACTTTGATGCTGATCCAGGCACAAGCTCACCCTTAGCCAACTCCATTCCCTGACTAGAAGGCTCAACTAGTTAGGGATGAAAACTGTACTCGTTAAATTTGTTTTGCGTGGTTACCCAGTCATTTGAGGACAATTTGGATGTGGTTATTTATACTATAGAGATGTATATGAAGAAACTAAAACTATCCGACACGGTTTTGAATATGATTAGGAAGATAAAAGTATCATATCCATAGCCACCCCCAAATCGCCCCCTTTTTTGTTTTCCAATACATTATATGCTTTGTATATTAAATGATGAAGAATTTTCATCAACTACAAGAATAAATCATTTTATTAATGTAATGGAGTAGTTGTTCTAAATTCTAGAACATAGCAAAACTAACCTTGTCTAGCAAACTTACCAGGCTGGTTAAGAAGTACAACAGATTTCATACGGCTGCGCTACAACTGGAGATAAAATTCATGTTCTATCGGATAGATAAAAGTACATTCACAAATTTCAAAGGATTCACTCAATTTTACAAGTCTTTGAACCCATATACAACCTTGAAAATTTCCGCTCGACTTCATCATTAATTTTTCATTAAGATCACAAGAATCAATTGTCAACTTATTCAAAACCTTGCCATGATTCAACAAGTACTCGGCCGCCTCCAACTTATCTGGTCGCCCCTTGAATCCTCGTGTGCAAATAGTCCTGAGGCATCTAGTGTCAACATAGGATGATGCTCACAGGGGCATTGAGCATGTTTGTTAGTGATTTCCAAGCGTAGCATACTGAAAGATGTAGCTCCAAGCAGTTCAAATTATTAAATGTAGGCAAAGGAACATCGATATTCAAGATATTTCAGTTTGGGCGATACCTTGAGCGCGTTTATTAGTGATTTCCAAGCGTGGCATACTGAAAGACGTGTAGGCAAAGTACATTGATATTTGATATGAGAATCCCCTAAAAACGAAGCTGAAAGGAACAAATACTTGACATCGAAGATTTCTGTCAAAATCCTATGTTTTTGATCAACATTAACACGGGCAAAACCCTACCTGCCAAAGGGGCCTTCAGTTTCTTCAAGGAATAGCATCCATAAAGTTCTCTTCAGATCCAACTTCTCAAGATTTGAGACATCAGCAACAATACAAAGCTTCTCCACATCCTCTACTTCCATACGAACATCGTCCAAACTTATTTGTAGTCTTTTCAGTTCAGGTGCATTGACAATTATGTTTACGGTTGAACCATCCTTAGGCATATATAGCAAAATGTCCATCTATAATCAAATCTTCAAGCGCAGGGCGACATGAAAAGCGCTTCTTGATTGGGTCAAGAAATTAGTCAAGAAGGTAAGGTATTGTAACATGGAGGTACTTGAGCCTCGGGAAACAATTTGAGGTAGGACTGTAGGACTGCAGCAACGGAAACATGAAGTTGAAGGTCGAGTTCAACAACATTACCCCCAGTGGCAGTGCAAATCCAAGCATCAATACGATCAAAATAATCCTCTATTCTGCGACAATGATGAACTTTATGCATGTTTGACAACCAAGGAAGAGAAGTACTTGATCTACAAACCCAGTGGTACCACCCTTATCATATCCTGTGAAACACAGGTAGGTCTAAATTCGGACCAGAAGTCGACGTATGTTTCCATCTGTGTGATAAAACACAGGTCTTTACAACATATCTTGTAGGAAAGAATGTGGCCAAGAGAATATCATCCAGTAAATCACTGATCCTATCTGTAGTGCATGCTTTGCGGCGCTTTGACTTTGATTTCGAACCCATTTGCAATTTATACGATGTGGTTTCCGAGAAACACGTGTTACCGATAAAAGTTCAAAAACCATGTAATTTTGACGTTTAACAAGCATTTTATGAGGGTTTAAGTATCCATAGAAAATTATGCATTATATATATATGGGGGTAAAATATACACTTGAAATTCAGTAAGAAGGCTCCTAATCTCCTAACCTACAATAAAACCTAATTACTAGTTGGATTAGTTCTAATTCAACAACAAACAATCAGCCTCGTTGAATTTAAGGTTTTAGTAAATCAGGGTTTTCTTGGTATCCAAACAATCCAAAAAATATATAATATTATTGTTAAACAGTGAAAATATGTGAGTAAAAGGGCAAAATACTTACCAGATACGGCGTGTCGGTAAATCCTGTTTGGCAGCCGAGAAAAAGAAAAAAAAAGGGAAGATGTTATAGTGTGACCTAACATTCTCGAGTCGTTTTAGGTTTGAATTTTGTGAATGATGAATTTGATATCAAATTAGATTGCCCATTGTGTGACTTAGCTAAACTCTCAATTCTTTTAGTGTAAAAATATCGATATACTCACAAAAAAAAAAAAAAAAAAATCTCGAGTCCGTATTAATTATTTGGGCCGAAACAAGGCCCAGTCTTACCAATCCTCACATTTGGGCTGGGCCTCACAGCTTTGAAAAACGACAACCAACCCAGCGACCCAGCTGCCAGTAGATCACTATCCAAATAAACGATATTGCGCCGAAATCAAGAGTCACTTATAGGCCTCTTTTGGTAACTCGAACAGTAGTGACTATTTCTATTAGATAGGATAATTAGCCATCGGATAATATTGACTAAATTAGTTCGGCATTTAGTGCAATATCGAACTAATGATCGTATTATTTACACTGTGTTTGGTACTGAACCAGATAAGAAAAGGGAAGAAAAAAAAAAGTTGACAAATCTTTGTTTGTTGAACTTTTCTCATATTTATACCTATTGAAAACCACACAAATTTTCAAATAATAAAGAAAAATAGTAAATTCTATACATCAAATTCAAAATATTTTCCAATAACATAAAAGAATGTTCACAAAACACAACTACAGTCGTTACGTTGTATAGATTAATCCAACCACACATCCAAGTTCACAAAATATACAAATGCAAGTTGGTTTAAGTGAGAATCAGTTTGTCCAAATAGCCAAAATATATGTATGCTGCTGCTTTGCTTTCAGTAAGAAGCAATTTGTCCAAGTACCCAAAATATATACATGTTGCAGCTTTTAACAAAAGATATGCATGCTGCTTTTAACAAAATATATTGTTGTTGTTTTCCAATGTCAATTGTGGTTACTTTGTCCAAGTAACATAAGTACGAATGATTTTTTCATTGCACCATCCAAAGACAAGAATGTCCTCTCATTCTGTGGCTTTTCGAAAAGGATATTCAGTGCTTTGATTTGATTCTCAATAGACAAATCCATCTTTGACAATTCTGAAGCAATTTCAGGTTTTGGATCCACTCCTTTCCCAAAAGCAGCTTGTAAAACTTCACCCAACTTCTCAACTAATTCAGAAAGCATTTCTTTAAATGTCACAACAATATCATTATCATTAGCAGCTGACCTCTTCCTTTTCTTGGTACTTGAATTTCTAAGTGCAAGTTGCTGATTCCGCCTTCTAGCTGAATTATGATTCATTGTGAACCACATCATCAACCAAGTCACAATATTCAAGTACCACAACTTAACAATGAAGCATGCCACAATCTTTCTTTCATCCATGCCTAGTGAAAAGATAAAATAACATTATTAGATAGTGGCAAATAATTAAGTAACTGGAGTGTGACATTATACATGTAAGTAAGGACATAAAAAGGATACAAGAAGACATGATTAATGGCTAATTAGGAAATTGTTATTGGCATTTCAAAAATCTCATTCTACACTCCAAACTTACTATATTTGAAAAGAAAAATACACTTGTGAGAAGTGTAGAATGAGATTTTTGGAGTGCTAATAACATTTTCCGCTAATTAAAGTAAAAATGCATAATAACACTAAAAACGGAATAGCATGAGAACTCATCAACCAAAACCAGGATGCACATTTCATACTTCAAAATGAGTTTCTCTTTATTCATCAAAGTGAAACCAAATCATAGGAAATGGGAAATGCAAGCAAATAATATCAATAACAATCAAAGCAGTAGCATCAATTAATCAAATATATCTATAAATCCCCAAAAACCCACAGACAGAATTCTGCATGGAATTAAACAAACCCATCAAGCAAAAAGATGAAACCATTGCTTCACTGACTAAGCAGTCCCAATCATGGTCTTTTCGCTGCAGAGCAATCAGATGAACAAAGTAGAAAAAGGGAAAGTTTTTTATTTTAATGTGATACAAAAAGAAAGTTTAATGCTTAAAAAAGAGTGAGCACAGGAAAATGTATAGCTTAGGTCCAGAGTTTCCCCCCATCGATTTTCTCAGCAACCAAACAGAGCCTCAAAACTCAAACCAAAATATACCCAGATTACAGAATCACATTTGAAATCATAAAATGAAAATGAAACGTGTTCCAAGCTCAAATTTTTATGTGAAAAAACTTGGAGGAAGAAGAAGCAGCGAAAAGATCATATTTTTATGGAGCTAAGTGTGATAGGAACCGAAAGCTACAACGAATACTGCTGGTGTTCATGAAGAATCTAAAATTCCACACCCAATCCCAAGTACTAAACAATATACTGATATGGATGAAAGTTCAACACCAACAACAAATCTAAAATTCGACCCCAACAGCAAACCCTAAAATTCGAAAATTCTAATTAAAACACAAAATTACATAATCAATTGCATAATTAGAGAGAAAACAATAACTAGATTCAATCAATTGAAAAAAAATTGCGAGAAAAATAGAAGTAGGGGGAAGAACAGAGTGGGAAGAAGAAGAAAAATGAGAAGATGAACTGGGATTCAAACGAAGAAGAAGGCGTTTGAGAAGACTAACTGGGATTCACGAGAGAGCAAGCGCGCGAGAGGCAGAGAGAGCGGCTGTAGAGGACTGAGAGTGCGTCTGGAGAGGAACGAGAGAGCAAGAGATTTCACCGGACTAAATCGTGGTTTTGGAGGGAATAAGCAAGCAGATCTTTACCGTATAAAGTAGGTAGGTGGACCCGGATTATTTTAATCCGGGCTATTTAATACAAATGGACATCAAACACCGTATTTCGTTATTAGTACTATACGGTGCCGGTGTGCCAAACGAGGGTATGGTGTAGTTCACGAAGCCTCTTTCCTTCGTCTTCTCCCTGGTTCCGAGCCTGCTTTGTTGTAGTGGCTAGTGAGTTGCCTGAAACACTGAGAGCTGCTTTCCGCCTCTTTGGCTGCGGTCCGAGAAATGGGGAAGAAGACGAAGAAGCCGGGAAAGGGCAAAGAGAAGACGGAGAAGAAAACGGCGAAAGCTGAGGAGAAGAGAGCTCGCAGAGAGACCAAGAAGCTCTCTCCCGAGGACGACATCGATGCCATTTTGGTAATCTCGTTCTCTCCATATATGTAGATGTGTGTGTGTATATGTGTATTGGGTGCTTGTTATTTGGAGTTATGGAACATCTGAGAACAGCTGAAATAGTTTCTGGGAGTTTAAAGCCGATTAAGTTATTGGGTTTTTGATATACGGAGCTGAAGTTTTTGAATTCGGGTTTTCAGTTAAAAATGTATGAGTGTGTGTGTGTGTGTGTGTGTGTGTGTGTGTTTGGTGCTTGTTACTTAGTGTTATGGATCATTTGAGAACAGCTGAAAAGCCTGAAATAGCTTCTGGGAGTTTTAGACTAACTGGGTTATTGGGTTATCGATATTTATAGTTAAATTTCAAATTTGGTTTTTCTGGGAAAGTTTGGATAGATGAGGGTGTGAGATTATATTTTGTGGGACATCAGTTCAGCCATTTATGGAGTGTTTTTTGTGCAGAAACAAAATGGTGTTTTGATTTTGACAGAAATATTTTGTATGGAAAGTGTTTTGTTGTTTCTGGAGTTCATACATTGATGTTAATCAGACTAAGTTTTACTTTTTATATGGACATGGAGAAAAGATTCAATTTTAAGTCATTTAATATGCATTTTTTTACAGTCAAGTAAACAAAAGGAAGAAGCTAAGAAGAAGGAAGTTCATGAAGAGGAAAATGCCCCAGCTCCCTCTCCGCGGTCCAACTGCACGGTATGACCCGTGCTTGTGTTTGTTAGAAATTTCTGTTGAGTGGGTTAGTCTTAGTTTTGTTTGGGAAGGTATGTGTGCATTACCCTTTGTTAATCTCAAATTTTTGTGCTTGATGATTGTGTAGCTGAGCATCAATCCCTTGAAAGAGACAGAGTTGATCCTTTATGGGGGTGAATTCTACAATGGTAATAAGGTTAGATTTTGATCTTTTTCAAGAAATCTACGTGCTTTATTTGAAGTTTTGAACTAAATGGATTTTTTCTTTCCTTAGTATTTCACCTGATTTTTGTTTATTTTTTTTGCTGCAGACATTTGTGTATGGTGATCTTTACCGCTATGATGTTGAAAAGCAGGACTGGAAGTTAATTTCGAGCCCCAATAGTCCACCTCCTTGTAGTGCCTACCAGGCGGTCACTTGGAAGAACTATCTCTACATCTTTGGTATACTGACAACACTTCCATTCATATGTACAAACATAGCACTTGCACTTCTAATTCTTTTGCATCATGAACATGATTGCATTTGTTTGTCATTAGGTGGTGAGTTTACTTCCCCAAACCAAGAGAGGTTCCATCACTACAAGGTGAAACCTGTTTAAAATATAGTTTTGTAAAATCGGCTTTCACTGTTTAAACTACCTATCATCCTAGTTTATGTTATCATAATGTTACCTTTTTTTTTTTCCCCTGCTATTGGACCTCAAAACAAATCAATGGGAATAGCTAAATCTAAAAGGGAGTCCAAGTCCACGCTCGGGTCATCGGATGGTAAATTCAGGTTACTTTAGATTGGTGTTCTCATTAATTAATTAGAATGGGCTACGGAGTTTGACTGTCTAATTTCCATGTACCTTTATGTGTGTGCGTGTGCCCGCACTGAGACACTAACAAGAAAAGATTAGTCCAATCTAACTTTCATATACAATTTTTTGAATATTTTTAAAGAGATTTTTTTATAAACATCTATACTTTTGGTCATGATACAGGTACTGAGAAGTGAGGTTGTTAATGGAATTTTATAAACATTTTGAAAGTTTCATAGTTATTTACCTCATTATTTTGTGTTGATTTTCTATGGCGAGCTCAGATGCAAATCACTATATGGAATTTAGTTGCCAAGTTGGTTTTATTGCATCTCTGTTCTTTCAGAAGTTTTCTTTACATATTAACTATCCAAACCAGATTTATTGTTGCTGACAATCGGAGTGTGGTGCTAATGTGGAGCTGAACATAATAATTTGTTGTGCAGGTATCACAATGATCTCTTTGTATTTGACCTGGATCAGTTCAAGGTAGAGATCTTGTCTCTGTCGTGTTAATCTACTATTATAAATTTGTGCGCGTTTATATATGTACATATATGTTTAACTAATGCTTTTGCAATGTTGCATTTCAGTGGCAAGAAATAACTCCTAGGCCTGGTTCCTTGTGGCCAAGTGCCCGAAGTGGTTTTCAGTTTTTTGTGTACCAAGATGAAGTGAGTGATTTAGAATGGTTTCATGTATATCATGTCTTGACTTGGTCAAAAATTTGACCTTGTGGTCCCTTTTTGACATGACAGATTTTCTTATATGGTGGCTATTCCAAAGAAGTTTCATCTGATAAAACTGGCTCCGAGAAAGGAATTGTTCATTCAGACTTGTGGTCCCTTGATCATAGGACTTGGGAATGGAACAAGGTTCTTACTTCACACCACTGTTTTCTTTTATTACTGTGTATTTATCAATAAATTGAACAAGACATGATTGTCTGACCTCAAGTTTTACTTCCCCTTCTATACTCAGATATTGAATATTTTTCTGTGCAAAATGGACCTGTTATACTACTTTTGAATAGATTAACAGGTATGCAGGTTTTACTACATCGTAGATGCTATGCCGTGGTTGTGTTATCATTCTGAAGCTTTTTGTACACTGATCACTGTATTTATATTTTCGTTTCATGCATGTTTGATGATGAGTAGCAACTTACATTTATCAGCTTGTGGTTTGAGATCTTTTTAATATCTGAAACACATATTGTAGGTGAAGAAAAATGGGATGCCTCCTGGACCTCGTGCTGGGTTTTCTACGTGTGTTCATAAGAAGCGAGCTATGCTCTTTGGAGGTGTGGTGGACATGGAAGTTGGAGGTTAGCTTTTTGTGTTCTACCTATCTTATTTCGCTAGGCAATACAGTCCTGGCTTGAAGCTACAACTGGCCCTTGGAGGGTAGGTGGATTTATTTTCCTTTTTAATTTCCGGATGCAAGCAGGTGATGTAATGATGAGCTTGTTCTTGGACGAACTGTATGGCTTCCAATTAGACAACCATCGGTGGTAAGCTCCACCTCAGTTTTTAATTTTATTTTTCAATTTTACAGTTTGAGATTATTGTACAATCAGCTGCAAGTAATTTGTTTTTATTTTTTTATTTTGAAAGATCAATTAGCATTTTGCTGCACTCTAGTGTGATGAATAGTATTTTCCTCCTGACCCATTTTATTTATTGTTTCTTTCCCAATTTTCTGATGAGCAAGGTTTTTTTGTATAGGTACCCATTAGAGCTACGGAAGGCGAAGTCAACAAAGGATAAGGTGTTATAACCATTCATAACTAGAATATGTACTGATTTCAATGTTGTATAGATGCTTTTGCTCATTGAACTTTCACACTTTATTAATAAATAATATGGAAGCAATTCATTTTAGATCCCATTGTTTTAGTAACTTATAGCTTCCCTTGTGTTCATTTTTGCAGCCTAAAAAGAGTTCTGGATGAAAGCGTAAAAATGATGATCAGATAAACTCAATTGAACCAGAGGAATGTGCTACGAATGAAAAAGATGAGAACTCTGAGAATGATGAAGCAGCAGATGACTTCGAACGCAAGGTTGACAGTATATGGCATCAAATGGCTAAAACCATTACTGTTGGTAATGATCGGTTAGCTGACAAATCTGATGGAAAGATACATGAATCTACTGCTAATATGGACACACGAGACAAATCTGATGGAAAGATACATGAATCTACTGCTAATTGGATCCACGAGATTCTGATTTGCCAGAGGTTTTCTATGCTGAATATGTTTATGTTTTTGTTTATCTTTTCTCAAACATTTTAGATTCATTCATTTGATTCATGGATTTGGTTAATTTATTAGGTAGTGAAGCCCTGTGGATGTATCAATTCTTGCATGTGTTGGAAGAGATACATTATATGTTTACGGGGGAATGATGGAGGTTAAAGATCGAGAAATTACACTCGATGATTTGTATTCTCTAAATCTTAGCAAACTTGACGAGTGAAAGTGCATCATACCGGTTTGTAACCGATTGTCTCTTCAGATAATTGCTTGTATCATCCCGTTCTCTTAGCATCACTAGACATAGCCATTACTGTTGTAGGCTTTGTTTTATAAATAAGCTGGAACAGCTCGGTATCTTTTCTTTTGTTGAATTTCATCATTTTAAGCCTGAAGTCTACTTTTCCCTTTACCCAGGCAACAGAAACTGAATGGGTGGAGGCTTCCGAGGATGAAGATGAGGATGAAGATGACGATGATGATAGTGAAGATGAAGGTGATGAAGATAGTAACAGTGATGAGACCAATGATGATAATGATGAAGAGGTTCTTTACGTACTCCATAGTGTAGGTGTGTTTTTCCATTTTTAATAATTAATGCATCCTGATTTTGTGGTTAAGATAACAGTAACCATACCATTTCGTGACCTTTTACACGAAGTTTTGAATGAGTCCAAGTACAAGATTTTATTCAGTCAGCTATTTTTTTTTTATTTCTCTCTACAGCTAACTCAATTTTGAAGCGAAGGATTCTTAATTTAGTGCTGCATACATCCTTGTTAATTACTATTAAAAATCTAGTAAAATTATGAGTCCAATTACAAGATTTTATTTTGATCCTTTATATATTTTTGGTTGAGCTGGTTCATGACAAGGATTTCTTTTGCCATCTGCCTTGAATTTTCCTATTTTTGCATGAAGACTGTTGCACTGTTGCTTTCTAAGAAGGAAAATATTGAGCTCAGTCTTCGCCTTTTCGTGTGTGCAGAGTGGGAAAGATGGATCAATTCAGATGGGGGATGCTGTTGCTTTAATCAAGGGTGATGGAAAGAGTCTCCGTAGGAAAGAGAAACGGGCCAGAATTGAGCAGATCAGAGCCAGTCTTGGCCTTTCAGATTCGCAAAGAACCCCAACGGTACTTTATTCTTTCTTTAATTGCTATTGAAAGTTTTGAGCCATTCTTTACACTGTCCGTGAAAGCTTAAGTCGGTTGTTTTGTGCATTTTCTTCATCACATCACTACAGCTAATATTGTAATATGTCTTGTGTGAAGCCTGGTGAAACTTTGAGAGAATTCTACAAACGTACATATATGTACTGGCAAATGGCGGCACACAAACATACTCAACACACTGGAAGGGTCCGTTTCTTCCTTTTCCTCAAAAGAGAAAAAACCCTTAAATTAATAGTTATCAAGGACCAAATGAGTAGATAGTGAACGTCAAAACAAAGAAGCAACTATAGGCTGCATACGGAGGAGAAGAAACTTCCTAATCCTGCTGTTCTGATATTTTGTTTTCTTGTGCATGTGTGTGTCCTTGGCATCGCAGGAGCTCCGTAAGGACGGTTTTGATCTTGCTGAAGCGCGATACAGAGAGCTTAAACCAATTCTCGATGAGGTGAAATTTTGGTTTTGCATCTCAAGGTTTATACAAGGCTTCTTCCTGAAACCGAACGGATTAAGTTATCTTCTTTTGTTTCATATTGTTATTCTTCTGTGTGTGATGCAGTTGGCCATATTAGAGGCAGAACAGAAGGCTGAGGAGCAAGAACCGGAAACTAGTACCAAAAAAAGAGGCAAGAAGAAAAGATAAGCTGTTCACTACGGTGTACACACAGTACTGCTATGTTGAGTGTATTTCAAGATAGTAGTAAAATTTTGATCAAGAACAGAATTACCGTGATTACTGTTTTTCACATAAATTTTATGTAAGTTTGCGGTTTTGCCTCATTTTTTCACCACATTTCATTTTATGCTTTTTGATATCCTTCAATTTCATGACCATGCTCAAAGTGCTTCCGAAAAAAGTAACAGCAGAGAAGTTAAAAAGAATCACATTTGATCTTGCTCTCAATATTCTTGAATGCATTGCAATTTGCATGCAAGGTTCTATGGAAGAAGTACACTAGTTCCACATTATGATACTTAATATATGTACACAAGTTATTCTCCTTTATTCATGAATTCTCCAATTTATGACCCATAACTTTAGCTTTTAACCAAAATGACAAAATAAAGAGGTTAGTGAATAGTACTAGGAGTGATTTTTTAGGTTAAAAATATACTTAATGTTAAAAGTGAACAGTATCATGTTTCATTAAAACTTCATATTTTAAATACACAAAAATGCTATGAATCTAAATTGGCGAATAGTCAAACACAAGGTGTCCTTCATTCGGGACTTACCTGCATTTGTGGTTTTGTTTTATGGCCCTTGTATGTTTGTTGGTGCTTGTTTTATGACCCTTGTGTTTTGTCGGTGCTTACTGCATATCGGTTGACCCGGGCGATAAATTGGTGAGGTACATGATGGTACGGTGAAGACGATTAATGTCAACCAACGTAGTCTAATTAGGTCATCATGTGCTTTGCTTGAGCTTTTTTTTCTTCAAATTTATCTCTTGTAACATTTTCTTTTTATTTGCTTTTTGGGTCAAATGTCCGAATTAAAATTAAGCAGTAAATAATGAAAGAGTCAATTACAGAATCAACCATCTATTAGTTTACGATAAAGAAAACGAGCCAAGGAAAAAAACTTATGTGAAGCTTATAAGAAGAAGAAAACCGAAATCAAAAAAGAAAAATCCTTATAATATTCGTCAAAACATGAAAATACGACCCAATATCCTTGGATAGCAGGTTATTCTTGACCGGAATGAGGAAAACCCGGAGCTCCGACCTCCAACAAACAAACAGACCCATATTGTCATTCAGCTGCACTCCCGAAGCTTTTCCCAGTTTATAGCTTTGCCCAGAAAAGCTCATCAAACTGGTCCATTTCTGAAAGAGATGAAGAAAATCAACCTGTTTGTTTCAATCCTTTTCTTGTTATACCTTCAACAAACACTCCAAGTCTCCTCCCTTACGCAGGCAAACCAGGTACTTCAATATATTTATATATATATATATATGTATATTTATATATGCATATGATCCAGTTTTTTTACCTGTTTAGATGTTGGGTTTTTCTGGGTAGCTTCGATTTTCGATATTGGATTATGGTTTTTATAAAGTAATGATTTTTATCCGATCAAATTTTGGTTTCTGATAGAGAGGACTTTACAGAAAGTAGCAAAATACACCAATTGTGTTTTTGTTTATATAAAAAGGTTCGAAATTTCCATAGTTTGAACCCATTCAACAGAACAAAGCAAAGGGTTTGATCAAAAGAGGCTGTAGAGCTTCACCCTAACTTCAATTTACCTTTTATTCAAGTTTTAGAATGCACTCATGGAGACGTGAGTTAAGTCAGTTCGTTAGGCCAATGTGCTGGGGCCCGCACTAAGTTTGAATCCCCACCACCGTGAATTAGAATAGTTTAAAATAGTGTATTGTAAGAAAAATAAATGTCACAGTCTTGTGGTTATTAAAATCATCACAAGTTTAGTTGTCTCATATCACAAATGGTGCATAAAACCATCTTGCTCAATTTTGCTTCTTCTGTTAATTTAGTAGTGTATTTTGCTCTGTGGACCTTGCTAGCTAATGTTATTTTCTGCATTTTTTGACCCAGGATTTTGAAAAATCTGAATATTCAAGGTAATACAGCTGACCGCTCCTTTAATCGTTTAGATTGTTTTGAGTTTTGACAGCCTTCATTGGTTATATTGTTTGTATGATCAATTATGCAACTTGGAATATAGTATTTCTTTCTTTGGGTTGGTGTTATATGCTTAGTATGTGTTTCTTTATGTTAGAACTCTTGAACAAGAGCATGCTCATGAAGTACATTGTTCCAGAGAAAGAAGTAGGGCAGCATGGCAAATTATTGAGAAGGTATGGACAAAACATTGAGTGTTTTTTACAAAATTACCATGCGTGTATCGTAGTAGTGTACTAAAAGCCAGTTCTGATTTGTGTTTTGTAGTATTTGATGCCAGTTGTGGAACAAGAGCACTATGAGATTCCAAGTAACTGTCGACTTCATCCTGACAATGATCTATTTAGAGATCAGGAAGTGCACAAGGTTCAGTTGGATATAAACGAATGGCAGTGTGGATACTGTAAGAAAAGCTTCCGTGCTGAAATGTTTCTTGATCAACATTTTGACAACAGACACTACAATCTTCTGAATATAGTATGTGGGCTGTATTTCCGTGCTTTAATATGTTAGGACTTAGGAACACTTGGTCAATAAGTGAAAGATGAATTTCATTTTCAGCTGCTCCTCTCTGTTATATTTATATTTAGTTCTTCTGATTTATAAACCCAAATTATCACTAATCAATTTTATCTGCAAATGAAAGAACTTTTCTTTTAAAAGCATTTGCATCTAGTCCATGTTTTTCAGTTTCATGTTGGTCTGGGGTTTCATAACCCCCGCTGTCCAAAAAATAATTACGCGTCTTTAAGGCTTGTAGCGTGATGCAATAAATTAGATCAGGAAATTATTTCTTAAAAATTGATGAAGAGGAATTACATGGCTTAAACCGCTTTACAAGATGGCATCGTTTAACACCGATAAAGAAACGTGTAAGTGATAATCTTTCCTTTCTTAAGGTCTGTATCTTGTTCTTTGGTAATCCTGGCAAGGGTAGTTAGCATCTGTAGTTGTTTCAAAGTCCGAAAAACTATTCTGTCTCTGCTTCAAGCATAACTTGCCACGTGGTCTATATAACTTGCAGGATACATCAAGACATGATTATAAACTTATTCGATCTCTGTCTTTTCTATTATATCTTCAATCGAATGTATGGTTTTTGTTTCCTCTAGATGGTTCGTTTTGCTCACTTTGAAAAAAAATTCATGAATGCAGAGTGGAAGCAAGTGCTTAGCTGATTTATGCGGAGCTTTGCATTGTGATGCTGTTATGAATACCAAGTCAAGCAAAACCAAATGCAATCCTGCTGCTGTTGCAAGGAATCACCACCTATGTGAGGTTGCTTTAATGCACTATAATTGTTCATATTCTTTCAATCTTATACATTACCTTGTTTAAATCTTTTTTTCCTTTTCCCATTTATATTGCAGGGTCTTGCCAATAGCTGTTTTCCAATCAATCAAAGTCCTTCAGCACGCCGTCTTAACGGTATTTTTCTTTGTTTTCAACCAAAGCTCTACCACTTCTGCTCTAATGTTATTCGACTGCCTACCTCTTTTCTTGGGGTCGATCGTGTTAGTACTAATTCAGATAGGTTATAGTTTATTACTTATGCTTACATTTTGATATATTGGTAGAGTTTTTCTTGCACCAATTTTGTCACGCTCATACTTGCTTGGGGAAACGGAAACTTTTTCCTAGAGGAGGAAAGGTAAGGTTTCAGTCTCTTATCGCAGTAGATTTCACTATAAAGGATGAATTGTACCGTAGTTTCAATCTCCAGGCTTATTCTCCATCGCAGTTTTGCCGTGATTGTCTGATTTTTGATATTGTATTTTTCTTTCTTTGAAGATTTTTGCGTCACGAAGAAATATGTTGTCACATCGTTTTGTTTTTGCAGAAGCATTCAAGTGTATTCTACATGGCTATCTCCATACTGACTTTGATGCTTCTCCCTATTTTCTATCTGATAGTTTATTTGCACCAAAGGTATCAATTTTTCGGACACTTGGAATTCGCATTTGGATTCATTGCATGATTTTCCTAATTTGTTTGCAATTTGCAGTGAGATGAGGAAAGGAACCCAAGAGCTTAGGCGCATCTCGAGAGTTGGGCAGAAAACAAAACCCTCGTAGTAGCTGGTATTCTATATACAAGTTCATTTATAGACGGTTTGTACTACCATGAAAAATGTGAAGTAAATCACAAAATGCGACTCCAATTTCTAACTTCATAGGTTTCATATATTTAAATTCAGGCACTTGAAGCTGTTGCAATGAACAGATCAAGGATTTCAGGCGCAAACGTGCGATTCAACATATTTGCTTATAGATCTGCATGCTATACATCACACAGAGGAGTACGTTGCACACGAATGGTGCAAGAACGCCAAATTCTAGACCATCATCTTAGAACTTGCTCCAGACGCGACGTATCATTCCGTTAATCAAAGGCTCTGGTGGATGATGAAAGTAGAATTAGGTGCAAACAATGTATTTCTTCGATAAACCTGTGTTATTTATCGTCGAAAGTTTGTTGTGATTCATCGTCAAACTTGTCATTCGGCCTCTGTGTGCGAAGGTCCGTGTAACATTGATTTTCTAACAAACAAAGATTTTCTTAATTTATAAGAGAACAAGTACTTCGCTTCTCTTTGCGAATGATCTTTTATTACAACTGTTACGACGAGTCACCTTTAAATGATCTAATCTTCCTTATAGAATCATCTCTTTGATGAGTGATGAACTTCTACTACTCATGTTTAGTCAACCTCATCGTATTCTGCTCCGCGATGCCTCCCCAATGCCGGGAACTTATGCGTAGTTTCTTGGTTCACCCTGAAAATGATTAGTGCGTGGATGAATATGCTCAGCTGGTCGCTTATCATTTGAACGACGCATGTCCCGGCCACGATTCTCTGCTGTACCATTTTCTCCTCGGCTATGACAACGAAAGGTGCAAGAGTTTAATTGTCTCTACAGACGCTATGCTATATAGAAAATACGAAACATTCAGCTTCAGACGATGCCATGAAACTGCTACTTGAGTGTTTGTGTTTCACTCTACCACCAGATGCTGCAGGTGCATGGATTTGCCCTTGACTTATGGAGCTACAACTGCAAATGCAAGCGATATCAATTCATTCGACAAAAGGAAACCGTCTGGATCGCTAAGCCGAATGTAGGCAGGACTTCTTTCAGTCTCCTCCTTGTTTACTTGCAAGGCGTCGAATTCATCTGCAGCGATGGCCCTTCTCTGTTCATCCAAGAAAACCACATGCCCACTTTCAACATAAGGTTTATAGGCCTTGCAAAGAGAAAGAACGAGAGAGCCGCCATATGCTTCTCCGAAAGACTTCAAATCCAGACCTCTTGAAGTTCTAAGAGAGAGCATAACAACATCCGTGGCCATATCCTGTGCAGTACGATTATTTTCACAGCGATCCACCAATCCATTTTCCAAATTCTCCACATAACCCGTATACTCTTTCATCCTCTTTGGTCTCGAAAACCTCACACCATCGACATAGCTAGCAGAGCCAAGGCCAAATGCATAGAAAGGTTTGTTCTTCCAATAAGTGAGATTGTGTCTGCAGTGATATCCGCTCTTGCAGTAACTGCTAATTTCGTAGTGGTTGTAACCCGCATCTGAAATCATCATAGACGCCATCTTGTAAAACTCAGCTGACCGTGTTTCCGAAGGCAACGGGAACTCCCCCGGTGTGTACCTGCAAGCAAAAAGACTCCAACTTCAAAACCAAATTCATTCCGAAACTCAAACCACAGAATTCATCACTTGCACCATTACTTACAACAACCCGAATTTCGTGCCTTGTTCGACTTGCAAATCATAAACCGAAACATGGGTTGGACGAGCTTCAACCGTCAGCCTCAAGCTCTCCTCCCACATTTCTGGGGTCTGGTGAGGCAGAGAAGAGATAAGATCCACGCTCCAGTTCTCAACCCCACATTCCCCAACAATCTCCATAGCCTCGTAGACTTCCCTAAGACCATGAGCTCTCCCACAAGCTTTCAACAGCTCTTCCTGAAACGCCTGAACTCCCAATGACACCCTATTCACACCCAGCTCCATCATTTCCCTCATCTTCTTCGCATCGAAAGTCCCCGGGTCCATCTCCATCGACACCTCAGCCTCCGAACTCAACCCGAATTTCAACCCCAACGTCTCTAAAACGGAATTAACGAGCTTTGGCGGCACAAGAGACGGCGTGCCGCCGCCAAAAAACACCGTCTCCAGAGGCGTGTTGGTCTTATTTTCGACTTTCGTGGCGTTGATTTCTCGGCAGAGTAACTCGACGTAGTTTGTCATTCGCGGGTCGTCGTCCGTTTGGGTGGAAGCAGAGCCGAGGGCGACGATTGTGAAGTCGCAGTAGTGGCAGCGCTTCCGGCAGAAAGGGAGGTGGATGTAGGCGGAAGTGGGAAGCGGAAGAATGGTGGCCGGGGTTTTGGTTGAGGCATTTTGTCGAACAGTTGGCGCAGTGTGTGCGAAGCAGGTGAAGATAGTGCCCGGCGGTGGCTTCGGAGGCGATAGGCGTTTGGCGGGAAAGGTTGAGAAAATGGGAGCGAAGCTTGATTTAAGCATAATGGAGCCGCCTAGCCGGGATAATAAAACGAGGAGCGCGTGCAAATAGCTTTCTGCCTGTTATTGCGAAATTGGCAATGGCTTACTGGTTTACTGGTCTATATGAAACACGTGAACGACGACGTTTTATCGATGTGAAAAAAATATTATCGCGACATTGTGTAAAATGATTAGAAATCAAATCGCACGAACAGATAAAAATTTAATACATTGATGATCAAAGATTGATACAGGCAGCGATAAGATATCGAATTGGAAAAATTTAATACCAGCAATATATCGGTGACATAATAGATTAAAGATTGAAACATATAACGATCAGATATCAACTTAGAGAGTTTAGTTACAACTTAAAAAAGAGGTCTCATTTTACCCATTTTGTGAATATCTCCGCCCATTTTGACCATCATACATCTGAGTTAACTATTTTACGTTTCAAATAGGAGAACAACTTACATAGAATAAAATCATCACCAACATCCCCACCCATATACTATTAAACCAAAACGCTGCATGATGGTAACTCATGTCCTCAAAAGTCGACCAAAACAGAAAATGTACGAAAAGACGTGAGCCAGCCAGGTGAGTGAGCGGATCAAGTTACAAAACCGTACGAAACTAGTTTTTTTTTATCTCTTCACACAAGATGTTTCACCATGTAAGGTCCTTCGAGTTCGTAGCCTAATTTCCTATAGTAATGACGAGTTCCTACTCCAGAGATGACAGCAATCTTTTTCGACCTATGCTCCCTGCTAGCAATCCGCTCGCCCTCCTCCATCAAAAGGGTACCATAACCCTGTATGAATCAATTAGGGCATGGAACATGTTAGACAGAATACTCCTATGATTTAATGAGTTTGATGAGGCAGATTAACCCCAATATATTCATCTCAACACATGCGGTAACATAAAACAGTTGATGTACGAGCTACATTACCTGGTGTTGCAGCTTGTCAGAATCCCGCCCGTGAACTGGAACAGCAGTCCCATAAACATGGAGTTCACGAACAATAGAGCACTTCCCCATGAGTTCGGGACAAGTAGTATTGCGGCCACACTTTCTTAAACGCAGTAACCCGACAAGAATGTCCTATTTACAAGAAGAATAAAACAAAATCATGTTAAGTGTCAGTATAGACAACCTGCCCACCGGGTAAAACTCAAGCCATAAGATTCTGTGCACAAATCACTGTGCGAATCCGAGAAACAAGGAAGTTTTGGAAAGTGAGATCCTCAGTTCATCTATATATGCTGAAGCAAAAATTAAAGTAGATATTCTACTCAATATTACAATCATCATCTTAAGGTAATTATAGAAGGAATACCTGGCGAGTATCTTCATATGAAAGAAATGTTTCCCATCCTTCATTTGCCGTATAATCACGACGAACAAGCTCCACTTGGTCCGGCCTAATTTTGTGATGTATGTCCTAGAACCATCAAGAATGTTCAGTATGGTTTCATTCTAGGGGTAGGGGTGGAAGGTCAAATTTGAAGCCTCATTAGTATAAAGCATATTCAAACAAGAATGACTACCGGCATACCTGAATTCCAGCCTCTCGTGTTCGAACATCACGGCACTTCAAGCCCAAGTCTTCCATCCGAGCCAAAGCTAACTCCCGAAGATTTCCTTTCTCAACCCCAGAAGTAACAAGAGGCATTGGAATGTCTCGCTGAACTCTATAAACACGTGTCCAAGGGGGCACCATAGCTAGGATCCTTGCTACAATGTCCACAAGTTGCTCAGGTGGGTAATTTCTATATCTGAAAAGAAGAAAGGAAACTGCAATTACTTTCCAAACACAAACCTAATCACAATCAGTATTTTCCAATAAGTGTTGCACTGTTTAGTAAGACACGTAATATATTTCATAATGCACTATATCTGAAATCCTTGTAATAAGTTTTGTATAAAATTCATAATAAAATCATACCTGCCAGTTTTCCAAAGCTCATAAAGTCCAGTTCCACGGATTACAAGTGTTGGATAAATTTTAAGCCCATCTGCTCGGAACGAGGGGCTCTCGAAAAACTCCCGAAAACTCTCCATGTCTCTCTCTACTCCTACATTTGGAAGATCAGGCATCATGTGTGCAACCACCTAGAGAAATGCATAAAATTATTAGTGTGAAAACAAAATTAAATCAACCTGAACGACTAGAATACACGGCATAAATGCCTATTGTAAATAGATAGTCCTCAAGACTTTACACATTGCAATTCATAGTACTATGGCCGTACAAACACACACCTCTTCTTGAACTTAGAGAGAATTAATGGTAGCATCAAAACCAACTAGGTTTTGATAAAACATTCTCGCAAGAGCACAACATAATTTGAAAAAAATCTCCAAGCTGACGTATAATGACAGATTAATCTTCTATCGGTACAGATAGGTCCAAAATGCAATTTTTCCCCAGTGAAGGTAAGTGAGTTTTAAGATAGGGAACTAGGCTGACCTTGAAACCAGCATCCTTTGCCAAGCAAAAACAATCAGCCACTGCAGCAACCGTATGACCTCTATTGGTGTCACGAGCCACATCCTCATATGTACTCTGAACGCCAATCTCTAGTCTTGTACAACCATAAAAAAGCATTTGTCTCAAGTGAGGTCCAAGGCAATAATCTGGCCTCCTGCAAGGCAAAAGTTACAATCACCTCTGTTGACTTTCTGGACTGGCCCGATCAATTGATCAATAGATGGGAAGTTAACAAATTACAGTCAACCAAGTTAAACACAAGAATGAGAAATTAACGGCTTCAATAATTAGACTCACGTTTCAATGGTCATTCCAATACATTTAGTAGCACCATGCTCAGAGTAGGCAACCGCCTCTTCAACATTGGCGGAAGTGTGTCCTGATAACGCGTCGTGCAGATTCCTAATAAAGTAATCACGGTAATCCGCTGGCAAAGACATGAACGTACCACCCATTAGGATGAACTCAACCTGAAAACACAAATCCATTACGAGTAAGAACCCGACACATGCATATTTCTCTATCACGGCAATCTGCGCAGCCGAAAAATAAATTCTTTAAGCTCTAAGAAACAGTCCGAACCTTGTCTACACTGTGACCCAATCTCTTCAGCTGATCGATCCTGCTTCTAGCCTGGACATATGGGTTGTATCTAAACACACAAAACCAAAAGTTTAACAACCAAAATAACTTCACTAATCCTATTTTAAACACCAACTCCTTCAAATAATCTCTTAATTACAAAGCTTTCACTTTCATGGTGAAACATCAATCAAGCCGAAAACTTTAAACTTCGAAACGAATCAATTAATAACATAAAACTTGAATTTCCTATCAACTGTTCGATAAAATGCGTCAATGAACTAAAGAAAGCCATACCTGGCCCGAATTGCGCGCATGCTGGTAGGCTCGTATCCAGTGTAAGACTGAGTGCTGTACTCGAAGTCCGAATCGGGACCACCGGGGCAGTACACGCAAATATTCCCGGTGGTGGCGATGTGGGGGCACCGATGAGGCTTCGACATCACGGCCACGACGGCGATGCCCGAGGCGGTTCGGACCGGCTTGGCCCGGAGCTTGGGGAGAAGAGCCTCGCGGTCGGACTCGGGCAGAGCCGCGATCATTTCGACCAGCTTCGGTGCACGTGCGAGGCCGTACTTGCGGCACGCGGTGGTCTTGAGCGCGTTTAGGTCGACGTTTTGGCCTTTCCGGGAGAGGTCGACCATGGAGCTGACGATTTCGGCTATGGCTCGAACCCGGGCCTCTTCTTCGGATAGTCCATGCGCTTCGAATCCGCCCCGACCCGGCCGGGGTTGCTTTCTCTCGGATACTGGTAGCACCGCAGTCGCCATGGGAGAGAAAAGAGGGAAGCGAGGAAAAGAAGTTAAACTCGAACCGCCGTTTCTACGCTTCAGCTCGGTTTATTAAGGTTTAACTAAAACCTTTTTGGTTTTTTATTTTTATCAAACCTTTTTGGTTTTTTGGTCATTTAAACAGACTCCAAGTAAATATCTTATTATGTATCCAAACACATCTTAAATCATTTAATTTCATTTAAACAGAATCCAAGTAAAAATTCGTCCGGAAAGGTAGTCGCTGCATTAGAGAATGAAATGTCATGGGAAACCCATTTCGGAAGCAGGATAGGAAGAAGATTGTACATTCATCTAACTTCAATATAGGAACGGTGTATATTGTCGTTCTATCTCATGCATTCAAGTTAGTTTTCCTAAATGCATTAGAGAATGAATGAAACAACGTAGTATCCGTGAGAACGACTCAATGACATATTGTATTTCATCACTTGGAAGCAACTTTTTCTCTTCATTAATTATAGGTGCACGAATTCAAACTTTAAAAATAATTTATGAAAACTTTAGGGTGTAAATTGAAGAACACACCCAAACTTCCAAGTGTAAAATGGAGTTAGCCCTTCTTTTTATTACAAACGCTCTATAAGCTAGATTAAGTCATAGGGTTTTAACCTCGCGAGACCATATTCATCAGGGCAAAGCTACCACATACATATACATATGTTGTTCGTGCGTATGCGGTCCAATATCTTAATGCATAAGATTTTTGGGTTTCTACACATACGTCCAGGCTCAAAACTTTGTCATCCTTCTAAATTATTGTAATAGTTTCAAACTCTCTCCTCCCCCTAATAATAGTAAAAAATTATAAAAAAATCTGTTGTTTGTGTGAAGCTGCAAAGTTTGATCTTGGTTTTCTTATTTGCCTCTTTCAAAGTAGAAAAATGCTCAAAAGAGAGGGGATTCAAACTTGAGAAGTAAATCTTCATTGCTAGTTTCTGAGGAGAAAATACAAATCGACAATTTCGAAAGAGAAGAAAAACAGTGATATTAACTAGCGGCGTGAACCGTACAAACAGAAGGCTGACATAATTTCGATCTTTTTGGTTGATAAAACCAATAAGCTTTAGTATTTCATGACATTGGAGTGGGGGATGATAATTGTCCCCTTGGATAGACTGGAAGGTAGCCCGATATTCTTCTTCGCCATGGATGTACTTTCCGCTGACTCTAGTGCTCGGGAAGCTTGGAGGGCCATCTCAGCGTGGAGTTGTAGGCATGCCATAGCCATCTACAACACGAAAAAAGTACGTAAGCAACAAGTCATGGGAACACAGGTAAATTCAACAGACGTTGTGGCAATCAGAAACAATCATCGAAGATAAGAGAGCTGGCAATGAATGGAGAAGGGTTTCAGGGGGATGAATACAGTTGCTCCATTTCGAAACTTATGCAATTTAAGAAATTTGACATCAGCAAATGCACCCTCCTCGATCAAAGTAAGAGTATAAAGTTCAAGAAATGGTTTTTGATAAAAATCACGGTGTCCTTAGACCATCTCCAATTTGGAGTGGAGGGGTTCAAAAACTTATAATCTTGCCCCCCAAACCTTCTCCAATGCATGTATGGTCGTGTGCACGTTCAAAATTAGGGAGTATAACATGCCAACAGAGATGAAGATAACAGGACTGCATGATTTGCAAACCCTTGGGGAGCTCAAGGATTAGTTGCTTACCGTGTAGCACTCTCTATCACTGTCAGATTCAGCTACATGAAGGGCCCATGTGCGCACCCATTCAAGCCCGCTAGAAATTTCAACATTTCCTTCAACCAAAGAGGTTGCAACATAAGAGGGATGAAGTGATAGCAGTACGCACGAAGCTGCAAAAAGGGCAGCTTTTCTAACATAAGCTTCCTTGTGATGACATATCTCCCTGCGTGTAGTTAAAACCACAGTTTTAGTGACATAAAATACAGTTGAATGCATAAGTTCAATGAGAAATGTGCTGTTAAAAAACCATAACTTAATCATCATTTTATTCTCAGAATTTTTTTGCAGCCAAGTCAAAAGACCGTTTTAAATATGTTTGGAGACATAAGGTATGCGCCTCAAGGTCAATATAAAGGGTCTGGTAACATTTTGAAATGTTGTTTGCTGGTTTTGTTCTCTGTTCAGTACCTGGATCTTATCATATCTAGAAAAGGGGCGGCGAGTACAGATGCTTCTGGATGCATGGCTGCACATTTCATACAAACTCCAAGCATATAGATGAGCTTCCCCAGGACGAGAAAGTCTCTATCAAGCAAGTCAACACCCTGCCTTTTCTTATCAAAACCCTGCATGGCAGGGAGCATAAACGCTGCTGCATACACTGGAAATTTATTATGGGACCATTCTATTTGTGCTTCTTGCCAATCTGCTGATTTTAGGCCCTTCTGGCGCGTCTTTCCTCTCTTAATCTGACCAGGTTTTGAAGGAAGTTCCCTCTCATAACGATTTGTCCAATTCAGTAAAGATTTTGATTCTGAAATCTCTTTCCAGGGACCAGCTCCAGCGGGCCCTATGTCACTAGGCAAGAACCAAGCTTGGGTCTCTGATGTGGTTGAGATGAGCGCCTTAGCCTGTTTAGGCTTTATAATTTTGGTATGAGCAAGCTCCTGAGCAGCCTCCGTCATGACATCAAGTATCATTATGCGTTGACTGACATCTATACTAGGAGAATACAGTAGTTTGTTTAATGTCTCCAGAGATTCCAATGGACATGTCACGAGCAAAGCAACCAACGCCCTTTGTCTCTTGTCTTCAGCTGAATCTTCCTCACCTTCTACAGCCAAGTCAGAACAACGAACCTGTACAAGAGTTCTCACAAGATCACTCGCTACGTGCTTAAGCTCATCAGGTGATGCTCGGACAAGTTTTTCAGCAACATTAAGAGCATTCTCCACCTGCAATATGAAAGTAAAATTAATGATCAAGGAGCCAGGGATAATATTCATCCCGCTTGGGTAACTTACTACTGATTATTGTAAGAAGATCATCTGACTAAATTTTAAACCAATGAACTTGGTTTACTTACCCCATCAGCATCATCAGATTTCCGAAGTGCTGCAACTACATCAACCAACTGTGAAATTTTTCTTTTCAAATCTGTGTCATCATCCGACAAATCATATGGCTGTAAAGATGACTCACTTGAAACATCAGAACTCTCACTAGCATCGTCATTTTCATTGTCTTCAGAGCCCGACTCGTAATTTAGTGTAACTGGATCGATGATCTCGTCTGGGTCAACCAACTTCGGTTCATATGATTTCCTATTTTTACTCTTCCCATTACTTGATATACCATCACTGGCTTTACGGGTTAAGTCCTTTTCCAGCACTGAGGTAGTAGATGCTTCAGGATTGTCTATACCCTGTTGTATGCAATTTGAGGTTCCCGAAGTCACTTTCTCAGGGGTAGACAACCCAAATTCCCAGTCGATAGTGTCCCCAGTGCAGCTATCATCAAGGTATAGAGGATTTTTGGGGTCAATCACCTTGGAGAACACTAGAGCAACACTGCTGGCCATTTTCCGAACTAAATGGTTTGGGCTTTCCAGCCTACCTGTCAGCAAAGAATACAAGATATATAAAGATCACTAACATTGTAAAACAGTATACTGATAGAGACAACGGTGAAGAATTTACAGCTCACTCCTTTGAGAATTGAGTGCATCACATCCTTAGTCTTGTCTAGTTCCTCTTTAGACATCTTCTCCAGGGAAAGGCCTACAGCTGCAGATACATCTAATATTGCAAGATTAAGGGACAACAAATTCCAAAATAAGTATAATAAAACAATGGTAGTTTCTATAGAAAAGTTACAGGTATAAGTTGCAGGGATTTCATATTTATGTTGTAGGCTTGTAGCGTCTACAAGGTTTCCCAATGTAAAGGCCAGATGTAAAAATCATCAGGAGTTATTGCAGACTAATATCAGATGCCGGGTAAAAACGCAAAGGATACAAGTTTGCTGCTCCATTGGGGCTGATTGCACAAACTCCTTTTTTGACCATACTGCTACCAGATGCTGCAATGTGTCCAAGAAATTTCGGGTATTGTGACCTTTAGCGAGTGAATTACTATAAGGTGGGCGTTCAAGAATAGCAAACTGAAGGATCCATCGCAGGCAGCAAACAGGAAATACTTTCCAGAGTAAAAATTTGTCAGAAAACATTGACCTAATAAACAGGAAATCTGAAATTAAATCCTTGTATAACACAAAACAATACTGCAAAATGAACTAGTAGCAAAACAATGCATTCTTTCCCATAGATAATAGAGCTTCAACGAAGTGAGTTTCATTTGCTCAGAAACCTTACTGACATTAACTTTTTCTACTATATGCCTATCTGATGATGTAATCAAAGACATAACAGTAATCACACGCTTGGATCCAATATTTCAGAAATTACTACCCAAAAAAAAACTCAAGATTGATGGCAAAAAAACCAATTCTGCTAAATCAATTTCAACTTCAGATAAAACCAGGGAGAAGAGGGTGAAGGAAAGGAAATATATTCACTGACCTCACTGATATCTGGTATTGAGAAACCCGATGAAATAATAGCCAAAGAATCCAGTAGGCTTCGACATCACTGACACATTCAGATGCAAGCTGATGCAAAAGTTGCTCAGACATTCTTTCTACAGCATATGAATCGCTCATTGCTTGTATCACATTCAGCCAAAATTGGGATTCTGGGTTTGATTCAAAGACATCTGAGACAAGTGACTCTATATTTGATGATAATAAGCTCCGCACATGACCAAGAATCTGGGGGATTATCTCGCTTAAAAGTACATCTGTGAAAAACTCAAAAAAGAAAAACACTTTGATTAGAAATCCATCGACATCTTACCAGAATACTCTTGCATATCAATTGTCATGCTCTACTGACCAGAGAATAAATGCAATTCTTGCACAAACAGTTTCTCGACTGTGATGCTTAAAATTATAATAGTTACCTACAGATCCACGTCGACATATACGAGAAAATGTTTCCCCAACAAATAGTAATGTCCCATTCATGTCACTTTTAAGAAACGCTCCATCTAATAGATTTGTATTCCTCTCTTCTGCTAGAGAAAGAAGCTGAACTGTAACTTGCTTGAAGAACAAACTATAGTACTTATGTCAAGATAAACAAAAAATTGGCAGTAACGGAAAAATTTTGATCTGCAAATAAGTAGAGCTATCATATTTCAAACTGCACTATGTTAAGATAATCAAAATAGAAAATTTAAAATATAACCATTATCACGGAATACACTTTTTCTAAGTATACACAAGTATTTGGTACAATTATCCAGCACAAGAGATAAAAAGGATACTGTGAAGAAAGAGAAGTTGGAGCTCTTAATTGTGCTTTGTCAGGTATGGATGCAACAATCTGTGCCACTCTAGATACAGCTGGCTTAAGATTTTCGTTTATATAATCTTCAGATTGGCAAGAACCACCGAATTCTCTAGCCACCTGGAGCACCCCATTATTTTCAAGCAAGCAGAGTATGAGTAATCTGTGTAATGGTAGAAAAAAGTCCGAGAGGTTAAGTGTTAGTAAAGAATGATATTTCAGATATCTATCCTAAATCCACACGATAGATAGTGGAATGACTGAACCCCTTATTGTTTTCAACTAACCACCAGACAGTATCAGGCCCTTATTCCGTACCTTTCAGTATTAGAGTGAATAGCCTTAACATCAAGATCATCACCTCCACTCTTCTGCAAACAAGGGACCAAGGTCTGAACTACCTCGGTGGCAAGTCCATGAACAAAGAAAACATCATACACATGTTTACGTGCTGATAAGGGGAAACAAGCTAGCCAGTTGGAAGCAAGATCTGCACACAACACCAAAACAAATCATATGTAAAGGCATGCACAAAAGGCGTCAACAGTAAAAAAAAAAAAAATGGGTGAGCCAAAACCAATGAAAGAGAAGCCAAATTTTCCTCAAGAATCTCCACGAAAATCAGCTATCAATTATAATCTTTACGTTTTATAAACCTCCATTTGATTCAACGCCATTCTGTACACGCCTAGAGTGTTGGTGATTTGACTGACTTACATATATTTCTCTTCCCAAAACTCGAATTTTTGAAACTTACGGCCAAATGAATAAAAGCTGAGATATATAAGAGAACTCCACACACAAAAGTTCAAGAAAACATGATGGCAATAGAAAATATAGCTAAGAAAAATACCAATTAACAGAAACCGAGCAAATGTCGAAAATGCAGCTCCTCCATAGAATGCCTGCCACCACTCTCTTCTCTCAGCTGCAGAAGGAGCCTCGGAACTAATTATCTGCACACAATACAGCCACAGAAGCTCAAATCTCTAAGAAAACTCGCTGCAACAAATAAATTTCGATAAAAATTCGTGAATTTTCAAATTTTCAAATTTCACATCAGCCAATAGCTCACCTGCTCTCTGTATTGCTCGTCAATAGCACCTGAAATTTCAAAACATTCAGCTCGCAAAACAATTCTTTTGTTTCATTTTCAATCAAACGACACAAGAAGTGAACAAATTTGCAAACTTTCGGTTTTGGAATTTTCTCGGAAACCAAACAGCCGATTCAGTAACTCGGAAAATCGAGACTTTTCGGGTGAAACGCAGAAGCTGAAAAGTTACCTGAGAGAAGAGAGGCGTCGAGAGGGAAGAGAAGAACGGCGAGGGAGTGAAGCGCGCAGATGACTTGGTCTACGTGCTTCGCCTTCTTCACGGTTGCGCTTGCTTCTCCTACTTTCTCAAGAAGTTTCTCTTCTACTTCGCTTCGTGTTTTCGGACCTTTCTTCTCCATGTTTGTTTGTTGCTCTCTGCAACAACCTGAAGCTTTTCGCGGCCGAAATTTTGTTGGCCGATACGCAGCGAGTCTGCTTTTCGGCGGCGGATGAAATAATCAATTTCGGAAGAGACGGTTCGAGACTTCACACGGCTGCGTTTGTTAACTTTGTTTTAATCTTTTTAGTTTTTATTTTGTTTATTTTTATTTAAACTTTTTTTTTCTTTTAATATTAGCAATTTAATGGGGGGAAGTTTAGTAAAAATGATAATCTAATGAATTTTTTATTTTCTTTTTATCTTTTTCACTTGAAAATAATTAGATTTTAGAGAAATGTTAAACCAAACCTCCTAAATTAGATTTTAGTACATTCTTTCGATATCTTTCCGGACTTCATTTTCTAGCATTCTAATCTTTTAAAACGGCTTAATTTTTCTCAATTTAAATAGGGAAAAATAAACAAAAACTGCATTGAATTAATTGGAAAAAGATTTCTCTAGTATCATTTTTTTTCTTATGTACTTCTCTTTTTTAATAATGTATTTTAATTCATATTTAATTTAATGATTAAAAATAAATAAAAATAAGAGTATATAAATCATCTTTGTTACAAGTATGCCAAATTGATGCATTAAGATATTACTTATCTTTAGAAGAGAAATATTAAATTTTCTCACACAATGGTGGCTAAAGAAGTTAAAATATCTTTATGAATTTTTTTGGCCTCGAGAAAAGTGAACTATTCTAGCAAAGCCACCAGTTGATTCTTTTTTTCAAAAAAAAAAAAACAAAAAAAAACAAAAACAAAATACCAGTTTGAATTTCATACCAAAAGATAAAAATAAAACTAGTTTCATTATTTTTAGTATTTTTTAGGATAAAAAATAATTTTAGTTAATTGACCAAAAAGGTTTTAGTTAAACCTTAATAAACCTAAGCTGAAGTGTAGAAACTGCGGTTCCAATTTATCCTTTTTTCCTCGCTTCCCTCTTTTCTCTCCTATGGCGACTGCAGTGTTACCAGTATCCAAGCCTGCTCGAAAGCAACCCCGCGCCAGGTCGGGGCGGATTCGAAGCCCATGGACTATCCCAAAAAAAGGCCTGGGTTCGAGCCATAGCTAAAATTGTTAGCTCCATGGTCGACCTTTCCCGTAAAGCCCATGGAGCTGATGATTTCAGCTATGGCTGGAACCCGGGCCTCTTCTTCGGATAGTCCATGGGCTTCGAATCCGCCCCGACTCGGCTGGGGTTACTTTCGAGCAGGCTCAGATATTGGTAGCACTGCAGTCACCATGGGAGAGAAAAAAGGTTAAACTGGAACCGCCGTTTCTACGCTTCAGATCGGGTTTATTAAGGTTTAACTAAAACTTTTTTGGTTTTTTTTTTTTTTTTTTTATCCAGCCTTTTTGGAGGTTTAACTAAAACTTTTTTGGTTTTTTTTTTTTTTTTTTTATCCAGCCTTTTTGGTTTTTTAGTTAATTAACTAAAATTATTATATATCCCATTGCATGTGTGATTGGCTCAAAGGTCGGAGATGGGGGTTGGATCTGGTTTGGGTTTTCTGGGTGCATGTATAATTGAAAATTTCAAACTCATCCCAATGCAGATTATTTTTGGGTTTTCTGGGATTCAAGTTCGAATTTTGGGGTTGGATCTGGTTTTGAAAATGGAACGATTTCATATTTTTCTCCTAATTTGTTTCGATTTTGCCGAATTTGGGCTTGAAAATGGTTGTGGTTGCAAACGCTTCGTGAAGGGATTATCAAGCCTTCTCTCATGGCTTCGCAAGTACAATCAGAAGAAGATGATTCGCAGAAAGTGCTATACCATCGATGGAAAACACGTCTCTCGCTCCATCTTCGTCGATCTAGAGCCCATCATCATCGACGAGGTTCGCTATCGTCGTAGCACCATCATTGTCCATCTTCGATCTTTGTTATCCCTCAAGTCCCTCGGAGCATCCCCGATTTGGAGCCTCGTGTCATCGTCAACACCATCTTCGACTGCCGGAGTCGGGAGATAGAGACATCAAGTTGGGATTGGGAAATATGAGCGAGAGAGATGGGGACAAAGGATGAGCTTGACTGGTTGCGCCGTTACAAGTTTGAGTATTTGAGATTGAGATTCAGAGAGAGAGATAAAGTGTTGTGACTTGTGATAGGGTTGGGAATCAACATTGTTGATTTGAGTGATATTAAATCAAAGGTGGAAACGGTCCGGGCCGGTTGCCTATTTTCTCAAAAGTTTGGACCCGCCCCATTCCGTCCCGTTTTCTATTTAGAATTTTTAGATCCGTCCCGAACCACTTGGACCCGTCCCGACTCGCGGGCCCAAGGCCCATTTGCCCACCTCTAATCTGATGAGCCGAAAATGATGCCTGATTTGTTGACGATGGTGCACTTTTCGAGTGGAAAAGAGAGGACTGAAGGTGAATGAAAGAAATTGATAAGAGGGAAGGAGGCTTTTTCTAGTTATAAAATCACCAACTTCCAACAACACTGTTAGCCTCCATTTTTTAGGCCTTTCCTGCGTGAGAAAATACTGGGACGAAAGTCTTATGCATCTTTTTCCCAAGAAAAATCACTCGAAACCTGAAGAGTGTAAAATTTAGTTAAACTTTTTTTTGACAAATTATTTGCATGCATCTATTGTATTGTGTTAGCATTCATCTATCTTCTTGGTTTCTCTTTGGGACTGACGATCTGGATGTATCCATGCAAAATGAAGAACTTTCCATCTTTTTTCAAAGACCATTTGAGAGAGATAAGAAAAAGGATACAGCTCCTCTTTGGGGGGGGAGGGGGTGTGTTTAAATATCCATATAGGAGAAACTTCGACAGAAATTGCCGAGTCTTTGTTTATTCATAGTTGGGAAATTTCTGGAGTTGCTTCCCCAATCTTTATTATTTATTCATAGAGATTTGGAGGCAGGCGAGGTTCGACGAGGACTTTAAGTAGGGTAGATTTCTTGTTGGAATCTCCAAATCCTTGGCACATATCAACGGTTGCATTTGTTGGAGTAGAGATCTCAAACGCATGCAGAAAACTAGCCAGGATCAAAAGCGTCAAGTGAAGGCCCAAATTTATGCCAGGGCATGCTCTTCGACCGCTACCAAAAGGCATTAACTCAAAATGCCGACCCTTGACATCAACATCCTTATGGCCTGTGAGAAATCTTTCCGGCTTGAACTCCATCGGGTCATCCCAAACCCGTGGGTCAGTATGAATCTTCCACGCGTTCACTATCAACCACGTGCCTTTCGAGACATGGTACCCTCCCACAGTGCAGTCCTCGGTGAATTCTCTATAGCCAGAGAATGTTGCATATAAACGCATCACTTCTTTAATAACGGCTTGCAGGTACACAAGATTATTGATATCTAATTCATTCACTAGTCTTCCTTTGCCAACATGGTTGTCTAGTTCTTCATAGACTTTCTTCAAAGCATGGCGGTTGTCCAACAACATTGAGATTGCGCAGCCCATGAGCACGGAGGTTGGGTCGCTTCCTCCAGCAATCAGATTCTGCAAAGTCAATCAAGTTGCTTAATCAATACATATCCAATTATAATACAAAACAAGGATTAATTGAACAAGGATACCGATTACAGATGGCTAAAAGAGGAGTTTGGTGCTGCATGCGAGTTAATTAAGAACATTCACACTACGTACCACAACTGTTGCTTTCATGACGGTATCAGCATCAAATGATTCATGTTGTGCAACATCTTGTCCGTCGAGGACTGAAAGCATCAGGTCGATGAAATCTCGATTATTGTCTCCATCTTTTGCTCTTCTCTGCTTGTGCTCCTCCAACCAGGACATAACTATGGTATCAAGCTCTTTGGCAGTTTTTTTCATAGCTTTTTCGTGCCCTCCAATATCCAAAAACCTAAGCCATGGAACAGCATCCCCAAAGGCAAACAATCCAATAAAATGAAAGAGCTCCCTCACGGCCTTATGGCACCGAACTTCCTCTTTCTCGTCACCCAAATTATTATATCTATTTCCAGCAACCATCCTAAAAAACACCTTTAGAGTTAAATCGTTGAACCACTGCTTCATCTCCACCAAAAGTTGTCCGGAACCATTTTCTTTTGAATCGTTTCTTTTGGTCCATAGATTGTATACCTCTTTTGTGGCCATCACTACTTCAGATTCTCGAACATGTTTGAATTGCTCAAGCATGTGGCTTGAGAGTAGCTCTTGGACTATAATTTTGCGCAAGTCACGCCAGTATGCACCATACGGGCTTAACCCTAGCATGGCGTGGTTGTAGCTCAATATTTCAGCGGCTATAGTTTTGGGACGTTGAGAAACAACCAAGTCGTTGGTGGTGAAGCACTCCTTTGCAGCCTCCCAAGTATTTACCACAAGGGCGGAGTGGATGCCAATTCTGATGCTGAAGACTGGTCCATACTTGTCCGCCAATGCTCCCAACGTTATATGGGGTGGAAGCTGGGGCCGTCTGAATAGGTAGAGGTGACCTACTAGAGGCCACCCGCCTGCTACTTTTGGTGGTTCGGGAAGTTTGGCATTTGCTGCAGCAGTTCTAAGCCTCCAAACTGTGATCATAGAGAAGGAAAACACAAGTATGGCAAAAAGTCCAGCTACGGAAGTGTTTAGGAACAAGAAAGAGAGATCCATTGTTGTCCCTGCGTTTGGATAAAGGAATTGCAAATTAAAAGGAATTCTGAAACTACGGGATCCAAATTAATCTCCATCATTTAAAACCGGACAACTGCAAATTTGATTGGTTGAAGATCATGTGTGTCTTCTTAAGCTTGTTACAACATGTTACCAATGTCAACTAGCAAAACAATGGAGTAGAACCAAATACACTAACAAACCAATGGAGTAAAACCAAATCACAGTGAGAAAATATTAAGAGCATACAAAGCTTAGCTTTTTTAGTTCTTGGTCGACATGCAAAGATAACTATTAAGAGCAAACAAGTTCTATTTCAATCCCTAAGATACAGTGAAAAGAAAATTGTGTTGAAACCAATGTGTATATATACTAATCAGAGGGATTATTTTCACTGTATATATAATTGTATATACACACGCAGCAGCAGCAGCGGCAACAGCAATTACCACAAAATGTAGCAAAATCTAGCAGTTGCTTTCGAATCCACATTTACGGAGTATAAAATGAGGTTTGCGAGTTCATGAAATCGTAATCCTCTCATATGGAGATGAAAGGAAGCTTAAGAGAGCGAGCTACTGGAGAAAAAGAAGTGACAAAGTAGGATTGCATGTTTAAAAATGTAAAGTGAGAAGAGGAAAGGTGAGGTATTTAGGAGAAAAGCAAGCTAGAGAGAACGGTTTCATCTTGAATTTAGCGAGTTATCCATTTCAATCAAATCCTAAAAACTGAACAAGACCTACAAAAACACCGAGACGATTTTACAAAGAAACCTTCAAGAAACCACAATCAATCTCAGTCATAAATTCATCTGACGTAATTAAAGATCCTTTAACAAACGTATCACAACCTTCATATCAGAACATAATCATAAACGAAAGATAGGTTGGAAGTCTAACCTGCAACTGAAAGGAGAGTAGCAGAAGATTGACCTTCAATCTAAACAAGACTACAAGAAGAAAGAGAATAAATAACACAGTCGACTCTTTTTTGCCTTTTCTGCATGTTCTTATCAGGAATTAATGTCACGAGGGAAGCATGACGCTAGTGAACAAAATCTGTTCAGAACTGTGAATTTCAACTCTATTCATTTAATTCCCCAAAAATAAATTTTATTCATTAAAACCAACAGATTTGAAATTTATATGTTTGGGAAAAATGTTTTAATGGAAGCGGATTTTTGTTGTTGTTGGATTAATGTAAGGAATTACTAATCCCCAAACTTTATAATTTTTATTCATTTCAATTATTAAGGATATACACACGCTCTACATTTAAATTATGAGTGAGACCAACTTGCTGTGCTGGTACAGGAAATAACTTTTAATCATATCCCTAGGCTTTGTAACGGTGTCGCTCACCGCTTAGTTAAGTTTGGTCTTTCAGTTGATACCTCTATAGTTTGGTTCGAGGAACTACCTGATGTTATACGAGATATGTCCTCTTCCAAGACTCGTTTGCGATTGAAGTTTTTCATCAATATAAATCGTTTCTACTTCAAAGAATTATGGGTGAGACCGTATCCAAGAATTTTTCCATTTCTGGTGAGAAGAGGATTTTCTTCTTACTCATTCAAGATAATTAAAGCGAAGTCCTAGCTTAGTGGTTAAGCTTTAGGTTGTTGTATTTAATTATGTATTATTTCTGAGTCCGCATCTTTGAGTTGATGTAGCACAAATTACTTGATCACAGAAGGTCAACTAAATAGTAATCTTAACATTTTGATTACAGCTCTAAATTTCAGTCGTGTTATGGCTGCATCTGACGCAAGACGAGCCAAGGAGTCTCGGGGACACGAGGGATGGATGATTCACACGACCACGCCAAATGCTTATTTTAAGGAGGAGAAAACTCTTCTTGGATTGACTTTTAATGGAGAAAACTCTCTTTTTGCCTCAACATCTTGGTAAGAACCATCACAACATACCACATCCCGAAAGAAAAAAGGAAGATGAAACCACATCTTTTTCATATCATCGAGACTACATTGTAATTTGCAATAAGTAGAAGGAAGCGATCCCTGCTTAATCACAAAAGCTGATCATGTCACAACACTTGATGGTAATCACAACACTTTGATTAACAGCTCTATATTGCGTTTAGCGAAATCATCTCTCTAAGAAAATTACAGGCCAGTCGAGAAGGAGCCGACATCTATAACATAAGGGCTTCCCTTTCTCATTAACCAAAAGGTTTCTCAGTACACACTTTTCCGCCGTTACTTTGTCATCCTAAGACTAACTTTTAATCCACCTAAATCACCTGATTATATCTTAATCACTTTACAGAAACAATTGCATTAAGTCAACCAGAACCTATGGACCTCTCTTTCACTGTTAGCATACGAACATCACGTTGCAGAAGAGTACAGTTTCTGGCAGAAATAATCCAAGCCCTTGGGGGAAAACCAATCCTTCTTCATCTGCAATTACCAAATGAAAGGTAGAGTCCATAATCGATACTGTTTTTAATTCTGCATCATAAGTAAAAACATATGACAAAAGGTAAAACTTACAAAGTAGGGGTAGCCCTCAGTGCTGAAATTCTCGGGAGCACCTTCCATGAACAAGTTAATGTAGTATAGAACAAAGTTACCACACTCGACATCATCTCTCTGTTGTGGCACCTGAAATTTTTTTCTTTTTTAGGAAGAGGTTTTTTAATGTGAACATTGAAATTAACAAAGAGACTGTTAAGATCACCTCAGGCACCAACAAAGGAATTCGGTAGATAAGATCTTTCTTCTCAGGTCTTCCCTCTTCCATAAAAATGTCCAGTACAAATCTGAAAAAGATGAAAAACCCACATCAAACACCGAATAAGGGAACTGTAGCGTAAAAAAAAAACCAAATGCGATACACAACTTGCCAAAGAAAACCATACTTTCTTATATATTTTTCATACCGCCCTGGATCAGCACCTTGAAGAGAATCAAGCAACAGCATACATGGTCTTTGGGTTTCCGACTGCAGACTCTCACCAAAATGGCATAGAATCAGGAGGTTCCAGTGGCTCCTGAAAAGGAAACGTTTCAGAAAAGAAAATGTTGGAACTCCACGCATTCAGAGAATGGAACGAATTTAGCTCAGGGTAATGGAAGAAAGCTACCAGCAAACGATAGGAACAATGACATATTTCTTTGAGAAGATGCACTTATTCTTAATCCACTTCAGCACCTTGGTCTTAATGTCTCGTTTAAGTTCTTTGTGAATGTTTTGTTGCAAGTACAAGCTAAACCATAAACAGTCAAGGTAAGCGAAAGAGGTCCTCTTGTCTTCTGAAAAGCTGTTCCACAAGTTCCTACACATTCCAAACAAATTTTTAAATCCGATTCGATAAATTAAAGGGTACTTACGAACGATAATTTGAAAGACTTACTCAAAGTAACGCATGAAAGCTCCAGAGTCTAGCTTTTCCCTTTTTCGTGAAACTGCACGCTCAGCAACCTTGTGAGGCCTCATCAGCTCTTTCACCTCTTCTTTTTTCCCAAATCTCTTTGACCTCTCGCGGCGAGTGAAGCGGGGAGGGCATTCCAAAAGGCACATGGAACTCTTCTTTACCTCTTTAATATCCCCTAGAGTTATTCTCTTCTTTTGAACAATCGAAGACGAAAAAACATGCCTCCAGCACGAGCGATGTTTCGACACATTGTGTCTGAAAAGCTCTGTTGGAGTACAAACACTAAAACCCATCAACCATTCACCAGCATTGAACTTACAACCAGAACAATAACCAAACAAATCATAAAAACAAAAAAAAAACAAAAAAAAAAACAAAAAAATCCTTCAACCGAAACGGTTCAGATTTTAATCTAAATTCCATCACCAAACCATAAACCCTTGCAGAAACCGGCTTGCAAGGGAAGGGTTCTAGGAGTTCATATTCTAATCCAAAATGCTCTATGCGGGCACACTGGCATCCGAAAAATCTCAAAAAGATAGAATTTTTCATCTAATTTCCATTTTTTACGTTTTATTTAAAAAATTTCATCTCATCCCACCATTTTTCTCTTGAATTAAAAACGAAAACTTCACCTGTTGCCTAAAAATCTGAAGAAAAATTATATAAAGTTGGAAACTTTGAACAATAACTATCTGTACGTTCAGTAGGTAAACGCAGGAAAGCAAGAAAAATGGCAGCGACAGAAGAAGAGTAAAAGAGAGAGATGGGTTGGTCTGGAAGGCGAAGGAGAACATACCTGAGATTGGAGAGTGTAGGTCGGAGGAGTCGGAGTCGGAGTCGGAGTCGGTGACGGTGTCCGTGTCGGAGGAGCCGAGGACGATTTCGACGGTGGTGGGTATTTTATTTCTGTTGGACTTTCTCGTCCGTGACATCTTGAAACAGAAGTACTACAGAGCTGGCTTGCAACAGAGTTAAAGAGCTTTTCCCAGAGGCTTTCTCTTGGATCATTGCATTTGCGGGGGAAAATATGGACCGTCGATTTTGTTGTCCAACGACGCTCGCGATTCTCTGGATCATTGGGGCTTTTGGTTCTTCACCTCGCGAATTGTGATCAATCCATAAACTTTATCCAAACGTGTTAAATCAACTAATGAAAGTTGAATAAAATATTAGTTGTTCAATGTGCTTAATATATTGATCATGGGCAATTTACATAGCCATTGATAATCTTAGGTATGTAGGAAAATCGACATTTTAGAAGGGTTTGGTTTAGCTAACTAAACCGAGTAATTGTAAGTGTTTATCTTTTGAAACTTTTGTGAATTAGAGTATTACCATTATGGTTGGTCCTAAGAATTAGTGTTTATCTTTTGAAACTCTTGCGAATTAGAGTATTACTATTAGAGTATTACCATCATGGTTGGTCCTAAGAATTAGTGTTTATCTTTTGAAACTCTTGCGAATTAGAGTATTACTATCATGTTTGGTCCTAAGAATAAGTGTTTATCTTTTGAAACTCTTGCCGTTAAAAGTATTACTATCAGGCCGGTTCTGAGAATTTATAAGCCCGGAGCGAGAAATTAAATGCGGCCCTTGCATATAAATACTAGGATTTTTTTTTATCATACACTAAAACTAACAGGTAAATTTCAATAGAAATTCATCATCAATTAGAATCAACATCTTCGAGTAACAAAACTATCATTTTACAACTTTTTAATCAACTAAAAAATAAAATAGAATCAAGCAATGCACCCAAAAGATATAATCAATCGTAACATGAACGATATTCCGCTACGCATACGAGATACCTAATATCTTAATGACTTTTTAGCCAAAATGGTCACTGAGATTTGCATAACTTATCATTTTGATCATTGAGATTTGAAATCAATAAAAGTGGTCCTTGAATTTGTCCATCGTCAATAATTTTGGTCATTCCTTGAAAAATTAAGGATCAAATGACAAAAATACCCTCAAGTTAATAAATAATGGGCCAAAATGATTTGACAAAAATTGAGGATGTTTTTGTCATTTTATCTTTATTTAATGGAGATTTTTCAAGGAATAACCAAAATGATTGATGGTGGACAAACTTAAGGACCATTTCTATTGATTTCAAATCTCAGGGACCAAAGTAAGTAGTTATCTAAATTTCAAAGGCCATTTTGGCTAAAAAGCCTATCTTAATTAGTCAATCAGATGGGGTGGATTTTGCATCTTTACTCAAACCAAATTAGATTTAGGGTTGAGCTATAAAATTTCAAGAGGAATTGAAAAGAATTTTTGGGAGAAAATGACACAGCAAATAATGTTACGGATATAGGGATCACAAACGATCATCCTTGGATAGAACTTTGAAATACCAAAAGTTGTGATAGAAACTCTTGTTTTTGAATTTTATTGAATGAAAAGGTTGCTCAAGCCTAGGAATAGACTATAAAGCTTGCTCAAGAAAATTAAAAAGATAAGCAATAAAGCCCTTGAAATCCCAAAAGGCAAACAATAAAGAACATAAAACCCTTGAAACCCCAAAAGACAACCAATTAAAAACCTCACTTATTAGTAACTTGCAGTTTTGACGGATTTCTACGGAAGATGGCTCAAACCACTTTTGTGAGAGAATTGCTTTAACAGATTTCTGGCTAGCCACTTTTGTGGGAGAAAGGAACACCTCTCCTACAAATGCGTTATGGCTTAGCGAGAGAAAGTTAAGCCAAATGAAAGTAGCATTCATCTGGACAACCTAAAAAGTCTGAAACATCCACTTTTAGATATGTCGACAACAAATAATATTTTAACCCTTGAATTACAAGTTCTCCAATCACTTTTCTTAATTAAATGGCGTTTGCTTCTTTCACTCTTCATCATCTAAAATAACACCAACTATGTCATTTGTGAAAAAATTGAGATAGATTAGCGACAGAAGAGTGAAATCCTAGCGTGAAAAACAAAAGGGTTAACATTGAAGACACCCCATTAATTCTCTCGTTTCCTACTCTTCACTTTCTCCTTTCCCAGTCTTACCTTGTTATAGAGCCCGAGGATGATTGATGACAATTCCAACCCTCAGATCTGTTGTCGCTGATCTCTGATTAAAGTGCAGAAGTGGTCGACGACAATCTATAGTATCATTCTTCAGTGACAATCTCATATATGATGTGAAATCATATTTGACTTTGAATCTGACTTTAGGTAAAAGTGCATTGCACAATTATATTTAACTCTAAATTGGACTTAATCTCTCTCTAATACATAAGATTAAAAAGTTAAATTCAAAATTGACTCGGTATTGGAGTTTTAATCACTTGCATCGCCACATTTGAAGTCAAATATGATTTTTAATGTTTGTATTCTAAATCGAAGACAACCTCATATACCAAAATGCAAGTCCAAGTGAAAATCAAATTTTTAACATTTATTGGTTTGGTCTAGTCCGGTTCACCTTTGACATCCAACAATTAGCTAACAATTGGAGTCGATTGAGTTTTCTTTTGCTTCTGGAAAATGCAATGGAGCGGCTCACTTAGCGGCTTCATTTATAATGAGGAATAGAGGCACTATAGATTGGGTATGATGTTCTTGGGGAGAGATTTTTCAGTGTGACCGGTACACGGTATGATATATCACGTGTCATTATACAAATGGTGGGATATGTGTGCTAAAAAGTTAATAACTTAAAAAAATAAAATTTCCCACCACTCCTATTAAAACATGTGGTGTACCACTTGTGTTCCGGTCACAACTAAAAATTTCTCGTTCTTGGGATGATTGTCTAAAATTTTGGCCAAAAATGTAAACATTTCAATCCGTATTTAATAATATTTACTAACGTTTGACCACCCAAAAAAAAAAAAAAAAAGAAAACACACACACACAATAAAGACTATGTTGTGACACAAATTCTACCGCAAGTATGATTCTGTAAATCAGTAGTAGATTATATTTTGTAATACTATAAATAAAGGCACGATAATGAGAAATGCACATCACATAAATTTCTCAACTCTCTTATTTTTCTTTAACGCACCATCTCTAACTCTCCCCCTTCAATAAATTAGGCCGCAACACACTACAATTACCCTTTTTTACTTTTTCCTTCCCTTGATTTAGAGGGGTATAGTCAACTTGGATTTCAGAAGATTTTAATAAACTTTTTTAAGTGACAGATTGTAGAGCATTTTAATAGATTCTACAATCTTATATGAATTTTGACAGATTTATATAGGGGTGGTTCGGTATGGGATACCATACCGAAACTAGTATCCCGAATCCCAAACCAAAATTTTTTGGGACAGGAATTTGAAGACCAATCCCAAACCATATTTTCGGGATTTTGGGACAAATCGGGAATCCCAAATTGAATATATGAAATTATGAATTGTTCTTCGAATATATAATTCAAGAACACATTCATGAACTAGGAAGTTCATTTCATTCACACTACCATTTAATTGAACACTGGCATGTCTAACTGTTTTTATCATAGTCAAAATTCAAATTAATTAAACCCTTTTTGCAATCTGTTGAGAGACAAAAGAATCAAGTCTTCTAAAATCATCAGCCATGGCAGCAACAATAATAAAATTCACATGAATATCAAACAGAACATGAAAAATATGCAAGGTGTAGGGCATTCCAGGTTGCAGAGTATGAATTAGAAACTACTAGCATCAATTATAAAAGAATAATATATATATATATAAATATATATATAATAATTAACATTATATATTTTCGGTTCGGTATGAGATTCCCGAAATATTGAGAAGCCAATCCCGAATCCCACACCAAAATTTTGGGATCGGTTCGGGATAGCATCCCGAAAATTTCGGGAATTTTGGTTTGAGAAATTTTTGGTTTGGGATTAGGATTTTTTCGGTTCGGTTCGGGATTTTTGGGAATTTTTTCCACCCATAGATTTATATGGATTTCACTTATAGATTTCTATGGATTTGTATGGATTTTTTTCATGGATTTCTTAGGACTTTTATCATGCCAATCAACACAAAGCCTACATATGAATTCATCTCCAATTTCTCCTCAACTACAAAACACTCCAACCACGTACCCAAACTCAAATCTCCATGTCCCCACACGCTCAAGAACCGTCGCCAAAGTTGTTTCATTAGGCTCAAAAACCTTGGACTGGGGTGGAGAAGATAACATGCTTACCATTGATGGAGCGACGACAACAAGGAAAATGGGTCTTTGAGGAGGGGGGGGGGGGGGGGGGAGGAAGAAAGGACAATTCGAAAGTTGAGCCAGGAGGTGGGCAATGTATTTGTTGGAAATTTAGCTTTTGATGTTGATAATTAGAAATTGGTTGAGTTTTTCGAGAGGACTGAAATTGTCAGGTTGCTGAAATGAGGCTTTGAATTTATTTTGTAAAAAAATTTAATCATTAAGAATATATTAATACTTTTATATCAACTTTTGATTATACATATCATAAATTTAATAAGGTGACTATAATTCTATATATTATTCAAATTTTCGTTATTTTCCTAAATTTCCCAAAAGAGTTAACCCTTAATTACCAAGCGAGAGAATAAAGATACTCACTGGGCCAAAACACACAGTCGTTTCACTTCCTCCTCCTTCAAGCAAAGCACAAAGAATTCCCAACTGGGAGACCTAACTCAGCCGAGTCACCACCACCACCGATTCCAAATGGAGGCCCAAGAGGGGACGCAGCAGCCGCACCTTGTGCTCGCAAACAAGCTCTTCCTCCTTTCCCATTCCGATGTCCCGGACATCGAAAAGGTCCAACTCAGGGACGAGGTTTTCGCCTCCGTCAAAGCCGACGGTAAGATCGCCGATTTTTGACTAAATTGAACCCATTTTTGCATTGCCTGTGTTTTCAATTTCGGTTTTTGCGTATCGCGGATTGAGTTTCGGTTTGATGTTTTGTAGATATGGCGCCGTTGTACGAAACCCTAGTCTCCGAATCGGTGCTTGAGCTGGACCAGGGCGTTATGGACTCGATGAGGGCAAAGAACCAGGAGGAGCTCAAGAAGCTTGACGAAAAGTGAGTTCTTTATTGTTTTTTCTCGTTTTAAATTTTGATTTTGGTCCAGATTGTGTTTGGTTACTGAGAATTATGCGAAAAGAGAACTAGGGATTGAAATTTATGCTTTGGACGCTTCACTGTGAGATACTACGCTACGAAAATTTGCTGTTACTTAGGTAACTTGTTGAACTAGGCTTGCACAAGTGATATAGTTTTGTGAGATCGGATGCTGATGGGGCATGAATTCTTCGTTGACATATTCGTAATCCATTGGATTTTTATTGTAAATTAAGTCAGATGACAAGATTTGTGTGAATTGTATAGGGTGAAAAATATTGTTGTTTGTACTATTGTTATAGCCATTGCAATGAAATAATTTCTGTTACCAAGTAAGTTATATGGTCGGCTTTGTTTAGGATTGCTAGGCGGAAAAGAACTTAGATAACTTGTTGAATTAGGCTTTACGCAGGTGATGTAGTTTTGTGGGATTGGATGCTAATGGAGTATGAGTTCTTTGTTGGCCAACCGTTGGTTTTTTTTTCACAGTGGGTTAAGTGGAATGACAAGATGTGTTTGAATTTTCTAATTTGAAGAACTTTGTTAATTGTGCTATTGTTACAGCAATTGTGATGAAGTGGTTACCTTTACCAAGTAGCTTATCTGGTTGCCTTTGTTTAGGATTGCTGATGCGGAAGAGAACTTAGGGGAAAGTGAGGTTCGAGAAGCTCACTTGGCCAAGTCCCTGTTTTTCATTCGTATTGGCGACAAGGTAGATAAGTGGTAACTTATTTGTTATACGAGTCATATCTGCTTTTTATTTTTCCCCATTTAGTGGTATGCCCTAGTTTGACTTTAAAAATTCTTCCCTTATGAACCTAGGAGAAAGCATTGGAACAACTCAAGGTAACGGAAAGCAAGACAGTTGCAGTTGGGCAAAAGATGGACTTGGTCTTCCATACACTGCAACTCGGTTTCTTTTACATGGATTTTGACCTCATTTCTAAGAGTATTGACAAAGCGAAGAAGTAAGTAGTAGTGACATGGATTAATGAGCTGCAGTTTTTGGTTCTAAATTTGGTAGCTGAGCTTTGTTTGTAACCATTGTATCATGATGGCAGCTTATTTGAAGAGGGAGGTGATTGGGAAAGGAAGAATCGTTTGAAGGTGTATGAAGGCTTGTACTGCATGTCCACTCGGAATTTTAAGAAGGCTGCTGATTTGTTCTTGGATTCGATTTCTACCTTCACCACTTACGAAATATTTCCGTATGACATCTTCATATTTTATACCGTCCTTACGAGCATTATATCGTTGGACAGAGTTTCTTTAAAACAAAAGGTAAACTGATTTCTTACTGCATGCTTTATGATTTCAATTTCCTGTTTTATATGTTTCTCCCATTGTGTTAAATAATGCGTGTTCTTACAAGAAATTAATAATTTTGAACAATATTTTGCAGGTCGTGGATGCTCCAGAGATATTGACAGTGATTGGGAAGATTCCGTACCTTACAGAGTTTTTGAACTCTCTTTATGATTGCCAATACAAATCATTTTTCAAAGCATTTGGTAAGTAGACAACTAACTTAAATCATAAGAGATCTATGCAGTGATTATTGTCTGACATGATATGGCTGCATGATATTAGACCTTTGGTTCTACCATATAATGTGCTTCAGTTTTGCATTTTCCTGAGGTACCGGAACTTTAATCAGTCCAGTTGTATTTCAACCAAACCAACATTTCGTAGTTGTAATTTCTTTCTATTCTTTTTTGTTTTTCAGCTGGCCTGACAGAGCAGATAAAGTTGGACCGTTATTTGCACCCACACTTCCGGTATTACATGAGGGAGATCCGAACTGTTGTTTATTCCCAGTTCTTGGAATCCTACAAGAGTGTCACCATTGAAGCAATGGCTAAAGCATTTGGTGTCACCGTGGATTTCATTGATCTGTAAGTGATTGAGTCTTATAGTTACCTCGTGTCCGGTTTATTATATATTGTTTTATAAGTTCTGGTCCTTGATTTTGTGATGAAGCTGTTGTCCGGTATTTTACGTATAATTGCCTTCTGCATAAACATAACCGAATCTACTATATACAGGGAGTTGTCTCGTTTCATTGCGGCAGGGAAGCTTCATTGCAAGATTGACAAAGTTGCTGGTGTACTAGAAACTAACCGTCCGGATGCTAAGAATTCACTGTACCAAGCAACCATCAAACAAGGGGACTTCTTATTGAACCGCATCCAGAAGCTATCTCGTGTCATTGACCTGTAGATAGGCTTTCTGCTTTTGGAACGTGGTCACAAAGAAGTTCAGAGCATAGCAACTTGTTTCTTTTTACTTCTCATTCGATGAAACTAAGTTGTATTTCTCCTCTTCTCCAAATTTATGCAGAACTCAAGTACTCTGTGTCGAGTTTCCCCTTTTCTCTTCTAATTGTTATTCATCATAGTTTTTTGTGTGTGTGGATGCAAAATCGTAGCGTTCTTGACTCTTGCTGCGGAATTATTGAACTGGCTCGGTGCCAGAACTTGGAACACCTGCTGCCTGCTTTGTTTAATTGCTTTTTTTTCCCCCTAATTTCTCAATGTTTGAAGCATCGTTGGATTTGATTTTACTAGAATACAACAAGTGATGCGTAAAAAGTACGAGTAAATTAAAATCGAAGTCTAGAACAAAATTAAATTAAGAGTGAGAGTGTGCATTGCTGGATGAATCCTTATTACGAACAATGCAGGCAGTGTCTGAGCCTAGATAAAAGTAAAGTAAATAAAAGCATATTTCCATCCTTGTTAGGATGGATATCCTTTCAACTAACAGGAAATAATTTTCTAACATTAACTGAAGCGGATGTTAGGCCAGTATTTGCTGCTCGCCACAGAATCCAATTACTAAGTTCTGGACGAGTGCAAAGTAGAAGGTGTGCGTGGGCAAAATAAAGATGTACTAAAATCTTTGCTTTTTGTAACATAATAACCCATCACTGTAAAACCGTATAGTTTCTGAAATCAGACTACAAATAAGTACGAAAAGTTAAGGATAATAATATAAAAGCAGTTATGCTAAAGGTACAGAGAAATCACAAATATCTCAACAAATGTAACACCATGTGCTCATAAAAAAGACACAAGTCCATGTAAAAAGTAGCTACATGAACATGATGGGTGTAATAATCTACACTCAAGTACTACATACACATGAAGTTGGCATATAAGAGCCATAGATGCAAAGAGCAACTAGTACAAGCTGGAACCTACAATGAATCTAATATGTGAGCATAATGGTGCGATGTAAACATCACATGAAGGTGGTCCTGACTCGGATGAGTACCCTAAACACGGGTTTAAGCATGCATGATGAACAGATAAAATATGTACGACCATAACATTGGAATTTCATAAATCTCTACTTAACTTCAACGGGTAACATTTCTAAGTAAAAATATGGCATGATAGAAAACATTCATTAAAATCATTATGGAAACTATAAATATAATATGTGTATGAAAAGAAAGCCCACTCATTGATACGTCATCGGGTTGTAGCCGCTTTGTCTGGCTTGGCCGCTAAACTCCTCGGGATAAGTCTCTCCTATATATGAAACACTATAGTAATGATTATGCTACTCAAAGCTCATAAATACTAATGAAATGACTCGAAATTCCCTTTGTTTTCTCAAAACAGTGAAGGTACTTAAAACTGGGCTCACGAGGCTTCACGCATCTTCACGTGCCGGCCAGTAGCCGTCACTCATCACCATGCATTGATACCTGTAATGGTCGCCGACCTATGGAATATTACGTTGCCATTGGCCTGGATCTTCCAAATTCCGGTCACCTAACGAAATATAGCTAGGGAAGGAATATATCTGCCATTAACAAAATATACTGATGCCGTTAGAGAATATTCCGTCGTTATACAATATTCGCTCATCTCCTACCTCACGTCGATCGCCGTCTGTCGGCCAGACTTCGCCAGAATCTTATTCGTCGGAAAATTTCCAAAAACCGGCCAGTGTCCAAAACCCAACCATTTTTCACCAAATTCACAATCTAGACTAATTCGAGGGTGTAGAATTCAAATCTCACCTCCAGAAAATCATAGTCCCACAATCACAATGGTGGTACTTATGAGGTTTGATCTCACCAGAGAACGGCGGTGGTGTTGCCTTTTTCCTCCATACGAACTAAGAGAGAGTGTGGGTTGCGGGGAGGGAGAGTGAGAGGAGAGTAACGGTAGGTGCGAGACAAAGAGGGAGTGTGTTGTAGGAAATAGAGAGGAGATGGGTCGTTGTGACACGTAAATCAACAAACAAAATAGTAAAGAAGTATCTAGAAAGTGGTAATATTATTAAATTGTTCTTGATGTTACAGTTCCATAAAATTTTCGTTTTAACACCAAATTCCTATTTGTTATCATCGCGCATTCGTATTGACGAGTAATGCTTAAATATGGAAAGAAAAGAGACAAAATATGAAATGACCTAAAATGTCTCCATAAAACTTATACTTAGCCCTTGTGAAAAATAAAATACAATAAAATTAAAGAGTAACATATATAATATATAATAGCAGACCATAGTGACACTATGTCCACTGCTAGGAACTCAAATCCAAAGCATTATTGTATATTAAGCTCATCAAGTTATTTACTTATATTAAGCCCATAAATAGTTAAAAACCAATGCCACAATATTGAAACCCATAAGCAATTAATTACCACAAAATCTAGCAATAATCGACCTTGAAACAAAATCCGAGGATTTTTTGAGAGATCTGCTGCACCAAAAACACACCCACAAGAGTAGCCAAGGCCTCCATATGATCTGCACACTCAAAATATGCAAACCCTAGCAAGCTGATGACCGATGTGGAACAGCGATGGCGGTAAGAGGAGATTTTTTACGCATGGTTAAACCCTTGGATTCAGTCATATCTAAACCTCCAGCTGATGTTGGCAATTTCCAATCGAACTTCTGCACTACATTTGCCAAAGCAAGCTCAATAATAACAGTGGTAAACTGAATTGCTGGGCAGCTCCTCCTGCCGGATCCATACGGAAGGTAGTGGAAGTCATTCCCTTTATAATTTATTCCGCTATTCACGAACCTCTCCGGCTCAAACTCATCCGGCTTGCTGTAATAGTTTGGGTCTCTTGCAATGCCCCACAGATTGACTATAACTTGTGTGTTGGTTTTGATGTCGTAGCCATTTATTTTCACATCTTGGGTTAATATTCTGGGGATTAGTATTGGAAGAATAGGATATAAGCGAAGAGTCTCCTTTATCACTGCCTTGAGATAATGCATTTCAACCAAATCGTCTTCTGTTATTATCTCCTTTCTGTTTCCAACAATCCCCCTGACCTCATTTTGCAATTTCTTCATCATCATTGGATGCCTTAAAAGCTCAGACATTGCCCAGACTATGACTGAGTATGTATCAGTTCCTGCAGCAAACACATCCTGCAAAAATCAAAGTAAATTAATGGTCACCTAGTAATACAGAACCTCTTAAATTAGCCTATAGCTAATCTTAAGCCACTGTGGATAGCTATGAGGGCATGTAAGGTGACGGATAGTAGACTACGTCCCGGGTTCAAAATCCTAATAGAAGAAATAACCTATAACTAATCTTAATACGCAAACTATAGATATATAGCTATCTAATTAATGTGATGCCCTGATCGCCTTTCAGCTTCTCTGGTGGTCGGAACAATTCAATAATTAACAAAAACACTAACAACTTTAAGTTTTCTACAAAAAATTTAAGGAACCCGATTAGAGGAAAAAAATTCAAGGGTGTTTATAACGTATTGGAGTTGAAGTGTTTACCTCTAAAGTGTAAAGTTGTCAATTACTTACACGTGAGAAGCCCTAAAATTTTCAAGTTCAACAGCTTAAGATGAGAGAGAGAGAGAGAGAGAGGCTTACCATGATGAGAGCCTTTATGGTAACTGTTTCAATAGGAAAACTAATCAAGTTTTCCTTCTGAATCCACAACAGAACGTCCACAAAATCCCTTTGATCCTTGTTGCCACCCACATTAGAGCTATGATCCACCACATGGTCTTGAACAACTTTCTCTAAAAAATCATCAAACTTCTTAGCCACCTTGTCCAATCTAGCATCCATACCGTTGACACGGCTCAACCAAGCGAGTGATGGGATATAGTCCCCGATATAGACACTTCCAAGTAACTCCATGAACTCCCCCACAAGTTCCTTAAACATCCTCCCATCTTCTCCATCACTGTACTTCCTCCCCAAAGCCACTCTAGAGATCACATCATTCGTAAGCGTCATAAACATTTTGCTTAAATTGACTTCCTTTGATGATGATGACAATGACTGCTTATTTATGTTGTTGATCATGAGTTGTATTTCCTCTTCTCTCACCGAACGAAAAGAGCGAACCCTTTCGTTGTTCAGCAGATGCGAAACAGTCAAACTCTTCACTTGCCTCCAGTGCTCTCCGTAAGGTGCCGCTGACATGTCTTTGTAATTGTATAAAAGCTTCCCGAAGACAGTGATCTTGGGCCGGTTGCAGAATATGAGATCATGGGTTTTCAAGACCTCCCGGGCAGTCTCAGTGGATGAGACAATGAGGACGGGGACACTTCCGAAGTGGAGAAGCATAAGAGGGCCATGGCAACGGGATAAGGCATGAAGTGAGCGATGTGGGCGCAAGCCTAGTTGGTGAAGGTTTCCAATGATGGGGAGTTTTGTTGGAGAAGGAGGTGAATTAATACTAGCAGTGGAGAAATATTTGTATAGGATGATGATCAAACTAACAACAAGTACAAGTCTGAGTGTGAAGAAAAAATTAGGACATTGGTGCAACAAGCTTGAGAAGGATTCAATATTGATCAGCTTCTGCATTGGCAGGAGGTTATCAAGCTTCAGCATCTCTTTGTTCTTCTTAAGTTGATCGACCTGTTTGTGTTTTGTGTGAATTTTTTTTTCAGCTAGCTACGAGATCTGTAACTGTACTCTTTTACATGGAGTGTCCATTAATTTATTAATTTTTATCGCTAAATCTTAATTATTGAATTTTAATTAAAAAAATAATCAACGACTTAAAAAACACTGAATCATATTAGAAAACTTGGGGTGGACATAGATACAGAGGATCTGCATGCAAAGAAATACTAAACAATCTTATTATACATTTAACATGCATTAATTGATCACGAAAAATTAATAACCACTTCATTTTCCAGCTCGATGTCGTTTGGTTAGAAGTTTTCTCAGCAATTCTTAATACTATTTCATGGTTTTGTGATTTACTGAGGATTGTCAAAACACAGCAAATTTCCATGAATATTTGGTACTAGGTTTAAGCAAAAATTTGAATTTTCTGGTCATGTTGTAATATCTTAATGTGAAAGTACAGAGTCCAAAATTTAATGACGATAAATTCATGTCGTCCACTAATTATCTAATAGTTCATTGGAAAAAAAAAAAAGAAGAGTACTGGTACTCTTCTTTCCGTAAAAAAGTTTTCCCTTTTTGTAAGTCTTACAAAACAAAATTTCGGTCAAGTCGATGAACCCTAACCAACGGAGAACACTTAATTACAGATCCAGTTTTCAAAAACAGTCTCGAACAAATCTTAGCCAATGTACAAAATACTCTTAAATAATACTATGATCGTATAAATTTTTTCATAAACAATGTTATTCATTGGAGAATAAAAAAAATAGATTAAGAGAGCATCTCAAGTTAGAGGCAAAACAAAATGTGCAGAGATTCTCGTGCATAACTAGTACTTTTCAAATGTTGTCAACATGTAACCACCACGCGGTGGTCAGTGGTTGGAGAAGATTTATAGGTTCGTATTTCACATTACACGTCTTAATTCGATTCATGACGCTGGTGAATTGCACGATGATGGTCAGGGAGAGGCTGAAATACCTTCGTGAGTTTTTCCAACTCCCGAAATGGTGGATTGCCATGACGAAACCACCGGTTGGTCTTTTTTTTTTTAAAAAAAAAAATGAAAAAGAAGAAGAAAAAAATGTTATCAATATTTGCATAACTAGTATGAGTAAATTGAAAATTCTATCATATTTCAATGTATGATATGCAAAGAGTGAATGATCTAAATTCTTTTTATGTGATAAAAAAGTCAAAAGAATCTACTAATTTAAAATTTTGGTGCATACTTTTGTTATAATTTTTTTTTTTTATGCATACTAAGCTTTGGTGCTTAATAACAAACAAATAAATAAATAAATAACATAGTATAATCGAGGAAATAAACGAAGAAAAAAGATAAACAAAATAGTAAAATAAATTATTGCTTACAAGTAAGGTCGCATCACTTTTAGCGAGATATGATCACACGCACGATACAAACTAAAGACTTACACTAAACTGAGAACGGAAATCACCGATTAGACTCATCTACACGATGAGAATCAAGAATCAAGAATCAAGAATCAAGACAGACACCCTAGCCAAGACCAACTCACAATTTACCGTTTCCATTTTACTTTATTTAAAATTGTTCTATGCACGAAAGAAGATCTATGTACAGACTAATATTCGAATAGGGATAACCTTTATCTGAATTAATTTATGTTCATATTAATTTATCAAATTTAACCATATGTGACCAAACTACAAGTGCTAATATTCGATTCGAATAAGGGATAACCTTTGTCTGAATTAAATTATGTTCATATTAATTTATCAAATTTAACTTATCGAATGTGGCCAAACTTTTAAAATTTTGTCCTTTCAAATTTTGCCCATGCCCTGATGATTCTTAACTTCGCTAGTAGTTCCAGTTAAACAATTATTTACATGACTTGGAGAATGGAGGTCTCCATCAGTGTTATTCATTACATGCATACGCAAGATCGGATGCATGCATGGGCTTCAAATCTCCTGAAGATTTTCACTACGTACTCAATTTAAAATTATGGACGGCAGTCCAGTTGGGATATGGATCTCATTTGAATCCAAATTGAAGGACTAAAAATCTTTATATTTTAATTATTCATCGTACATTATATGATTATAAATTATTTAATTTATTTTATTAAAAATTAAATATAAATAGTATTTAATAAAAATTAATCGCATAAAGTATGATAAATGATTAAAATATAAAATTTTTTAAATTCTCACGTAACGGATCGGGAGAGAATTCTCTTCCGTCCAGTTGTGCTGGAGATTGCATTGGACGAATTATATTTTATATTTGGAGATCATAATGTGATCTTAGACTTAAAAAGTGTCTAGCTGAAGTTAAGTGGGTGTTAAGGTTGCGGTACAGGTGTCGAAAATTGGAGGTGGCACGTGAGGTACACGGAGTTTGACAAAAGATTTGATGCCGGACACACTTCAAGTGGGTGTTGAAGTTACCGTACATGTGTCGAAAATTTGGAGATGGCACGTGAAGTGAAGGGAGTTTGACAGAAGCTTTGATGCCGGAGACATAGGTTCAGAACTTCAGAAGGAACACATCCACTGTTCAATGTTTATTAAAAATAAATAAATTAATCAATTGTTCAGTATTTTAATATATCTCCAGGTTTAATTGCTTATTTTCTTTTGCTGGAGTTTATCATGTTGTGTTGCTAAGGCTTGGGTTTTACTTCTTGAAAGGCTTCTGTGTCTTGCTCTCTGATTCTTGACAGGGTTTTACCATTTTCACTCTGTAAACAAGAAATTATTATGACAAATAAAAAAAGAACACGCGTGCAAAATAATTGTATTGTATTAATGAAAGATTAGGGTTTACAATCTCTATTTAGAATGTTTGAATCCTCTTATTCGATCTTCGGAGTTGAAAAGTGTGTGTAGGATTGTTGATCCAATGGTTACGATGACTTAATCTTGGATGAACAAATGTCGCAAGGTTTTGGCTTGTGGCGATGGAAGAATCGACACATGTGGTGGTGCTTGATGATTCTTCAAAGGTTTGGCGAATGCAGAGAGTTTTCAAAGCCTTTTGAGTGTTTGGGAATTTGGGAGCTTGGGAATTTTAGAGCTTCAACGTCTGGGTGTTGGAATAATTTTTTGGACCCTTTTCTTTGTCTTAGAGCCTTATAGTTAGAGTTTCCAAGCCTTGATTACGGATGGATTCGGCCTTGATTGTAGACTTGATTAATTGATGAAAGAATCAGGACTCGATTTGAGACTTGTTTCATGATTTGACTTCATCAATTAATTTCTTTGATTTAAATCAAAATTATTAAAGAACAAATAAAGATCATTCTTTAACTATTTTGCCAAATGTCGTTGCATGACGCACTTAGTGACTCGTTTGGTTTTGATGAGTCACATGTCATATGTACAATTTGTGAGACAAATGTTGCATGCCATGTAAGCCTTGACATGTCGAAATTTAATGTGTTGGAGAACATTTAGTTCACCGAAATTTCGATATCTACACATTCTACTGTGTCATGATTTATCGACTTCTTGTTGACGTGCGTTTTTAGACGACAAACTAGGACTTCGAGTGGGTCTAAGTCATATAAACTTGTTACACACAAAACTATAGTAGTTCACCCATAATTGGACTACATCTATTGTTGTATATTGTGGTGTATTTGAGTATGCATAGACATATTACATTGGGGAGGCATAAGAGCCTTGTTACAGATAATTTGGGAGAAAAGAACCCTTGCTGCCTCTACGGCAGTCCCTTTTGTAGGCTTCTAAACTTCCTAAGGTCATCTCCAACTGATGGCTGGCCAGATGGCTCGTTTTAGCCCTCTGGTCCTCCAAGATATTAATATTTTAATGAACAGTACAGGGGCATATTTGCCTCTGTCTTCAACCGAGAGCCAAAGGGCCAAAAAACCAAAAAAATTAGAAATTAAATTTAATGAATGGTTTAGGTATTTATAGGAAAAAAAAAAATTAGAATTTTTAAGAATTAAAAAAAAAAAAAAAAAAAATTTGAATACAATGGCTAGTTGACTAGCCATTGTATTCAAATTTTTTTTTAAGCAATCATGTCGGTTATAACCGACAATATTTTCTGGCAAGCCCTCTAGCCCTCTCCGATTCCGTGGAACCCTCTCAGATTCCACAGCCCTCTGGCCTAGCCCTCAGTTAGAGACGGTTTTCGGGCTATTTTCGGCCCTCTGGACCCTTCGGTTGGAGATGGCCTAAGCTTCGTTGCAACGTGTGTGAAAAGGCTTGTACATTGTGTGACACCCTCCAGCAGCCCCATTTGATGCTGTTCAACTTATGTTGGAGATGGAGTTGGGTCGAAATGTTGGTGAAGTGTTTGGAAGACTCGATGTGGATCCTCTCGGCTCTGCCTCAATTGCACAGGTATTTCTACTCTTGAGGAATTTCTGGTTTGCCACAAGTCCCACCGTAGAAACTTACATTACTTTGCCTGATGTGCTTTACCGAGCAAGATTGAGAGGTGATAAAAGTGAAGTGTAAAACTAAACTTACAAAAAAACATAAGTCAACAAATTAAGCTCATGAACCTCAAATCATACTAGCAAGTATCAAAACTACAACTCGATGAATATAAGAGCCAAACTGACCTGGAAAAGCAGTTAAGAAGAAGTTATAGAAGACCTCAAAATAATGCAATCTTTTTCCCGTAGAAATCGAAGATGATGAAGTTACCCATCTTCTAAAGCAAACCTTCTCCTCCCTGACAAAACCGTAATGCTCAAATCAATAATAGGTCTTTGATTTCAATATAGTGTGTATTTTGTGAGAGTAGAGGCTTACTATATATACACGTTCAATCTAATTCTCTCTCCTATTAGAATCTAGGTGGAACAATGACAAGAAATCCTTGTCCAACAATGACTGCAAAAACTATAATGGAAACCGTGTTTCAATCCTAAAACGTCTGGAACAATTCAAAACCTCTTTCTATTAGACTTCTTTGCACCAATTTGAATCCAAATAGTCGGCTACAACATAGATTCTCATACTCATATTGAATCAAAGGAAACTGTGTAAAGTCTTTGGACCTTCAATTGCGTCACGTGTCTCAGTTGAGTCATTATGTCCTACTTTTGTCTGTTTTGATCATATTAGCTCTCAAATATTGGAGGGGCCATGTACTTTACAAACTGAATTGAAACACCAAAATGTAACACGAGTATAAATTTAAGGACCACTACTGTAGTTAACCTAAATCATAAAACTATAAAAAAAACAGTTCTACTTTGGTTTATTTTCTTCTAAAACAAAAAAAAAAAAAAAAAAAAAAAAATTCATCCTTTCTACCTAATACAAGCAAATTATTTACTTGTAAATAAAAGATCAGTCATGTCGGATTCCACCTTCCAATATTCTTGTTTTAAAATAATAAAAAAATGCAAAGTCCTGGCCCAGTCAATGCAGGCCACTAATAGGCCCGCCACAAAATGAAAGAGTTCAAAGCACGCTTCCCTCCATCACCCTCAGTTTTTGCCGCGCCCTTCCCTTTTCTGTGTCTCTTCTCAAAGTGAAAGACCCCGATCCAGAGAGAGAGAGAGAGAGAGAGATGTTTGGGAAGATAAGAGCGTCTTCTTGTCCGGCGGAAAGCTTGGAGAGACCGCCTTCCAAGATCCTCAAAGACGATTCTCTCTCCATCTACGGTAACACATCACTGTTTATCCTTCTATTACTCTTTCTTTTTATGATTTTTTTTTTAATTTTAATTTTTTGGGTTTTGGCTTGGGGCTTTGATTTTCACTAAAAAAACTCCGGATTTCGAATGTTTTGGCGACGGATTTTCCGTTGTGCTTGCTTGTGGGCACCGTTTATTTTGGCCTGCCAACTGTTTGATAATTTGCTTCACTTACATCTTTGGGGTCACTGGTCTGAGATCCGCTGATGGGTATGCGGAACCCAGTGAATCGCACCCCCATCAGCGATTCAGTTCGATTTATTTTCTTTTTCGGGGGAGCAAGTTCATCAATGGTTCGGAGTTTGTCCAGTAAAGTTCACTCATTTTCGGGCAAGCAAGAATGCTTAGTGTATTGTTTGGAACAAAATTTCACTTGGGGAACTATCTGCTAGGCCACGAACACGATTGTTGTCATTAATTTCCCTTTTCTTTGATGCAGAAGCTACACTCAGGAAGCTCAAATTAGGTTCTAAACGCAATTTAAGTCCATGCTCTGATGAGGTAGGGGAGACAGATACTACCGGTTCTACTTCACGCTCTCCCGATTCTGAGCCAATGAAGATAGAGGCAAATTGTGCTTCTTCCGCTGGCACTTCACCGAGCTGTATTGAAGCCGTCAGCTATCCACAGGAGGAGTTTATGACACTAGACACGGATTGTTCCTCACCAAGAAGTTCGACGAGTTTCAGTGATTGTCATTCTGCAGGAACCTCGAAACAGCAACAAGGCACCAACATTTCCGTTCTCTACCTCTTTTCGAAATTTAAGAGAGCTCAAGAGGTTAGCTGCTCGTTCTCTGGGGATGCGATGAGGACAGAGAATGCAAGTATTTCTCCGAGTTCTAGCGGATGCCAATCTTTTAACAGCACAGAACAATCGGAACAGGAATGTGTGAACTCTTTACCTGCTAATCAAATATGTATGCTCTGAGTTGGATTTTACGATATGGACACGTATAGATGGATTTCATGTCTTGCTTCATTTTGCACCGGCGATCCGTTGTGATCTTTATCTATATTGTTTGTTGAAGAACGGAGAGTATGATCCTGGAAGCCGATTTATTGTTGTAACTTGATATACCCAATTGAGGGATGAATAATGTTTATGTATGTGGAATCATATTGTAATTCATCATTTAGTTTGAAAGAATGTTAAGGTACAACACCGCCAAAGGAATACAAAAAAATTCTTCAAGCTTCAATGTCACAGATTTAACATGATAATTTATGACGGGTTATTGAATCGTCAAAGATCACATACATAACCGAACAGAGATATAGCGATTCAGCAGACTCTTTCAAAATTGCGTCCGTTGCCAGAACTGATCATTTCGGTGAAAATCACTCCCTCAACCATGGTGCTTGAGCTGGTGTCCATTGACATAATTCACCTTCTTTGAACCAGAGAGCTGCATAGTTCAAATAGCGAACAAGGAAGAAAAGCGGGAGGGGTTCAAGACGAGAAATATCCATCACAAAGAGTAAATGATGCAAGAAGAGCAAGCCTACCTATTTCACGCTTGCCGTTTTCAGGGCTGTCGCTCCCATGAACCACGTTCCTGCCAAGATTTTCATACAAGATCTCGCCCAGTTAGAATCCACATGCCATCAGGTGAAAATAAAAGAATTACTTGTAACCTGATGCGGCTTAATGCACACATCAGTACTCAACTACCAAAACGTTAAAGAGCCCAACCTTCCTGTTTGAACAGCAAGATCCCCCCTTATAGTTCCAGGTTCAGCTTGTAGAGGATTTGTAGCCCCAATCAACTTACGTGCTGCTGCCACAACGCCAACACCCTCCCATGCCTTGCTAGCACAACGTCATGGTCAGTATTGTTGTACGAGAATACAGCTAAAATACAGCTCGTATTCATTGCTTTCCATGCGACATAGACAGAATAGAGGAGAATTAGGATTACTTGTTCATACCATGCACACAACAGGGCCAGATACAATGTACTCGATCAATTTAGGGAAGAACGACTTTCCCTTGAGATCCTTATAATGTTCCTGAAACAACAAAACTCACGCACATAAGGGCACACAATCTAATTATACCAACTTTTCCATGAGTACATAATGCTCTTGAACATTGTAAACGAGATACAATTGTGTGTATCTGAAGAATGATTGCAAAGAATGCATAAATCACACTACATAACCCTCTATGCCTTGAGCTAAACAACTCAAAGCTTTTTCGGTTCCAAGCTGCTTATTATGAAATTCCCCTCTTGCTCAATTCATCAAGTAGGTGCATTAAAAAGTCACCACACAGAACTATTAGAATATCACAATGTACGTCTGAAAGCTTATTTCGGGTTTTTTATAAGGCAAAAATGAAAAGAGACGAACCTCTGCCAAGTCTTGGGGGCACTGGAAGAGCTTCAAGCCAGTCAGCTTAAATCCCTTCTTTTCAAACCTTGAGATTATCTCTCCAACCTAAAACAATTCAACCCCATATCACACATATTAACACTAAGAACACCAAGCTAAAATCGAAAACCCGAGATCTTCCTCCTCCCCAGTCAATTAATGGAAATAAATTAAAGTTCAAGCTTTTGTTTTTTCAAAATCCTAGACGCGAAGATTTCAGAACACAATCAAAACTTCGAAAATTTCATAATTTCACAACTGCCCCAAGTTTTCCAGCTACCAATCACCCTTAAAATTGAACAAACTAAAATACAAGATTAGAGAATTAAATTAGCTTACAAGGCCACGTTGAACTCCATCAGGCTTCACCATTATGTACGTCTCATCAACTTGTTCCTGAAAAAACACAAAGCCGCCATTAAAATCCCAAAAATTCCAATTGGGTTTTTACTAAATGGAAAATTAAACAATGGGTTTTCAACAATTTTGAAAAATACGAAGAGGGTAGGAGGCAAACCAGTGAAGCAACCAAGTGGGGAAGAAAGATGCGAGGTTTGGCGAGGGTTTTGGCATGGGGACGAGCTGCGAAATATGAGAAAAGATGGAGGTTCGAAGGGAATGCGGATAGTTGGTGGTGGCGGGTGCGTAGGTTAGAGTTGCGGTGGGCAGAGGATAAGCTGCTGCAGGTACTTCTGCGTTGTAGGGATGAGGAAAAGCTTGGACTTGCTCCGCCAAACACTGCCACGGTTTCCATTCTGTCCCTCTGCTTCTCTCTTTCCCTATCCCTCGCTCTCTCTCTCTCCACGTGTTTATACAGTGCATTTTCTTTTGCACGAGGAATTTACTTTTTAAATTTCTTTCTCTATTTATTTTTGTTAATGGTTAGATTCCAAATCAATCTCAACTTATTTCAGGGTAAATATTAGTTTTAAGCTGAACTCATTTCTGCAGTAAATTTAGACTATAATTCCTCCTAAGTTAGTGGGTTAGCCTATTCTGTATGTGTATATTTTTAGTTTTATATTTGTAAATTCATTGAATTCAACGATTAAAATTTAATATGATCAAATTCAGTGGTAAAAGAAAAAAAGATCTAACGATCCAAATTTAAATCCAACGGCTAAAGTAATTAAAAAAAAATTGTTGTATGTGTTTCATATTCTTTCATAGTGTTTCATGAGTTTCATGGTATCAGTTTAGTGATTTTTCAATATTTATCGGAATCTAAATATTTTTATGTTAAAATATTCATAAAATTAAATTACGATAATCTACATAATTCTTTTTAAAAAAAATTACTTTAAAAATCGAAAATTTATTTTTTAATGATCTTAGACTAAAAATTTAACTCAGAAGGGTTGGAGTAGAAAACATGCTTCTAAGTTAAAACCTAAATTTTTTGGGTTAAAAATTTTAGGTTTTAACCCAATGGTTGAAGATGGTCTTAACAAAGGAAAAACTATATTTACTCCAAAGAATTTCTCTTGTGGATATGCCTTTCAAATAGGGATGGGTTTAAAAAACTGAAATTTAAAAATCCAAACTGGACACTGAATCAAAGCTAAAAAATCGAAAAAAGCCAAACTGAATTAGAATACCCCAATCGAATTGAAATCTGTTGTTTCGGTTTCAATAGTTCGGAAACTGAACCAAACAATCCTTAAAACGAAATTGTTTTACCTACACACGTCTAAACGTTATCATTTTACTTTATCCTATGAATAAACAATGTGGTTCAAAGTTTTCCTCCCATGCCTCACTCTCCTCCGCGACACCTCCTCCACTCTCAATCATTTGCACTGCTGCGGGAGCAAGCATACAACTTGGAAATTGCTCATATGCATTGGAATTGGAATAATAATGGCTGTGTGCATTGAATTACATGGAAATTTGTTAAGTCCATTTAGGTTATGATGAGAGTCTTTTTGGAAGTTGTAACATCTATTTTTTTCTTATCTTTACTCTCTTTAAATTATGATGTAATACAAACATTTTGGGAGACTTGAATGAATTAAAATATATTTGCTTAATGCAATCGAAGTTAGTTGTTTCTCCTTTCTAAATCAAGTGTTAGACTTAATCGTGTCGAGCGAATTCATAATTACTAACATCGAGAAAACTTCGTTGCCCCTGTTTGAGCGATCCCCAAGTTCTATCCCTGTCTCTTGCCTCTTAAAGACCCTCGGTTTTTTCATGCATCATGCACTCTCTCACTTTGTGCTCCTCCTCAATCCTCACCTTCCCTCACGGCCTCTCCTCTGTACGCACCTTAGTGTTTTAAAAGGAACAAAAAACAAAGTCGAAACCAAATTGAAGCGAAAAAATTGAATAAAAATCAAACCGAATAGAAAACTGAACCAAACCAAACCAAATAGTAGTTTTGATTTAGTTTCCGGTTTAAACAAAAAACTAAAGTAGATAAAACTGAACCCACCCCCACTTTCAAATAATGCCAAGCCTTTGTGAAACTCATACACCTTTGAATTTTCATTTTTAATTAAATAATATGTTGTATCAATAATGTTACAGTCACCAAATTTGTTCACCAAATAATCTATGAATTTGTGTTAATAGTTTATTTGTTAGTAATACATAAGGTTTTTAACCTGGAACCATATTGGAATTAATCAAACATTGCTACGTCATTTTGTGTACAATTTGGTATTCCAAACAGTACTCTAACTTGTATATTCAACTGAAGTTTTAACGTACTTTGCTGTATGTATGACGTCTCTATTTGTAATTGATTCTATTTGTGCATATTTCTGTTTCTCTTCACTTGAAAGTGGAATGTCTTATTCGATATCAAATCAGGTTACCCATTGTATGGCTAAGCCAAACTCCCTCTTTTTTTAGTGTAAAAATATCGATGTACTAAAAAAACAGTTCTGCAAAATGAGGAAGACAGTTATGTGGAGCACCAGCAAATTGTTTGTTCTTCAACATAATGACAATACATAATTAATAATCAAGCGAATTGTTCTACAAAATCTTAACTCTTTACATTGGAAAGTTGAGATTGGCTTTAGAATCTTTTTTGTGAGAGACAGTGTGGAACTTTCATAATTCCATCACAAAGATTGTCACCTTTGATCATTAATTTAAAAGAACGAAAAAAATTGTTATTAGGTACAATTGAAATAATGTTAATTTCAGCCTAAAATATGCACACCAAGGAGGCCATTTCCTCTTTATTCCATCATTTAATCACCCAAAATAGCTCAAAATTCAAAGCCAAACCCACTTATTTTCTAACTGTTCCAACACAGTTTTGCAGCCAATGACACAGAAGACAAAGTAGTCACCCAAATCTGCTTTCCAAGATCCCTGGAATTTTTTTATTGGAATTGGTGTGAAATGTGAGTTGGGATTTTTTTTTTTTTTTTTTTCTGGTTTTTTAACTGAATTTTGAGCTGGGATTTCGGACCGAAAAATGTTTGATTAGCATTTCCAGCAGGAGGCAGCAACAATGGGCTTAGATTTCCAACCAAGAACCAAGCAACCCTTCTCTTCCAGAATAGTGTAGCCCTCACAGACCTTGGTCTTCCCAAGCCACTGCTTTGCCTGTGCCAGCATCTTAAACGGCGTAGCCTGAAACCCTGCACGGCTCATCCTCCGGCGCCACTGATCAACCCTCTCGTGCCTCTCCACCCTTGCCGGCCCCTCGCAGCTGATTATGTTCTTAATCTCCTCAGCAAAGTAGAACTGCTCCATCTTCGCGCGCCTCGTGTCATATTTTGGCAGCATGGCATCTAGGGAGTCAAAGATTGCAGAGTAGTAATGCAGTGCCTCCATAAACCTCCCCAAAAAAAAAGGTCCATTGTGGCTTGAGTCTTGCTCCACAAGAACCAAGATTTTCGGCGAAAGTTCATGGACCATCTGCAGGACAGAATTGAGAGCTCCTCTGCTTTCTTTCACCACACAATGCAACTGAAGAATGCTATTGACAACAAGGACTTCACCATCATACATTTTAATGTCGTCCGGACGCAGGTTTTCCAAGTTGCTTTCCACCACAGAAAACTCCAGATTTATTCCCAAGCTGTCGGCATAGGCCTCGAGCTCTTCTCCAATGATTTGCAATCTGTCACCGTAAAGGCCAACACCGGTTATTCTAAGGCGTGTAGGCGGCTGGTCTGTGCGTGTGGCAAGGCTCTCGATCAAGCCTCGCCACTGGTCTCCATGTGGTAGACCAAGGGTCATCCCAAGGTCTACTACATGAACAAAACTCTCTCCCTCAAAGGCTTCCAATATTGATGAATTGGCCACAAAGTGACCAAACTGAATGTGGGGGCATATCTCATAAACAAGGCGCAATGCCTCTTCCTTCTTGTCCAAGGCAAAGTCTTTTGTGCTCATCGCGGACCCAATGAACCTTACTGCCCCGAGTGGTTGAACCAGAGCGAGGCGGTTGGCAAGGCCTTGGACAAAACATGATGCCACACGCTGGAATGAAGAGCCAAAGACCAAGGCATTGGCCCGAAGCTCATATAGTAATGCAGAGGCATGTGACTTGTCGCGACAAGCAACAGCTTCAGCACAAGCAATTAGGAGCTGAACAAGCCTCATCCCATCAGCAGTTCCGTCCTCCTCCTCTCCATTTCCCTCGGCATTGGACATCACTGTCGCTGCCTCCTCAACAGCTTCAGCTGCAAGGTACCTTTGTGTGTAAGTCCAAATATGGTCCCGGAAATGAAGCCTTGGCAAGGTATTCAAGCTATTCGTGCTGCTTCGGCGACTGAGGCTGATGTCAGTAATGCAACTATCTCCGCTTCCTCCACCACTATAAAGACTGTTATGACTTGACATAGAGTCGGAGATACTTGTAGTCCATTTCAGCCTCTTATGGTTTCCGCTTTCATCCGAGTAAGGGGGGGTAGAAGCTGTACCGCCCTCCTCCAGCAAGGGCGTGTGTGGATAGGGATAGCAAGTCATGGCTGAGGCAGCTGAGTGAGTACTGAGATCAAGGACACTCATTTTATTAGTCCTTTCATGATTGATCATGTACCCCTCAGGCAGGAAGTTTCGGCTCGGTGCCATTTCTCGAACGTACCCTTCTTTTCTCCCTCCTCTTTTCTCAAAATATATTCAATAAGGCTCTGAAAGACCCTAATCCCAAGCAGCAAGGACTTAAATAGCCAGCTTTCCTTGTTATTTGGAGATAACAAGGGAGATTGTTACAAAACTCGAAAGAAGGGAAGAGTTTGGACAATGGTGTGTACCTGCACAAAACATCATGAGAAACATCATCAATAAACTTTACAGCATAGACCTCTCCAAGGACAAGGCTTGCCTATGTCACATTAGAATAATCTTGGATTTTACATTTGTCATCTCCTAGGAGGTAATTTATCTATAATCGAATCCTATAAGGGTTTATGTCATTTTCTGCATTGTCTTATTCTATAGGGCATCCTGCCCATTGAACCTTTTTTAATCTTTCTTACTCCTCAACAGATAAGCTGTCTTAAAGTTAAAGAGACGATCCAACAGTCCACTACTAAGCACATCAATAATGACCCTAACTTGACCACCTGTATAATTCAGTAGGTGCGGGCCGGGTTTTATACAAAAAGCCTCTATGCAATTAGTAGAACCATTCAATATAAGAGGGATGTTCCTCACGTTTCCGATGCTAGACATCCTTTAACAAGTTGTTTTGTGAGTCATTTCAAATACATCAATCTAGATTCCATGTTGGGGAGGAAGTGCTCCAATTGGCTTTACACCTCTCCAATGTTTTTGGGTAAATTAAGGTTTCTTTATTGCGGAAAACAAGGTTGTTTCTTACTGCCCTTTTCAGTACTTAGGTTTTGATGATTCCTAGAGTGCTGATTTTTTCTAAGTTTTATTGTCATCGATTGTACATTCCAACTCTCATCGTCTTCGATTCACCGATTCGAATTTCCGTTTCCCCACGTATTTACGTACTCAATTACGAACAATTTAAGCATGAGTGAGGGCAAATTGTAGGCCGATTTATGAACAATTCAATGAGGATTGTGGAACTTTGTAGCATGCAGACCAGACCAGCTGCCTTCCCCCCATGCATTTTTCTTTAAATTATTCTTTTGCCGGCTTTCATGAACATAAAGAGAAAAAAACAAGCAGATGCATGTAAAAATGGAGGTGCATTGCGACACAATAGAGCCCTCTACGTTTCTATATGTTGCATCTTTGTATTATGTTCCGATTATAAAACAAATAATTTGTGGATTTTTCTTCATTTTTATAATAACAACTTGCGTCATCGATCGATGCGATCAGTGTAGCATATTCCAAGGGCTTCATATTTTGCAACAAGAAACTGAAAACAGCTAGCACGTATGTATGTTGCCTGGTCAAGTTATTTAGAATAAGGGGAAGCTGCTGTATAGATCAAGCTTTTGTGCAAATGTAGCAGGAAGGTTATATAAGAACGAGAGGATATTCGAGATAAAGTATGAGTGGGCGCAATTGAAGATAAAATGAGAAAAAAATCAATTAAGGTGGTTTGGACACGTGAACCGAAGACTTACAAATACTCTAGTTAGAAGATGCGACCATGAGACAGAGGCTTAGGGCAAAATGGTGGGTGAAGACCTATGAAGACTTGGAAAGAGAATTTATGAAAAGATTTAGAGTACTTGGAGCTGACAGAAGACTTGAGCAAAACCCAGCGTAATAGCGTTCTAGAATTTATACAATCGATCCCATTAGTGGAATAAGGCTTGATGGTTGTTGTTGTTGAAGATTAAGCAACAACACAATAAAATTATTACTTATGAGATATTTTTTTATATAATTAAATATGCTAGAAAATAATCATACCAAAAGAAATTTGCTTTGGATCGATTCACTACAAATAAATATGAACAATGAACTTATTCAATATGTATATGTTTATATACTTATATATATATATATATATATATATATATATATATTAACAATGAAAAAGACCCACTAAGTACCTTTATAAAAATATAAATTGTATAGAAATAGAAATGATATCGACTTGGACAATGGTAATTTTCTTTGTTTGTATCTATAAATAAATACACTACAAACATAAATTGACCCAAAAGAAGTAATAGAACAGAAACATCAATTTCCCTCTTCATTTGAATTTGTTGGTTCTGGGTGTTCAGTTTCTTACTAAGAGCAATGTATTAAGTTTTAAAAATTTTGTGTGTGTATTTCTTGGCTAGCTGGGAATGACGCGGTTCCAGGGAGGCAGTGTTTTGATCATCAGGCCTGGATATATTTCTATTGGTTCATTTGATTTTGACCCATCTAATTGAAAATTGACTTGGGAGTTTCATTTTTCTTTGTTCTCTGTCCTAGCTTAATGTCACATTGAAAGGGTTAAAACATTAAGGGAGCGTTTATTGCACCGGACTATCTCGGACTGGACTAAGCTCAGGGACTAACCTGGATTGGCTTAGATTAGATTAAGCTGGACTAACTCAGTGAAACGTTTGTTGCAGTGTCAAACTAAAAAGCTGGACTAACAATAAATTATTATTATATTCTAATTTTTTTTTCTATTAAGAATAACAAAATTAATAGATTAAAGAAAGAGGATATCTCCTTCGTCAAATTGCTAGTGTTCCTCAGCAACTTGGAAGTTACAAAATTTCCGATAACAAAAGGCTTAACCCTGATCATGAAGATAAGCAATTTGGAAGTTACAAAATTTCCAATAACAAAAGGCTTAACCCTGATCCTGAAGATAGACCTCCGTTGCTAAAGACCCAATTTCCAAATTTTCAAATATTTTGATTATTACAAATAAAAAGTACCCAGAACCCTAAACATACCCAATCCCCATCCTTCTTGCCCTCAGATTCCTATACCCATGGCCATATATGCAGCTGAAGATAGACATCGACGGCTAAAGGCCATTATCGAAGAGCCGAGCTTGATCAAGCAAAGAAATCGCGAGACTATAGAATCGATCCGGTTTGAGATTCGCACCCAAGGCAACCGCCAAGAGGAACTCATCAATTAATTTCCCAACGAGCTTGATCTAGCAGAGAGAGAGGTAGAGACAGAGATAGATGAGGAAAGACAAAGAAGGAGGCATCGAGTGAGGAAAGCGAAGAAGAAGGCATATCGTAGTCCTTGGGAATCCCATGGTTCAGCACGGGACTATTTTGGACAATCTAAAGAGGTTTGGAGTCCACACGAGTCCGGGCTAGTCTCATTTAAGTTAGTCCCCAAGCATACCAAATATGGGACAATAATCCTAGCTAGTCCAGTCCCACTTAAGAAGATGAAACAAACACACACTAATTATATTAGAGATAATTAGCATGGGTAGAGTAACTAATAAATGCATGGCAATTTTAAAGAGAGCACGCAAAATTATCATTGAAAAATTAGACCACGTCTAGCCATTGTCGAAACGTGACCATGACACTCGCTAGACGAGACGACAAAACAACACTATCTGAGAAGGGAACCACTGGTCGGCTCATTCCAATGGATGACACTCTGGCCAAATCAGTCTGCAATGTTGCCACTCTAGTTGGATCCACAATATCTACCATTAAGGGAGGCGGTAGGGTCTCTCCATATTTGAAAGGCACGTGTGGTGGAGCAAACGTCAAATATGATTGCCTCATGAGCACTGGCAGAGCCACATCAAGGGTTACAGTGGGCTGTAGCTTAGGAAGGGTTTGTAACAATATGTATAGTGTAGAATCTAATATAATAGACAAAAAAAATGTAAGAAAAATTATTTTTTTTAATGAAACTAGCCCATTAAGTTTTTAGCACAACTAAAAATATTAAAGTTATAATGAAAATTGTGATGTCATTTTGTTTAACATTATTCTGCTTTTATCCAGTAGGTTTTATATTATTTTCAATCAATTTTTTAAAGATTGCCTTTATTTCTACTTTCATTGTTTTGTTTCGTGCTAGTTGTGTGGTTGTAGTTGAGATAGTCCATATATCAAGTTTTCTATCTTTTTTTTTATGTTTGCATCTAAATATGTGTGAAACTTGATGATTTATTGTAAGTTTTGCAGTTTGTACAGTTGTTCAGCCGCCAGATTTGCTCAGCCAAGGCAATGCCGTCGTCAGACCTCACAAGGTGGCAGGATCATACGAGTAGTGGGATAGTATCTCCACCACGGAATCCAATAGAGCAGGTGGGTCCAACCCACCAACAGCCCCGAATCCAAACCCAAACTCCAAATCCAGCCTCAAATCAAGGAAGAGACCTTGAAGGGCATATGACCTTGATCTGGGTAGCAGGGCCGGTCTAGAGATTTTTGAGGCCCGGGACGACGTCAAAGAATGTGCCCTCATTTCATATAAAAAAAATATTTTTTTTCACACGTAAAATATCGATAAAATTATATTTTAAAAAAAAACACTTCAAACTTAATAATTTAGAAATACGGAATAATTAACGTGACATCCCACATCGCCCAGGGGAGTGATCCTTAAATGTATATTCCTATCCCTACCTAGTACGAGGCCTTTTGGGAGCTCACTGGCTTCGAGTTCCATCGGAACTCCGAAGTTAAGCGAGAAGGGGGCTAGAGCAATCCCATGATGGGTGACCCACTGGGAAGTTGCTCGTGAGTTCCCAAAAACAAAACCGTGAGGGAATGGTAAGCCCAAAGCGGACAATATCGTGCTACTGTGGTGGAGTGGGCCCGGGAAGTGACATCCCACATCGTCCAGGGAAGTGATCCTTAAATGTATATTCATATCCCTACCTAGTACGAGGCCTTTTGGGAGCTCACTGACTTCGAGTTCCATCGGAACTCCGAAGTTAAGCGAGAAGGGGGCTAGAGCAATCCCATGATGGGTGACCCACTGGGAAGTTGCTCGTGAGTTCCCAAAAACAAAACCGTGAGGGAATGGTAAGCTCAAAGCGGACAATATCATGCTACTGTGGTAGAGTGGACCCGGGAAGTGATCCGCCCCGGGCCGGGATGTAACAATTGGTATCAGAGTCAATCCCTGGCCAGAAGTGTGCCGACGAGGACGTCGGGCCCCTAAGGGAGGTGGATTGTGACATCCCACATCGCCCAGGGGAGTGATCCTTAAATGTATATTCCTATCCCTACCTAGTACGAGGCATTTTGGGAGCTCACTGGCTTCGAGTTCCATCGGAACTCCGAAGTTAAGCGAGAAGGGAGCTAGAGCAATCCCATGATGGGTGACCCACTGGGAAGTTGCTCGTGAGTTCCCAAAAACAAAACCGTGAGGGAATGGTAAGCCCAAAGCGGACAATATCGTGCTACTGTGGTGGAGTGGGCCCGGGAAGTGATCCGCCCCGGGCCAGGATGTAACAATTAATTTATTTTGTATTAAGAGAAGGAAACTAAAAAACTTCAGGCTTTCAGTAGATAGAATATGAGTTTGTTTTCCATCTGAACTTTTAAAGTGTTTTTGTATAAATCGTGAGTTATTTTTTCTTATTTACTAACCTCGTCAATATAAGACTAAAAAAGTATTAATGTTTTTGAGTCTTTAAGGATATGTATAAGTAATGAATGAACACTAAATTAAACCTTTTGATGACACATAATATTATTTGCAAATTTGGTCTAAAAATTTAGTCTACGCATTATTTTTTTTCTGAAGATTAGACTTGAATTGGAACAGATATTTAAAAATAGCAACCCACATAGCTACTAGCTAGCAAATAAATTAACAACCAAACAAAAATTTGTAAAAATTGAAAACAATAAACATGCACATAGCATTTCGAACTTAGGACCTCTCGCTAATTTTAAACAACAAAAACCATTGCTTCTAATTAAACTTCTTGATCATTTAGCCAAATTTTATAAATTTATATTGTTATGAAAAGAAATTTGTAAAATTGGAATGTAAATAAGCACACATTGTGTTTTGAACCTAAGACCTCTTTATTCATTTAAACAACAAAACCACCGGTTCTAATTAAATTTATTTGTCACTAAACCAAATTTTATAAATTTATACTCTTATAAAAATATATATAAATATATTACCTTAATAATTTTGGTGCCTCTAATTTTTTTGAGCCCTGGACGATCGTCCTGCCCACGCTGAGCATGGGCCGGGCCTGCTGGGTAGGAGGCGCAATGCCATCGAAGTTGCATGCAAAATGGTGGGAGAGAGATTTGGGAAAGAGAAGAGAAATGAGGAAATGACCTTTTGTCCAAGTTGAAGGTAAAGCATGTAGTAATTCCGAAGGAAAGTTGGCCTTTATGATCCAACTATTTTTGTGAGAATTAAATGAATAACATTTTCCTCCTGTGATTTATCTACCTTTTACTTTGACAAAATTCGAGATTGTTATCTATTTCTTCTTTTAATATTTTTTTTAATATGGCACGTTATTCTCTCTGAATCAGTTTTATCTAATAAACGCAACTTAAATTTTATCTCAAACTTATTACCCTTAAACGCAACTTAAATTTATAAATTTTTTAGTACAAGCGATATTACTACACTAATTAAAAATAATAAAAGATAATAAAAACATTTTATTTTTTTATGTGTAAACACTAGATGCGTTATTTGTTATTTGATATTATATCAATAAAGAATTTAGGATAGAGCTGCCCCATGTGTTCTGCACTACATGGAGAACATGTGCTGATCAATCATCTAAAAGACTAAAACTGCTTTGTTGCTACACCCCTTGTGGTCCTGGGTCATGAAAACGAAATTGAACATAGAACATCGTAAGAGCAAATGTTCTTAACAACTTTGAGTTTACAAGCCTCTTGCGTCAGTTGAATAAGTTTGCTCCCGTTGTATAATGTAATTTTTTTTATTTTCCATTTATGGTACGTACATGATGACTAATGACTACTCCCCACTCGCTTCACGTAACAGAAACCCATTCTGGATTCAGATTTGAAGCACATACTCATAAGCTAAAGTGATAACCAGTTAGACGCAATTTTTTTTTCTTTGATCACCATGAATTGGCAATCTTGAGTCCAAGTAGTAAAACTAGGCGAAATTATCTTTAAAATGCTTGTCTACCTGTCTTGTTTGAAATTTAAATTTCGTTTACTCCAACTTTATGCTCAGTAATCTCTTTTTGATTTGTTTTTCATAACAGACTATCCCATCGTAGCCTCGGTACCGCATGAGGTGGCATAATATTTTTGGCGCTCAGGTGACACAGTACACCAAAATAGAGTCACGGAGCCCAAAGCCTCTTAGACGGCGAAATTAAACAATCAGAAATTTCACGAAATCCTCCACTCTTGGGGGATGTCCTCAGCGACAAGGAACATGTACTAGCTAGGCCAAGCAATGATGCTTGTGTATCTCTTTCAGTTTCCCAGCATAAGTAGGTTTACCAGTACTTATGAGCCATGATCTGCTTTTTCATATCGGTGGTTTAAATGTTTTAATAATATAATTCATTACAGTACTTTTAGTATGCACAGAAGCATAGTATCTATCGAAATCCTTGGTTGTTGGACCATAGGTCATTAATCCTTTTGCGCTTGCGCGCATTCAACAGTTCATTGCTACAGTGCATATTATACATCGGAACATAATAGAATTTTTGTCCAAATTTGATTAATTATAGACAAAAGGAAGAATTACAAATGCATGCACATAGAATTTATATGCTAATTGAATGAAAATATTCATACTTAATATACTAGAGCAGGAGAAGAAAAAACAGTAAGGGGAACTATATGAGGAATTGAAAGATTAACTAGCTTAATAAGCTGAAAATTAATTTTATGTCTAAAATAATGCAATCTATTCTATTAGTTTAGCTAGCTATGGATATGAAGGTGCACAGACAATGCAAGCAAGCAAGAGAATGGCAGTGGAAGCTCCATCCTCATCAATATTAGAGGTGCTCCTCTTGAACTTGCAAACCTTTGATAGTTGCTGCTGCTTCTGTGGCTGTTGCTGCTTGTGCTGCCTTCTCTTCAGTGCTTCTTCCACTTTAGACACCATCTTAACTGGTTACGGTAGAATCGGTGGGGGGTTGAGAGGCGGTAGTTTACCCTAAATTCAAATTTCAAATTTCAAATTAAACAATTACGAATTTAAAGGAGCGATCGAGAGACAAAGAAGAATGAGGAGATAGGGTATTTTTGCTTGGGGAAACAGACAGACATGCACTTCTCAATTTATAGGAAGCATTCTAACTTTTGTGATAATGCCTAAGTTGCCCTTGTTATACATTATTCTTGGGGTTCCTGGGGAAGATTTTAAGATAATATTGCAAGTGGGAGGAGGACATTTCTGTGTTAAATGGATGGGACCATTATTGCCAACATGTTTCAGTGACTGGACTTCTTATGCGTTTAAAATCACCAGTACAACAGCCTCGCATACATGCATGCACTACAATTAAACTACATGGATGATAACATAAAGTTTTCTCAGTAATTAGATACCTAAATGATCATCAATTTGGAATTTTTTTTCCGAAATGATTATGTTTGAATGGATACTTTAAAGATAGACGGTTTACCGAGCAACAATGAGAAGTGCACTGCAAAGTTGGCTGATCATGAAATTCAAAAACATGAAGAGTAAACATATAACACTGTACAAAGGAATTGACTACCAAACCCTAAATTTCTGAAATGGGGGATTAAGTCCAAGGTTAGGTCAGGTTGCAGGCTGGAAGTACGTAAATTGTAAACCAATTTAACCTCATGCGGAAACCCTTGTTAGTATTATATTATATCTCTTCATCTTCATCATCATTATTATTTCGGTTGCAGCTACCATTTCTATTTGGCATTCCGGCCGGTACATAGGATTCTCTCTTAATGTAGTTAGAACAATGCTCAATCATTATCAACCAATGTAATCTCTTAGCTGTACAAAATAAACTGACTTAAGAACTATAACTAGTCCCTTGACAAGTATAAGAACATTTAAAGATGATTGTGCTTGACCTACGAGAAAGCGGGCAACTCTCGACTGCAATATAGCATATATTTACAAACGAAGTGACTGCTTTTAGCCTATATCATATTTATAATAAATATGTGTAGATCTAAAGTATACAATTTGCGCATGCCTAGTACTTGGCAGAAGAACAAAAAAACAACAAAATGAAAGCTCTATAGAAATTAAAATAAAAAATAATTAGAAGACAATGCAATAATTGATAAGAAAGTCTAGGTCGTTATTATACTAGTTAGGGCTTCCCAGGTTAGTATTTTTGTCGCGTTCTATAAAGTGACAGAGGTCTTCATGTGCAAAGGCCACGAGACCATGTGTTCATGTTCTTGTTCTACCATGCTGATCGGCCTCCATCCACAGGGCCCGAAGGTTTCCCTCCATTACCTATATAACCTTTAATTTTATGACCCACATGTCATACATTTTTCTACCCTATATCATGCCCTAAATTTCAATCAATAAACCAGACTTTGATCTATTTAGTTTCATGAATCACAAAATGATTTTCTCTTCTCTTGCAATGTAATGTTTTGTTTTGTTTTTTTGTTTTTTGTTTTTTCAAATGAAGAAAGATTAGGCGATATTAACTCTATTAGGCAATATTAACTCTTCGGCAATGGTCGTATGCGAGGCACCTACCCCCAACGAAGGAGTGAGGACCCCAACACCCAGAAACACCCGACTCGTCCCTTTTCCACCAATTTTATTGATAATAAGTGAAAGTAAATGAAAAAGGTAGATGCAGGGGGACTATGCCAAGACCCGCAAAGACAAAAATGATCAACGAAAACGGTAATAAGGACAAAAAGAAATGTCATGAGCATGAGCAGAGGCTACAAAATGGAATCGTGGACCACCAGTAATAAGTATAACTCTCTGCCCCAAAAGAAGTTAAAATATATACAACCTGATTTCCATCTCTATAAATATGTGTACACATAAATCGCATTTGACAAATCGCCAAAGACAATTCTTCTAATCCTTCATAAGAAACCACAGGACCGCATTAGGAGCCTTAAAAATCGATATTGTTATTAGACTATACGTAAGAATCGTTTTTTTTTTTTTTTTTTTTTTTGTGAAATTGTGTTTGAACGTATGATATTTTTTTTTTTCAATTACAAGCGATACTATTACTCTAAGTTACACTAGACTAGAGGATAAAAAAAATGTTTAAATCCGAGACACAATAGATAGAAGATGAATGTCATGTGTATGAATGTATATGAATGTATGATCTTGATTCACAGTCTGTAAAAAATCATTCTAATGGTGTATATGTCTATTTATATAAAAATTTCTTCTAAAACTGAAATATGATTATACAATAACTCACCATTATAATGATTTGATTCCGCAACAATCTATAAAAACAAGTTACATATCACATGGGATTTGCTTTAAAAATATCTTGGTACTTAGCTTTTATACTTACAGCTGCATCTAGGGTTACATGATTGGGGACATGCCTTGCATAAATCATAAGATATAGTGTCTTGTTGATAAAATAAAATGGAGAAAAATACACGGTTAAAATTCATTTAACAGAAGGGTCCAAAGCAGTGGCGGAGCCAGGAATTTACAGCAATGGGGTCAAAAAATAGCTTTCAAAAATCGATCATACTTTCATTTAAAAATAGATTTCAAACTCAAATCCCAAATCCCACATACACTCATAGCTCTCACTCAAACAAAGAACAAGTAGATACGAAAATACGTAACAAATTTCTCTAGCACTAATATGAGAAATTGCTCAAAGGAGAGCAAAAAATGAAGCAATCCGTTACTGCCTTCTCTAAATAGCCCCATATTTTTCTCACTCTCTGCGTCTGCTTCTCTCTCAAAATGGTAGACCCGACTGCACTCTTTTTCAAATGGAAGAGCCGAATGCTCTCCCTGATGTGGCTCTCATCTCTCTCCTCTACTCACAAATTGGAGCTGTCGACAAACAACTCTTCTCTCTTCTGCTGCTGCTCAAAACCAAAAGGCATTACAAATACCTTAATATATATTGGATGCTGCCAAAACAAAAGGCTATGCCTTCTCTCCCATTATAAAACCAAAGTTATCAGCCTTTCTTTTTCTTTATTCTTCAAAAAACCAAAGCAATGCCTCTTCCCATTTTTTTCTCTTCTTTGCATCAAAAGAAAGTAGTGGCCCAACAAACTTACTAGGGTCAATGAATCCCATTGCACCCACCTTGGCTCCACTAGAGTAGTGGTCCAAAGGGACCAAACTTTCACAACCAGAAGATGCAGAAATCTTGGCTTTGAAATTTGAATGAAATGGACAAGTAAGAGAAGGAGAGGGCATGGTGCATGAACCCATAATTCTTAGCATGCACGGCAGAAGGGGCCATATTTTCAGAATATGGGATGTTGGCCATTCTGGGAACAAGCCATTTGGGTTGGTTAATTTGACCCTTGGATTTATATAGGCATTTGCTTTGGTTGGTGTTTAGTCCCTTCTTTCTTTAAGGTATTGTTTGGTATGCAGAAGGGACGGGACGGAACGGAATGGGACGGGACGAGACGGGATAGGACGGTACGGAACGAAGCGGGAGCAAAGATGCCCTCGGATGGAAACAAGGAGGAAGAAGAAGGAGACAGAGAGGTTATAATTTTGTGTTCCACAGATGTGGAACGAGTCGTTCCAGGGGGGTGAGGTGGAACGAAAATTCACCCAAAACTCGTCCCGTGGAACAGCTCGTTCCACCCGTTTTAGGCGCACCAAACGTGGGACGGAACACCTTGTCCCATTCTGTTCCGTCCCGTCCCACGTACCAAACGGTACCTAAAGGCACCAAAATACAAATCAGTCACCACGAGAGAGTGTGGATGTCTTCGTTTTCCTTCATTCCTAGGACTGTTCCCTAGCTCCTTGTTAACTAAATTCAGTTGCCCTACTAACTCTATGATTTTTTTTTCTTTGTCAAACTACTCACTCAATGATTGGTTAAGCCTAATTTTTAGGTATCTGTCTTGGTTCTTTTTTGTTTTTTTTTTTTTTTGTTTTTTTAATGTTGCTAAATAATGTTATTTAGACATATAAAACTGACAGAATTGACAATTCTCTAATACATGTGAATATTCCATATACAATGATAGTATCAACTTGTATTAGAAAGTTTGTCAACAAACAAGTGTAATTGTTTTCTGTGTCTATACAGTATTATTAATTATATAATCCAAAGAATATTAGATACAAAATAATACACTAGCCGGCCGCTATATGTGCTCTTGATTCCTATTTGAATGTTTTATGTTCTGGCGTGTTTTCAAAAAAGAGTTGAGTAGATTGATTATGTCGAAGGAGCAGTAGCTGTGAGAATGACAAACCGAAATTTACGAGGACTTGTAAGGAGCGAGACTACTTCCTATATAACTAATTAGCTTTATGGTGAAACTTCTGGTACCAATCAACTTAGATGGACGTGAATTGTGAACTCAGGATGTAAGCATTAAGATTAATTATACTCCTCACCGGTTATTCTCATTAGACTCACTCGGGCTGCTTCTTGTGATCCTCCTCCTCTCCTGCTGAGTGCTGACCATTACTAGTTGCATAGACAGAGAACAAACATATATATTTAATGCTGCTCCTTTTTCTTCCCGAAACTCGCATCAGACTTCTTGTCACGCTTGTCCGAGTGATTGCCGTGACAAGAAGACCGCAAGCTTTGTGGTATAGATCAGATATAACTCTACCAATCAAAACTAAGTTTGTTTGCTTTATTAAACTTGTATGTTGCTGCTTCACATGCTCTCAGGTTCAATTCAGACTATCAGCGCTAAAATTGATTAAAAACCAAATCCAGATTATTCAGGCTTCACGGCAATTGCATCAAAGTGGAATCTGAATGCAAAGCGAATTAAGTGAATATACAGAAAAATGTTTGGTATTATATGAATGTAATGCAGAGAGCAAAAGCAAAGGAAAACACCTAATTTTGACATGCATGCATGCCTCGTAACTTTAAAAAACAATCTCTCACAGTCACAGCTCGGATTCATGGACAGGAGCTTAGTAGATATTTAGCCTCCTTCGATCCGATGGTCGAAAATTATTTTTTTCTCTTCAAATAATGAATTAGATTGAATCTAAAAATTACAATTGATAGAGCTCAAAATAATATTGTTGAAGAGTTTCCCATTAACAATTAGAGAGGTTCTGTATTAAATTGCATATCCACCAAACTAACTGAATTATACAAAGCAATAAGCAGGTCCTAATATTATTAAAGAAAGTTAAATTTAAATAACACAATTTCTTGTCTCAACTCAATCTCCAGGCGCATATGTTCAAGAGTAGAATTTGAAGTTCTTGGCTTGAAGTATGAGATTCCTTAATGCGCCGATCGGAGCTAAAAGCATCAGTGACACTCCAACTATGATGCAGAACTGTCATTGCAACAAGCAGCCCGAAATTGTTCGTTTAAAAATGAAAGAATACGAAAGGAAAAAATAAACTTCGATTCCTTGAGAGCTAAGCTTACCCAATTTGCAAACCAGGAAAGGCCAAACCTCTTTGGTTTGCAGATGACAAGCCACATGATGCAAGGGAGCTGCAAAACGATCGAACAAAGAAATTTTAGACATTTTAATTTGCATGGAAATTGGGATTTAGAGGTTTATGGTTCCTTACATAGTATGTTGTAGGAGCAAAAGCAAATCCTCCGAAGAAACCGAGAAGCCCGCCAAAGAAGGGGAATGTAATCCCAACGAACAAGGTGAATGCTGCATCGGCGAAATACAGAGTATCGATATTATTTACATTGTTGATCACATCTCTTACAATGGAACGACTTATATATGAAGTCATTCCAAGATTAAAGATTAGATAAACGAGCAGGAAAATGCTACTTACCAACAATCACATTACGTGTTATGAAGCGAAGGAACAAAGATGGCTTGAATTTCATCTTCTTCAACAGAAATAATTCCGCCATGTCAAACACCGGCATGGCGTAGACCTACATATATGTATTTAAAAAACTTGTTATGCAAGAAAGAACAGAAACTCAACTGATTTTTATGCAGATCATAAATTTAAAATAGTAGCGTACCTGATAACTTCCAATGACATGAACAACAACAAAGCAATTCGCAAGAACAATAAGCCAAGCAGGCTTCTCCAACGATATGAGGATGTTATCCTCGACGTGGTTTCCAAACACCCAGTACCCGATGAGTGCAACGGGGAGATAGCACATTGCGACCACAATGTAAGCAAGAACCACCCCCTTCCACATGGGGTTTTTGGACGGCTTTTCGGGCGTGGAAGGAATCGTTGCTTGAATCTCCAAAACCACATTGTGGCCAGCAAAAGCAAAAGCTATATCTCCCAAAGCATTAAAGAAGTTGAACGTATTCCCTGCAGCGGTTGAAGCCCTGGGACCATACTGCACTTGTGGCTCCACCCCTTTGTGCAGAGAAGCTCCCCAAGCAATGGTAGAGTAGCTGTTGAATTGGACAAGTATTCACAGTTAAAACGACATTTACAAACCGAATTTGCAGATTAATTTGTAGGCAGATGGAATTTGAATTTTTTTAGTTTTACTTTAAATGGATTAAGAGAATTTCTTATTGAAACTAGTGTTCCCTTAACATTAAGGGCTCATTTTACATTTAACAACGATTGGATTAAAATGGATAACTCACTAGATTAGATGTATATTGGAAGAAGAAATGGATACTAACTTCAAAAAATTGTCCAAGTTAGAAGATGGATCGGTAATGAACGAAACTTATCCTTTCCAATCCCCTAAAAAAAGAGACGACTAGAAGGTGGGGATAAGTTTTCTTCACAACTACTCCATCGTCTACCATTAACTTGGAAAAGGTTTTGGGAGTTGTCATTCATTCATTTTATCCTCAGTTATTCCTTCCAATCCAATCCTTGACACCAAACTGAACCTAAGAGTACACATTGGTTTCTCCCTATCACAGGATCATGAAACCCTTCTCTCCATCTCTCTCATCAAGAGATAGAGTTGGATATATATCTTTTAAAAACAGAATTGTTGTAAGCACTTCGAAAACGTCGTTCTGCATTGCTCTCCTCTTCAATTTTTTACACCGAGGAGGAGAGCAGATAGATCTTTTCGGAGTGCAAATAGCAGATCTCTAAAATAATTATAAAATAAAATAAAGAAATATACGTACATACCTCAATGACATGACAGCAGCAGCAAGAGAAACACTAGCAATGGAATTGAGGCTAGGGAGGTGGGAGAGAACAAAGTGAACGGATGCAAAGATCATGATGAAGTAGGTGGTTTTGATAGGCTTACAGTCAGGGCACACAGTGCTGTGAATCTTCTTCAAGGAATTGCCACCTGTAATCATATACACTATGCAAGTCCCAAGTTCCACCATCAGTTGTTGGGGCACCACAATGTAAAGCCCTAGCTTTTCCCCAAAGGCATGTTGCCCTAACTCATGGTACCTATCAAACCTCTTGCCAGGTACAATTTCATGCATTTCTACCATCTGCCATAAGGTGTAGAGTGTAATTATCCATGAGAGAACCAGCACTGCTACTCCAGGGCCCCTAATACAAGAAACATTGATTAGATTATATTTTCTAGAACGTAAAACGCTTAGAAGAGGACTTGTAGGTTAAGCGGTTAAGAGCATTCACATCATTTGTATACAAGGGGCTATAGCTCATGTAGCATTTTCAAAAAGTAAATTACAATATATTTTAATGATATTCACCCCAAATAACCTAGTAGCTCAATGTGCCCGGCTTTTTTGTACCTAAATTTGAATCCCTCTCCTTGTAAATAGATCGTTTAGATGAAAAAGAAAATTAATTCCCATGAATTATTCACTCATGATCTTTATTCTTAGTACCAAATTTCTATCGTTTCATGATTTCTTTAAATATTCCCTTATTCGTCTCCCAAAATTCATGTTAACAAGCAATGACCACCCTTTGAAAATTACTGAATCCACCTTTGTTTGTATAAAAATTAAAATAAAAAAAAAATAAAAAATAAAAAACCTATAACGGTTGACTTTTAACTTAAACACAACGTTGTCCCCGAACACAAACACAAAATCCTCACATAAAAACATTGATTGCTTATGTTTTTTCTTCCCATAGAGATAGTGAGAAAGTACGGAAACTATATATATGTATAGGTTGCTTACCATCCAAGTTGAGACATGGCATAGGGGAGGCCAAGAACTCCAGCACCAACCATGGCAGTGACATTGTGGAATGCAGAATACCACCACGTGGCGTTCCTTGATTTCGTGATCGGCAGCCAGTCGTTGATATCTTGCACCTCCTGCTGCTGCTCCTCTCTAATTTCTCCACTTCCTCCCATCTTTTTTTTCAGCAGGAAATCAAAACTGTTAATCCCACAAATCTCCTTGATTATGCGTAAACAACAATAAATCTCATTTTTCGGATTGAATTTAAATAATTAGGTCACTGATCCAATATGATTACGTGACTGGTTACTTGGAGTTTGTATCCTAATTAAATTGAAATTGTGTATAGTGGTTCTATTTAACTAAAATGTGGAAGAAATTTCGGCCGTTCGATCGGAAATAAAAAATCTGATATACCCTTGTGATTTTTCACTGTATTCCACAGTACAAAGTATTCAGAATTTAAAAGAAAGAGAAAACCCGCTGTGGAATCTGGAACGTATCTTTACTCAATGAGTCATTGTGTAACTGAAATTCCTCTCCCATACTCTATGATCCTGATTGTCTCGGGACACGTGTCAAGCGTTCGTGCAATCAGATCTAAATTTGATGCACGATCTCCGCCGGAGATTCGGTTTGGACAGCCACGGACGATTATTCCTAACATCCGTAACAAAACTGAGTCAGTTGCAAGTGTACATCTCGCACTAGTCACGGATTCAGGAATCAGAGTTGTCAACCGCTAGAGATCCGTTTAATTTGAACAGCTGTTCAGACACTTTAAGCGTATGCAGCTTGTGCATACATTAATCGCGTGGACGGTTCATAAAATTTCTATCAAATCCAAAGCTAAAAACACTTGGCCGATAAAAATGAAAAATCTATACAAAGTGTCACTGGTTTACTATGGAGTGACAAGCAACCTGAAAGTAAACAATTGTGCTAAAAAAGCATCCGGTTACATAGCAGGAGACCGCCGGAACTAATTCTCCGTTGTTGCTTCAACCTTTCGAAGAGTAAATCGTCATTTTTCTTGAGCTGGAGATACTCTTCCATGTCGAACTGCGAACCATTTGACCCACCAAGGCGTGACTGGCACTCGTAGCTTCTATATCCTCCAACTTTACTTCCTGCATCTTCCATGTTAATTGACAGGGCGTCGACTATTCCAGGGCTCCAGCTTCCATGGCTGCTAACAGATTGATTACTTTGATCTTGCACTTTTATCACTCCCTGAGAAATGAATTTAATGAAATTGAGATGATAAGAGAAGAGAAAATCATGAACGAAGATAAAAATAGTATGATCATGAACGGCTATATCAGCCTGCAATAGTAGACAAAATGGGCTCAACAAATAAGAACTGCACATGTCAACTCTGTCCATATGCTAGACTTTATAATCGCAAGATGAGCTAATCATTTATCACCTGTGGTTCGTTCTTATTCTTGCATCCTATTGGCGTAGCATCATTACTAGTCTCCCACTGCAACCAAGGTAGAACAACCCCATCCATTGTGACAGGAAGAGGAGTAGAAAAAGCTGGACTCAGATAAGTTTCGTGCTTTGTTATTCCTCCTATACTTGAACTTGTATCGCTCCTTTCTCCGTCAATTGATGATATATCTGTGTCTTCCACATTTGAAATGAAGTCCTCAATGTATCTCTCCGCCTCCTCAGTCAGTCGCTTAGACATCCTACCTCTGTCGTTACTCCTCTGTGAAAGTGAAAAGCAGAAGTTGATAAGAAAGTAAAACAAAGAGAATTAAAAATCCCAAGAAAAACACGGTAACATGCAAATCTGCAGTGTTTCAGACAGATTGGTACCCGTCTGGTTCTTGATGATCTGTCTGTGGCAACAACAATGTTATTTGGCTCGGGAAGCAATTCTTTGACAATCTTAGACAGCTCCCTACTATGTTGTTCCTCCAGTACTATTTCAGCTAATAAATCTTGTTTTCGTTTTTCTGACTGTCACATACATGGAAAAAAAAAGAAAAATATGATCAATAGTAGTCAAACTTTTTTCAAATGGCATACGGCACCCTCAGTTAACAACTTCAATAAAAACCGATAATGATCTGCTCTTCCTTATCTATATAATCAAGGCCACATACTCTTCCTTAACTAAACTAAGCCTTTATAGTAACATGAATACCTGTTCCAATTTGGAGGAGTAATTCTTCCTGATCGAAGAAACAGCCTGAAGTACATCTTTACTGTTAGAACGTAAATCACCAGGTGCTGAAACAGCGGATTTAGTTTTCTCATTCGCCTGAATAAGATAAAAAGGAACCAAGGTTAGGATGCATATGACAGGAGGACAAAACTCTAAAATCAAACAAAAGGGATGAAACAAATGTCAACAAAGATATAAAGAACGCTATAATACATACAATTTCAAGTTCTGTCCGGATCTCTTCCACAGCATGTCTAAGTTCTTTCCGCATTACTTCATAAAGTCCACTTTTAACATCATTACCAGCAGGGTGCTCTGCCTAAAGGGTGACAAGAAGGTAAAAATAAACAACCAATATAAAAGAGCCACACAAAGGTGGTTATCATAACACAAAACAACTAATGTAAAGAACTACACAGAGGTTGTTATCCTAACATAATGTGTTCAAAAGTAGACCTTCTTCTCTGAATATACAGCTCGGATAGTTTTCTCAACCCCATTTTTGTTGGAATAAGCATCCCTCCCCTCGTCATCAGTTAGGACCGAAGACTGGCTCTGAAAGGCCCAAAGAAATTGTCTCAAAACACAATTCACTTCTAAGAACTATTCTGACTGGAAAACACATTAAACAGCATTAAATGAAAATACCAAAAGTTAAAGAAGTTAAGACTTACAGAGTAACCATCATGGGACTTAAAATCTTTCTGGCTAAGAGATCTTCTCAAAGCTGGTCTAAAATTTGAATCTGTTGACTTACGGGACAAGGGTGTCTGGTTGTTTCCACTAACGAAGTTCCTCGACTTAACGGTGCTGCGATTGTGGGTATGATCTAGATCACTCTATCATTAAAAATACAACAAATGATCCACAAATAAATGAGTGGAAGAATTACACTAATCCGACATAGCTAACAAGAATCGTTTAATTTAACAAGAGTAAACTGTCGATTTACCCCCTGAACTTTCACCTAACTTTCGATTTTCCCCCTGAACTTTTCTATTGGAAAATTAAGGACTCAAACTAATTTTTTTAGCCGATTTGCCCCCTACCGTTAGTTTTTCATATATTCCATCCATATTTCTGTTAAGTGAGACCATGTGCACAACATGTGAGGGTAGTTAAGTCATTTCACTCTTAAAAATGATTAAAAAACTGAAAATAAATAAAAAAACAAAACTTTCCGTCTATTTTTTCCCACTAATTCCTATCCTTAATTTTATTCTTCCCTCTCATTCCTATGCATGCGAAATTGACATATGGTGTTATTGTCTTCATAAGTAGCTAAGTTAGTCTTTTTCTTGAAGCATGTACTACCATTTTTATTTTCCCTAACAAATTAATAATTTGACAAATGCTCGTGTTATTGTCTCCAAAACAAAACAGTGCATTAATATAAGAAACATGTTCATAATACTCATAAAAAATGCTCAAGATAATTACATACTTTTCATAATGTCATAAAAAATGCTCAAGATAATTACAAACTTTTCATAATGTCATAATAATTACATACTTTTTATGAGTATTATGAACATGTTTCTTAAATCAATGCACTACTTTGGAAACAATAGCATTTGTAAAATTATTAATTTGTTAGAGAAAATAAAAATGGTAGTACATGCTTCAAGAAAAAGACTAACTTAGCTACTTATGAAGATAATAACACCATATGTCATTTCTCATGCATAGGAATGAGAGGGAAAAATAAAATTGAGGATAGGAATTAGTAGACAAAAATTGAGGCAAAGTTTTGTTTTTTTATTTATTTTAAGTTTTTTAATCATTTTTAAGAGTGAAATAACTTAACTACACCACATGTTATGCACATGTTCTCATTTAACAGAAATATGGATGCAATATATGAAAAACTAACGGTAGGGTCAAATCAGCTAAAAAAATTAGTTTGAGTCCTTAATTTTCCAATAGAAAAGTTGAGGGGGAAAATCGAAAGCTAGGTGAAAGTTCAGGGGTACATCGACAATTTACTCATTTAACAATCCAAGATTAACAAATTATATCAATTTCTTCCATCCCAATACTCTCTTGTTCAATGGCATTATACTGTCTAAACAATCTTTAATTACACACTCTAATTGTAGCTTTAATTCAAATTGCACTAGTATAAAAAATAAGGCCATAAAGCAATAGTATCTAAACGTTTTACAATGTGCATTAAATCAAATAAATCAAAATTCAACGGGAAACTAAAAGTATAAGGACACCAATTCTCACCTCAGAATCGCTCATCTGATACCGGGCAACCGAAACCGATCGCCTTCGGCTTGAATTACCCTTACTTTCCGAAACTACCCTTCCTCCAGCTGAATTATTACCAGTACCGCCCCTCACATCACCACCACCACCACCAATTCTCGGGCCGTGCCTCGACACCGACCTCCCACGCCTCTGCGAGGCACTGTCAGCAGGAGTAGCTTCGGAGCTCCGCGCAACCGAGCGGCTCCGGTCAGCAGAGGAGTCGAATAGCTCGACGGCGAGGTCGTCGAGGCTGATCTCCGGGAATCCCGAGCCTCTGACCGTGTTGACGAACCTCCCTCTGCTGGGAACCCGATTATCATCGTAATCGTCAGCCGCCGGTGTCCGCTCCGGCAACCCGCGCGAGAAGCAGCTCAGGCTGCGGGAGCGCCGGTGAGACGCCTTCCGATTAAACGAAGCCGAGTCTTCCGGCGGAGCCTTGGACGCTCCGATCGGCGTCCGCTTCGTCGTTGATTTGAACGCCGAGGTCGCCATTCCTGGTACGAATCGAACAAATCAAGAAAGCAAATATTCAATCAATTTTTACAAATTTGATGGATGCATATATGGAAGGTGAAGACTTAGGGTTTGAAGGTAAGCAATTTGAAGGCTGTCAAAGAAAACGATGGAATCAGATTGTAGAGAGAGAAAGAGAGGAGAGGAGAGGAGAGGAGAGAGCTCACGAGGTAGCTGAGAAAGTGATTTGTAGAGAGAGAGAGGTTTAAAGGGGGGTTGTGTAATGGAGGGGAAGATTGGCGGATAGATCGAAAATTGGGGAGAATTTGAATGACGGAGCTGTTACGATACGGACTTTGGGTTAACGGACTCACGTGGGCTGGGCCGGACATTAACTTTCCCATTTAATATTTTGTCGACGGGTATTTTTTGTTTTTATTTTTTACAAACGATAGATTTTGTTAGATTAAATGTTAGATTAGATATCGATGAAATTCGAATCCACACCGTCATGCAAAAACTCAACTTTTTCCACCACTATGATGAAGGGTCACTTGTTATTTATTTATGTTTGTTGGAATCTTTAGTTTTGCAATCTTATGGCATATTTATTTTTATATGGGAAAGATAATTATTATAATTCGAAAATAATAAATTTGATATAAGTTTAATTTTGTGAGTTGTTACTACGTAGTTTTTTTTTTTTTGTTGGATTAGTTTCATACACTAATTATCTACATCGGTTTTTTTTTTTCTTTTATTAAATTGTAACTTATTTTTTGCTCAATTTTAAGATTAAATATAAGAATTAAATATTGTTTGTCTTTTTTCGCTGCACCTAATTCGTACGTCAATTTTTCTTGGGACACTGTTGGATTTAGTACAGTTTTCCTATTTTTCAACTTTAATTAAATTTTTTTACTCAAATTTTTAATGTAAATATTTATATACGAAAACATAACCACTTTCATGGAAAATAGGTAAAAAAAATTATATGCCATCATATATCATACATATACCATAAGTTGATAAAATACAGCCACCTAATACTACGGTCGGGTAGTGTTCCTCTTCACTTGAAGGTAAGGGTCTTAGGTTCAAATCTCATGGATAGTGAATTCGATACCAAATTAGGCTGCCCATTGTGTGGTTTAACCAAACTCCCCCTCCCCTTAGTGTAAAAATATTGATATACTAAAAACAAAACAAAAAATTGATAAAATACATTTAACCTATGATAGAGGTATCTACGAGAATAGATAAAAATCAATCTATCCAGTTTAAAATGACAAAAAAAAAAAAAAAAAAAGTTGATAAAATACATTTAACCTATGATAGAGGTATCTACGAGAATAGAAAAAAATTAATCTACCCGGTTTAAAAGGTATTCGTCTTCCATACATTTATTAATTCATACTAGTATATATGTTCATATATATAGTACCTACAACATAAATTAGTTAACACAATTAATCTGTGATTGAGGTAGCAGAAAAAAAAGAGGAAACTAGTTGTAAGTCCAATTTTGTGCGCTCTTATTAGGAATACTCTTTTTTTTTTTTTTTTTGTTATTTACTGAAATGGGTCCGAATACTGTACATTTGTCTTAATGAGCCAGCTTTTTCTTTCTAAATATTAATTTTCATTTCTAATATTGTCCTTATGATTTAAATTTGTATGATCTTAATCGTATTTTTTTCAAAGGAATTATTTGTTGTGTTCTGAGGTTCTTTTGAAATTTAAAAAATGGAGCCTTCGTGCAGTTGCAACCTGCACACATAACATATTTCAAACAAATAAAGACACTACAAAATACCTATCAAAAAGGTATTTGAAATGAACCTATTGGTGCGAGATTTCTTACACGAAGAAATACCTCCATAAATTTTTTGACTATCCACACGTTCATTGAATCCCTCATCAAGAAGCGTCCATTGATGTCATTTTTTCCAAAACTTCGTTATAGTGAGGGGTACCTATAAAAGGTAGTCCAACATTCAAGTCAGTTAATTGAATCCATATTCTCTAGTCAAGGGGTTTTGATCGCATGCCTTGTTCTCTAACTCTTCTCCCTTTTTATAGAGCTTAGATGCTTGGGAAACAAGTTCCACTACCTCATCCCTCGCATTGCATTGTATTCTTGCATCGACTCCACGTGCTCGTGAACTCGTTTCATATAAGTTGATCTCTTCCTTTCAGCTTGTTTTATTTGTTCTAACTTTTGGTAGGGCTTCATCTGAGTATCGTCTAGGCCCTGCATCACCTTTTGAGGTATAACTTATGATCATAATTGTTTAGTTTTAGGTTGCATTTTCTAAGATTATTCATGCAAAAAATCAGCAAAACCAAAAAATGTTTTAGCCAATGCTTATTCATTGAGAAAAGTTATTGCATATTGGAAGAATATATAACGGACAGTGCTTTATTTTACATTTTTTTTTAATACAAGTGATGTTCAACGCTAATCTACACCAAAGGGAAATGAGGATTTAAACCTGAAACGCAGTGGGTTGAAGAGGAACACTCTAATTGTGTTTTATTTCACATTTTGATGATTGAACTTCCTATTTGAATGATTTTTTTCAGAGATAAATCTTTAAAGACAATTTGAAAGGATGATTCAATTTATGAGCCCACCTCTAAAACTCTTCTTATCGAAAAGCGAAAATAACTCTGGCCACTTCTCCCTTCTCTCTCTCGCACAGAACTCCTCAAAACCCCCTACTCTTCCCGCCAACTCCTTCCTTTGTTTGGGCGCTAAGCATCAACCCCCTTGCTCTTCCTCTTTTTCCTTCTCCTCTTTAGTATTTATGCTACATATGGTTGTCAGATTGTGAGGTCACGACTTTTATTTCCGGTGTCCTCTGCCGCTTCCCCGTGTTCTTCACCGTATTTTGCCCTTGACATTTATAATCCCCATCCTACAACCACCCTCCCTCGACCCCCAACACCCATTCTCTTCCATCTTGTTCATTTGCTTCTCTTTCTCACATTCCATTCCCTTCATCATCCTTTACTCAAAGCCAATTGCGTCTCATTTGCTTTGGCCCTCACTTCTATATCCCTTCACGGGTCAGCAACCGACCGGCATGTGAAAATATCAAGGCCAATCGTGTTGTGGCTTTCCCCAAAGCGAGGGTGTTTTAGATGCCACTTAGCCCCTTCCCCTCCCCCCTTTGTTTTGATTTTTGGATCTACTTGAAGGGGCATGTGATGGTGATTCAGATCTCGTGGCTCATTTGCGGGCGGCGACTTTAGTGGCTAAATTTGATTGGGGATAGTTCTTTATTACAGGTTGAAATTTTTTGTGCTGCGATACCTTAGTCAAAATTAAAATTGGATTTTATTTTAATAAAAAATCATATTTTTACAGGCTCAATCCTGATACTATTCACTTTACTTATTATTTTATCTTTATCGTTAAAATTTAAAATTTTCAAATAATTTCATTAGTTTTCTTTAAAAAAAAATATTGGGTTTCTCAGAAAATAAAAGGTAATTACGTTATCCACTCGCCAAAATCCAAAAATAAAACACCGTCTTTCACTCTGAGCTTCTACACTCTCACATGCACTCCCTTCTCAGTCACTCTCACCCTCACAGCAATGCAGGTCCTCCAAACCCCTCACCAGTTCTTCACCTTCCCTAAAACCCTAAACCCTAAATTCTCCAATCCCCACCCCAAGCACCTCCACCACCACCAAAATCACCACCTTCCATGGCGTCCCCTTCTCTTCAAGTCCAAGGCCTTCAGCACCGACGAGTTCCCCGTCGACGAGACCTTCCTCGAGAACTTCGGCCCCAAAGACAAAGAAACCGAAGACGAGGCCCGGAAGCGCAACTGGGTCGAGCGCGGCTGGGCTCCCTGGGAGGAGATACTCTCGCCGGAGGCCGATTTCGCGCGAAAAAGCTTGAACGAGGGCGAGGAAGTGGCTCTCCAGTCCCCGGAGGCGATTGAAGCCTTCAGGATGCTCCGACCCAGTTACCGGAAGAAGAAAATGGAGGAAATGGGCCTGACGGAAGACGACTACTACCGCGAACAGTTTAAAATCAAAGGAGATATACCGGAGCCGTTGAAGACGGTTTGGGCGGCTCCGCTGGTCGTCAGACTGATTCCTCCGAGGGATTGGCCGCCGAGGGGGTGGGAGGTGGATAAGAAGGAGCTGGAGTATATAAGGGAGGCGCATAAGTTGCAGGCGGTGAGGGTGCGATTGGATGAATTGGAGAGTAAGAAGACGACTGCGACGATGGAGACTGATGATTTGTGTTTGGATAGGTATAAGGTGTTCTTGAAGCAGTATAAGGAGTGGGTCGCTGCGAATAAGGATCGATTAGAAGAGGAATCCTATAAGGTCTGCAAAGATTAAACCTTTTTTTGTTTATTCTTTTTGTGTTTTTCGGTTAATTTGGTATTGTTAATTTGTTTCCTTTTGCATTATTAGCTCGTCTATTGGCTAATTCTGACTTAGTTTCAAGCACATTTGATTTGAGTATAAAGTTTGGAAATTTGGATGAAAAAGGATGATAGTTGGATTGAATAAATTGAATTAAGTTCGATATTTACTAATTAGTCGAATTTGGCCATAAATTCTGCATTTTTTATGACGTACAGTATGACCAAGATTACCATCCCGGTAGGAGGAAGAGAGGCAAGGACTACAAAGAGGGCATGGTATGATGGATTTTAATTTCTTTTTGTATCTCCCGCCCCATCGGCCCCTGCTCTGAATTACCCAAATATTCTGACATGGTCTTCATTTTTCTGTGCAGTATGAACTTCCATTTTATTATCCCGGACAAGTAAGTTGTTATGAATATTGTTTTTACTTTATTTGTTTTGATTCTGGAAATGAACTTTTAAATCTCACCAAAGAATGCTAAGAACTTGAGATGGTCATCCTCGCAGCATGATTATGTTACGGTTACACAGAACATGCTATGTTGTATGGCACTTTCATTATTAGATTCGTTTGTTGAGAATTCTTAAAAGAACTGTAAATGAAGTGTCTTTGGTAGCAAGAAATATAATGGTTGATGATACAATGGAAAATGTGTATTGCAGATTTGTGAAGGGAAAGTGACAGCCGTCGCTCTATATCAAGGAGCATTTGTCGACATTGGAGGTGTACATGATGGGTGATTATCGATCCCTATGCTTCCTGTTAGAGTTACTGAAAGTATTTTTGTCACTGAACGTTTTTTGTTCATTGCGTTCATGTGTGTTGATGTCTCGCCAGGTGGGTCCCGATTAAAAATAATGATTGGTACTGGATCCGACATCACATAAAAGTTGGTATGCCTGTCATTGTTGAAATCCTGGTGAGTTCTGTGCTTCAGTTTCTTTCTATTGTTTGTTTACTTTCTATCATATTTCTTGTGGATCTTTTCTCTCACTAATTTCTCTTTTGCAGGCAAAGAGAGATCCTTACCGCTTCCGATTTCCCATTGAAATGCGTTTTGTTTATCCAAACATAGACCACCTGATGTATGTACTTCTATTCACAGACTTTCAGTCCTCCCCTTTGTTTGATTAAGTATGCTCCTAGGTTTAAATTTTGTTCAGGCTTATTTGCTTCTTGATATCTCATATTTCCGTCCACTTTTCCAGATTTAACAGATTTGACTTTTCGCCAATATTTCATCGTGATGAAGATACTAATCCAGATGAATTGCGGGTGTGTGATTTTCCTTTAAGTTTCATTTTTTCCACCTTTCCCCTGGCCCCTGTTATTATGCCTATCATTAGTATATTGTTGCAACTGGGGATCCACAGTTTCACAATTTCAATCACGTCTTTAGTTTTTTTACCTTCAGTCATTTCGTACAGTTCAGTGCTCTATGAAGCATTTAGTCTTAGTATTTAATATCAGCACATGCTTATGCTTTTGTTCTGGTCTGTTTCACTTTTCAGCGTGATTGTGGAAGGCCTCCTATCCCCAGGAAGGATCCGAAAGACAATCCAGTAGAGGAACCTTTATTGTCAAATCACCCTTATGTTGATAAGGTAAATCTTTAATATCTGAAATGTTGTTATGTTATATCTAAAATGCCTTACTCTTGGTTTATGTATATGGATATTCTTTGTTTGTCTTGAGTCCTTCAAATCAAAATTGACTTTTCTCTATCACCATCATGCTACTCATTGACTAGCGTTATCGTCTTGATGCAGTTGTGGCAGATACATGTTGCTGAGCAAATGATTTTGAATGATTTGGAGGCTAATCCTGATAAATACAAAGGCAAAAAACTGTCAGAGTTATCTGATCCTGAAGATTACGATGAAAAAAACAATGTTGAATATACAACAGCCCAGTACAAGAAAACTGTAATACCGAAAGTGATCCTGGTAAATGATTCTCCAGTGACATTGCAGTGTGTTCTATGAATATATGATATGACATTTACTGATTGTTCTTCATTTTTGTACGCAGAAAACTAGCGTTAAAGAACTTGATTTGGAGGCTGCATTTGCTGAGCGCCAGGTCAGCTGTTCCGTTGCCTGTTAGATTCATATTCTTGAGTATTACATTTGCTCAAAGCACTATATTGACTGTTGCATTTCTTTTTGCTTTGCGATATATGAGTTGGCTGAGGAAAAGAACACTCTCACTTTATTTATTTGTTCTTTTATGTTTGCCTGCAGCTACGTAATGCACTAAAGAAGGAAGCGGAAGAGAGAGGAGAGGAATACAAAGTTACCAATATGAGGCGGAATGATGAAATGGATGAGTATGACTTTTTACATTGGCGCCGATCCTTCGAGGAAAGAGAAGTGTTGATCAGAGACATAAGCTGGTATGGCCATCAGTGCTATATTTTTGTACTTTTTGTAGAAATGTACAGTCTGGTTTTTAATCCATAATATCACCAATGCAATTAAACATTAAAGTGGTAATCCCGCAATGTCGTTGACTATGCATCATATTCACTTCCTACTGGGCTGTGGCTAATTTGTATTGCTTATCCTGAAACTAAGCAATAACTGTGTGACTTGCTGTGCAGCCGTAAAGCTCTTGGTTTACCACTTGAAGAGCCGGGAAGGTTTGTGGAATCCAGTTACTTTGGGAAGGATCAATATGACCCGCAAAACCCTCTGTATCGGTATGACTACTGGGGAGAACCAAAGAACTCAGAGAAAAGCAAGCAAGAGCGGCTGACGGATGCTCATAACAAAGCAATTGTGGGAAAGAGCAATGTTTGGTATGAAATGTCGTATGACGATTGCATCAAGCAACGGATGGAAAGAGAAGCCAAGGGTATAAAACCAAGACAAATCGAAGAAGAGACGAGCTTAAATGACGATGATGAAGATGATGACGACGATGACTTTGATTTCAGCTTCTTACACGACTCCAATGTTGATTTGTCGGACCAGCCTCTTGTTAACGGGACTGAGTCTGCAAGCATATCGGATGAAGGCATGTTCGAGGATTAAGGCTCTAACTGGTAAGATGGCTCAGATGGAACGAAGTTATCCGTACAGCAGTTGGTAGAAAAGTGAGGAGCAGAAGATTTACGCACGGTGAGTCCCATTTTTGTTGCTAGGAGCCAGCATAGATATAGCTTCTCTTTCTTTCGAGGAATTAGGGACGAACATCCATATCTGTTCATTTCCTACAACCCAGAATGTAAAATTAAAGGAGAATGTAAACGACTAGGGGAAGAAATAACAGAAGCTTCACTATGTTTTGAACCACAAATTTTACTAACGCTCTTTACGCGATTTGGATGGAAACCACTACACGTACAAAGAGTGATCAGCGAAAACAATCTTCGTTAAAAATATTAAGTAGCAAAATCCTTTCTACTTTTCTATTCAATTCCTCGTTGAAACTAGTAGCCGCCAAGATTGGAAGGTAAAGAAAAGCCTCTGAAACTTTCAGTAAGACGAAGCTCGTAGGGGTGCCGGACCCGGACCCAGACCCAGCCTCTCACATCACCATCCCTCCATCGATGGTCAAGACCTACAACGGACGAGCAGAAAAACTAGATCAATAATGTGCCCTTTTCGTATCCGTCCAAGGAAAAGTACCAGATCTTAAAGAAAACATTACCTGTCCAGTAATGTAGCTGGCAGCGGGATTAAGCGCCAAGAATTCCACCAGTCCAGCCACTTCTTCAGGCTGACCATATCGCCCTGAAAGAATCGTAGAATTGATACGTAATTCATCTCATTTATGTCATAATCTTCAAAATTAAGAATTTAAGATTAGCTGAACAAGGGAAGAAGAGTCAATCAAATTTCAATCATCCGTCCTATGAATCAATGAAAATTCTCTCTTATTTAAATGACGAGTAATTTAAGTTTTATATTAATGCTTAAATAACTGGTAGCCAACTGATTGTGTTCTCACCTAAGGGGATGCTCCCCAAGATCTTCTTTTCTATGTCTTCTCCAAGCTTGGAAGTCATATCAGATGCGATAAAACCAGGGGCAACAGCATTGACCTAGGAGAAAAGAAAGATTTAGACAGACGTTCTTTTGAGCCCAAAGTGTAAGACTGCAATATGATAGAAATTTAAAATCTATCCGCTTGCATGTTTAATGTCTTGAAGATTGAACTGCATAACCACTGACATACGTTAATGTTCCTGCTCGAATATTCCTTTGCAACACTCTTCGTGAAGCCAATGACTCCAGCCTTTGCAGCACTGTAGTTGGCTTGTCCAACATTGCCAACAAGACCAACAACAGATGCTATATTGATTATCCTTCCCTGCAATATGATGAATAACTAAGCGGATCTAAAAGCAAATAGGATTTTTCAAATTCAAACGATACAACAAGGGAAGAACGTACGTGCTTACCTTTCTCTGTTTCATCATAATTTTTGCCGCAGTCTGCAGAAAGCACAAATAACCTTACTCAGAAATCGGACAAATGTAAGCTTGAACAACTAGAATTACTGGATAAACAAATTCCTCCGAACACTCACCTGTGTGCATAGAAACACACCAGTAAGATTCAAATCAATAACCTCCTGCCATTGGGATTTTTTCATTCTCATCAATAAGCCATCCCGTGTAATTCCTGAAAAGGATCGTAGACCAGTCAGTTGAAATCAAAAGGAACGACGAGACATGGACTCTAAAATACAGCAAACAAAGTGAAGCTGACTAACCTGCATTATTTACCAAGACATCAACCGTTCCCCACGCATCAACCACCTATATTCATTTGATTCAAATGACATCATGTTGCAAGAAGTAATTTCAACCAAAAAACACATAGCTTGCCCAAAAAATAGCACATTAACTTACGGTCTTAATCATTGCTGTGACATCTTCTTCCTTTGAAACATCACCCCCGAATGTTAGAGCTTGACCACCAGATGCCTCAATCTACAGCATTTAATTAAACCACCATAAAATTTGTTAACAATGCGACCCTTAACCAAACATTTCAACTACGAAGCAGTCAGCAATCGGTATATAATCGAGTCATATAAGTTGCTAAAATTGCTGACATTCAACCACACATTTCAAGTACGAAGTGTTCTCTACACGGACTTGAGTCATAAAACAAAGTATGAAATTACGAATACAGGCATTTACAAAGGCACGATACCTCCTTAGAAACTTGTTCAGCTTCCTTGGACGATCTTGCGTAGTTTACCAACACCTGTAATCATTGAAATGTCGATGATGAACGATGAATATGATCACGATCATGATGATGAATGGTTATATGATGAACGGTGAAGATGATGAGAGACCTTACAACCAGACTTGCCGAGGGCGAGAGCAACCGCCTTGCCGATTCCTCTAGAAGCTCCGGTGACGATAACCACCGGAGCCTCCACCTTCGGATTCTGAGACACAGCAGCGCTAGACTGCTCAACGTCCGCCACCTGTGCCCTAATTCCTGCAATTTCATCACATTTCCGTTAAAACATCGCCAAATTGTTCCGATACAAACTTCAATCACAATAACATGAAAATGAGATTGGAGTACCAGAGCCAGAGGAGGAAGACAAGGAGCTCGAAAACATGGCCGGAGAGGCGTGGCGCAGTCGGAGCCCGCCGAGACGCGGATAGGAGCTTCGCGGGTGGGAGAATTGGCGGGAGAGTCGCGCCGGAGCTCCAACGGTGTTGAATGCGATCGAGGCCGCCATTGAGAGTCGGACAATGGCTGGCGCGAAAGAAGAAGGAGAGGCGAGTATGGTCGCCAGAAGATTGAATCAATCGGAGTTCAGACTTCAGAGAGAGAGAGAGAGAGAGAGGAGTGAGCAATGCGTACCTGCAAGACGACGTCGTTTTTATTTCTTCTAACGGAAGAGAATTATCGAACTCAAACTGACTGACTTAATGGCGTGTTTAGCATCCGTAATGAAAATGTGAAATTGAATTACGATTACGTAGTATTCTGGTGTTTACTAAACATAGAGGGATCAAAAAATCAGTGGGGCCCACATAAATTTTGGAATTCAATTCCTTGTATTGGTGGAATTAGATTTCCTAATATAGGTGGTAATCCAATTCCTGTTTGTTTGGGCAATCGAAATGACACTTTTGTTCCCTTTATGTCCTCATTTACTCTTTTTTTTTCCCAAAAATATTCTTTATAAACCCATTAAAGTATATAAAATATTTGATTTGGGACAAGGGCATTTTAATAATCATAGTGGTTTATATTCCGATTCTGCTGAATTAGTAAACAGCTTTTATAGAATTCTATTCCGATTCCAAAACATTTAAGTAAACAGCTTCAACAAGAATCCAATTTTGACTTCTCCTTATTCCAACTCCTCTTTAATTCAATTCCTTCCATTTTCATTACCATTACGTAAACACGCCAGATGTATTGAAGTGAGAGTTGTTTGACAACTATTTCACTTTCCGACTTTTTGTGTTAAACTGCAAGGAAAACTAGAGATCCTATGATCGTGTTCAAATCGCACTGTCAGAAATCATTTGAAATTTAAAATTTAAAATTAAATATAAACAGCACTTAACGAAAACTGACCGAAAATCAAATTAAACCCATGTTTAGACAATTCGAGAAAGTAGCTTTCAGATCTGATTTTCGATTTCTATTTTAGTACCGTGTTCAACATTGCGGTGGAGGCGGAGGTGGCGACGATCACTGCCCCCAGCGTCAACATTTGAGATGCTAGAAACCGGGCGAAAAGAGGTAAAGTGGAAGCGACGGTGGCAGCAATGGCGGCGGGAGTGATGGTGGAGGATGGGAGCACAGGGGAGGCGGGTGGAGATGAACGTAACGGGGGTGGCGGCTTAATAGATTTTAGAAATACAGGTAGGATGCCAAAATACATGGATGAAACAAGAATGAAAAACGAAACCAAAATCTTCCTACTCATTTCTAAAATCCAAATCTGCCATTTCCTTCCTAAAAATTCCCAACAAAACAAGACATCTTTTGTCCCCAGTAAAAAAGGGGTAGAATGCCAAAATGGTCCGAGGAGAATGATATTTTACAATTCTAAGCCGATCCTTCTACCCAAAAATTAAACTTTTCTTTTTACACACAAAAATTTGGATTTCCCCTGATTTATACATCCCCAGCTATGGGTAAATTTGGATCGAATCGTGTTATGTTCGAATTCCACCCTTCATTTCCCTTGGAGAATGTATGAAGAAAAGAAAATCATTTCACATAACACAAGCTGGAAAACCCGAAACCCAGAACTCAATTTGTGTTGCTGGCAATTGTTCTCCAGCTAAGTCGGTCTTCTTCCCCCTTTCAGGAAAGAGATGATACTGTGGCCAACAAATCCAAATAAAAGCATCCCAAGTCACTGCCACACAGCGCCTCAGAACCTCCATTTTTCTGTTCCTCGGTTGGTACAAGAACGTGAAGAGAAAAACAGATCAATCGATCTCTCCTTCTTCAACGTCTTTTGCTTCAACATCATTTGCTGGTTCTGGTTCTGGTTCTGGTTCTTGTTCTGGTTCTGGTTCTGGTTCTGGTTCTGGTTCTGGTTCTGGTTCTGGTTCTGGTTCTGGTTCTGGTTCCCTTTCCGGTTCAGGTTCAGGTTCTGGTTCTGGGGCACTCTGGGGAGGTTCAATTTCTTCGTCTATATCATCGTCTGTCTTCATGAACAAACCAAGTTGCTCCAAGGGATTACTACTTCCCTGTAGTTTAAAACTACCAAGCCGGGCAAGCTCATCCTGAATATGCTCCGGGGTGGTCTCCTCCGTGAAAATTGGCACATGTTCATCAACAACTGCCCTAAACATTTCTAGATCTTCTAGAAACTGACTATTCTCATTAATTTCAACAGTCCTTTCCATCTGCACAAACCCAATTATCAGCAGCAGTTTAATTAAGAGAAGATTTGTAGAATTCTTCCACCAACATAATGATATTCTTACCATTTGCAGTGCCTGACGTGCGGCTTCTCTTTCTAGTTCCCTCTGCCTTTTCGCTTCGGCTGCAGCTTCGGCTTCAGCCTTCTTTCGAGCCTCTTCTGCGGCTTTGGCTTCAGCTTGTAAGCGTGCTTTCTCTAATGATGCACAAAGTAAAATTGAATATTTAAAACAATTGCAAAACTGTTGACCACCTTGATTTCTGGTGCACGAAATGCAGACCTAATCTCAGATAAGATAACTAAAGTTTTGAAAGCCAGACCTTCTTTTTGCCGCTTCTCAAGTTCCTCTCTTTCAATTCGCAATTTGTCGGGATCCAGCTTTTCACCCTGAACCATAAATATTAGATGAGAACTGACCACATCTCAAATGAAAATAACACAAACAAAATTTTGGATGCATACATCAAGGAAAAATGCACCCAGCGTGGAAAATGGAAACCAACCTTTTCTAGTGCCTTCTCTCGGGCTTTTAGTATTGTGTCAGCAAATCTATTCCTCAATAAAGCTGCACGGTAGAGCTTATCGGGGGAGACTTGCCTCTCAGTTGGAGCACTCTCCCCTACGATGTTACAGCATGACTTGTAAGATGGTACCCCAAAATTACGTGCAGAAAAGTTTTCTTGACGATTATTCATGCTTACCCTCTCTATGTCCAGCCTCCTCAACAGGGTTTAATTTAGACGGGGTGTCCTGCTCTAGTTGTGGGCCCACCCCATTTATTGAATCTACACAAAATTCATGACAACTGCTTTTAGAGAACTCCTTAACTACCTATTTCAATAATAGAAAAAATGCAACATAAATCCACAACTTACTATTTTGAATTTCTGAATCCCCAATATCGCTTCTCTTTTGGTCTGAATTTGCTCCAGTACCTAGATTTTCCTGCCAAACGAAGATGTCAGAAATTTTTCCACAACTCACAAACAAACAGGAGAGAATGGGGAAGTGACGGAGTACAATACTAACTAAATGCTTAGTAAAGTCACATATATTACAATAAATATCCAAGGCAGAAGAACCAGTTTACCAACACATTTCAAAATATTACAGTATACCTTTCCTCCACCAAAAGAAGCTGGAGCTTTAGCATCATCAGATTCACTTTCTGAAGAACTGCCAGAATCAGAATCTGTGAAGAAATTCTATCATGTCAGCAACAAACATCCGAAGTTGTAGGAATGGGGATGATTTATATTTGGAATAATATGCTGGAACCTATGGAAACATTGTGATAACACAAAGCATCTTATAGTTTCATAGGAGGCTAGACAAATGTTCCTGAAGTCACTCCTGCGGCTCATCAAAACAAGGCCAGCTAGGAAGATCACCAGTAAAACAATATATTTTGATTCATACCTCATAAATATCGTAAGTCTTGTAAAGCAACTCATATCTTGTATTTGTAGCTTTGAACATTGAGTGAATGTGCATGCATGCTTATGTGAACATTTATTTTAAAATCGCAAAAAAGTTAAAAATGGAAAAGTCCTCAAATACAAACTTTTTTGTACGCTTCAAATTATAGTATCACTGAATTGAAGATATAAACTAACAGGTGAAACTAATGAGGTTACAACAAATCCACCCCATGATATACCATATTGCCCTGAATTTGAGTTTAGCATCATTGTAAACTTTTAACATATACATGTTTTCAGTTTAAAAGACACTTTTATATTGTAAACATACTAATTTCTCTATCCAGAGGACCATATCATAAAATTATTCAGACAGCTTAATCAAATATCTCCAACAACACATTTATTATCGCTATCAAGACTTTTCCATGAAGCCCCGGTCACTAAATGAAGTCAACTATACACTCAGAGCGAAACACCTATTTCTTAACTAGAAGGATATAACTTCGGTTACCCTTGTTTCCATTTTAAAGTGGACATAGTTCTAACAAACTACAAACCTTTTTAAAGTGGACATAATTCTAACAAACTACAAAACAAGAAACCAGCATTTCAAATGCGATGAATGTAGTATGGTTAAATGACAAATACATAAGAACTTAATTTTATTTGTGTTTCCATTTTTTTACCTTAGTACTAACTCTCACTATATATCAGGAGTGCTACCAATCCACCCACATGTCCTATTTCCCAACCGCATATTCATAAGATATGGATAAAAGATGGTTGGGAATAGGAGCACTCAGATACCATTTTTCCTTAACCATGTTCCATAGATCACTATGGCAAGGCAAAACAAACCATTCAAGGAAGCAGGATAGCTAAACAATAATAGAAGACAGTCGAAACTACTTTCTTGGTTTAGGAAGACAGTGATAACTATCAGACTGCAACCTATTCAATGGTCAAGTGAGATGGGATAACAATCACAGATTGCAATGTTAGTCTCACACTGCACAACAAACATCATGTGTGTGTGAGTATAAGAGTGAGAGAAAGAGACAGACGGTATTTAGTACAGTAACAATGTTCCCATCAACGCAACTTTAAAAGAATGCAAGAAGATCCTAAGACCAACAAACTCCACAATCAGAACATTGAAAACAACTAAACCACATATATGAGAAGTGCGGAGAAAGACAAACCACTAGATGAAGAGCCTGAATCACTGCTGGAGCTACTTGCGCTACTGCATTTACTGTTTCTGTGAGCTGCATCTTTCTCTATCTCTACTGGAGGAAAGCTTGAAACAGGAGCGTCATTCCCACCAAGGATATCCACATCCTCATCAACTGGATCATTGCCTGAGTACATAATGTGATGCCATTTCCACTGTTAGAAATAAGTTTGCGCAAGAAGTTTTTTTGAACGGTAACATTTAAAAATTCACAGAGCTGTTAATGCAAATGAACCTTTGCAGGGTTGCATTGATGAGTTGCTAAATCCCGACTCGTTAATAATCTGCAGAAACCAAGGGTAATAAGAAATCCATGCAAAAGTTGGGTTGAAAAACTATTGAAAGCATCACATATTAAAATATAATTAAAAGATGAACATACCTCCATTTCACAAGGTTCAACTTTCTCCTGCCTTTTCTGTTTCTCCAAAAGATGGTCATCCATAAGCTTCCGTAAGGCGAACAAGGTATCATCACTAAGGGCATCAAGGTCGATCTCAATCTCATCCTCGTCAGTTTGCCCTTCACTGCTGCTATGCTCTTTTAGGAAATTAACAATATTTTCAGGCAATTCTCCCAGCAAATCATCCAGCTCCTGAGTGAGTTTAACCTTCTCCTCAACAGTCAAGATGCATTTAAAAGATTCAGACCTGAGAGCAGTATCAACAGGTGTACTTTTCTTCTTTTTTGAGGGTGGCAAGAAGGCAGTATTGGTTTCTTCACGAACAGCCGGTCTTGCTCTTGAAGGCAAAGACTGCATACCAGTTGTTCCTGGAAGCTTCTTCTGTATGGCTTTCCATCTCTGCTCAAAATATTTACTGAGGGTCTCGGCCATAATGTGATACTCATTTCCAGGTGGGTTGTAAGTCAAAGCATTTGAGAAAGTAAGCCGCACATCAGCAGCAAACTCTAATGGAGAAGAGTACATGCCTGAATTCAACTTGCTCTTCACAGTGCCCAAATCCATTGGATGCTTAATGACTGTAAAATAATCTGGTATGTTCAACTTCACCACGTCAACTGGATTCTCGAAAACCCAACCAAACTGATGTTTAATTAAGCGGGTTAGCAATTGTTCGCATTGTTTCATCAACATAGCATTTGAATTGGTGGCTGGAGCCAATGGCCTTGATGGCTCCAAAGGTCCCGACATGCTTTTTTTTGTGCGGCCACCATTACGCCCAGGAGGAGCCTTTCTCTTACCTTGAGGCGCAGAAAATGCGGATGATGTTTGATATCCATCGTGTGGAGGTTTCTTTTTCCCATCACTGCAACTCCGAATATCACTAGATGGGGATAGTACAGCAACACTGGAACTCATAGTAGCAATTCTCTTCTGAAGAACCCGTACCTGTTCAAGTTCCAATTGCAGCCTCAATCCCAAATCCTTCCTTTCAGACAGCGACATCCGTGACAACGGCAATACTTGCATTGGCACCCCATAACCATCATAACCATCCACATTCAAACTAATGGATTTCCTTTTAGGCCCACATGAATCCTCCGAAGCTGTCATTTCTGTGTCTACGCGTCCTGAGCTTCCAAACCCCTCCGATTCAGCCAAGGTCTCAACAGCATGCCGGTAATCTGGAACAAAACCGGACAACTGCCCTTTAGAGTACTTCCGCGACTTTCCCATCATCTGCGAAAGAAAACACTTCCTTTCTTTCTGTCCAGTGAATTCTATTGGAACAGTTGGTGCCATAAGATACACTCCCAATTACTGCACATATCAGCTGTAGCCTGTAGCAATTAGGTTTAGTACCTCAATGTTAAATCCAATGACACCCAAAATACAAAAATGTCCAAATTTTCGCCTTCGGGTTCAAAAAACCTAGAACCCAAAATTTCCCAATTAACCAAATTGTTGGTACTATATATTTTCTGTTGTCAAAGGTCAAAAAATTTCAGGTTATTTGATGTCCAAGCAAATGCTCGAAATTCAAAATTCGCAGTTGTATAAGTTGCCAATATGCAAATCAACAAACAATTTCCCACAATAATCTGAAAATCTAAGCAAATGGGAATGTTCAAACACTCGGATCCGACCCACTAACCCCAAAAGAAAGCAGCTTTTCTTTTTCCGATTGCTCAGATCGAAAGCTCCCTTCAAGAAATAAATGCAAGGAAGGATAAAAGGATTTCAAACACTTACACGAGCAAAACCTATACTCGGGTCTCTCTCTCTCTATAAACCCCCAAAGCTGACAACCCTAGACCGCAAATGATTTAGGGAAACACCGGAAGCTAAAGCCCCCTTGCTCAAATTGAATGCATTTGGTCAAACAAAACCCTAGATTCTCCTTCGAAGGATCCCCAATTCAAAACCTGGATCTCGTCGCGGGAGCCGTTTAGGCGCTCGCCTCAGAAACCCTAGAAAGTTTTTCGTCGGGTAGAGAGAGAAAGGGAGAGAGGAGAGAGAAAGGAAGAAAAAACAGAAGAGAGAGTGGGTTGAGATCTAAAAGCCTTGGATGTATGGGTTCTCCCTCTCGCTCGACGCCAATATTTAAAGGCCCGCGAGGCCTCATCGCCCGCCGCTAAAAAAGAATCTTAGCCGTTGATCACCCACTTGGACGATCCAACGGTCACATATTGAATAAATTCGCACACGCAAGGTTCAGATCTGACGGCTTTGTCTTACCCTGTACATCGTATTGATTAATTAAACACCCCGCAGCCCAGAAGCCCATTAAAAAACGCAATTATTCAGAATGCAATCATAGCTCACTCTCGCGAGTAGAATAACAACTCACACTCGCCTTTCATTGGCTAAAAGTCTTCTAGAAATTCGGAAGCAGACACGTGGCAATATCTACGAGCGAGTGGTGATGTAATAATGTAGAGTTGTGAGCATTGTTTTGGAGAAAATAGGAAAGTTACAGACGGTGTCGACCACGTGTGGTATTTTGACTTTTTACCGCCGGATGACGTGGTAGGTTCGGACTTCCAGCTAAGCGTTTCTAGATCACTGCGGTGGATGCAACAGTTAAGTTCGGCAACGTCTAGGAGTTGGGCCCGAATTGGAGTTGGATGTAGCTCTCAATGGACTTGTGTTAAATAGGCTAATAATGGGTTAAATCTATTTTACAAACCAAATAGGATTTTTTGTGTTTTGTTATAAGCAATGTTTAAAATATCGATACAGGTGGAAATATCATTACGAAAATTTATAGAAATATCAATAGATATATTGAAATTGGGTGTTTTTGACGAATATTATGAAATTTTGCAATGGGGTGGGTATCAGCTCATTCAGAATCTGCAACAGGTTCCTGCAAAATTTTTGTACTGAATCGGTAGCTATCATCGATATTAATTTATTTTCCTATATCTCGCCGATATAGCTCCTTGATTTTACGAATATTTTTATGGAAATAATCAATATCGATAATTTTGTGGATATTTTAAACACTGGTTATAAGTGATATTGAGAGGTGGGCAATGGAATGCAAAACTTTGCATAGATGGATGAATTGATGTAAAGATTAGAAATAAACCAATTTTTTTTTCTTACTAATTCGTTACTTGTCATGTAATTATAACTGATTCTAATAATTGAGGTAACAAGTACGTATTAACTGCCACAAAATGAGGTCAAGCTCAGTTAATATGTGTCAACGATCATTAGGCTTGTTGACGATAAGCTTACATATTGTTACAGAAGATATTGAGTTCAAATTTCATGTATGAAATTAATTGGATAAAAATATAAACACTCATTGGGAACGTGCTCTGTGTGTTTGGGTTGCCCACATTACAATTCATAACTTTCAACCCCGCAACTACTTTGGGCTCCTTGAAACTGAATGAATAATTTGGGCCGGGCCTTCTAGGGTGCATAGCAAGATGGTGCATATCTTTATGGGCTGGGCCATCTTGGGTGCATAGGAAGATGGTGCATACCTTTATGGGCTTTGCTCTGACAGTGTTTAATGGACCCATAAAACCTAGTTTTTCAAATTTCTCTAAATTAATACTCCTTTTTATCCAATTTCATTAAAAAAAGAAAACTTTTGAAGAGTTTTCGACCAAAAAAAAAAAAAAAACTAAGGTCCATGTCGCCTTCAAACACTAGGTACTCATTTATAATTTATATATCTCTATTAATTAATGAAATCCTCTTTATCAATTAAAAGATGGTGAAAATACTAGTCTTCTATTATATAAAAAAATGATGGGGCAATAATGTAATTTCACAAGTCCAAATTTTACTGTTTTTATTGAAGCCTCACTTATAGGTGATGTTAAAATACCTCCAATATTAAAAAAATAAAAATAAAAAAAATAAAAAACCCCAAAAACAAAAACCTTCCACTCCCCCCATATTCTCTCTCTCCCCCTCTCCTTCTCATTTTCTTAAAAAATGTGTTCATACACATAAAATGTGTAGGCAAATGCTAATATAACTAAATGAGAGGAGGGTTTGTCAAACTCTTTTCGAAAATACCAATCATATTTTAATTTTTAATTTTTTATACTTACCTACAATAAACCACATTTATATAAATCAAAAGTAAGACAGTAATTATACTGATTTAAACAATACTAGCCTCCTGTTACATGCGTTTTTTAATTTAAAATTTCAGTTTATTTCAGTTTTAGATCTAATTACATATTCTTTAATAAAAATATTCAAAAACAAAGGAAGAATGATTACAAATTCTTTATTTCTAGTTTTGTTCCAGATTAACAGATGTATGAAAGTGTTCCTGAATTATGACTTTAGGTACCAGACTGAGACAAAAAAGAAACTTCAAATGTTGAAAATAAAAAAACTTTAACCCTAAAACAGGTTTCCATTTTACTCGCCAAGGTTTTGCCTTGGGATAAAAACTTTACCCGACAACAGAAGCTTTGCTTGTCAAACTCTAATTGTCGGGCAAAAATGTATGAAGAAACCAAAACGTTCACTTTTTTTGCTCAACGAATTATCATTCTCGGGCAAAATTTCATCGGACAAATAATAATTTGTAGTGGTGATCACAATATAGCATATGGTCAAAAAATACTCCAAGAGATCATAGTAATTTACACGTTTCTTCTGTAAAGGCTTGCAATGTTGCATTTATTAATAATTTGTTGGACAAATGGTAATTTCTGGTGGTGATTACGATATAAAATATGGATGGTCATAAAATATTCCAAGGGATCATAGTTAATTTACACGTTTCTTCTGTTGACCCAAAAGGATTCCGAGACCGCATCTCTTTCTAAGATTAGGTAAAACCAAGTCACCGTTCCCGCATACTTAGCATAGATAACATGGCCTTGACCCAAATACCAAAGCCTAGCTAGCATACGTGTTACTCTACTTTCAAACTTAAGCTAAAACCCAAATCATTTAGGTTATTGAGAATGTGGTTTACAAAATACTTTAGCTTTAGTTAATCAAATATTTAACTTTTGAAGTTTCTAGGACGGTGGCTGAAATCATGGCTGATGGCCTACAGACTTACTAATTAGGGCAAAGCAAAAGCAGACGGTGATTCACTACTGTGCTTTTTGTGTTTTGCCCCCTTAAAGAATAAGGATGCGTTTGTTTGCACTCGTTAATCTTCACTGGACTATATAAGATTAAATATTAGTTCAGTACCGTGTTTGTTACTCACACGGACTAGCTTTAATGGTACTAGCCGAGATACGTGTTGACTAAAGCCATCTCCAACCGAGGGCTAGCCAGAAGGCTCGTTTTAGCCTTCAGGCCCTCCAAGATTCTCTAAGATATTAATATTTTAATTAACAGTAAATGACCATATTTGCATCCGTCTCCAACCGAGGGCTAGAGGGCCACAGGGCTCGTTTTAACCCTGCCACAAAAAATCGTCTCCAACCGAAGGTCAAAGGATTATAGGGTTAAACATAATTTATTATTTAAATTTAAAAACTACAACAACTTAAATTCAAATCTAATAACTTAAATTTAAAAACTACAACGATAATTGATCCAAAAAAATTAGAATTTAAATTTAATGAATGATTTATGTATTTATAAGAAAGAAAAATTAGAATTTTTAAGAATTAAAAAAAAAAAGAATTGGCCCAAAAAACCAAAAAAAAATATATATATTTGAATACAACGGCTAGTTAACTAGTCGTTGTATTCAAATTTTTTTTTAAGCAATCATGTCGGTTATAATCGACTGGAAAACTATATTTTTTGGTCAGTTATGAGCTGGCTGGTTGGCTGGCTGCAATATAAATATATTCCTATCGGTTATAATCGACAGGAAAACTATATTTTCTGGTCAGTTATGGGCTGGCTGGTTGGCTGGCTGCAACCAGCCTCTTCGATTTCGTGGGACCTCTCAGATTCCACAACTCTCTGACCTAACCTTTAGTTAGAGATGATTTTCGAGCTATGTTCAACCGTCTAATCCTCTAGACCCTTCGTTGGAAATGGCCTCACTAGAAGTTCTTAGCGAGACCCCTGCAAAACCACCGAGATTGCCAAGACCTTTGTCTTCTTGCGTCTGTTCCTGCACTTCTCATCCTCTCTCTCCCTTCCTCTATCTCTTTGCACTGACAACCCCGACTTGGATCGATGTCGGCACCACCCACTCCTCTTTGCCGAGGTGACAGAACACTCCTTGGGTGGTGGATCAATCAGAAAATGGAGAGTTTATTTGATTATTGCGATCGATTGAGGGCTGGGGTCGCCGACCGCGGCCCGAACGATGGGACCTTCGAAGGCTGGGTTTGAAGACTGAGTTCGAAGACCGACGGCTGCACGAAGGTGACGAAGATGGATCTGTAGCACCATCAATTGGATTTGTTGATTTGTGGTTGTGGCGACTGTGTCGTTCAATTTGGGGCGCAATACAATTTTTGGGCTCGCATTTCAGAACCTCAGATAGCGATGGACAAAATGATTACAATACAATTTTTCACCCTTTTTTTTTATTTTTTTATTGGGTGGCTTTGTGAGAAATTTATTATTATGTTTTAATTCTGAAAAATTGTTTGGTTTTGGTTTGAATTGGGCAGGTAGAGAAAAGTGGATTTTGTTAATTTCAATTTTCATTCTATATTGAATCTAGGTTGGTTAGTTTATGATGTCGTATTATCGAATTCATTTGTTGTGATTGTTCAAATAGGTTTATTTTTTATTAATTTTTATTATCTTGCTTTTTAGTCTGATATTGCACAGTTTAATCTTTCAGTTTAATTCCTGAAGTTAGTACAATCTAAAACAATGTGCAACAAATGCATCCTTAGGATTTCTTGGACATCAATGTAAGCAGCCTGTCTATTCATGGTAAGCAACTTTTGGAGCACTTGTCCTTTTCGTTTGTTTATATTTCTTCTTCTGGTCGAGCTTTCAGTCAAAGGAAAAAAACATGGGGCACGTCCATTTGCATTAAGATTATCTTAATCCTTCTTATATTATATCAATATAATCTATATATATATATATATATAGAAATGCTTTGTCTCTATGACCGTGGTAGGAATTGGCTTTCAACTTATAGAAATGCTTTGTCATACAGGAGGATCTAGAGTTGTAGATTTTATGAATTAGGAAAAGTTATATACGTGACGTTTATATTTACACGTGTGTTTTTAATCTACATATTATAATAGAGGTGACGATATAGTTGATATTTTTCAAGGCCTACGCTCAATACAATTTTGATAAACATATACTTGTATTATAATAATTGGTGATTGAGAATACACGTAACAGTAACAGTGTAAATTTTCTTTAAGGATTAAATTATATATTTTAACACAAATGCATTAAATCTGTTGACAGGTATGGGTTTATATTTAATTATGGCAACAAATCTACTGGGTTGCGTGATAAATAGATCAAAAGCAGATACAAATTCAGGACCAGCCTAATTAAATGTCCGCTAAATGATTAAACTAATTGGGTGCGTTTGCTTGCAAAGTCGTAGGGTGCCGTGGAATTGGACTGTGCCATTGTAGATAATGGACAAATATATATTGGTATGAATTTTATAGAAAAATGTACTGCTCATGCCCCATCTTTGTCAATATTTTTGTCTCATGTATGTATGCTTTTGTGAAGAAAATGATTAGAGACACTGAGCATACAGATTACTGTATATTAATTACAAGATTACATAGATCAAGAAGTTCCAATAGTAATGAGTTAGAACTATAGATTTCAGGTCCATATTCTATACGGCACGTCTTGAGTTAAATTTTCTAGCTATGGTAAATCATAAGATGGTGGCCAAGAGGAGGGCTTAAATGCCTCTGTGAGCTTTGCTAGCTCCGAAAAGCTAAACTAACGTAGCAAAACCACCTGCTAGATTTTTTTTAAAAAAGAAAAAAAAATTCAGCTGGTAATAAACTAGATATTAAGGTGTAGGAGTTTATTAGCATAGAGTACCGTTAATGCCAACGTTTTATCTAGAAGCCAATCGTTAACAAAGGTCACCACCATACGACGTGTTGATGGTTGAGTTTAATTCAACTCATTATACGAATCTTAAAAAATAAATTCATTAAAAACATATAATGTGTGTACATTTCTCGGTACTTGACAGAAGTCGTAATCACTTTAGTTGAAAGATATGCCACGAAATGAATCTAGTCGATCAATCATTCTCGATTGTCTCTCAATAACCACGATCAGTAAGTAAACAATTAGTTAATTAAGCAGATCTCAAAACATTATCTTGCTAGATCCCATTGCGTACTTGCACATCTATACACAAAACTATATATATGTCATTTTCATCTAACTATATATGATAGCTAAGCTGATATCGATATGCTTATTCAGCAGACAAATAAATAGTTTCGAACCACCGAGCCGATCGATTTGATCAAATATTTGTTTATTAATTAATGTTATTGTGGACGTGCATGTATAGTTGTTCCCCAGCACATGAGTCGTGACGCTGATTTATATATTTACATATTCATACCTACTTAAGAAATATTTTATATATTCATACATAAATTAGGAAATATGTCACTGTTGGTCTCCTCAATTAATCAGTTTGCATGCAAAGTCCTGATATTTCTCTACAATCTATCTACAAGTCTTCCCATAAACGTGACATGTTTGGAACACGTACACTCAATTTCATATGAATTATTTTCAGAATATTCAACTATTTTGGCTTATTTTCCTTTTTTTTGGTGTGTGTGTGTGTGTGTATGTGGGTGTTATATTTACCTAAAATAATTAGTACATTCATGTAAATTTACTCAATAATTGTACGTCTGTGATACATCAAGGATGACAGAGGCAGATGCACACTAGGACTTGGATGATCCCAGGATTATTTGGAGTTCAAAAAATATATATGCGAAATTCTTCCGAGAACCCTCCGAATGTTTTATGCATACTTATTAAGTTAAGTGTTTTATGTAATACCTGCTAGGCATATCTCGACAGGTTGCGTGGACAACACTCGACAACAAGTGTTCAAAGAAATGTCTTAGTGGATAAATTTAATTTTTTTGCGTGCTTCGCCCTCTGTTTCTATTTAAAAAACTTGGACCTTTAACACTGGGACCACTCAAGATTCGAATCATGAATCCACCACTAAGTCGCGATGTTTAAAAAATGGACAAATTCAACTAAAGAAGATATGGACAATCATCACGGAGTGGTCTAGTGTGAGGATGAGTTTCAAGTCTGTATTCCACATGGCACATCCTGACTTCAATTCATGGCGATATCGAATACATAATGGTGCCCTGGAGAACTCTAAAATGTCTCTGTGAGTTTTCTTAGCTCAAAAAAAATGAATTATTGTGGTATAGCATAAAAAAAAAATTAAAATAAAAAATAAAAAAGAACTAAAGAAGACATGGACCACACTGAGCACATGCATGGCCCCAATTTACTTTAATCGTCATCACCTTCTATAGGATAAGTTGCAGTCATAAACAATGAGAGCATCCACTAATAATTCATTGAAGACTAGAGAAGTAGCCTAAATGATTCGGGACTAAAATATAAAACGTTATTTATAGGACATGGCATTCGAATTACATTCCTCTTCTAATAATAAGAAGATAAAAAAAACTACTAAAGATAGATAGCTATATAGTCTCCCAAACGCTGTTTAACTAAAAGTCTTGACAAACGAACAAGATTGCTGAACACCCGAAAGTACTCGAAAACAACTCTTGCTATATCTTGTCTACTTTTCCACCACTCCATTCAAACATACTCACAATTTGGATAAGATAAATCAAAGACTTATAGGGAGCTTGACTCAGGATCAACAAGATAAATGTTGGCCATGCCGAAATTATTGAACGATTTGTCTCTAAGGCTCTTCACAATCAAATGACAAACCTGTAAGTTTAAGCAAAGCTTGGAAGGTTTAAGTAATTTTCAAGGGATTCAAGAAAAAGCCAAGTCTCTCCTACTAAACATTGGACATGTGGCATAATTACAAGCCTGATTTTGTGCTTATCGGCTAGTAGTAATAATTGACGTGAACTGGCCCTAACTCTATTGGGTTGGCAAGGTCGTTCGTTCAACGAGGAAGGGAATCTTGCTTTCCTAATTAATCTAGCTTTTCAAGTGTTAATTATATTGATCCGATGTTCAAATAAAGAAGTGGATCACACACCTTGCGAAGGATGGTGCGCACGCACGAGATAGCACATTGGTCTTCTAATTGTCTCACGTACCTTAGAGTGCAAAAGATCTAGGAGATAGCTTTTCACCTTCTTCCTATGTTTGATTCTAATATAAGTGGGGGTGAATCATGCCTCTTAACATTTGTCCCAATTAGAACAAGGTTGTGGGAAGAATGTGTCACAACTATAAAGTTAAAAAGCATCATGTTCTTGTCAAAATTAGGTAGTAAACGTTGCACGCATAAAAAATATGAGTGGCATATTTAGAATTTATGAAGTAAAGTAACAAGATATGAATAAACATAGGAACAACATTAACAAGATTATTTACATAACAATCCATACTAGTGCTAGCAATGGAAAGGTTATACTTAGATCAAATAGGAGAAAACAATAATGATGCTATGCATACCAATTACATGTTTTCTTGAAATCACTTTAATTTTGATGTTCATCTTATTGATATATATTATAACTTATCAAATATATACACCACTATGACATACATTTAAATGTATCAAATAACAGTAAGGCCGGCTTGAGAATTGATGTATATTCGAATCATAAAAGCAATAGTCAATGATATGCTCATATTGGTGATGCTATTATTGCTATAATCAAGGAAGCAATCCAAATACACTTTTAAAAAGATTAGAAATGATCCGAATTATTGCTATAATCAAGGAAGTAGTCCAAATACACTTTTAAAAAGATTAGAAGTGGTCCGAACTGTATGCATTGATAGTTTATCTTCTTTTTTTCTTTTTGAAGCACCACATTCACAATAACTTTTATGCATTATTCACGTCTTATATTTCAATTTAACATGACTTAATTTATCATTTTCCATCAGATTAATGAGGTCATCTTTAGATTCTTTGCACCCAACGAAAATCTAAAGAGTGAAAATACACTTGTGGGTCATATTTGTTGCCATTGTTTGGTTGGATTTGCGTCGTTTCAATCAATCACTATCAATCTATGACACATTCCAACCTTAGAAACTTACAAAATAACTGAAAACCCCATATTTCTCCTGAAAACAACATAAAGAACCCCATATTTCTCCTGAAAACAACATAAAGAATCAAGTTAAGCACTTGCGTTGGGCTACTTTTGATATTTTGTTTGTTTTAGGTTTAAAGGTAGATTGGGTTGCCTCTCGATGGATCTCTTATTGGTTTAAATCAGAGTTTCAACGATACAATTTCAGTATTGTTCATTTTTAATAAAAAATCACATTTAAAATTTTTTTTATTACTATTTACTACAAATTTATTTGTCATTTTTTTAATAAAACTAAATTTTTTAAAGACTTTTAGTTAGTTTTCATTAAACCAAACCACAAGTACGTTATGATAAGACGCACCGCTCCAACTAGTCATGGTCACTTTCCAAATTCGTCTCACAAAATGCTAGGGTATTTAAGTCAAATCACCTTTTATTTTCTCCAATCGCCCTTCCTGTCATCCAACCACGGAGACAAAACAATACAACAGAAAAAAATCCAACGTCCAAGATTTGATCACACATCCACATCGTCACTTGACCGTCCATCTGGCTGGTACTTTCAATGCCAATTGTAGAAACCCTAAATGCATGGGGCGTCGTGTCCACCTTCTCGAAGCCGCACTCAGTCACCAAAATTACTCTCTTTTGGCCTTTACACATCTCTCTCTCCCATTGGTTCTTCAACGTGGCCCACACAACTCTTATTAATAAAGTTATTTCTTAATGTGATCGGTATACGGAATAATACACCACTTGTTACTGTATAAATGATGAGATATGTATGTTAAATAGTTAATAACTTAAAAAATAAAATTTCTTGCCACTTACATAAAAACACTTGATATACATCAGTATTCCGATCACAATGAAAATTTTCTTTACCAAATGAAGAGACTATCTACTTAAACTATTTTTATAGATCACAAGATGGGGCGACCGATAGTTGGATTCTTCTCTAAATCATTAAAGAAGGAACCCGATTATCATTCACCATATTATGTGATCTAGAATATAAGGTATGAAAACATAGTCTCTCAAGCACTTCCTACTTGATACTTACCATTCTACTTAAATTATAACTCATATATCATTAATTTATTGTCACTAAACCTTATCAAATTTGTATTTTCATCAACATTAAAACACGAGTAATACATCTAGATGTGTCTTTACAAAAGAGTTAATTACAGATACACTTTATGAAATTTCTCGAATTTTCACAAAACCTCCTCAAGTTCCAACGAAACACAAACACCTTGGTTTGGTTTAAAACCCCATCCAAAAAAACCTTAATTGATAAATTTATGTAAAGGAAAAAAAAAATACCCCAAACAAAATCGATTTTTTCGGTTTACCGAGAATCATGAAAACTGAAAAGAAAAGTTCGGTATTCGGTTAACCGACTTTTGTCTCGTTCACCGCCCAGCTTCTTAGTCCACTGCCCCATGACGCTAGCCATTTTAACTGATTTGTCGTCGATTCCCATCTAAAGCAGGTGGTGTCCACGACCTTTCAATCAAAATGCCCCAATTCGATTTTCAAAGCTAAAATCAAAATATCACCGGAACCCTAATCTTAGCCTAGTTTGGTACTGAGATGATTCTGAAAAGAAAAAAAAATGGTTATAAAAAAAGCTGGGAGTTTTTTTATGTTTGGTAAATATTCAGCTTTAGTTTTTTTTCATAGTTTTAGATGAAAAAAAAAGCCAAAAACACAAAGCTGCAAAACTCAGCTTTGAAAAACCAGCTTTTTTTTTACATTTGTTTTACATAAAAGTTTATTAAACACTATAATACTTTTTTTTTTTTCAAAAGCACTTTTACAAAAAAGTTTACCAAACACTCTGCTGCTTTATTTCATAACTGCTTATTCTCACAGCACAACAGAAGCAATTTTTTTTTCAAAATACAATAATACCAAATCAACCCTCAGTTATATGCATCTTATCTTGAATATTGGAAAGAGAGCACACATATTCTGTTGATGGCGAGATGATAGGGGAGTTGATTGTGGGGAATGATGCTGGATAGGAGAAACATAAAGTGTCAAAGAGAGAGAGATAGAGAGGTTAGAGAGGGTTATGATTACATATAGATGAGATTTAAAAAAAAAAAAAAAAAATTTGGTTGTATGAAATTACATTTCTATTTCATATTTCTTATTCATGTTATATTTTAATTAGATGGTTAAATTAGTAATTTTATAAAATTTTGGTTGACAATAAGTGTTTTATTAATTAGTAGAGATAAATAAATAAAAACTTATATATATTATTAACTTCGGTTTGGTATTACCAAACATACAACGATGAGGTCCCAATTCACCAAACTTTCAGGATGTTTTCGGTTTATGGTTACTGAATGGTTATCAGTTTTTTTTTTTTTTTGGGGTCGGTTTCAGTATGGTTCGGATGCGTTCCCTTTTTTGGTTTTTTTTTTTTTTCCAGCCTTACAAACACTTCCTGACGTTTCAAAATCTTTTCACAAACCCACTTACTATGGCAAAAAACCCTACCAGACGTGAAAAAATGGTGGAAATACCAAAAATAGAAACCCTTGACCCAAAAAAAAAAAAAAAGAAACCCCTAATGTGCCAAGCATCTAAGAATTAGTAGTTACTTTTTTTCTTCTTCTTTCCCTTCTTGTGTTAAAATCAACAGTGTTTTCTCAATAAAAAAAAATCAACAGCAAGGATAAAACACACAATCGCAAGAAAATTGAAAATTCAATGGGCAAACAACGTGGTATGATTCTCTAGCTTTCTTCTAATTTTCTCTTTTCCTCTTATGCTTGTGAGCTTTGAAAAATTGAATTCTTTTTTTCTTCTTTTTTTCGCCAACTCAGAAGGGTCGCGCCCGTTGGTCTCCTGGCGTGGAAGGACTGGCGAATGGACTCAGCCGTGATCGCTGTCGTAGTTGAATATTCCGATGAAATCTTAATGATGGAATTTATAAAAGAAAAAGAGGCAAATTCAATTTCCTGTAATTGTTAGAAAAAAGAGAGACATGATTATTAATTTGATTTATTTCAATTATGAAGATTGAAATGAGTATGTTGGAAACGGAGATTCTCTAACCTCCTAATCTCTTTACTTTTTCATGCTCTCTTATTTAAACGGTCACGGTTAAGTTACGTCAACATCTTATATTGATTTTTTTATAGAGATAATAAAACAAAAAATAATGTGTGAGAGGAATAAATAAAAAGAGATGGAAATATAAGGGTAGAAAATCTTCCATCGTTGGAAACGCCCTCCCTTCCTTTGTCCTCTCTTTCACATGCAGGAAAATCGGAACTAGTTGTTTAAAATAATGGATAAAACACAAAAGATAAATAGAAAGATATATGTCATAACAAGAACGAACCGCTGTATCTGTGAAGGGACAAAATTATGGGTTTTAGTTTGGAGAAACGATAGAATTTGTGAAACAATGCATAAACCCAGAAAAACAAATAAATATATATATATATATAATAGATTTTCCTTTTAAAATAATTTTTCAAATATACCATTGTGTTTGATCTTGTCTAATATGCTGAGTTGCCAAAGCATGACCTGTCTGCTTCATTCAGTATTGAGATTGTTGTTATTCTATTTCGTAGCACAATATTTATAAAGAGAGTAGTAGAGAACATATTATTCCTAATTGGGATAGCTATGAGGGTACTTTTCATATTAAAATTATTTTATACTAATGTCAACGTCAGATTAATGAATTCTTAACGAGTTTGTGAAAAGATTTTGAAACGTTAGGGTAATTTGTGTCACATTTGAAACAGAAGGGGTTTTGTAAAAACTAGAAAAATCTCAAGAGGTGTAGATGTAATTAATCCCTATAAGTACTATTATTTATGTCTTCAACTTGTATTATAACATGCGAAATATTATTATTTTTTAAATTATAAAATATAACCAAGGAAAGTGTAATACTCATTTCACTAGAATATTAGACTAATACTATCTTTTATTATTATTTCATTTGTATTGTTAGGTAGATTAAATTTATAAAAATTTGCAAGCTAAATGCGTGTCACTAATAAAAAATAAACACATTAATCAACAACACAATAATAATCCAGCCATCAATTTCTATGTACAAAATTTTGTATGGGTACTACTAGGAAGACCAAATTTGTAGGCACTTGTAAATTAAATGACATAGAAGTTGATGCTTGGATTATGACTTAAACATTGGTAACCTTCGACATTCTATTGGCGACTCATCATTTAGTTTGCAAATTTTGTCTATAAAACTAGTCTCTCTCATATAAATTTAGTCTCCTTACCATTACTAATTTTGTCCACACATTTACTCTTTTTAAGTAAATAAAAATTTACAAACTAAATTATATATCACCAATAAAAATAAGCATGGTAATTAAAATTTAATTAAATAAAAATTTACTTAATTTACAAAGAATAATGATATTCATACCATGTTTTTGTATCACAATTTCATATTACTTTAGGTGGTATCTGATATGGACAACTACATCATTTGAATTAATCAAAATTTTAAATTTAGTTCATTATTTAATAAACTAATAATTAAGAAGAACTAGTTAATTAAATGAATATTGTGGCATACAAGGACTATTTCTCCTTCATTTCCTTGGGTTTTGCTAATTTTTCAAATGATATGTCTGTTCACATCAGATATCATCTAAGATGAGGTAAAAATGTTACTCATTTACAAAACAATAATGATATTCTTACCACAATTTTATATCACATTTATGTACTATCTTAGATGGCAGATGAGTTGGATAGCCACATCATCTAAATTAATTAGCATTTAATCAAAATGTTAATCAATAATTAATAAAAAAAAATTGTTGATTAAATGATAATTGTGGTATACGAGGAGTCTCCATCTTCCATCTAAAATTATTTAAGTGTTTTAATTAATAAAAAGATTTGTTGATTAAATGATGATTGTAGTATAGGAAGAGTCTCCATCTTCCACCTAAAATTATTAAAGTGTTTTAATAAATAAAAAAATTGAAATTAAATGATGTAACTTATCCCACTCATATGCTACGTAAGACGATAAAGAAATATGATATAAAATTATGAAAATAATAACATTACTCTTTACAAAACTTTGTCCTATCATTACCCTTACCCTTATTTCACTGACAAATTTGTCGTTCACGTGGCCCCGCCACACCGTAACGCCACGTCTCAGCTCCCATCCAATCACCTGCCCGTGCTGTTTGGGTAACTATTGACACACGTGTCTTCATCCATACGTGTCTACCTCCTCGCTGTTATAAATCCCACCACCTCCATTCTTCAGCAATCGGCGTTTGAGTGCAAGAAAATAAGAGAACCCTGACGCGTTAAAAAGGAAAACACTGGAGTTATAGCGAAACGAAGAAAAGAGAGAAGAGGTATGGACGGGAGAGGCGGCTGTTGCATAGCGAGGTACGGATATGGTAGCGGCGGAGAATATGACATGTCGAAGGTGGACAGGATAATGTTGAAGTTCAGACCGATCGCGCCGAAGCCGGTCAACGGAGGAGGATCAACACCGGAGAAGGGTGACTTGTACGTTAAGAGTGGGAGGGGGAGAGGGAAAAGATCACGGTCTGTGAAGTCAGGGCGCAAAGCGGTAGTTGACCGAAATGACAAAAATAAAAATAAGAGAAGGAGATCGTCGAAGGCGGAGGAGGAAAAGACGGTTGTGACGCTGCCTCTGTTGCCGGAGACTCCGGAACCAAAGGAGTCTTCTGAGGAGAGAGAAAGGAACTCCTGCTCGAGTTACTCATCCACCACGTGGATGAGTTTCGATAATAATAATTCTACTTCTACGACTTCTCCGACAAGTCGTATAAGTAAGGTGGTGGCGGCGAAGGTGGTTGGGAAGTCGTGCGTGACGGTGGACTGCGTGACGGATACGTGGGTGGAAGGGGAGGGGCTAGGGTGTACGGACGGGGAGAGGAGGATGAACCTGGAGAGGGACACGTGTCCAGGGTTTATTTCCGACGGGACGGGGAGGGTGGTGTGGACGAATGGGGCGTACCGGAGCATGGTGGGGCAAAGGGAGGGGGAGATGATGGTGTGGCTGGTGATGAACGAGAAGGCAGCGAGGGCGGTGGGAGCGATGAGTAATTATACGGCGGCGTTCACGTGCAGGGTGAGGGTGCAGTACAGTGGGTGTGGTGGTGGGACGTCGGCAGGGGATTGGAGCTCGTTGACGCTGCCGTGTGACGTTTGGAGGATGTTGGGTGGTGGGTTTGCGTGGAGGCTGGATGTAAAGGCAGCTCTTTCTTTGGGTGGTTGTAGTAATTTTATCAGTGCCGTATGAGTAAGTGACAGAGAGATCAACTAATTAATTAAAGTTTGCTTTGCGTTTTAATTAGTTACTTTCAATTAATAATTGTGAATATTTTGGGCACTTCGACATTTTGAAATCCTTACTCTAAGCTCTCTGTGATCTGGGTGTTTTTTCGTTAAATCGAACATGTAGTGGGAAGCGAATTTGAATGTTCGAATATCATGTATCTTGTTCTGGATGCAATCAAAGAACATCATCTTGTGCACATTTGGTGTTGGATTTTGGTTTTGATTTCTGTTTACAGTTTATTAATTATGTTGTTGCACGTTACATGAATGGATTGTAAGGAAAGACTAATTAAGTTTGGACTAGGCGTTGGGTTTGATTTGGAGGGAGAGGGAAAGCGTTATGAGAATTGTTAGATGCTACTGGAAGTAACATTGTTGTCGTGTATAGTGTTTTGGTAAAAACTCGTATAAGAAATACCCGTGTTAAGAGATGCAATTAACATGGGTGTTAAGAGATGTAAATACGAGGATGTGCCTCCGGTTACAATATAATCTCTCGTTTTGTCAAATAGAACATGTAGTTGGAAACAAATTTGAATGTTTGAGTCTCATATATTTCTAGGTGCGGTTAAGAACTCTATTTTTATTTCCTTTGATTTTGATTTTCTAAGGGATGAAAATTTGAGTAGGTTTGGTTTGAGTTGAGAGGTATAGATTCTAACATACACGTAGATAGATTTTACGTGTATTAATTTCCTATTCTCTTAACACGATTAGTTACACGTGTTAAGAGATGTGAATATAAATGTTTTTAATTTGAGTAGGTTTGGTTTGAGTTGAGAGGTATAGATTCTAACATACACGTAGATAGATTTTACGTGTATTAATTTCCTATTCTCTTAACACGATTAGTTACACGTGTTAAGTGATGTGAATATAAATGTTTTTAATTACACAGCGGAATATCTGTTGTCTCCTCATGTCTCAATCTGCTTCTTCTCTCATGACACAATGAAGAGATGTAAACACAAAGATGTGGTTTCACAGTGGAATCTCTCGTTACTCTTCGTATCTCATTCTTCTACTCTCTTGACACAATGATGAGATATAGGTAAAAAGATGTTTATTGATCGCTCAATAGAATATCTTGTCTTCTTGTATCTCAATTTATTTCTCTCTTGGTACAATAAATACACGTGTTAAACATAATAATGAGATATAAGTAAAAAGATGTTTATCGATCACTCAATAGAATCTCTCGTCTTCTCGTGTCTTAATTTATTTCTCTCGTGACGTAATAAATACATGTGTTAAAAGATGTAGATTTGAAGTTGATTCTGATTATGTTGTATAATTTCTCGTGTTGGCAAAACGATGTTATAGATTATACAGTAAAATCTCTCGTCTCCTCGTGTCTCAATCTCCCATTTTCATAATAAGTACACGTGTTAAAAGACGTAGGGGTAAAAAATCTATCGTGGTTGTCATGTGTGTTGTAGAAAAAGCTGTTGCTTTAATCTGTTGAGGTTGGAGAGAGAGACAGGGAGGGAGGCGAGAGAGAGAGAAGGAGAAGTAGCATGTGGCTGGTTGCAAGGACAGGTGGAGGGGATTGAGTTGTATGTATATGTGTTTACTTTGACAGGTTTGAGCAAATCTTTGAATGATCTGTTGGAATTGAAAGTCGATCCGTTCATCCTCTCTCTTTCTTTATTGCACCACGTACCCTCCTCCCTTCTCTGCATGCAAACCCCACACAGGTGGAGGTGTCGTGTTGCACAAAGACATGGTAGTGTAGTGATTGGTCCAACACGAATACATTATGAACCTTCGAGACTCTTGCCCAATCGACCATGGGAGTCGTATAATCCAACACAACCGAAAATTCAGAAATCTTGAGGAAATTAAACTTTTTAGAATTTTTTAAAAGTAATTTTTTTTTATAAACTCTATGTTACTTCGTATTTTGCATAAGAATTATCGTTAAATTATGATGTGGTAGAGATTTTATAAAAGTTTTACTTTTGAGAGTCTAGAAAGTCTACGAAGATCTCCTTAACATTTATGATTTTTCGGTTGTGCTGGAATATGCCTCTCATTTTTAAAGAAAAACTTGTGTAGGACCTAACTTACCACTTGACTTCATTGAGTGGCATTGCAATTGTAACATCCCACATCGCCTAGGGGAATGATCCTTATATGTATATTCTCATCCCTACCTAGCACGAGACCTTTTGGGAGCTCACTGGCTTCGGGTTCCGTAGGAACTCCGAAGTTAAGCGAGAAGGGGGCTAGAGCAATCCCATGATGGGTGACCCACTGGGAAGTTGCTCGTGAGTTCCCAAAAACAAAACCGTGAGGGAATGGTAAGCCCAAAGCGGACAATATCGTGCTACGGTGGTGGAGCGGGCTTGGGAAGTGATCCGCCCCGGGCGGGGATGTGACAAATTGGTATCAGAGCCTAACCCTGGCCGCGTGTGTGCCGACGAGGACGTCGGGCCCCTAAGGGGGGTGGATTGTAACATCCCACATCGCCCAGGGGAATGATCCTTATATGTATATTCTCATCCCTACCTAGCACGAGGCCTTTTGGGAGCTCACTGGCTTCGGGTTCCGTAGGAACTCCTAAGTTAAGCGAGAAGGGGGCTAGAGCAATCCCATGATGGGTGACCCACTGGGAAGTTGCTCGTGAGTTCCCAAAAACAAAACCGTGAGGGAATGGTAAGCCCAAAGCGGACAATATCGTGCTACGGTGGTGGAGCGGGCCCGGGAAGTGATCCGCACCGGGCCGGGATGTGACAGCAATCCACTCAAAGCTCGCTACGTGACAAGTCTCAAATGTAATCTTTTATCATTTTTTATATTTAAAATTCTCCTAATTATTTTTTCCTACTAATTAATATATATCATGAATCAATCTAAAGTTTCCTTTTTTTTATTGTTTTATTAACACTCAAGATATTGTCAAACACATGCCACATAAAAAATTATTATTAAATAACTTGTTTACTCTTGTGTGAATGACTGTTTGAGCCCTATAAAAATTTTAAAAAATAAATAAAAATATGAATACACTCCAAGATCATTTTTTGAACGTATTCTAATATTATTATTCTTCAGCCTTTCGTATGAGATAAAAGTTTTAGTAGCTTCAGAAGGGAGCCTTGTTTTTTGATTGGTGGACTGGTGGTGTGAAAGCATGCAAATTCTAAATAGGCTCAATCATTCGATTATAAATTCCAGATGTAATTCTACATAGGGTTTGCTAATTCAATTTTTTTTTGGCTAGATGGCTTTGCTAATTTATCATGCTCAGTGTGTTGAACAGCTCGTGTGTGTGTGTGTGTGTGTGTGTGTATTCAGTCATTTGAATTTCTGTTAAAAAAAGTAAGGTTTGAAACTTTATAATGGCATCAAGAGTAAGAAGAAATGACAAAATTTAATCATTAACTTTCAGTCTGTAAATTGTAGACTTTGCAGTGTCAAGAAAAGCCATAATCTATAACTTCGTCCCTTTCAAGCTTGTTTAGTTTTCTGCAAAGTACGATGTTCATTTTCCTTGCAAATTTTTTTGAAACAGAGGAATACATAACGAAATTTAGTCCACGCACTTGGCTTTCAATTCTTTATATTACACACTTTACTTTTCTTCTCATCTTTACAATTCTATTTCCTTTCAAAGCACTTTTACTTTAAGCACTCGCAATTTATTTTTTCACAATTTAATTAAATTTAATCTCTTTTACATGCGATTTCTTTTAATTTAATATTTTTCATCTTCACCTCAACCCATACATTTTATAAGTGTGGTTTGCTCAAACCTTGAATACGAGGTAGAGAAAGCACCCAAGCCTATAAGGGGTTCCTTGCTTGGCTGCACATCATTTGATTATAATCAAATCTAAGGTGCAAACACAATCACATTCACATCTTTTCTACGTTGACCAATCTAGACCACATGGTAGCACACTCGCACATCAAACTAAAAGTCTCTCTTCTTTTTTTTTTCTTTTTTTTTATATCCAGTTTTTCCTTTCAATTTGGCAAATGTTTGAAGTACTTTATCCTTGATTATGTGAACATAAGTTATTAAATCGTTTGTACTAAGCACTTCCTACAAGAACAAAAACTGTATACAACATTTGGAAACTATGTAGATTGTAGATTGCTGAGGACGTGATCCTGCAGGCTCCATGTCAGTGTGATAGTCACTCCGAAAAAATTACTCATCCATTTTCACAGAAGTACTTTTGGATTGCATAAAGTCAACACAGATATATTAGATCTTATACTTCCAATGATTTCCCATTAATAACACAATTCCAATGGTCCATTAAGTCACTCATCATAAATCGATAAAATGATCAATTCCAGTTATTGGAGAACAATTTTTATTAATTTGGCCTAGTAAACATAGAAAAGTAGATGATGAAGATGTGAATGTAATCAGAGCCTCGTTAATCCCTTTGGGTAGTGTAGCACAATGCGATTGTAGGCATCCAGAGTGAGAAAATCATCAAGTATTTGAGCAGTGCATTGCCTGGTGAAAATCCTGCGAACCTCCTTATACATTCCCTTCTTAAACTTCTCCTTCCCAACCTCTCTCTCAATCCTCTCCATTTCTTCCTCCACCCCTCTTCCAAACAGCTCCTTCTCAACCCTCACTCCGATCCCGTCTCTGTCCGACTCCACCCCATACTTGATCCACTGCCAGCTTATTTCCGCCGTGGCAGCATCCTCCATGAGGTTGTAGAGTGGCACTGAGCCCGTCCCGGTGAGCCATGCTGTCACGTACTGGATCCCTACCCGGGTGTTGAGCCAGAGACCTTCTAGGGTTCGGACTCCCCGAGGCCTCTGGAGGAGGTCTTATTCTAATATGGTGGATTCATCTTCTCTTCTCATGGATTGATTTGATTAGGGTTGTTGGGTGGCATGTTGTTTGTGAAGATATCCATGCAGGCTGGGATTAACCCTGGGTGAGCTGCCCATGTTCCATCATGTCCTGCTTTTACATCTCCAATGCTGCTTCATTTGCTTTTGGATCATCTCTGATTGGAATCTGAGCTGCCTGCTCAATTCAAAAATTGGATAAATGAAATTCATTTCATATTTATCATTTCTAATTAACAAGTTCTCAATCTCCCAAGTTCTTTATACCCATGTTTTACATGAATATGCAAGAAAAATCCCTATTTTCTTCATGAAGTTTGGCATATGTAGATGTTGGCGTATTTACGTTGGTTAGAGCCGAGATGCGCCTCCATCTCCACAAACCCAACAAGGCGCCCTCCCCACCCGCGCCCATGCAGTTTTAATGAGAATCGCTTGTGTAAAAAAAGAAGTTTCCCGTGGTTAGGTGTCAGCCATCTCTTTACACACAAGTTCGAATATCTTACTAGAAACCAAGTTTTTCCTGAGATGGTTTAGGCGTTAGTCATGGCAGTATGATCCATTTCTTTACACCCAAATTCGAATCCCTGCTCATACCAATTTTTAATGAGTTTTGGAGTTGGGTTTAATTGAAAAAGGCGAAGGCTCTGATAAGACTTTTTGCTTGGGATTGATCATATTTTATTTTCTTTTGACAAATGATAGCCATAGTAGGTTTACTTCGATGAACTACCTATACCATTGGTTATGAACGTTTAATTCGAAAGTTGAAAGGGGGAGGCACCAAACGGGCAAATAAGTCGTACAAATAACATGTTTTGTGCACTTTTTTGTCTGTTTAGCGTCCATGTAGTTTTCTATGTTTGATTAAAAATGGGAGAACGCTCTAATCTACTGCTGTTAATTGGAGAACACTCTAATTGAACAGTAACAGTGGTAGATTAGAACATTTCCCTTCAAAATTTATAACCACTGTTTGCACATATTTTCGAACAGATTTCCCATAAGAATCCTACAATACGCATATTAATCAGACACCTAGTTTGTCATAAATATAGCAGTGAACAAAGAACTTCGTCCAATATGCGTGTCTGTGGTGCACAAAATTTGTAAATGGCTGCAAACTAGACATGTGACAGAAATGCTCATAGTTATAGGCACATTAACATATAATGAAGAAGAGTTGCATACCCATGCTGCCCATAGCATGCACGCCGCGCCTATGGCAAGTCCGGATGAGGAGGTCAGAGTAGCTGCTCATGAAATGTTGTCATGCCAACCAGAACACGGTCTGGCAAGAGACGGTCGGAGTGAGCCTGGAAGGTTTTGACATAGCTGAAAATGTAATCCCATCTACCACAGTTAAGTCAACAGAGTGGTCCCTCAGCTCACAGAGGATCTCATTCATTTGAAACACAGCTGGAAGGGTTTCAATCAGCACAGTTGCCCTGATGCTTCCTCTCTCTATCCCTGCCATCTTCTCTGCCCTCTCAAACACACAGTTCCATACCTTAGCTTCCCTGCAAAACTTATCCAGCTTCTGTCACACTACTATATCATTTGGTCACAATACTAAATAATCCGGCTAATATTCATGCAACTTTTGAATAAAATAAAAATTCCCTGATTCTCATTACGAAGTTTTCTTATAGAAGTTGAGGTTTTAGGCAAAGCTGTACTGTGGAGAGAAACTTATCTACAACAACTGTGAGAAAATCTTATGGTAATCACATACTGCTATGGCCTCGTTTGGCAGTTTGGACTGTACTGACTATTTCTATCGGATAGGATAAATAGCCACCTGATAGTACTGACTAAATTAGTCGGGCGTTTGGTGCAATATCGGACTAATGACCGTATTATTTATACTGTGTTTGGTATTATATCGGATAGGAGGAATCAAAATTAAAATAAAATTAAAAGAAAACTGAAATCATCTCTTTGGTTCCCAAATCTCTTCGCTGCACCCCCCAAACTCCCTCCCTCTCGCTCCCTTCTTCTTCTTCCCTAACTGCAGAAGAATCCCAAATAATTGTTCCCCAGATCTCTCTACCGCACCCCCCAAACTCCCTCCGTGTCTCTCCTTTCTGCTTCTTCCTCGATTGCAGAAGAATCCCAAATAAATTCAAACAGCCAGTTGCAGAAGAATCCCAAATTGAAATCATCTCTCTGTCGCACCATGTTTCTTTGTAAGACCCAGTTGTAGGGGAGGACGGCGAGTAGGCAATGAGGAAGGCCACAAGGAAAGGATGACTAGGAAGGCGACGAGGACTAGGAGAGCAGAGATGGCGAGAGAAGGCGACGACGAGAGAAGGCAACGAGGAGGACGGCGATGGTGAGAGAAGGTGACGGGAAGGACGATGATGCCGAGAAAAGGCGAGAGAGAGGAGAGCAAAATCAACTAATAATCCGAGCATTTTGGTTGGTTTTATTAAGCAGGCATATACTGTGTTAAATAAGCAGACCGGTTAAATTAATCTGGCGCTTATTTAGTACAAGTGAACACCAAACACCCAAGTCCGTATAACTAGTTCTATCCAATTCTTTATCCGATCTACCAAACAGGGCCTATGTGTTTTAACTTTTCTCATATAACAATGGCGTCTGGCTTGAGATATCATCACAGTGACATTTTCATTACAGAAACTCCTTTTTCTTCCCAACACACAGCAAAATATGGAATTCACTTCACCAATGTTCAAATTACGTCATGTGCCATGAAATTCTAATATGAAATAACATAAATTTTGGCATACGAATTACATTCTTCTGGCGCAAAAATGATTGATCGAAGCATCTTTAACATGTTTGAACAAATTAATAAGTTAGATAATTAGTAATTACTTACCTTGAATTCTCCATTTTAGGGAGATAGAAGAAAGTCCTAACCCAGCACCTTGGGTTTGCCTGAATGCATGAGCTATACTGACCATGAAAACTTTGGCTCCAGAATTGAGAGCATTGATGATCATCTTCCTCTCAATAGGCCCCGTAATCTCCACATTCCGATCCGCCACCGCTTCCGGTACCAGTCATAATCCTAGTTCGCCTCCTGGCCTAATAAACTTGGTAGCCGGATCAAACCCCGGCAAAGCCTCCTCATTGTACCTCCTCTGAGCCTCCTTCCTACACTTCAACGCATACTTGATTTGGTTCCTAAACTCCCTCTGCAACTCCACCACAGACTACAAAGCATTCTTGGTCAGAATCTTAGCAAACTCTCCATCGTACCGTCCCCAAATTTCGACCCCGTAAGGAACATCATATCCTTCATCACCACGACCGCTCCTCATGGTGGCTTGTTCAGTGTAGCCACATGTGCCAGCTCCGATCACTTTTTTTCTTTAGCTAGCAAAAACTATGATATGGTTGTAAGGGGAGTAGTGTAGATATACAGAGGCGTGATCGAAAAGCGGATGAGCATTATCATAATGGGACGGTGCATGGCGTTACGTGCGTAAGGTAAGTAGGTGGTGATTCAAGTTGTGCATGGAAGTGAAGAAGAATAAGGAGGAGCAGTTTCTTTGAAGTTTGTGCCTGCTTGGGGATGGAGTCAATTAGGCTACTGAGGATTGGTGGGTCTTTGCCACCGTGCTAAAGGGTCATTAGATTTGGACCTTTACTACGAGAAACTTTTTCAGATTGCTGGCACTCCACGTTGTATATGTATTGAGCCAATAAAAACAAAACACGTGGCTTTCATGTTTTGAAGTTTAGTTGCTACGGCTGAGAACATGCAACTGAACCAATAGTCGAGGACAATTTCATCATAACACCAAAAACTTGGACAAATAGTTCAACATACAAGCTTCCACCCCCTTTTATTGGAGAAATTTTCCAGATTCACGGCGATATCACCCTTCTTTCCCTTAGCCAAGTCTTGCACGCGTTTGTTAGGATACCCTTGGATTATCTGAGAGAGTCAATGTGCTTCCCGACTCATATGATTCAGCGGTCGAGCTTGGATTTGTTCGTGCCGACGGTGTTTGCCGCCTTGATCGTGGCGAGGTCGGTATTGGTCGTGCGGTCCTTGGGCTTGTGGGATGGTGAGAGATGTAGAGAGGTTGATCATGAATTGGTGTAGAGAAACCTAATTATATGATGAATTTCAGTAGGAAGACATGGTTTCCATTTTTTTTTTCTTTCTATTTTTTTTGGCTGTGTTGAATGTTTGAATTTTTCTAATATCTGCGGGTTTATAGGAAAGCTCAAAAGACCATTTCATACTGTTCAGGCAAAGATTTCTCTCGAGAATGCTCCTCAAATCTCAGCACAGCTCTCTAACAGATTGCCACTTTGGATGTGTAGTTGGGCTCTTGCTTGTTAATGCGCTACAAGAAGAGAACAAAGTTAGTCTTGAAAGATGTCTTTGTGAGGCTTTAGGTGTAGGCCTTGAGACTCGCAATGAAAACTAAGTGTTAGGCATGCCACTGCTATCTCAGTATAACAGATGCAGAACAAGTGTGTTTTAAGTCGATTACTTGCTCCCCAAGTTAATCAGACTTCTTGTTATCAAAGGATTATTGTGGATGAGTTAAGTCCATAGTAAGCTATTTTTCTTGCCTTGTAAATAAGGACTTTTAGTTTATAATCTTGTATGCTTGAATGGAGGGAGTTCAGAACCCCTTAAGTCATTTGTTTGGTCCTAGATTGCTCTTAATGGAAACATATCCATTAAACTAACCAGATCCAGATGCAAATGAGACTCTTATAATAGAAAAACAAGTGGAAATGACTTGAATACATGCTGGAGAATGCATTAAGTAATAGATCTACTAATTTAGAAAACAAACAAAGAGCTTTACAGGGTTTATATGCTAAAAAAGGATGGATGGTAAACAAGTTTACACAAGGGAATCGATACTACGCCACTGAGAGAGGTAGTAGAGCTTTTAAACTGGACAAGATATGGCTTCCTTAAAGGACTATCACTAAAAAGACTGGATCTGGGTTGATTTCAGCTTTTGGATGCAAATCTAGCTTGAGATTAGAGTTTTTATGTTTGTTTGTCTGATTGGTTGAGTGCCCTTGTCTCTGTTGTCTCTTCTCCCTTATATAGACAAATTAGCACGACTACTGTAACTTTTATTCTTGCTCGAAAACACTTGGAGGGTAGTGAGTCATTAGTCTTTTACTTGTAACGCCACTAGAAAGTGTTCTTTGGCTGGTAGTAAGTTAGTCTTCATCCTTTGTCACTTCAATTATAGACATGTGGCTTGTGCCCCTTGGCTAAGAAGGCCTTAACTTGCTTATGGGCTCGATGCTAGGCTTCGGGCAAGTCCCATTTTGATTGGCATCTTTGGGCTTTTCCTCATTCAAATCCAATGTCCAAATATTAACCCAAACACATACAATATTATTATGCAGTCTAAGCAGCTTCTAAAGAACTGAACTTGGCTGCTGAATTTAGCTGCTGCTTACACCAAATCCCGTCAAATAGCTGCAAATTCAAAATTCTGAAGCGGTGTGCGACAAAAAAAATTTCTTCGTCAAATGTTAGCTTCCGTTGCCGTCTCTGGTTCTTGTCTTTTGCTCCAATGGCGTTCCATACCATCCAAAATCATGAGGAGACAGCAATGAAGTACTGGGGTTTAGGAACAATTGTTACCGCTTTAGTTTAAGATTGAAAACTAATTAATTCTTAAATCCACCAAGTTTTAGCCAAGAACAACCCGAATTCAAATCAAGATTATTTTGTGTGGATCTGAATGATGCTGTTACATAATCACAAGGGGCAAGAAAACAACATAAACAAGAAAGGGAGATGAATGAAAATCGGTGAAACTGTAATCAGAGAAATTAAAGAGAAAAACTCATACTCTTGAAACAATCAGTACCAGACCGCCATGTATCTACCTCCTCAATCCACAGCCTTTCATGAATTGGGAAATTTTCTAAAAACCCAAAAAAAAAAAAAACAAAACAAAAAACCAGGGATACCCATACGAGTATAAAAAATTACACAAAAAAGCTATAGAGAATTGAATATTTAAAGATGGAGAGGAGCCATCGCAGAGCAATTTTGCAGATCCCTTTTTTCCCTCTTTCAGACCATACGGAAGAAGATGGAATTCAAAAGCTCTCGCCGGCAGTGAAAGCAAATAACGAAGTTTTTATTTTTAGTTTTTCTTAATGTTTATGGGCTCACCGTTTCGGAATATTTAGGAAGCAATTAAACTTCAAAACAGGAAAGCCACGTGTTTTGTTTTTATTGGCTCGGTACATATGCAACTTGGAATGCTGGGAATTTGAAAAAATTTCTCTTTACTACGGGAAATAATAGTGGTTTTCACACTTTTATTTTTTATTTTTTACAATTCTTTTTTGTTTGGAGATATATGTTTTTTGTTTTGTCGAAGTTTGGAGATTTATGATTGAAGGCTTGAAGCTAATTAGCTTTAACGATGGAAAATAATTTCAGCACAAATTTTTTTATCCTATGCACGCACCATCTTAATATTAATTTTTTTTATTTTATTTTTAATTTATTCAATCGAATTGCTAAAATATATCCTTATTTAGTTATAATATTTCAATTGGCTCACATATATTGTCAACTGAAAATCTGTTTAAGAAATTCCAGTCATATCATTACATGCATGTACAATTCACTTTAATGACTAATTGATTCGAATTATTCATTTAGTACTAGTGGAACAAGTTTTTTTTACTTGTCGAAATGGAGATATTGTGATTGACCTTAACCAAACCTCTGTTGCTATTAGTGTTTGTGAGACTTGCCCTGTATAATGTGTCAAACGATGAGTAACCAAACCATGCTAACTCTTGCATTAACCTGGTTGCTAACTCTTGTAAACGGCGTTTTGTCGCAGTGGGTTAGTGGCAAAAAACAATTATGTTTATGCAAGTTTGATTTCCACCAATTCCCTTACCCCCACTCCCAAAACAACTAACTACTTCATACACGCTTCGCTTAAAAAAACATGCTAACTTTCTATCAATTACCACTTGGTAATACGGTTTATGATTTGCCTTTTTCACCTTTAAATGAGATATTTAGGTTGAATCTTATGAAAAGTGAGTTCAAAATCAATTTATTTTCTCACCTCATAGTATAAATATATCTTTCTATAAAGAAAAAGGGATGTGTTATCCATACACTTATTTCTACTTCTCACACATTCTTTTTTCATTTATGTCATTTGATTTTTTTCAATTCATTCGATCCGGCTAAAAAATTAAAAACTCTATTTCAGGTTTGAGCCATATTATCTTACGGTGACTAACATTTCACATCCGTACATCCACCTGCCATGTGTTTGGGCAGGAGTACTAGTGGGCCCAAGAGGCCGAAGAGGTTATGGTATTTGATAAATAAATACGCCCAACAGCCCACTATTTTTTGTCTAGTTAGGCCCATTGAATAAGCCTTGTGAAATAATTTGTAGGCCCACAAACAGAAAACCAAACGAATTAGAGTAGTTCCACAGTTGCTAAGGCCATTTCGGGCTATTCACTATTTAATTCACCCAATAAATAGTAACTGTCATTAATAAACCGTAACTGCATTTTGCATCTCCATCTCTACACTGAATAGCTCTGGTAATAGGTAATAAAATATTAATATCTTTTTTTTCTAAATAATACAAAATAATTTTATTTTAATTTCTGATAGGATTTTTAATCGGACTCGTTGTACCATTTTCTATTAAAAAATTAATTAAATATTATAAGACTCTGTGAAAAAAGGGAATGGACTCAGGGCTGGTTTGGTATTGCTGTGCTTTGAAAAAAAACTGATTTTGCTGTGCTGTGAGAATAAGCAGTTGTGAAATAAAACAGCAAAGTGTTTGATAATTTTTTTTGTAAAAGTGCTTTTGAAAAAAAAAAAAAAACAGTATTATAATGTTAGGTAAACTTTTATGTAAAACAGATGTGAAAAAAAACTGATTTTTCAAAGCTGGGTTTTGTAACTTCCTGTTTTTGGCTTTTTTCACCCAAAACTGTGAAAAAAAACTGAAACGGAATGTTTACCAAACAGAAAAACAACTCTTAATTTTTTTTAATATCAGTTTTTTTTCAAAATCAGGTCAAGTACTAAACCGGGGCTCACTCACTCTCCCTCTCTCTCTTCTCTCATCTTTTTGCTTTGTTTTGTGCTCTGTGTTTTCTCTGTTTCTAGCAGCAGGTGTGGCCTCTGGTTTTCATTACTCTCTCTCTGTCTCGCTCTCGCTAAAATCCATCAAGGACCCATCAAAACTCATGCTTTGTTTCTTTCTTCTTTAATCCTTACACACAGACACAGAGACACAGTGATCACCACCCCACCGCCGCCTCTCTTCCTCCATCTTCACCATCCCTCCCAGCTCAGCCTCCATCAACGGTCCCAATCTTCCCCGCTCCCTAACCAAACTCTCTCTCTCTCTCTCTCTCTCTCTCTCTCTCTCTCCCAAAAACAAATCCCAAATCGTGCGATCTAGGTGCGTGAGTGGAAGGAGGGGGATCGCGAGTGCATGGGGGCGAATGCGGTGTGGGGTGCGGCAGCAGCTGTGGCGGAGGAGGGATTGCGATCTAGGTTTTACATTTTTAAAATTTATTTATTTATATTTTATATTTTTATTAATTTTATATTATGACTGACTTCAGCCTTCTGTCATCTTGCCTTCGGGCTCTCAGGCTGACAACTCATGCCGGATCTCTCCCTCAGGCCCGCTCGGGCTCGATCACCAGCCCACGCTGGACCATCTCCCTCGGGCTGTCTGGCTCTGTTCGAAAGCCAGTCCACCGGGCAATAGCCCACGGTGGAACTGCTCTTATGGAATCCCGGAGGAAACTAGACATACATGACACATCCATAAATTCCACGCAGAGACGAAGACCAGATTATCAAAAACGCGTAAAAGCGAGAAGAACCCTTTGGAGGCTGATCGATTTCTTGAGCTCCTCTCATCGGCGCCGGCGCTGTTGTATCGGTTTCCTTGTTAATCGATCTCGATTCCTCTTGCCGGTAAGGCCTTCCGATAGCTGTGAATTTCTGGCGGGTTCCTACAGAAATCGAGGTTCTATGGTTTCTGTTATTCGCCGATTTGCTATCTGATTGATGTTCTTTGATCTGCGTGTGTGTTCATTTGTAATTGATTTTTTTTGTGAATTGTATTATCTCTGTGTCTGTGCTGATTGAATTAGGGTTTGCAAGGGGAAAAGATTGAATTTATTGTTGTTTTGGAATTGGGGATTGTTTAGGGTTTGAAAAAAAAAAAAATTTGATAAAGTTGAAAGTGATCTGGATTCAAGGTTTGAAATTTGTTGGGGCGTTTTTGTGTTTTGATTTCAATTGTTGAGTTTGATCACTGATTAAGGAGAGCTGTGGTTGTTGATCATATGGCGACAGGGCGAGTCGATTGTTTGAGGAGAAGGGATTCTTATAATTACTCGAAAAGACAAGTTGAGTATTATAGGAATGGAGTTTCTCGTGGTGAAGTAGGTCATGGTCGCAGTGATGGTGTCAAACATAGGAATGGAGTCTATCAATCTTTCAATGTGCACAATGCATGGGGATCTGGGCAGCTACCAAATGCCCCAGAGCCATTGCTTAAGAATGGCAAAACCCGGAGGAGTGAAGATGTGGTTCAATTACCTCCTGAGAAGAAGATTAAGTTCGGTGATGATGTCAAACATAGGAATGGACAACACCTTTCTTACAGTGTGTGTGATTCACGGGGATCTGGACGGCTGCCAAATGCTTTAGAACCATTGGTTAAGAATTGCAAAACCCGAAGGAGTGAAGATGCTGTTCAATCACCTACTGAGAAGAAGAGGAAGTTTTCTCCTATTATATGGGACAAAGAAGAGAAGGAAGTGAGAGTCCCATCAAAAAATGGAGTTGTTCCTCTTATTCCTCTACCCCCTCCTCATCCAAATGTAATCACCTGCTATTGCTATTGCTAAGGTTGAGGATGTTGTTTCTGTTGGAGTTCTTTCCAAGTCTCCAGCTAGAATGGTGGAGTCTGTGGAAGTGGAGGTTTCCGAACTTTCTGATGTGTCTCAATTAGAGGCACCAGCTGATCTATCTGCGCCACTACATTTGCAGTTCGGGGAAGATGAGCAGGCCCAAAAGAACAAGGAAGACAATGAATTTTTCTATCGATGTGACATCTCATTGTCAAAATGGTCATCTGATGGTGATTCTCCAAGGGATATTTCTGATGACAGCTCGCCTGAAAGTGGGGAGATCCGAAGAGAAGGCTCTGGGTTGAGTCGGGCTAGAATTTCTGGCTCTGACAAAGAAGACAGCTTTGAGAAGCCTGGCAGTGGACATAGACTTCATGGAGACGAGTTATGTGATGATGTGCACATGGATGCTGATAATTATGGTGGGATTGCTGACTATAGCCAGTTTTACTCTGATTCAGAGGATGATTCTGATCTTCCTCAGATTGAAGAGCCTGCAATGCCTACACAAAAAACTATAAACATGCTTCAAGGTTGCAGAAGTGTGTTTGAGTATGAAAGGCTCAACCATATAAGTGAAGGCACTTATGGTGTTGTCTTTAGAGCCAGAGATAAAAAGACCGGAGAAATTGTAGCATTGAAGAAGATGAAGATGGACGTGGATAAGGGATGTGCTGGTTTCCCCATTTCAGCATTGAGAGAAATCAACATTCTTTTGTCGTTTAGTCACCCTTCTATTGTCGGTGTTAAGGAGGTTGTTGTGGATGACTTTGATGGTGTTTATATGGTTATGGAGCATATGGACCATGACCTCAAGGGGCTAATGGAGTCAATGAAGCAGCCATTTAGTGTAGGCGAAGTTAAGTACTTGATGAAACAACTTTTGGAGGGTGTAGAGTCTCTTCATGATAATTGGATCCTTCACAGAGATCTGAAAACATCAAATATTCTTTTGAACAAGGAGGGTGAGTTGAAAATATGTGACTTTGGGCTGTCACGACAATATGGGAGTCCACTGAAGCCATATACTCCTTTGGTTGTCACATCGTGGTACCGAGCACCCGAAATTCTATTAGGCGCAAAACAGTACTCTACAGCAATTGATATGTGGTCAGTAGGTTGTATAATGGCTGAATTGTTGGCCAAGGCAGCTCTCTTTAGCGGGAAAGATGAAATTGAGCAGTTGGACAAGATCTTCAAAACTCTTGGTACACCAGATGAGAAAAGTGGTTTATCCAAATTGCCAGGCTTCAAAGCTAATTTTGTTAAACAACCGTAAGTTTCTTTGTTCCATTTTAATTTTAGTGAATACAAGGTCATTGCTTCGTGCTGATTTTTTGGATTACTTGTTTTCACCGTTTAGTGCCATTCTAATAGCTTCTTAAACTCTTTCAGGTACAATCTTCTGCGCAAGAAATTTCCTGCTGCATCTTTCACTGGATCATGCCCGGTGCTTTCTGAATCTGGGTTTGATTTGCTGAAGAGGCTCTTATCTTATAACCCTGTGGAGCGAATAACGGCGAAGGATGCCCTTAACCATAACTGGTTTCGTGAGTCCCCGGAACTGAGAAAGGATTTCAAGCCAATTACGCCTGATCGACATGTTCAAGACCAGCACCTTAGCAGCAGGCATTGTGAGAAAATTTCACAGCAATAATCTTGTCCTGTTCTTTTTTCAGTTCTTTATATTTTGCTAACCTGACCATCAGGGAGCTGAAAAAGTACAGCACAGACCTGTACTGTAGGGTCCTTTAGGATAGCTGGAGCGAAGGAGTTGCAAGGGCTGTCAGTTGGCACTAATGGTTTATCCTGTTAAGAGCACCTTAATAGCGATGCAGTCTTCATACATGAAGGTGTGGCATAATGTTATGAAGAAAAGAGAACTTTTTGTTTTTTCCACATTCTTGAACCTGTGTATATATGTTCATATTGGGATGATTTTTTATCAGTATCTTGTTCATTATTTGAACGTAAGAACTTTTTGCTTTCACTTTATTCACGCTTAAACATTGTTTGCAAGTGATTCTGGGCTTTAAAAGAATGGGAAGGTGCATTATTCGCATTTCAGACTTGGAGACAGGAATTTCTGCAATCGTAAGTTATTTTACCGCACACAAGGTCTTTTGAAGTGTGTCCAGTCTTATATGTATTGCTGGTTCATGTATTAAGGTGTGTCAGGTCTTCCATGTTTTCCTAAATCACGGTGCTCCCTCCAATTCTTCGCTTATGGTTATGCTATTTTAGGCCAGTGTGTATTCATACTTCATAGGCAAATACATGATTTATAATTTGTTGGAAATGTTTCCTTTTCTGTCAAGTTCATAGTAAATGCAAGTTCTATGCAGACCACTTCTAATACACACAATGAAAAAGAGAGTGCGTGCTATAAGTTGACAGTGCTGCTAGTCACTTGCGCTGTTATTCTCGTTGTCTAAGTAGTGTTGTTTTGCTAGGTGCTTGAGTTCTAGTGATACATGCAGTGGTATTCAGTTCCTCTTCGGCTTCGATTGCTTCTACATTCTGTGGATGCTTTTTGGTAGAGGGTCTCTCTTGTAGAGTCAGGATCTGCAATGTGGTTTTAAACTTATATTTGTTTTTCTCTGTCCTGTTGTAATTCCTTTTCTTTCTTCTCCTTCATCTGCTTATTCCTTAATTTGTTTAATTTTAATTTTTGACATTTATCTTTCCAAGTGCATTATTCGGTTAGGAATTAGCTTGCTATGGCAATGGAGAATCTGCTTGCCTGCAGCTAGATCATTCAGCTGGTAAGTGTTTTTTTTTTCCTTATCAATTTGTGAATATAGGGGCAGCAGTTATACCTTTCGCCATGTGTAGCGTGCATAGGATATTTACGGTTTGTATTTTACATCAATCTTATGCTGAATCAGTAGAGAATTGTGATGTTGTAGAGTTTCTGATGATGAGTATTTTTATAATGTGGAGTGTTTGTCCTTGAACCTCCATCAATTGCTAACAGATCTACTCAATTTGCAGCTCTTTGGATCGAGAAATGTTCGCTATGGTACCGTTTGGTACGCAAACGGGACGGGATGGGATGGGACACTCAGGCCAGAACGGGACGATTGTTCCGTTATGCGTTTGGTACGCGTTGGACGGAACGGAACCAAAGGATTAAATGACTAACTCACCCTTGTTCCGTCTGTTTGGTATAATGTTTATGCATGGGACGGGATGGGATTTTTTTTTTTTTTTGAACTTGTTCATATTTGAACATATATATGCTTATCTATGATATATTTTTTACACTAGCACATGGTTGAAGATATGTTATGCCATGAATTCCGTCATCTTTTACAACAATACCATGATTAGCTTTTGGAGATTGCAGAAGAAGCAAAATGAAAAACAATGGTAGAGAATTTAGAGAGAGAAAGTGAATGACTAAATATTGTATTCTTTGAACAATGAATGAATTACAGAGAGAGAGAGAGAGAGAGAGAGAGAGAGAGAGAGAGAGAGGTGTTTGTTATTTATACAATGTTTTTTGCTTCACTCATCAGCTACTAACCAACTTCCCTATATCCCTACAAATCCCAACAGACTAACAGCCTACAATCTCAACAAACCCATACTGATTTGTACATATCAGTCAATGCACCCATGGCCTGAAGCAATAACTTAATGTTTCTTGAGTATTCATCTAATAAAAGGCTATTTGGGAACAAGACTGGATCTTGAAAATAATCTAATGTGCTGCAACAACATACATGGAGACCTATAAAACAAAAAGCAAAGAGCATTGGTAAGTAATAATAAAACAGAAAAACCACACAAATCACAATCAGAAAAGTTTTAGATACATAACATCTGGCAGTTTAGATGTTGCTAGCCGAATTATTTGAATGAAATTTTTTTTTCTGTATATTTCGGTGGTGGTTTGTAAATGTTATGCTTGACGATACAGAATGCAGAATGTAGGAGGGAAGTGTTTTATCCTCTAAAACGCAGCAGTAGTAATCTGAGATGCCCAAAAATGGCGAAATTTAAATGCAACTGCGTAAAAACCGCAGCACAAGTCTAACATTAGAGGTGAAGTGCGACGGCCTCGAAAACACGGCAGAAATTATGTGAACGTTATCGTCTTCCCGAGCACGAAAAGAGCCAGTGTGACCTCAATGAAGCAGATAGTGCTAACGAGTCCCCGGTCAATCGTCCATCCATAGAGGGTAATTCCCGTAGGGTTGGACTGCATGTAGGTCACTGAAAACAATAGTAAACTTAGTTACACTCCAAAACTAAAACACAATGGACGAGTTCAATAACTGTTTTGGTTTTAGTTTTTAGTTCTCTGCACAATGAAAAGTTTGGAAAAACAAAATAGTTGTCAAACGGGCCTTTATTTGGTTTCATGTATGCTTAATAATCAAACCATTTAATCAGAGGTTACAGAACATGAGGAAGTTGTAAGGGCATACCAAAAGATTGTCTTTTCTGATAGAGGGACATGTGTGAGGCCAATTGTGTATTTGTAGGCTTTGGAACATAATCAACTGCCTCCAGATCACTTTCTGAGTAGCTTATCGGCAGTGAAGCAGCAATAGAAATCTCCAAGTTCCCGGAACTGTTGGTGATTCCCAAGTTTCCGGAGCTATTATTGGTTCCCCGTCGAGGCGCATCTTTGGAGCTGCAAGTGACCATAGCATGCCATCTGCTAGTCACCGATCCAAGCGCCTGAGCTCTGTGTGAAATCTTCGAAGCTGCATGCAGGCATATAACTAGCCCACCTACCTCAACAATGGAACAGACCTGCAACAGTCATAACCAAGTAACGTAGGTTAAGCGTGAGAACGTTCGAATTGTAAAATCTAGTCTCGTCCAATGTATTGGTCACATTGTTCTGAACTTACTACAAAATCGCCGCCATTGATGAGGTTGATGGTCCCGTGCTTTGATGTTGTCTGCAGTAGAGCCACAAACTGGCTTGCTGTCACAACTAAGAGCTGAAGAAGAAGATAGATTCGGAATCTGTGGCTGATCTTCGATAGGTAATGCGTTAGACGAATATGTTCGTCAATGTATGCAGAAACATCCAAGTCCCTTTCTAAAAGTTTTCCATAGTTCTCAAAGTGAATCATATGCAAATTGCAAACCAAGTTGAACAAAGCACTGCCTAATAGGAGAATGATGCTCGAATACGTCCATGACACGAGCACAGCAAGCAGTACGACAACAGATTTCCACCATGGATCGTGATGAAGAACAAGAACACGAGTGATTTCTCGAGCCGCCTTCAGAAGGAAGCAAGGTAACACCCACGCAGCCAGCAAGCGGTAGAATTTCTGAAGCAATATACATCAGAATCTCATGCTATGTAAGCTACAACACGTAATTTCCTACTGAAGTAGTTCATAGCAGATCAAGCAAGATAGCAAATTTGTTCTAAACTTAAGAATCTTAAAAAATATTTTAAAGCTAAAACTTCACCTAAATGCAGGCGACAATGAACGCATTAAATTTCAGTTTTCGGGTTGTTTACCATTGTTGGAGCAATATTAGAGAATATGAAAATAACATAAGAATTCCAAAGATAGTAATCATAAAGAAAATCACAACATCAATTATTTATAAGAATTATATAAACAACTGGGGAGAAAGTTAGAAATACTAACAAATTTGGAGATTGAGGCTTGCATAAATGCCATACTCTTGTGTTTGTAGTTCGATAGGTGTCCGTTTTCCAGAATTCAACAATTTATAATACAAAGTCAAAGCACTTCAATCTTCGAACTCTTAACAAATTTTATATATTTCGTACTCTCAAAACACAACTCCGCATGTGTAAGTTTATCTTATATTGCCTGTCCCAAGCCTAGATAAAGGAGGAGGGGGAGGGCGTCAGGTAGTCGATAGCCGACACTCCTAGGTTACGTCGAATCCTTATGAAAATGAATCTAGAACGAAATCGCGCTAAAGCTAGGGCGTCACCCGTAAGTGGCGCGCTGTGTGGCCTGAGCACAGTGATAAGTGAGTAAGGGTCGCTGTATCTCCATCGGCACCCGGATGTAGTGTTAAATGAGCAAAGGGGTCATAGAAACTTCTTTTTGAACGATTCCACTCAAAGTTGTTTGGGAGCATATGCTCCTATCAACTTTACACAGGACACACAAAAGAAGTACTTTGATCCTATTAGACGGGGGAGGGTGAAGAAGCTATGATAGAAAGGTAGGGTTCAAGAGCGTAGAATGCGTTTAGGAACGTGGAATATAGGAATCTTAACGAGAAAATCTATGGAAGTAATGGAAGTTACGGTGAGGAGAAGGATAAGTATTATGTGCCTACAAGAAGCTAAGTGGGTTGGTCTTAAGGCAAAGGATCTAGAAAACTCAGGTTTTAAACTTGGTATTTGGGCACAAGTAGAACAAGAAACGATGTTGGCATCATCGTGGACAAGACCTTGACACAAGATGTTGTAGATGTCAAGAGGGTAGGAGATAGAATTATGGCAATCACTATTGTAATAGGACAAGAACTCATCAATGTGATTTGTGCGTATGCACCTCAAGTAGGGTTGGATACAAGTTTAAAGGAGAAATTTTGGGAAGATCTTGGAGATTTGGTGCAAGGAATTGCTCAGATAGAGAATGTATTTATAAGAGGCGATTTAAATGGACACATGGGTAAGGAGACAGACAATTATGGAGGTTTTCATAGTAGCCATGGTTTTGGGGAGAGAAACGAGGATGGGGAAGCCATCTTGTATTTTGCAATGGCATATGATCTATTCTTAGCTAACACCTTTTTTAAGAAGAAAGAAGAAAATGTGATCACCTATAAGAGTGGGTCGTTAAAAACATAAATAGATTTTCTTCTAATGAGGAAAGGGGATTGTATAACTTGAAAGAATTGCAAAGTTATAACAAGAGAGAGCTTGACTAATCAACATCGTTTGTTGGTGATGGATGTACATATCAAAAGAGAGAAAAAAAAGAACAAGACTTGGAAGAAGTGCCCAAGGACTAGATGGTGGAATCTAAAAGGAGAAAAACAAGCTATTTTCAAAGAGAAAGTAATCACCCAATGCGTGTGGGATAGAGAGGGGGAAGCTAGCCAAAGATGGGATTCCATGGCTAGTTGTATCCGAAAAGTAGCTAAAGAGGTATTAGGAGAGTCCAAGGGCTTTGCTTCACACCAAAAGAAATCTTGGTGGTGGAATGAGGAGGTACAAACAAAGGTGAAGGTTAAGAAGAAATGTTGTAAAGCCTTATATAAGGATAGGACCGATGAAAATGGTGAAAGGTATAGAATAGCGAAGCAGGAGGCGAAGAAAGCTGTGAGAGAAGCTAAGCTAGTGGCTTATGACGATATGTATAAGCGATTAGGTACCAAAGAATGAAAGCTAGATATCTATAAACTAACTAGAGCAAGGGAAAAGAAGATAAGGGACCTAAACCAACTGAGGTACATCAAGGATGAGGATGGAAATGTTTTTGCTATAGAGAATGCGGTCAAAGATAGATGGATAGGTTATTTTTATAATCTTTTCAATGAATGACATGAAATGAGTACTTCTTTGGGGGAGTTGAGTAATTCAGAAGAGTGTAGAAACTACTCTTTTTACCACCGAATCAGGAAGGAAGAAGTGATTGTATCTTTGAAAAAGATGAAGCATAGAAAAGCAGTGGGCCCAGATAATATACCAATCGAAGTGTGGAAAGTCTTGGGAGAGATAGGTATAGCATGGCTCACAGATCTTTTCAATAGGATTTTGAAAACGAAGAAGATACTAAATGAGTGGCGAAAGAACACTTTGGTGCCTATTTATTAGAATAAGGGCGACGTACAAAATTGCTTGAACTATAGGGATATTAAGCTAATAAGTCATATAATGAAGCACTGGGAGAGAGTCATTAAGCACAGACTGGGGCAAGAGACACGGTTTCAGACAACCAATTCTAGTTCATGCCAGGGTGCTCAACCATAAAGGCAATCTATCTCTTACGAAGATTGATGGAAAGATATAAAGATAGGAAAAAGGATTTACACATGGTCTTTATAGATTTGGAAAAAACATATGATAAGGTCCCAAGAGACATTCATTGAAGGATTTTAAAGAAGAAAGAAGTACGAGTAGCATATATCCAAATTATAAAAGATATGTATGATGGAGCAAAGGCTTCTGTAATAACTCATGAAGGACAAACCGAAAGCTTCCCCATAACTGTAAGGTTACATTAAGGTTCATCCTTAAGTCCTTATCTTTTAGCATTGGTAATGGATGAGTTAATGAGACATATTTAAGATGATATTCATTGGTGTATGTTTTTCGTAAATGATATAGTGTTGATAGATGAAACTCGGGAAGGGGTAAATGCGAAGCTTAACCTTTGGAGAGAAGTGTTGGAATCTAAAGGCCTTCGCCTAAGTTGATAAAAGATAAAATATATGGAGTGCAAGTTCAGTGCAAATGGAGGCCAAAATGAGTTAGAGGTGAGGTGAGGAGATCAGGAAATACCAAAGAGCAACCGCTTTCGCTACCTAGGATCTATCTTGCAAAAGAACGGAGAATTAGATGGAGACCTCAACCATAAAATACAAGCTGAATGGATGAAGTGGAAGAGTGCATCCGACGTGTTGTGTGACTATCGAATGCCACTGAAGCTCAAGGAAAAATTTTATAGGACAACAATAAGGCCGACGATGCTGTATGGCACATAATGTTGGACGGTGAAACATCAACAAATACATAAAATCGGTGTAGCGGAGATGAGGATGCTTCGTTGGATGTGTGGGCACATGAGAAATGATAAGATTAGGAATAATGATATCCGAGGTAAAGTAGGAGTAGCCGAAATTGAAGGAAAGATGAGAGAAAATCGGTTACGGTGGTTTGGACATGTGCAAAGAAGGCCTACTGACGCTCCGGTTAGAAGATACGACCACGGGACAGAGGTCCAGGGTAAAAGTGGTAGAGAAAGACCTAGAAAAACTTTGGAAAAGACTCTAAGAAAAGATTTAGGGTACTTGAATCTAACAAAGGACATGACACAGAACCGAGCACAATGGCGTTCTAGGATTCATATAACCGAACCCACTTAGTAGGAAAAGACTTTGTTATTGTTGTCGTCGTATTCTCAAAGCACGACTCGAAAAACAAATAAATAATGAGATAAATAGAGTGGAGAAATCCTATTTCTCAAGGGTAATTAATTCTCTTATTTTCTACTTTATGAAGACAAATCAAAAACTTCTCCAACGAATGAGATAAACAAGTCTCAATCTTCAAGTTTGTCAGTATTTTTAAAATTAATCTCATACATAAGTAATGTTATGAATTTCTTTATGATTATTATTATTGAAATTCTTGTGTTATTTTTATTTTTTTTAATATTGTTCCAACAATTATTTAGTGAAACGCACACAAATATAATCTGTCACAAACTTTAAAAATAGAATCGGTATAATAAGCCTTATAAATCACGGTTTAGTGACCTTCTAGTTCTATTTTTGATTAAACATTTGTAACAAGTTCATATTTTTAGCTACAAAATGTTCACGAGCATAAAATAGAAAAGATTGAAAACAAAAAGTGGATTTGTGGGTGCTGTGAAACTCACATTGATCCTTTGAATGTACTCATCACGAAACAGAAGCATAAGGCCATGATACCGATCCACAAACAAGAACTTCCTCACTCCATACTTTCTGATGCTGTGAGAAACACAACCCAGAGAAATGGCAGCCATCAGAGACTCAGAAACCAGAATCTCAATCTCAAACCTTTTGATCTCATACTTTTCGCAGTCGGCGCAATCAATGATTTCGATAAGCAAGATAGGAACTGCAACACCCACAAGGAGAAATGCAAGCCAGGAGAGGATGAAGCTCCAGAAAGAGTACTGGCGGAAGCCAAAGAGTCTCAGAAATGTCTCAAATCTGTGGAGGGAGTGATCAAGTTTGGCATCTTCAGGTGGGTTTTGCTCTGATGCGTCTATCAGTGGGATTTGGGTTGCCATAAATTGATGGAAAAGTTTAGCAAGAATGGTTGGTTGGAAGTGGGTTTTTGTTCAAATAAGGAATTCCGTGTGGGGTTTTTAATTGGATTTTTAATTGGAGAATGTTCACTTTGTATTTTGGCTTTTGAGGGTGCTGAGTTACATTTTTCAACAGGAAGAAAAAAAATTGTTTATGTAGAATATTCTTAGGGCACTTTACTGATTTGGTTGTTGGATATCAATTTTTTTAACAAGCATGTCTTCCATATTACGCAGTCCAAGGGTCAAGGATCTCACCAAATTCTCTTTCCCTTACGTTTGCGACCCTTCTAGTAAGCTCAGTTATCGTATACATTAGAATCTTTAGTCATTAAATTCTTAAACAAAGATTCAATAATCAAGATCTAATGGTCAAAAATCTCCGTTACAAGTTATAATGGAACATAGTAACATTTTAGAGAATTTTTTATCGCATACATGAATAGGCATGTTGGTTAAACCAATGTATCTACCTTTTTACACTCAAATTCTAATATTTTACTTTCTAAGTTAAAAATATTTTTTTTCCCGACAAGCAATGATAATTTGATATTTCATTAATCATCTCAAAACAATACATATGTGCCAATTGGGTACAATACTCCAGTGATCAAGAAAATGATCTGGAGATGAATTTGCACAAATAAGACAATAATACTAAAACCCCTAAATGGCTACCACATGTACAAGAACTTTTCACATCACCCCTACAAATCTATCATAAAGCGATAGATATAACAAATTTGTATTGGCGAATTCCAAACGGTCATCGTCGAATAGTGTGACCACATAAAGTTCTCGCGGAAATGAGATCACATAAAATCATCATTAGTAGACGAGACCACATAACTCATCGCTTAAAGCAAAAACCAAATTCAGCCATCGTTGTAGCGAGCCTACAACACACTGGTTAGAATGTTAGTTTAGAATGCAACTGTCTCAAGATAAGGGAAAACCATTGGTTTGTTTATTAATAGTTTATAGCTTGACAAACTCTTCAAATTTGTATAAGGGAATTTTAACGAAAAACTTTCGGTAGTGTTCACTTTAATGAAAAACCACATTTTTACACTAAAAAGTTAATCTTGATACTATTCACTTTACCTTTATTTTATCCTTATTGTTAAAATTTAAAATTTTCAAGCTATTTTCATTATTTTTCTTTTTATATAATCTAAGGTTCCAAGTGGGGAACCGAAAACTCTAACCAAGAAAAATTAAGTTTGATGATGAAGAAAAGCTAAAAACGAATGCAGATGGTTCAATATCCTAATGAATAATGTGCTAAATTTTTACATATGTGTGTCTTGAATTCTAAACTCTTTTAACCTTAAATTATTGTAATAATTTTAGCTCTTTCCGCTTCCCATAACTAACAGTCAAAGTCAGCATTTCAAGGTCAAATTAATTGGTCCACCTTTCCAAAGCCTCATCTTTTGGGAATAAAATTTTAATAAAACTTCCAAATTTAGTTTACTAACTGAAATACTACGAACTTTGCTACGGAATTGGGATCAGTCGCCTACGCGGGCGAACCAACCGACTACTGCATTATAGTAATAAAAACGAGTATATTATTATAATCAACTAACTTATCTTTGAGTTAAAAAACAAACATACTATTATAATCAACTGACTTAACTTTGAATTGAAAATTAGTTGACTATTATGACAAGTATCATAGCTAAAAAACAAACATGCTATTATAACAAACTGAATTAACTCGTAACTCTAAATCAGAGTCTTTGCAACTTTGGTGGGGTGATTAGTGAGCTGGAGGGGTAGTTGAAACGTAAGTCTTGAGCAAATTATATATACTAAAACTCAATTTTTTAATACTGTTCATTAATAGTGAAATGGCGAAATTGCCCTTAAAATTTTTCCTTTTGTTCGTTATCTTTCCTGCATTCCATAGTTAAAGGACGGTTGTGCCCTTCACTTCCACGCGTCTCTCATCGCCGCTTTTTGCTTTCTCTTCGTTTTTCAGTTCCTTTTTTACTGCTTTTAATTGAATTTTTACCCCATTACGTTTGGTTTTCTTCTTCTCCACCCGTCTACGCTCTCTTCCTCTCTCTTCTAGATTTAGCTTTTTTCCCCTATTGTCTGCTCTCTCTTCTAGATTGATAACAATTTTAGTGTTTTTGGACTGAAAGTCTAGAATGAGAATGCAAAACTAATAAATTTATTGAACAATTACAAGATCTTAAAAATGTACAGATTTGAAAATGTGTAAAATTGTATACACAGAGCGTAAGGATTAATAAGCATGGTTGGTTAAGAAAATTGGTTTTCTTATGTAAGTCGTTGGACAAAAGCTTAGTGGGATTGACGGATTAATAAGCATGGTTGATTAATAAATGTTAGATGCATTTAGGTTTTTGGGTTGTGAATTCGTTTAATTTGGATTTTCGTGTTTTGTATTTTGAATTCGTAGCCTAATTTGAAAATGAATTAGGATAAATGATTGCTACCTAAATTGATGACAATGATAGAGCAAAAATATACCGAGGTTTTGTTTTGTTTTGTTTTAAAGAAAAGCAACACAACAATTATATATATATATATATATATATATTTTAAAATAGTTTTCGGCATCGAATTTTGATTTGTTTGTTTGCAGAGGAAGGAGAATGTGACTCGATTTGCTATAAGCTTGCAGTAAACTTTTATATTTGTTCAGGATTATGAGAATTCTTACAAAAAGAAAACAACTCAGATTATAATTTTCCGTTTAAAACTGTTTTCAAAGCAACTGATGGTAAGACAAACAAAATATTTAAAAATGTGAGTTACACCCGGCATCGCCTGCTCTACTTTTATGAGAGTTCTTACAAAACAAATATTAAAAAATGTGATAAAGCAACTGATGGTAAGGCAAAAAAATCTAAAAAATGTGAGCTAAACCCGGTGTGTGGCACTACAAGTCTTTCTTTTGGTCCAGAAAAAGATAAAAAAATTGGTGGCAGGACAAAATATGATAAAGCAACTTATGGCAGGACAAAAAAAAAAAAATTTTAAATGTGATAAAGCAAAAAAATCTTGCAAAATGTGAGTTAAACCCTGTGTGGCACGACAAGTCCTTCATAAGAAGGCAGATTGTCCGCCGTCTTAATATGATGCCTCTTTCGTGTTTTTTTATTTTGTACAAACATGGTTAAATCATATTAATATTTTATATATATATTTTTTATAAATATAATAAGATAAAAAATAATATGATTATAAAATATTGACATGATTTAGCTGTAACCGCACAAATAAAAGGATATGAAAAATGCACCATATCAGAAGCGCAGACAATCTACCTCCCTTTGGTAAGGCAAAAAATAAAAATAAAAAATATGAGTTAAACCCGGCGTGGCACGATAAGTCTTTCTTTCAATCCTGAAAAAGATAAAATAATAAATAAAAAAATGGTGGCAGGTCAAAAAAAAAAATTAAAAAATGTGATAAAGCAATGTATGTTTGTAAGCTCTGTTCTCTTTTATTTCCTGCACGTTTGCTGTCTTATCTTCTTTTCTTTTTGCTTTTGGCTTCTGTTTTTTCTCCTCTTTTTCTTTCATTTGCAGCTTTTTTTTTTTTTTTTGGATGATGATGATCAATACTGTTTTTTCTGCAGTGACTGCTTCAACCAAAAAACTTTTGCTCATGCGTTAAAAGGATGTTGACATGTGCTATCCAAAACAAATAAGTATTGATTCACATTTTTTTGTGTGTAAATAGTTGATTCCTACATGAATTCCTTTTGTGTATATAAACAATGGGCTCTTTAGGATTACTGTCAAGAAGGAATACTAGGTTAACCATTTTTGTATACTGATGATAAGGCATTTGATAATGTCTTTTCTGTAAATTATATAAACTTAGACATCTTTGTAAAAATATTTGTTTCATTTTCTGTTTAGTATTTATAGCACTCTTTGCATATTTATATGTTAAAAACATAATCTATAGTCACATTTTCGCTTTTGCAACAACGTACGGGTAAAATTTACTAGTTTATTCTATATATACTAAAGCTCAGCAGATTGGCACTGTTCATTAACAGTGCCCACCCGGTTTTGTCCCTCGCCTGCTGAGCAATTTTTTGTCCTTTTCTGGAGTTGTGCAGTGAGTTGGCCATTTTGTCCTTTCCGCTTTCTGGTGCCGTTCTCCATCATCTACGGTTCTTTGCTTTTAAAAACCCAAACAATATTTTTATAATTTTTTTCCTTTTTGGCGCCACAAACTATGTGGCTGGATTTAACTCCTGACAACTATAATCATTTGTTTTGTCCTGCAGTCTATTTGTTTATCATTTTTTTGTCCAAAAACCAATGTGTTTATCCACGGGGTAAAACAATTGGTGATTGTTTTGTTTATTATATATATATAATTGTTTTTCTCAAGAACTCCCTCACCGACTGTTGCAGCTCTCTCTGAAAGTGGGTTTTCTTTTTTATGCATGTTATTATTTTATTTCTCTCTCACTGTTTCTTTTCCATTTGAGAAAGAGGCAAGAGGAAAAGGGGGATGCCATTGCCATTGCCATTGTCTGGTGATAGCAAGGAAGGCCCATTCCTCGAAAAAGGGATAATAAATGCAAAGTGGCAGAGAAATATACATACATGTGTGTGTATATGCTAATACTCAACAAGATAAAATTACTGTTCATTAACAGTAAGCGGACGAAAGTGCCCTCCAATTCATTTGTTATCTGCCCATTTTTTCCTTTTTTTAACAGTAAAAAGACGACTTTGCCTTTCATCTCCACCTGTCGATCACTCCTCAGCTTCTGTCATTTTCAATGGCATAAATGCCCTCCGTTTCTTCTCCATTATGCCGTTTGTCCACGCGTCGCTCATCGCTCCACATCGACTACTTCTCGACCTTTCTTCTCTACTTTTCCCTCCGTTCCACTTTTCTCTCTCACAATTCCCTGCTTCTGTCGCTCTTGAACCTCGATTCCTTTCGCTCTCCAAGGCTACCTTCTCTCCCTCTTCCACCGTGCGATCTTTGTCTCACAAATTACCAACCGTACTTTCTTGCTAAAAAACCTTCACTGCTTTCTCTGTTGCTAGAGGTTGCTTTCTCTTCTGCTCCCGCAGGGCCTTCAGTTCTCACTTAGATTCCAGAGTAGAAGCCCAGAAAGCTAATATGGCAAAGCGAGAGCTTTCCAGCACTCTCAGGAACTTAAAAGGTGAAAAGAAACAATAAAATTGCAATTTTTTTGGTTTTTTATTTATTTTTAGTGTTAATTTCTGATTAAATTATTATTTTTGATAAACCCTTTTAGAATCTGATCTAGGTTTTGCTTAAATTCATCTTGGTGTTGTTTAATTTTGAGTTATATAATTTTCTGGTGGACCTTTAATTGTATTTACAGATTAATACAACGTAATTGGGTTATTTTTTTAATTACTGTAGTTTATGCAAAGAGCAACTTAGAAAGAGGTGAAGAAAGAAGAAGATGTCAAACCATACCTTATCACCTCAGGTACCTTTTAGACCTATTGCATGTCAAATTCAGCTTCAAATTTGTGATTTAATATAATTGAATTTTAACAAGTTTTTAGTGATTTTGTAGAATTTTACGTTTAATAACCAAGTGGATTACTTTACTTGGTTGGAGCTGTTTTTATAGCTATATTTCAACCTTTCCTTAGATGGCTTTTAACGATTGGATTTCTCGAGTCTACTTTCCATGCTTTGACCATTTCATTTGGCAGAGGGTTCTGGGTTTTGGAGAATTCTTCATTAAATTGGTGGGTTTGTAGAATTGTACCCTTATATTTCTGGGTTTGGTTTTATGTCAGTTTAATAAATTTTTTTAGGTTTTGCAGAATTTTTTGTGATTAAATTTCTGGGTTAAGTAGCGGTTTTTGAGGTTGTGGTCTCCAAAAAAAGGTAATTTTTACATTAATTCTGTGAAAATTTGTACATATCAATGTGTTAGAATATTTAAGGGAATTTAAAATAAAATATGGTATTGGTATTGGTGGGGACGATGTATGGGAATTTTTCAAGGATTATTGGAATCTCATGGTAAGGAGTGATGTAGAAACTTATAGCTGCAGCAGTTGATGCAGGTTTCCTTTCTATCAACCTGATTTTGGATGGGGAAAGCCACCATGGGTGACTTCAGGTACGGAGTTCAAGAATCTAATTGTGTTAATGGATACACGAGATGTAGATGGTATAGAAGTATCCTTGAATCTCAAGGAAGAAGACCTGGCCATATTTGAAAGCACTAAGGAGCTGCTTGAGTATGCATCTTTAAATCCAACTGTAATTTTGTTTAGTATTGTTGAACCTTTTATGATCTTTCATTGTTTTGTTTCTTGCTCTGTTTTTCTTAGGTGTGTGCTAAATTGGATGTTGGTTTGGTTGTTTCCAATCTTTCCCCACGACTTTCGATACCCAATAGAGAATATGAAAAACCTAACTTTAATTTTGTAAATTTTTTGTCCTAAATGAAGGTAACATGGGAATTTGTTCCGAATGGTGTTCAAAGAACTTCAAACTCAACTTTGTCCTGAATGATGATCTGTTCTCTGGATGTCTGATATCAATTTTTTATCTGCTCAGAGTGATCTGATTTACATCTTTTGCTAGGGTGCTAATGTGCCTCCACCATTCAATTCATTTGAATCTACTGGTCTCCCATATGAGATTCAGAGGTATGGAATTATTCTTCTGTTTTTGTCTCTTTTGTGTAATCCTGGTAAAGTTACTTGAGTGTTTTGTGCAAAGTTATGTGATTGCTAGAGGTCCAATGTTGAGTTCCTCTTTACAAATGCTTCTCAACAATTGAGCCCTTTTTGTCACTATTCATATTGCAGGTTTTGAGCTTCCACAAATTTCAAGGCGTTCAAACTTTACTCTCGAATGAAATGGTAATTAAATTTCTTAAAATTATAGTTTATTACTATAAAAGATAAAGACTTATTTTCTCAGCATTGTAATCTATGTATGTTTACACGTTATCCAACTTGCTTCTACAAAATCAAAATACTTATATCCACCTACAAAATTCTGTTGAAGAAGTGAGATTTTTAAACTGCAGTTTTTCTTTAATTATTCACAAATGTATGTACAAGTTAACGAAAAAACATGTATGCTTTTTTGGTGAATTTAATTTGAATTGTTAAATTTTGGTAACAAAAAAACCTATGATAAATTAAAAGACTATCATTAAATAAGATTTTCTGCTCAGTGTACCTCCATATAGTTCTATTTGAACTCACATTTTTTTTTTAATTTAAATTTTATTTCTCTGCATAGTCTGGAAAAATTCTGCTTTCCTAATCATTTCACACAATTTTGTTTACTTTTAAAAGTTTTGCTATAATTTTCTCTGATGAAAGGACATTCTGTGAAAAAAATCAGGATCAATTTGTTTGCAGCTTGAAGATTTCTACTTTCACCAAGTTTATCTCCAACTCCAGGTATTTTCTCCCATTGACAACTTAAAATCAACTGCACTGCACCTCTATACTTGCATAACTCTGTTTTTCTCTCCTCCTTAAATTCATATATGGAGATAGGAAGTTTAAGAATCTTTGTTCCTGCTAATAGGTTAATAATAGTGACATTTGAATGATCTTTGTTTCCAGGAAACTGATTTTAAAGAATTGTAGCTGGTGATTCAGAAAATAGTTAGATTTTTTAAAGCTGACACAGGTTTTTATGAATATCAGGCTTTGAAATACAATGTTGTTCTAGGCTGTCATCTAGATTCCCAATCACATGTTTCCACGGCGGTTTCAAAGAGGTCCTTGAGACGATCAGATGTTGTACTCAGCAGCCACCATTATAATAAGGTTAGGTGTTGAGGATTTTCCTTAACTTATTTTTCTCTTGGAATATGAAACCCTATGTTTTTCCTGCATGTTGGTACATGTAAATAACACAATGGTTCATAATCTTTTATTTAGAGTTTAATAAATATGATAAAAGTGGATCATAATTTTTACAATAACCTAACATGGCTATTTTTGAAGGTAAGACCGAGCGTCATTCTCTTGGTCACTAGATGCCTTGAGAATTTATAGTCACTCACCCAACTTGGGACTTGAGTAATCATGAATAACTCGATTTTGTGTTACTATGTGATGCGGTGGTGAGAGGACTTTGGTATGGGAGGACTAGAGAGAGATGTTTAGATTTGAGAAGGGTAATTGGTATTGAAAATTGAGATGCCTATATACCATGGCAGGGTCGGTTCCAGCTTTTTCTTTTCCTTGGTATGCATTATTTGTCCCTTTCTTTTAATTTGTTAGTTTAATTTATTCCTGCAATTTTGTATGAACTATATGTGTGTAGTGATAGATTGTAAGGTGATTGAGATTTGTGCAGGTAATTACTATAAATACAAATGGATGGTGCATACAAATTACTATAACTTAAAGAAAAAACAAAACAGACCCAGATACCAATTCACTTCAGTCCCCAAACATCTCGATCCATTCCAGCTTTTTCTCTTCCTTGGTATGCATTATTCTCCCTCTCTTCTCTTAATTTTTTCTTTTTGTTTAATTATTTCTGGAATGTTGGAACCTGAATTTCCAGAATTATTGTGATTTTGGAACCCTAATTTGGGATGCATGTAAATGAAAAGTCTTATATATTTGGTCTTTGCTTACAACCTCTCTCTGCTCTTTTTCTCTCTCTCCAAAACTCAAATTTGAAGTTGTCATGCATTTTTTTATTTTTATTTTTATTATCACCGTCACCTTTTGATTTGCCTTATGGTTTTATCATCGTACATCATTAGTTGACTACTGTCTTTGTTTTCTTCTGCAGCATGGAGAGCTGTACAAGGCACTTTCTGCAATTTATTGCAAAATAATGTCAGTTATCCCTTCTTTGGATACAACTCAAACTGGGAGCAAGTCTGGTATCCAAGCTTTACGTTCGTTGCATGTAGCACATGAAAATTCTATGAATGTAGTAAGCTTTATTTGGCGGGTATTCCCTCAATAGTTAAGGAAACAATTATTTTCCCCTTTCTGCTTTGAAGAAATAGAATTCTCTTTAGTTGTTTAAATTTGTTTCATTCATGATGAGGTTGTGTATAAATTGCATTTGCATTTGTAACTCAGTTTTTGACTCGAACATTGTTTCTAAAGATTGCAGGTGCATAATCTTTCATATAATTTTCAATCCCGCAGCAACGCGCGGGTGCAAATTCTAGTATCTACTAAAGCTCAGTTGGCCTCCACTGTTCATCACGTGAGAGGGTTACTATTCACCAGCAGTGAACTCTCCAAGCTGCCCTCATATTCCTTCCTTCCCGGTTTTTATTTCCCTCTCTGCTGCAGGAAAATGACCTTCTTGCCCTCGAATCCAGCGTTTGATTTTTTTTCCGCCCGAATGCTCTCCACGTGTTGATCATCGCTTTGGCTTCTCTTTGTCGTTCCCCATTTTTCGTACTCCGCACAGTGGAATGACGTCCATCCTGTCCATGCGTCGATCATCGTCGAAGGTCTCTGCTTCGACTCCTTCTTGACCTTTCCTCTGACTCTTCTGCACGTTGCGGTCTTGTCTCATCTCTCACTCTTTTCTCATGCTTTCCTTCTCTACTGAAGAAGCCTTCCATCCATTTCGATCTCTCCCACAAACCCTTATGTTGCCAAAGCTTGCCTTCTCTCGCTCTCCGATCTCGACTTCTCTCTCTCACCTTCCTGCTGAAAAAGACCAACCCGGTAGAAATTTCTCCAGTTTTCTCTTAAAAAACTACAAATCACAACGGCCAAACTCCAAAAAAAAAAAAAATAAATAAATAAAATGGAATTCGAAAAGCCATTTTCTTTTCCTTGGATTTGCGTTTTGTGGTGAGTTTCCCAATTTTGTCTATGCGGTTTTTTCTAATTTTGGATTTGCAAATGGGTATTCTTTTTTCTTTGTTCCTTCGTGACTTGCATGCTGCTATATAATTTGGTTCTGTTTTTGTTTGTTCTCAGAGTTTGGTGTGTGGGAATCCGTTAGTGCTTCATTTTTGCTCTGTACCAAGAGTTGTTTTCTTCTTTCTTATGGTTGTGAGAATATATATATATATATATATATATATATATATATGTGTGTGTGTGTGTGTGTGTGTGTGTGTGTGTGTGTGTGTGTGTGAACATATAATACCTTCGTTTGGAGTGAATCGAAAAGCTTACTACGATAAAATTATATTTTGTGGTACTTGAATATTAGCCCATGGTATAATCAGTTTCTACACAAAGTCTAGAAATCAAAGGACCCCAAATTTGCTAGAAAACGAGTAGAGGTTGGTTGCCCTGCAATCTAACCTCAATAATTATGGTTTAAACTTTATAAATTTTGGATTTTTTTAGTTAATTGTTGGGACTGCAGAGCAAGGAGAATTGACCCCAGTTAGCTCCCAAATTAAAGTTTCAATAGTTTCGTTATGTGTAATTTTCAAATTTAGTTTTGAACTCTGACTAAAAATGGAACTTGGTGCCATTAAGCGATCGTCCCCAGCCCTCAAAATTCAAGTAACCCCATGATTTTTACATTAGGGAAAGAGAGGGTAGACTTGAAATTGAGCGACGACAAAATTCCCTCTCATATGAGCACATGAGAGTTCAAAGAGAGCTTTTAAGTGCTACTCAGAAGGTAGGCTCCATGTGCAATTGTTCTTTGCTATCTAGACAATTTCCTGGAACATTGAGTAGAAAAACAAATTAGAATTTTGTTAGTTTTTTCTGATTAAGTGTAAGCGTTAATGCATTTCATCCTAATGTGCAACTTTTATTAGTATCGCATTTTGAAAGGTGAGCATCTCAAGTGAACCAAATTTACCATTTTCCATTTAAATGAATTTTAAGATAACCTCCGGTCCATGTTTGTTTAACAATTTTTTATAATTCATTATATAATTTTCAAAAAGGTCGTGCATAATTCTTGCTGAACTTGGTTTGAGTTTCTTTTGTTTACAGATAGAGTGAGTTAATCACAATTCTATCAGGTTAGTCATGTTCCCATTGTTGCATGACTTTTTGAACAGAAAACAAGGTTTATTATTTCAATTTCCACATCTACTTTTGATTTGGTAGATGTTGATTAATCTCATCTGTACCTGTTACTATTTTGTGGCTATATATGATTTGTTTGACTTCCCAATTCTATATAATTAGTACCATTGAAATACATTTGACATACGTTAATTCTACCTTTCTACAATTTCTCATTGCTGCTTAAGTGGAACAATATTAACTCAAACATTGCGTATGAAGAGAATGAAGTTGCATAATCTTTCATAAATTTTTTAATCCTGCATCAACACGCGGACACAAATATCTAGCTAATAGCTATGGCCCAAACGATAAATCATGTCGTATGAAGGCTACAAGACGAGCAAACCCTAGTGCATGGGTTGAAACCATTCCGTCAGAAGCTGCCAAATCACTTGGACCAGATAATGACAGTGGGTCACATCTTTTTTGCTTGATGTCCTTTCTCAAGCTTTTTATTTTAGCGGAATTGGATCTACTCTATATCTTAGTGTCTGGAGTTTAGAGATAAAAATTTGGATCTTTTATTTGTGTAAAAAAAAAAAACAGAATTATTGGTTTGTATGAAGTAAACCAACGTAATAAGTTAAAAGAGAACCCTTCGTTGAAGGACTTGACAGGAGGGCCCTTCATTGGAATTAGAGAGGTTTGTGAAGGAAAATCATTACCATCTTCATTTTTTCGAATTGAAAAAATAAATAAAGTAGGGTTTAATTTTACTGTTGTTTGATTTAGTCCTCAGCACCATTCGTGGTATTTTTACTTATTCACTACCCGATAAATAAAACCCATTTTTTAATTTTATGGATTTTGGTGTGATTTTGTTTTTTGATGTTTTCTCGGTGATTGAATTTTGGGTTTCTAGCCGTCCCCAATTTTAGTCGACCCAGGCAGCAAAGAGAGTTTGCCCCTGTTTGCTTTCCTTTTCTCACCAGATATCTCTGCCAGCATGATCCGCCAAACTTGCCGATCGCGTCTGCTCTCGCTGACCAGGTATGATTTTTTTCACTTTCCGAATAGGAAGGGATAACCGAGTTGAGTTCATGGATTAGAGTAGGTCGGGTTAATTATGCTTTAGCATATGCTTTCTTTGACTTAATGTCAATTAATTGACGTTTATCATAGTGTGCATGGGCAGATGCTTTTTATTTTTTCAATTGATGCTTTAGCAGTTTCTATTATCTACTTTTTCGGGTATAAATCGTATCTATAATTTCAAAATACATGTTCTTCATGACAATCTATGGTATTTATGAAATAATTCATGTTAGAAGTCACACAACCGTGCGGGCACTTTTGCTAGTTCTCTCTAGTTTTCAGGTGGCTTTTTTATGCATTAAGATTTGCAGAAAGCAGCAGATCGAGAGCTTGGAGTAATCTACTTGCAAAGAGATTGTGGATTGAACTTGGAATCTAGATTCTCCATGATATACGGATTCAGGCCTCCAAAAACTGTAAGAAAGTTTTTATAATTATTAGCAGACATAAGTTCCTTGGAGTCACACAACCGTGAGTCTTGATTCCAGAAAAAAATACATGGAGCACAACCTAAAACCGAAAAGCTAAACTATCTGACTTTGAAATCGCTAGTAGTTCTTCTTGTTGAAATCACGGAACCACCTAGCTGAGAGCTTGGGGTAGCGCTTGTAGTTGTTGCCGAAATCAATATAGTAAAGTCCATATTGCAGCGAAAACCCGAGACCCCATTCAACATCGTCGAATAGAGCCCAGTAAAAGTACCCTTTGACGTTGGCTCCATTCCTGCAATACATTAGATAAGAACGAGAAATTTTTCATTGAGCCGATATTATGTTAATTAAAAGGTTACATCACTTACTTCATTGCCTTGTTCAACCGATACAAATGCCGAGCAATATAGGAAGTTCGATGGGGGTCGTATAATCGTTCATGAAGCGAACGGCTGTCATTCCTTGTATTAGTATATCCTATCAAAATTGCAGCGGATGTAGCAATTCATATTAGGGTTCAATGATCACTTGCATTAGCAGTCGGATAATTTCAAACGTATGTGGAATAACTGAAGCACAAGTAAGAAATCCGACCATTTTCAGAAATGTAAACCTGTGGCCTTTGATATTTATTCTTCACATAATTCATCAGCTTCTGCAGCCCTTGAGGCCAATTACTATGGGACTGCACCACAAGGAATATGCAAGCACAAATTTTATGCAACAAAGCTTCGAGAACATTGTTTCATTTTGACAAAGGGAATTGTTACTGACACTTCAAAAATCTCATTCTACACTCTAAACTTTCTATATTTAGAAAGAAAAATACACTTGTGAGGAGTGTAGAATGAGATTTTTGGAGTGCCTATAACACTTCCCTTGACAGAACTAGTTAGCAAGAAAGTAAAAGTTTAGAAATTTTCTTACCACACCAGAAACATTTGGGATCGCTGCAATAACCAAAACATAATCAAGAGACAACATTAGAACCTATGCTTGATTTTATTTTCTTTCATTATGGCTATGGCAAGTACAATATTTTACCTGTTGCTACGGCCCATGAATCGAATGAATACCGCAACTGCTCTGTGGGAGGAGCAGGCCTGTGTTTTGCACCAGCTGATGAGTAATAGTTTATCCCAACAAAATTACCTAAACTCCCGTTGAGTAGAGATTTCTCTTCTGCAGAAAAGGTGGGCAACCTTTCCTTCACCAGATCTCTCATGCTTCGTGGATAGTTTCCGAACACCAAGGGTTCCATAAACCTAATGAAAATTAAAGAAGCTAATATTAATTGCTAATGATATTAATGGACATCTTAAGGTGATCTTGAGGGGTTATTCTGACCATCCTAGGGTGAAATCAAAGAGTCGCTTTGCTGCAGCTTTATCTTCCTGTGATTTGGAAGATGGCGCAAAATAAGTTGCAGCAAGGACGATTCCAACTTCTCCTTTTTGCTCTTCCTGCAAGATGACATTCAAAGAAAACTTTGACAAAATTCATTTAATAAGTTTGAATAAAGATGAATGTGATTTCTTTCAAGCCTTTAAATTTGACCTGGTATTTCTCCCTGTATAGTTTTGCCACTGCGGCGTGAGCAAGGATAAGGTTATGGGCGGCAATGTAAGGTTCCGTTGACGAGTTACCACCAAAGCAGGGACCGGCAGGCACAATACATGTTCCTGGAGGTGGAGCTCCCAACCCACATTGTCCTTCTGGAAGGGAACACCTTCCTGGTGGGGCAATCCCTATCTCATAGCCATACACTGCAAGAGAACTCGGCTCATTAATGGTGAACCAGTGTTTGACTCTGTCTCCAAATAACTTGAAGCAAAGCTCACTGTAGTCTTGGAAGTCTTGCCTGCAAGACAGAACACATGTTTTACAAGAGGAGATCGATTCCGTGGACATATACTTGCAAAATGGTTTCTGAAACAAGACTTACACGAACTTGCGATTCAAATAGCCCCCATATTTTACTTGCAGCGCTTGTGGCATGTCGAAGTGATAGATCGTGACAAAAGGCTCGATGCCTGCATCAGGACACAGAAAACGCATTAAATCAAGCACATCCTTAAATCTTTTAAGCATAAATAACAATATTGGTTTGAAAACATACGCTGCAACGCGTGTACTAATAAGCTCTCAGAAGCGAACTTTATTTACCATGAACATTTCATAAGAAACGCAACCAGGAAAAAATCAACATGAATGATTGAGCCAAAACAAGTGAAATTATAGTGGTGAATCTGGTAGCTTCTTACCATTTCTTTTTAATTCATTGATTAGACTGTTATAGTGATCCACACCCCGTTGATTAATACCGCCGCTTAAGCTCCCCTCTGCAAAGGATTCATCCACAGCCCCCATTGTTTTGTTATAAATGATCAAACACTAGGGTTTTTCTTAAACAAGTGGAAAATGGAATTAAAAAAGAAAACGAAGTGACAGGAGGTAAAGGAAGGGAAGGGTTTAGGGTTTACGTGGTAAAATCCTACTCCACGAGATGGAGAATCTGTAGGCATTTACTCCGAGATCCTTGATGATCTTAATATCCTCCTGCAATGCAGATTATTCCATACAATTTATTAGTTTAGATTTCTAAAAAATAACTCCATTTTCAAGCTAGAATGTTTTGATCTTTTGCTACTCACCTTGCATCTTTTGTATCCATCAATTGCAAAAGGGAATTTGTCACTGTTCGGAATGCTACCTGCAATTGAATTTTGTAACTGAGCTTTCCAATATGTAATGTATGAAGAAAAGATATTGAAGGTTATGAGAACCTGGGAGCATTTTGGCACGGTGATCCCACACACTCGGTCCTCTCCCTTCTTCTTCGGCTGCCCCTTCCGTCTGCACTCAACATCACATTAATCAATATTTTCTACATATTTGATGCTGATCATCAACGAAGAAGGTATGAGGTTGTAGATGAGTAAATTAACCATTTTTAACATGAATGTACCTGTGTAGCTGCAGTGCCGACACCAATGTAAAAATCACTTGGAAAATCATCTCGGGTGATGTTTAGTTCGAAAGTGAGTGCAATACTGCTTTGATTCACCTCAACTGCAACAACACCATTTACAATGAATTGAAGAAAGTTGAGGTTGCACTATAAAATTAATTGGTCATATGGAAAGCATCCCAACTACTTAAAAGATCTCGGCTCGAAATAAGCATCGTTGACTTCCTTCTCGTTATGGTTCACGTTCATTTTCGTTTGCTAGAAAAAAATATTTTAATTCTCTCAACTATTCGGCTGCTTAGGCCATGCTTAAGAAAATAAGGGGGGGCAACAAGTCAATGTTCATACATTAAGCATCCAGTAGAATTTGTCTCGAACACATATATCTGTAGACATGGGTTGTTCTGATGGTCTTAAATTCTTACTGGCACCCGAGAAAAATATTTTATGACTGAAGCAAATGGTTTCTCTGCTATAAAAGAAATGTTAGATTGGTGGTCTGGACTCAACACACAAACAAATGCTCCACACAAAACTCTCTCACACCCCTGAGAAAAATACTAACTGCTTCACCAAACCCTCAGTCAACACAAATTAATTTGGTTAAACATCAATAGGTTGACAAACTGGCACCATATTCAATTTGGTCACTATAGTCGTATAATCAGTTGGTCTAGGACTACCTTCAGTTTGTTAAACAACACTGCTTCTATTTGGGTTGGTTGCCTATCCAAAGGCCTTTTTCACGAGTGAAAGCTACCCGTTGCCCGTCCTTCGATCATGTACCACGCCATCTTTGCTAGTGAGGAGTCTTTGATTTTCTCGCTGAATGAGGTCACTTCATTAGCTTTCTTTGCAAATTGAAGTTACCCATGTTACTTAGTTCAACATGTTGAAAGTCGATCCATTATTGAACTTTTGTTAGCCGAATAAATTACAAAGCCTATATGGCGTGCAGGCCAATAAAGTACTGAGCTAATTATGTTCTTCTGTTGATGCGCGGGTGCCAATTCGCTACGGAGCTTGGTCAGGCAAATGAGCTGAATGTTGTAGTCTTGTGATGAAATGCGCTGCTAACTTATATATTGAGTCACTTTCGTCGAGGAATGAACACTCTCGGCATAAGGTTTTTGTGACATGGAGACAAGGTTATGCCTTTGATGTGAAGTTCAATAATGGTTTGTCTTTCAATGTGCCCAACACTAAGTAACCTAGGAACACTTCACTTCGCAAGTAAGCTAATTAGGTGACCTTGTTCAACAAGAGAATTAAAGATTCTTTGCCACCAAACTTGGATAGGTAATCAACCGAAATAGAAGTAGTGGTGTTTAACCAAACTAAAGGTACTCATTGATGCACTGATTCTACAACTCCAATGTTATTTAACCTATTGAATATGGCGCCAGTTTATCAACCCAATGATATTTAACCAAAATGAATATGTGACAACTGAGGGATTAGTGAAGCAGTTAGTATTTTTCTCATGAGTGTGAGAGGGTTTTACGTAGAGCAAGTGTTTTTGTGTGGAGTTGAAGGTCATTTCTATGTTGCAGAGCCACTTTTATTTATATAAGGGCAAATTTTGTGATGAACAAGCTTGTCGAGTCGTAGAATCCTGATAACACTACAACTCATCGACATATTCTTATTATACTTAGAATTATCCTTGACTGAAGCTTTATCACCATCATGTCTCAATCTCTTCCACCTGAACCATGACTCTAAACCTGGTCTTATTACGTAATCAATTTATACTCTATCCATTAATTAAACAATTAATCTCAATCTTATCATAAACTAATTCTAATTGTCGAACAATCCTACTTTGACAGTTGACTACGACTTAGTCACATCATAAGCTAATCCTTGAGCAATCCTACTTCGTCCAGGATTCAGCTACATCAGTAGCACTGTTGGCCTGAGACTGTCGAGACTTAATTTGGCCAAAATTTTTAAATATGCCCAAACAATTTCACAACAAAAGGCATAACCTTGTCTTTAGGTTAGCATAACCCTAGGCCAAGAGTATTTCTTCCTTAGCCAAAGTCACTCTGTGTGGAAGTCAGATCACATCATTGCATCCTTCTTATTCACCCAACCGAGCTTGATAGTGATTTGGCACAATCGCATCAACGATCCACATAAGAACTTAATTTGCTTATTAGTTACTTAACTTGCACGCCACATAGGTATTGCAGTTTTCAGAGTCAACAGAACTATTTAGCAGCACCTCATTAGCGTGAAAGGGGAGCAAATATATAGTTGAGTCTACAAATTGATGCATGACATGCAATGCATGAGCTAGTTGCACGTAGAGAAAGGAGTGGATGGAGAGAGGAAATATAGTGATGAAAAGCTAGAACTGAAGGTCGCGATTAAGGTTCTTGGCTAGTGTAGTCCAAGTTCTGGAATTCAGGTAGGGGAATTCTCGGGAAACTTTATGTATTATATTGTTAATTTTATATGGCTTCATATAGATGATTATGTAATAAGTGTTATTTAGTTCAATTGTTCGATTACTTGACCAATACGAGTCATATGTTTATGAGTCATATGTCATGATGATATCCCTTTATAATTATCGTGAACGATAATTATTTCATGCATTATGGATTTATTGAGAAGGTATCAAAATAATTGAATAACTATGATCATTGCATTATGGAAAGTATGTGATCTATGAAAGTATGAAACTAAAAGTAGTTGAGTCTATTTTTGGGGAACCAATAGTTCTACGATCAACCCAAAGTGCACGAGAAAAGGAAATGAAGCATTTTCGGTTAGAGTCAAATAAATGATCAAATCGGGTTTTGGATTTGGGTACTGAGAATTTGACAAGATGACTAAAAGAGAAAATGAGGTTATCTGTCAACTGGCATGGGTTGATAGAGTAGAGTGAAGAGGAAACATGACATTCATACATTGATAGGTGTTGACATGAAAAAGTAGTCGATTTTTAAATCTGGAGAAACTTTTAAAGTAAATTAGAGTGTGATTGTATGCTATAATGAAACCTTGTGATGTAAAATAAGAATATTTATTTTCTTTTTATTTTTTATTTTAGTTTATTCACGCACCTCAGATTATTTTGCGACCCCGAATTTAGGGCGCGACATACAAGGTCCTTCATTTCCTTTGCGTGAGATTGATAAATTAGAGATATTTGATGTGTCTAAATTTTTTGTCCCAGGAAAAAGGCAAGGAGAACAATAATTAGAACATTCGAACCAGTAAAACATAACTGTTCTCCTCCTCCTTTTTTGATTAAAGACGAACGAACAGATACAAATGCTTTTGTTTTGTTTTGTTTTGTTTTTTTTTTTTTTTTAATTTTTAATTTTTTAATTTTTTAATTTTTTTAATTTTTGTTGATAGACTCGGCAGTGTGTTTCATTACTAAGAACAATCAAATATAAGAAGTGTCAGATGGGTACAATTTCTTCAGTGATCAATTTCTTGATTTGGAGATAGTTTGCACAAGATGCAAATATTTTAAACCTCTATACAACTACCACAATAAACCAACACAAACAGAAGTTCCGTGTAAAAGTGTCACAAAGACTGTAAATGCGACAGTCCTAATACTAGTACCGTGACATAAACACTTAAACATAACTTCACTTAATCATAAAATGAAATGAAAGATGATACAGATAAATGATGGCAAACCTTGAGCGGAGGCAGATGATGCAGCAGCAGCTACCAAAACCATGACACAGATGGCCACGGAAGAAATGACTGAACAAGGTGATGCTTCCATTTTCTTCTGGTTCAAATGCAAGTCACTTATGCTCTCCTTTATAGTATCAAAGGAAGCAGAGACAACTGACGAAGGGATTAATAATTAATGCAAAACGTGTTTTTGTTCGCCTTCGATCAGTTTATTTAGTAATTAAAGTGTGATAATAATTTGAGTCGTTATATATATTAGGATAAATTGCAGGGTAATGTAAAATAGTTAAGTATAATCACGAGCTGATGATCCAGTGGTAAAATGCGGATTACGGTACTTTCTTAAAACTAAAAACTGGAGGTCTCGGATTCGAAACCCGCTGCTGGTGTGGAATCCAAATTTCTAACCATGAAGAGGCTAAAATGTCTCTGTAAGTTTTCCCGGCTCGCGAAAAGGTGGATAATCGTGGTTTACCACCACTTGTTTTCCTTTTTAAAAGAAAATTAAATAAAATAGTGTAAGTATAGTGAATTACATTTTTCTTTTTATTTTTATTCTCATTTATGTTCGGGTAAATTTTCATTTACCCATGCACTATCATGTGAGTGCCAATTAACCCTTGAATTATTTTTTCAGCCAATTTACCTCTAAACTCTTTAAAATTTGGCGAATTTCAACCTTACTGGTAAGTTTTTTTTATTTTGCATCTAATTTGCTGTTTTGTTTTTTAAGATTTTTTTTTGTTTAATTTAATTTATTTAGCTAATAAAAGGATGGGGTCATTCACACACCTCTTTTTGCTTTTATTACATTCTTTCAATTTATGATGGTCTGATCGAATAAATTAAAAAAAACACCAAATAACTGATTTAACTGTGTTTGTGGAAAGTAAAAAAATGTGTGGGATAGTAGTAGTATTACCCTAACGTAGTTCAAATTAACGTACCAAGCAAACCTAATGAATGAAGAAACGTCGTTATAAACATCTGACTTAAAGTGATTAAATTAGTTCAACGTTTAGTGATAACTTATGACGCCAAAACAATTAAACAGTAGAAAATTCATCTTTCATGATCAATATTTCGATTATAAATACACATTTTCCGGTTTTCTAATCTCGACAAATCCAAAAATTCTCCCATTAAAAAAAATAATGGCAATAAGTTTCAACATCTACCCAAAAGATATTACGACTTTGTTTCTGGTGTTTGCTGTAACAATATCACCAGCAGTTACAACCACACTACCCCTTTCTCCATCGGAATCTCCCTTTTCTCTGCCAGCATCAATTGCGTCCTCCATCGTGTTTCCGCGGAGTTGCAGCATCGGTTTTTCCGAATATTGTGGAACAGAAATATATGGTAACATGCTCTTTGGCGACCATCCAGACCTCGAACCAGTTTGTTGCCTTGAGCTTATTACTGCGGGCGTAAAATGCCACAGAGCATTGGTGAAACTAGCTCTTAAACTACCTCTTCCAAATGTAAACAAAAGAAAGGCTTTGAAGCTGAGTAGAGAACAATGGGATGCTTGTCTACCTTATGGTGATTTGCTTGGCTGGTAACTCCCAGTTCTATCTCCTTCTACAAAATAATAATTCCATACCGGACTTTTAGAGAAAATAAGGAGGCTTTGCCGTGAGTTGTTACACATGGATTGGATTTGTGAATTCGATCTGTTATGTTTATTGTGAGATGAATTTTGTAGCCGATGAACTGGCTAACTTGAGGTTGCTACATTATATTATCAGTCAAGCTCCTACCTCCTGTTGATGCCTCTAGTGGTGAACATTGCTGGAACCTCTAGATCTCGTGATATTTTATTGTAGTTTCTCTTTGCTGGTGTTTAGCTTTGTTGTTAATCAAAAGAAATTAATCAAAACAATTCTGTGTTTATATTCTAACCATCGTGGGCCTCGGGGTAATTTGATTTGAATCCCATGTACGTAACTAATTGGATACAAATTTTCTATTTAAAACGCAATATTCCCTTTTTTTATTCAAGTGCAATAGTCCATATTTTTTATTAGGAAAATTAATGAAAATGACTTGAAAACTTTGAGTTTTAATGATAAGGACAAAATAAAGGGTAAAGTGAATAATACCAGGATTGACTTTTTAGTGTAAAAATGTGGTTTTTCGTTAAAGAACACTACTGTGGGTTTTTCGTTAAAACTCCCTTCTTTATTTGCCGGAGCCTAAGTACCTCGAGAGTAGAAACGATTTCCAATTCGAAATGATTTTTTGTATGATTGATCTTCAAATGAAGATTAATACATTAAACGGTTCCAGTTGTTGATTTTATTCAGTCAAGATTTGTTATTTGCAAACGGAGAATATGTGCATCCCCACATTATCATTTTAGAAGGATACAAGGAACCTTTCATGGATTTCATATCACTAGTACAAAAAACAGTTTGCACGACGAAGGTACGATTTTATATCACTAGTACAAAAAACAGTTTGCGCGACACAAGTACCTTCGTCGCGCAAAGTCAAAAAAAGTTGCCTGAAAATTAGCCCAACAAAACCTTCGTCGTGCGCTAACCGTCGCGCAAAGGCAATGAAAGCAAGGTTTACAGGTGGTTGCGCAAAACTATTTTGCACAACAAATGTGCACCTTCGTCGCGCAATGTTGGGAAAAAAAGCAGTTGAAGTCTTGGTTTGGCGCCAAAAACTTGTGCAATGCATATACCTCATCGCGCAAATAGTCTTTGCGCGACGGTGAAACAAGACGTTGCGCAAAGGACGTTTGTGCAACGTGGTATGTGCATAGCGCAAGCTTTTGGCGCCAAACCAAGACTTTTACCGCTTTTTTCCCAACATTGCACGACAAAGGTGCATGTTTGTTGTGCAAAATAGTTTTGCGCGACCAAGATTGCCATTGCGCAATCTGTCGCGCAAAACTATTTTGCTTAACCAAACCTTCATTGCGCAAAGTCAATGACTTTTTCCACATCACTTACTTCATTTAAGACATGCTACACAAAATAGTTTTGCGTGACGCCAATCTTCGTCGCGCAAAGTCAACAACTTTTTCCACATCACTTAAGATGTTTGCGCGACGCGGTCTGTGTGTCGCACAAGCTTTTGGCGCCAAACCAAGACTTTTACCGCTTTTTCCCAACATTGCACTACAAAGCTTTTGTGCTTCCGCAAAGCTGTTTTGTGCGACGGCAGACTTCGTCGCGCAAAGTTCCGTTGTGCAAGTATGTTTTTGTACTAGTGTATAGAAGGGAAATCAACAAGACTTCGAAACAAATTGTATTAATTTCTAGATCCGACTAAATCTGTTGAGAAAAATTATTTGTTCTTCTTATCATAATCGGTTTTTTGACAATTCAATAATACACAAATCCATAATAAAATTAAAAAATAAACAAAGAATTGTTTGATTAAATTCAAATAATCCGTCACAAGAAACTATTTCAGTATGTCAGGAATACGGTCCAATACGATAAGTTTCCGTGGTTGAAATTTTTTTTTTTTTTTTTGCAAGTATCTAACCATTTATATTATGACACTTGGTATATTCACTTGAAAAATCTCTCCCAAGTCACAACCTTCTATAGTTATTGTTTTATAGAAGGAAAAGAAGGTAAGGAGACTTTGGTAAGAATACAAGGAAAAGAAGGCGAGGAGATTTTGGTCAGAACCTAGAGGTTATTAGCCTGATCAATACACTGAGTCTACTGCTCTCAAGCCAAACTCAGAGCCCTTGATGTGTTTACTTTTGGAAGATGATGTGCAAGAGCTGCCTTCACCAATATATAGTGGCACTCTTCTTCCCTGTCTATAAGCTGCATGCAACTAGTTCTGTCGAAAAATGGACGGTCGCCATACCAAAAAAATTCATATCAATTTTCTTTTGCTGGCCAAGATTTTCTTGTGGTCGAGATTAGCAAACAAGAAAATGAGTGTTCATAGCCCAAGTATTTGATCATGTAATTAAGGTACAATTCCAATTATTAAATTTGTTTTGGTGTCATAACTTATGACTGAACGTTAAACTAATTTATTTACTTTTAATCAGATATTCATAATGGCGTTTTTCTATTCATTTAGTTTTTTGTGTAAATGAGCTGAAATGAAATTTTACATATGTCAATGGTTAAAATAAATAACGATAGCATTATTGATCAATATTGACAATATATCGATAAAATCCAAAAAAATTATCATTTGACGTAGCGGCACTGGATTTATAAAAAAAAACTCCTTATTTTGGCCAATTTTTCGGTTTTCTATGAAAAAAAATATACATTACATATTGGAGAGGTGCTTGTGTGGGGGCAAAGCTGGTGGTATAACGCAAAATCTAATCGAGAGATTCAGTGAGTACCCGTGAAGATTTTAGTGGATATCATAAAGATCATGGTGGGCGATTCGAGTGGATCGAACACATATAGCTTGTGTACGTTGAAAATGTTGATTGGTTTGCTGAAAAACAATAAACAAGCAGCAATGAGCTGCAACCACAAGAAAAACAGACAGCAAAACCATCAATGTTGCATCAAAGCAGTAACAACAAATACTAACTATTCATAAGTACATTCCATTTCGTAAAATAGATTCATTACCAGCGGAATGGGCGATTTTAAAGAACTGAACTGAAGTATAATAACGGACTTAATTAAGTTGGGAACCACATCAACGGATCTACATGAGTTCTTGAATCTATGGTTGTTCCACTTCTTCTAAACATAATATACGACAACAATTAGACATAACTTCAACACTATCGATGATAGAGATTTTTTCATCCAACTACTGGCAGCCCACATGACAAAGAGAGCCCAAGGAAGCCTTAGCCAAGAGACACCGCACTTCAACAACAACGAAGACGAAATACAATCAACAAAAGGACATTCAAGGAAGAGGTGACGTTAGAACTCTGTAGCAGTAGAGCAAAGGACACAAGTGACAGGAGCCGACGGAGCAAAAGTCAAAATACTATCCATAGTAAAAATCTTGCAAATAACGGCCAACCAAAGAAAGAAGCTCATCTTGAAAATATTTTGATTATACCAAAGAAGTTTAAACCAACCTACCTAAGGCTTAGATTGCCGAAACTTATCTCAAGCAGCAACATCATAATAGATGCCAGATGAAGATGTCCATCAAATCATATGAGCCAAGCTAGGGTTTGGCACAATATTAGGCATAGAAATTTGAATTTCCAACAACTCATGAGAAGAATTTTTAGGCCAACACTAATTAGAACCATTCAAAATATTGCAAACTAAAGCCTAAGGGAGTGAACTAATACTCACAATGGACTAATAATAATGTGGTTTGAATTCGCCTTAACAATAATTGAATATAAAATTTCTCATTTACAAGTGAAGATAAATACTACTAGATTGTAAAAATAATGTTAAATAGCCAGTAACTCTTATTTATATTTACAATACTATTAAGGGGTTTTTTGAAATGGGTTCAAAGTAACTAAAAATTAGACCTATTTTAAAAGTCAAAAGTCACTAAAATTAGACCTATTTCAAAAATTAATCAATAAAATTGGACTTATTTCAAATTTTTCTTATTAATAAATATAAGTTATAGTGTCAAAATTAGTGTTAAATGAATCACATAACATGTCAAATAGCAGATTGACATAGACATTTGACAACCACAAAAGCACCAAATTGGAAAAGCCAAATCAAATACGTCACCATGTATAAATAAATTTTAAAATACACTCACCTCTCTGTTTCTTTCTTCGTCTGTCCATTCGTCTTCGACTTACAGCCACAGAAAAAGCACCTTAAGCGTCTGAAAAGCACTTAGCTATGAGCAGTACTTGCTGAATAAAAGGGACCCGCTTCTCCGCCATTCAGTTCTCGTACATTCTTATTTCTTTATATTTTGTCCAGTCACGGTTAAGATACATTAACATTTTATATTGATTTTTTTTATAAAGATAATAAGATAAAAAAACAATATTTATATAAAATATTAACATGACTTAACTGTAACCGCACAAATAAAAGGAGATGAAAGTGTATGAAAACTGGGAAGGCAGAGAAGTCAGGTCCGAATAAAAGAAAACTAAGGCATATTTGACGATTTCTTCTTCGAATTCGTATATATAACTGCTAATTTTTCTCTTAATTTTAGTTCTTATTGTTCATTTTTCTGAATTTTATAAATAATCAATTTCGTTTGTTGGCGTTAAACTTGAATTTTCATTTAATCAATTTCTTTTCTAATTCAAACAGAAAGTGTAGAGGTTCAAATTACAAAAGATGAGAGAATAGCAATCTGTTGTTCTTATTAAGAAGAAAATTGCTCTATTACCTTAAACATTTATAATGTGATCAAAATTAATAAAAAAAAATTCTAAAATGCAAATAGAAGATTGACACATGTCAAATAGAAGATTGACACAGATATCACATGTCAAATAGAAGTTGACACAGACATTTGACAACCACAAAAGCACCAAATTGGAAAAGCCAAATCAAATACGTCACTATGTATAAATAAATTTTAAAATCACACTCACCTCTCTGTTTCTTTCTTCGTCTGTCCATTCGTCTTCGACTTACAGCCACAGAAAAAGCTCCTTTAAGCTTCTGAAAAGCACTCAGCTACAAGCAGTACTTACTGAATAAAAGAAAACTACGGCATATTTGACGATTTCTTCTCTGAATTCGTATATATAGCTGCTAATTTTTCTCTTAATTTTAGTTTTTATTGTTTATTTTTCTGAATTTTATAAATAATTAATTTCGTTTGTTGGCAATCTGTTGTTCATATTCAGAAGAAAATTACTCTATTACCTTAAACATTTGTCATGTGATCAAAATTAATAAAAAAAATTCTAAAATCCAACGCAGGAAAAGATTGGCTGATTATAAAATTTGAAAGAAGAATCAAAATGAAAAATAAGAATAGAAATTAGCAACTTATTATAAATTTAGAAAAACTTTTACCTCTTACCCACTCATGTTATTTTTTATTTTGTAATTTTTTTAATTTATTTGATATTTAAAATTTAAGAAAATGTGTAAAAATAAAAGAAATAACACTGTTCTAAAACCAACCGACACTATGACCCACTATTTTCACTGCTCTCGAAGAAAAGCGACTTTTTAAACACGACAACTCATCATACAATAATTCTAAGGAATTGTTATTAACACTTTAAAATTTTTATTCTATATTCTAAATTTTTTATATTTAAAAAAAAAAAACACTTATGAGGAGTGTAAAATGAGATTTTTGGAATGCTAATAACACTTCCCTAATTCTATTCTTATCATATTTTTGTATCACAATTGTATACCACGCATAGTCACATCATCTAAATTAATTAGTATTGAATTTCAAAATATAAATCAATAATTAATAAAAAGATTGCCAATTAAATAATGATTGTGTTATACTATGAATCTTCTTATGCTATTTAAGATTATTTATGTGTTTTAATTAATAAAAATATTGAAATTAAATGATATAGTTTGTTCAATTCATTTGTCACCTAGATAATAAAGAAATGTGCTATAAAATTGTTATCCGAAGAAAGGCAGTTACAAGTGAAACCTTCAACTTTCTGATCAAAAAATGGTGAAACCTTCAACAATGGCGGAGGAATCAGCAGCAAATCTCAGACGTTGGATCGACCCGAAGAGCGGCTACTGCTCACATACCAAGACATTCCACTCCCTCCGGCCTCCGGTCCCACTCCCGCCACTCTCGCAACCCCTCTCCCTCACCCAATTCACCCTCTCCCTCCTCCAATCCTCTACGGCCAAGCCCACCACGTCCGTCCTCATCGACGCCGCCTCCGGCCGCCATGTCTCCTACCAAACTTTCCTCAGCCAAATCCACTCCCTCACCCTCTCCCTCCAATCCCTCGCGCTCTCCAAAGGTCATGTGGCCTTCATTCTCTCCCCTACTTCCCTCCACGTCCCCGTCCTCTATTTCTCCCTCCTTGCCTTAGGCGTCGTTGTTTCTCCTGCTAATCCAATCGGGTCCGAGTCCGAGATCGCCCACCAGGTCCGGCTAACCCAACCCGCCATCGCCTTCGCCACGTCAGCAACCGCCAACAAGCTCGCCAAAGGGGATGATAAAATCCGCACCATAATCCTCCTCGACTCACCCGAATTCCTCTCCATGCTCGACCGGGACGGGTCATCCGTAACCCAATCTGACACCTCAGTTGAAGTCAACCAAACCGACCCGGCTGCGATTCTTTTCTCCTCCGGCACCACCGGCCGTGTCAAAGGCGTTATGTTGACTCACCGCAACTTCATAGCCCTCATAGCCGGGATACACGCCTTTCGGCGTGAACCTGACCCGACCCTACCCGACGGCCAAGGCGTGTTGCTGTTCACGCTGCCTCTGTTCCACGTGTTCGGGTTCTGCATGGTTGTTGGGGCGGTGGCTACGGGCGAGACCTTGGTTTTGATGGAGAGGTTCGAGTTCGAAGCTATGCTGAGGGCCGTGGAGAGGCACAAAATATCGTACATGCCGGTGTCGCCGCCGTTGATCGTGGCTCTGGCGAAGTCGGAGTTGGCTCAGAAGTACGATCTCAGCTCGCTTCGGTTTCTCGGCTGTGGCGGCGCGCCGCTGAGCAAGGAGGTTGTTGACAGATTTTGTGAGAGATTTCCCAGTATGGAAATTGGACAGGTCAGAAATTTAACTGCAAGTAGAGATCATTGTTGCCCTTACCAACTTTCAAATTTAAAATAAATTTATCGTTTGACACAAAAAAAAAAAAAAAAAAAAACTTATCATTTTAACGATTAAAATTTTTATCATCGATATTATTTTTGTTAAGTTTCTAACTTTTTCATTCTTAGACCAACTCCAATGTTGGGCTAAAAGTCAAATTACCCTCCCCCAAAATTCCCTCCCCCCAAACCCAGTCCAACTCAAGGGGAAATTTTGAACTAAATATTAAACCAATGCCAAATTTCTCCCGAAATTTAGTTCAGAAATCGGGATGGACTCTACCCAATATTTATTGGAATTTAAATTTTTTTAGATTAAAATGTTCATAAAATTAATTTACGATAGTCTACATATTTATTTTTTTTTAAAAAAATTTAATTTAACAAAAAAAAATAACCTAAGTTCATTCTTTAATAATCTCGAGCTAAAATTTTAGAGTAGAATGATTGAAGTAAAAAAGCTGTTTTTGGACTAAAAGCTAAATTTTTCGGGCTAAAAAATTTAACTTTTAGCCCAAACTATTGAAGATGATCTTATTGAGTAGTGCTATACATATTATATATTTGTATTATATTTAGAACAAAAGAAGGGCCCACTAATAGCTTCTTTATTTTTAAAATTATTAAATACGCGTTGTAAATTGTAATTTTTTTTTCCTAGGAAACAGTAACAAAACAAATTTAAGCCAATTTGTGATTAATTAAGGAGACTTTTCACCGCTGAATGTAGCTAGGTCAAATGAGCATGCGCACAAAATAGTGAAACCATTGACTTGTTTTGTCTAACTAATTGATTAACTCAGGTTTAATTGCTTCGTTGTTCACATAATTCTACCGTCCCCTAATTTAATCATAGTTGTTAATCACTTCATGCATCGCCAGATTCATAGTCTTATACCCGGTTTGGGATTGCTGTGTTTTTTTAATAAATTGCTTCTGTTATGTTTTAAAGATAATCAACTGCAAAATAAAGTAATTGAGCATTTGATAAACTGTATTTTATAAAAAAATGTTTTGCGTATGAAAAACAGTGTCTAAAAAGATAAATAATGTCATCGTTTAAAATTAATAAGCTTATTACATGAATTAAAAGTATTCTAAAGGCTCAACTCCAATTTTTATTAAAGCAACTTTTAAAAGCAACATATATGCTGCTTTTAAAAGCTACTGTCGGGATGTCATTACTTTTAAAATAAACAGTATATTTTATTTTCACCGAACACTTTTTCATTGCTCAACTTGAAAGTGAAATAGTTTTTGGTGAATAACGCAATACCAAACTAGGCCTTATTCTAGTGCAACTTATTAGCAACATTGTCAAATGTTTGAATATTATGGTTGTATAGGGATATGCTTTAACCGAGACCGGAGGAGGGGGTACGAGAATGATTGACTCAGAGGAATGTAGCCGTCGTGCTTCTGTGGGCCGCCTAGCCGAAAATATGGAAGCCAAGATTGCTGACCCTGAAACCGGAGAGGCTTTGCCTCCTGGCAAGAGCGGTGAGCTATGGCTGCGAGGTCCAACAATCATGAAAGGTAACGAGACACTTCCTCTGTCTCGAGTGTTGTATGTTGCAAAATAAAAATACCTTAATATGGTTTTTAAGGACGACGAACTCCATTAACTTGAGTTAGTTTGAGTGAGACAATCCACTAATCATAACATCAAAGTAGAATTCCGGAATAAACAAGAATGCAGGTTCCAATCATACATTTTAAAACTATCACTATGCGCATGATCGTCTCTGACATTTTGGAAGCACCATTCGAATTTAATAAAAAGGCTCTTCTTATTTAAAAAAATAAAAATTTGGTGGACAATATATTCATAAAGAGTTCAACAATCAGTATTTAAACTTAATTGAAATGCACATTCTCTCTTACTAATTGAATAATTTCCCAATTGCCATAAAATCATAATTTAGGGTTCATCTGTGAAAAAATGAAGCACAACTCAAAGAGGGATAAGGAAATACGCTTGTGTTTGTGGAAGAAACTAATACACAATTTAGTTTTTTATTGTTACAGAAAAGTGGAAGAAAGTAATACACGGATTATTTTATTGATAAGGGAAAGAGAGAATTTAATATACTAAGTCTAAGCTCCACTTATTTAATTGTATTACAGACAAAATCATATGATGTTGATTTTTCTATTCAGCTAAAAACTTTTTTTTACAAAATTTATACTCATATGTAATATATAAGAGCATCAAAATTTTGGGGCCCCTCAGAAATTCGAGGCCTGTGCCATTGCACCTCTTGCATACCCCCAACGCCCCCTCTGACTATGCGTGCAGGTTATGTTGGAGATGACAGGGCAACTGCTGAGATCTTGGATGAAGACGGGTGGTTGACGACCGGTGATCTTTGTTACTTTGATGACGAGGGTTTCCTCTACATTGTTGACAGGTTAAAGGAATTGATAAAGTACAAGGCATATCAGGTGATTGAAAGTTTCAGACTCTTTGAGACACTCATAACAAAGATGGTTGTAAATGTCATTTGATCAGTCCCTGTAAATAATCTGTTATTTCTGGTGTCACTACTTCTGGAACAAATTGCAGGTACCCCCAGCTGAGTTGGAACATATACTTCAGTCTCATCCCGACGTTGTGGATGCTGCTGTGATTCCGTATGTACCTAGTACTATGACTTTCATTTTTTGTCGAGAAAACTAGTTTGTTTTGATGCTTTATGGCAGTAAGTATAGCAGTTTGTGACTGCAATCTCTCTTATTTGCTACTTTTGAAATGTCATTTCTTACAAGTTTAGCTTTGTCTATAGACAAGAAATTGCTGCATTGAAAAAAAAAAAGACAAAACAGTGAAGAATTTTTTCGATTAACGGATTGTTTGCTGATAGGATTGTCTGTGATATCTGGTATTTTGCCGCTCCACCCCATCCCAAAAGGGAAAAAAAGATTGGAATTTCTTGCATGGCTAGAAAAAACATGATCGTTACTGAAATACTTCACTGCTTTTTTTTCTTCCTCAAGGTTGACAAGTCCTTTATTTCTTTGGAATTGTGCTTGTAAAACAGTTATCCGGATGAAAACGCGGGGCAGATTCCCATGGCCTATGCGGTTAGAAAGCCCGGAAGCAATATCACTGAGGCTCAAGTTATGGATTTCGTTGCAAAACAAGTATGATTCTGAATATACTTGTGAAAATCTTTCATTGAATGTGCATACTAGTTGTCTTCTTCACATCCTGCAAAGTAAAATTGCTCACGGGTCCTTTATATTCTCATATCTTGATTAGCTGCACAGAAATAAGCGTTGATGTTCGATGTGTTTTACAATGTTTCGTGTGTCATGGATACGTATCTTCACATAGCAACTTATTTACGTAAAAAGAGAACGAAACACGTTAGAAGTATTAGTGTCTACCTGAATATTTGAGTAGCAACTTTGTGTTTTATAGGCCTTTATATTGGAATTGGTTTATTTCTTATTCCAGGTTGCTCCGTACAAGAAGATACGACGTGTAGCATTTATCAACTCCATTCCAAAATCTCCATCAGGAAAGATCTTGAGGAGGGAGCTAGTAACTCATGCTTTATCCACTGGTTCATCAAAATTATGATTCATTCGTTCGAATCAAAGGAAGAAGAAAGCTTTCTCAACGTTTACTGATAACTTATGACGCCAAACAATTAAACAGTAGAAAATGCATCTTTCATGATCATATTTGCCCTACAATTTTCCTTTTTTCTAATTCGACAATTCCAAAAAATTTCCCATATAAAAAAAATAATCGCAATAAGTTTCAACATCTATACCCAAAAGACATTACAATTTTGTTTCTGGTGATTGCTGCAACAATATCACCAGCAGTTACAACCATACCATCCCTTTCTCCATCGGCGTCAATTACGTCCTCCATCGTGTTTTCGCGGAGTTGCAGCATCGGATTTTCAGAATATTGTGGAACAGTGATAGATGGTAACATGCTCTTTGGCGACCATGCAGACCTCGAACCAGTTTGTTGCCTTGAGCTTATTACTGCGGGCGTAAAATGCCACAGAGCATTGGTGAAAACAAAAGAAAGGCTTTCAAGTTGAGGAGAGAACAATGGGATGCTTGTCTACCTCATGGTGATTTGCTTGGCTGGTGATTCCTAGTTCTATCTCCTTAATTCTACAAAATAATAATTCCATAACGGACTTTAGAGTTATTAAGGAGGATTTTTCATGAGTTGTTATGTGTGAATTCTGTCATATTTATCGTGAGATGAATTTTGTAGCCGATGAACTGGCTAACTTGAGCTTGGTACATTATATTATCGATCAAGGTCACGCCTTCTGTTGATGCCTCCTAGTGGTGAATGCAGCAGCTCGAACCTCTAAGTCTCGTGATTATTTATTGTAGTTTCTTTTTATTGGGCATTTAGCTCCGTTGTTAATAAAAAGAAATTAACCAAAACAATTCTATACCTACGTGGGGCCCGATGTATTTTGATTTGAATCCCATGTACGTAACTAATTGGATATAAATTTTTCATATAAAGAGCAATTCCGTTTTTCATTCAGGTGCAAAAGTCTTTTTTTTATTTGCCGAAGCCTAAGTAGCTAGAGGGGTGAACCGTTTCAATTGTTGATTTTATTCGCAAATGGAGAATATGTGCATCTCTACATGATCATTTTAAAAGGACACAAGGAACCTTTCATAAATTTCATATAGAAAGGAAAACAACAAGACTTGGAAACAAATCGTATTAATTTCTAGATCCGACTCAATCTGTTGAGAAATTAATAATACACAAATCCATTAAAAAATAAATAAACAAAGGATTGTTTGATTAAATTCAAATATTCTGCCATGAGAAACATTTTTAATGTGTCGGGAATACAGTTTAGTATGCTAAGTGTTCGTGGTTGGATTTTTATTTATTTTTTATTTTTTATGAGTATTTAACCACTTGTATTAGACACTGGATATACACACCATCTTTTCGACACACTAAAAAATATCTCCCAAGTCACAACCTTTTACAGTTATTCTTGTATAGAAGGAAAAGAAGGTAAGGTGATTTTGGTAAGAATATATGGAAAAGAAGGTGAGAATATATGAAATCCATGAAGAAAAACAGGCAGCAAAGCCAACAATGCTGCATCATAGCAGCAACAAGAAACACTAACTATTCATAGGTAAATTCCATTATTGTAAAATAGACTCATTAGTAGTCGAATAGGCGATTTTAAAGAACTCAACTGAAGTCTAATAATGGACTTAATTGAGTTGGCAACCACAACAGCAGATTAACATGAGTTTTTGAATCTACGATTGTTCCGCTCCTTCTAAACATAATACACGGTAGCAGCAATACATAATTTCAGCACTATCGATGACAAAGATTTTTCCTTCCAACGGCTACCAGCCCACATGATAAAAAGAGGCCAAGGGACACCGTATATTATCCATTCCAAAGTTTTAAAATACGTTAGGTGCTAGTCGAACGTCAGGCTAGAGTCCAGACGAGGTTCGAAGCGGAGTTAAGTAAATTTATTATATTATCATATAAATTTATTAAATTTTATAATATATAAATATATAATATATAAATATATATGTGCATATGATGTGAGAGTTTGAGGTGATGTGGTCTCAAAAGAAAAAAGAATTACAAAACACGGGATTACCCAAAAAGATAAAAGAAAATGAAAAGTGATGAAAGGGCTACAGTGTTTGCGCATGCTATGCAAATGTTTCCTTTCCTTCTTAAAATATACTAGTATTTTTGTACACGCTTACGCGCATGCAAAGGTCTTTTTTTAATCACGGCGCACTACACACGATATACATAATTTTGCTTTATTTTTCACTTTGCAATTGTTAAGAAGTGTGAATTTTTTCCTTTTTCAAATTAACGGTACCTATCATTATCTACAACAAAAATAATGTAAGAACTTTTTGATATGTTCATTTAGAAGATTTAAAAGTGCCGGAAACTTTGTGTAAGGTAAAAAAATTGGTGTGTAAAAATCACTTTCCAAAAAAAATTAAATTAAATTAAATGTTTGTACAGACTAACATACAATATTTAAAATTTTCATTTTGTGAAACATGTACAATTACGTTAACAAGACATTTCGTATATCACTAAATCCCATGGACTGCTAATATAGGCCACAAGCTTGAGTTTATTTGTAAGGTATTTAGCAACATTTATGAGAATTGTTCTAGTGGTGCTTTGAACTTGCATTCTTATTTAACGACTACCTGCAAACGTAAAGAAGTTATCAATCTCTACAACTGTAAATGGAAGTAGGACAACTAACAGGATACGATTAATTCAAAGTGATAAATTGTAAGCTTCAATGGAAACCAAATGGTAGAAGAAAATACAATTGAACACTTCTTTACGATGAATATGTTAGGGATTTCTTCTAAAGAGGTTTTACAAACAAACAACCAAATAATTAAACTCTGCAACTTTGATAAATTGATAACCTATTGAGTAAACCCATGAAGGCAAGAAAATGGATATTGATTTTTGTAGTAAAATATAGCAAATCAAGATGACATTTAGAAGTTAGGATAAGTGGAAAAGTGATGGAAGAAGAGTGGTACTGACAAAGCAGATACTATAGCTTTGCACATGGGCTTAATTTCTTAAAGATTAAAGAATTTATATTGGTTTAGGATTTAATATCCAATCTTTCCATAAGCCTCTCCATATAAAGTTTTAAAATAACAAAGCTCTTGAACAGTATTAGCAACAAATAAATTTTAAAGTACCTGATTCGGACAAAGCAAGATAAGTAATGTTTGTAATCACTAAGAATAAAAAATAAAGTCAAAACTGAGAAGCAAACCACCAAATCTTACCTCCAAGTCAAACTGAGATAATTATTTGGCTCTCTGTAGGGAATCTCCACTTGCTGCTACCCTAATATCCTCCCTTTAGAGAGCAAATGAACAACAAACAGCCAAAAAAAGAAAAAGAAATCAAATGTAGTTTCCGAATGCCCACTGACCACTGATTTCAATAATCTCGTCATCCTCTTCCTCTGAATTTGTAATCTCGTACACATGGTTGAAAAATCTACTTATATGTCCAAATACATCATAAAATAATTTGGTATGAATATTTAACCTAGCAATAAGCATGAAAAGCAAAAATAAGTAGGATATAAAGAACAGAAAGATGAAGAAAATAAAAAGAAGAAATTTATTAAACTGATTGTATTATGATTCGTTTCAACGATAATTGCACATTTACATAGTAAGTATTAATTTAAAGAGATACAAAAAACCTTTGAATTAATTTGTCATCCCTTCCACACTGCTTTGACATTTATCCTATCTAAGATCCCACCAGCTATCAAATTAATACAATCAACATCTTGCAGAGTTATGAGATTGAGAGAAGGAGTTACCATCAGCATCGGCAGCAACCATTTCAACATCTTGCAGAGTTATGAGTCCCTTCGTCACAGTCTCTTTTTGCAGCTGAGACCAAAATTAAATTACATAAAAATTAAATAAATATACAAACACATACATACGGTAATAAAATATGATTTTGATGGAGTTAATTAGTTAAGTGGCAAAAAAATTGAATGAAGAAATACAAAGAAAATTGATGGAGTAATTAGTTACTATCTTCAAAACGGGGCATGTACTGCAAACCGGTCGTCTTTAAATACTGGTATGTGGATTGTAGGTCTGGAGCAGCATGATCAAATATTTTTTTTTGCTATGGAAAAGCACGGTCGCGTGCGTTTTCATCCTCTCTTTCCGTGCGGCCGATTTCAGTTTTTTAGTGTTGCGTGCGTGGCTTCAGTTTTGCTGCCACTTTTTATTTTTTTAGTGTTTTTTCGTTGTTATCTAAAATAAAATCTGTTAACGGAAATACCCTTGGTATTATATTCTGTTTTTTATTTGTAATTGTAATTTTTTTTGTTTCAGAGACTTTTGTGTCTGGTCATTTTTGGTGAGCTTTGATAATGAAGTGGTGGGACCATCTTGAAAAAGGCGTGCAATTAAAAAATTATAGGACTGGCCATCTTCTTCCTCGTGCGCGAGCAGCTTTGCAAGTTTTTTTTCTTCAGATTCCGGCGTCTTCACAGACGGCCGCTAGCCCCTGACTAGCCCCACCTAGCCCTACCTAGCGCTGTCTAATCCCACCCAGGCTTCTGTTTCATATGATTTTCGATTTTGTGACCGATTAGGAGGAAATTCCGGCAGTTAGTTACCGTTCAGCGGAAACACTGAAACTCTCACATTTTAGGTTTTTTACTGACTTTTATATAGTTTTGTTACTCCCATTTTGTGATCGATAGAAGGAAACTGTAGCAGTCGTTTTCGCATGCTTTGAAAATGTTTGCTTTCCTTCTTACAAAACACTGAAGGCTTGAAATTCTCAGGAAAGATCAACTGGTGATTATGCCACGGCAGTTCACTTTTTCGGAGCTGAGAAGACTTATAGAGACATTTTAACCTACTCAAGACCAGTGGTAGAGCCAAAAATTTATCATAATGGGGGCATAACAAAAGAATAATACTTGGCAACTCAAAATAGTTTGTTGCCGATACATAAAACTTAGTGTTTATGATCATAACCGTTTACATTATAAATCATTATATAAAGATCGTCTGTGCAAAAATCAATTAAAACTAAGGTTGTTTAGTCACTGAATTATATAGAAACAGATGAACGAAATTAGTAAAAGCATTATGAATTGTCTATGTATTTGCTATAATAAATTAACTAATCGACTTTAGTTTTAATTTATTTTTTGTATAGATGATCTCTACAAAATGATTTATAATATGAACGGTTCTGATCATAAACACAATTTATTTTTTTTACATTAAATTTTGAAATTTCATCTAATTTTTGGCTATCTTAATCTCTCCTAGCTAATTGGAATAGATACTGAGTCAACTAGCAAAAGAGAAGAAAGAAAAAGCAATTTACTGTTCATATTAAGAATAAAATTACTTTATAAACCTTAACTTTTTTTCAATTCATCAATTAAAAATTGAAAAGAACGTGAAAAGTTAAAAACGTATGCCTGAAATAAACCAACACACTCGGAACAATTATATTCAACACCCGTAAAGTAAACTAACTTCTTACGAAAAGAACTGATATCATGTCAAAAACTTTATTCTACATTTTAAATATTTTATATTAAGAAGAAAAATATATTTATAAAAAATGTAGAAAGAAAATTTTAAAACGTCAACAATACTTCGCCTTATAGAAGAGGACAGCTCATAATATATTTGAAATATAAATAAATAACTCTCAAATAAATCTTACTACTACTCTGAAGTAAAGCACTTTCAAGTGAAACCTTCAACAATGGCGGAGGAATCAGCAGCAAATCTCAGACGTTGGATCGACCCGAAGAGCGGCTACTGTCCACGTACCGAGACCTTCCACTCTCTCCGGCGTCCGGTCCCACTCCCGCACACCCTACCCCTCTCCCTCACCCAATTCACCCTCTCCCTCCTCGATTCCTCTACGGCCAAGCCCACCACGTCCGTCCTCATCGACGCCGCCTCCGGCCGCCACGTCTCCTACCCAACCTTCCTCAGCCAAATCCACTCACTCACTCTCTCCCTCCAATCCCTCGCGCTCTCCAAAGGCCACGTGGCTTTCATTCTCTCCACTCCTTCGCTCCACGTCCCCGTCCTCTATTTCTCCCTCCTCGCCTTAGGCGTCGTCGTTTGTCCCGCCAATCCGATGGGGTCCGAGTCTGAGATCGCCCACCAGGTCCGGCTAACCCGACCCGCCATCGCCTTCACCATGTCAGCAACCGCCAGCAAGCTCCCCAAAGGCGATGATAAAATCCGCACCGTAATCCTCGACTCGCCCGAATTCCTCTCCATGCTCGACCGGGACGGGTCATCCGTAATCCGATCTGAGAGCTCAGTTGAAGTCAACCAAACCGACCCGGCTGCGATTCTTTTCTCCTCCGGCACCACCGGCCGTGTCAAAGGCGTTATGTTGACTCACCGCAACTTCATCGCCCTCATAGCCGGGATGCACGCCCATCGGCGCAAACCTGACCCGACCCTACCCGACGGGCAACCCGTATCGCTGTTCACGCTGCCTCTGTTCCACGTGTTCGGGTTCTTCATGGTGGTTCGGGCGGTGGCGTTGGGCGAGACCTTGGTTTTGATGGAGAGGTTCGAGTTCGAAGCGATGCTGAGGGCCGTGGAGAGGCACAAAGTGTCGTACATGCCGGTGTCGCCCCCGTTGATCGTGGCTCTGGCGAAGTCGGAGTTGGCTCAGAAGTACGATCTCAGCTCGCTTCGGCTTCTCGGCTGTGGCGGCGCGCCGCTGGGCAAGGAGGCTGCGGACAGATTTGGTGAGAGATTTCCCAATGTGGAAGTTGTACAGGTCAGAAATTTAGCTTATCCTTTAACGGTCTGGAATTTTTGTCATCGATATATTTTGTTTAAAGTTTTTTAAGTTAATTTTTTTTTTTTTTAAAGTTTTTAATTTTTTTTTAAAATTATTAAATTTGTGTTGTAAATTGTAATCTTCTTTTCCTAGCAAACAGCAACAAAAAACATTCGTGAGCAAAAAAAAAAAAAAAAAAAAAAAAACAGTAACAAAAAACTTGGGCAATCGTTGTTTGTCATTTGGTTGTGTACTGGTCGGTATGAAATCGTAGTAGCTTCGATACATGATCAATATGTCGTCGTTGCTAATTGGTCATAAACTTATGTGTATAATTACGAAAGGAAATGCTAACGAGACTCTTTCAAAAGTGAGACTTTGCACCACCTTATGTTTTTGACACAATTTCCATGTCAATAGTATAAAACATTGTGTCAAAAAACATGAGGCAATGGAAAGTTCATGGAGGGTTCCATTTTGAAAGGGTCTCCTTAACATTTCTCAATTACGAAATCGAAATGCATCTACTTATGTGTTTCTTCATATAATAAGTGTAATACTATTAACTAGGTTTCAAGTTTCAACCTATTTGTTAATTAAGGTTGACATCATCTAACGTATTTGTTAATTATGGACCCATTTTTTAAGTTTAGGATTTAATTTTTAATAATATTATATTATTCAAGAAGATCGAGAATGCGGTAAAGGGTTCTAGAGTTTTGATTAGTTGAAGTTAGACCTTGAGACTTTTCTCAATTTGTGATTAATTAAGGAGACTTTTCTCAATTTGTTATTAATTAAGGATACTTTTCACCACTGAAAGTAACAAGGTCAAATGTTTGATTATTATGGTTGTTTAGGGATATGGTTTAACCGAGACCGGAGGAGGGGCTACGAGGATGATTGACCCTGAAGAATGTGCGCGTCATGCTTCTGTGGGCCGCCTTGCCGAAAATATGGAAGCCAAGGTTGTTGACCCTGAAACCGGAGAGGCTTTGCCTCCTGGCAAGAGGGGTGAGCTATGGCTGCGAGGTCCAACAATCATGAAGGGTAACGAGACACTTCCTCCGTCTCAAGTGTTGCTTGTTGCAAAATTAGAATGTCTTAACATGATTTTTCGGTCTTTTCGCACTTGTTTCTTACAAGTTGGTTAATGTAAGTGAGTCAAGACGACGGACTCCATTACCTTTAGTTAGTGTGAGTGAGAAAATGTAGGTTCGAATCTAACATTTTGAAACTATTACAATGCGTGCAGGTTATGTTGGAGATGACAAGGCAACTGCTGAGACCTTGGATGAAGACGGGTGGTTGAAGACCGGTGATCTTTGTTACTTTGATGACGAGGGGTTCCTCTACATTGTTGACAGGTTAAAGGAATTGATAAAGTACAAGGCATATCAGGTGATTGAAAGTTTTTTTCAGACCCTTTGGGACACTCATAGCAAAGATGGTTGTAAATGTCATTTGACTAATCTGTTATATCTGGTGTCTCTATTTGTGGAACAAATTGCAGGTACCCCCAGCTGAGTTGGAACATATACTTCAATCCCATCCCGACATTGAGGATGCTGCTGTGATTCCGTACGTATTTAGTACTACGACATTTTTTTTGTGTGGAAAAAACTAGTTTGTTTTGATGCTTTATGGCATTAAGTATAGCAGTTTGCGACTGCGATAACTCTTATTTGCTACGTTTGAAATGTCATTTCTTACAAGTTTAGCTTTGTCTCTTGACACGAAATTGGTGCATTGAAAAAAAGACAAAAAGGCGAAGAATTTTTTCTATTAACGGATGTTTTGCTGATAAGATTGTCTGTGAAATCTGGTATTTTTGCCCCTCGATCCACCCCCATCCCGAAAGGAGAGAAAAAATGGATCGGAATTTCTTTCATAGCTAGTAAAAAGATAATCGTTACTTAAATAATTCACTGTTTTCTTGTAAATCAGGTATCCGGATGAAGACGTGGGGCAGATTCCCATGGCATATGTGGTTAGAAAGCCCAGAAGCAATATCACTGAGGCTCAAGTTATGGATTTCGTTGCAAAACAAGTACGATTCTGAATATATGTGAAAATCTTTCATTGAATGTGCATACTAGTTGCCTTCTTCACATACTGCAATGTAAAATTGCTTATGCCGTGATCACGCTGCACAGAAATAAGCGTTGATGTTTGATGCGTTTTACAAATGTTTATAGTGTCATGAACACGTATCTTCACATAGCCAACGTATTTACGGAAAAAAGGAACGAACCACGTTACAAATATTATAGGCCTTCACATTGTAGTATTTCTTGTTGCAGGTTGCTCCGTACAAGAAGATACGACGTGTAGCGTTTATCAACTCCATTCCAAAATCTCCAGCAGGAAAGATCTTGAGGAGGGAGCTAGTAACTCATGCTTTATCCACTGGTTCATCAAAATTATGATTCGTTCGTTCGAATCAAAGGAAGAAGAAAGCTTTCTCAGCGTTGCATTCGATCACTCGTTCGCGCTCCTTATATGTACGCGATCTTGGAGGCCGCCCGCGGTGAGATCGGATCGGACTGCAGCCGTATAAGCCTTGATGTAAAATATAACTTTCTCAGCGTCATAATAGGTTAATAATAATGTGGTTCAAATTCGTCTTTGACGATAATCGAACTGAAGACCTCTCACTTACAAGTGAAGAGGAATACCAAGTAAAGAATAATATCATTATATCTTAGTACTAAAGACCAACAAATTGATATCACTCAATCCGACGGTTCTAATTAATTCATTCTGTTGGCCATCTCACTAAACCAAGAGCCCATATCTCTCTCTATCTTTCTTGAACGATTTGAGTTCCGGAAAGGATCTTAACTCATCGACAAATACCTACTTGTGATAATAATAACTAACATTTGCTTACACGTTTTGTGTGTATGAATACATTTTTTTTAGAAAATGAGAAGGAGAGAGGGAGAGGGAGAGGGAGAGAACGTGCGGGGGAGTGGGAGGTTTTTGTTTTCGGTTTTTTCATTTTTATTTTTTTATAATATTGGAGGTATTTTAACATTACCTGTATGTGAGGCTTCAATATAAAAACATTAAAATTTGGACATTTGAAATTATATTATTGCCCATCATTTTTTTTGTGTGATAAAAGATTAATTTGTCTTTTCACTATTTTTTAGTTGATAAAGTGAGATTTATTAATTAGTGGAGATAGTAGAGATTAGTAGAGATAATAATAATAATAATAATAATAATAATAATAAATGAACCAAAAAGTAAAACAATGGTAAAGCATGGGGCAGAAAGAGAATTACCTAAAAACAAGGGTACCAAAAAGCATTTTACTGAAAAGCTAGGGTTTAAGGGGTTTCTGTCTTTCTCCCACCTGTTTGCGACTGAGTTAGAAGCAGAGAAATAAAGAAAACCACCATGCCTCGTACGACAACTCTCGAGTGCCCAGGTTGCCCTCCACTTCGAGCTCTAACCTTCGACGAGCTTGGTCTCATCAAAGGTAAATCTTCTCCTGCTCTTTTCTCAATCAACCAGCATCAACCGCTAATTCTTTTGCTAAATGTCTAAAACTCAATTTTCTCTTCGTTTTTTTTCTAGTTATTGAAGCTCGGGGTCAGCAAGGAAGAGCAGAGCCTAAGGTGGTTGAGAGATGGGGCGAACCCGATTCGTCTAAAAGCGTGCTCGCCGCCTCTATCGATGACCGAAAATCCGACCCGGTATCAGTTTCTCTGCTTGTTTTTTGAGTTAGAAATTATATAGGGTGAATATAATGCGTTTTGGGTTATTGAAAGACTGCATTTTTATCATGCGTGTGTCGGAATTTGCTTTATGCTCTGTGTTTTTTGGGGTAAAAATGTGAAAGGAGTGAGTGATTAAAATTCCCCCTTTTTGTAATGTTGCAGTTACTAGCTGTTGCCAGAAGAAATGGGACGGTGAGTGGCGTCTTTGGACTATGAATATGTGGGAGCAATTCGGGGTTTCCGTGTTATTAATTACAGGGGCTGATAACTGTTATGTGCTTGTATGTCTTACAGATTGAGGTTCTAAATCCTCTTAATGGTGGTCTTCGCTTTGCAGTCACCAATTCTAGTGATAACGGTGGGGACGACCCTGTTGCTGGATTACATTTGTTTGCCAAAAAGAATTCGGAATTGGCTTCTAGGTGAGATGACTTCTGTGATTTCCTGGTTTTCTGTCAATACCAACGACAATGAGAAACCTTACAATCCCAAAGTTTTTGTTTGCGACATAAGTTGATTGCTGGAATTTCTAATAAATTTAGGGTACTAAATCATTTTAGGATGCTCGGGGTTGGCTATGCTTGGGTGTTCAATTTTAGGTTCACTAATTTTCTAATATACTTTTTTACTCCAATTTTGAGTGTGTTGCATTACACTTAGATTGTATAGGTCCACTTTCTGGTGCACTGGTTTGTGGAATGCTAATCATACGTGCACTGGTGGATTCCTCTTGCATGTTTTTCAGTTGTTTGTTTTTCGTTTTAGTTCAATTGTTAGCATGTATACCAACCTATATAAATGTCCCCTGAAAACCAACTTGTCTTAAGCTTTAACGTGTGAGGGGCGTCTCAAGTTCTTCTATATTCTTATGCCAATGTTATTGAAATAAGTGGAGTTATCCCTCTATGCATACAGTTGCTAATATTTTTTAAATTACTCGCTGCTAGGTCTTGCACTTTGCTTACATGTACAACAAATGGAAATGCAAGCATAAGATCCTTTGAATTGACTAAACCAGCAGCAGATGTTGCTTCTTCTGGGTCTTCAACAACATGGAGTGTGGGTGCCGGTGGCAGTATCTCATGTTCTAAAGTGGATAGAAGTGAAAATTATTTCTTATTTGGAGGGTGAGTTCTCATGTCGAGTAACTTATTCTAGGAGGCTTGAAATCTACTTATCTTCATTAAACAAAGATTGTCATCACTTGGCCTAAGCAGCGACCTTATTATTTTCACTTTCAGGAAGCGTGTTGAGATGAGTGTCTGGGATCTTGACAGCTGTGCCAAGATATGGACAGCCAAACCTGTAAGCATTTCTATCTCCTTCCATTATATCTTGTGATACATATACACTTGTTTTTCGCAAACAGTCTGACCGACATTTATTATAATTTTTTTACCCTGAGCAGCCTCCTAAAAACCGCCTTGGCATCTTTACCCCAACGTGGTTCACATCTGCCACATTTTTGTGTAAAGATGATCATCGTAAATTTGTTGCTGGCACCAACAGTCATGAGGTAATAACCTCCTAATTAGGATTGATTTTGTTGTTATTTTAAGTTGGGAATAAACTACCTGTGGAACGTGCTCCCTTTCTTTATGTACTCTGTAAGAATGGTTCAAGTTGTTAGTTATATTAGAAGTTCTTCATTCCCTTGAAAGACTAACAGTTTATACATAGTATACGGGCAGGCAGTTTTTCTGCATTTCAATTGTTATAATATAGTATTCTCTTTACAGTATCAGGTTATTAGAAGTTCTTCATAACCTTATGACTCTTTTTATTCAACAGGTTCGTCTCTATGACATTTCTGCTCAGCGAAGACCTGTCATATCATTTGATTTCCAGGAGACTGCTATTAAATCTGTAGCTGAAGATCTAGATGGCTACACAATCTATGTAGGGAATGGATCTGGCGACCTAGCTTCTTTTGACATACGCACAGGTGCATTGACCTTATTAGAACATTCTGATTAGTGGTGGGGTCAGATTAGATTGTGTAGGAACTCTGTACCATTAATCAAAATTAAGAACAATTTGAATTGAATAGGCAAAAGTAGTTGAGTTATGGATTTTGGCATGATTAGAAATTTAGGTGTAAGCAATAGCCATCTGTTGAGCATGATACTTGCTACCTAAATTATGGAACGACTGGTGTATCAACTGCCTGTGTCAGGAATGTACATTATGGAAGTCCCTTTGCACTTTTTGAGGGCATTATTGGTGTTATGGGTAGGGATAAACTGGTTCTATGTTGCCCCCCTGGAACGATAGTATAGATTCCTTGATGTTGTATCTTTCTTTTCCGACTATTAATGCTGTGTTTCACTACAGGGAAATTGTTAGGATGCTTTTTGGGTAAGTGTTCAGGTAGTATAAGATCCATTGCAAGGCACCCCGACTTTCCAGTGATAGCATCATGTGGTGAGTGCACGGTTTCTGTTTTCATTATCAAAACTACTGCTCTATCTCTCTCTCGCATTAAGCTTTATTGGTGTAGTTAGTACTGTTTGGAAACCAAAAATATCTGTATATTCACTGACCTCAAATTCTTTCTTCTAGGATTGGATAGCTACCTACGCCTTTGGAATGTGAAGACGCGGCAATTACTATCTGCGGTATGTTTCTGTACTTTATTGTTTTTAAGTTATAAAAGCTGGCCATTGGCCAGCCAGCCTGAGGACGTCTTATGTTTATAATTACATAGACTCCAAATTTCATGGTTTCTTGCATACTCGAGTAAGAATGATGTATGCTTCACTTTGCAGTTCTTTTAGACCAATTGTTTTTGTTGAATGGTGCAGGTTTACCTGAAGCAGCACTTGTCAAACGTTCTTTTTGATTCCAATTTTGCCGATGAAGGTGTGTTTTCCTATTTCCTATATCTGACAGTAGTGATATCATGTAACTTTTTCGCAAACTTTGGCAACAAGCTTTCCCTTCTATTCTGCAGAAGCAGAAATTGTCAATCCCCCAACCGATCGGCTACAGCATGATGAACTTAGTGTTGCTGAGAGAGATGAGGGGGAAACACGACGTGTGAAAAAGAACAAATCCAAGGAAACGAATGGAAGCAAGAAGGAAGCTAAAACGAAAGGCAGAAACAAGGAAGAAGTATCTATTTTTGGTGGGAGAGATGACGGCGAAACACCACCTGTGAAAAGGAAGAAGTCCAAGGAAAATAAAGGAAGCGAGAAGGAACCTTGTGAAGAGAGTGGATGCAAGAAGTTGAAATCGAAAAAAAGTAGCAAAAGGCTAAACCGTGCAGATGTTGATAGCACATCGTGATCTCGTTGGGGCCAAAGGACGGAGTATATGTTCATGTAACTGGGAAGAGAGGCCGAACACGCTAAAAGGGTGGAGGCCACTGCTGCCTGACAATTTTTTGATAGGAAGAAATTGACAATGTTGTAAATCGTCTCTTTTGGGAGCCGGTACATTTGCTATTTAATCAGATTGGTGTTAAACTTATAACAAAATTAGCTTTTGCATCCAAAGATTGTTGGTTTAACCTATTTTTCGGGTAGCAAGTGATTTTCTGATGGCCTGCTGCAATGAAAGTGCAAGTTTTCAGTCCTCACTATCTGAAGTTCTGGACCAAAATTCAGTGCCTTAGACCTCATCGTGGTAAAATTCCTTATTACTTTCAAATGTCACCGCCGAAACGAGTAGTGACAGATTTAAGTTTGAGAAATCTTGTACACAATTGACTAAAAACAACCATTTATGAACCCAAAAAAAGGCCTTGACTTAAATAAACAATAGATGCATCATGCGTCTCACACGCGATCAACAGTGTTTTCAGTAAAAATCGCAACAAAAACAATGAACGAGCAAGGGAATGAAAGCAGCAGCAGCAAATCACTCGGATGCAGCTTCATCTTTCTTCGGGGCCAAGTACCTATCATTAAGCAAGTCAACAAGAACAAATCTCACATGTTTTAGTCTCAACTCATTTTGATACAAAAGGTCAGAAGTTATGGCAATTGACGACTCAACTAAATTTCTGCAATTGATGACGAAACCAATTAGCTACTTACCCCTGACCCCTCGCCCAGCGAGAGAGCTGATAGAGTTGGACAGTCTCATTTGAGACATGGCACGCCAAAAGTAGATAGTTTCGAGGTTGTACCATCCATGCAAATCTCATAAACAATGCTGAATAAACGCACATTGCTGCAGAAACAAATTCGAACCACAGTTATAATCCTGCCATGTACTATAATACTGAAACTAATTTACATCTTTCAAAACGAGTTATTGGACCTGCTGTCATGTTGCCAGAAATCATTTCTGGAGGTTTGTTCATATCTGCCAATCCCTGTTAAATCAAACCCGTACGATCAGATTAGTCAAAAAAGCATGAAATTGCAATTGAATTCAAACACATTCTTGTATGCAAGAAATCATAGGGCTGAAGCATACAGCAGCAACGAATCCCCAGTTCGCAACAGGTCCCCAAAAGTGAGTTGTTTTTGGACCAACTGGACTGTTCAAGAATGCTCGGAATGAAGCCATTCTTACAATCTCTGCAAAGTCAGAACAACAATAAGAAAAAAAAAAGACGACGAGATTCCAACAATGACAAGATACAGAGTAAGAGGTACGTGCAGGGTATATTACAAACATAACGATTTCAAAGTCAATCTGCCTAACCTACTTAGAAACTTCCGATCCTGCACCGAAAAACTATTTTACATAACCTCACTTTACATGATTTAAAGCTCTTATCATGTTTGAGATCTAAATAGTTTCTTGTTTCAAATGATCGAACTTGCTACTAAAATCTCAGCTAAGACATGCTTTCACTATTAATCTCCAGCATTTCTAAAACCCTAATTCCAAATATTTTTCAATAATCTCTAACATTTCTACAATTATTTTTCAATAACCTCAAACGTTTCTGCAAATAGTCTTCAATTAACCCAAAGAAAGTAATACTATATTCCAATTGATAATAATCAAATTACAGTAATTTCATCAGTCAAATATTAGGGTTTAGGGTCTAGTAAAACAATTGAAAAGTGAAATAATCACTCGAAAAACAAATCAATTTTTCGATATGAAAATTCATCTGATTCAGACAGACGGCATAGCGTGGCCCTAACCCTAATTCCCAAAATCCCACAATCGAACTACCATGACGACGAAAAGGATGACGATGACGTCAGATATTTACGAGAGGCGTACCTTATCGGAGAAATAGCCGGAGTAGTTGGGGACGATCGGCGATTAGGGGAGAGGGGATTTGTGGTGGCAGGCTGGCAGATCCCCAGGAAGAACAACAAAGTAGACTTAAGTGAGTCGGATCGCCTGTGTACTAAATAGAACACAAAATTTTATTCGGGCCAATGATATTATTACACGTGTAGTATAGGAGTCTTGCAGTTCCAAACCGACGGACAGATCTAGATCGTTCAAGTGAGGAAGAGAAAAATATGAACTCTAAATTTGTGCGAAGTGGACTAGTGAAATATAGTAACGAGGTCATAAGATTTAGATGAGCGATTCGAAAATTTTCAATTCTTCAAACTCCAGATTGCAAGATATTGAAAAACATCTCGATTCATAAGTGTAGGAGCAACTTCAAGTTTTAAACATATGGCCGCACACTCGTGAATCTTGGCTCCAGCAGCCGGATTTCAACGCGAAGATTTTTTTATAATTTTTATTTTTGTCCACGTTACAATTTTCTTTCTAATATAATATCAAAATCATATCCTTCAGTATGATGGCATTCCTTTAAGTTTGGAATTCAAGATAGACTTTAAGATTATTATTATTTTTTATTTTTTATTTTTTAGGGAAACTAGTTAGACTTTAGGTTTGGACTTCAAGAAATGGATAATACTTAAGTATTTTACATACTCACTTTCAAATTTAACCTAAAAAAAATGTGTTATATATATATTTTTTGTTTTCTAAAGTTCAAGAAAAATTAATAACGTATCCATTATTTTTTAAATAAATAAAACATGTGTTAAAAAATATCATTGGATTGTTAGGATGCTAGATGGCATTCCTTTATTGGTATGTCAATATTAGTTAGTTACTTTTTCTTGTATTTGTCTTACTGTGGGTTAATAGTTTGTCGATATATGTAACCTCGGTTAATGGTTAGTTGGGTTATTGTAAACCATGGTAAGTTGTTTGTTGTCAATCGGTTGGTTGAGCTGGGAGATAAGCTTTATTAACTATCAATCGTAACTTAGCTTATTAAAGAATTTGTATCTGCCTTCCTTGTTCAATGAAAGTTGAAGATTCGACCCCTACCAAAAATCAGATCTTCAAGTTTTGAACTCGATTTGGAATGTAGATCTCTACCTCACTGCACTTTGTTTCACCGCAACATGCCGAGAAATTTGGGCTAGTGTTATGTGGCCCCGTCCCAATAAGGGTGTTTTACACATCCCCTTGGCCCTCCCCACATCCGTGTTGTGTCAACTTGGTTCTCTTCTCGTAAGTGTGGTGGTTGGGGGTATGGATCTAGATCGCTTGGTCGATTGCAGGGCTCGAAGGTCTAATTTTTGCTGTGGAATTTTTTTTTTTGGGTAATTTTGGTTGTGCTTGACTCTATGTAAATCCTCTTCCGTTTTGGTTCCTACATGGCTGTCACTCCGGTAGTTGCTGGCAAAAGTTCAGCGGCAGCAAGCTGCTTCTACCTCATGCAGATTAGGATTTTTTTCTCTGACGTGTGTTTTCGTTAAAATGCAAGAAATTTACTTTACAACATGGTATATACACCTAATTAACCCGCTTAAGAAATACAAGTTACCACTTTGAAACTTTTCTTTTGGGAAAAAAATGTAGGCTCAATCATTTGTGAGGTTCTTTCTCAATTTGCAAAGGTTGAAAATGAAGTTTGCAATTCATTAATTTCAAATGAACTTTGTGTGGTGAGTAAGGTAATTAGGTTTCTCCCAATGACGCTAGCTGCGAAACCCTAGTTAGCGAGAAGTTAATTTCAGCAACCAAACTCTTGTTCGTCGTGATTAATTAGTCACCAAGGAAAACGACATATTTTTTTCTAAGCTATGGATTTCCACACTTTCGTTTTCTACTTCTCCACTCTTTCTCTTATATCTGTTTCTTGAATTTCTTTTGATTTATTCAACCCAACAATTACAAAACAAAAAAGTGTAAAAGAGAAAATGAGAGTATCGAATTAAAATGGCTTCCCATTTTCATCAAACAAGATAAAGACTTGTAGCTATAAAGATCCCATAATTAAATATGCATCAATTAAACTAGCTAATCCTCTACAAGCAGTGATTGTGGGAATTCCAGGTCCGTATTCCACACAGCACGTCCTGAGTTCGCTTCCTGGCGCTGGTGAATTGCACGATGGTGGCCAAGGGGAGGCTGAAATACTTCTGTGAGTCTTTCCGTCCCCGAAAAAGTGGATTGCCATGATAAAACCACCAGCTGGTCTTTTTTTTTTTCTCTATAAAATAATAATAAATAAAAAAATCCTCTACAAGCAGATTGACAATTTCTGAAGTCGTGTGGGCTGGAACCCCTTGATTTTACAGCTGCTACTAAAGTCATTTACTTAGTCATGAGGCTTTTTCACATACCATTTAGCACCTCTTCCAAATGTAAAATGAAATCCACGATCAATTTAATTAAAAATATAAAATAAGAATAATTAATAATCAATAACTATCCCACCAAATAAATCTAGACTTGTATATTTGTAAAATAATATAGGTTTCTTCAACTGTTCAGTTTATTGAAAGTATTTCAATACCTTAGCGAGTCAATGAAGTTGGTGTGGCAAATAATTAGATTATGGTAATTGTAGAGATATATCGTGCACTAGGTTACAGAATGTAGTGAGAAATTTGTGCCCTTGGTTATGGACTCTATATATGAAGAAAGACTTCTGAGGAGTAAATAATAGCTTCTATTTATTAGTTAATGCTATAAAAATCCATGTGACGAACCCTAGATGAATACAAGATTAATACATGCATGTGAGAAACCCTAGTTAGTGAGCAGTTAATTTCAGCCAACCAGTCTCTTGTTCATGGTGATTAATATTAGTCAGCAAAAGCAAGATGAGATTTTTTTAAGAATTATTTTCACATTCCGTTTTTCTTTTCTCCTTTCTTTATCTTGTTTCTGTCTCTTAATTCTCTTTTGATTATTCAATAAAAAAACTGTAAAAAAGAGAGAAGTACAATGGAGAAAATCACTTACATTTTCATTAATAAAGAAATGTGCGTAGGCATTTAGATTTAATTAGTGTCACATTAAACCCCTAAAGGATTTAAAATCTCAAATCTTGTGTTTGCTGATGACTGTCTCCTGTTTGCTAAGGCCACAACGAGGGGTGCGAGGAATATTCTTCAAATCCTTAATATGTTTTCTAAAGCGGCAGATCAACAAATAAATTTTCTTAAGTCGTCCTTGTATTTTTCCAAGAATACAACTTCTCCAATTAGAATTGATATTGCTAATATTTTACATATTCAACATAAAACTACTATTGGTAAGTATCTAGGAATTCATAATATTGTTTTCTGGAAAGGCCAAGTTAATGGTAATGAGTTACTTAAGAGGGTTAAGCAAAAACTAGCCGGTTGGAAAGCAAACACTCTTTCGAGAGCAGGGATGCTTACTTTAATTGACTCTAATCTAACAGGTATGCCTAATCATGTTATGACTTGCTTTAAGTGTCCTGACAAGATTGTCAATAAGCTTAATAAAGAGTGTAGGGATTTTTTTTTTTTGGGGTAGGGACAAGAAAATCTTTCCAGTGGCTTGGGATTTGATCTGTACTCCTAAGAAAATGGGAGGTTTGGGAGTTAGAAGACTAGATCTTTTCAATAATGCTTGTCTCACTAAATTGGGCTGGAAGGTAATGACCGAGGAGGATAACTGGTGGATTAAGTTAGTAAAGAGTAAGTATTTAGAAAAGAAAGTTTTCTAGATAATAAAATTAGACAGAATCATTCTTTTGCTTGGAAAGGTATCTTGAAAAGTAGGGATGTTATTCTTAAGGGTATGAGATGAAGAGTGGGTAATGGTAAGGACATTTTGTTTTGGTCCCATACTTGGGTTTTTTCTTACCCGTTGTTCCATCCTTTACTCAATATTGACAACCAAAACATTAATTGGGACTTGAAAGTTAGTGAATTTAGTGATAACTATTGTTGGGGTAGGAGAAAGCTTTCGCAAGTGGTTAGTAATGAAATTGTGAGGAAAATTTGTAATATTACAATTCCCTTGCAGGATTCCAAAGATATGCTTGTTTGGGGTCTAAATAAAAACGGTAAGTTCTCAGCTAAATCAGCTACTTGGATCCAAAAAGGGATGTTGACTCAATCTACAAAGCATAAGTTAATTAATAAGATGTGGAAACTTAATATTCTTCCTAAAGTTAAGATGTTTGCATGGTTGTTCATTCGTAATAGACTTCAAACTAGAAAAATATTAAGTCATATTGTAACTAATAGTGATAAGATATGTCCTTTTGTAATTCCATAGATGAGGACAAAATGCATTTATTTTTTAATTATGGTGCCACTAAATTGATTTGGGACCTTTGTTCAATTAAGCCGGGCAATTTCACTAATGCTAATTTCGACTCTGTAGTAGATTGGCTAAATTCTTTAAAGTATGTTGATAAGGAAGTTCCTAGTGATTTGAGCTTGTGTTTGCTTCTTTGTTGGCAAATTTGGAATGACCGTAATAATATGGTGTTTAGAAATGTTTTGCCCATCCCGACAAGATCTACATTATTGGCTATATCTATGGGTGAGCGATATCTAAAAGCCAATGGTAAAGGTTTGAGAAGAAATACTAATGATATTTCCACAACTGTTAAATGGTATCTGCCAAATAAGAGTTTTGTTGAGTTAATTTTTGACGGTTCGGTGGTTGGGGATAAGGCGGCGGCGGGATTTGTTTTAAGGAATCATAATGGGTAGTTTATTGGAGGTGGCATCTTAAATCTGGATGGTGCTACTATTTCTGAAGTGGAGGCTAGGGCTCGCAAAGATGGCCTTCTTTTTGCTCAGAGGAAGGGCTATACTAAGATTATGGTTGAAGGTGACTCTAAGTTGGTCATTCAGTCAGTATTGGACTGGGGTGCAACGCCATGGAATCTGGTTCCTATTATTGAAGATATCAAGTGGACAACGACCAGTTTTGATTGCACTGACTAGAACATATTTTTAGAGAGGCTAACTTTGTGGCGGATGCCTTCGCTCGCCAAGGCCTTCTTATTACTGATTATCATATTTGGGACCATCGTATTCCTTCATTTGCTCTTCATGCTTTTCAGTTTGATTATATAGGGAATAGTTGTACTCCAGGGTTTTCTCTTTAATACATTTTCTTGTTAAAAAAAAAAAAAACATTAAACCCCTAAGTTTTACATCTAACTAATGTCATTTACGCAGTCAAGAAGCTTTGAGGTTTACGAGACTCGATTGGAGAACAATAGAATGATTGTCAATGCCAGCCTTCGTATACATTAGAGAGGCACCGAAATAAGAATTCCGGAATCCAAAACTAAGAAGTGAGAACGCATAATTCAATTGATTAAATGAAAGAATAAAGAAAACCCTTGCAAGACGCCTTACCATAGTAGTTAAAAACAATTAAGTTTATGCACTATATAGTATGAGTTTGATTCTCACTAATCCGGCAATTCCCCTTCTCAAATAACTAAATATTTAACCCGCTAACACTATCGTTTATTAAACAAAAACCTCATAAGAAAAAGTAGTTTTAATTCTAAATTTTAGATTTATTTTTTAGCATTATTTAATACATTAGTTTAATAATAAAAACTGGGTATATAAATAAAAATAAAAACTTAAAAATACAATAACTAAGGCACCAACCAACCCAAAACGATTAATATCCTAGCTCTCTCCCTCTAATGGCTCCTAAAGAGAACTCATACTATTATTACACACTGTAATTACTAAGCAGACGAAACCTAGCAAAAATATTAAATTTTCATTAATTGTGAACTTGATATGGACAAAGTTACAGAATGGGGTGATAGTGAGAAAATAATAGCTTCTATTTATTCGATTCGAAAATAGCTTCTATTTATGAAGAAATACTTCAAAAAAGGAAATAATAGCTTCTATTTATTAATAATCCATAAAAATTCAAAAGTCATTTAACTAAATACACAGTCCACTAATTTTCACTAAACATTGTATTTCGTTGTAGTCACGAATATAGAACTCAGTTGTAGTGTCTAGGTAAGTCATTTGCTAAGTGTTAGGTTTGAATCCACTTATGCCTTAAAAAGATTTAATCCATACTTGTAGATCATTTGTGGCAGGACCTCTTGTTGTAATTGCATCCGCCACAAAATTTGTTAGAATGAACGAACGTTTGCTAGGATAGTTTGGCTGCGCACCGGAGGATTGCCAGGATAGTTTGGATGGGCCGCCAAAGGATTCTCCACATGCTACGGAATTGGATTACCACGTATATCTAGAGAGTTCAATTTCTTCGCGACGAAGAACTCAATTCCAAAATTCATATGAGTTCCATCGCCTTTATTTATTTATTTTTAATTTCCTATTATTTAATAAACGTATGAATACTCTGTAATCCAAATTTAATATATATTTTTCTTCCGATTACGGTTAGTTTATGATGCCCCTAATTAGAGTATCCTTCAACTTCAATTCTTTTGTGCCCCTTTAGTATCTCCTGTTAGGGGTGGGCATAAAACTGCCAAATTGCAAAACCGCATCGAACAGTATGAAAAAAAACTGAAAAGAACTGTGTTGACCGGAAAAGTCAACTTTGAGTCAAAAACTGAACTAGACCGTTCAAACCGGTTCCGATTCTTGTTTCGAATGAACAAGAACCGGCTGGAATCGAACCGAACCATTTTATTAATAATAAATAAATAAATTATTCTTTTGAGCATTTTTTGCCAGAACAATACTTGACTACTCAAAGAAGAAGGAGGAGTTCCTACTTAAAATTATTCGTTGTCGTTTTATAGAATTCTATTTTTATAATCAGAATCATTCATATTATAAATCACTCTATAAAGATCCCCTCTGTAAAAAAATCAACTAAAATTAAGGTAGTTTAGTCATCGAACTGTGTAAAAAAAAAAAAAGGACGGAATTGGTAAAAGCATTACAAATTGTCTATGTATTTGCTAGAATAGGTTAACTAAACGATCTTAGTTTTAATTCATTTTTTACATAAATGATCCTTGCAATGTGATTTATAATATGAATTGACACACCCCAAACATCTGGATGGCCACGTGATGGCCGACACACGAGGGTGATGAAAGCTATTTAATGAATGCATATGCCAAGAACATGTGAAACATGCATATAAATTTCGCTCGAACTAAAAAACTAATATACTAATATTCAACTTGGTCCACTCATGTTTGTTTTGCGCTCCCTTAGGACATAGGAACGAGGAATACGATCCGAGATACGAGGCATTCCCCTACCAGTGATACCGCATCATCCTCTTTGCTTTGACTTCTATTGTAATAGCACCTCTCTATTTATTCTTCTGCTTATACTCTGAATTAGTTGTATACTCTAAACATGTCATGCATTATCACTATCTTTATCATTGTTGGCAGTTGAATATTAGTATATTATTTTTTGTAGTTCGAGCGAAATTTATGTGCATGTTTCACATGTTCTCGGCATGTGGCAGAGTATGTGCGGAGATGCATTATTTTTCAGCAGGTGAAGGTAGAGAGACAAAGACCTAAGGGTCTAATGCAGAACCTCCCGATACCAGCATGGAAGTGGGAAGACATCACCATGGATTTCGTGTATGGTTTGCCAAGGACACAGTCGAGGTTTGTCTGCATTTGGGTGATTGCAGGAGCCTGCAAGCGACGATACTTATATTGACCTTCGGGTTGGGTGTTGTAGGAGCGGCTGTGACATCCCACATCGCCCAGGGGAGTGATCCTTAAATGTATATTCCCATCCCTACCTAGCACGAGGCCTTTTGGGAGCTCACTGGCTTCGGGTTCCGTAGGAACTCCGAAGTTAATCGAGAAGAAGGCTAGAGCAATCCCATGATGGGTGACCCACTGGGAAGTTGCTCGTGAGTTCCCAAAAACAAAACCGTGAGGGTGTGGTTGGGGCCCAAAGCGGACAATATCGTGCTACGGTGGTGGAGCGGGCTCGGGAAGTGATCCGCCCTGAGCCGGGATGTGACAACGGCGATGATACTTATATTGACCTTCGAGTTGGGTGATGTAGAAGCCTGTGGGCGATGATACTTATATTGACCTTTGGGTTGGGTTGGGTGCTGTAGGAGTCTACATGCAATTGATACTTGTGAAGGAAGTGTTTTGAAGGAAGAGTTCTATATGCCTTTGGGCGATATTGATACCACTAGTTAGCACACTATATATGAGATATGTTTTATGAAGGTTTTATGGCATGCTAGGGTTTTCGGAAACCTATTACATATTATGCTATTAGTTTTCATAAAACTTTGGGGGTTAGTATGTTGATAACTATTTTAGTATTATATATTTGGTCCAGTCATGTTTGTTTTGCGCCCCCTCAAGACATAGGAACGAGGAATACGATATGAGATACGAGGCATTCCCCTACAAGTGATACCGCATCATCCTCTCTGCTTTGACTTCTATTGTAATAACACCTCTCTATTTATTCTTCTGCTTGTACTTTGAATTAGTTGTATGCTCTAAACATGTCATGCATTATCACTATCCTTATCAGTGTTGGTAGTTGAATATTAGTATATTATTTTTTGTAGTTCGAGCAAAATTTATATGCATGTTTCACATGTTCTCGACATATGCAGAATACTAACGGGCACAATGTCCGTGGTGAATTGCAATTTATCACGGGCTTTCACCGTGATGGATGAGCTTTTTTCTTCTAGTGTCTTAAATAATGCACCAAATCAAACTTAAAAGAGCTGAACAGAATTATGTTGATGATTAGCAATTTAGCACACAAAAATTTTAACGAACCAAATAAATACAAGACAGAAGGTGGTAGTACTAGGATGATCAACGGTTGAGATGAAATAAGAAAAGATCCAACGGTGATTAAAGAATACAGACCAGCGGCATTTCACTAGAAAAGGTGGTGTTGCTTCTCCACCTCCTCATTCTGTTTCAAACGTCTGAGAGCAAAACAAGAGAGCAGAGAGAGAGAAAACAAAGATGTTGCTGCAGAAAGAGAAGTTGCTTTGTGTCATTGCTGCTGCCATTTTTCTAATGGCTTCGCTTTTATCTGCAGAGGCTCAACAAGGTTTGCCTTTAATCCTGCCTTGAAATTTTCACTTTCTTTTATCATCTTTTTCATGCCCTCTCTTAAGCTTGAGTGAAACTACTGTATTGTGGAAACACCAAAACTACGTACTCAGTTAAAACCTTCAACCATTTTTAAAAGACGTATAGTTGTTTGTGTTGCTTTATTTTGTTGACGGTTGTTCCAAATATCCTTGTTCAAAACTGTTTTTATATTCTTATATTTAAGGCACCTGTTCGTTTAGTTTGTAGTTTCTCGTTTGTGATTGCCTTTTCTCCGTGAAAAATCTGTTGATTAAATCTTGTTGAGTCCATGAAAAAACTTATTTACTTGTAGTCTTTTAGGTGTTCATTCTTTTTTAGAGTGTAACAACTTGTAATGTTTTTTTTCTTTCTAGAATCAGTTAATGCTAATAATAAAAGTAGCTGCTTCCAATCATATGATAGACGATCGATAGTGTTGTCTAGGGCACTTTCAGATAACTTGTGTTTCAATTGATGTTAATCACTAATTATGCAACTCTTGCCAATCTTTTTCTCTGCCTATGCCTTTTATGTTTACTCTTTCATCATATGATGATCAATCAAGTTTTCTACTTAGCACAATTAAATGGTGTTGTTGCAGTTGAGGTGATGAACACAAGCAGTGCTGCACCTACTCTCGAACTTAACGTTCACCGGGCTGATTTTCCGGTTGATTTTTTCTTTGGAGTTGGCACTTCAGCTGCACAGGTATATACATTGATGTTAAAAATGGTTAATTTACTCACACACACACACACACACGCTATATTGGACCTCGAAAAAGATTTTGTGATAATGCAAAAATATCGCGATAGTCTAAATGAGTTCGATTCTTTCGTGATATTGCGCAATACCACACCGAATGCCTCGTGATCCTATATTGGTCCTAGTCCTTCTGTCCCTCCTATTCTTCTTTTTGTAATCGGTTTATGAATATTTGTAACTTTGTGAATGATGTTTATAAGTTGAACATTATGTTTGGAATATTTGGATTTTTATTTAAGTGCAGTGTGTTTTTGAACTTGAAGCATATGTATTTTGGTAGTTTATTATGCATTAATGAGAAATTATTGTTAAATTATATGTGTTTTGGTGCAAGTATATTTATATATTTATTCATTACTATTCTCGAATAGCTTATGCGAAATCGCCCCGACATTGCATAGTAAAACGTCCCACGCAACGCCTTATGCATTGCGATTTCAAACTATGATTTATATATATAGCCTCATACTTTCTTAGATCACTAAACATATTAATGTGATGTTGTGCAGACGGAAGGGGCAGCCGAAGAAGAAGGGCGATCCCCGAGTGTCTGGGATCATCGTGCCAAAATACTCCCAGGTTCACTTAACCTTCATTATCTTTTCTTCATATCTTTCCAATTTTAGAATCCTCATCTCACAAGTTTCCGTTGCAGGTGCGATTCGACAGAGTGACAAATTCCCTAAGGCAATTGATGGATACAGACGATACATGGTGAGTAGCAAAAAGGGTCAAAACATATATCTTTGAGAATGCAAATAATTGTTTTGAAATTTAAAACTAATATATTGTATGGTATAATCTGCATTATAGGAGGACATTCAGCTTATCAAGGAGCTTGGAGTGAACTCCTATAGATTCTCCGTTTCCTGGACAAGAATTCTACCACGTTATTTTCCTTTCTTTCCCGTCCTTTGCTTTCGTTTTAATTCCATTTAACATTTTTCTTTATCTTCTTCTTGTTTAAGTTAATTTGATCCTTTATAACAAAATGATGGAGGCTCATGTTGATGAAACCTATGCAGAGGGAACCATAAGTGGTGGAGTTAACCAACTTGGTGTAGATCATTACAATCGTCTGATCAATGAATTAATAAGAAATGGTAAATAAAGTTCACTTCTGAAAGTTGATTAATTAGTAATTTAGTACTGCTTGGGGCATGTATACTTTTTGTAACTTTAGTTTCTTGTTTACGCTTCATATTTTCTCAGGATTTGTTTGATTTAACGTGTTTCCTGCGTCCTAATGCAGGCATCGAGCCTTTTGTCACGATCTATCACTTTGACTTACCCCAAGTTCTGCAAGAGAAGTATGGAGGCTTGACGCATCAAATGTTTCTGTAAGTTTAATCTTGTAGAATTATCATGTATTGTTTATTTAGAGTTTCATTTCGTTTAATAAATCACTTCATCTCTATCTGATATTGTGAACACGAGTATATATGAAAAGCAAAGTCGCCTCTGATGATTATCGAGGCTCATCATATCTTTCTCTTCTTCTACTTCATGCTTTCTCCCTCTTGTGCTTAATCTTTTATATATCCATGGAACCTTTCTCCATCTTGTAAATAATACGGTCTGTTTTTGCAGGAAAGACTTCAGCGATTATGCTGAGCTCTGTTTCAAATTATTTGGAGATAGAGTTAGGCATTGGTTCACCATTAATGAGCCAAATGTTCTTGCACAATATGGCTACGAGCTTGGGATTGCCCCACCAGGAAGGTGCTCACTTCCACAACGACGTTGTGGTTTGGGATCCCCACCTCGATGTATGGTGCCTGTCGGTCCCTGTAACTTTGGTGGTAACTCGTCCACGGAGCCTTACATTGCTGCCCACCACATCATCCTTGCTCACGCCACTGCTGTGAAGCTATATAGAGAGAGATACCAGGTTAAACTTATAGAAACCACGTTCATCTCTATTCAAAGTTCAAAACTCATTGAAGGAATCTTGATAAAGTTTGTTTTGAATGTCATCTTGCAGGTAGAGCAAAATGGAGAGATCGGAATCGTCCTTGCTACAAAGTATTTTAAGCCCTATTCTAATTCACAGGAAGATCGAGCTGCAGCAGAGAGACTGTTTGATTTCTATCTAGGATGGTCAGTATAACTACTAATGATAACTTTGAGAAGTCCATTAATTAATTTAATTTCATTAGCAGTTGATTAATATTAGCTTCTTGTTAAATTTGCATTAGGTTTATGGGACCGTTGGTACTTGGAAAATACCCACAAAGCATGAGAGAGCTGGTGAAGGAAAGGCTGCCCACATTTTCCGCCGACGAGATATCTCTTGTCAAGGGGAATTTAGGCTTTGTTGGGATAAACTATTATGAATCAGTTCAAGCGAAATATAGGCCTCCTCCTCTTACAGAGAATCTGAGCTATTCCTTCGATTCATGGGCGGAAGAAAAAGGTAAAATACCGTACTTGCCATAGCCATAATGGGAGAAAATAAATAAAACAAATCAAGCATAAGTATAGGTTATAACCTTTTATGTTTCTTGATTTGTTTGGTTATTGCAGATATCAAAGATGTTCCTGGTGTGGTAAGAAACTTCTAACCTTTTATGTTCTTGCTTTTTTTTTAATTTTTTATCACAGTTCTTGATGCTTTCTTGGATGAAATTAGTGCTTATGTTGTCCTTGTGGTGCAGTCCGAGAACCATTGGCCACAAGGGCTGCAGAAGCTGATGAACTATGTGAAGAATAAATATAGTAGCCCACAAATCTACATTTCTGAAAATGGTTGGATTTCTAACTTATGCTTCAGTTAATCCACATATGTTTGAAAGTATCCAATTACTAATGCAAGTTATCACAGAACGTTAACATGAATTGTTACATCTGCTGTAACTTTGACAGGATATGGTAATCCAAAGAATGACAGACTTCCGCTTGATGAACAACTAAAAGACCCAAATCGAATCTCCTATATTGCTCGGCATTTGTATTGGCTCAATAAGGCAATGAAGTAAGTGGTGTAATTTCTTGATTAACATAAATCGACTCAATGTATAATCACGTTCTTATCCGGTTTATCGCAGGAACGGAGCAAATGTCAAAGGATACTTTTGCTGGGCTCTGTTCGATGACTTTGAATGGGGTATAGGGTTGTCTCAGCAAGTTGGACTCTACTACATTGATTTCGATGACAACTACAAGCGCTACCCCAAGCAATCTGCTAAGTGGTTCCGTGATTTCAACCACAACAGTGCTTCAATTAGTAGATCGACTTAGTTACATAATCTCTCATTCTGGTTTTATGCAGTACATACTTCATATTTTTCTATAATCAAGACTCTCACGTGTGTGACTTTAAACAATTTATGTATGCTACGAAGAATTTTCTGTTCGATTTGTGGTATCCATCTGTTATCGTGGTAAGAATACTTGTGTAGGACAGTTTAGGTTAGGTTACACTTCATAAATATAAAAATGTAAATAAATCCAAATTGAGTTTTCAATTTTGTTTCGCAATTTAATTAGTACTGCAAAGAGGTCACACTGAGTTTTTCAGTGTTTTCAAACCTGAGTTCAAACTAGAGAGAGCTCAGATGTTCACTAATTTTTCCTTCTGGAATATAAGGCTCGAAAAATTCAATTTACTGCTTGAACGAACAGAAAAGTTCAATTTACACATGCACTATATGCAATCACATCTCGGTTTCACTACTGGAAGAATCTTCGAAAAGACCAGCATTGCTTGCCTGTTCGGCTCTATAAATTTTCTGTGTCCCCTGTAGGCAAGGTGACCCTGTTAGTTTCATTACTTTACACATTGAAATGCTTGCCTGCATTGCTTGGCCCACGTTCCACCCATGTGAGTACAATACAAAGACATAACCCTAGCTTAGAGACACAAAGTAGTCAATGGCAACTAGAGCTGAAGACTTGTATGTATGGGTTGTAGCTCATGTTCACTTGTCCATGGAGGTATTCGGGTTGAGACTCTCGAACCTTGGGGATGATGTCATCATATTTAGGGACTAAACCGGTGAGACATCTGGTTCTGACTGACATATTTATCTCTAGCCGGAGACCGAGTGCAAAGTAAAGCTCTTCAATCCAAATTCTCTATGGAAGTAGATTCTAAGTTCTCAAACTGGTGATCACAAAGCTGCCTGACTAAAGCGAATGTGGAAATGACGATTACCTAACATTCAATACATATATGAAACTAAGAAGGGTAGCATGGGTGAGATAAATGAAATTCCCAACAAGGAAATGGAGAGAAAGATACAAGATTAGGGTTTAGGATTTAGGGTTTAGCAAAATGGGTTTTAATGATTAAAATTGAGAAGCACCCTCCTGATATCACCTAGAAAGTAATCTGCACTTTTCGCCTGCATCTTGCACATGATGCACCAATGTGGCAAAAACAACAATCTGATCTCCTTCTGTCTAGGAAATTTTCATCCTATCTTTTCCCCTTCTATTCTACATAGCGGCACAGGCCGAGTAAATATGAGCTAACATTCCTTATGTGAATGCGGGCGTGCCAATTTGCGATCAAGCTCGGTCGGTTGTGTAGAATAGATGTGGTGGTGTCGAATGCGCTGCTGACTTTTGTACTTAAGCGACTATGGCAGAGGATGGAACATGTCTCGGTCTTGGATTTTATAACCTGAAGAAAATGTCACCTTGTTCACTACGAAGTTCAGAATCTCCTGCAACAAGTACTGCCACTTCGACTATATTCGTGAGACTATAGGTGCGCAAAATCAGTATTAGGTTGTAAGGTCACATGCATTCAAAGGAGATATGCATTTCATTAATGTGGTTCAGCCATCTGGATGTTGAACTGCAAAATGCACATGAGAGTAACGAATTATAGAACACTTCACTATGCTGGGAAGTGAATGAAGTAACCTCATTATGCAAAGGAATTGAAAACTCTTCGCCAATCGAGACTTGAATAGATACCAACTGAAGGTTCTCCTGAATCGTTTGGTTCTACGGCTCCATTATTGTTTACTTATTCAAACTGAAGATGTCGTCGGTTGTCAAAACAATGATGTTTACTTATCCAAACTGAAGGTGTGTACAATAGTTAGTAATTTTCTTAGGGGCATGAGAAAGATTTCGCGTAGAGCGTTTTGAGTTGTTTGTTGAGTTGAAGGGGGGGCCTCTCATGTTGCAGTAACCTCTTTTATTTATAGGGATGGTTTTGAAGAATAATCAGGTTTGCTGAGGTAAAGTCTTTATAGGACTCTGTCACTGGCCAATTACCTGAATAATTTCTTTATCCCCTTTTATCCCTTCCTTAGTCACCTTTATCCATTCTCTCAACATCTTTGATTCAAACCAGGATTATGAACTCTTAGTCTTTTTGTGAGATTAATTCATCTTTATCTGATCAAAACGAATTCTGATCTTTAGAATAATTCGCATCCAAGCAAAGACCATCCTAATCCTTGACAATTTTAGTCCACTAAAGACTCGATCGAGCCACATCTAAACTTAATCTATTTACAATCCCTCTTCCATGAGGACTCAGTCGAATCAGTCCTTTCGTAGGCTAAAAGCTCATTGGCCTGAGGGATCATTACTGGGCCGATGATTATGACTTTTTAACTTGGGTTATCTCGTTCTCAGCCCATGCTGTTATTTTAAGCCTAAACGTAAATTACAAATTCTAAGAATTATTCAGACATGAAAATTTATGTGTCCGATTCAAACAATAGAATTTAAATTAAAGAGATTTTAATTGCATTGAATGGTAAACTTTTGTCGTTTTGTCCTATTTTTTTTCTTTTTTTTTTTTTTGTCGAACTTTTGTCCTTTCGAATCCATGAAAATTAGTACTTCTCTATCTAAAATAGCATAATAGATTTAGCCAAATAAGGAAACTCAAAAATTCTAAAAAATAGAATTTCATCATTTTAAAATTTCATTACACTCTATTTGGATGAGGAAATTTAAAATTATTAAGGAATTTTAAAATAACGAAAATTGAAATGACAGAATTTTATTTTTTGGTTAACCTAAAAGAACAATTGAATTTGAATACAGAATTTGTTATTTTTAGACTCTTACTCATAGAAATTTGGAAATGACACATATTTACATGAAATTCAAACTTGGGAATTGAAAGTCTTAAATTCCAAGTTTTATTTTCACGCGGAAATTCTAAATTTTTATGTTTATGAATTCAAACAGGAAAATTGGTGAATATTAATTTATAAATTCTACCTTTTAACAAAATTCTAAATTTATTTTCCTTATCCAAACATAGTGGTATAATTTTCAATTTCATTACTCAAATGCAGTCATTCATAAAAATATATAAAAAAAATTGTGTTACTCTAATTTGATATTCTTTGACAGAAAGAAACGAAACTTGGGGTATTTTGTGGTGAATTTTCAACGTGACCATCACACTGCCTTTGATGCGGTAAAGATTAATTGCCAACTATTCATGTATAGTTTAGCGATAGGAAGACAGCAACCCACTGTTTTCTACTCCTCTTCAAAGCCCTTGATTTGTTTACATTTGGGAGAGGTTGTTTAAGAGCTCTTTTCACCAGTGCTTTGTGGCATGGTAAGCCCTCTCTTCAAAGCTCAAGGCAGCAACCTGGTTCGATGTCTACACTGTCTTCATAGAGAATATTATAGTATATTTCTTTCCCACAAATCTCGTCAAATCCGATGCTGCTGCATTCTGGTGGTACACGATTGAAGTTGAAAGTGATTCCGATGAAGAAAGGGGTGATTCCGATGGAGAAAGGGTTAATCTGGTTGCAAATGATGGCGATATTATTGTTGTTACAGCAATCACCAAAAACAGAATTGTAATACTATAATTTGTAACTTCTAACAAGCTGATTCAGAATTATTATTATTATCAGCATACTAATGCCCATGCATTTCTCATCTTTTGTTTTTTTTTTTTTTGAACAAACGATATTATCTACGCTAAAGGGAGGAGGGTGGGCTTAGCCTCAATGAGCTAGCAATAATGTGGTTCAAATTCGTCTTTTGCGAGAATCGAACCTAAAACCTCTCACTTATAAATAAAGAGGAATACCACTAGATTGTAGTACTAGTGGCCACTAAACTCACTTATCGAACTCTGTTAAAGGTTCCACTAATCTCATAAACCCTGAACTGAACCTCTGTTATAGATTCTTCAATCTCATAAACCCCGTGGATAAGTTCATTGTTGTATATAACAAATGTTCATATCGGGTAGAATAGACTTATTGATTTTTCTGGTTTGAATTGTAATATTTTTCATATCCCGAAAGCCTTATGGGAAGGCATATTTATACATAATACAAAGAAAGCTTCGGATGCAACATCACACATGCGCATGCAATTCCTTTCCCTGCTGTCCATGAGTCAGCAACAAAGAAAGCTGAAAGCTTTACACCCTTGCTGTCCTTTACTGTCTGTAAACCCATGTGCTTTGAGTTGTATGCTGGTTGTGCTGTGATGTCTGTCTGTACACCCATGTGCAGATTCCAATACTCCCCCTCAAGCTGGATCCAGTAGGTTGATGGATCCAAGCTTGGAGAGGAGTCTTTGAAACTGTTGAGAAGCCAGAGGTTTGGTGAATATATCAGCCAGTTGATCGAGGCTTTTTACATAATGTGTCTGAATCACCTGCGACTGTACTTGTTCACGGACATAATGACAGTCGACTTCAATATGCTTCGTCCTCTCGTGAAAGACGGGGTTTGATGCTATGTGCATGGCAGCCTGGTTGTCACAGAATAAGGTCATTGGTTGAGCTGTGAACACACCTAAGTCACATAAAAGTCCTTTTAGCCATATCAGCTCACACGCGGTTGAGGCCATTGCACGATATTCAGCTTCGGCACTTGATCTTGCGATGACAGTTTGTTTCTTGCTCTTCCACGTGACCAGGTTTCCACCAACAAAAGTACAATAACCAGTGGTGGACTTGCGATCGATTGCGTTTCCTGCCCAATCAGCATCACAGTACCCCATGATTTGAGTGTTGTCATTCTTTGCCATGAGGATGCCACGACCAACAGACCCTTTTAAGTAACGTAAGATTCTTTTGACAAGGTTCAGATGCTCGATGGTGGGAGAGTGCATGAACTGACTGGCAATACTTACTGAATGTGAGATGTCTGGTCTGGTGATCGTGAGGTAGATCAGCTTGCCGACAAGCCTCTGATATAAGCTGATATCCGAGAGTGGCGTGCCTCCCAAGTCAAGCTTGAGCTTGCTATCAAGAGGGGTATGTGCAGGCTTGGCATCACTCATATTTGCATCTTTAAGTAGGTCCATGACGTACTTTCGTTGATTAAGAAATAGTCCCTTGTAAGAAGATGCCATTTCGATTCCAAGAAAATACTTCAATACCCCAAGATCTTTAACCGCAAATTGTTGTTGAAGTGATTGTTTGAGTGTGGTGATTTCAGCAGCATTATCACCTGTAATTATTAAGTCATCCACATATATCAACACAACTAATTTGCTTGCAGCTCTTGTGCGAACAAATAATGATGAATCTGCATTACTCCTTTTGAAACCAATGCTATGAAGAACGGTACTTAGTTTTGCATACCAAGCACGTGGTGATTGCTTCAGCCCATAAATTGACTTATGTAACTTACACACCAAATTAGGCTCTTGGCTTTGAGGGTGTCCTGGTGGCAATCTCATATAGACTTCTTCTTCAAGATCACCATGTAGAAAGGCGTTCTTCACGTCCATTTGATACATAGACCAACCTTTGTTGACGGCAACAGACAATAGAACCCTTACTGAGTTCATTTTTGCGACAGGAGCAAATGTTTCCTTGTAATCCACCTCAAATGTTTGAGTGAATCCTCGAGCCACCAGCCTGGCTTTATGCCTCTCAATCGAACCATCAGAATTAAACTTGATCTTATAGATCCACTTACAGCCTACTGCCTTTTTTCCTTGTGGAAGTTTGGTGATGCTCCAGGTTTTGTGTTGGTCTAGTGCTTTGAGTTCTTCTCTCATTGCTTCTTTCCACACAACTTGATTATTAGCCTCATAAAAGTTTTGAGGCTCACTGTGACTTGAAATGTTGTTAAGAAATGCAGCATGAGATGGAGTTACCTTTTGATACGACACGCAATTTGAAATTGGATGCCTCGGTTTATATGTGACAAAATCTTGAAACCTTGTGGGAGGTTGTCTATCACGCCGAGGATTGCGTCGAGGTACTAGGAGGTTTGTCTCATCCTCATTCAAATTGTCATCCACTCCTTGAGGATTTTCTATGTTGCCGTTGTCATCATCATGCACCGAGTCATCATCATGCACAGAATTATCAGGATGAGTACCTTCATTATTGACTTCAATGGGAGGTGTAGAAGTACAGATTCTTGGTAGAGGAATTAGGTCTAAGATGCACTCCCCCTGACTTGTGGCTTCATGTGATTTGCTGAAAAAAGGGTTAGCTTCATGGAATCGTACATCTTTAGATACAATTATTTTTCTTAGTTGAGGATCATAGCACTTATATCCTTTTTGTGTTGATGAATAACCAAGAAAAATACATTTGAGAGCTCTAGGGTCCAACTTATCTCGATGGTGTGACTGTATATGAACAAAACAGACACAGCCAAAGACTCTAAGATGTGAAAGGTCGATTTTTCTTCCTTTCATGACTTCAAGTGGAGATTTAAAACCCAAGACTCGGCTAGGAAGTCTATTGATGATGTACACAGCCGCCATGACTCCTTGTGACCAAAATCTCTTTGGTACGTTCATTTGTAACATTAATGCTCTCGTTTTTTCCAGAATGTCACGATTTTTCCTTTCAGCTACACCATTTTGTTGAGGTGTGCCGACACAACTTGTTTGATGCATGATACCATGCTTGCTCAAATATAATGACATGATATGGGACATATATTCGGTGCCATTGTCAGATCTTAAGGTTTGAATTTGAGAGGAAAAATGGTTCTTAACAAGATTGTGAAAATCCTTAAAAACTTCAATCACTTCACTCTTAGACTTTAAAAGGTACAACCATGTGGCTCTAGAGAAATCATCAACAAAAGTTACATAATACTTATAACCATCAAAAGATTCAAACGTTGGTCCCCATACATCTGAGTGAACTAGTTCGAAAACTTTACTAGTCCTAGATAAGGATGATGTAAAAGGCAATCTGGTGGCTTTAGACAAATGACATGTTTCACACGAAATTAAATCATTACCTAAGTTTGGAAACAAGGAAGACAAAACAGGTTGGGAAGGATGAGCTAAACGTTGATGCCATAATTGACTATCTTGGGATGGACTGGACTTGGCTTGAAATCCTCTGGGACTGTTTTTTGATATGTAATAGAGGCCATCAAGGTAAAACCCTTCACCAATCGTCTTCTTGGTGAGGCAATCCTGAAAAATGACATTGTGAGGAGAGAAAATGGCCAAACAATTTAAGGTATTGGTGATTTTTCCCACAGATAGAAGTTGAAATGGAAAAGAAGGAACAAATAAGGCTACTGACTCAATTTTGTCCGATATTAAGTTGACATTTCCCTTCCCTAAAACCTTAGAACTCTCACCATTGGCAGTTGAGACTTGACACGGTTTTGAAAATTTTTCAAACTTGTGAAACTTAGAAACATGGTTGGTCATATGATCTGAGGCACCCGAATCAACAATCCACAAATCATGCATCATATTTACATTAAGAGCAGTTTTAAAAGCAGTCATGATACCTTGCATGTCATCTTGGGCCATGTGTTGTGTTTCTGTCAGAAATCCAGCAAACTTGCCTAGCAAAGCTGTTGAACTTCCATCTTCAAAGCCGACTGTTTGGTCACTCTTAATCCTTTCTTTCTTGCTTTGAAGATACACTGCAAACTCATTTATGAGTGCAGCTGGATTTGCAGTGAAGCTCTTGAGTGCATCAGACCTATGAGAGGTTGAGGTAGTTGCATTGTTGGCTCTATGTGGTGCACGGTTCAGTCTTTGTGAGCCCTTGTTATCCTTCATGAACTCTGGCTTTAATTCTGGATGTAAAATCCAGCATGTCTCCTTAACGTGACCAGTATAGTTGCAGTGTTGGCACTTTAAGTGTGGATTCTTCACTTTGTATTTTCTTTCGTTGGCTAGATAAGCCCTTGCTTCAGTTACACTGGTCTTTGTGCCAGTGTTCATGACTTTCCTTCGTACTTCTTCACGTTGGATTGTTGCACATATGCTGGTGAAGGAAGGTAGTTCGGGGTTCATGAGTATGTGGCTTCGTAGGTCTTCGTATCCTGGATCGAGACTTGACAAGAGTTGGAATATCTTGTCTTCTTCTGCCCTTTTCAGTAGTAAAGACGCCTCAGTTGTGTGAGGCCGATACATTTCCAGCTCATTCCACATGCTCTTCATGCTGCCTAAAAGTTGAACAAAGGGCTTTCCTTCTTGTTGTATGTTGGAAATGTTCTTCTTCAATTGAAACACACGTGCAGCATTGTTCTGGCTGCCATACATTTCCTTGACTGTCTGCCAAAGTTTGAATGATGATTCAGAATAACTGAATATTTCAGCTAGTTTACGTTCCATGGAATTTAGGAGCTATGACATAACTAGCTGATCCTTGCAAAGCCAGATTTCATAAGTTGGTGAAGAAACATCAGGAACTTCGATGCTTCCATTTATGAACCCTAGCTTGGACCTTCCACCTAGGGCAAGACTCACTGCTCTCGACCAAGGTAAGTAATTAAACTCATTTAACAAGACTGAGCTTAATCTTTGATTTGGATTGACATCCACCTCAGACATGGTTGAGGAGGAAGATATCTGGGAATCTCCAAACAAATAAGAATTCTCTTCCGCCATATAAAGAAAGATTTTTTTTTTTTTTTTTTTTTTTTTTTTAATCAGAAATCTTTGGATGAAATCTGCAGCTTCCTCTCACGGAAAAACACTTTTCTTCTCCACCAGAAGCACTTTCTTCCTCCCTGCTATAAAACCCATACCGCCAAATCCATTTCTTTCACTCACAGAGTGTCAGGGAAAAAAAAAAAACACAGAGGGAAAAAAAAATCACCGACGAATTCACCGGGAAAGGCTCGATCGGGCAGGTGTGCCAGATGATCGGAGCCGTCGTCGATGTGAGGTTGAGGAGGGACTTCCCCCGATCTTGACGGTGCTTGAGGTGCTGGAGGGTAAACTGGAATGTCAATGGTGTCTGGACAACTCGATCCGGTTGGTGCTCGAGGTGGCTCAGGAAATGGTTCTAGGCGGTGGAGCAGCTCCCCCAAGAGGAAGTGCAGCAGCTACTGCAAGCATGAGGAGAAGGAGGACGACGAGCGGTGGTGCTTCCGGAGGTGCAGCAGGGACTATGCTCCAGTTTTTATTGTCTTCTCTTCGGCCTCGGCCTTTGACATCGTCAAGCTTCTTGAGAAGCAGTCGGAACTGAGCAGCTTCACACCAACTACCTCAAGGAGACCAAGCTCGGCGACGAGATCAACAAGCGCAGCACCATTACAGTGTTGGCAGTGGACAACGGGGGCATGTACCATCCGGATCCGTCATGGATAAGATGATGCAGAAGCAGGTTATTTTTCCTGCTCTGATACCATATTGATTTTTCTGGTTTGAATTGTAATATTTTTCATATCCCGAAAGCCTTATGGGAAGGCATATTTATACATAATACAAAGAAAGCTTCGGATGCAACATCACACATGCGCATGCAATTCCTTTCCCTGCTGTCCATGAGTCAGCAACAAAGAAAGCTGAAAGCTTTACACCCTTGCTGTCCTTTACTGTCTGTAAACCCATGTGCTTTGAGTTGTATGCTGGTTGTGCTGTGATGTCTGTCTGTACACCCATGTGCAGATTCCAATAAGACTTAAAAATCAACGAATCGGGTTCATTAATTAACACAATAAACCACTAATCAAGTTTTACATTAATACTAACTTTACATATTGGAAAAGCGATTCACATTGGGTGGGATCTTGGAAAAAGTTATTCCTAGGACGATAACTGAAAAAAGTTGAGGTTCTACCATAAAACCAAATGGCAATATGGAACTAGCTCAACTCACTTGCTTGTGCAAAGTCCCTCTTTTCGCGGGATTATACTCTCACGAATTACCTGCGAGAGAAATTCTGAAGTACACCCAACTATAATACACACATTGGTGATATACCCAGTGCATCATCAAATTGTGCATGGATTAACTTGTCAAAACATTAACAAAACGTAACGTGAGTGCATTTCAACACTCCCCCTTAACGTAACGTAAGTTCAACACTCCCCCTTAATGTCGTTGTGTTCATTTCCCTTGATCTTCATTCTTCTTAGCTTCAAGGTGCTAACATCGGATTTACACAATTGTCTTCACTTCTTGCTGCCTTTTTTTCAGTTTTCTTCCTTCCTTCTTATCAACCAATTCCCTTCAAGTGCAAACTTTAACATTTATTAGCTGAATTAGAGCTCATTTCGGTGCCATTTGCATGTCCAATTCAGGTTAAGGTAGTGGCTTAGCCAGAATTTTGAGTTCGATTCCTATAAATTCGAAGAAAACTCCCACAATTAATGAACCAGAAAATTTGAGTCCAATATAGAGTTCCTAATGTTTCTCTAATGGCACTAGAAAATGCCTGTACTGTGTTTACACATGCACTCGGGCACAGGATATGCAATCACATCTCGGTTTCTCCTGTAACCCCTTGGCTCCAGCTGCCCCTGAGACTTCCTATGCAACCCTCTCATGATGCTTCCAAACTCTGCATCACTGATGGAGTTGTCTTCGAAAAGAGGCAGCATTGATCGCTTGTTCGGCTTTATAAACTTTCTGTGTCCTACGTAGGCACGGTGACCCTGCCAAGTCAAAAATACAAATTGAAATCGAGAACATTTGATCAAACGTAATGATTTAAAGTTAATTTTACACAGAACTATCAGAATAAAGAAAATTTTGAGTGCTTACCTGCATTGCTCGGCCCATGTTTCCACCATGCGATGGCACAAAGACATCGCTGCTCAGAGACACAGTGTAGTCAATGGCAGCCAAAGCCGAAGCCTTGTTCATGTATGGAGAGAGTTCTCCATCTCGCGCCAACATCTCCTTTGTCACCAAATTTGGAAACTCGTCCACAAGTGGCTGCAGAGCCCTGCTGCCTCCAAATGCCTCGCCTCCTGCGCTGTATATCCGAGCACCTCTTGGTGCGCCTAAAGCTTTCAAAAACCTGCATTAAACATCCAACTTCAACAATGGTCCAAAAATAAAACTAGGAAATTACAACTCTGCATTTCTACTCCTATATATACCTTGCTATTTCTAAAGCATTTAGGGGGCAAAGTCCAGCAAGTTTCCGCTGGGTGTAGCTCATGTTTAACCGTCCAGTGAGGTATTCGGGTTGAGACTCCCGAACATTGGTGATCACATCATCATATTCGGGGCCTAAACCAGTGAGGCATCCAGTTCTGACCCACACATCCTTCTCTAGCCGGAGATGGAGTGCAATGTAAGGACCCTCAATCCACATTCTCTTTGTAAGTCGATTTCCAAGTTCTCGAATTGGTGCTGCAAACCTTAATGCATGAAAAGCTACCTGAAATGTAAACACAACATGGGATCAATGACAACATGAACTTACATTGTGTACAAATATCTGATGACGGTGGTTAAGTTCGTAATGTACCTTACACCGAAGCTTCTGCAGATCAGGGGGAAGATTCTTTGAGAGCTTAGAATCCAACCCTTTTAACACAAGAAGGCCTTCTCTCTTCAGCTGCATAAACATCAAAAACAAAGTTTGAGGAAAATTATTTTCTTTCTTAGTTCAATTCATTTCTCAACCCGAAAACTGGAAACAGACATTTCATACTCGCAAACTAAAATTAATATGAGAAATATTTCCGTACTTGATTATAGAATCTGCTATGGATCCACTGTGGAGTAATGTCGTGCGGAATCTTGTTTTCGATTGTCTGTCTTGACATCAAATGTGTGGAGGGAAGAGACGATACAATTCGTACATCAGCTTGTAAAGTCCTTTTGAAATGTGCCACATCGAAAATGTCCGAGAACTCACTGCAAATTCAATAAAAACAAACCGATCAGCACAAGCATTCGATAGAATCAAACCCTATTAAAATACTAGTAGATCATTCCAAAGCCGCTTGTTTTATGCTTATTTTTTATGCGAAAACGATGACTTTCTTGCTAAACACGAAGAATCGAACAAAATCCATGTCCTATTTTGGCACCAGAATCTAGAAATTATGTTTTTACATAACCAAATTGACCAAAAAGGATCAAGAACAACATCAAAACATGATAAAAAAATAAAAAACACAAATGGCAAACCTTTCGTCTCCCCAAATCAGATTGATCTGCAATACTGGAACAACCAATGCAGCTCCAAGAATTCTTGCAATGACGACAGCATCAACAATCTGATTCCTCTGCTGGTTCAAACCTCCTGACGCCACCACCACCAAGAACCTCCTTTTCTCCTCAGAAATCCTGGGAGAGATTCTCCGATACCCAAGGCTGAAATCCAAGCAGGGCCGGTAATTTTCACCGCTGGGCTGCTGCCAGAACTCCCTCTCCACCTCCGAAAGGTTCCCAAAAGCCCTGTGAGCCGGCAGCGGTACCATTGCACTGGTTGACAGGCTCGGCCGGTCATTATCTTCCTCCCCATTGGTGGCGGAAACTGGAGAAGTGGGAGAAGGAGTTGGAGAGGAGAAATGGGAACAGGGGAGGAGAGGAGGGTATGAGGGGACGAGGGTGAGAAAGGAAATTCCCAAGAAAGTGATGGAAAATAGGAAGGAGAGGTAGAAGATTGGGACGGCTAATGGGTGCTTGCTGTTGCTGCAGAGCTTCGGGTTTCGGAGGCGGAGGGTTTTCGGGGAGAAGAGGAAGGCGGTGAGCGGAGTGAATGGAAGTAGGTGGAAGAATGGCGGCGGCGGCGGTGGGTTTGTGGTGAATGTGGAGGCCTTCAAGTTTCTTGCTTTCGCCATGGAAATTACAGAGTGGTGCTTCTCTGTAATTGGGGTTTTGGAAGAAGCTCTGTTTTCTGTAAATTTTGGGTTTTTAGAGAGAGAGAGAGAGAGAGAGAGGGAAAGCGAGGAGTTTGAAAGATTGTAAGAGAAGAAATGAAAGAAAGCACAGAGAAGCTTGTTGTGCAAGGCTATACAGTTCTTGATTCTTGAACCTTCGTAAATGTCCGATTTGTCCTTGGTTTATTGCAAAATTAGCTCAGTAAAATGAACCTTCGAGAGGGTTTTATGGTAATTGTACAACAACCATGCAGTCGACGGTTATTCCGTTTGGTTTTCCCGGGAAAATAAAAAGCAGGTTAGCTCAAAAGCGCTTCTTGTAATAGTAGTTTTGCTGACACTTGGGCTGTTGGCAAAAGCAAAACTGTGATTTAGGTTAGTAGTTATCCATGTTTTCCGAGTGTTATTAACTACAAATTATGTATTCGACTTTTGGAGAGATGTTAACAAGAGATGATTTAAATGCATTTTAATTTATGCTTTGTTTGGCAAGTGAGAAAAAAAGAAAAGGAGAAAGAAAAACACAAAGATGGTTTTGATGGAATAGAATGAGTGACTAGAAAGCCAACATATGGTAAATGGAATCAAGGGCGACTCAGAGTTTCTAATTTATTAATATTGTGGTAAGGAATTCGAATATAGGAACAAATGCTTTCAATTACTTAAATTGCAAATTCTTTACTCCTTTAGCAAAATTTTAGATTAAAGAGTTCTGTACAAAGGTTAAAGTTTCACAAATTCTCATGTATGTCCTATTTCTTTCTTTTTATATATAGAAATATGCTAGGCAGACTCGTCTTAAAAGTGAATCTCAAGCAACTTATTAGACGCGTGTTCTTTCTATCAGCAATTAATATTCATCTTTAGGTCGCCCTAAAATGCTCTCTTGATATAAGAAAAATTAGTGTGTCTCGTGTCCTAAACTACCACCACCGTTATTTGGGATTGGTGTGATGTCATTCTTGTCATTGATTTCCTCAACTCAACTCTCATGCCTAGTATCATGACTCAGATACAATTTAAAGTTCTTGTAAATGGCAAGAGGAAGAAGGAAGGAAGGAAAAGGAGAATAAAGCAAATATAAAAATAAAAACCAGCTATCTCACCTACCCTCTCTTCTGATCATCTGAGTCCCGCAAAACTCATAGCATCGTTGGTTAACTACAAAAAAGTCACCAGCCTCAAATCAAACCCAATGAAAGAAAAGATTCTAGTTGGAGCCTTAATCCTATGAAAAATCTTTGAAAATCATAAGAATAACTCTAATTTTTTGTCAGGTAGGCTCAGGACCATTATGGTCCTTTCATAGCTCCGCCCATGTCGATGAACTTAAACAATCTTTCTCTCTCGCTCTCTTCTTCTCTACCATGTGTCATCTTTCCTGCCCAATGAACCCAGATGCAACAATTGTAAAAATTCCAGTCGGTCACCATGGATCCTAGATGATGAAAATTGTTGAACATCCGTACCAACACTTAAGATCATAGTAGACATCAATTCTTAATTTCATGGGTCTTTCTTGTTGCTCCCTTTATTTTTCTTGATAAAGAAAGTTGGATTAGGGATTGAATGTCCATGGTCGGCCATTAGAGGACCAACATTTGCAGAGATTGAACGTTTTAGGTGGTGGATGCAGATTCTCACAGACAATTAAAATAAAAAATTGTACATTTCCATCAAGAAGCAAGTTCAAAAATTAAATTCCTTATTTCTTTGTAGAATCTATAGACGTCGTATTGGAATGGCAGAGAAGAAAAGAGAGAGATTGTTTGAGTTCATCTGTTGGCGAGAAGAGAGGTTAGAAGAGTGAGAACAAGTTTAACATATATATATTTTTTTAATTTTAACGAGCCCAAACACGAATGTTAATTGCTAAGGTAGAAAGAACATGCTTCCAGTGAGTCGCTAGAGACTCACTTTTTAGACGAATTTACCTAGTATATGTCATATATTTAGTGCGAAGTACTTTTGTTGCTTTATATGATTCTTCATAAGGATCACATGTCACTCATTTCCATTATCTTTAATGCCCAACGTTTTTTTATTTCTAACTTTAAGATGTGTCATTGGCAATTTGGAAAGTTCATAGTTAAATTGATCCAAATATTACACAAGCATACAAAAAGTTACAATATCAAAAACTTGAAATTCTTTTAATTATAAATTACCGACATTCGCCTAACAGACTAACATGTGATATTGACAATCATTCACACGCGTAAACAATTATTGGTCAAAATCATTACTCCAATGTTCATAATTTTTTTTTTTAGTACATCAATATTTTTACACTAAGGGAATGAGACGTTCGGTTAAGCCACACTATGGGCAGCCTAATTTAGTATCGAATTCGTCATTCATGAGATTCGAACCTAAGGACCTCTCACTCTAAGCGAAGAGTAATACCACCAGACCGTAGTACTCATAATTCTTTTTAAAATTACAAACTACTGACAGTCTCACAACTTGTCATTGGTTAACTATTCACACCCGCATGAGCAACGGTGACACCACAACTTTGGGTTGGTCAGTTTGGGTAAATTCGCACAAACAATGATTGGCTATCCAAAGATGAGTAGGAAGTCCTGCTCAAAATTCTTCGTGTTTAAATCATAGAGCTTTGTGCTTATGATTAGAACCATTCATATAATGAATCATACTGTAAAAATCATTTATGTAAAAAACGAATTAAAACTAAAATCGTCTAGTTAATTTATTCTAATAAATACAGTTCATAATATTTTTATTAATTCCGTTTATATGTTTTTATACTGAGACTAACTGGCTTTAGTTTTAATTGATAAAGCATCTTCGTAAAAGCATCTTCGTAGAATTATTTATAATATCAACCGTTTAAAGTTTTACAAATCACGCGAACAGATTCGGGTTGCCGGGATGCAGCAAATAAAATCGCACGCAAACCGATTCTGGTTGCCGGGATTCAACAAATAAATTCGCACGCAGAGTCAGAACGATCCATTGAACAAGAACTTTATCACTAGGAGACACTAAGAGAGCGCGTCACTGAGTCGGCTCAGCCCAGCACAGCAGAGATGGCAAAGCAAGAACCAGACTCCGTTGTCTCTGATCTCATCAGCTTCCTAAACGCCGCCCCCACCGCCTTCCACGCCGTCGGTAAAAACCCAAATCCCCTTTTTTGCTTAATTTCAATCCAAAGTTCGTTGCTTTTGGTAATTGTTTGTTATCTGGTTCGATTTCTTCTGCAGACGAGGCGAAGAAGCAGCTACGAAGCGCGGGGTACGAGCAAGTTTTGGAGAGGGAGGATTGGAAATTGGAAGCTGGAAGCTGGTAAAAAGTATTTCTTTACCAGGAATTACTCCACCATTGTTGCTTTCGCAATCGGTAAAAAGTACGCTCAGTTTTTTTCATTGTTTAGCGCTTTTAATTCGAGCCTGCTTGTTTGTTTTTATTGATTTAAGCTTCCGTTTGATGTCGAAAAATTCATGGGAGAAGTGATGGAGTTGAAAGTTTTGATCTTTTCGGGTTTAATTATTCGGAAAGCTAAAATGTGTATGAGGTATGTTTGTGTATAGGTATGTTGCTGGAAACGGATTTCATATTGTTGGTGCTCATACTGATAGTCCTTGTCTCAAATTGAAACCGGTTTCCAAGGTATTGTCCCGATTTGTTTGAATTTGAATTTGATTGTTACAAAAAGGAGCTGATAAGCCTGAAATGATAACAATTAACAAATGGATACGGTGTCGAAAAATTTGAACGGTTTTGGAATATGGACGGCTTGTGCAGGTTGCTAAAGGCGGGTTCTTGGAAGTGGGTGTCCAAACTTATGGTGGTGGCTTGTGGCATACATGGTTCGACCGTGACTTGACGATTGCAGGAAGGGTGATAGTGGCAGAAGAAAAGGATGGCTCTGTTTCGTATTCGCATAAACTTGTTCGAATTGAGGAGCCCATAATGCGGATCCCTACTCTGGCAATTCACTTAGACAGGTAATCACTCTATGATGTATGACTGATACTGAAATTAATATGCATTAGTGATTCTTTTTCTTTAGCTAAATTATTTCTGCTATCTCACTTTCAAGTATATTTTGATCGTCCTTTGGCAGGGATGTTAAAGATGCATTCAAGGTGAATACACAGACGCATCTTCTTCCCATCTTGGCAACGGCAGTCAAGGTAATCTTGGAATCACATCATATATGCTGTTATACCCATGCTCATTAGATCTAACAAGGATGGTATTTAGTATCTGAAAGTGGAGTAACTACTGAATTTTCTTGCATAATTTATCATAGAATAGTCAATTTTCGTTCCTTCCTATTCACTTGTGCTTTCTTTTACCAAAAAAAAACTGTTTTTGTAGGCCGAGCTCGAAAAAGTGGTTGCTGAAGATGGTGAGGCTAACAGCGATGCTCAGACTGATGGAAAGAAATCCAATGAGAAAACAACCTCAAATGCCTCGAAGCATCACTCACTTCTACTACAGGTCAATAATTCTTGAACCTAAGCTTTCTGTTTGACCTTGGAGAATCAGTTGATCGTTTGGTTGATTTCATATTACATGAATGAACTAGCGGATGATAAGACAACTATTACTCGTTTAGATGGGTTCAACTTTAGTTATGCTTTTGTGGTGATTATATTGATTTTCTCTTTCTTTCTTCCAGCTACTTGCAGATCAGCTTGGATGTGAACCGGAACATATATCTGATTTTGAATTGCAAGTATGTGATACTCAACCAAGCATAGTAGCTGGTGCCGCAAAAGAATTTCTTTTCTCAGGAAGGCTTGATAATCTTTGCATGTCATTTTGCTCTCTAAAGGTAAGAAACTTTTGTAAAGTTTGTTGAGGCTATCTCTTTCTGTCAAGATTCCAGTTGTAGGCTAGTTGTGTTCTCTGCAGTATACCACCCGTATCCTTTCGTGTATTTCCTTTTCGTTTGGTATTACGTTAAAGTATGTTGTTGCAATATCGAGCAGATGATTCTTATTTCTTACTCTATTGTTTACTTCCAGGCATTGATAGACGCAACATCTTCTGATAGCAACCTTGAAGATGAGTCTGGTGTTAGAATGGTGGCTTTGTTTGATCATGAGGAGGTCGGATCTGATTCAGCCCAGGGCGCTGGGTCTCCAGCCATGTTGAATACTCTTTCACGAATTACAAGTTCCTTCACCACAGATTCTAAGGTAGTGACTCTTTGATGTCAAATTGTATGGTATTGTCCCTATTGGGTTTGGTAACTACAGTTTTTCTTTAATAGTCTGGACTACTTAGTAGTGCGGAAAATAAACGGTCTGGAATGTATTGAAGAAATACTAGCTTACTTGTCAATCTAATGGATATAAAGCCGGACTATTGAAGACTTACCCTGGTAACTATGTTTTCATCGGGAAAGCTTGTTTTTTATACACTGCACTGATTAATTTTTTTTCCCCTCTTTTCCCAAGCTGCTCGAGAAAGCTATTCAGAGGAGCTTTCTTGTATCTGCTGACATGGCACATGCCTTACATCCTAATTATATGGTATGTTTGTTCAATATGTACTAATAATTTTTTCAGTGCTGTTACTTTTGCTCAATATTAACCGAGGGATCTAATTCAGGACAAACACGAAGAGAATCACCAACCCAAGTTGCATGGGGGCCTTGTGATCAAACACAATGCAAATCAACGCTACGCAACCAATGCCTTCACTGCATTAATATTCAGGGAGATAGCAAGGAATCACAGCCTTCCTGTCCAGGTCAGCCTCTCCCTACGATTTGTATTCTAGCTGTGAAAGTTAAATAACTGAAACCGAGCACACTTTCTGTTAATGTCAAGCTACGGCGGGAGAGTTGATGTGATAAAATAATTTGATTAATATCATAGAGTTTGCTTCAAATGCAGGACTTTGTGGTTCGTAATGACATGGCATGCGGTTCGACCATCGGTCCCATTCTTGCAAGTGGAGTGGGAATACGAACCGTTGATGTAGGTGCACCGCAGCTGTCGATGCATAGCATACGAGAAATGTGTGCTGTTGATGATGTGACGCATTCATACGAGCATTTCAAAGCCTTCTTCCAGGAGTTCACTCATCTGGATGCAAAGATTAAAGTGGACGCGTAGGTCTATGGTCCTCCATTCTTCGTCGTACTTGGAAGTTCATATGAGGAGTTTGCTAGTTGCTCGTGGCGTCTTTGCGCTAGACACGGATGGAATCGTAGTAGTTTAATTAATAGTACTAAGCACCATCGGTGTGTAAAGATGGTGTAGCAATGTATCATGCAGTGCTGGACTTATTGGCATTAGGCCAAAGTCACGCATTTGACCATCACCAGGGACGCAATACCGGCCGTATTGCAAGTTTAACCAATAACATGATGCGATGCTATGCTATGCTATGTGATTTAACTTTCTCACGTTGCAATGATACTACCGCCACTGTCGTGTACCCGTGCCCGATGTGAGAAACCCTCTCCTCCCGCTGTGCTAGCTAGGACTTATCGGTCTACACAACACTTGAGTTCAACTTCAACCCAACACTTAATTCATCACTCCGACTTTAAGAAATTCCATTTTGTCCGGTTGAAAAATTGCGAGGAGACTCTCAAAAATGACTCTCCATAAACCATCTACCACCTCATGTTTTTGCACAATGTTTTAGAGTGCTTGTACAGGAATTAGCGTTAAACTGGGAGGTGTCAAAAAATTCATGGAGAGTTCAACTTTGAGAACGTCTCCTTCGCATTTCTCTGTCCGGTTGAGAAAAGCATTTCTCTATTTCAGCGGCAATCTTTGCAGTACAAGCAACAGCACATAGAGAAAAACATCGCATGAGAAAATTGAGGTAGGACTGCAGCAAAGTAATGAACAAAACTAAACTGCCACTAAAATTCATAATTCTTATTTCACAAGTTACTCCTCTCAATAAGCTCTCAAGAGTTGACAGCAGCCGGTACTATCAATTTGAAATTCAACAAAAACATGAGCAGAATCGGTGGATTCAATTGTATGTCAGAAAACAAATGAACAAAAAAAGAACTAGGACTTTTTGGATAAATTATCCAAGCTAAAGGCAAAGGGACCATGTTCTACGACGAGAGCACTTTATGAACCTCGGAAGTGACCTCTTGAGGAGGTTTCTCCGCTAGAAGATTGGCAACAATGCCTTTCTGGGAATAATACCCAATAACCTGCACATCAAAATAACGAACCCCGTTACAGAAAATAATGAGAAGCAAAACAAAAACATACGAAACATGAAATGGTGTAATAAACAAGCAAGTTGAATAAAATATCCAACACTAAAAATAAAAAAACAGCGATGGGGAGGATTTTGCACCGGAACAAATAATATAACAATTTGCAGAAGTATCAGTTAAGAAACAATGGCTAAAATATCTCTGCACAACCATGAGACATTTCAAGCACATACTGCCTCAGGCCTTTAGATTATCACAGACAACTTGCTATGGTTCTACGAGAGAACATACAAGTATAAAAAAGACACCTCAAAAAGAAAACACACATAATTATTGCCTCCCCAAATGTAAGGAAGAAGCCATACCGGTTCAGTTTGCTTGTGAAATGCTTCCAGCCTTGACTTGAGAACTGCTGCAGTATCATCCTTACGTTGAATCAAAGGTTCTCCAGTTACCTTGAACAAAACAAGAAGCAAGGGAAGCATATGCTTATTCAGCACAACTTTTCCAAAGAGTATAATTGAAGCTCATGCAGAGTACGATACAAACAAATTAACATAACACTAGCTACTAATATTTTTAAATCACTTGATTTTTACATCCAACATTATGCTGTTTTCCTTTTTAGCCAAATATCCTTGCCCGTCTCTCTTTTAATATTTTTGGATGCACAATGTTTTTCTAAGACCAAAAGGAAAGATATTGCCCCCTTACATCATCAACACCAGGAGCCTTGGGTGGCGCAAATTTCGTGTGGTAGGATCTACCACTGGATGGGTGTATCCAGCGACCAGTAATCCTCTCTTCCAAGATTGCATCATCAACTGCAAAGTTAAGCACCTTATCAATCTTAGCTCCCTGCTTTTTCAGCATCTCATCTAGCTGCATTCAAAGAAATATAACCTTACTTTAGAGCACAAGGGCACACAAACACAAGATACTTTAGAACATATACCGACCGTAACATATACACAGATGCCAAAGAATGCAGACCTTCTCTGCTTGGACCACAGTCCTTGGAAATCCATCAAGAATGAAACCTTTCTGACATGAAGGCTTCTTCATTGCTTCATCTATGATGCCAACAACCAAGTCATCGGAAACAAGCTCTCCCTGAATAGAGTGACATAACACCATATCAGAAATTTATTGTGTGATATAAGAAGTTAAGAACACAGTCCAAAGAAAAAAATTCATGGTAAAACAACATATAAAAAGGAGTCACCTTATCCATAGCCTCTTTAGCTTTAACCCCAAGAGGAGTCTTAGCAGAAACAGCGGCTCTCAACATATCACCAGTAGCCAAGTGGCACAAGCAATAGTCATCCTTAATTATAGGTGATTGGGTACCTTTCCCTGATCCGGGTGGGCCTGTACCAAACAAATTGTACGATTACACACATGAAAACATTCAAGAAAAGAAAGGAAGAAGAATTCCTTCAATAGAAATACTGCTAACTGTGAGAACATTCTTCAAGCATCAACCAAATTGGTCCTTCATGCATCATAACCGAAAGAAGCAACAAAGGAAAGACATCCAAAACTCATAGTTTTTCCCATCTTCCTTCTCAGCAAAGGTGGGGATAAAATCTCAATCTAGAACATATATATTGACACACACAGGGATACCTACATGAGTATGCAATGTATTAACAGGTGGCATGCCGGCATGCCAGAATTCGCCAGCATGACATCCCTTGGAAACGAATGTCTCAGCATTTCGCTGCATAATATAGAATACAATGGCAAGAGAGAAAGAAACGGATACGAATTGAAAATTGAGCACCCTATCCTATTACAAAAAAACAAAACAATCCGAATCAAACTATCAAATATCCTGAAACCCCAATCGATATTTGGTTTATTAGCACGAGTGCAAAAGGGAAATAACCAAATCAATCAAGCCATTTTCAGCAACCTTATCTTCTTCATTAGTTATTTTCTATCTGTTTCAAACTTGACAGGATTTTCCTACATTTTCTCACTAACCAATCAGTCAGGATTGAGAACCGAAATCGGAACAATAAGTCACACATCAATTAGCAAAAACAAAAAAAGCACCAAACTTTGAATCTACAAACGCATGCAATTCTCGGATCTGGGTTGTTCTTAAATATCAAAACTTGACCCGAAATTGAGAGCCAGAAGAACAAAAAATAAGAGCTTTAATGGAGAATAGAGAGTCACCGATGAGAATGAGGCGCTTGTCGGGCTTGGTGGAGCATTTCATGCGGCGGAGGAGCTCGGTCATGAGATCGACGGAGGGCACATCTTCCAGGTTCGCTACTACCGCGGAGCTGCCCGCCATGGCTGATTGTTTCTCTGTGGTTTTAGGGTAGGGTTTTCTCTCTCTAGATTTACGGTAAGAGTGCGCACAGAGAGAGAGAGAGGGGTTGGAGGGGTTGGGTTGTGTGTTTAAGGTGCGGGGTGGGTGGTGGTTGTACTTTGTTCGGACTTCGGACCCTCCAATGCTTCAAACTCAAGCGGCCGTTTTACCTACCCAGCTCTGTTGAATTCCCTTTTTACCCCTGTCCCTTGGATCTGCTTTGAAATAAATATTAATTTTCCTTTTTTTTTCCTTTATGATTTTGATAATGAAATATAAGAAATTCTGAATGAGCAAATGGCCCCAAACTACGTCATCTTATTAGATGTCGTCATTCGCTGTAATTTAGTGGCTCTCAGTTACAAATGCAGATAAATATTAATATACATGAATAAGATAACCTTGAAAATAAAAGAGCAAATGGATATGAATTTGGAATAAGAAATTCTAAATGGGTAGGTAGACATTAGTGTAATAAGGAGTCAAAAGGACAAAAGCAAAGTCAAATTATGATTTGCTTAATTAGCTTAGTAAAATATAGAGAAAAAGTCAAAAATTCTGAATGAGAAAATAGCATTGCGGCTAAATACACGATGAGTCATCTTGATACAATATTACATATCGTTATATACGGAAATTCAGTAACCAAGAAAGTAAAGTCAAATTATGATTTGCTTAATTAGCTTAGTAAAATATGGAGAAAATGTCAAAATTTGAAAAAACAGAGAGGGAAAATGTTAAAAAAAGAATAAAAAATAGTGAAGAATTTTGATTTTAACACTTGACTTATTTAAAAGAAACTGAATCAATGACAAGGAATTGCAAATATTGAAACATAAACAGCACCTTGAGAAACACAGTTAGAGTCATGCATTCACCAAACAAAACCATGTGAAATCAATTCCATCGGTTGCTCGTCTGCTCTTCCTAGCTCGTCTAGCTGCTGAACTTCCGGCGGAGTTCCAGTAGCAGCTAGGAATCGAGCTTTCAAGCTTTGCTTCTCGCACTGAATAAATCGCATGATAAGCACTAAGCATATAACCATAAACACAAACAGCTTTATATAACAAAATCATTGTCAAAAACCTACATTCAACTGCAATTTCTATTGACTGCACATCTAGATCTTTGAATTCAGAGACATAGAATCCGCAAAAACACCGTCATTCATATTCAATCAACTTAAGATAAGAGTGCAACTAGAAAGGTTACTACTACATAGAGAACCTTCGAACATGGTTTACGCTGTTAATATAAAAACCTACTAAGGAAACTGTAGACATCATCAAAACAACATAATGGCAGCAAGCCGGGATATCCACAAGCCCCTTGAGCACCAAGAACAACGTTAGTTGTAATTTAGTCGCTGTCTTCACTTTTGGATTTCTTCTTCTTCTTCTTCTTGACATCGCTGGGAGCCTGTAGATCGTCTCCATTCTCCTGTTTGCTCTTCTTCTTCTTCTTCTTGGCCGTTCCATCCTCCTCGGCATGTCCATTATTCGCATCCTCCATGGTTTGATCCTCCTGATCCAATTTTCTCTTGTCCTTCTTCTTCTTCTTCTTTTCAGATTTACCCTCAGCGGCATCTCCATTTGCAGTGGCAGCTGGTTCATCCACAGCCATAGCATCACCATTATCTACAGATTTTGATTTCTTTTTCTTGCTTTTCTTCCCGGAAGCTTCTTCTGTTTCCATCTCTGTATCTATTACATACAAGTAAACAATCAAAGTTACACGCCTGAAAGCAAGTCTACCAACATTTTACGTCAAATCAAAGGTTGATCCCAGTTCTCATACAATATAATTTGACAGATTCATGACCAAAAATACGATATATTCCTATGGTTGTATTGATGTCCTGTAAAAACTCTTAAGACCATATTCTCTTAGTTACACACCTTTGCTTTGAGTACTCTCAATTGCAGATTTCATGACATCAATGTTTTTGCGAGGTGCAACACCCTTGTCATAAAAGTCAAGTCGCTCCTCAACTTGTTCACGAAGTTTCTCCCCAAAAGCAGTAGTGCTACTATCTGAACCACAGAAGATTGCAACAAAACTATTTATGCAGGAAAAACCATGCTGCGCAAGAAAAGAAAAGTTAGACAACCAATACTGTATGAGGAAGGCTCAAAGTCACCTGCAAAGCAATCAATGCGAGAAGCAATAGAGCACTTGTTTGCAAGATAACGAGCCATTCGGCCCTTGTTCCGTGCAGATGCTCGACCAATAAAAGATGAATGGAATATCAGTCCATATTTGGGTGTGTTTCCCCTGGTTTTTAGTGCCCTGAGGAGAAGAACAAAAGAGTCAACCAAAGGGCTTAAAATGAATCCGGAGGACATTTTTACTTGTTTCTTGTCATACAGGACCAACTTTTACGTAACATCTTGAGGGAAAGTGAGTGTAAAACTACCTGAAGAGAGCCTTCTCCGCACCTAGGATCTGAAGGGTAGAAGAAGGGCATTTAGCCAAATTTGTAAGACTACCAGCATGAGAAATCAAACGCGCTCCAACTACTTCACCAATTAAAGAAGCCAAATTGGGAGCAATGTCGTTCATTTTAGAAACCAGATAGTCATAAAGCCTTTTCCTGTACTCGGCTAGGTCCATCACCTTCTGTGCAAATTGCTGAACGTTCATCAAGTCAAGTGGAGACAAATCTTGCCCTGTGAAAAAATTAAAACAAACATAACAATGAGGAAAATGAATGAATTGATAGAGAAATGGATAAATGAAAGGCACATATTATGGAATCCTACCCATGGATGCTTTGGCTGCTTCTATAATCTCCTTGGCCTTATCTTCGTCTCCAACAAGGTCAGTTAAATCTGATAGATTGTCTTCAGACAGTGTTGACTTGTCTTTAATATATTTTGACACTTTGGCATAGAGATAATTGTCATTGACGATCTTCACCAATTCAGGAAAATGCCAAGAGTACCATTCTCTGCAGAGAAGGGATACACAAAAATATTATATCTTCAGTAAAATCCCAATTCAAATTACCGAACTTCGAATATGAAGGTGCACAAATGCCAGTATCATACCTGACTCTCATGGAGAAGGAATTGATATCCTTATCAAGGGTATCCAGAAGGAAGATTGCTTGAATCACCATATTGTCAACTCGGTTGACATTGAACTTGACCTTGGCCCTGCTGTAACTGTGCCCTAGACCAAGCTGGGCTTTCTCTAAGTCTCCAGGCTAGGGTAAGGAAAGAACGAAAATCAAAAATTGAAAGATACAAATTCTAAAGGCAATGTCTTTACATCATAAACCCACAAAATATAGCAAACAAGAACACCTATGAATTTATTATACAACAAAATAGGATTTGTTGAATTCAAACCTTTAGACTCTTGAGAAGAGTTGTAAAATGTAGTCGGACGCCACGAATCAACTCAAGGACAAACTCATTACTTTGGCATGGAATTTTAGTCTCTTCAAATATGTGTGACCCGATCTTAGGTTCGGAAACTCCCAAACTGAACTTTGGCTTCTTACCTTCCTTGACTGTTGGGAGATTTTTTTCCAAAAATTTTCTTAGTTCATCAGTCATAACCCCTGAAACGCAACCACAACAAATAAGCAAAACCCTTTGTGTTGAAGGAACCTCACCAAACCAAATTAAAAGAATAAACTTCATTTAAACACACCAAGCAATTCAAGAGAGGCAACACTATACTTCACCTATCAACATTAGTAAATTGCATAATCTACTAACCCACTTGAAATTCCACATATACATTACGAGACACAAGCAAGTTTTCCGGAGCATAAGGGAGAAGGGAACAAATTGAACTTGGAGACCTTAACACAACTAGGCAGCTCAACAACGCTCCAATATCTTATATTTTTGCAAGTTTTCATGTAAACGCAGGAAACTGGTTTAATTGGGTCAAAATTTTCGTCATTTCTCAATAATCGATAGAGAAAACAGTAGATAATTGAATGCCAGCCCAATACATGCATAAATTACTTTCCTTCAATTTCCCATCAACCGAACAGAAAAACAATCACACAAACAGAACAATGTTCAAACTTAATATTCAAACAGAACCAAAGTCAATAAAAAATCCCAATCATTGTAATCAATACAAACATAATCAAATTAAAAACCCCAAAAGAAACAAGCTTTCATTATTTACCTTCAGAGACTGAGTTGCATTGGTTAAGGGCGTCGAGGGCCGACTCGAATGGATCGAAAGCTGTGAGCTGGACCACCTTCCCGAACCGGTTGATATCCGAAATGGAGCTCCGGACCGCCTCGGTGTTCTGCCCGATTTGGTCGATGCCATGAGCGAGGAACAGAGAGTAGCCTGAAGCTGATTCGTAGAGCAGGTAGAGCGCCATCAAGAACGCGAAACAGCGGCGTTCAGGGCTTCGTCTTTGTCCGTGGAACCCTCACTTTCTCTCTCTAGAACCGTCAGAATCGGCGGTGGAGAGAGGGGAGGAGAGCTGAAATTCGTGGGGGTTAGGGTTTAGGGTTTTTTCAGCAAGGAAGAAGTGGGTTTGGGTTATGTAGGTGGCGATAGGTCGTTTCGGTCCGCTCGATGTGTATACTGGGTTTAATGCTTGGTGAATCTAACGGTCGTGATGTGTGGGTCCCGAGTAGTGAGCTTGGAGGTGTGTGTAGGGTGGCGAAGATTATTTGGTTATGTTTGGATAGCCACATATTTCAGGATTATTTGGGAATTGGGGTTGCTTTAGGACTGGTTTGGTATTGCTGTGCTTTGAAAAAAAGCTGCTTCTGCTTTGCTGTGAGAATAAGCAGCTGTGAAATAAAGCAGCAGAGTGTTTGGTAAACCTTTTTGTAAAAGTGCTTTTGAAAAAAAAAAGCAGTATTATAGTGTTTGGTAAACTTTTATGTAAAACAGATGTGAAAAAAAGCCAGTTTTTCAAAGCTGGGTTTTGCAGCTTCTTGTTTTTGGCTTTTTTTCATCCAAAATTGTGAAAAAAAGCTGAAGCTGAATGTTTACCAAACACAAAAACAGCTCCCAACTTTTTTTGATACCAGCTTTTTTCAGAATCACCTCAGTACCAAACCAAGCCTTAGATAATTTGAGGATATCTATGTTCCGGTTTAATAATGGTACGATATGGTTTTTTTTATTGTTTTTTCAAAGTAATTTGTGGGTGGCAATTTTAGATAACGACGGGATCACGTGATTTGAATTTGAAATCAAATAAAATTAGTGGATTTGAACTAACCACAAACTAAATCTTTCATGATTCAGATGGATCAAATTTCAATCGAAAGATAAATCATTTTCAATCGTACGTGCATAATTTCAAATGACTTGCTAAACTCATTAGTTAAATAATGTAAATCAACTCGATTACATATTTGACTGTATAAACTAATTAATTTAACTTTATCAAGTACCTCTTTGCTCTTTTTTTGTTTTTTGTTTTTATCTTAAATAATCAAGTAATTAATTATTACAAAACCGAAACAGTATTGACATTCTCCCTAAATCTTCAAACCGAGCAAAACGAAACTACTCACTAACAGTTTGGTTTGATTTAGTTTCATCTCTAATTTTAGTTCAAACAAACTAAATCGTACCACCATTTACAGTTTATTAACATAACTATAACTTAAATGTTAGATCGATCTGAAATGGACGAAGCCACCCTATGTTAAATTGATTTTTCACTTTTAAGATCAGCTCACTACAAAATCATTATTTTCGTTTTCTACACACCAATCTTCCTCACTCATTTTTCTCCTCCTCTCATTTCTCCTCACACCAAAGGGTTGCCCACTCGCAAGATGTCGTTCAGTCGTTGACAATGGCGCCCACCGACGAACGACATGTCATCTCATTTGTCATGCAGCAAAGCATAAGGAGAAGAAGACCATTGCTTTAACAAATCTTTTACCTTTTTACTTCTTAATCCAATGCTTTGTTTAGTTTGCTTAAAACCAAGGCAATAAGCTTCACCATTTTTACTAAGCCGCCATGGAAGCTTGTATTCAACCTCCACTCCAAAACAGTCACTAATACAAAAACACACTTGCGCGACGGAGCAAATTACGTTGCGCAAGGACATTTTGCGCAACGTTGACAACAAAGTGTCACACAAGGACATTTTGCGCGATAGGACTCTGCACGACGAATCATTCTGTTGTGCAAAACAGTTTTGTGCGACGAAGCATTCCATCGAGCAAAACTGTTTAGTGTAACAAAGGTGTACTTTTGTCGCGCAATGTTGGGAAAACAATAAAAGCCTTGATTTGGTGCTAGAAAATTGCGCGACAGACTAACCGTGTCATGCAAATGACCGTTGCGCAACGTTTTGGTTCACTGTTACGCAAAGACCATTTCACGATGACAACAACGACAACATCGCTGACTAACAGTTATCATCTTTGATAGAAATTGGTGAAGAAACACTCTGGGTACTAATGTTGTCCAAGAACTGTTTGAAGTAATCCTAAAATCGAAATACAAATAGAGTCAATTTCAATTGAGCTTGGTGATCTGCCGTGATATAATGCACCGGAAGAGGCAAACGAAGATGAGGACGAATGGGAATCCAAAATGATAGTAGTGAGGATAGCTATAGTTATTATTGTAGTTCGGATGAGGATTAATGTAAACTTGTAAAATTGAATGTTATATATATTTATTAAGTAGCTTTAAATTTATTATTGTAGTTCGGATAGGGTTTTTGTTAGAAAATATATTATTGTGCCAAAAAATTGCCCGACGGACCAAATACGTCGCACAAAGGGTTTTTGCACGACGTACCAACCCGTGCATCATGCAAAAGGGTGTTTGTGGGACGAACAACTGTATTGCGCAATGGATAAATGTATCACACAAAATCGGAGTTACAATAACCGTTAAATCGTGATTTTTCATTTATAACCGTCGAAAAATTTTGTCCGGTTAGCTAATATCTGAATGTTTGTTTTTTGCGATTTTTGGCGTATGTGATCTCTAAGTATATACAAACAATTTTGATGGTTGGATCGTTGAAACTTCGAAGAATACGTATCCCATCATAACAATAGATTCACTAACACTTAGTGTGAAACCCCGTTCCTGATTTATCATATTTTGTATTATTGGACTTATGAAATTACCAAATTACCCTTGAGTTGACTTTCGTTGACCGTCTCGTCGAAATGCGTATTATTAATTTTCTTAGTTTATTCTTATTGTACTTATCGCCATAAACGTGTAGGTGCAAACAGATTCGAAATTGGATTTGTAACGAAGATTCTACTTACGAAACGACGAATGTTTTCGGATATTAGCGAACCAAGGGGACCCATATGGGATTCATGTTCCCTTAACCTTTACCCTATCCAGATTACCCTCTCCCCTTTTTAGATTTTCTTATCTCTCTCTCTCCCCATCACTTTCTCTCATTCCCTTTAACTCTCCCCGAGCTCTCTATTCTCTACAACTTTCACTTTCCTCCCCAAGCTCAACAACAATCACCACAACCTTCACAATCTAGACGTGGTGACCTTGAAACCTTAGGTAATAACTATGGAACTCCCACAATGACGAGGTCACTGTTCATCACATCTCCCAACGAACTCCAACGTGTTTCGTGACCTTTCCGACATTGGCAAGCTCCTATAAACCTTTTGGCGTGTGTTTTAAGGCTAGATCAAAGATTGTTTTAAGTTGTACACACTTGTTAAACGCAAAAATAGCTTGAAGTCAGCTTTTCCTAGATTCCAGCAAAAACTCATAACTTCCAGGCCATTTCCGGCCAAACCATGACGAATTAGCCATCATGCAATGTATCATTCTTGTCATCTCGTTGAGAACCACAACTTTTGTTTTTGAATCACTCAAATTGGTTGAGTATTGAAGAAGTTATGAGCTTTTGAAGGTTTGCCTAGTTCTCGACCGAAATCGAGTCAACCCGACCTGGCACCCTTAAACCTGGATCCAAGCCCAACTTGTTACCCCGCCTAACTATGCTACTTGGCCCAAACCCATAACCTTTGGCCCAAGCCCAACTACCTAACCCAGCCCAAAAACAGGCCCAACCCAAAAACCAAGCCCATACCCAAAACCCAGATCCGACCCGACCCGACCGAATCCCAGGTTCCAGGTCAGCGCATGGGCGTCTGTCTTGGCCGGCGCGTGGAGCACATAAGCCTCCATCGGAGGAACTGTGCTCTACAGCCATACACGCCGATAACTTTTCCGACCAACTTTCTGGTGACCTAACTCAGCATGCGGAGCCGCGTGCGGTGGCACGTGACCTTCTAGGCCGCGATGCGTGGGGGTACCCAAGGTTCCCCCTTAGGTTTTTCAACGTTTTGAATCCGTTTATGATGTCCGTTTTCTGAAATTCAACTGTTTTAGTAAAGTTTTATTAATTGGTCCCTTTATGTGCTTAGGTGTGTTTGTTAGTGGTGTTTTCGTCCTCCCTAGTTCGCATGGTTCTTTGACGATAGAGTATCTGTGAGTGAACCCCTTTTAAAATGCATGATTTTATTATTAGAAATGCATACATGAAAGCGTGATTTTATGACTACGTTTTATGAAACCTTTATGAGTAAATCAGATTTACGCTTTTATGATATTTCATGCTTTATCGAATAACTGTTTACTGAGATATTTATTATATAATGTTTGTGCTATTAAGCTCCAATGAGATATATTTTGAAAAGATTATGTTCATGATTTTATGTGCTTACCTAGTGGTTATTCATACTATGTGCCTACAGGCGAATGATATTTATATATGGCTTCGGTCGGAAGATATTTATATATGGCTTCGATCAGGTGACGTAGTGGCTTCGGTTGGAAGATATTTATATATGGCTTCGATCGGGTGATGTAGTGGTTTCGGTCTTTATGATATCACTACTAAGCACATTATATATGATATATGTTTTATGAAAGGTTTTATAGCATGCTAGGGTTTTTGGAAAACCTATTACTTATTATACTATTAAGTTTTCTAAAATAGGGGTTAGTACGTTGAAGAATAAATGTTTTAGTATTATTTATATGTAACTTGGTTCACTTATGTTTTGTTTTGAGCCCCCTCAGGACCTATGAATGAGGCATACGATCTGAGCTACGAGTGTCACATCCCGGGCCCACTCCACCATGGTAGCACGATATTGTCCGCTTTGTGCCCTAACCACACTCTCACGGTTTTGTTTCTGGGAACTCACACGAGAACTTCCCAGTGGGTCACCCATCATGGGAGTGCTCTTGTGTGCTACTCGCTTAACTTCGAAGTTTTCATGGAATCCGAATCCAGTGAGCTCCCAAAAGGTCTCGTGTTAGGTAGGGATGGGAATATACATATAAGGATCAATCCCCTAGGCGATGTGGGATCTTACAATCCACCCCCCCTTAGGTATCGTTTGGTATGCAAACAGGACGGGACGGAACGAAATGGGACTGGACATGACGGAACGGAACGGAACGGAGCGGGAGCAAAGATGCCCTCGGATGGAAACAAGGAGGAAGAAGAAGGAGACGGAGAGGTTATAATTTTGTGTTCCATAGATGTGGAACAAGTCGTTCCAAGGGGGTGAGGTGGAATGAAAATTCACCCAAAACTCGTTCCGTGGAACAACTCGTTCCACCCGTTTTAGGCGCACCAAACGTGGGACGGAACACCTTGTCACACTCTGTTCCGTCCCGTCCCACGTACCAAACGGTACCTTAGGGACCCGACGTCCTCGTTGGCACACCACAGCTAGGGTTAGGCTCTGATACCAAATTATCACATCCCCGCCTGGGGTCCACCACATCTCGGGCCCGCTTCACCATCGTAGCATGATATTGTCTGCTTTGGGCCTCAACCACGCCCTCACACTTTTGTTTCTGGGAACTAACACGAAAACTTTCCAGTGGGTCACCCATCATGGGAGTGTTCTCGCGTGCTACTCGCTTAACTTCGAAGTTCTCATGGAACCCAAAGCCAGTGAGCTCCCAAAAGGCCTCGTGCTAAGTAAGGATGATAATATACATATAAGGATCACTCTCCTGGGCGATGTGAGATCTTACAATGAGACATTCCCATATCAGTGAACTTGTGTCCTCTACTCCGCGTTGGACATCTCTTGTAATAACACCTTCTATTTTACCTTCCACTTGTATTCTAAATTAGTAGTATGCTCTGAACATGTCATGCATTATCATTATTATTTTGTTGGCAGTTGAATATTATTATATTATCTTGTAAGGTTTGTATTTGAATATTACATTACATAGTTACGTGCAAAATTTTTATGCATCTTTCACATGTTCTCGACATATGCATTCATTAAATGGTTTGTGTCACTCTCGGGTGTCGGCTAGCATGTGGCCATCCCGTTGTCCTTTAAACATCAGGATCGGGGTGTGTCACTTAGAGTTTATTTATACTTTCATTAGTATCACATAAGATTTTGTGGTATCCACTAGTGTAAATATTTTAAATTGAAGATCGAATTCATTCATTGTATTCATATAGGGTCAAAGAATGTAGCTGTAAAAAATCATCAAAATCGGAGTTAAAATAACCGTTAAATCGTGATTTTCCGTTTTTAACCATCGAAAAGTTTTGTCCCATTACTTGATCTATGAATGTTTGTTTTTTGCGATTTTTGGCATACGCTATGTTGAAGTATATACAAACAAGTTTGTTGGTTGGATCGTTGAAACTAGTTTTGAAGAATGCGTATCCCATCAAAACAATAGATTCACTAACACTTAAAGTTTATTTATACTTTCATTAAGTATAACATAAGATTTTGTGGTATCCACTAGTATACATATTTTAAATTGAAGATCGAATTCATATATGGTCAAGGAGTGTAGCTGTAAAAAATCATTAAAATCAGAGTTAAAATAACCATTAAATTGTGATTTTTTGTTTATAACATTTGAGAAATTGAATGATATATATATTTATTAAGTAGCTTTAAATTTATTATTGTAGTTCGGATCTGGTTTTTGTTAGAAAAATATATTATTGTGGGTTTTATGGTAAAAAAAATTGAATTTGAAGGAAGTAAAGTCACATTTTCAGTAAATTTTATAATAATTTTTTATCTCAAAAATATAACTTGTGCGACGCCACAATGGAGTCGTTGTGCAAAAACCAATAACACGATGTCATAATGTATACATACGTTATGCAATTTGTTAAAATTTTGACGATGCAATTGAAAAAAGTAGGCGTTTTTTTTTTAAATTTTCCCAAATTACTCTTTGTAATTGGACAAAATGAGGGTGCAATTGGAAAACAATCCAGACGGCAGCCACTCGATCTCTCTCTTCTCTCTCTCTCACTCATGCAACGAGTCCATCAGAAAAAACTAAGCGAAATCACAAGGTTATTTAATTACTTATTCAACCGTATATCACTTCCTGAGGAGTTGAATTCTCCACCTCTAGCTACTAAATAATTATGTTTGTAACTTAGGTGGTGGAAGGACTTGGACGTGCCAAAGAAGCTACCTTTTGTAAGAGACAGATTGGTTGAGGTCTACTTCTGCTGGAGTTTGTCAGTCTACTTTCAGCCTCAATATTCCTTTGCTAGGAGGACATTGTGCGAAGTTGGAGAAGGATTATTTCCCTTCTTTTTTTTTTTTTTTTTCCTCTCATTTCATCATTTCCTATTTGAACGGTCACAGTTAAATTACGTCAATATCTTATATTCATTTTTTTAGAAAGAGAAAAACAAAATAAAGAATGGAAGAAGAGATGATGGAAATGAATGGAAAAAGGAAGAGAGAGAATCCTAATCCTACAAAGTTACTGCTATTACATCCATTATCGATGACGTTTATGATGCATATGGAACATAAGAAGAACTAGCTCTTTACTGGAGCTATTGAGAGGTATGAATACATCATTAGTTAAACTTCTCTTATATATAAACTATCTTACCTTACATCACCATCCAATCAAAAGGGAAAAACTAACCTAATTACGCACGATTGGTTTATATTATCACTTGATCAGGTGGGATGTCTCAACCATGGATCAACTACTAAAGTATATGAAAATCTGCTATCAGACGTTGCTGAATATATACAATAAAATTCATGAAAAGCTTGCGCACGAGAAAAAATTATATCGTATCCACCATGCAAGAGAAGCAGTACCATCCTCAAGACATGCTTAGTTTTGAGTCTAAAGTTGTCACAGGACCAGAAAAACGTGCTGCAAATACCTCACAATATGTATTGTATGGAAGCAAATAATTATTTAAATATATAAATATGAATTAACAGTAGAAATGATTTAGATGAAAAGACAAGTTCGGGGGTCTCTCTCTCACTTCGTCTCGCTCTTCTCTCCTACTCCGTTAGACGAAGACAAAGACGAAGGAAGACAGCAGCCACTACCCAACCATCTGCTCCTCCTCCGCTCCAACCTCCTTCGGAATTCCTCGCCGTTTCCTCAATTCCGAAGGTCCCTTCACATCTCTCTCTCTCTCTCTCTCTCTCTCTCTCTCTCTCAATGTTTTGCTTTTTGCTTTAATCGTTCGACATATGATAATTAGTGGGTTGTTTGGCGAAAAGGGTAGCAGAGAAAGCAAATGGAATGGTTGCAAATCTGTGATTTTTTTAATTGGTGGGTTGTTTTTTGTTGGTGAGACCTTAGAGTTTTGATTTTGGTAGAGTGGGTGATTTTTGTGATTTGGGGAAGCGGGTAATGGTGGGTTTGTTGTTAGGGTGAGATTTGTGAGCTGGGATTTGGTAATCTGAGTGAGTTGGGGTGGTTTTGGGGGGTTTCTGGGATGGTGTGTTTGGGGGTGAGGTACCATTTGGATCTGAGACTTGTAAAAGGCAAGTGAGAGAAATGGAGAGAAAGGGTTGGGAATTCAGTTTGTCTCTGGTTGATCTTGGTAGCTCATTCACTATGGATGACAATGGTGATTGCTAATATGGAAGGTCTGTACTTGTTTGTTGTCTTCAGCTAGCTTGACTTTTGCTGATTTTCCTTTTTCTCATTCTTTTTCCTTTATAATTTGTTATCTTTTCTAGTACAAAAAATTTAATACATTTATTTATTTTCTTGATATTATGAATTTCTGGAAATAGTTTGCTGTAAAATTTATGGAGTAGTAGAATTTGGTATGCTCATTTAAACTTAGTCGCTTACCTTGTACTGGGACTTGAAAGCCATTTATGAATCTTGAATACAAGAGTGTTTACTTAAGCCTTCAATTTGCTTTGATAACTATTAAATGTAATGAAGTGGAAGCTGAACTTTACTGTGATAAAGCTTGAAGAATCGTACTATTTTACGGCTTGTATTGGTGTTTCGGTTGCTACAATTGATATTAAGTGCCATTATTTGATTTTGCAGTTATGGCATTTTGATGTGTGATTTCTGTGTAAAACCTCTATCTATTTTGTAAGTCTTATGAATCAATAAGACTTTGAGGGTAGTAGTTGCCTTCCGTAGTTAATGAAGTGCTGTACCCACAGAACTTTATGATTGTAAACCTGAATTCAATCATATGTTTCTGCTTGTGATCAATTGTGAGGCTTGAGTTTTGCTTTGCCCATCAAGTCCCACAAATTTGTGAAATTTGTATCTCTATGGATTATATGTTTTTTCTGCATAATGGTTTTATGTGTCGTTCTGGATATTCTAGAATGGCGTGCTCTTCAAAATTCAAACTTTATGGTCTGATAGGTTACGACTTTCTAGTGTGTTTATGGCTTGTGGTGCGCTGTTGCTTTCATTCTTTTCCTAAGTATTGTTTGTCCTAGTGTAGTTATACTCATTCCATTTGCTTTAATACATAGGTTTTTGATTGTTATGCATATGAAAGAATGTAGTTATCAGCTTAGCGCCGTGGTGGAGCCTAGGCCATGGGCAGGTCATAGGGGGCACGATATGCATAATAGCTAGTATATATTCATATTTCTTAGTATATATGTGTGGATGTATATAAGGAAACTAAATGAACCTAGTTTGCACGGCATGAAACTATACATGTGTGTATTTTTATATTTATTGTTTCAGCTATTTCAAGTAAAACATGTGTTTGGAGTTGATCAACCAAAACTACTTTTGAATTAGTATTGTTTCTACCTTTGCAATACTGCTTTATATATATGTGAACAAATGCAATAAAGGATATGATGTTACTTTGGTTGCTAATTGATTAGTTTCAAATGCAAGAAATGATTAGTTTTTAATGTTATATTTTTATGGTTCAAAAATTGTATAGATGTCACAGTTGATCACTCGTCGTCGGGGTGTGACCAATGCGCCTCCTACATTTTCAGCACCTACTGCTTTAGCCGTGAGTGCTCCATTGATTGGGGAGCCTACATCCCTTATTGAGGCTACTCCTAGGGCATCCCAGGTGCCTGCATCATCGACGTCATCAGTGTCGATTCAGCCGCTCAGTGCACAGCGGCCTCACCGGCGCCGCCACCATCCGAAGCCTTCTGATCACACTTCCTCGACATCCACAATCGAGGGTGGGGGCTCCCAGCCAGGTAGTTTTTTCTAATTCTCACTACGTTGTATTTTTTTCATTTTAAAACTATTATTTTTATGATTGTGAAAATTTGTTGCATTGTGAAAATGTGATGTGGGTGTGAATTAATGTTATTTTACTATTTTCAGGTTTTAGGAAATGATATACTATTAAGGGAGGTTTTGCCGAATTTTATGTAGAAATTTAAGATTAGGGTTTTCACCATTTAAGTTATTTTGGGCAGCTGAAAAAAACACTAAGGGGCCTAATCGAATGTTGAAGCCGATACACAACGTACGTATGTCCAAAAAAATGATCAAGATTGCGTATGACTCGCGACATCGTGGAGCGGCTACCTCGCAGCAGCATAGCAGCATCTCTACCAGTTGTAGTTTCGTTCTGGATCAGAAGCTCGGTCATCATCATGGCAAGGTTGTTCGAGATATGGGGAAGGTGCGGGTTCGTGAGATGGGTGCCTCCTCTTCCAGACCGACCACAAGACAGGTCATTGCCCTGACGAAGGAAGTGGAAACCCTAAAAGCTAAGATTGCAGCCCAGGGTGATAAGCTTGCGGCCCAGGGTGAGAAGATTGCGGCCCAGGGTGAGAAGATTGCAGCCCAGGGCGAGAAGTTGAGCATGATCTTACGGGCCTTACAGATGTCCGGCCTCCAAATCCCGATGCCAGCACCTAATCTTGCTCCACCTTCAACCACCTAACCACTTCGCTCAATCGATACCCAGTAGCATGATGCATCAAACCCAGACAACTACTTGTAGTTTTTTCTTTTATGTTCGGACAGCTTATATGTACATTTTCATATATTTTATAATTAAATATTTTTATTGGTTTATTAATTATTGTTTATAATTTAATTAAATATTTATAAAAAATTAAATAAAAAATATTTTATCAAAAAAAAGAGGGGGAGGGGGGGGGCGACAACGAGAACAAGATACGTCACATGAAAATTTTTGCGTAACGTAGGTATTGTCGTCGCACAAAGACCTTTTGAGAGACGCAGGTTACGCCTTTGTCGCGCAAACTCTGCTTTCACGACCTTTGCATGACAGTTTGTGCGCGATGAAGTTTTCGTTGGATTAATTTTCAGGCGACATTTTTTTACTTTGCGCGACGAACTATGCTTTGTCGTGCAAACTATTATTTGTATTAGTGGGTATGAGTAAGGCGTTATGGGAGCAGAAGTTGGAAACTTATACAAGTTCAGGTTTCTTTCGATTAAATTTTTGCAGCGTTCAGATCGCAATCTTTGTGTATGATCAGTGAAGAATATCCGTCAACTGATGGATTTCCTCGTGAATAAGTTGAATTTGAAGCCGTCAACTATTGCGAAGCATCTAAATTGTTATTTCATTATTTTCATTTTGATGATAAAATGCTTATGTCATAAGGGTATTTCATGATACTAAAGGTGAAACCAAGAATTGGTAGGTCCGTCTGAAAGGTAAATATGAAGACGATATACAGGACTCTGTTTTTTGTCCTGGCCACTACATTTGACCATGCAGGATGCAGCTTTGTGTTCCCAAGTCTTAGCCTTATCTGATTTTGGCCAAGAAGTCTATTATGGAGGGTGGGACATAATATATATATATATATATATATATATATATATATATATATAATGTGTTTCTATCCATACAAGACTAGCTTCTTAATAGAGATTTTGCTTCACCGTTCATGAAACAGTTTAACATATTATATTATCAACAATGTTTTATGGCATGAAATTTTAGCGGTCAAGAATCAGTAAGTACAAAAAATGAGTGTAGCGGAGATGAGAATATTTCATTGGATAAGTAGGCATACGAGGAAAGACACAATTAAGAACGAAGATATCCTGGGTAAAGTAGGAGTAGCTGTGATTAATTATAAGATGAGAGAAAATCAGTTAAGATGGTTTGGACATGTGAATCAAGGATCTGCAAATGCTCTGGTTAAATGATATGATTACAAGATAGAAACTTGACCTAGGAAGACTTGGAAAGAGAATAAGAAAAGACATGGAGTACTTAAAGCTAATAGAAAACGTGGCACAAAATCGAGCGCAATGACATTCTAGGATATATACAACCAAACCCACTTAGTTTGATAAGGTTTTTTGTTATTGTTGTTGTATGAAAGATGGGACGCAACATATATATGTTCGATACATACAAGACTAGCTCCTTAACAGAGATTCTGCTTCACCATTCACGAAACAAGATAGAGTACTACTACTATCGTGTTACCCATATAGTGACCAAAGTATTAATCATGTAGTGATCATCTGTGGCGTACCCAGGGTTTTCAAATAATGAGATCATAATATTGACAAAAAAATTTTATTTGGCCATTTCGTCGAGCACCAAGTAGACACATGCCAATTCCTGTCAATATATGCCGAAAGTTTATGCCAACATATGTCGCCAACTACTATTACTTGTAGAGGCTTGTCGAGGGTGAATGTAGGATGGAGTAATGTTGAAAACTGCCAAGGTCGTTCAATTGTATTTCATACAAGAAGAGAAAAAAGGAAGACAAATACGATAGAAGAAAATAGAAGAAGTATGAAGAGGAGGTTGTAATCTAGTTTCCTTTAGTTGTCTACAAGGGTCAGATACAATATACAAACAAATATACATGGTTTTTTTTTTAAATTATTCGGATCAAAGACAACCAATGACTCAATGCTGGCTCCTTCACTGGTGATTTTCTATAGTTTAGTGTTTTACCATTTTTATGGATCTATAGTGGAAAGGGTTCTATGTAGGCATGATTACATGCGTTCAATATCGATCCTGCTGTAATGTTTAGTGCTATGTAGACAATACATGAATATCATACATTAGAAAATTACGAGATTACCATCCAAGTGGGGTCATTAGGCCATCTCCAATCGACCCCACCAAAGGGTTATAGGGCTAAAAATAGTTCGGAATGACACAAAAATCGTCTTCAACTGAGAGCTAGGCCAAATGGCTTGTGGGCCCCACTAGGCCAAAACACCCAAATTAGGTCAGCGGGTTGGGCATTTCCAGCTAGCCCTTCAGCTCAGCCCATTTGCCATCTAATGGCTACCTGGCGTTAGCATGATGCCTGCTAGCAACGGCTAGCTGAAGTCATTCTAACGTCAGGTTATCGTTGGAATTTGATATTTTTTTTAAAAAAAAAATTTTGGACAAATTTTTTTCCTATAAATACCTAAGCCATTTCTATACCATTTCTCACATACTTTTCACCATTCCATACTATCCAAAAAATTATTGAGATTATATAAAGATAAGAAATCCGGAGGCTTATTCATTTAACGACAAGTGGCACTTAAAATATGTCCAAAAATCTTATTTAAAAATGGTAGTTTAATTTAATTAACCATATTAATTCAATTAAAATAATAAATTATTGAGAGGGTTATGTTTGGCCTATGGTCCCCTCGGTTGGAGATGGTATACAATATGGTCTGATATTGTTTATTAAAATATAATTTCTTGCAAGGCTATAGGGCTAAACATGGTCCTTTGACCTTCCTTCGGTTGAAAATGGCCTTAGATGTCGTACGATGGGTATTTTTTTTTTTTCTTTTCCCACTACTACTCTATTGTTCGGTTTCATGGGAAGCCCTCATCCCACACTAACAACTTGCATAATTGATGTGGGGTTTTCATAGGTCTCGTTTGATAACTTGGACCGTACTACTATTTTAGTCAAATAAGACAAAAAGTTATCGAATAGTATTAACTAAATTAATAGGCCGTTAGTCAATTTATCTTTTCGTATTTGACCATTAGATCACCATGTTATAACACTTGTATCATTTATTAATCCTAACCTTTTAATATGAACTCATTGTCCATCTATATTATAACAGTGCTACAACGATGCCAAAAAATTCTCTCGTATTTCACCCTATATGTTAATCGAAACTACGAGAATAAATCAACTTAGCTACGTCTAGTTGCTCAAGCAGTAACTTTAACATGTTTGATTGACATAAATTTGGCACCCACCACCAGCATATGTGATATCTGCAACTACTGTTGAAGTGGATAAGGACTTTTAAATCGCTCTGCAACCAGCACAAGCAAATGCATTTTCTCCGACTTTACTTAGGACTGGTTTGGGGTTATTTAAATTTTTTTTCTAATAGTAGATTCTTAAAAAAGCTAAGACTAAATTCTGTTCGTTAAATAAAAAAATAGTATTTTTTCTTCTTCTTAAAATCATATGTTTAAAACAGCAGGAAGCATAAATAATTACACACGTACTTCTAAAAAAATGCTTCTTTTTTTTTTTTTTTTTTTTTTTGTTATATTAGAAGTAGGCAAACAATATCAAAGACTTATCTTTTTTTTACGACTGTGTATTCTCACAAGACAACAAGTACATTTAAAAATAAATAAAAAAACTACAGAAACTCCAAACTAGCCCTTAAATATACACACCACATGTTCACTTGAAAGTGCTACTCCGGAAAAGATGCAACCAATCCAATGACAGACAGTACCATTAGAGGACTGAGATTTAGTGGTTCTTGTTGTAATGACCCGGTCGATCTTGCAGGTTCATGGCACTGTCATTTATCTCGAAGATTACCTAGCAGTGTTTAAAGCTGTAAAAAGTTGTATAGGGTTGCTCATCAGTTCGAAAACGTTAATATTTCGTCAATCCGCATTCGAAGCGATCGAGATTTGAGTTTTGAGTTTTCCATTCCGATCCGGTAAAATTTGTTTAGCAGTGCTAGTATGATTGTATGCACTTATGAAATATCTCCACGAAGAAAGTTGAGATTCCATCATAAAATCAATTGGCAATATAGAGAGTAGTCCAACCTCTTATAAGCCCATGCAAGGTCTCTCATTTCATCAATGTGGGACTCATTCTCAACACCCTCCTCACGTGTGGCGAATTTTTCGAGCCAAACACGTGAACAACATAACAGAGTGACGTTGAGCACATGTGGCCGTTTGGTTCACATGTGGGACAACCTCGATTCTGAGCGTGCCTACGCATTCGTATCGATGAGAACTACGGGAATAAAATAAACGAAAAAATTCTAATACGTCAATGGACAAAAGTCAACGAAGGTCAACCTTTCCGTCATTAGGGTTATTTTCATAATTTTAACTAATAAAAGTGCAATTTTCAAAACGGGTCGTTACATCGAGGGTGGATGCAGGATAGTGTGTAGTAATGTTGAAGGTTGCCAAGACTTTTCAATTGTATTTCATACAAGAAGAGAGAAAAAAGAAGACAAATATGATAGAAGAAAATAGAAGTAAAAAAGAGATGTCGTATGATGGGGTTCTTTTCCCACTTCTACTCTATTGTTCTATTTCGTGGGGAGCCCTCATCCCAGACTAATGACTTGCACGATTGATGTGGGGTTTTCATAAGCCTCAATTTGAGCTTACTAATTATTTTAGTCGGATAAGATAAAAAGTTATTGAATAATTTTGACCAAAGTAGTAGGCCATATAATGGAATATCGGACTAATTTGAGTATTACACATATATAGTCGATTTATTTTTTTTCATATTTAACCATAAGATCACGATGTTAAAACACTTGTGTCCATATATATTATAATAGTGCTACAACGATGTCAAAAGATTCTCTCGTATTTCACCCTATATGTTAATTGAAACTACGAGAATAAATCAACTTAGTTACGTCCAGCTGCACTAGGGGTAACTAAACATGTTTGATTGACATAAATTTGGCACACACCACATCATATGTGGTATCTGCAATCCAGGGCTGTCTTTAAGATTTTGGGGGCCCTGTGCGAAATTTATAAAAGCGCCCCTCCTTAAGATAAGTCTTAAAAAATGTAGGACAATGTATTGACGCTAGAAAACAACCACTTAAATCAAAACAAAGTTTAGCACTCACTGATTGCAATTTAAAAATGTCATTAATAATAAGTAAAAAGAGCTACAAACATAACATTCACTAAATAATCAAAAGCAGTTCAATCTTAAACAACCAAAGAAGAAAACGAATTTCAAAAACTCTAACTTCAAAGTTTCACTTGAATATGTAACATTATTATATAATAATATTGAAAAAAATACCGTCTTTTATGGTGTATTATTGGCACTCAAAATATCTTATTGTACTCTAAATTTTTGTATTTAGAAAGAAAAAAAATTATTCTTATAAGGAGTGTAAGATGAGATTTTAACGCGCTAACAAAATCAATTTTTGAATATAGAACATTATTTCATACCAAAAAAAATTTTAAATATAGAATATTAGGTGACAAAAATTTTGAGGCCCCTTCAAATTTGGGGCCCTCTGCTATTGTACCTTTCGCACCCCCTCAACGCCCCCTCTAATGCAATCTAATGTTGAAGTGGATAATGACTTTTAAAATGCTCTGCAACCAGCACAAGCAAAGCCTTGCATTTTCCACTTTATTTAGAGCTGGTTTGAGCAGTGTTCTAAAAATCGGCCTAGGCGGCACCTAGGCGCTCGGCGGTGGAAACCTGATCTGATTCGAGCTAAATCGTTTAGGTAAGGCGGGAAGGATTTAGGCAGCTGCCTAGGCTGTGCTAGGTGGGGTTCAGTGCTCTGCTAATCTCCCCTCGCATCCCCACGATCCACAACCCACAACCCAAATCTTCAAACATGCGCTCTTGCACCCAACTTCAATCAATGAACCTAAGTAGATTGAGAATATAAAAGGATGAACAATACACATAATCCGTCCGTTGGGTTTTACTACAGAGAGAGAAGGGGATATGTTGAAGAGATCCGTCTGTTCTGTTGAAGAGAAGAGAGAGAGAGTTGAAAGAAAAACTGAAAATGGGAGAAAAAGAAAGGCATAACTAAAGACTAAAGAGAGAGTCCGACATAAAAAAAAAAGACCAAAGAGAGAGAAGGGGATCTCTTTGCAGAGAGAGAAAGAAGAGGAGATCTGTTGATAATAAATGCAAGCTTAGAGCCACTGAACAAGTGATGGTTGATTGGGACTAGCATTAGAGAAATCAGAAAAGTTGTCGGTTTAATTGAAAAAAAGGGCTTTTCTTTCAAGTTGGGTCCATTTTGTTCAAAGAAAAAACAAACTAGGCCCAATATTCTTTGTATAAAATTAGAAAAAAAGTCCTAAAATTATACACATATACTCATATTTTATAATATATAGTGTAAATCCATGTAAATCCGCCTAAGCCGCCTAGCCACCTAGGTGCTAGGCGTTAGTCCACCGCCCAACTAACGCCTAGCGTTTTTTAGAACTTGGGTTTGAAGTTATTTAAATTTTTTCTAAAAGTGGATTTTAAAAAAAGTAAAAAAAAAACCTTAATTGTGTTCGTTAAATTAAAAAAAAAAGTATTTTTTTTTTAATTTTTTCAAAAGCATAGATTTAAAACACTAGAAAGCAGAAACAATTATACACATACTTTAAAAAAACCATTTTTTTTATTAGAGGCAGGTGAATAATACCAAACACTTTCCTATCTTTCTCCATGACTGTGTATTCTCACAACATAACAAATACAATTTTAAAAAAATAAATACAGAAACTCAGAAACTAGCCCTTTGATAGGATTAAAAGCACACTACAAAGTAGCACACAAATGTCCTATTGATTTTCCTTATTAACACTAAGATTTGTCAATTGTAGCATATGAAAATAAGGGTCTTTCCCGCAGAAGATTGTTTTATCTAACTACTTAAAATGTCACAAAAACTGGGCTGCTGTCACTACTGACCAGCCACCGAAAAATAATTATTAGACCGACTTACACTTATCTAAAGTCTACGAAATTTTACATGCAAATACTAGACACATAGAGCTACACTCACACAAATTTTTGGGATTTTTGGAGTTGATTTGATATTTAAATTAAATCGAACAAAAACAAAACAGAGACAGATTTTTGAGTAGTTCACAAATTAAGAAAAACGAGTTAGGGGAATTGCTATCCACCACCAAATAATCATGCAAACATGTTATGTTTCATTCAAATTCCTTTCATTTTCGGATGAAGATGCTCAAGTTGGCTCAATGTTAGAACCCAACCTATTACTCTTTCTTATGTAGTATGTTAAGAGAATGACGTTTTCAACTTAACTTAGTCCCTAACATGCAATCTAGAATGGTGTGTTCATAGATTTAACAAGTAGAAATCATTAAGAACGAAAAGAGTTTGAGTCATCACAAGGCATCGTAAGTACTAGCGTTGTCTTACTTATCCTAGAAATTGATTCACATGTTAATCGCAATTAACAAGTACTACTCTAGAACATATGTAGGTCCTCATTTGACAATGGCAGGCACACACATATTCATAGCATTAGAATCCTAGATATGCTTACTAAGTATGCATCCGTAGAAAACACAAAAAGAATTCATCAATGAGACAAGTAGTGAACCAATTTTCATCCATTCGTAAAAGTAATTCAAACGAAATGTCATAACAAACTTGCAATCATATTACGGGCTTCAAAACAGCCCCTAACTACTAAAAATTAGTTACACATAATTCTCAAATTAAACCAAAAGAAAGACATGAGTTTGAGAAGATAAAACCGAGAGAAGAGAATGCCAAGATTTCCTCCTTCCTTTCCTTCCTTCCCCAACGCAGCAGCCTTTCCTTTTTTCCTTGCTTCCTTCCTTGTTTTTCTATATTTTTTTTCACACTTTTTCTCCCCCTCTGCTACTGCAACCTGTAGGTCTTTTCTTCTTTTCTGCTGCCACAGTTTTTTCTCCATCACTCCCCCCACTAACAGCTATTTAGTGATGACAATAAGTGGGAGGAAATGCTAAAACAATTGTAACTCTTTGGGCAGCCTTTATGCCCATTACTCTCACTTAATTTTTCATTTCCTCTGATATTTGAATAGGTGTTAGCTGGCTTGTTCTTGGCTGCATCAGTTTTGGCTGTTAGTTTTATGGGATTTATTGCTTTCAATGATTTCTTGTTAGTTACAAACTGATCAGCCTCCTGGGAACCTTTTAGTGTTAGAACGACCATAACTTTTTCTAGAAAAATGATATTAACAATCCGCGAAATGCTCCAGAAAATAGACATCCGTAGCTTTCCAAGCATATAAGGCTCATTCTCTAATTCATTCTGAGCTGTCCGCAACTTGCTTCCAAAGTCAGCTGACCTGCACAGGCAGTTTTGACGAATTTATTACTTAAAATTCCACTTGTGTTATTTTTCTTTTCTTTACTTGACAAATCCTACAAAACACAAAAACAAAGTAAATAACTCAAAAATATAAGGAACTAACTAAGAAAAAACAAGTGAATTTGATATAAAATATATATAAATATGAGCTTATCACCCTTTCATACACACCACATATTCACTTGAAAGTGCTACTTCATAAAAGATGCAAACAAATCCAATGACAGACAGTACCATTAGAGGACAGAGATTTAGTGGTTGTTGTTGTATTGACCTGGACGATCTTGCAGGTTCTTGGCACTGTCATTTATCTCGAAGATTACCTAGCAGTGTTTAAAGCTGTAAAAACTTGTGTAGGGTTCGAAAACGTTAATATTTCGTCAATCCGCATTCAAAGCGATGGAGATTTGAGTTTTGAGTTTTCCATTCCAATCCAGTACAATTTGTTTGGCAGTGCTAGTATGATAGTATGTACATATGAAATATCTTCTAACTAGCCGACTGCTTCAGAAAATTTGTATGGCTTCGTCTGCTGCTGATTTTGGTCCTGGTTTGGCACACAGCCTGTAAAGTTATGGCAAGTAGCAATCACAAGTTCAAAGGACATGCATTCCTTTTACCAATTTACCCTTTTGTTTTACATATTTTGTGTTCATAATCGAATTACAAAAAAAAAAAAAAAACTAGCCAGACTCTCTCAATCTACAAAGTTCTGATTTACTCCTTCAACTTTCAGTTTAGTTATAAGCTCTTAATCTATAAAATAAGTTTTTCTGAATTGTTAAATTTATCACCTTTTTGTTGTGCTATTCCCCGTTTGATGAACGGAAATAACTCTTGATTACAATTTTGTCAGTTGTGGACAAATTAGCATGTTTTAAAATATTAGACGGCTAGAAATCAAATTTGAAAGTCGATAGGACAAATTAAGATACCAAGTTCATAAGTCATTGCTTCATAAAAAAAGTATGAACTCCCTTCCACAATTTTTCTTGTGTTTTCAAGTTGGTCTCATGAGGTCTACCACTTCTCTCGTTGCTGCGCAGAGAGGGCAAATACTGTTTCAGAATATTAAGTAAAGCCTACTCCATTAATGATGGAGATAAACCACTTTTCTTTCCAAGAAAGAACACCATGTGGGAGAACTTTAATGCATTCATTGGAGGTACCCGCCACCCACTTTCTCTCCAAACTTTCTCATCTTTTACATCCATTTTTCTAAAAAATTTCACAATTCTTATTGCATCTAATAAACTCGTTTTACAGACGTGGGATAGGCCAGTTAGTTAGAGTGTGAGTTTGCCTTGTTGAATTCAAGTTTGAATTTTTAAGCTAGTTGACCACCATACGTGTCTGTCTCTTTGCACTCAATCTTAATCCCTCTGTGTGAAGGATTTGAGTATTTTAGAATATCGACGTGTAAGAAAATCTAATACAGTGTATTAGGAAGCAAGTGTGATCATCCACTTAGAACTTCACTTTCATTTTTCTCTGTTTCTGCCTGCTTCATATGTTTGTTGAAACTTTCTCAAATGCTCAACTTTGGAAATTTTATTTTCTTTTATCTCGTATGAACTTTCTTTTTTGTATTTTATCTTATCTCGGTTTCTCTAAAATCTCAGAAATTTCCCATTATCCAATCTGATTCTGTCATAACTCACAACTGTGTTTCATCTTTAATGATCCCCAAATAGTTACCATCATTCTTAAATATAGGTTGGAAGTTTTCAATTCCTGCTTTATTGGGTTCTTTTATTTTGCAGATTTCAGAAACTTAACTCCTTCATGAAGCACTTCTGAGAAAAGCGATTTTGTAATGGGGTGTTTCAGATCATTTCTGCTGTTCTGTTTTGCATGGAGCTTCTTACTTCTAGGCACTCATCAACTCCAATCCTCACAGACCCAAGTGCTTCTGCAGCTCAGAAAGCACTTAGAGTATCCAAAACAACTAGAAATTTGGAACAATCCCAGCTTAGATTTTTGCTCCATTTCTTCATTTGGTCAAGTTAACATTACATGCTTGGACAATCTTGTAATTGAGCTCAGAATCAAGGGTGATAAGATTAAGCAATCCAAAGAAAGCGGCTACTTCAACGGCTTTCCAATCCAAAGCCAAACTTTATCAAATTCTTTTTCTTTGGATTCTTTTGTCACTACCCTTTCAAGGCTAAAAAGTTTGAGAGTTCTTAGCCTTGTGTCTTTGGGCATTTGGGGTCAACTTCCAGATAAGATTCATAGGCTGTCTTCCCTTGAACATCTGGATTTGAGCTCGAACTTTCTCTTCGGTTCAATCCCACCTAGGATTTCCGCAATGGCAATGCTTCAAACTTTTAAAATCGATGAGAATTTCTTAAATGATACTATCCCTGATTGGTTTGATTCGCTTTCCAATCTTACAACTCTGAGCTTGAGGAACAACAAGTTGGAAGGTACATTGCAAGGTCTTAGTAGCCTAAGCAGTTTACAAGTGCTAGATTTGAGCAGGAACAAATTGAACTCTGTGTTGCCTCCAATGCCGAAAGGGTTGGTCATGCTTTCCATCAGCAAAAACTCCTTCTCCGGCCAGATTCCAGTGAAATATGGCAAGTTAAGTGGACTTCAACACATTGATATGTCACACAATGCACTTATAGGCACACCTCCTGCTGCAGTCTTCTCTTTGCCTAATATTAGTTACTTGAACTTGGGGTCAAATCTGCTGAGTGGCTTGCTTTCAGGCAATCTAATCTGCGGTAGCAAGCTTAATTTCATCGATATATCGAATAATAGTTTGACGGGTAAGTTGCCTTCATGCTTAAGAAACGTATCAGAAGAGAGAGTTGTGAAATTTGGTGGGAATTGTTTGTCCATTGGTATGCAAAACCAGCATGAACAAGCATACTGCAAGGAAGTGATCAGCCTGAAGAAGAGAGAGTCCGGAGGGAACAATGCAGGGATCTTGGTGGGAGTGATTCTAGGATTAGTTGTACTTAGTGTGCTTCTGGTTTTAGGGTTTATCATTTTCTGCAGAAGATATTGCCTTCGTGGAATATCGGAGCAGAATTTGCTGCATAAATCAGTGCAGGAAAATTCAGCAGATGGCTTTTCGACCAAGCTTCTAGCAAGTGCAAGTAGGTCAATCGCTAACCAGAATGTACTCTCTTTTTTTGTTTCATTGAATGAATATTTAAGCTGATCAAGTTGGTTCTTTTTGCTTATTTAGGATTTATTTCACAAGATGGAAAGGTAGGGATACAAGGCCTCCCCGTGTGCCGGACATTTTCTTTGGAAGAGTTGATGGAAGCTACGAAAAATTTCAACAGCTCTGCCTTTTTGGGTGAAGGTTCATATGGGAAGGTTTAGTTTCAATGCAGAACATAATTACGAATTGAAACTATAATTTTCGTAACAACATATATTCTTTAAGTTCTTACTCTTTTTTTCCTTTGGCATGCAGCTTTACAAAGGAAGACTATACAATGGGACTCAAGTTGCTATAAGGTGCCTGCCTTTGTCAAAAAAGTACACAATTCGAAATGTTAAACTTCGGTTGGATCTGCTTTCCAAGCTTCGGCACCAGCATTTGGTGTGCCTTTTAGGGCACTGCCTCGATGGTGGTGGACAAGATGATTACAGTCCGAACAAGGTCTATCTTGTGTCTGAGTATGTCCCCAATGGGACATTCCGTGCTCATCTCTCTGGTAAATCTTCAAAACCTAAACACAATATACTCTTGGTGGAAAAACACAAACTTATCATTTTGTTGCCTAAGCATAGCAATAATGTTATGTATGTTTTTGTAGGGAATAGTCCTGGAAAGGTTCTCAACTGGTCGGAGAGATTGGCAATTCTAATTAGTGTGGCCAAGGCTGTGCACTTCCTACATACCGGAATTATTCCTGGTTTCTTCTGCAACCGCCTAAAGACGAACAATATCTTGCTCGATGAGCATGGTATGGCAAAATTGAGTGACTATGGACTGTCCATTCTAGCAGAAGAAACCAATAAATCCACGGTATGTCTCCTCATAGTGACTCAATGATCACTTACCCCTGCGATAATTTTTTCTTCCCACGCAGTTCTGATTGTGTACTTGTCTTGTTTGTAGGCAAAAGATGGCCTAACATCATGGTAAAATTTACACCATATTTTTACTGTCTACTTTCTGCAGGTTTGTACTAGAGTTCTTTAGTTGTTGACATTTAACATTGTCTTGATCAGGCAAATGACAAGTTTAGAGGACGATGCTTATAGCTTCGGATACATACTACTGGAGGCTCTTGTTGGATCTTCCATGCCTTCTCGAAGAGAAGTAATCCTTCAAAATAATATGGTAACTCATTAACTTCTGACCTGTTGCTTATCTACACTAATATTTACGCTTCACACGAAAAATGCGCAGAATTCATCATGTCCTATTGTTCTCAAGATTTTGGTGACCGTATAAGTACGCGCTTTTATTGATCGAAAAATGGTTCTACAATTTGCTGCAGGCGTCTCTGAATAGCCAGGACGGGCGGAAGCAGATAGTTGAACCGGCTATTCTAGCCACATGCTCACAAGAGTCTCTGTCGATCGTGATCTCTATAATGAACAATTGCATTTGTCCAGAATCGAGCCGTCCATCTTTTGAGGACATCCTTTGGAACTTACAGTACGCAGCTCAAGTGCAGGAAGAAACAGCAGATGGAGACCAAAAGATTTGACACACTGCATCGCATTCATTGAGTTATATTTTTGTAGCCTCTCCAAATCACTGCCACTTCATTGATTTTCAGAATATTGATTTTGGGGCTAAATAAACAAGAGAGAATATGTGAAATTCTTTAGTGTGATCGACAATAGTCCACCAATGTTATATCACGTGCTTTATTCATTAATATTATCCAAAGATATAGAGACATCTGACCGCCACATTGAGTTGTATACCTAAAAACATTTGGGCCAATAGTGAAACCTTTGTTTTTGTTACAAACCACGTTACCATTCTAGCTCGTATAAATAACTAATTCATCTGAGATTACTGAAAAAACTTAAATATTCTTGATATAAATAAACTTAATTATATACAGCAAGATTAACATCGTTAATATAAGGATTTGATTGTATAAATGACACGCTCGATCCCAATATCCACCAAACATCAAGGTAGGCACGTGCTAGCCGACATCCGAAGGTGACGAAGTCATATTATGTGTGTGTGTGTGTGTGTATAAGGCATATACATATAGAACACTTCATCATTCATCTGAAGGTTCTACATCACGCGCCTGTAGGCAGATCATTCGCCCGTAGACAGTACCATTTGCCTGTAGGCACTACATCTTCCAGCCGAAGCCAATATATAAATATCTTCTGGCCGAAGCCACCAATCTACGCCCTACTAAAGCCAATATAAATAAGTATCTTTTGGCCAAAGTCACCTACGCTTGGCTGAAGCCAATATAAATATCTCCCACCCGTAGGCACCAACCTAATGCCTGGCTGTAGCCAATATAAATATCAATCGACCTGTAGGCCCCTACATCACCCGATCAAAGCCAAAATAAGTATCAATCGCCCGTAGGCTCCTACAACACCCACCCAAAGGCATATAAGTATCAATCGCTCGTAGGCAGGACCGTTCGAATAACCACTAAGTAAGTATGTAAGGACATTAACATAATATTTATAAAATATATATATATATATATATATATATATATATATATATATATCTATCTTAATCAGAGTTCAATAGTTAAAACGTCATATCGTAAAACCTATTTGTAGCATATAGTCATCAATCATGTATACTATAAAGAACGTAAACTCGATAAAGCATGAATATCATAAAGCGTAAATCCAATTTACTCATAAACATTTCATAAAACGTAATCGTTAAATCATGTTTTTCATGTATACATTTATAATAGTAAAATATGCATTTTAGAAAGGGTCTCCTCAACTTACACCATTGGCGAAGAGTTGTGTAACCAAGGATGGATGGAAACGCCACAAACAATTACACTTAAGTACATAAAGGTACCAATTAATAAAACTATACTATAACGATTGAATTTCGGGAAACGAACGTCATAAATAGATTCATGACATCGAATTACCCTAAGAAGGGTCCCGAGCAAATTTCGTAAAAGTCAACACAAAGAATATTCTAGGAATATTCCACAGAATATTCCATTTGGGTTGGGTCGGTCCAGCCGATTCTGGGCCTAGACTTTGGGCCGGTTCTATGGGTTTGGGCTGAAAGGTTTCTGGGCTGGACTTAAGGTTGGGCCGGGTAGCTTGGCCCAATGATTGGGTTGGGTTAGTGTTTTCAGGTCGGGCCTGGCCCGTTTCCAGGCCGGTTTCGAGGAAGAGGAAAGCCGGAGCTTTCCAACCGTCGTTCAACCACAAAATGTAACCAAAACAGGTTGTGCAATATACCAAAATGAAGCCCAAGGAACAAGGAAGAGCTTCGTACCATTTTCACAACATGTGGTGGCCGGAGTTGGCCGAAGTTGGCCGGAAAAAGGCTTGGAAGTTTCAGGATCTCGCCAGGATATGGGGAAGTCTCCCCGAGCTGGTTTTTCTTTGTCAAACGTCCCCAAAACATACTTAATTCTTTAAAACAACCCAGAATGTTGAAAAGGAAGGATGAGCAATGGTATTTCGAGCCTCACCTAGTCGGGAAAGGTAGAACTTGCCGGCGTGTGGGTGTGCTAAGCATGTTTGGGTGGTCTCTGTGCTTCACAGAGAAGGAGGGAGAGAGGAGAGTCCAACGACGGTGGTGGGCGATGGTGTTCAACGGAGGAAATGGGTGTCCGTGTGTGTGCATGTGCGCGCTCGGGGGAGAAGAGCACAAAGTAGAGACGAGAGGGAGAGCTGAGATAGAACGAGAGAGAGAGGGCTTAGCGTTGTACACGGAAAATAGGAGAGGAAGAGAAAAGAGAGACCAAGAGAAAGTGATGGAGAGAGAGAGAGGGTGCCACGTGGCAAGCAAGGAGAAGGGAGGGTCGACGGACCAAAACAGAGGTGCCTCTTGGGCATACCATTTAACGAGAATGTATGATATACAGCCTAAATTTACATTCTAATTTCATAAATATTAATTTTTATAAAAATTATCAAATATATCCAAAATTTTACTGGAGTAGACCTCAATACCCTCAAAGTTAATAACAAACCTAACCCTAAATCGAAACACTATTAGATGAATGAACCTGTTTATGAATGAACCTGAATCATTTCCAAGAAAACTTGCTGTTTGACAATACCATCCACATCTCATGGTCTCATCACCACCTCCCAATCAATCAGACATTTTGTTTATGATTTTGGTTTTGCAATAAAAATTGAAATTTGTTTGTCTACAAGCAATTCTGATGGGCTTTTGACAAAAGGTAGAGCTCCTAATGATCAGTGAACAGATGGCAACATGCCATCGTTGCTCCCAATTAGCCAGACCCTCATTCAACTTTCCTAATATATTTCCTTTTGATTTGTTAGGTTTTCAACGCATACCGAAAGTATAAGAACAAAAACTAGTTATTATTTTAGTTTTTTTAATTGAACATTTCAAAACAATATGAAGGAGAAGGATAAGCAAAGGCAGAAGGGGGGAGGGTTGCGGTGGTGGGTGGTCCGGTGATAAGTAAGCAGTCTTGTGAGTTTGAATGACAGGGAATTCCAACGATTTTAGGTGTAGTGTAATTTGATTATAATTTTTAGGGCAGTTTGGTCTATTTAAGCGTGTTTTTTTAGTGCAGATAATAAGCAGATGTCTTGAACCGCTCTCAGTAGTGGAACTGACAACTACATGAATTGCTTAATATAAGAAGAACAAGAGACTGAACTCTCTCCGGGTGCATGCTAGCTACCAAGTCCGAATCCAAATCCAAGTCAAAATTTCAAGAAGCGGAGGAAGTAGGTACAAATTTAAGCTTTGCTGGAGTGTTGCGAGGAACTTAATTTTGACTTAATAACTGTTACTTATTTTTGACTTGATAACTGTTAGGAATACTGTAGCTAATTCATTTGCTCTTCTAATTTTTACAAGTGGATTTACATATTAAGTGGTGCGTGCGTAGCAATTGTTAATTATTTCTCCTTTACCCAAAAACAAAGGTAATTTCCAATGAGTTTGAATCCCAAGAAGTTGACCCTCCGATTAAAATTTAGAGACACTTTATTGGAAGTTCAAAGGAAATGCATGTTGTAGAATTCCAAGTCAAGCATACTCCTTTGTTTTGGCTTCGTGACAGGAACTTGATAAAAATGCGGATGATTTTCTAGTTGAAATACTTCATTCTAACCGGACATTAGTCCTACCGCTCAGGACCTTATTCGGTGTTGTGTATTCTATTCTATTTCTTTCCTTAAATATATGGATATTGATTAAGTAATTAATTTATCACCCTTAATAATTATGACATTTAGCCTTTTAGGATAACGAAGAATAAAAATGAAAAGTTTCCTATTCACATAGGGATTGGTTTACTACATACACACACAAAGTTTTCCATTTGTCACTAGGATTTGTTTGGACGTGTAAAACAAGGAAACTTTACTGAAAGTACCCCTTCCAATTGTCATTAGGATTCGACGATATAAAAGGAGTGATTAAGCACTGAGTATTCATATTCACAGTTTGTGCTTTCACTACGAGATTGAGAACAAGAAAGATTGAGAGAGAACATCAGAAACCGGGATCTTTTCTGCCTTCTTCTTCTTCTTCTTCTTCTTCTTCTTTCCCGGGATCTTTTCTTTCGTTTTGCAGTACCAGCTAACCCTTGATAGTTTAATATATGCATATAGCGAGTGGTTCCGGTAATATCCCAGACGATCTGTTAGAGAACATCAGAAACCGCCTCAACACTAAAACCGACGTTTCTAGATTCCGCGCAGTCTGTAAGTTGTGGCTGTCCTCTATTCCTCCCTTCGAGAAGAACCTGCTCCAATTGCCCTCGGATGTGAACATTGCAGACCCAGACAGCGGCTATGACATTTGCGGATATAGCTTTACCCTCGTCGAGAGTGTAGTCTATCATCTCGCACCTCCCAACGATGATGATCCCCAGAAAAGAGGTTGGTTGATTAATGTCAAACAAGTAGGTCTTGATCAAAAGGGTGAACAACACACTCATCACATGTTGCATCCGCTCTCCCGCTTATTTCGAGGGCAGCCCAAGTCCTTCCCCAAGGTATTCAACTTATTAGAATCTCGGGTATTTGAAGTGGCAAGAATGTATAGTCTAGTAGAATATGGTGGGGAGAAGCGTGGTGATTTTAAGGTGGCTGCATCCTTGAATCTTGATTTCCCTTCTTTCATGGCAATTGATCTATTCGGAACGTTGTACTACGGAGAGCTAGGTGCTGACGTTGTAGATTGCACCAACTTCCTTCTGAAGTTGGATGACGAATACCGCGATTTTCAAGACGTTATTTTCTTCAAAGGAAGGTTTTGTGCCGTGTGTCGTGACGGGAGAGCAGTGGCGGTTGATTCTTGTCTGAATACGGAAATGATTGCATCTCCATTACCGAATATCGCTTGCCTTGACCACGAGAAGAAGAAGAAGTTGGTGGAGTCGTTGGGAGAGCTGCTTTTAGTTGATATGTATTTGAAGGGAAATCCTGTTGAATAAGAAGAGTATCCAAGATAACTCTAATGATCCCAAGAAGAAGAAAATAGAGCGCACACACTTAAAGAAAGCTCACAAAACAAACTAATTAGCAAAGCTTTTCTTCTTTAGCTCTAGGCTTTGTTTTTCTTTGAATGATTTACAATGCTTGAGAACTTGGGTATTTATAGCAAACCAAATGATTAAACTAAGATTATTTATTACCACACAAAACACATTAATTGCACCTAATAATTTTTATTCAACCATACCTAACATTGCCTAACTTTCCTTGCCTAACTTTGACATTGATTTTCAACACTCCCCCTCAATGTCAGCTCTCATTCTTTGCACTGTGCTGAGTAGACAGCGAAAATTTTCGAGCTTGCCTGTACTTAAACTTTTTGTGAACAAGTCCGCAACTTGATCATTCGTCTTGACTTGTCTCATCTCAATCTCTTCTTGTAGAACCTTTTCTCTGATAAAGTGGTAGTGCACTTCCACATGTTTAGTTCTTGCATGAAAGACTGGATTTTCCGCCAAGCGAATGGCCGATTGGTTATCACAGTACAATGGTACTGGATAATCTACTGGTTGATGTAGATCACTCATCAACTGTACCAGCCATGCATTCTCTTGAGCTGCCATTGCTGCTGCTCTATACTCTGCTTCTGTGGTTGACAAAGATACCGTTGGCTGTCTCTTGCTACACCAAGAGATGGTTCCAGAACCAAGCTTAAACACATACCCAGTTGTTGATCTCCTGGTGTCATGATCTCCCGCATAGTCAGCATCACAGTAACCAACTAACTTGCAGTCTTCACCTTTCTTGTACAAAAGACCATAGTCAATTGTACTCTTCACATATCTCAGTATTCGTCGAACTGCTTCCAAGTGAGGCTTCTTTGGATTTTGCATGTACCGACTCATCACACCAACTGCATAAGAAATGTCAGGTCGAGTCAAGGTTAAGTAGATCAAACTACCTACCAATTGTCGATACATCGTCGCATCTTCCAAATCTTTTCCTTCATGGGCACTCATTTTGACATTTGGCTCCATCGGCGTAGAGATCAGCTTGCATTCGAACATTCCGAACCTCTTCAATAAATCTTTGGAATACTTCTGTTGACAGAGAAATATTCCTTCTTGTGTGCGATCAACCTCTAGACCAAGGAAGTGCTTGAGTTGGCCAAGTTCCTTCATCTGGAAACGGACTGATAAATTCTCCTTCGTCCGAAGAATTTCTGCCTCATCATCACCGGTTATGATTAAGTCATCCACATACACTAGCACGATAGCTAGCTTTCCTTCATTGGTTTTGACAAACAAGCTGGAATCTGCAGGTGTTACTGAATAACCACTTTGTGTTAGAAACTCTGCAATCTTACCGTACCACGCTCTTGGTGCTTGTTTCAAACCGTAGAGTGCTTTCCTTAACTTGCACACGTACTCAGGATGAGCTTCGCTTTTAAAGCCCATTGGCTGCATCATGTAGATCTCCCGATCTAACTCTCCATGCAAGAAAGCATTCTTCACATCCATCTGCCACAGATTCCAGTCTTTGTTGGCTGCAAGTGCAAGTAAGACTCGTACTGTTGTAAGCTTCGCCACTGGACTAAACGTTTCATCATAGTCTAGTCCGTACTGTTGAGAGAAACCACGAGCTACCAATCGTGCCTTGTACCTCTCGATTGACCCATCTGGACGACGCTTTATCTTGTAAACCCACTTGCAGGATATGGGTTTCACATCTCTTGACTTTGGCACGAGATCCCAAGTCTGATTTTGCTGAAGTGCATCAAGCTCTTCTTTCATAGCTGTCATCCACTCAGAACTTTGCGATGCTTCTTCGAACGTCTCAGGTTCTGTTGCAGTTGTTTCTTCAATTATGGCTGCATTGGCGTATTTGGGATTTGGCCTTCGTGTTCTTGTTGACCTTCGGAGTTGAGATTGTGGAGTTGATTCTTCTGTTTCACTCGGCCCACCTTCTTCGTTTGGTTGTTGATACACGCCAGTTTGCCAAGGATTCTGAGTCACTCTTTGTTCGACATCATCGCTATTTGGATCTCCTGATTCATCTGAACTTGGTTGGAGTTGGATAGTATGCTCCCCCATCTTCTGTTGCAGCTTTTCTCCAAATTCTCTGGAGTCTGGTAGCACCTCCTTCTCTAAGGACCACCAAGAAGATGCTTCATCAAACACCACATCTCGTGAAGTGTAACATCTTCCACTTGTTGGATCGCAACATTTCCATCCCTTTCTCTGATACCAATTGTTGAATAAGAAGAGTATCCAAGATAACTCTAATGATCCCAAGAAGAAGAAAATAGAGCACACACTTAAAGAAAGCTCACAAAACAAACTAATTAGCAAAGCTTTTCTTCTTTAGCTCTAGGCTTTGTTTTTCTTTGAATGATTTACAATGCTTGAGAACTTGGGTATTTATAGCAAACCAAATGATTAAACTAAGATTATTTATTACCACACAAAACACATTAATTGCACCTAATAATTTTTATTCAACCATACCTAACATTGCCTAACTTTCCTTGCCTAACTTTGACATTGATTTTCAACAAATCCGTCAGACTGTACATTCGAGATTTTTTACGCTCAAGCTCACGAGAAGCAATGGGTTAAGCTAGAGGCGCAAGCTCTGGATGATCGAATATTGGTGCTAGGGGATGACGGCTGCTACTCTCTTTCTTGGTTTCAGGGAGCCTGTCGAGTTCTCCCCCGAAAGCGGCTTTCTATTCTAGGAGGGAAGTGGGCTTCATTCAATGGAATGCCTTGTTGGTTTAGCGAAAAAGGTAGTTTACTTGCTTAGTGCTTGCACTAAGGGCTTATACCCAAAAAGTATGACACACACTATATGTAATGGGACGGACGGGATGAAAGATTTCCCTGGAGTGGAAGGGAGATGTATTTATTTCCACGAGCCTCTTCATAGCAAGAGTTACGAGTTCCGTCGGTTAAGAAGCATATTAAGCGATATTGCAGTGTACAGCTTGGATTCTGGCCGTGTCTCGCGGTTAGCAAATTTTCCGAGTTCGAACATCATCTTTTGCCCACCCCCAACCTGGACGTGGCCTAATATGCCAGAGCTGTCTTGCAGACGTGATCAAGGGAAAGACTCCGGATCAAGGGCGAGGAAGAGGAGGAAGATCAAGGCCGTCGTGAGATGCCGCAATGGGCGTTGAGTAAGTTCTCGATCGGTGGTGTTTCTCTTTTACATACCATGTATTCTGTTCTAGCTCGATGACTTCTTATGATTCTCTGTTTGAACTTTGTAGTAGTTTTTGTAACTTATACATCTCATTGTCTTGTGTGTTTCTGTTTTCCGTTTCCAAGTTCGTGTTTACGATGATCGATTACCGAAAAATATGAAGAAAAACGAACTCGAAATTGAGATCTTAGCAGAGCAAAAGGTTGCTGAAACTGCATAATAATTTCAATAATTCACTTGATCCTATATTACACCTCCATTCTTATCTGCAATCTAGCAGAGGTACAATGGTTTCAATCAAGGTACAGATGTATTAGCTTATCTTAGCCATACAACACATCATGGACGAAGCCAAAGATCAATATGAACGAGACCATTCTCAAACAACAAAGTTATAAATTAAAAAACTCAAAAATTTACTAAACAAAGCACTTATATATTAATTTATAAGGTTTTTCATACAATATATTACATATCACTCAACGCATTTTTTTTATTACCAATACCATCAAATATCTTTATAAAAATAAACATGTTATTGTTCATCTATTGATCTATAACCCAACTTCTCAATTGATTCTTAAAAAATTCCCTAACTGAAAAGTGAAAACACTCTATCACGTAAGATTACCATGTGCATTATGAGCTTTTTTTTCTTTTAAATAAAATAAAATTCACTAATATAAGACGAACAACTAGAACATGCAATTCCAACTGAATCATTAGTATAGTGGAGACTAAGACCGAATTAATGACATGATTAAGACCAAACGACATGCTTAGGGTTTGTGGTTTGGGATTGTGGTGCTTTTAAAAGAAGCAACTTATTAAATAATTTAAAACATTAAATGTGTTTGGTAAAACAAAAAAAAAAAAAATTTAAAAAAAAACTGCTATCAATGAAAGTAAAAAAAACATATAAAAGCAGAAGCAAGGTTACTATGCTTCTAAAAAGGTTTTTTTTTTTTTTTTATTTTAAAAAACACAGTAATCAATGCTCATTTAGTGAACTTTTCAAATGGCAAGTATAACTCTGTTTTACAAAATTACAATCTTTGCCCCCTGCATTATTCTCTTTAACCATTATTATATCACATTAAATACTATATCCTTTTTAGTCGTTAATATGACAGCCCGTCCCGGACTTTTCGTACCGTAGGGGTGAAATGACGGTTTTGCCCCTAATGGATAATTGTTGTTTGTGTGGTTGTTTTGAGTTCTTGGTTGGTTGCATCCCAGCCACACATCCATCATCATCCTTACCCCTCTCTCATGTTCTCCCTATCTGTCCCGAGACCCTCTCTCTATCCCTTTCCTATCCTTTTCGTACGGACACCACCCAAAACCCTTGAAATCTTCACAAATCGAGGAAACAAGTTACACAGTTGTGCTCGTGAGGTCCTTAGGAGTTCAACCATACCCATTTCAGGTAAGGATACCTTCGTTTTCACGTCGAACTCGAGATTCCCTATTTTGGTCACTGTTCATGCACACGTTAATTCTTGTGTTTTTGGGAATTTTAAGCTTGTAGGAAGCTTGGTGAGGTCCTTAGGAGGCTCGGGGTGGTTCGTTTGAAGGTTTTGGACATCGGGATCGTGAGTTGCAGGTTTGGCCGGAGTTTGGTCGGAGAAGACAACGGAATATTCCATCAGTTTGGACAGAATGTTCCTAACGGCGTTAACGGAATCCGTCAGAGTTAACGGAATATTCCTGACGGCGTTAACTGACGCCGTCAGTGTGCCAGGCACGTGTGGCCGTGCCTTGGCCAGCGCGTGGGGGCGCGTGCGGCATCGAAAAATTATTTTAAAAATATGGGGATGTTCCTGAGGTTAAGTAGATCACGTTGGTGTATTCATACATCCTATTTGAGCATTTTATGAGAAGTTATTTCGTAAGGTTGGTTATGTGCTTTAAAATTTACGTATTTATAGTTGTTTCGCATATAGGTGAAACCTAGCCCGAAGACGAGCGCGGTCACTCGAGGCAAGGAGGTTATGACCCTTCTACATACCAGTGAGTGGGCTTTTGGTTTTCCGTATATACCTATATACTTATGTTTTTTCCCAGAAAGTGAAATGAAACATTTATACGCTTTTATGCCATGCATTATGCTTACTCATTTAATTATGCATTATTAGTTGCATGTATACATATGTTTGGTGCTGCGGACGCACAGGTAAGTAACAGGTAAGTTATGGTTTATGTTTATGTTTAGTAGTGATTTGAGATGCATAGAGAGCTCATAACTTGCACCCCCGGTGTTAGTGCTCCCGCCCAGAGTTGAGCACAGTCTTTCACGTGATGTTCACCTCCCGCACTACACGCTCACCTTGGATCCAAGTTAGGTGCACAGTCCTATCGTACAGACCACTTTAGGTGGTTCCGACTCGTAGGTGACCCGCGATTATTCGCCCAGTCTTCACGTGATCGTAGCACTTGAGCATACTTATTATACACTCAGTTCTGTCGTACAAACCACTTTAGTTGGTTCCGACTTGTATGCAGGTGTAGTTAGTGAGTTGGAGATTTGAACTCTAGATTCAACCGTACAGGTCACGTTAGGTGACTCCGGCTGACATATTACATGGCATTGTTTGGCATTACCTGAGTACTTGCATTTTATTTCGAGGCATGTGGCATGGCATATTTCCGAGCATGATTTATATATATGTATATATGTATATATTATATTTTCTGGGAAGTATACAGGTTTTATGGCGAGGGGTTAGAACTTTGTTATGAAATGGTTTTCGAAAAGCTTTGTTTTTGCCTACTCACGCTTTCTGTTTTGCGCCCCTCCAAGTTCTAGTTGGCTAGAACTTTTGGTGGCTCCCCATAGGATTTTCTCGGCTTATCTGACAGATTATCACCAGTGTAGGACCACCTTTGGGTGTGTTTATTTAGTGTTGTTTCTCCCGGACTACACTAGGTCTTCTGTGCTCTGAACTTGGATTTTCACACTTACGCTTGCACATGTATGTTATTACTTTGTGTACAACTGGTTTTTATTTATTCGTACTTTTATTATTATTTATTAGCTTCCGCATTGTGCACATGGTTACGTCACTTCCACGTAACAGCCAACATGCCCTGATCTCGGTCGGGGTGTGTCAGTTAACATATCCAAAACAATTTATATAAAAATTTACCAAACACTCAAATACTACTTTTTATATTAAAAGCACTTTTACAAAAAAAAAAAAAAAGGTTTAGCAAACTCTTAACAACTTTATTTTATAACTATTTATTCTCACAATATAGCAGAAACATTTTTTTTTTAAACACAACAATATCAAACTAACCCTTACACTATGTTTGGATGAGGGAAATAAACTTGAAATTTGGGTAAAAATTAGAATTTATAAATTGACATGCACCAATTCCTGTCACATCTTGGCCCGGGGCGGATCACTTTCCGGGTCCGCTCCACCACCGTAGCACGATATTGTCCGCTTTGGGCTTACCATTCCCTCACGGTTTTGTTTTTGAGAACTCACGAGCAACTTCCCAGTGGGTCACCCATCATGGGATTGCTCTAGCCCCCTTCTCGCTTAACTTCAGAGTTCCTACGGAACCCGAAGCCAGTGAGCTCCCAAAAGGCCTCGTGCTAGGTAGGGATGGGAATATACATTTAAGGATCACACCCCTGGGTGATGTGGGATGTCACAATCCACCCCCCTTAGGGGCCCGACGTCCTCATCGGCACACCACGACCAGGGTTTGGCTCTGATACCAATTTGTCACATCCCGGCCCGGGGCGAATCACTTTCCGGGCCCGCTCCACCACCGTAGCACGATATTGTCCGCTTTGGGCTTACCATTCCCTCACGGTTTTGTTTTTGGGAACTCACGAGCAACTTCCCAGTGGGTCACCCATCATGGGATTGCTCTAGCCCCCTTCTCACTTAACTTCAGAGTTCCTACGGAACCCGAAGCCAGTGAGCTCCCAAAAGGCCTCGTGCTAGGTAGGGATGAGAATATACATTTAAGGATCACACCCCTGGGTGATGTGGGATGTGATTCCCTCATGATTTTGTTTTTGGGAACTCACGAGCAACTTCCCAGTGGGTCACCCATCATGGGATTGCTCTAGCCCCCTTCTCGCTTAACTTCAGAGTTCCTACGGAACCCGAAGCCAGTGAGCTCCCAAAAGGCCTCGTGCTAGGTAGGGATGGGAATATACATTTAAGGATCACACCCCTGGGTGATGTGGGATGTCACAATTCCCTTGTTGGATTCATAAATATAGAAATTTAGAATTTCCACGTGGAAAAAAACTTGGAATTTGGGACCTCCAATTCCCAAGTTTAAATTCCATGTAAATAGGTGTCATTTCCCAATTTATATGAATGAGAGTTTAAAAATAAAAAATTTCATATTCAATTCCATTATTTTTTTAGGTTTACCAAATAAGAAAATTCGCAAATTCTAGAAAATAAAATCTCATCTTTTCAATTTCCGTCATTTTAAAATTTCTTCATCCAAACATAGTGTTAACATCATGGTTACTGTGTTGCTATGTAGATGTTCTCGAATCCAGAGCATACAATATTTGCCTTCGAACATTTTTTTTAAAATTTATTTATTAACCTAAATAAAAATTGCTAAAACAGTTAATTTTGTACTCTTGTTTTACCAAAGAGCCCACGAGTAGAAACAAAAATTATGCTATAAATTGTTATAATTTTTTTATTTCATTTGAGTCTTTTTCAGAGTCACAAAATTGGACAAAAATAAATACACAATCACCACTAAAAGATTAAGATGAACAAGAAATGGGACAAGAACTCCATATTCCACATACAAGACAAGTTCCCTCATGAGCCCTTAGTTTGTAGACAGGTTTATTTTGATTAGCAGCAAATATCTCGAAAACATGAAGTAGTGATGCAGTGCATCAAACTGAAATTCACTGAGCTCTCATATTTAAATAGCTAATTTATATTTTAGTAATTTTGTGTTTTGGTAAGTTGCGTTTTAATTATGTATTTGGGTTGAGATTTGATGATTATCATATATAAAGTTTAAGTAGACTAGGAAGTTGTGTTAGTATTTAATTAGGCAGTTGGCTAGACCTTTTAAAATGCTGGAATTCTGTCATTCAGTACTACGGGCTGGTGTTATTCCTCTTCATCTGGAAGTGAGAGGTCTTAGGTTTGAATCTCATGGATGACGAATTCGATACCAAATTAAGTTGCCCATTATGTGTATATCGTTGTACTAAAAAAAGAAAAAAAAAAAGAAAAAAAAAAGCTAGAATTCTGGAGGTTGGGAGAGATTATGTATTTGAATGAATTTATGAATAGAGTTTGGCACCTTGAGACCGTCAAAAGACGATTGGAGGAGGTTCTCCGCTTCTGTCAAAACCTGCACTGAGGGTGTGCAAGTGATGCCACTACACAGGGCCAACAATTCGCAAGACTCCCGATTTATGATTTTATTTTTCCTTTATGTATAATATATAGATTAAATCTGCACCTATATATCAAATTGTTCATTCAGTCTCTTTGTCCTGAGCGTCTTATCACTGCACCACCAAGCGGCTTTTCTTTAGTATTTTATTTTATTTTTTTTGGTATTTAAAAGCCTGGTTTTGCGTTTTATTTTAATTTCTTTTTGGTATTTAAAAGCATGTTTTGTATTAGTTATTTTTTTGGTATTTAAAAACATAGTTTTGTGTTTTATTTTAATTTCTTTTTGGTAATAAAAGCATGTTTTGTATTTTATTTTAATATTTTTGGTATTTAAAAGCATGCTTTTGCGTTTTATTTTAATTTTTGTTGGTCCTTAAAAGCATGGGTTTTGAACTCAAAAACATAGGGATGTAAATAGATACCTAGCCACCACACCAAGTCTTTTTTTTTTTTTTTTTTTTTTTAACACTATCTCAATTTATATATAATAATAAAAACTAAAATGTAAAAGAAAATTTTTATTTTTTTGGTATTTAAAAGCATTGATTTGTGTTTTGTTTAATTTTTTTTAAAAGCATGTTTCCTATTTTATTTTAATATTTTTTACATTTAATGTGACATCCCACATCGCCCAGGGGAGTGATCCTTAAATGTATATTCCCATCTCTACCTAGCACGAGGCCTTTTGGGAGCTCACTGGCTTCGAGTTCCATGGGAACTCCGAAGTTAAGCGAGAAGGGGGTTAAAGCATTCCCAGGATGGGTGACCCATCGGGAAGTTCTCGTGTGAGTTCCCAAAAACAAAACCATGAGGGTGGTAGGCCCAAAGCGGACAATATCGTGCTATGGTGGTGGAGCGGGCCCGGGAAATGATCCGCCCCGGGCGGGGATGTGACAATTTGGTATCAGAGCCTAACCCTGGTCGCGTGTGTGCCGACGAGGACGTCGGGCCCCTAAGGGGGGTGGATTGTGACATCCCACATCGCCCAGGGGAGTGATCCTTAAATGTATATTCTCATCTCTACCTAGCTCACTGGCTTCGGGTTCCGTAGGAACTCCGAAGTTAAGCGAGAAGAGGGCTAGAGCAATCCCATGATGGGTGACCCACTGGGAAGTTGCTCGTGAGTTCCCAAAAACAAAACCGTGAGGGAATGGTAAGCCCAAAGCGGACAATATTGTGCTACGGTGGTGGAGCGGGCCCGGGAAGTGAACCGTCTCGGGCCGGGATGTGACATTTAAAAGCATGATTTTATGTTTTATTTTAATTTTTGTTGGTACTTAAAAGCATGGGTTTCGAACTCAAAAACATAGGGATGTAAACAGATACTAGCCACAACACCAAGATTTTTTTTTCCTTTTTTAACACTATCTCAATTTATATATAATAATAATAACTAATATGTAAAAAAAAAAAAAAAAAAATAGCAACCAAATGTTACACCTTTTAAGGGCTTTAATTTAATTTAATATTTTTTTTTTTGGTATATAAAAATAAGGAGCTTCGAACCTAGAAACATAGGGATATACAAAGAGGTACCTAACCACTACACCAATTTTTTTTCTTTATCTCAGTTTATGCATAATCATAATAATTAAAATGTAAAAGTAAACATACCAACCAAAATTATATACATTTTTAGGGGTCTCGCACAGGCCCCAAAATCTCAAGACCGGCCTTGCCTCATGTCTACCTGATTTGGACGCACAAATTCCAACTATGACGTGGTTATGTAGGCAAAAGTTATAGTTTTGTGATTGAAACAATGAAAGTGATATTCGTGTAGAGGTTTTCACCAGGTAGGATACACATCACCAAACGATTTAGACTTCGAACATCACATATGGTTGTAGAAACTGTGGTAAGCCTTCTAAAGGTAATTGTCATGTCGATGGTTGTTGTTGCACTTGTGATTTACCTTAATGCCATAAACGTGCCATTTACTCATAGATACTTTGTCTGTTGTTTATAACACTTCAATCGATGGGTTAGGTAATTAAAATTAATGCATGGATGGATTCTTAGTAGATGAAGAATTTAAAATTAGACGTGATTGCATTTGTACAACCCACTTTAAATAGATAATTTATCATTGTGAGAAGTTGAAATGACACAAAATATTCATTTACACCGTAATAAAATAATTGTGCTTGGTTTTTTTTGTCTGCAAAAATATTTGTGATTGTTTGTAGGAGTATTTCACGAAAAAAGTATTTCAGAAAAGAAAAAAAAGTTGTAAGTTTTGAACCTTATATGATACATCATATCTAGGATGAAGTTGCAAGTTTTGAACCTCATACGATACATCATATCTAGGAATTCAACATCCATGAAAAGTGGATCTAGGATCCCAAAAATAAGGAAAGGTTTCTAGCAGATGGACATTGCTTACAAATTTCTACTAAATGGGCTTTGGGTATTTTGCATCCCTCCCTCTCAGCTTTTTCGTTTTGTTTTGTCATCAAAAAATTGTGTGCGAGTATAGGATGTTCCACCGCACATTGGTTACAGACTAATCCCCTTCATTGCAGCCAATTGTTAATAGCAGAAAAGAGAAAAAATAGAATAGTAGGAAACTCCTGCCTCCTTGCAATGGGAGATACAATTGCTTCACTTGTTTCATTGAGTGTAAGAAACCCTTAAACTCTCTTTAAAAAATGATTCTTTAACTAATAAGAGGACAATCAAAGAAGTTGATGTAAGATTGTTTTGCTTGCAATATAACAAGTATATTAAAAGTACATGGCATTCCCACAGAAATTACAAGCTTATAAACTCAACATTCAAGGCACATATAGTACATATGTTACCACTCTTTATTTACAGTTTTCTGCAATTGTGTGCAAGAAAGTAGACGAGCTTGATCAACCATCTGGAGTTTATATCGAAACCTGAGTACGTCAAGCCTCACCCTTTAGGAACTTAGGGAGCCACTTAGCAGACTCTTTTGGAATACGCTTGAGATTGTCTTTGTAGTCGACATAGTAAAGCCCGAATCTTGGGATATAGCCTTCTCCCCATTCAAAATTATCAGATAAAGTGTAGTGGAAATATCCTTTGACATTCACACCACTCCTGCAAAAACAAAAACAACATAAGTAAATGCATACTCGATGCATCCTCAAACTTGTAAACATAGATTGCAGTGACTTACTTTATTGCCTTCTTGATCCAGTACAAATGGCGAAGAATGGATTGAATTCTATGTGGATCCTTAAGTGCGTCACTAAGTCTTAGTTTATCGTCCTTTGCCTCAGTTATTCCATTTTCAGCAATGTAGATTTTAGGGTGCCGGTACTTCTTCTTCATAAACTTTAGAAGTTGTTGTAGGCCTTGAGGGTAACTGTAGACGAACCGACTGCCTCCAGCCTACACAATTAAAAGAAGTTAGTTTTACTATATATAGAGGGAATTGTTATTAGCACTCCAAAAATCTCATTTTTACACTCCTTACAAGTGTATTTTTCTTTCTAATTATGGAAAGTTTGGAGTGCCAAATGAGATTTTTGGAGTGCTAATAATAATTCCCTATATAGAAAGATGGAAATTAAACTACATAGTACAAAATTATATATGCATGTCATCCTTCCCCATTGGCTCAATTAATAAATATCACAACTTCGCAAGTCAAAAGTTATGTGCACCTGAGGACCAATTTGGGTTCCATTTGCATCTACAACAATCACAACATAAGAAAACCGTATAAGTTTTAAAAATTCTCATCGACTTATTGACACAAAAACACATGTGCGCACACAGAAAAGAAGTAATGGTGAGATATTATGAAGTTTACTAGTAATCGACGCCAAAGCTAAAGGATCATTGCTATAGGAGATTGGTGTTTGTGGATCTGCTGGGTTGTTTCTACCATATCTCGTGCTGTAATAGTTGATGCCGACAAAATCTAAGGATCCCTTGATCATCTTCTTCTCTTTCTCAGTGAAATGTGGTAGCCTGTCCTTGACCAATCGTCTCATACTCTTTGGATAAGATCCATATACTAATGGTTCCATGAACCTAAATAAGAACACCATATACAGCAATAAGACTTCTTATACCAATGAAACAAGTAAATTTAGGGATATATATACAGTTATACACACACATATATATACTAACCATCCAAGTTCAAAGTCTATTATTCTTTTTGCAGCAGCTTTGTCTTCTGCCGAACTCGAATAAGGCTTGACAAATTGACCTACTAGACAAATTCCAATTTGTCCGCCTTGCTTTTCCTAAAAAATAATATTAACCAAGAAAAAAAAAATTTATCTCATTTATTTGAGATATGCAAAAGACAAAGCTTCTTTATTTCAGCAGATTCGGTATGAGCGTTTCACCTGAAATTTCTTTCGGTAAAGCTTAACGGCGGAAGCATGGGCGAGGAGAAGGTGGTGTGACACAATGTAAGGTTCTGTGGCTGAATTACCACCATTTGTGCACGGAAATACAGTTTGAACTGAACACCTGCCGGGTGGACCAACGCCTTTGTCGTACCCCATCTTCGCCATAATCCATGGCTCGTTGATTGTAATCCAATTTTTCACCCTATCTCCATAAAGTTTAAAACAAAGTTTACTGTAATCCTTGAAATCTTTCCTGAAAAGAAAACGTGACAAGGAAAATATCAGAATTTATGGTCAATGACTAAATGGTATGTTATCCTAAACTATGAGAAATGAAATGGATGTAATTTAGAAGGTGCTTACACGAAGGAGCGATTGAGAATGCCGCCGTACTTGTCTGTCAAAGCTTGTGGTGGATCAAAGTGCAGTATCGTCACAAATGGTGTGATGTCTGCATTAAAACATATGGTGATATATTAGAACCTCTTCAGTGTGACAGTTAACCCCACCTTATGATGTTAGAGTCCAACTCATGTGTGTTCATTATTAATTTTATACTGTAAATTTATCATCCATCCATATTATAACACTCATCACATTAAAGAACTTTCTGTGAATACGACCGCATGAATGTTTGAAAATTGTATTTTATGTGAAGTGGATTTGCCAAATTTCTATAGAGTGGATTTGTCAAACTTGTACACAAAGAATGAAAAATAAAATATGTGGAAAATAAAGCGTTGTTTCTACCTTGAGCTGGTCGATGTGGAACAAATTAGTACAACATAAACAAAGTTCAACTGAGATGCTCATGAGATTACGGAAGCCTACGAGATCTTTCTGGATATATAGATTTCAACAAACTTATGTATAATATATACAAGATCAATTATTGTCGTAATATAAAGGATTTGCTTGAACATATTCTTACCATTCTTGATTAGTTCATCGATGAAGTTGTTGTAGTGATCGATACCCTCTTGGTTTACTCCACCACTCAAGGTTCCCTCTACAGATTGAGAGTTTCAAACATAAAGCAAGAGTTTAGCAGAGATTAAACATAAAACCTTCAATTTTAATTCACAGATTAGCGGAACCACTTATTAGCAGAACTGCAAAAGAAAAAAAAGAACTAGGTAAAACTGATTACTAGGAAGAATCCTGGTCCAAGAGATGGAAAATCTGTGAAAATCGACTCCAAGGTCCTTGAGACCCTTCACTTCTTCCTACAATTACAAATATTTGGTTTAAGATTTATGCCAAAGACGAGAGAAACTTAATTATTGCTAGCTCGATATGCACCTTGTATCGCTTGTATGAATCGATGGCTGTAAACATGTTCGTGTGGTCTGCAATCCGTTCTGAAGGTAAACAAAAAAATCATAAACAAAACATAACGAACATAAGAAACTAAGAAAAGTAAATGCATGCATTATAATATATATGTCTTAGCAGCTGATATATATATATATATATATATATATATATATATAAACCTGGGAATTTCTCAACGTAGTAGTCCCAAACACTTGGTCCTCTTCCTGCTTCTTTTGCAGATCCTTCCATTTGTGCAGCAGCAGTGGTGACTCCGAACACGAAATCACTAGGGAAGTCGGACCTCTTCACTTTTAGTTCTTTAGGGTTTGATGCATTTTGTAATGGCTGAAACTCGTTCTCAGCATTCACATCAGCTGCATCAACGTATGCACTTAAATTTATTGGATTTTTTTAACTTTAATCCTTCAAAAGATTGAAATTTAAAATAAACCTGATATTATATTAGATATTGATTATAATCCTTTGATGTGTCCTTAATTCAAAATAATTAATATGCATTTCAATTAATGTTTCCCATTAAATATTTAAATTTATTAATATACACATTTTAATTTATTTTTTTACCAAAAAAGATTTTATTTAATTTATTAATTTTATTTAATATTCTTCAAACTTGAAAGACTCAATTAATGTATCTAAATGTTAGTACCGAAATGTATAATATTGAACTAATGTATTTAAATGTTAGTACCAAAATGTATGTACCAAAATATATGCACCGAAATGTATTATATTAAATTAATTACCAAAATATATGCACCGAAATGTATTATATTAAATTAATTATCTAAATGTGTGTACCGAAATGTATGTACCGAAATGTATGCACCGAAATGTATTATATTGAATTTATGTACCTAAATGTTTATATCAAAATGTATGCACCGAAATGTGTTTACCTAAATCTATGCACCAAAATGTATTATAATGAATTTAATTTACCTAAATGAAGAAGACAAAGTACATCGAAATATATTGAATAACAAAAATTAGTTTATCTAAATGTTTACAACAAAATATATTACGATAAATGAAATGAAAATGAAAATTATAATGAAATAAAATTAATATATTAGAAACTAGGAAGAAAAAGAGAAATAATTAAAAAATCAAAATATAATTAATAAATGAGGTTATTAATGTATCAAGGGAGTAAAATTAAATTTTGACCTTACTAATGGTTTTAATCTAAAAGTCATCTTTGCTAAGGATTAAGATGAAGGTTTCTATAAATTTTATTCCCTTTTTCATGTTTGAGATGCAGCTTAAAAATAGCGAAGAAAAAAAAACCCGAAGACATGTTTTATCGATTGGAAAATTCGTGCCTCAACATATTTTCATATGAAGAACTGTTCCACAATTGTAATTTGTCTTAGTTGTTGATGCAATATGGTGAGCAAACAAAGCAAAAAATAATTATCAAGAGAAATTTTAAGATTTAAGATATTGAAGTTAATTTTATAATTAGAACTTACAAACCTTGTGACAAAGAGGCAATAATAAAAGCAATGGCACACATCCCTTGTAAGATCCTTAACCATGGTGGTAAGAACTCCATGACCTCCAAAACAAAAACCCTAATCTTAATCTTTAATTAATATTTCTTGTCTGATTAATGAAATTTAACCCATCTTTATAGGACCTCTTCTTTTCTAGCCATGAACAAGAAAACAAGAAACCAACTAATTAAACAAGATTAAACACTATTTTTCTATATATATATATATATATATATATATATATATATATTTGTTTGGTCAACAACAACAAACAATTAACAAACTGAGAAAATGGTAACCTTTTTTTTTCTAGAAATTAAGTGAGATATTTTTTATGTGGACCACCAGTATATTAGGAGTTTGGTATCTAGGGTTCTTGAAATATTAATAACAACTAAACAAAACCCACCATTTATAGGCAAACCATCATCCTCTCCTTTCGTGAAAGTTCCCTTTCCCCCTTCGTTAGAGTACCTTCTCTCCCATGTGTACGCCTTTTTTGACATTATTATTGGTGGCAAGGCCGGCCCAGGCCCAGTGGGGGCAAGATGACCGTCTGAGGCCCAAAAAAGCTGGGGGCAACAAAATTATTAGGGTAATATATTGATATATATTTTTATAAGAGTATAAATTTATAAAATTTGGTTTAGTGACTAAGAAATTTAATCAGAACTAGTGCTTTTGTTGTTCAAAATTAATGAAATGAGGAGGTCTTAGGTTCAAAACACCATGGGTGCTTATTTACATTTCAATTTTTACAAATTTCTTTTCATAATTGTATAAATTTATAAAATTTGGTTGAAAGATCAAGAAGTTTAATTAGAAGCAATGGCTGTTTAAAATTAACGAGACGTCCTAAGTTCGAAATGTTATGTGCATGTTTATTTTTTTCAATTTTTACAAATTTTTGTTTGGTTGTTAATTTATTTACTAGCTAGTAGTTATGTGGGTTGTTATTTTTATACATCCGTTCCAATTCAAATCTAATCTTCAACAAAGAGTAACGCGTAGACTAAATTTTTAGACCAAATTTGCAAATAATATTACATGACATCAAAAGGTTTAACTTAGTGTTCATTCATTACTTATACATATTCTTAAAGACTCGAAAACATTATTATTTTTTTAGTCTTATATTGACGAGGTTAGTAAATAAGAAAAAATACCTCACGATTTATACAAAAACACTTTAAAAGTTTAAATGGAAAACAAAACTCATAATCTATCTACTTGTAAGCCCAAAGTTTTATAGTTTTCTTCTCTTGATATAAAATAAATTAGTTATTCTGTGTTTCTAAATTATTGAGTTTGAAGTGTTTTTCTAAATATAATTTTATTGATGTCTTACATGTGAAAACAAATAATTTTTTTATATGAAGTAATGACACATTTTTAACGTCGTCTTGGGTCTCAAAAATCTCTGGACCTGACTTGCTGGTGGGATCTCTTTCCCACTGGTTTCTTTTAAACTCTGGTTCAGACCACAAGTTTTTACACTCTGTGACTCAGATCCATTTGCTGCTCGATGGAGGAGGGTTGCGGCTTTCTCTTCCGCCACTTCTGGGGAGTCGGTTGGATGGATCCACTGCTGGGGAGGATGGCCGTGCACGGAGCAAGATTGCTGTGCTTCAATGGCGGTTGTATTACGGGCTGATTTGGGCTGTTTAGTTTCTGTTTTTTGTCTGACCCAATTTCTGTTCACCAAAGGTGCCAAAACAGTTTTTGCAGTACTAACCCAACGTTTAAAGTGGTCTTAGTTTTGTTTATTCTCTTTTTCATTTTTAATCAACCCAAAGATCATACAAATTTTTGCATCAGAGCCACACCAAAACCTTGCAACAAAAAACAAAAACTGTGCAATAATCTCAATTTACTTTTTATTTTTATTTTGGTCTTCTTTCGGTCTGAAATTTGTACAAAAATAAATTAGTATAAAAGCAAAACAATTAAAAAAATATGGTTTTATAAATTAGTAAAACAATAAAAAATGCATTTGTGGGGATGAGTAATATACTTTCTGTTTTCTTAAATTAGTAAAATAATAAATAATTTCACAAGTATGACATGGTTGACATCTATTTCATTAGAATGAAACTGTAGGATTTCAAAATTAGATGGAAGAAATAGATAAATGGCTGGTTTGGAAAGTGTTTTTAAATGACTAAAAATGTTTTACAGAAAATGTTTTTGAAACCAATTTCTAGTAAAAATGCACATTAATTCTGAAAAAACACTTGAAATACTTCATACAAAGACACAAAACTAGTGCTTCCTAAACGCAATAACACTTTCTTTAAAAGTGATTTTAGTTGTTTAAAAACACTTCCCAAACAAACCCAAAGTGTATTTTGATTAGTGGATGACATTTAATTTTTTTCTTTTTTTCTTTTTGGTCAACAACATTTAATTTGTTTTTCATTGTTAGACATCTTCTCTTTTGTAGATACATTAACTTTGTAAAAATTAAACAGTAGGTACATAATGTTTCAATATTCAGAGTAATACAAATAATATTCTCATTTTTTTTGCTAATTTACCTTGCCTAAAACATAAATAAATTAGGAGTAGAACCACAATTAGATTCTTGTTTAAAACAACTGGCTAACATAACATTACAAACAAAACCTAACAAAGCCATTGAAAACTCCCCTTTCAAGAGTCGAGCATTGCTCGAACCCTAATGGGAAGGCCATACAGCCTAATGAACCCAGCCGCATCAGCCTGATCATATATATCCCCACTCTCAAACGACGAGATGTCCTGCCTGTACAGGCTGTACGGGCTCTTCCGGCTGGTCACGATAACTGAACCCTTGTACAGCTTCAGAATTACTGAGCCGGTGGTTGTTTTCGAGATTTCCTCCATGAACGAATCCAAGGACTCGCGAAGTGGGTCGAACCACCTGCCTGCATATACCAGCTCCGCGTATTTGAGGGCTAGTGAGTCTTTAACTTGCATTGTTTCTCGGTCCAGTGTTAAAGACTCTAGCTCGCGTGCAGCAGTGAAGAGGATGGTGCCTCCAGGAGTTTCATAGACTCCACGGCTCTTCATACCAACTAGCCGGTTTTCAACCATGTCAACACGGCCAATTCCATGCTTTCCACCAATCTGATTTACATGATCAAGTAGAGATGCTGGTGAAAGCTCCTTCCCATTGACTGAAACTGGAATTCCAGAAACGATTCCAATTTCTACATACCTACAGGAAACAAGAGCATGGGTTAGAAACATACTCAGCGCACACAGTAAGAGCTAAAACACATAAGATCAGGTGGAACTTACTCAGGTACATTTGGTGCATCTTCAGGATCGACTGTTAACATGAACATATCCTTCTTGGGCTCATTTTCTGGGTCTTCCAAAATATCACCCTTTGATCAATTCAATCAACATATAGACAAATGGAAGAGAGGATTTTAGAACTCAATAGGTAAGATCTCATATGAAAATTCCTATTTATCCAGACAAAAAGGAGAGTTGTAAAGCCTATACCTCATGACTTAGGTGCCATAAATTGCCGTCTCTACTGTATATGGATTTCTTTGTCACTGGGACAGGCACATTATGTTTCTTAGTGTATTCAATAGCATCTTCTCTACCTGTAATATCCCACTCCCTCCAAGGAGCGACAACATTTAGTTTGGGATTGAGAGCGAAAAATGTCAGCTCAAAGCGAACCTAAACAGACAAGAGAGATTGTGTCAGAAGGAGTACATAAGTTGTTGTAATACTAAACGCTCTGAATTGGAAGGCATGCCTGATCATTTCCTTTCCCAGTGCATCCATGAGCTACAGCATCAGCTCCAACTTCTTTCGCAACATCAACCATGGCCTGTTTTAAGAAATGTCATTGTATGGAGTAATAGGTAAATATTTAGTTTAATGTGTTATAGGATATCCTGATATTGACATGACAAAATGACTTGGTAAAAATTCTCAAATTGAACCAATAAGGATCTATACTTGGAGAAACCAACCAACGAGAATTAGACCTCAAAAGAACATATGCATATATCAAGAAATCTAAAAGGTAGTATCTTAATCTGTACATTTGTCTCGACTGTGGATGTATCAATCTACAAAGGTGATGAATTCATAACTAACACAGAATTGCAAAAATCAAACTGAGAGATCACCTTAGCAATAACAGGACGGGCCATTGAAGTCCCTAACAAGTATTTCCTCTCATAGATTGCACCAGCCCGCAAGCAAGGGAATATGTAGTCCTTTACAAACTCCTCCTTTAGATCCTTCACTACTAACTGAGAAGCCCCACTGGCTTTCGCCTTTTTTTCCAGACCATCCAATTCTTTTATACCCTAATAATTTCGAATAAAGTAGCAAGCACGCAAGTCAGAACCAATAATGACTATCTTAAAGTACATAGCATGAAACAAGAAAATTTTGACTTTGAAGTAGATGTTGCTACTTCTGACTTACTTGACCAACATCAGCCGTGAAGCAAACAACATCACAACCATAATTCTCCCTGCAAGTAAAAAAGTATCAGACAAAACAATAGTGACAAAGTCAATACTCAGAAGTAAAATGTCAACTGTGTTCCCTTAGAATAAATCAATATGCATTAACATTGAGTATGAGGAAATGCTTCCGGAATACATAAACGAGGACGCATGCAGCACACAAAAGAAAACTATCCAAAATGGGAATTCCACTAATCTTTAATCAGACAGAGTTATGTTTGGTCCTTATTGGTTGCGGTCCAAAGCAATTATCTCAACTATTCTGTAACAAAGTAGGATAACATGATAATGCAACAATACTTATTCTTGAAAGTACAACACATATAAACATATATAATATAATTTATGTTATGTTACTCTACAAACCCCTGTTTCCTAATGTATTCAATTTGTAGTCAATTCCTTATTTGGCCACAATTATGTTTAAACCTACGTATATGCTTCATCTACAATCATACTATCCCTGAGGTATGAGACAAATTGAACATTAAAAAATACTTATTCCAAAATTTGAAAATTTATGCAATTATAGCATGCATATCAAAGTGTCCCAAAAAAAACTATTGGAATATGGACAGGGCTGCAATTTATGCCTCCAAAGCATGAAAGCTATTGTTCTCCACAAAAGTATAGAATTTTCAGAATTTGAATTGCAATCGAAGATAAAATTCAATCATGATGAGTCTCGTAATCTCGCGGGACATTAAGTACTTGTTTTGAAAACAAATGCCTTTCGGGGGAAAAATACACCGGCATACCTTAACCATGGGACAATGACTGATGTGTCTAAGCCACCACTATAGGCCAGAACAACCTTGTTCAATTTGCCACGCAGTCCTCTTTCCTTCGTGGATCCGGACACTTCTGTCTCACTGTAAGTGGGCAGCACCGCTCTAATAACTGCATTCACAATTTCACGTAAAGGTAAATATAAAATTGGCATCCAACACCTACAATATTACAAGACAAACGAATAAGTGAATTTTGAAAATTAAATATCATATATCGGCATCTCAATTGAGGTCCTTTATTTGTCTATCTATCTAATGTGCAAGTGAAATAACCTCTGATTAGGCAACCGCACCTTGCTTGTTATGAGCTCTTACCCTTCCATTGCCACTGGTAACCGCAAATGCATTCCCCTGCAGCTCACTCTTTCGTGCCCCCAACTGCAGAAACAAATTAAAACGAAAAATCGCATTGCAAACACGAAAAAGGCAAAACGAACAAAAATTGATGTACGCAAGGTATTGCAGGTGTAGGTACAGCTACCTCTTGAAATGAAGATAATTTCCCCGGACAACAAACTCTGCCATGATATGGATATGATTCTGCTCATACAACAAAAATAAATTATACACGTTGATATCAGAATACAACACCAAATTGTAAAATCCAACAATTTTTCCATCAAGATTTAAGCTTTTAAGCATCTGGGTACTGCTCATTTCTCCTCAAATTGTTCTAAATCCATAAAGATTTAAATTTTATTCTCGAAATTAATCAGCATCATTTCAGGAAAAAAAAACCATCTTTGGAGAAAAGGAAAGGTGAAAATGTACCTCTTTTGGGCGCGTGAAAAGTAAGGTTGACGGCGGAGCAGGCGGACATGGACTTCAATTGGGCCATGGTTGCGGCGGCTGAGATCAGAAATGAAATTCAACGGAGAAAAGTAGAATTTGCTGAGGAAGAAGAAGAAGGGAGTCTTCCGTGAACGGAGGTTAGCGGCGGCGACAACGGCGGATGGTGAGGAGTGACGAGCGAACAGACGGTGGTTGTGTAGTTCGAGTCGCTGGCTGTGTGTCTGAGCGTCTGTCGGACTGGGGTTTATTGTGGAGGTTTATACCCAAAACAAACTAAACCCTTATTTTTAGCTAGAATCCATTTATTTTCTAAAACTCAAAATTCTTCCCTCTATTTTATAAAATTCAATATTCACGCCAATTTAGCTTATTTATGTGTATTCCGTTAAACAAACCAAAGTGAATCGAATAATGAGTTTCAGGGCACAATGAAATTGAAATCGAGTTAGCTAAAAATAAGCCTAAATTAAAAACTTGAAGGCAAAATAACCACTGAGATTATCATAACTATTTACTTTGATTCTTAACAATGAAATCGACAAAAGTGGTCCTAAATTTGTTCACCGTAAACTATTTTGATCCTTTTATGAAAAATTTATCAGTAGTCTCATTAAATTGTCATATAAACGACCACGTGACCACCTTTTAACAATATTTTTGTGAATCAATCTCTCCACTTAACGAAGATATTGACAGATTTTAACAGTAGTCTCATTAATTATTTACATGACCGACCATGTGACTACCTTTTAATAGTATTTTTATCAATCAATCTCTCCACTTAACTAAGATATTGACAACTTTTTCACGAAAGAACAAAATAATTTACGACAAACAAATTCAAAAATTATTTTTATCGATTTTATTATTAAGACTCAACGTGAAAAGTTATGACAACGTTAGAACTAATTTAACAAAAAAGCCAAATACCCACCCACTGGCAAACATAAAAGAGTCTCCCTTTTAACGTACGTGCACTTACGTCGCGCAAAGCTGTTTTGCGCGACGCCACATACGTCACGCAAAGATGTTTTGCGCGACTCACGTAGCCCTGCGTCACGCAAAGTCAACAGAAAAAGCGGTAAAACTTACTTGCTTCAGCACTAAAATCGTGCGAGACGCACAAAACGTCGCGCAAATGGCCTTTGCGCGACTGCACTTTGCGCGACGAAGATTGGCGTCGCGCAATACTGTTTTGCACGACGTAAGTACCCTTACGATATAAACAGAACACCCTAAATTAGATAAACAAAATTCATACGCAAATTCCATCTGAATATCGAAAGTTGTCAGCAAGATTCTATCACCTATGCAAATATCTCCATCATCATCACATTCAAATCAACTTTAGTTAATTGAATTAACTTTAATAATTGTAATAGGAAGTAATGATTATGTCCAACCTTCGGGACAACATTTGTAGGCTATATCTGCAAAAAAGTACTAAAAAAGTAGAAAAACTCACCAACGAACGCCAGACGTTAAAAAAAGGGACCCTGATAAAATCGAAAAACCAACAAAATTCGTATCAACAGGAGATAAGATAAGGTGTAATAATGAGGCTACATACCTATTTTTCGCTTGGAAAAATTGAAAAAAAGCGCCTATTTTTCGCTATGGACCGCCAAAATTATCAATTCGCGTGACGTAGGTATACAATTCAACGTCACGCAAAGTGGTTTTGCGCGACGATTAAAGCGTCGCGCAAGGTTTTTTTATTTTTTTTTTAAGTATTAAAAAAATTACCAAAAATGTGACTTTACTCCTTTCAAGTTCAATTTTTATTTCACATAAACCCCACAATAATATATTATTCTAAAAAAAACCCATAATAATTTTTTTTACTTATATATCATTCAATTTCTTAAGTGTTATAAGCACAAAATAAATAAATTAAAATCTACTTAGTAAATACATATACCATTGCACTTGATGGGAAACACATTGTACGAAACTAGTTTCAACGATCCAACCGTCAAACTTGTTTGTATATGCTTCGAGATCGCATACGCCAAAAATAGGAAAAATAACGATTTAACGGTAGTTTTAATGCCGATTTTGATGATTTTTTTACAGCTACACTCCTTGACCCTATATGGAGTGTAAATTTCATCTTCTCCTTGGTGATTGCATTGAGGCTTGATCTTGGTGATTCCACAGGCTTACTCGTGAACTGGGCTGGAAGATTCTTTTGGTCTCCCCCGAAGGTCTGAGCTTACTCTTTTTATCTGTTTCTTTGTTCAATCTCTCCAATTCGTATTGAAGAGGGTTAGAGGATAACTCAGCATATGCAGTTGTTGCTTGTCTCTACATGCTTCAATGTATCATTTTCACTTGCCTTACTTGCTCCCCTTTGCAGAAGTGGTCCCTTCTCTGGAAGTGTATCAACCGTTGAAGATGACTACTCGAGAGCAAAGCTAGGTAAGCAACCAGGGAATAGATTACAAGCAGTCGGTTCCAGATCGGAAGACTGACTCCAAGTGCCAGCTGATTGCTTCTTTCACTTTGCCATGCGAGTAAGAACAAGGACAAAGAAAAAGACAGGGAAAGAGCATGATATGAGATACTTTTGCTTTTGACCTTGATGATATGAGATACCTTTGTTTTTGAAGAAGCGGTGAATGAATCAGCACATGTATTTGTTGTGCTTGTCTCCACATGCTTCGATCTACCGTTTCCTCCTGGGTTATCTGTACTCCAGGCATCTGGTATCTTCTTTGGGGAAGAAGAAAAAATTGAGTAATTCGATAGGCTTTGCTGGGAGTGCACCCTCAGAGGTGAGGAAAAGTTGGGCATTTTCTTCAGGTCTGCCTTGCCATAAAAGATGAAGGTCGACATATATAGGGATTTCCCAATAGCAAGTGGTGGTACTGTTCTTTTACCATTGTCGACAAAATTTTTGATCCAGCAAATCTGGCTTTTTGAAAAAGAGTGCTGACTCTTCGATTTCTGAACGAATGCCTCTTCGATTTCTGAACGAATGCCTCTTCGATTTCTGAGCTAGCGCCTCTTTGCTTTCTGAACAAACGCCTCTTCGATTTCTGAACAAACGCCTCTTCGATTTCTAAACAAACGCCTCTTCGATTTCTGAACAACACGTAGTAGTGCGGATGCGGCTCTGTCAGAGATCTTTTGACAAAGTTGCACGCGTTTTCTGGAAAGCCGAGAGAGCGTCGCCGAACTTTACGCAGGAAATTCCGGCTTTTTGAATCGGTGGTCGTGTCGCCTTGACTTTTTATAGAGGTATCGATCACCTCCAACATGCACACTTTGAAGATTGCCCATCTTTGAAAATCGTCTCCGGCCCTTTTAGATTTTACTTCATCCAACCCTTCTCTTTGAACACCTTTGAAAAATGGCTAACCCATCTAACCTTTGCTTAGATTTGAGTCTCAGCAGCGATCCGGTTGCGCCCCGTCAAGGTAATGTATGACGCCCTTCTTTTTTATCTTCTAATGGCCCTCTTACAGGTGAATACTCCATGATGACAGATGCAACAACAGCTACGATAGTAGCTAGGAACCTCCTCACTCCTAAAGATAGTAGGCTGCTTTCAGGACGGTCTGATGAGTTGGCCGTTCAAGAGTCCCTCGCTCTCAGTGTTCAGTGTGCAGGCTCTGTGTCCAACATGGGCCAACGCCTACTTGCTCGCTCCCGTCAGGTTGAATCGTTGATGGCAGAGGTGGAAAGTCTCAAGCAAGAGATCAAACAGCTTAAGCACGAGAATAGAAGTTTGCACGTGCTTGCAAACAATTATTTGACGGGCATGAAGAGGAAGCTTGATGAGCTGCAAGAATCTGAAGGTCGGATTCAAAGTGACCGTCAAAGGCTTGCGGCTTATCTCCAGATGCACCTCTTTCCTGGGTCATCTAGCGTTCTACCAAGTATCGAGGCCTCGAATGGTCTATCTTCGATGCATCCTGCTCCGATGCCTCCCGCTTTGATGCCTCCCGCTCCGATGCCTCGTAGTGGGGCTTCACGTAAACATCCTTTGTGAAGGCTCCATCATTCTGCCATGTTTTTTTTTTTTTTTATTTAATCAAACGGCATGGAATTTATCTTTGAATGGACGGTGATACTTGAAATGATCCGGTAATAGTTTAAATTCAAGATTGGGTGCCTGAATCATCAACAACATGTTAGTATAAAAGAAAATTGAAATTCGGGGATTGGTTTTGGATGAATTTGAAATTAAAACAGAAACTTGGAAACAAAACAGATTGGAAAACGAATTTGATGGATCAATGGATGATGGAATAGCTAAGGGGTTCTTCTCCACACATGTTACACTTGCATACAAGATGATTTTCAGTTGGTCTTTCGATAAATTATGAAACTCAACACCCCGGGTTAATTAGGTCCGCTTAAATTAACCGTCAAAAGGGGATTGTAATGGTGTGTGGTGTTGTTTGTGGCTGAATGTATGGATGGAATGGTGTGTGGTTGGCACGGCATAAGGGGATTGTCTCCTTTGGTCTTCAATTTCGTCCATCTACTTGGCTTTAAGCATATGCAATCTTATGTTATACACAAGTGGATACCACAAAATCTTATGTTATACTTAATGAAAGTATTAATAAACTCTAAGTGTTAGTAAATCTACCATTTTGATGGACGTTTAGGTACGGATATTTCAGTACACTAATTTAGTGAAATATATTATGATATGGACGTTTACCAATATATTTCAGTACACTAGTTCACTGCAATATATTTAGATACGGATATTTCAGTACACTAATTTAGTGAAATATATTATGATATAGACGTTTAGGTACACTAATTAGAGGAAGTTAAATAAAATTAATGAATTACAATGTGTATAATAATAAATTTAAAATTTAATGCAATGACATTAAATAAGATATCTATAAAACAAAAATATAAAATGAGTTTGAATTCAGTACACATTAAGAGACTAAAATCAATATACAAACTGACACTAGATTTTTATTAAATTTTAATCGTCTTAAAAGATTAAAGTTCAAAAATACAATTCTCGACTTGCCAATCTATTTGTTTACTAACACATGGAATTGAAAAAATTTAGCTTGTTAGTTACTAACACGTGGATCAGGCCAATCTTCGTCACGCAAAGTGCAGTCGCGCAAAGGCCATTTGCGCGACGTTTTGTGTTTAACGTCACGCAAACATACTTTGCGCAACGTATTTAGCTGCGTCGCGCAAGTTTTCGTCGCGCAAACATGTTTTTGTACTAGTGTACACAGGGCCAACAATTCGCAAGCCTCCCGACTTATGATTTTATTTTTCCTTTATGTATAATATATAGATTAAATCTGCACCTATATATCAAATTGTTCATTCAGTCTCTTTGTCCTGAGCGTCTTATCACTGCACCACCAAGCGGCTTTTCTTTAGTATTTTATTTTATTTTTTTTGGTATTTAAAAGCCTGGTTTTGCGTTTTATTTTAATTTCTTTTTGGTATTTAAAAGCATGTTTTGTATTTTATTTATTTTTTTGGTATATAAAAACATAGTTTTTTGTTTTATTTTAATTTCTTTTTGGTAATAAAAGCATGTTTTGTATTTTATTTTAATATTTTTGGTATTTAAAAGCATGCTTTTGCGTTTTATTTTAATTTTTGTTGGTCCTTAAAAGCATGGGTTTTGAACTCAAAAACATAGGGATGTAAATAGATACCTAGCCACCACACCAAGTCTTTTTTTTTTTTTTTTCTTTTTTAACACTATCTCAATTTATATATAATAATAAAAACTAAAATGTAAAAGAAATTTTTTATTTTTTTGGTATTTAAAAGCATTGATTTGTGTTTTGTTTAATTTTTTTTAAAAGCATGTTTCATATTTTATTTTAATATTTTTGACATTTAAAAGCATGATTTTATGTTTTATTTTAATTTTTGTTGGTACTTAAAAGCATGGGTTTCGAACTCAAAAACATAGGGATGTAAACAGATACTAGCCACCACACCAAGATTTTTTTTTCCTTTTTTAACACTATCTCAATTTATATATAATAATAAAAACTAATATGTAAAAAAAAAATAGCAACCAAATGTTACACCTTTTAAGGGCTTTAATTTAATTTAATTTTTTTTTTTTTGGTATATAAAAATAAGGAGCTTCGAACCTAGAATCATAGGGATATACAAAGAGGTACCTAACCACTACACCAATTTTTTTTCTTTACCTCAGTTTATGCATAATCATAATAATTAAAATGTAAAAGTAAACATACCAACCAAAATTATATACATTTTTAGGGGTCTCGCACAGGCCCCAAAATCTCAAGACCGGCCTTGCCTCATGTCTACCTGATTTGGACGCACAAATTCCAACTATTACGTGGTTATGTAGGCAAAAGTTATAGTTTTGTGATTGAAACAATGAAAGTGATATTCGTGTAGAGGTTAAATAGTTTCACCAGGTAGGATACACATCACCAAACGATTTAGACTTCGAACATCACATATGGTTGTAGAAACCGTGGTAAGCCTTCTAAAGGTAATTGTCATGTCGATGGTTGTTGTTGCACTTGTGATTTACCTTAATGCCATAAACGTGCCATTTACTCATAGATACTTTGTTTGTTGTTTATAACACTTCAATCGATGGGTTAGGTAATTAAAATTAATGTATGGATGGATTCTTAGTAGATGAAGAATTTAAAATTGGACGTGATTGCATTTGTACAACCCACTTTAAATAGATAATTTATCATTGTGAGAAGTTGAAATGACACAAAATATTCATTTACACCGTAATAAAATAATTGTGCTTGGTTTTTTTTGTCTGCAAAAATATTTGTGATTGTTTGTAGGAGTATTTCATGAAAAAAGTATTTCAGAAAAGAAAAAAAAAGTTGCAAGTTTTGAACCTTATATGATACATCATATCTAGGATGAAGTTGCAAGTTTTGAACCTCATACGATACATCATATCGAGGAATTCAACATCCATGAAAAGTGGATCTAGGATCCCAAAAATAAGGAAAGGTTTCTAGCAGATGGACATTGCTTACAAATTTCTACTAAATGGGCTTTGGGTATTTTGCATCCCTCCCTCTCAGTTTTTTCGTTTTGTTTTGTCATCAAAAAATTGTGCACGAGTATAGGATGTTCCACCGCACATTGGTTACAGACTAATCCCCTTCATTGCAGCCAATTGTTAATAGCAGAAAAGAGAAAAAATAGAATAGTAGGAAACTCCTGCCTCCTTGCAATGGGAGATACAATTGCTTCACTTGTTTCATTGAGTGTAAGAAACCCTTAAACTCTCTTGAAAAAATGATTCTTTAACTAATAAGAGGACAATCAAAGAAGTTGATGTAAGATTGTTTTGCTTGCAATATAACAAGTATATTAAAAGTACATGGCATTCCCACAGAAATTACAAGCCTATAAAACTCAACGTTCAAGGCACATATAGTACATATGTTACCACTCTTTATTTACAGTTTTCTGCAATTGTGTGCAAGAAAGTAGACGAGCTTGATCAACCATCTGGAGTTTATATCGAAACCTGAGTACGTCAAGCCTCGCCCTTTAGGAACTTAGGGAGCCACTTAGCAGACTCTTTTGGAATACGCTTGAGATTGTCTTTGTAGTCGACATAGTAAAGCCCAAATCTTGGGATATAGCCTTCTCCCCATTCAAAATTATCAGATAAAGTGTAGTGGAAATATCCTTTGACATTCACACCACTCCTGCAAAAACAAAAACAACATAAGTAAATGTATACTCCATGCATCCTCAAACTTGTAAACATAGATTGCAGTGACTTACTTTATTGCCTTCTTGATCCAGTACAAATGGCGAAGAATGGATTGAATTCTATGTGGATCCTTAAGTGCGTCACTAAGTCTTAGTTTATCGTCCTTTGCCTCAGTTATTCCATTTTCAGCAATGTAGATTTTAGGGTGCCGGTACTTCTTTTTCATAAACTTTAGAAGTTGTTGTAGGCCTTGAGGGTAACTGTAGACGAACCGACTGCCTCCAGCCTACACAATTAAACGAACTTAGTTTTACTATATATAGAGGGAATTGTTATTAACACTCCAAAAATCTCATTTTACACTCCTCACAAGTGTATTTTTCTTTCTAATTATGGAATGTTTGGAGTGCCAAATGAGATTTTTGGAGTGCTAATAACAATTCCCTATATAGAAAGATGGAAATTAAACTACATAGTACAAAATTATATATGCATGTCATCCTTCCCCATTGGCTCAATTAATAAATATCAACTTCGCAAGTCAAAAGTTATGTGCACCTGAGGGCCAATTTGGGTTCCATTTGCATCTACAACAATCACAACATAAGAAAACCGTATAAGTTTTAAAAATTCTCATTGACTTATTGACACAAAAACACATGTGCGCACACAGAAAAGAAGTAATGGTGAGTTATTATGAAGTTTACTAGTAATCGACGCCAAAGCTAAAGGATCATTGCTATAGGAGATTGGTGTTTGTGGATCTGCTGGGTTGTTTCTACCATATCTCGTGCTGTAATAGTTGATGCCGACAAAATCTAAGGATCCCTTGATCATCTTCTTCTCTTTCTCAGTGAAATGTGGTAGCCTGTCCTTGACAAATCGTCTCATACTCTTTGGATAAGATCCATATACTAATGGTTCCATGAACCTAAATAAGAACACCATATACAGCAATAAGAATTCTTATACCAATTAAACAAGTAAATTTAGGGATATATATACAGTTGTACACACACATATATATACTAACCATCCAAGTTCAAAGTCTATTATTCTTTTTGCTGCAGCTTTGTCTTCTACCGAACTCGAATAAGGCTTGACAAATTGCCCTACTAGACAAATTCCAATTTGTCCGCCTTGCTTTTCCTAAAAAATAATATTAACCAAGAAAAAAAAATTTAATCTCATTTATTTGAGATATGCAAAAGACAAAGCTTCTTTATTTCAGCAGATTCGGTATGAGCGTTTCACCTGAAATTTCTTTCGGTAAAGCTTAACGGCGGAAGCATGGGCGAGGAGAAGGTGGTGTGACACAATGTAAGGTTCTGTGGCTGAATTACCACCATTTGTGCACGGAAATACAGTTTGAACTGAACACCTGCCGGGTGGACCAACGCCTTTGTCGTACCCCATCTTCGCCATAATCCATGGCTCGTTGATTGTAATCCAATTTTTCACCCTATCTCCATAAAGTTTAAAACAAAGTTTACTGTAATCCTTGAAATCTTTCCTGAAAAGAAAAAGTGACAAGGAAAATATCAGAATTTATGGTCAATGACTAAATGGTATGTTATCCTAAACTATGAGAAATGAAATGGATGTAATTTAGAAGGTGCTTACACGAAGGAGCGATTGAGAATGCCGCCGTACTTGTCTGTCAAAGCTTGTGGTGGATCAAAGTGCAGTATCGTCACAAATGGTGTGATGTCTGCATTAAAACATATGGTGATATATTAGAAACTCTTCAGTGTGACAGTTAACCCCACCTTGTGATGTTAGAGTCCAACTCATGTGTGTTCATTATTAATTTTATACTGTAAATTTATCATCCATCCATATTACACTCATCACATTAAGAACTTTCTGTGAATACGACCGCATGACTATTTGAAAATTGTATTTTATGTGAAGTGGATTTGCCAAATTTCTAGAGAGTGGATTTGTCAAACTTGTACACAAAGAATGAAAAATAAAATATGTGGAAAATAAAGCGTTGTTTCTACTTTGAGCTGGTCGATGTGGAACAAATTAGTACAACATAAACAAAGTTCAACTGAGATGCTCATGAGATTACGGAAGCCTACGAGATCTTTCTGGATATATAGATTTCAACAAACTTATGTATAATATATACAAGATCAATTATTGTCGTAATATAAAGGATTTGCTTGAACATATTCTTACCATTCTTGATTAGTTCATCGATGAAGTTGTTGTAGTGATCGATACCCTCTTGGTTTACTCCACCACTCAAGGTTCCCTCTACAGATTGAGAGTTTCAAACATAAAGCAAGAGTTTAGCAGAGATTAAACATAAAACCTTCAATTTTAATTCACAGATTAGCGGAACCACTTATTAGCAGAACTGGAAAAGAAAAAATAGAACTAGGTAAAACTGATTACTAGGAAGAATCCTGGTCCAAGAGATGGAAAATCTGTGAAAATCAACTCCAAGGTCCTTGAGACCCTTCACTTCTTCCTACAATTACAAATATTTGGTTTAAGATTTATGCCAAAGACGAGAGAAACTTAATTATTGCTAGCTCGATATGCACCTTGTATCGCTTGTATGAATCGATGGCTGTAAACATGTTCGTGTGGTCTGCAATCCGTTCTGAGGGTAAACAAAAAAATCATAAACAAAACATAACGAACATAAGAAACTAAGAAAAGTAAATGCATGCATTATAATATATATGTCTTAGCAGCTGATATATATATAAACCTGGGAATTTCTCAACGTAGTAGTCCCAAACACTTGGTCCTCTTCCTGCTTCTTTTGCAGATCCTTCCATTTGTGCAGCAGCAGTGGTGACTCCGAACACGAAATCACTAGGGAAGTCGGACCTCTTCACTTTTAGTTCTTTAGGGTTTGATGCATTTTGTAATGGCTGAAACTCGTTCTCAGCATTCACATCAGCTGCATCAACGTTTGCACTTAAATTTATTGGATTTTTTTAACTTTAATCCTTCAAAAGATTGAAATTTAAAATAAACCTGATATTATATTAGATATTGATTATAATCCTTTGATGTGTCCTTAATTCAAAATAATTAATATGCATTTCAATTAATGTTTCCCATTAAATATTTAAATTTATTAATATACACATTTTAATTTATTTTTTGACCAAAAAATATTTTATTTAATTTATTAATTTTATTTAATATTCTTCAAACTTGAAAAACTCAATTAATATATCTAAATGTTAGTACCAAAATGTATAATATTGAACTAATGTATTTAAATGTTAGTACCAAAATGTATATATGTACCAAAATATATGCACCGAAATGTATTATATTAAATTAATTACCAAAATATATGCACCGAAATGTATTATATTAAATTAATTATCTAAATGTGTATACTGAAATGTATATACCGAAATGTATGCACCGAAATGTATTATATTGAATTTATGTACCTAAATGTTTATATCAAAATGTATGCACCGAAATGTGTTTACCTAAATCTATGCACCAAAATGTATTATAATGAATTTAATTTACCTAAATGAAGAAGACAAAGTACATCGAAATATATTGAATAACAAAAATTAGTTTATCTAAATGTTTACAACAAAATATATTACGATAAATGAAATGAAAATAAAAATTATAATGAAATAAAATTAATACATTAGAAACTAGGAAGAAAAAGAGAAATAATAAAAAAATCAAAATATAATTAATAAATGAGGTTATTAATGTATCAAGGGAGTAAAATTAAATTTTGACCTTACTAATGGTTTTAATCTAAAAGTCATCTTTGCTAAGGATTAAGATGAAGGTTTCTATAAATTTTATTCCCTTTTTCATGTTTGAGATGCAGCTTCAAAATAGCGAAGAAAAAAAAAACCCGAAGACATGTTTTATCGATTGGAAAATTCGTGCCTCAACATATTTTCATATGAAGAACTGTTCCACAATTGTAATTTGTCTTAGTTGTTGATGCAATATGGTGAGCAAACAAAGCAAAAAATAATTATCAAGAGAAATTTTAAGATTTAAGATATTGAAGTTAATTTTATAATTAGAACTTACAAACCTTGTGACAAAGAGGCAATAATAAAAGCAATGGCACACATCCCTTGTAAGATCCTTAACCATGGTGGTAAGAACTCCATGACCTCCAAAACAAAAACCCTAATCTTAATCTTTAATTAATATTTCTTGTCAGATTAATGAAACTTAACCCATCTTTATAGGACCTCTTCTTGTCTAGCCATGAACAAGAAAACAAGAAACCAACTAATTAAACAAGATTAAACACTATTTTTTCTATATATATATTTTTTGGTCAACAACAAGAAACAATTAACAAACTGAGAAAATGGTAACCTTTTTTTTTTTTCTTGAAATTAAGTGAGATATTTTTTATGTGGATCACCAGTATATTAGGAGTTTGGTATCTAGGGTTCTTGAAATATTAATAACAACTAAACAAAACCCACCATTTATAGGCAAACCATCATCCTCTCCTTTCGTGAAAGTTCCCTTTCCCCCTTCGTTAGAGTACCTTCTCTCCCATGTGTACGCCTTTTTTGACATATTATTGGTGGCAGGGCCGGCCCAGGTCCAGTGCGGGCAGGACGACCGTCTGAGGCCCAAAAAAGTTGGGGGCAACAAAATTATTAGGGTAATATATTGATATATGTTTTTATAAGAGTATAAATTTATAAAATTTGGTTTAGTGACTAAGAAATTTAATCAGATCTAGTGCTTTTGTTGTTCAAAATTAATGAAATGAGGAGGTCTTAGGTTCAAAACATCATGGGTGCTTATTTACATTTCAATTTTTACAAATTTCTTTTCATAATTGTATAAATTTATAAAATTTGGCTGAAAGATCAAGAAGTTTAATTAGAAGCAATGGCTGTTTAAAATTAACGAGACGTCCTAAGTTCGAAATGTTATGTGCATGTTTATTTTTTTCAATTTTTACAAATTTTTATTTGGTTGTTAATTTATTTACTAGCTAGTAGTTATGTGGGTTGTTATTTTTAAACATCCATTCCAATTCAAGTCTAATCTTCAACAAAGAGTAACGCGTAGACTAAATTTTTAGACCAAATTTGCAAATAATATTACATGACATCAAAAGGTTTAACTTAGTGTTCATTCATTACTTATACATATTCTTAAAGACTCGAAAACATTATTATTTTTTTAGTCTTATATTGACGAGGTTAGTAAATAAGAAAAAATACCTCACGATTTATACAAAAACACTTTAAAAGTTTAGATGGAAAACAAAACTCATAATCTATCTACTTGTAAGCCCAAAGTTTTTTAGTTTTTTTCTCTCGATATAAAATAAATTAGTTATTATGTGTTTCTAAATTATTGAGTTTGAAGTGTTTTTCTAAATATAATTTTATTGATGTCTTACATGTGAAAACAAATAATTTTTTTATATGAAGTAATGACACATTTTTAACGTCGTCTTGGGTCTCAAAAATCTGGACCTAACTTGCTGGTGGGATTTCTTTCCCACTGGTTTCTTTTAAACTCTGGTTCAGACCACAAGTTTTTACACTCTATGACTCAGATCCATTTGCTGCTCGATGGAGGAGGGTTGCGGCTTTCTCTTCCGCCACTTCTGGGGAGTCGGTTGGATGGATCCACTGCTGGGGTGGATGGATCCACTGCTGGGGAGGATGGCCGTGCACGGAGCAAGATTGCTGTGCTTCAATGGCGGTTGTATTACGGGCTGATTTGGGCTGTTTAGTTTCTGTTTTTTGTCTGACCCAATTTCTGTTCACCAAAGGTGCCAAAACAGTTTTTGCAGTACTAACCCAACGTTTAAAGTGGTCTTAGTTTTGTTTATTCTCTTTTTCATTTTTAATCAACCCAAAGATCAAACAAATTTTTGCACCAGAGCCACACCAAAACCTTGCAACAAAAAACAAAAATTGTGCAATAATCTCAATTTACTTTTTATTTTTATTTTGGTCTTCTTTCGGTCTGAAATTTGTACAAAAATAAATAGTATAAAAGCAAAACAATTAAAAAAATATGGTTTTATAAATTAGTAAAACAATAAAAAATGCATTTGTGGGGATGAGTAATATACTTTCTGTTTTCTTAAATTAGTAAAATAATAAATAATTTCACAAGTATGACATGGTTGACATCTATTTCATTAGAATGAAACTGTAGGATTTCAAAATTAGATGGAAGAAATAGATAAATGGCTGGTTTGGAAAGTGTTTTTAAATGACTAAAAATGCTTTACAGAAAATTTTTTTGAAACCAATTTCTAGTAAAAATGCTCATTAATTCTGAAAAAACACTTGAAGTACTTCATGCAAAAACACAAAACTAGTGTTTCCTAAACGCAATAACACTTTCTTTAAAAGTGATTTTAGTTGTTTAAAAACACTTCCCAAACAAACCCAAAGTGTATTTTGATTAGTGGATGGCATTTAATTTTTTTTTTTTTCTCTTTTTGGTCAACAACATTTAATTTGTTTTTCATTGTTAGACATCTTCTCTTTGGTAGATACATTAACTTTGTAAAAATTAAACAGTAGGCACATAATGTTTCAATATTCAGAGTAATACAAATAATATTCTCATTTTTTTTGCTAATTTACCTTACCTAAAACATAAATAAATTAGAAGTAGAACCACAATTAGATTCTTGTTTAAAACAACTGGCTAACATAACATTACAAACAAAACCTAACAAAGCCATTGAAAACTCCCCCTTCAAGAGTCGAGCATTGCTCGAACCCTAATGGGAAGTCCATACAGCCTAATGCATATAATAAGATTATGCAACTGGCGTGTAGACTCGCGAACAATGACATTTATGCATGCCTATACCACGAAAAATAAAAGTTGGCAGACTCAACCCTCTCAAGAAAGAGAACTGAAAACAAAAAAACAGAAAGGAAGACTATAAGCAAAGGTTACCTTTCTGATGGTTGAATCTTCGGATGATTTCACAACTGCTGATATCCCAAATGCAGATGGTGCAGTCCTCAGATGCGGATATCAGACCAGATTTGCTGAAGGTTAATGCGGTAAAAGATCCGCTGCAGGAATTATAGGTATGTAAGCAAACTATAATATGGAAAAATGAATATAGCTCTTATTTTGTTATAGTCTAGTACTATTTTTTTCTTCTTCTTCTCAGATTTGAAACGAGAGAGAAGAGAGATTAATCTAGTTGCAACTTACAACTACATTAATAAGATGCTGAAAAATAAATGAACTATAACAGAAAAGATTTTGTTGAGAAAAGGAGACGTTTATCTCCAGCGATCTAACAAAATTAACTTGAAAGACCAATTACATTACTTGTGTCCTTTTAGCACAGGTGACTGATCTTCAGCACCAACCAAATAATCCTCTACCAGTCCGATTTCGAGTTTGTTCACAAAAATTCTTCCGTCTATACTTCCGGAGAAAATTAACTGCTTCGTTGAGTGAAGAGTAACTGCAGTTATCCCTGGTGGATAAACTTGAGTATGCATGAGGTTTCCCAAGACTAGATCCCAAACCTAACAACAGATACATAAATCAAAAGAATAATTTGCTCTCAGTAAGAAGATGATCAATCAAAAGATACAATTTTCTGGAGCAAGAACTAAAACGAGTTTTGCGACCTTGCAAAAGCCATCAAGTGAGCTTGATATTAACACTGGACTAGAGATGCCTGATGTAGTTAACAAGCCAGTTATAGAGGATTTATGCTCCGTTGAATAATGTAATGGTGACGGAAAGCTTTCAACATTTTCTACATCCAGCAAACTGCCATCCAAACGATTGAAAAATAGCATCTTTTAAATTCTTATTATCCTAGAGTTTTTCTAGCATCTAAAAAGTGACGAGGGCAAAATACAAAGTTTAGTTGTTACCTAATCAAGTTCCACACAAATATCATCCCATCATCTGAACCAGAAACAAGAAGAGAACCATCATCCGAAAACAGCATACAGCTCAAAGATTTATCATGTCCACGCCAAGTTTTGAGCATTTTTCCGTTAGTAACCTATGCATCAACTCATTGCAATCAGGACCCAACATTATCGACTTTCTTATTTACCATGACACAGCATTTCGAAACAAGAAAAAGTGGTGGAATTGGTGGCAGTGATTACAAACCTCCCATAGGTAAACATCTCCAGATAGAGCGCCAACTGCAAGATATAGACCATTCTTTGTGGAAGAAAGTGGCCCAATGGCCTCCAGCGGGTAGCTCTGAATAGGCCTCTGAGGCTAATATTGCATACAACAAACAAAATATGATTTGCACGAGAAAATAATGTTATTGTTTACGTTTTTTAGTTCAAAAGGATGGTGTTATCCACACACCTATTTTTAGAATCAGAGGCGTGCGCAATCTATCGAATACAACGGTTTAAACCTAGACATCAATCAGTACAGGAAAATTGCAAAGGATAACCGAATTTCCTTGTGTAATAAAATTTCTTCCTAAGATCGTAGCAATCTTGAAATTTGAAACACAAAGAACATGTAATGATCTCCCCCAAGGTGAGATTATAGGGGTAAATCATCTTAACTGAAGGTTATTGGTGACAACCATGGTTATTGAGGTTAATCCACGTATTAAGCCACCAATGGTTGTACAAAACCTTGGATATTCTTTTGATCAGCCCCTCTAGTTAAATAGCTTGTAAAACTACAGAATGTAAGATTGAATACAATTTGTATTTAAATAGACCATATAATCCATTCTAATAAATTGATCTCTTTCAGGCATTTTCTTGAGTCTCTAATCGTCATTAGGCCAACATTTACACATAACTGAACAGAGATCAATTACAATTTCCAAAACCCCAGGGTTAACTAGGGAACTGTAACACTCCAAAATTGTCGTCCTGCACGAATCCATCATCCATGTCAATATTACTCTAATGTTTTTATGAGGAAGGAGTGCAAAATGACCCTTTGGGAGTGTTGAAAAGACTCTTTTGAAGTGATGGATTACTCTTCTAGAGTACCAATTAAAATTCCGAGAAAAATATATCAAGTTCACCGATTTGAGATGTTAAAAAAATGTGATTTTCCCAATTTAAATCTTGATTTCATATGATCAAATCCATGTATGTATACATGGGAATCAATCCACACACAGATTTACGAGAGAAGACAATCAAATTTTTTAGGAAAATGATTTTCACACCCCGTTCCTCCTTCTACGTATCTCTATTTCCTTTTTTTTTTAGGTTTCCCAAGGTGTCCCCAGGCAAAGCTCAGTATTAATCCTTTGAGGTACGGTCGGGCGCATATGCGGGGACCTCTTCCAAGAAAGTTTTCTACATCCACAAGGGCTCGAAACCGAGACCACTTGCTTAAGCGACCAGAGCCCCTTCCACTCTGACCAACATTCATTGGTCTCTATTTCTTTTATGTCCCCTTAATTCTCCTTTGATTTATCAATCCAATAATCACAAGGGTTTGTTGGGACAAAAAAAAAAAAAAAAAGAGGTGTGCATAAATCATTTCACATTTCCTATTCTAGTACAAGATCACTGAAATCAAACAAACTCTCATTGTTGAAATCGAGTCCAAAAGCTCTGAGAATTACCCTGTTCAAGTTCCACATAGAGATGGCCCGCCGCCCACGGAGCCTGGTTTGTGAACCTGAGCAGCTACAAGGACCTGGTTTCTCAAGCACACAAGACCACGAGCAGGAGAAGCGCAGGTTGGTATGTGAAGGAGTCGATCCCCTGTGTCTATGTTCCATATAGTTATCCCTGCTACCATACTCTTGTCACTGCACACAACCACCGCCTCACCACCACCACTTCCCATCTCTCTCTCCTCTCTCGGTCTCTGTCTCTTTGTGTGTGTTTTGAAATTGCATAGAGAAATGTAGAGTTTTATAGAGAGTTGTGAATTGTGATTATGCAAGGCACAATGCATGTCAAAGGGCTTTAGTCTGTGGGCGTGCATGGAAGGGGTGACGCATGGCACGTAAAAGCGTGGAAAGGACAAAGGCAGCTGGAGAATTTCGTACCTTTCGATTGTCTTGCTCGTATAGCACTTCGGGGTTTGAAGGGAGAAATTTTTATGTGCACTGGAAACACTGTTGTGCAAAATTAGGTGTTATAATATGAGAGAATGATATGATTGATATGTATCATTTTTAGGCTACAATATTAATAGAAAAATACATATGTTATAATTTGAGGGGAACAGTAACATCAGTGATAATGTTTTTGTGTGCACTGAAAGGTTACTCACGGTGACGTATTTGAAGCCAATTAAATATTACCATGTGTTTTAGTTTGTCCATGTGGGAGTTCATGATTGGATTTAAATGTTGTTACTGTGACGTCTTATGAATTTTCTTGTGAAGAGCGTCATGTGTCTATGTTATACAAGTGGTCGACATGCAAATAAATGATTTGCCGGCTATGTCCAATGAAGCAAAGACACATCAAAGCAATTACGTAAGTGGGCCCCTGAAGAAGAAAAATGATTCTTAAATTGAGATTTTGGAGAGAATTTAATTGATTTATAAATCTATGGAGTTTGATGAGTTCAATTGATTTATAGATTCTATGTAAAATTTTGAGTGAGATGCCTCAAAATCTCATGGGAAATGAGGTATTTGTTATTTGTTATGCTTGAAATACTCTATGAAATCTATCCAATTCTTCGGAATCCTTCACTTTTTAAAATCTTTTCAAATCAACTCCTAATTGAATACGTATGAAATTTTAGGGTATCTCCAATGGGAGATGCAAAATGCCTTGAAATGAGCATTTTTCATCTTTTTTTGCTGGAAAATTCTCTAATGATCGAATGTAAATTATTCATCTTCTCCCGAAGATGTAAATAAAACTTAAACTTACATTCAAGAGAGAAAATTAAATTGGATCCCCACTTTCATTTACATATGTCAGAAATGTAGAATGAGATGTAAATATGATTTTTTGAATCTCAAATTTGAATTTTCCCATTGAAGATCCCCTTATAAACTTACTCAAAATCCTACTAATTTTAATCAAGATCCCCTAATTGTAGGCACCTAAATTTCTACAAATTTTAATATATTCATTAAAAAAAATCTTGATTAAATACCAATAAATGCGCTCATAAATTAAGGGTGGTGAGTAAAAATACACTCATAAATTTATAAAAAAATATTTTTTTTCAAAATCTCAATTAAATACACTCCTTGTCGAAAGTTAACTAGATTTGCAAAAACAAAATACTACAGACAAAAAATGACTTACGTACATGCTATCAAAGCTTGTCACATTAGTTACCATGTTCATGTTGAAACTGGGCACCCTTGAACAAAACAAAGACCATATCTTTTTTATTTCTTGTCTAAATTTAACGAACAAATTAACCAGAAAATTCGCTTCTGAAAACGTAAGTTAATGTTACATCATCCAATTAACATAGACTAATGAGCTTATATGTGAGTAATCTATTGTAATTGAAATAGGAATTCGAATTTGGGTTCTCATAAACTTTGAGAAGAAAATTGAAATGAAATCAAGAACGCTTGGTCCACATTAACATATCTTAGAGGTAGAACTGGAAAAAAATTTCGAAATTCCCAAATCAAATCCAAAAAATCCCAAACCCATAACGAAAAATCCCCAAAAATATTTGGTTTAGGATTCGGGATCTCATTTCGGTTCAAAATCCTGTACCGAACCAGCCCTACTTAGAGGTATATTTTGGCAAAACGTGGTGTTGTTAAGGTTGTACGTCTTTATTTAGCCTACTCAACTCCAAACAACTTACATTCACTTGTTTTAAAAGATAAGAGTAAATTGTAGCAATGATCCATTTACTTTAACTCAATTAAAGCAATGGTCCTTCAACTAAAATCTATTACCATTAGTCTCTCAACTCATCAAAACGTACAACTATAGTTTCTCAACTAAAAATTCATTACAATTAGTCCCTCAACTAAAAATCCAACTGAAGAAATAGTTTATCAACTTTAACCCAATTGGAGCAATAGTCCCTTAACTTTAACCCAGTTGTAGCAATGGACCTTCGAACATAACTCATTTTGACAAAATTCTGACGAAGTTGACGAAAAATATCATAGTTACATATTTTGATGAGTTGAAGGACCAATGGTAATGAATTTTTAATTGAGAGATCATTGTTCCAACTTAATTAAAGTTGAAAGACCATTGCTACAATTTACTTAAAAAATAAAACTACTACATTTCTCTTGGCACCAAATTTTGATGACCTAGTTACAGTGTCAAATTAGATTATTTTCTTCAAGGTCACTTGTACATTAGTAAATACCTAACTCAACAGACCCCTTTTAGCAAAAACTCCACCACCTCAGCACAATACGACAAGTGACAACAAGTACAGAACAGCAGCAATATCTAGGCGCAATCACGACGGAGCTCACTCTCACTAGTCACTCAGACAGTGAAACACTCAAAGCACCGCCCACCGCTTCCACGTTCCGCCCCGATCCGAGTAAAAACCACCGGTTTTGAAGATCCGAATACCAAAATGGGCGGTAAAGTTCGCTACTACTCGAATTCAAATTCTTCAGTTGATTAGGGTTTTGAATTGCGGTATCGGAAGTCTAATCCGGGTTTTTGATAAACCCGTGTTTGGCAATGCGTGCAGGTAAAGAAGAACCGGATTGTTATTCGAGTTTATGGTTGGCTCCGAATCCAAGCAAGAGATGGGGGGAGCTCTTCTTCCTTCTCTACACTCCTTTCTGGCTCACTCTCTGCTTGGGAATCGTCGTGCCCTTCAAGCTCTACGAGGTTCGATTTCCGTATCATCTGTTTGGTTACTGAGAAAATAACAAAGAAAATAATAGAAAAGATGGAAACTTTATTTGATGAAATGTATTTGTAGTCCGTAGCAGTGAAAAAGTGTTGATTTTTTTGGGTGAAATTGGTCAATTTTCTTTTGCTAATTAGTTTTCGTAATTGGATTTTGATCTGTGTATGCGGCAGAGCTTTACGGAATTGGAGTATTTGCTAATTGGATTGGTTTCAGCAGTCCCTGCATTTTTGTTGCCAATGCTCTTCGTCGGGAAGGTATTACTTGAATCTTACTAAGTTCAGCTTAAATTTCATTTTTTTGGACAATTTTCAGCTTAATTAAAATGAGGTGTCCGGAATAACGTTTAAATTTTTCGTTTCCCTATTGTCGAATGATGGTTAAAATTACAATTCCACTAGCCCTTTTATTTCCACTCTCGAAAGTGCTTCTTAAAGTGCTTTTGGTAAAAATGTTTTTGGAACCAAAAATGCAAGTGAATCTTGGTTGTTCTTCTTCCAAGAAGCACTTCAAGTGCTTTTGGAACCCAAAAAAGTTTTCTGTAAAAGCGCTTTCAATTATTTTAAAGCACATCCAAACGAGCCAATATTCCTTGTAGTATAAACTTCATTACTGTTTTGAAGTTAGTAGTACTTTAATCCAATATACGAGAGAGAAAGTATGCATTCGCTGATAAACCAATGTATGATTAAGCTTTTAGTGCAATGGAGTAGGAACTATGGATTGTATTAGCCAGAGTTTGTTTATGTTCTAACCTTTTCTTTTTTTTGTTTAATTTTTTGCGAGTATCGTTGCAGGCAGATAGCAACTTGGCTTGGAAGGATCGTTATTGGGTCAAGGCAAGTGTTTTCCTGGGGTAAATTCATTATATGTCATAATTAGGACAAGGTCATCGAACAATGGAACTTATAATTTGGATCATCAGCTTTTGTCTTATTGGTGATATTTTTTAGCAAGGAAAGTCTATACCTTTTGCAGCCAGTTATGCTGGACTTATCGTTTATTCAGAATGCAGTGATATTTCTCTTCTTGGTACTTTGTATGATGTGTTTATATGCATGATATCAAACATCTTGGAAAAAACACTCATCATTTGTTTATCAAGTTGCAAAACATGTGATAAATGAAAATTTTCCGATGTGAGTCTTGTTCTTGTCCCTTGAAGCGGTTCTTTTATCTTCACTGCTTTACTGCACTAATTGATCCACTAGCACTTTGTTTAATATGACATTCTCATCTGTATTATAATTTTATGCTTAGCCTGAACCAAACTTTGATTTCTGTAACAGGCCAGCGTGTGGATAATAATTTTTAGCTATGTTGGGAATTACTTTTGGACCCACTATTTCTTCACCGTTTTGGGAGCTTCATATACTTTCCCATCATGGAAAATGAACAATGTAAGCGAGAAATCTTGAAACGCTCTGCAATAGACTACCTAGCTTTTCTAATCACTTTTTATTTCTGTGCAGGTACCGCACACTACCTTCCTCCTGACACATGTTTGCTTCCTATTTTATCATGTCACCTCAAATATAACACTTCGCAGACTACGCCATTTTACTGCTGAATGGCCAGAACAAGTTCAATGGGTTGCTGAGGCTGCTTGGATTTTGGCTCTTTCTTATTTCATTGCATACCTGGAGACTATAGCTATTTCTAACGTATGTTGCAACACATTTATGATATCTTTCATCTAACTACTTGTACATTTTGACTAATTTCTAAAGGTGGCCTATCAATAAATTAGGTTAGATAAGGTAGAATGCTGTAGTTCATATATATGTCGCTTCATGTTCCTCTAGTCTTCCTTATCCTTTGCATTCCATTTGACCCGTATGCCTTATCCGCTATCTCTGTTGGTTGGTGACACCCTTGCAATATAATGGAGCTCGTAAATAATTATGCATTCCATTCTTTGAAATGCTGGTAATTTAATGATTCGTTGATTTCTATGTGAAATAGATGCTGTTACAATGATGTTTGCTTTGACCATGTGCAGTTCCCTTACTATCAGTTTGTGGACCGGGCGTCTATGTATACAGTTGGTTCCTTGTTTTATGCGATCTACTTCATCGTTAGCTTTCCCATGTTTCTTAGGTAAGAACCAGACAGCCTTTTGGTTCAAATTATTGATCAGAAATATATCAGATCACTTAGAATGCTCATAACACGTGTTTGTTCATGTTAACAGGATCGATGAGAAGCCTGGCGATCCATGGGACTTGCCTAGAGCGGCCATTGATGCTTTGGGCGCCGCAATGCTGGTGACAATTATACTAGATCTGTGGCGCATCTTTCTGGGACCTATTGTCCCAATTCCAGAAACAAAACAGTGTCTTCAACCTGGACTGCCATGGTTCCCGGGACACGCTGCCCAAATTTGACAACTGCTTGTGCAACCGGGGACCTCGAGTTATTTCCCAACACCGGAAGATTACCACGCTCAGGGATTTCTTGCAGTTGCTGCTGCAATGGTTACTGTACCATGTTTGGATGACTAATTTTAATCTCAAGGACATAAAAAGAATTGTATCAGATTATTTCATATGATGCATGTGTTGTTGTACCTTCATAATTTTTGACACAAAGGATATTTTCATCCAATGTGAATTTACTAATTTACCACTACATCAATATGAATAGCTTGTACAAGTACAAGTCCTGCTTTCTGGAAAATGCTTGCTTACAATTTTCAAACACTCACCACAAAAATTGACACATTGAAATCCAACCGCTAACATCTATGTGAAAAAGATAATAACTAAGGAGTCGGTATTCACACTTCAAAATAGTTATTATGTAGTTTAGTTTTTGCTTTTAGCGAGGAATTTGTGATTCAGTTGATTAAGAGCATTTAGAGCATATGAGATTGAGTGTTCAAATTCTTCTTCCATGGCAAATTCTAGTGCCTGCTTGTCAGCCCAAGTGGTTATGCGGCCACGCACACAAATTGAGTGATTAACAACCACCCTATCTTGGTCCTAAATTTATGAACTAAAGGTGACATGCGACCGATTGTACATAGGAACTTGCTCTTTTCCAATATCACTTGTATTTGTTCATTTATTTTGGTTTACTAAAAGAAAATTGGTAATAATAATAAGAGAAAGAAAGAAAAAAGGGCGTTAAACAAGTATGTGTGATTTTATACACGTGTGGGGTGGGGAGAGGATCCAATCCGGGATCTCTCCCATCAAAGGTTCAGAATCAAGTGATTTATGTTGTTGAAATTTGATCTAACGGCTACAAACAGAGTCCCTCTAAAAGTTATAATAATTATAGTCGTTGAATCAAATTTCAATAGTCCGGATCATTTAATCCTTGATCTTTAATGGAAGAGATCTGGACCGAATCCTCTTCTGTGTAGGTGGGGGTTGGGGGGTGGGGGGAATGGTTTAAGCAAAACCCACTCCCACGTGCGAGTGCTTCACCACCTTCATCCTTCCAAAAATGATAAGAGAGATAATTCAGAAGCCTACAAAAATCCTCTAAAATCCTCTCTCCCCATTCTGCACTCTCCCTCCCTCCTCCCCTTTCCCGCTTCTCAGCAAACCCCAACAGCCTCCAGATTTCCGGGGTTTCGTTTCGCCGTTTCGGGCCTCCGAAACGTCCACCTCCACGCTCATGCAATTAGGGGTTCTGGGGGGTTTATCTGTTTACCACTCTCTCTACCCAGCTCCGTTTAAACAAAGCTCGTTGGCCCAAATGGCCGCTCTCGGAGCTCTTTCTCCTTGTCCCTACAGCCTCCTGTGGCGGCCGAAAACCTCGAACCGCTGCGTTTCGTGCTCCGTGGGCTCTTCCACTGCTACAGGTACTTAAAATAAGAATTTGGGTTTTCTTTTCTGCGTTGGAAAAGTTGAAGAAAATGGAAAATGGGAAGTATTATGAAATTTAGTGAACATAATTTTTAGTAATGATGTTTTTGTTTAATTGGGTAACAAAGTTTTCATTCTTCTGTTTGGTTTATGGAATTTGAAGCAGGTTATTTGAACTAATTGGAATTCGAAATAGGGTTTAGTTTTGCTCTGTAGGTTGTTTTCACCGTCTCGGGCATTCTATTTGCGAGAAAAAGATTATAATTTTGTTTTAAAAAAAAAATTGATTTTTTAGTGACCGTACTTGGGTATAATGTGCATTAAGCTTATGAATATGTTTTATATAGATTGTTTTGACAAGAAATCGAATGAGAAGTTATGTTAATAATCACAGGTTGCATATTCTAGTGGCTCCATCTTACCATCGTATAATCGAATTTTTTTAGATGATATTGATGGTTGTTTTATTGGTTTAATTCATTTAGGAACACGTAGGTCGAAAGTAAGAAGATCAGGAAGGATGGAAGGGCCTCGGAAAAGTATGGAAGACTCTGTTCAACGAAAGATGGAACAATTTTATGAAGGGAGAGAGGGCCCGCCAATTCGTGTTTTACCAATTGGTGGCCTTGGAGAAATTGGGATGAATTGCATGCTGGTCGGGAATTATGATCGCTACATTCTGATTGATGCTGGTGTCATGTTTCCAGAGTATGTGAAGTAGACTAGTTTTCTATTGTTTATGCTCCTGAAAGATTGTATCTTAGTAATAATTAGATGTACTTTTGCCTGGTATGGGTTTCTTTTCTTAGGAGATTTCTTCTTTCCACATTTTTACCGTTATGAATTCCGTTTATTTAAGTAGAATCGACAAAATTTCGTAATAGCAGCATAAATGGAAGGATAAATCTGCTGCATACATTCACAACTAAGAAATGCTTTGCATGAAAAATGGATCCTTATTCGTATTTGCTTCTTCTATGAGTGTCTGCTGAAAGTGATCCCTATTTGCCTTCTCTTTTCTTCTGCTTATGTATGCTATATGTATTTTCAGCTTTGATGAGCTTGGAGTCCAAAAGATTATACCTGATACCACATTTATCAAAAAATGGAGCCACAAAATTGAAGCAATTGTTATTACACATGGGCACGAAGACCACATTGGTGCGTTGCCTTGGGTAAAGTTTCCTTCTGATACAATGGAAATGCCATTTTGGCTCAATATCATACTTATTATAAATCTACTGCATTTTCTATGTTTGTACTTTGTAGAAAGAAACATCATCAAAGGACTGATTCCATAAAGTAGTTTTTGCTGTTTCTTTTACTTCTAGTGCTTTTCTAGGTTAAGACGAATTTAAACTGTAAATGTTTGTTCTAGTTAAAAAAGTTAATTTTTTGAATTAACATCTGCTGGAAGTTTATTAGTTTGGTTATGGATTTTAGTTAATACATATTTTTTCTCCAAACAGGTGATCCCAGCTTTGGATCCCAATACACCAATATTTGCATCATCCTTTACCATGGAGGTAATTCTTGCGTAACTTTAATTCTGCAGCTAAAAGTTCCTCTCACGATATGTAAATTTCAACAATGTTGTTTTCCAATGCTGACCACCTAAGAGTTGTTGGTCTAGCAGTCAGGTCCTTGGTTTGCTCCCAAGTGGTCTGGGGTTCGACTCTCTCCCACCTAGCAAAAATGCTAGAGTTTCTCGCTCCCCAAATATTGTGGGGTCAGGCGGGGAAAAAGAGGAGTGGGGGGGCTAGTGATTAGTCGAGTCAAAGACTCGGATACACTAGTTTAAAAAAAAAAAAAAAAAAATGTTGACCACCCGTGGAATGTTAAAGTACTTTCTTTAACCATCCATTTTTAGGGTTTCTGCATCTTATATTGTTGATGTATATGAATCTTTTTGTGATGAAGGATGCCTATCCTCTTGAATTCCTGGGGTTTTCAAATTTTGGTGTTAGCATAATTTTCAAAAAAGTTGATATTGTTCTTTTGAACAGCTTATCAAAAAACGTCTGAAGGAACATGGGATCTTTGTTCCATCTAGACTTAGGACATTTAGAACAAAGAGGAAATTTACGGCTGGACCATTTGAGATTGAGCCTGTTCGGGTGACACATTCTATTCCTGACTGTTGTGGATTAGTTCTTCGCTGTTCTGATGGGACAATTCTTCACACTGGGGACTGGAAGGTAACATTTTTGCACCTGTATAGCATCTTCTCTTCTTTGATTAAATTCTCAAACTTAATAATGAATTTTGTTAAACAGATTGACGAGTCACCATTGGATGGTAGAGGTTTTGACCGTGAAGCCTTGGAAGAACTTTCAAAAGAAGGAGTAACATTGGTTAGCCACTGAGTCTAGTAATGATATATTTTCTGATCTCTTATCCTTTAGGATTCACTTGGTAGTGAAACAGGCATTTTTCTTGGGGACAAAATAGGGGTTTAATTGTTTGTGCTGTTAAAATCAAGAATATGAAATTCATATTGTTATTTGTTACTAACCATTAATGGAAAAATTTATATATTCTGAGTCTAAAATATCTCCTCAAAATGATGGAGTATACATGAATTGTGCACGTGGTTCGTACATTGAAGAATTAAAAAACATCTTGTAAACCACATTTTTGGTCAAGATTTAAAACTGTTTTTCATGGAGGAAAAGATGAAGGTATCAATTAATGCCCATTTTTTGTCAGATGATGAGTGACTCTACAAACGTACTCTCACCTGGAAGGACGACGAGTGAATCTTCTGTGGCAGATGCGCTGTTGAAGCATATTTCAGCTGCGAAAGGGAGGGTTATTACTACTCAGTTTGCTTCAAACATACACCGACTTGGAAGCGTGAAAGCTGCTGCTGATTTCACCGGCAGAAAGTTGGTAGGTTCCTATGACTTTATCCAACATAATTCAGTGTGCTTCTTTTCCTTAAATTACCTTCCACCTTAGTATAGTGTGAGATAAAATTTTTCTAAGTGCTATATTATGATCTGTTAGGTATTTGTTGGTATGTCCTTAAGGACATATCTTGATGCAGCTTGGAAGGATGGGAAGGCACCAATTGATCCATCATCCCTGGTAATAATGCCTGTTGTCTAATTCTCTTTTACATGGGTAGACGAAGATCCCGTAATTTTTCCTCTTTTCCATCAAGTCTGGGTATGCGTGCATGTCCTTATCATATGAGATCTTGTGTTGCTTCATGTGACGTGGAAGTACAATTAAAGAAGTAAAAGCTAGCATCAGCTTCTATTTGGCTGACGAAAACTGTTTTAGCCATAAATGAACTGTGAATAGAAAATTTGACTTGCGTCATTTTTACATTCAACTTATTTCAACTAAATGAGTTCTATCTCGAAGTCCTTTACTAGTTCTTGCCAGTAAACTCTATTTGGGGCCGCATCCTCTATTACTCGATTACGTTGTAAGCTATCAAGTTTTCTTCTTTCCACTTTGACCTGAAGTTTGTTTGGATTATGCAGAAGTATAATGTTTCTAGTTCAACACTTCTAGTCTGGATAATTAAACGATCTGATTCTTTTTGGGGAGATAGTAGATAACATACCGGTTGTTATATTTAGGATTTTGGAAACGGGTGCCTGATGGACTAATGCTGGAATTGGAATTATGCTTGGTTATCATTTAGATCTCTATATTAGTAATGGCATCTATTCACTTTTCTCCTCTTTTTAGTGCGAGATCTCATCTCAGCGTAAAGTTTTACTTATTTATTATTACGTCAATTTAGGTGAAAGTGGAAGATATTGATTCCTATGCCCCAAAGGATTTGCTGATTGTCACAACTGGTTCTCAAGTAAGTTTATCAAGATGCCCTCCTATGGCTGCCCGGTTCCATAATGTTAAACCTTTGGCTGGACCTTTTTTCTGGCAAATGATGTATGCTATTGTGTCAGGCAGAACCACGTGCTGCTCTAAATCTTGCATCATTCGGAAGTAGTCATTCCGTCAAACTGAACAAAGAGGACATAATTTTGTATTCAGCTAAGGTAAGAAAACTTGATTTAATAAGCCTCTCCAGTTGATTTTTGATATAAATTATATCTATATGAGTTTTCAGCATAACCAAATTTATTTAGATGAATAAGAATGTTTATGCTCTCAACTTCGTTTGTTTATTGACGTATAGTTTCTATACCCCTTTAAAACTTATTTAGATGAATAAGAATGTTTATGCTCTCAACTTCATTTGTTTATTGACGTATAGTTTCTATACCCCTTTAAGTTTCCTATACTCATGGTTAACAAATCTAGCTTTTCATTGAAAAAAGAAAGAAAGAAGAAATCTTTCCAAAGTTTAATTCACATGGGTCCGTAGTCAAAGTTGAAATTACCAAAACTGGAAGTTGCATGCAGAACATCAGCTAAATCTTTTGGAAATCTTTTCCAGTTATTTCTACTGTTTTTCAGAATTCTGACATCTACTGTCGCTGCATGGTGAGATTGATCTGTTTGGCTATTTTTGACCTTGTTTACCTTATAGGTAATTCCTGGTAATGAATCTAGGGTAATGAAAATGTTAAACCGCATATCAGATCTTGGGTCAACTATAGTGATGGGTAAGAATGAGGGGCTGCACACTTCTGGTCATGGGTATCGTGGAGAATTGGTAAGTCTTGTATTTCAAGATTTCAATTTCAAAAGGTCCTACTTTATTTATATGATAGGATTTTGTTCTAATCTTCTCAACGGCGATGATAAACTTTATATGACATTGTTGCTTCTTCTTATTTAGGGACAAAAAAAAAAACAGTAGTCTTTCTTTGTTTCACCTTCTTATTTTCTTTTCTCAAGGACTAAGTTACAATGCCATAGTGATTATTTATATTCTGATATGCCTTTTCATGTGCAATTTTCATGTGGTTCCATCTTATATATTTTAACTGGGAAATCTTATTTTCTTTTAAAGGAAGAAGTGCTTCAAATTGTGAAGCCGCAACATTTTCTGCCCATACATGGAGAACTCTTGTTTCTCAAAGAGCATGAATTGCTTGGGAGATCAACTGGCATTCATCACACCACTGTGAGTCACTCTGTTTATCTTGTTATGCTCATGGAACTTATCCTGTTGATAATTCCTTGGTCGATGATATGATCTAATGATATGTAGTATGCGTAATTGTAGCTTAAGTTTTCTTCTGTGGTCATAATTCAAAAAGATTCATGTTACAGGTTATAAAAAACGGGGAAATGCTTGGGGTTTCTCATTTAAGAAACAGAAGAGTACTTTCCAATGGTTTCACATTGCTTGGAAAAGAGAATTTGCAGGTTGGTGCTCCTTAAGAAGTTTTATCTGTGTATTATGATAAGTTAATCGAGCAATTCTAATAATCTAGTCCTATATTACAGTTGAAGTTTAGCGATGGCGATAAAGCATTTGGCACATCAAGCGACCTTTGTGTTGACGAGAGACTAAGAATTGCCTTAGATGGCATAATAGTGGTCAGGTAGGTTTCATAGATTCATCAGTGACACATGCATATTCCTAATATGGCAATTTCCATATGATAGCATCCTGATCTTCTTCTTTTCTTGGTTTTAAGCATGGAAATCTTACGACCTCAAAACGTAAATGGTTCAACTGAAAATAGCATAAAGGGGAAGATAAAAATTACTACTCGATGTTTATGGCTTGACAAAGGAAAGCTTATTGATGCACTCTACAAAGCCGCCCATGCCGCACTATCAAGCTGCCCCATAAGTTGTCCTCTTCCTCACATGGAAAGAACAGTGTCTGAGATATTGAGGAAATTGGTAAGAAAGTACAGTGGTAAAAGGCCAGACGTCATTGCCATTGCCATGGAGAACCCTGCAGCAGTTCATGCTGATGAGGTCAGTGCAAGACTATCTGGAAAATCTTATGTTGGTTCAGAGGTGTCACAGTTGAGGAAAGTATATGATCAACATCAAATTAAGAGTCCGTCAACTAGGACACAAGCAGATGATGGCAAGGCCAATACACATTTTCCAAGTCAGTCAACTACAACACAAGCAGATGAAGGCAAGGACAACACATTGCAGAGCATCTCGCAACAAGATACAGAAGGTCATTTACTCTCTCTCTCTCTTTCTCTCTCTCTCTCTCTCTCTCTCTCTCTCTCCACATGCACATGGGCAAGTGTCTTCATAGACACCTTTTAGAAACATGTTCGGCATCTATATGCACATATGCAAGCATGTATATGCATGTATTCAGTAATTATATGTAACACTGCACCGTAAAATGGTGTTTCTTAGCAGTAACTATCGATATTTTCATGATTCATCGAAGAACTTTCCCTTCATTATGTATTGTAGGCTTTTCCCTTTCCATGACTATCACCTCTATGTCAATCTGATGTATCTAAATATTTTTTTACCTGGAGTTGTGATTTCTGGCATTGACGTTGGGTATGTTTTATTCTTTCATCTCATGATTCTCATCAGAGTCCGTACTTGAAGATGATGGCATTGAAGTCGAAGGACTCCTGCCTGAGGAAGATTCTGCCACTTCAAGTTCCAAGCCAGAGAAGCTTTCTTCTGATTCAGAGGATTCGGAGGATTTTTGGAACGCAATGGTTAGGTTATCAACTGGTGACAAATCAGTAGAAGATGAAAATGGTCTGGTTGCAGAACAGGAAAATCCACAGAAAGATGGTCCTGAAAGCAGTGAAATACCAAATCTTTCAAAGCCCGTGAAACGCAATAAATGGAAGACTGACGAAGTTCAGAAGCTTATTACAATGCGCGGGAAACTGCGTAGCAGATTTCAAGTTGTGAAGGGTAGAATGGCCCTCTGGGAAGAGATATCTAGAAACTTGTTGGCCGATGGGATCAACCGAAGCCCAGGACAATGCAAATCTCTGTGGGCATCCCTGGTTCAGAAATATGAGGTTTGTCCACCTACACCTTAATGCCCGCGTTCCTTCTTCCATTTGTGCTTGTTTTATCATTGCGCTAATCAAATAATGTCTTCACGAACAGGAAAGCAAGAGCGGAAAAAGAAGTCGAAAGAGTTGGCCATACTTTGATGAAATGGATGGAGCTCTGTCTGATTCCGAGGAATTGGCAACAAAATGATTGCTAGAGGCGAAAACAGTTCCCTGAACTTCTGAAAAAAATCCCCGAGAACCAACATTTAATCCGATAGAGCTCGAGGAACAGCCAGACAAATGATAATTCAGCAAGACTCAACGTGTGGATGGTTGTCAGATCGAAGGGATTTGAAAATGAGAAAGTGAAGTAGGTAATTGTAGCATTTCCCTGATAACCTCCATGTATATCAGTGAATCAGATGGACAAGCAAAGGCTCAGGGTCGAAATTTTGTAGTGGGAAGATATCTTTAGCGCTATAGGGCTCGTTTGGAAATGCTTTTAAAATAACTAAAAGCTCTTTTGATGAAAATGTTTGTTATACCATATCTTCTTTCAATATTTATGTTCTTTTTTTAGAAGAGATCAATATTTATATTCTTATTTTATAAAATGGTGAATGCAGGAAAATTTTCTAACGCTTTTAGTTGATTTTGTAATATATTCTTCTGATTCTATCATATGATTAAATTTCAAATATAAACTTAACCAGGTTGTTTAAAGTAATGCGTTCCCTCTAGGCACCTAAATTCAAAAAAAAATTCTTTTTAGTTCAAATAAATTTAATGTAAAATATCGTTTGTATTTAAAAAAATTTATCGGATGTAAATTCAAATGCTGAGTCGATGTACATGTTTCTTATTACTCAAACTTTAATAAGAAAGATAATTGCTCATGATTGACAAGTCATCAAAGAATAATTTAGGTTTCACACGAAGGATTTGACTAAACTTGTATTCTTTATGGATCATTCTGGATAACTGACAACTGAATTTTGCATCACAACGCGTGGAAGAAACACAATATTGTATGACATGTACAATCTGTACTTTTTTTTTTTTTTAATCAACGAGAAAAAGGAAATTTGAGTTTGCGATCTCTCATGCTTATCCCATTATGGGCTTTTCACACGAGAATCTCTACCGTTTAGGATAATCTCTAATGGACGGGTCTCATTCTTTACGAGAGTGTTGAAATGGTTATCTTATCACATATTATACAATAGGGTGATGCTAGAAAGACCGTTGTTTTAAGGGAGGTTTAACAAAATATTTTCGGTACTGTTCACTTTTAATGAAAAATTACATTTATACATTTTCCTGGTACTATTCACTATACCTTTAAAAATGGCTTTTCATTAAAGAGGAAATTTTTTTTGGACTTTTCGTTAGTTTTTCTTTATTTTAAATCATATTTTATAAATCATATGATGTCGCAGTTGATGATTAGATTCATTCTTTAAATGATTAACCGCCACATCATGTGATTTACAATTATAGTCTAAAAAGATGGTCTCTCCAATCATTTTTCTTTACAATGACCCAATGGTAAATGCGTTGATTCTAGCTCCCAAAATACAAAAAAAAGGGAGGTCCAGAGTTTGAGGCTCCAAGATGGTGAGTCTGCCTGACTGTGGCCAGGGGATGCTGAGATGTCTCTATGAGTCTTTTCGGCTCTTAGAAAAAGTGGATAAATGTGACTTGCCACGAGTTGTCTTCCTTTAAAAAAAAATAAAAATCCACTAACAATATCCACATATTAAAGTCGGACAAGCTATATAATCAAATTGCTCCCCCGCTGTCTTCCTCCTAAACTAGAAGTTGTGGGTATAGATTGTTAATATGAGTAGGACAATGATCCTTTCCAAATCCTCTTTGTGGGGATCCGATGATCAATTAATCGTGTTCGTTCATCGTATATTATGCAGTCAGTTTTCGTTAAATACTATTTATATTCAATTTTAAATTAAAATTTTAAAATAATTTCTAACCGCACAATGTACGATGAACGGATACGATTGATTGATTATCCAGATCACCACAAAAATGATACGGAGAGGATCGTATTCCGTATGAGTATATCTCATACACTTTATGCCACGCAATGCGCACACAATGATTTCGCGTCATATACGCGTGTGTACAACGCAGTCAGACGTAATGTGTCTGAAATAATAATCACTTTCTCAAAAAGTCAGAAGCAGGAGGATGTTGACCATAATAAAAGACATGAAACTACTAGTCTCTCTTTCTAGATCGTTGAACTTCTCCCTCTTCCTTTGCAAAATCTGCTTCTGCGTTTCTTCCCTATTTACCTCACACATGAGTCATGACTATGTGCGGAGTCACTTTTTTCCCAGCTACTTTCCTTTTTTTATTTTTATATATATTTTCCTCCTTTGTTGAATGTTTCATTTCATGCATTAATGTCCAGAAAACTCACAGCAACTTCTGCCCATGACATAGAACATGGCAATAAGTCGGTCCAGAAATGATATATATATGCCTGCATGGCTGCAATAATATTGTTCCACTGCAAGCGAATTCAGTTAGGTTTTTCGTAACTTTATGTATAATTAATCGTTTAGCGCATATATCTTTGCATCTGAGGTCTTGTGTTTGAACCCTTTAGATATCACTTGTGAATGGAAAGTGACAAAGGATATGAACGTGTTTTCAGATACTTTGACGAAGATGGTGATGGAAAGATTTCGCCTTCGGAGCTGAGGCGCCGGCTAGGGTTGATGGGAGGAGAGCTGCTGCAGAATGAGGCGGAGGTGGCGGTGGAAATGCTGGACTCGGACGGAGACGGGTTGCTGGGTTTGGAGGATCTTGTGGGGTTAATGGAAGGAGGGAAAGAGGAGGAGAAATTGAAGGGTTTAAGGGAGGCTTTTGAGGTGTACGATGTGGAGAGGTGTGGGTTTATTACACCCAGCAGCTTGAAGAGAATGCTGAGCAAGCTGGGTGAGTCCAAGTCCATTGATGAGTGCAAGGTGATGATCCAACGGTTTGATTTGAATGGGGATGGTTTGATCAGTTTTGAAGAGTTCAGAATCATGATGCAGTGACAATATGCAATTGCGGTTGCAGTGCTCGTGTATATATAGAGTGTATATATTTATTGATCCATTTTTCGGAAATCGGCCAAATTGATTATTTTTTATATTTCAATTGCTACAATGATCGAAATCAAATATTGATCGTCATGTTGATGAACATTGCCGACATATTGAAAACTAATCATTTACGCAATTGAGATTAGAAAAATAATCGCTTTGGCCAATTTTTTTTGTTTTTATGGGTTTAATTAGGTTGAGATTTTCTCTAGCTGTCCATTCATCTTATTCTTAGTGATTTTTCATGCGATAGATTTTTAGCAGTGGTTTGATTTGAATATACTAGTAAAATAAACTCCTTGGTAATATTTCATGGGAATTAAGTAACCAATTCTATTGATTTTTGGGATGATGAATGTGGGTTTGGGTACACGGAGATTTCAATTTTGGTACATGTTAGGCCTCAATTTTGTGAATAATGATTTCAAATTATGGAAAAAAAAAATTCATTATGCCCAGAATATAAATGGTACACCACTGCAATTATATAAGTCGAGAAATTTTTTATTTTTTAAGTTGTTAATTTTTTTAACACAAGTATCTTACCACTTGTGTGACCTGTGGTGTACCACCCTTGTTTCACACACAATGAAAGATCTCTCCAAACTATGAGACATTTTTCAATACCCCTCGACCAGTACATCACATGTAATTATATAATTAAAGGAATACTTGAAAAAAAGTAAAATTTCACCACTTGTATAATAATATGTGGCGTATCGATTTGGATTCCAAGTATATTGAAAAATCTCTCTCAATCTATTGGCACCGACTTCCTACACTAATTTTTTTTGTTATTAGATGAGGTGAAAATTTATTTTTTGTTCTGAATAAATGAGGCTTGAAATGGGTAAATGATTTACATCAAATTTGAAATGAGACTTGTCCTCTCTGTATGTCAGCCGCCACCCCTTGCTCTTGCTCGAGGTAGGCGGCAACCCACTACTCCCTCATTTTCCTCCTCCTTCCCTCCCCTCTCCTTTGCCCTTTCCCTCTTTTGCTCCCCTCCCATCTCCTCTGCCCCTTCCCCTCCTTGCATCCCACCTCCTCTTCCTTCCCCTTTTTCAGTCTTCTTCCTTCATTTTTACTCTCTGTTCTCCCTTGGAGTTTTATATCAGTTTTTCTTTTAGCCAAGTCTCAACTATCCTCTGAGCTTGTCTCAAATTTGGGCTTCATGCCCCTTATTCGACATTTTTTGTCTGCTTTTACTGCTTTCTGCTTTTAATTTTCCTTCCTCCCTCCTCCTTAGCAATGATTTTCAATCTTCACCCCACCATGTGCTCGAATTGGCGGGCTCCAATCAAAAATTGGATATCAAATCCACTTCTGTCCCTCACTTCCCTTCCCCAAACCGACATATGCCAGATCCTCATCGAGGCTAAGTGTTATGTAGTCTCCGCCACATTAAAAGTATTTTACATATCCCCTTAGCCTCACTTTCTACCCATAACATACTTTCTTGCTTTCTTTGTATATCTTTACAAGTGTTCGAGAAGGGGACTTAGATCTGGTGTCTACTTTCTCAATTCGGAGTTTGATTTCCTCCAAGGATGTGACGACGGCAGGAGTCTGGTTTATGCTGCTTAAGATTAGGTTTTTTGTTTGTTTTTTGCAACCTTTGAACCTAAACTTGTGTGGGACTCCTGCTGTTTCGTAGGTAGCAGTTCTCATTTTGCCTTGACTCTTTTTAGGTCTTGTAATAGTTTTAATTTAATAGAAGTTCTCTTGTTTGACCGAAAAAAGAATAAAAATTTTACATCATCACATCACCTCGTTATCAAAAAAAAATTAGTTTAATAAGTTTTTGTTTTTCCGAAAGGAAAAATTATTATAATAAGTTGGTTTGAAGGACATCAGACCCTTGGCCCATGAATAGAGGCTTCAATTTGGTACCTTCATCAATTTTAAAAAGTTTATATGGAACGGATTTACTACCATGTGGAGTCGCTTATCCAATAACATATTGCCAAGTGCAAGTTTTTACTCCATATGCCAATATATTACTAAATCGGAATGCCACGTGACGATGAACCCATTCCAAGAAAAGCAAGCGTGGTGGTTTTAAGAATCTAATTTAATCTTTGAAGAAATTATTATTAATAAACCTCTTGCAATAAGCATAACCACTTCACAACTAATCAACTTATAACAAAATTCTTTGAATTTGGAAAGCAAGAAAGTACACTTACAAATCGGGAAGGGCTGAATGCCCAACTTCATAAATCAATCACAATTTTCCTCTCTGGAGGAGCAACACATTCCCACAAGGAACGATATGTCTCAATATTGGAAACGTCAACACCGAGGGCAGCAAGGTTACGGCCATACTCCTGACAACCATATACGTCGCCATTAATCATCTTGTATTAAGTCAATAATTTCTTAGCCGTTTGCCTGACAACATACATGGATAACGTAGGCCAGTTCTTACCTGAATGTCGAGGAAAATTTGCATGCATATCTTGTCAGTGTCCGACACATTGTGATCAGAAACATCTGAACTTGCTCCGCCTCGTCTTTGTGCACCTTGCCTTATTCTCTGGAGTGAAGTCGCCGTTTTCCTAGCCTGATCATGATAGTTAGGAGTTTAGAATTCAACAAATATGAATTGCAGAAGGTTATATATTTCAAGGGCCATTTCAGCATCCGGACACTAACCACGCTGACGACATTGGAAGCTTGCTCATAATAACGACCAGTAATCTCAGTTGCGGCGTTGAGCAGCACTTCGTTGATAGCATCCCTTGTAAGATACTTTGTAGCTCGTTCTCCTTCCAAAAAGGCCTGAGAGTTGTTGCTTGTTCAGTATATATTTCATAATTTGGAATAAAATTCAGGGTGCTCATTCTGAAGATCAAAAGATGTTGCATACTTTACAAATTAAAAATCCATCTAAAACAACGTTAAAAGTAGTTATGTTCTGTTTTACCAAGTCCATTTAGCACAAGGCAAAAAAAATTTCCACAGCTAATCAGTTTTACTTGGAGTAAAGAAAAATGTTACCACAGGGATCCGATAACACTAAAACATGTGATCGTAAGTGCAAGAATTAAATGTCTCTTCCATATCCTATGAATGGTAAGAGCAATAAGACTGACACTGTATTCCACCTCATCTGAATTTCTGAAAGACCCAGTTTTGCAAGATGGGACCCTAGAATATCGGACCCTAGATTATTGCTACAGCCAAATCTATTAACTGAAAACAGCAGGGAAGGAAAAATAAAAGTAAAAACCATTCACTTGTTTCGGAACATGATGACAATTCTAGCCATAGAGATAGAAGGCCGCATACCCTCAGGGGACGCGATACTCCTGCCACATAGGGTGAATGTCTGACGGGAAGAGGCTTATTTGTCATCCTGTACGTTGCAGTTATTCCCTTTAGCTGTGCCAATTCCTACATTTTTTTAAGGACGGTAACATCAAAACGAATATAGACTTCACAATACAGGAAATGATAAATTAAGAAAATCCGTTAAAGACCCAAAACAGAGCACCAGGATATATCTCTCACATGATGTTTAAACCCATCACCCAGCTTCACATTTTTAAAGGTGTGTGCAAACCCAAGGGGGTCCAGTTTATTGCATTGCACGATTAGCCCAAAATATATTCTTAGAGCATCTCCAAGAGAGTAAAACAGGCCAACTTTATTTTAAATAGTCAAACTTAAAAATTTCATCTCCAAGAGATGCTGTAAAAGACTATTATAGCAAAATGAAGAGTCACTCTTTATATTTAGAGAGCAACTGTTCGCTTGCTAAATATTAACAAAATAATAAAACTCAAGGGTGGACCCTTGAGCAAGGAGAAAAGGAAGAGAGAAAAGGGTGTTTTAGGAAATGAGCGGGTTGGGTTTGAATTGTTAATAATAAAATATTCAAAGTTGCTAATATAAAGACTGTTGTTGGAGAAGAAAGTTGAACAGAGTAGCTAAAATAGTTTTTTGACACTGTTCACTTGCTAGTTTAACAAAAAATTAGAGTCTCTCTTGGAGAAGTTCTTAATCAGTCAAAACTTACCGCAGCAGATTTTTCAATTAGTGCCTCTACAATTGTGTTGATAACTTGAGGCACTAAATCATTCAATGATTTTCCTCCTTGTAAAAGGCTCTGTTTTACGAGATCAAGAACATCGGCAGGACAAGAAGAAAGAAGCTTAAGTACATGCCCGAGGAAGTCACCACAAACCACCTTGTACAGCCGGTCTGTGTCATGAATAATCTGCAAAACCAACACGTGTCAGTCTCTGTATTAAGATTCATTTTTCTTTTTTGAAATTAACTGATGTATATTGGTGAGATGTGGCACGATCCAATTACAATAGAGAATATGTGAAGTCTTTTCACAAGTTTATACAAAGTCCAAGAAGACTTTTAGACTTATTTTACCCTCTTAGCTATGCATGGATTTAGTACATTTTAGACACTATATTATATTAGTAAAATCAAGACATGAAGCATACATATATAAAATCATCAGGAACAGCTGAAGTAGCCCATTCAGAACCAGATTTGGAGCCGGTTTGACCCATCTTGCAAGCAGCCAGTCCAGATGACAGCCAACTTGAATATCTATGATACAGTCACAAATATGTTGTTAGTAACAAAACTATGGTCTAGACTAAAATTTAGCATCCAATCTCCTCAAACTGACCTTGAAAGAAGCTGCAAAGATAAGCGAAGAAACTTATCAGCGCAAGAAAGAACAATAACATCTTCTCTCCAACAGGATTCCAAGCACTCTAACAAAGTGACACTTTGTTTTAATGTTAAATCTGGAGAATTTCCTTGACCAGAAGGTACATTATGCACTGGGAGAAGACTAGTCTCCACAAGTATAGAATCTAGAGCCCCTGCAATTTCCTGAAACCTGAGGTAATTCTAGTAATAAATTAACAGAGCAGTCCACAACATAAAACCTCAATTCATATTCGATAAAATCAGTAACCACCAAGAGTTCTGCCGAGTACCTCAAAGAGAAATAAACCCCAAGGTTCCATTGCTTCATGAAGTCAATATAAACAGCTTCGGCTCGAAATTTGGAAACAGCTGATCTGGATGGACAATAGCCTTGCATGACAATACAATGTCAGCAGCAATTGAACTGCGGATAAGCTATGCCAAATTTTAAAACTTAAATGAGATAATGGGGAGATACTAATTTCTACCTTCTAGATGAGCCAAGAACTTCAGGCTTGATTTGTAATTTTTCAAAAATTCTGTTGGTCTTCCAGGAGAAAAAGCACCGGGTTTCCCCTTTTGGATTGCTGAGAGAACCTCTTTGAGGATTGAATTTGCCAAGAAGTTAAACACGTGCAAACCAGAATTCTCTGGGAAAAGAAACCCATAAAAACAGTAAAGTGACTTGAAAATATAGACATATAACATTCATGTATACATATCCATGTCAATTCTTATAATTTATAACCTACAGCATGGCCCTTTTATGTTTACCATGGATCTATGACGAATTAGCCATCTCCTAAATTTATAAAATCATGGTGCATCGCAGAAGCATTGTATACAAATGAAACAATGAAATTGAGGCAACAAGAATCCAGATAAATGAGTTAAAGATAAATGAAATGATAATGCTACAAAAAAAGAAAGAGAACAAAACATGGTGCATCTTGTAAAATGATGACGTAAAGGAGTAACAATTGATTTCAGTCTACACGAATACACATGCTTAATCCGTACACTAGGGTGCATCACAGAACCATGGCCATTAAATTAAGTTGCACGATTGAAGCAATATGTTGTATTCTGATACAAATGAGTTCAGATAATTGTAATGGGAGTATGATACTGCAAAGAAGCAGCAATGGAGTTTGGACTTTTTCAATACCTTCGAAAGAAATTTCCAACAAAAATTTGCAGTCATTTTCAATACATGTCTTGATTTGCTTGTAATCATTCTCAAGGTCATCTCCAGAGGGTCTTGTAGCAGCCCCTGATGTTCCATGGGGAATAATTTTTTGTATCAATGGAGCTACTATAGTCGTGCGAAAAAGTTCTTCTGCACTCCTAGTGTTATCTATTGCAGCATATGCACGTAAGGAATTGTAGATTGCATTTGCATCTCGATGTTCCAGTCCATCTACAAAACAATGTCCCAAGCTAGCATCTAGTAATAGGCTGGCACCCTGAATCCTCTTCTCCATGTTTTCAATGAAAGGCAGGTTCTGTACTGGCATAATAGAGAAAATAGATGAGCACAAAATGTCCAAGCCCATAATAAAACAATTCAATGTTCAAAATTAGTGTGGATGGAAAGGAAGTAATATAAGATCCGGGGCAAGAATTCTCAAAAATTCAGGTCATCTGACATTTGAACAAAATTAGCTTACATATATAGACCCACATTTTTTCACTGTCGCCTACACAAACGTAAGAAAATTAATAGCTTCTATCAAAAAGAAAAATAAAACGATCAAAATTTAACCGCTCGGCACTTCTTGAAGCCACAGTTGAAAATGCACTCGACGAGTTTGAACTGAATTCTGCTACAATTCAAACTCAAGCCACAGCTACAGATATCAAAGTCGGATGTAATAAAAAATTGATTGCGTGAGAGAGAAAAAAAAGCAACCTTTGCGTGAGCGATATAGAACTTTAGCCGGTTCATCTCACTAGCAATTCTCTCCAAAAGCATGCTTTGAGTGTCTCTGAGATTTGTTCCATTCTCAGCATGTTGTAAGGAAGTTCCATTGCTAAAAGAATTCTTCTCTGCCAAATTTACATCTCCGTTCGACCAATCAGCCGGCACACTCGGCAGCTCTTTTATTAGTTTTTCAACCTGCATTCAAAGTAGGAGAATGGGAACAAAAATCAAAACAACATTGCGGTTAATTGAGACTGATTTTCCAATCTGTTTAATCTTCTCTTCTTCTTAAAAGCTCTCAAATTGGAAATCCAGACAGTGCCACGCAATGCGATTTCAGATCGAGAAGAACAAAAAAAAAAAAAAATCAAGGCTCAATCAATAAGCAATGAAATTCATACTAAATCCTTCAACTAAATCACTGTCACATGCTCCAAATTCCCAAACGCCAAAGCTAAATTCAGAGACGCATTACCTTAGAAACGACATGAAACGTATCAAGCAGGAGCTCCAAGACCTCTCTGGCCTCGGCCGCCTCTAATCTCTGCTTCAATCCGTTCGTCAAGGCCACGAGCGAGTTCTGCACTGAGCCTCTGAACTGCTCGATCTTCTCCCTCAGCTCGACGAGCGGGGCCCGCATGCGGACGACGGCGGAGTCGACGTCGACAAGCTTGGTGCTGAGGTTGACGAAGTCGGCGTAGTCTCGGTTGATGAGGTCGATGAGCTCGTGGTTGAGGGAGGCCAGGTAGGATTGGAGCTCGGATCGGAGCGTGTCGAAGGGGACGAAGGTGCGGAGGTCGGAGATGTACAACTCGGAATCGAACTCCGGCGAGAGGAAGAGCGCGGGCTTGAACCAGAGAGGGTGGGAGTCGAGCGGGTCCGAGAAGAGGTTCGCGGCGGATCTGTGCGGCGCTGCGATTGGATCCGCCATTGGAGTTAGATTTTCTAATTCTCTCACTTGCTTTTCTTCTTTAGATTTCGTTACAATGTGTTTGGATGGCGAGAAAGTGCGTGGGAAAATCGGAATCGAAGAGGTGGTTATGCTTTTACTCCAGAGCCAGAAGGATGTTAGAAAATGAAGACGACTGGCTTACCGGGGCGGGTTTAACGGCTGGTCACTGCGGATCTGGATTACTTATTCTATTTTAAATTAAATTCATGAATAAGATCAAAATCTAATTTTAATCACTTATACATTAATAACTTCATTTGTTAATTACATTTTGATTTTCTAATTATTTCTTCTTCTTTTTTTCTTCTAATATTTAATGTATTAATTTTATTTCATTTATCGTAATATATTTTATTGTAAACATTTAGATAAACTAATTTTTTGTTATATAATATATTTTGATGTACTTTGTTTTCTTTATTTAGGTACATTAAATTCATTATGATACATTTTGGTGCATAGATTTAGGTACACAGATTTTGGTATATACATTTTGGTACATTAATTTAATAATATTTCAGTGCACACATTTCGGTACATAAATTTAGGTATATTAATTTAATATAATACATTTCGATGCATATATTTCAATACATACATTTCGGTACTAACATTTAAATACATTCGTTCAATATAATGCATTTTGGTACTAACATTTAGGTACATTAATTGAGTTTTTCAAATTTGAAGAATGTTAAATAAATTTAATAAATTAAAAAACTCTTTTTTGATAAAAAATAAATTTAAATTTATATATTAATAAATTTAAATATTTAATGAGAGACATTAAATAAAATGCACATTAATTATTTTGAATTAAGAACTCATCAATGGATTAAATCAATCTGTAATCTAACAAAGTTTATTTTAAATTTCAATCTTCTTAAAAGATTACAATTAAAAAACCTCTTTTTTTTTTTTAAATATATTTTCTTTCTCTCCCACTATCTCACGTTTCTCTCTCTCTCTCTCTCTTACACACACGCCATATGCCATCACTTTTCCATCACATCTTTCTCCCTCACGGTCCCATTTTCCCCCTATTTTCCCTCATTTCAGCCGATTCTTTCGCTCTCTTCCCACTCATCTCTTTCTTTCTTTTCTTTTCATCTAACTCTCTCGTCCCGTTTCCCTCTTCATGGCACAAATAGTAGCTCACCGCTGTCCTACAACAAGGAGCTCCGACGCGAAGGAGGAACTCTGGCGATACTCCTCGGTTTCCTCAAACAATGTAAGGTTTGAAATCACTCCTTACATTCCATTCATCATTTTGTTTAACTTTATAACCTTTGCATGTGAGCTTTGGCTTCACACTTGTGAGTTTTGAACGGAATCACTGATGGATTCCATGTCCGGCTAGCTGCAGAGAACTCCGGCAATGATTCTGGCTAAATATTTGCCGTTCTGACGAGGCCAGGCCCATTTTGTTCCATCTTCAAGTTATCTAGACCTAGTTCGAGCCTTGCATGCTGAATTTGCTTCATTCCACACAAATGGCTTATGACCTTCATCCGCATCCATCTAATCATCTTCTTCTACACCAGGTACGAGCACTAGATACCCTATGCTCAGGCATCCTCTGATCCTCTTTGGCGTGAAGCTGTGGCCAAGGACATTGGGGCACCATAACAAAATAATACTTTGGTCCTCACCTCTTTATGCAAATGGGTATTCAAAGTTAAGTATAATTCCGACGACATCGTTGAACGATACAAGGCACGCCTCATTGCCAAAGGGTACACCCAACAAGGTCTTGACTACAGTCAAATTGGTGACATTTCGGTGCCTTCTTGCTCTTGCAGCCGCCTACAATTGGCACCTCCATCAATTGGATGTTCAAAATGTTTTCCTTCATGGTGACTTAGACAAGGAGGTTTATATGCGACTAACTTCCGGTCTTTGCCGATAAGGAGGAAACATGGTGTTTTGGCTCCAAAAGTCACTTTACGCCCTGGAGCAAGCTTCTCGCAATTGGTTTGTGAAGCTCACTACCGCACTTTGCGAAGCTGGCTTTGTACAATCTTTGGCGAATTACTCACTTTTTACTCAGTCTCAAAATAATTCTTTTACTATTGTATTAGTTTATGTTGATGATGTCGTTATTACAAGGGATAATTCTCAAGTAATTGAAATGGTGAAAGACTTTTTCCATCGTCGTTTTTGCATTAAGGATTTGGGACTTCTGAAATATTTCTTGGAGTATAGAGGTGGCAAGATCACAGAAAGGGATATTTGTCTCACAACGCAAATATGCCCTCGAGGTCATTGACGATGAGGGTTTTCTAGGTGCTCGATCCTCAGCGTTCCCCATGAGGGAATTCCTTTCCATAACCCCACTAGATATAGTTGTTTGGTGGGACAACTTATATATCTGACAGTGACCAGGCTAGACATTAATTTTGTCGTTCACATCCTGAGTCGCTTTATACACGAGGCGCATCAACCACATCTAAAGGCCGCAATGAAGGTCCTGCTTTATATTAAAGGATCACTGGGTCAAGGTTTGTTCTTTCCATCTCAAAATAATATCAAGTTGAAGGCATTTTGTGACTCAGATTGGGCAACTTGCCCTATCACCAAACGATCACTTACAAGTTATTGTACATTTCTTGGGAATGCACTGATTTCTTGGAAAACAAAGTACCGTTGCACATTCCTCCACTGCAGCGAAGTACTGAGCCATGGCAGATGTGTGTTGTGAACTCATATGGCTTCGGTACATACTCAAGGAGTTACATGTTGAACATCCGAAGGCAGCAACTTTACATTGTGACAACCAATCTACTTTACATATTTCCAAGATTCCTATTTTTCATGAGCGAATGAAGCACATAGAACTAGATTGCCATCTAGTACGACAACATCTTGTGGATGCAAATTTCTTCCTCCTTACTCTTGGACAAAATTGCACCTACAAAACAAATAACACCTTAGGTCAAGGCCAAGAGCCTCACGCGCCCATGATGAATTTTGGGGGGGGGGGGGGGGGTTGGCTTTGGCCGAAGAACCTCTGATGCCAAAGTTAGAATTTTGAGGGAAAAGTGTTTGGAGAATTTAGAGAGTTTAGCAAGAGAATTAGGATTGAGTTTTGGAGAGAATGGGGTAGTATTTATAGGGGTGTGGCCGGCCTCCTTGGGTGAGAGAGGACCAGCCGGTTCTTGATTTGTGTTCAATTGGGAATAATTGAATAATTAACTAATTAATTAGCCAATTAATAGAATAATTGCCTAATTGATTAGCTAATTAATATAATAAAAGGGGAAAGATTTGGGAGTTACCTTGTGGAGAGGATTTGATGAGGATGGATGAAATAGGTTTTGAATTGTTACCTATTTTGGGCACTTTTGACTTGGTTGAGGGATAATTGTCCGCTGCTCGTGCATAGGAATCCCGGTGTGCCTCAAGGGTAATTTTGTCCTTTTTTACCCAAAAATTCACGTGTCGCCTTTTGATTATTTTTGGCTCCACACATCTCACATCAGGTTTGGTTTCCGTTGTGTACACACCGACAAGTTCAAACTTGGCTAGCTTGTTCACAAAGCCATTAGGAAAGGCTACTTTGAAACTCTGCTTGGCAAGTTGGGAGTGTACAATATCCACTCACCAACTTGAGGAGGCATGTTGAGATATCATTTGCCTTTGATTTTGTCAAGATATGTTTTCCTTGATTGTTGTAATTGATTATGTAATTATGTTTAAATTAGTCAAATGGTGTATTTTAGGATATAGAATCCTTGTTAAATATGATCTCCTTGTACTATGATCAATGAAAAGTATTACCATTTTCACAACTATGTCGTCTTTTTTGGTCTCAACGTCAAACGCTTGAACAATGTTTGCTCAAATGACACGGTAGATCATAGATGACTTTTTTTTTTTTTTTTTTTTTTTGTTTTAGTTCAACGATATATTTTACACTGATGGATGGAGTTTGGCTAAGTCACACAATGGGCAACCTAATTTGATATCAAATTCGCCATTCATGAGATTCGAACTGAAGACCTCTCACTTACAAGTTAAGAGTAATACTATCAGACCGTAGTACTGAATGTCAGATCATAGATGACTTAAATGTGAGGATATAATTTGCAGATGACCAGTAGGAAATACATTATGATCTAAATGAACAACTTTGCAACAGAGATTCATGATACACCAAATGATTATTCTTCCCTTACATAATTTATTGTTCAATATGATGAACACCACATAGTCCTCTCGGGGACATTTTCGGAGTGATACAATAAGAGTCCTACTACTTGTTAAAGAGCTTCTATCTTCTAGTTCATAAAAAACCATTACAATCTTAATTCTTAAGTGCAACGCTGGTCTCTTTCCTCTCAAGGTCTCGAAAAGGTACAAAGATTCAGCAGGTATTAAGTTCGACTAACACGGCTCGTCTCTTTTCCTCGAAGGTCTTGAACCGGTACAAAGTTCAACAAATATTAGGTTCGACTAACACTGGTAATGCAAAGTGGGAAGCATATGCATATGAAAATATATACGTCCTCTACTGAGGTAAAGGTATGTCAGCCAAGTCCTCTCTGAAAGGCACTGGGGGCTCACCATGGTTGGGAAGCCCATTTTCCATTTGGTTTTGGGCTGCCGGGTCGTTCTTTGTGGGCTCAACAAAAGTTACCACACTGTCTTTTCTTAGGGTTAGGTAAAGGACTGCAAGGATGTAAATGGCCATGAGAGGGAACACCAATATCCCAATGAACACAGTTGCAACTTTGGGTAGACTGCTGTGGATTATCCACCCTACAAATCCTGTGCTGAGGTAATAGATGTTGATGCCTATGATTCCCATTCCTAGAATCCATGATATCACAATGATCTGCATACAAAAAATGCCAACATTGTTAGTTTCAATCAGTACTAACTACTAGCAGGTTAGTTTGATATACATTACTGATGTATCATCTATGAGTCACTTTTCTAGGTTTAGTGGCTATACAAGGTTTGTTTGGAAGTGGCCATAATCACTTATGAGAGACTCTTCTCAAAATAACGTCCAAACGGACCCATAATAATAATATAGTACCAGACTTTCGGTGTCCAAGCCTCCAAGCTTCATCTCTCACTTGTCACTCTGAAGTTCTTAACAACTTAAGCTTTTTGTGTCCGGTCGATTATTACTTAGTAGCTAGTTAATTCAAAGGGTTCCACAGTTAACTAATTGAGATGAAGCAAAGCAAAGAGAGCTGAAAAAACCCACTCACATAGATTGAATTCTTGTGGGGTCCCATTTTGGTGGCACTACCGCTGAATTTGAGGAGTGGAATTAGAGCAAATGGGAGCTCAAAAGATAGTATCATCTGCAAAATGCATTTAAAATTTGCTCTCTAATTAATTATTTTTTGGTATATGGATTGGGAAGAAAGTTAAATATAATTATCCAGTTAATTACAAACCGATGCAATGATAATGAGCCTTCCTGCTCCTGAAGATCCGCCGATAATGGAAACAATGAGGCTTGGTGTAATGGCAATGCACCTCGTCATTAAGTTTCTAGCCCATTTTTTCATCTTAATGTCCAAGAAACCCTGCAAATCACCATCAATTTTAAATATTATACTTTACTCTAACTACGGGAACGGAAATTCAAACTTAAAAGTAATGGGGAGAACGCGCTGCTATAGCCAACTTACATACGCTCAAGTTTGCAATTTTATGTTTAAGTACTCATAATAAATGAAGAAAAGTATAAATGTAAATTTAACCTGCATGACAAATTGTCCTGCGTAAGTGCCTGTAATCGTGGAGCTTTGGCCTGAGGCTAACAGTGAAATGGCATACAAGATTTTGCTTGATCGTCCCAACACATTCTGCACATATAAATAGATTAGTTATCTCCTATTATATTCGGAAACAGTATTTTATTATTTGTTACGTTACAAACCATCAATCTGGTCTATAAATAAGATGAGTTTGTACAATGTCAGATTTTATTTTCGGAAACAGTATTTTATTATATGATCCCTTTCTTAGAACAGAGTCTGTTTAATGTACCATAAACAAAATGATAGGTCCCGTAAGAATCATGGTGACTCTATAGAACTCTTGCATCTTGGAGCAAAAAATAGGAAACAAACACGGTGAAATTTATAAGACGTTGTATATGACGGTGAAATTTATAAGACGTCATACCTATCACGTTTTTGCAATACCTACTATGAAGCTGGCATATATATATATATGAACACACGCGTGTGATGTAGATTAGAGGGACGTAGGTGATTAGTTCGTACCTGGAGAAGAAAGGAAGCAGAATTGAGAGTAAGATTACTGCATATGTCGTTGTACTTATCCGAGAGGTTGCTCTGATGGCAAACGGTGCCGGATACGGAGATAATAGCAACATTGATTAAAAATGCTACAAATAATGCAAATCCACTCTCTATCAAGAAATATCGACATGCATCCTGCAAAAATTCAATTAATTAGTGTTAAATAAACAATATGCGAAGCATTAATTAAGGAACTTGTACAGTAATGGCAGCCATATAGTATATGTATACCATATATATATATATATATATTATGGTATATTCCATAAGTATTCTAATAATCTTTTAGATTTATATTTAGTAAGTAGATGCATGCATCATGCTTCTCACTTATAATTGAAAATTTCAAAAGAAAAATCAAACTAATAATAAATAAAAAAATAATCTTGTAAAAAAAATACAAAATAATCAACCTTTTTTTATTAATACTAAATATATAAAGGGAGCACTCCAAAATGATGAAACATTCAAAATACCATAAATTGGTCCTCATGAGTTTAAAATTACAATTAAATTAAAATGAGTTAAAATAATTCAACAAATATTAACTTTGAATGAATGAAAATTTAAAACATTTTGAATGAATTTGAAATTTTAAACTTAGAAAAAATAATAATAACAAAACCCCCATGTTACTATGTTAGTGGGTGGTTTTATGTTTAACTTCTAATTTATTTTCAATTTTTTTAAATAGAACATATATAAATAAATAAAAACTTGATTTTCTTAATTTATTTTGTAAAAAACCATAAAAAACTTTAATTTTAACATACAAAAGGCCAATTGCACGCATCACAAGAGGCTAGTACTAAATAAAAACTCGAGTATAACTGGGATTCATAGAATATGGCATCAGGAGGTTCCTCAAACTATATTAACTTTACAATGTTTTGTATAATTTAGACAAGGTCAAAAACAGTTTAGCATTAAGTTGATAATTTGTTCTATAACTTATTTAACTATGAGAGATTTTCAACCAACCAACTACTTGGATCTTCATGCCATTTAAAATTGTATAAATTATTTATTTGTAATCTAATTGAATAGAAAAGCTGATTAAATATATGGGGCTTACGTTGATGCCACGGACAGATTTTGGAATTTTCCTTGAAAGCACAAGAGCTGAGTGGAGAAAAAGATTGTGCCTGTCAAAATAGTCAAGTGTTAGATGATATAGACAATAAGCGTAGCTACAGTGGCGGATCCAGGATTTTAAATTTGGGGGGTCCCATTAAGAAAGGTAAAATTTTTTATAGACAACATTAACAATGAAAAGTTAAATATAATACATTTCATTCAAAAATCATACGCAAAACAACATTACAAGTTATAAAATCCTAATTTGAGCGTCCACAACGGGGTTTCATAGTATGAAAATGTTCTATGATAGCTTCATTACCAGTACATAAAAAAACATATTTCTCAATATAAATAACTAATTAAGTCACTCAACTATCTTTCTCAATGAACAAATAGATGGTGCTATTGTCTTTGGCTTGAAAAATCTCTCCATATTTTTTATTTCTAAACTACGCATTTAACAAAAAAAAACACAAAACATATACCAATTGTTAAAAGCGGTCCTATTTTCTTTCTTCTCCGCTTGCGATCTAGGCGGACTAGGTGAATTTAAGTAAATTTATTATATACCTTTAGTATTTTGGTGAATTTAAGGTATAAGATAAAAGTTCAAATAATTACAAGTTCATAATAATTTACATAATATTTTTAGAGATCATATTGATTTATATTGAATTTTAAGACAAATAAGTGTGTTAAATATGTGGGTGTAGAAAGTAAAATGAGGTACTGGACGCATAAAAAGGCAGCCACACCAATTAGCAAAAATACACCTAGGGACTGACAACCCATTTTCTTTTTTGGAAAGATCAACTTGATGTTAGCTGTCCAAACGTGATTGGACCAATTAAAAAATACATTAAATGGGAAAGTTTGAGGGTGGTCACGTGGGAATGAAGGGATGAGAGAGACTCATTTAATCATCTTCTTCCTGCTTTCGTCTTCGCAAGAACAAAACCACCAAACCCAGAAGTTACAGAACACCCTGAACAGACCTCGTGTTCGAGTACGAGGGGTCCTCAAAAAATTTCTAGCAGCGATTTAGGGTCGCCGAGAGGTCCTGGGACCTCCTAGGTCCCTCTATAGATCCGCCACTGCGTAGCTAGCAACATATTATTATAGAATATGTGAAAAAAATTAGATGACGTAAGTATTATTGATCAAATTTTAAGTATTTTCATCGATTGAAGTTGTAGTTTAATAACATAAGCATTTGTCGAGACATGTACTTACGGCATAATAAGGGCACCCAAGAGGGCAATGGCATCTCCGGTGGCTCCCTGGCCTTTGAGCTTAGGGATGAACATGCCTTCGAGCACACCGGATGCCGGAGGCTTCACATAACTCATTTCCCCAAAGAAACAGGCAGCCATCACAAACACCAGCACTGCTATCAGCATTTCCAGCTTCCTCACCTGCCCATATACATAATGCAACCACAAACATACATACGTAACCGAATAAATTAAATACACATGAATATATCAAATTATATATACGTAACCGAATAAATTAAATACACATGAATATATTAAATTACCCCATATTTCTGCAGGCCAAGAAGGAGAAGAGTACTGAAACCAGTTAAGAGTACTCCAGTCCAAACTGGAATATTGAACAGTATATTTAGGGCAAACGCTGTGCCAATAACTGCATGCCAAAATTTAGAATCCTCGTTATAACTTGTTCTCATAGGGTTGGTCTAAGATACTCTTTAAAAGAATCGTCAAGGCCGGCCCTGAGGGTAGCCCAAGTAGGCGCCTGCCTAGGGCCCCCACTTCGGAAAGGCCCCCAAAAAAATTTTATATCCTGTAATTAACATATAAATATAAAAGAAAGTAAGAAATATCATAATTCATTTGCTAATGCAGTGGAAATGTTGGCTTCATTTTTCTTTGGGGTGTTGAGTTCAAAACATGAAGCTGCCTTTTAGTCAATATACAAAGAACCGGAGATCAAAGAATTTTAGGGCCCCACTTCAAAGGATCGCCTAGGACCCCCAAATTCTCAGGACCGGCCTTGATCGTCACCTATACTATATATTATATAGAGATACAAACATTTGTTAATATTTTTTCTTCTATTTCTTTTTTTTTTCTCTCTTATACGTTATGGATTCACACACACATTAATGCATAAACATGAATTAAATTTGAAGTGAATATATATTTGCCTTCGGGTATGTCAGCCGCTATGACGGCTAATTCTGCTAGCAACCACAAACAATACTTCACAAATGGTGGGTATTCCGCCTTGCATAATTCTGACAAATGTTTCCCTGAAATTTAAATGGAAAAATATAAATATTATTTAAATAAAAAATAAACCAATAATAGAGATCTTCAATTTTCCTTTTATGCGTAGAATAATATAATCTTCAGTTTATTTCTCTCCTCTCTCATCATCATATCACCTGTTTATCTTATCTGTATCTCCAATCCATTTGTGTTAACAACAACAAAAAGGAAAGAACTTGTTCCTAATCTCTATTTATTTATTATACAATTTCCCTTAGTTATGTAGTTATATAATATAGAATATTATTAATATCTGTGCTATTTTTTAAGATTAGAATAATGTCTATCCATTTCATACCAGTTGTCACACCAAGGTTTGCTGCGAGCGACTGGATTATGAGAGCGAAGATCAATCCAATAAGAATCACCCATAGCAGCTGAAAATACATAGCAAAATATATAATAAGACCACTGCTCCGGCCTTTTCTTTTGCATGCTAAACACATGTAAAGAATTCGATCAATTGATCCTCACTATTTTTTTTAGTAGTGTTGCACTTACTATCTATTTCTACAATTATTTGTACCGCATTTCTCTATTAGAGGTAGATCGCTTGCCAATATATGTTGATTTCATCTCTATTAGAGAGATGGTACAAATGATAATACAAATAATATGTAAGAATAACATTTTTGATCTTTTTCCTTGTTCTTAATGCTTGCTTTTAATAATCATCTTATTTTTTCAAATTTTTTTTTTGCCTTTCTGAATTTTGTTTTATTACCTCGTATCTGTGACTTGCTCCAGCTTGGAGATCAGTTTCCACTGTAAGATTACCATAAACAACATATACTTTTGTCAATAAATGAAGAACAAAAAGCATAAAGACATACGTATACATGTACGGACGTACGCATGCAAATATTGTTATGAAAGGTTGACTGAGCTCTGTGTGTGTGTGTGTGCGCGTGTGCCGCGGCCGCCGCCGGGGGGGGGGGGGTGGTGTGGGTGGTGGTGTTAAATGTGTTTATACTAGACTATATTGTCAAATTGTAAATTTGAATCCCACATTCAGGATGAGAATCAACTTAATCAGTGGTTCGAATTTACAGTTTAGCAAAACTTTTCATGTATATAACACATGGAGAGAGACTCACAGTTGCCAGGATCAAGGTAAGCCAAAGAGACAAGGAAGCCAGGGCCAACATGTGCTAGAAACTTTCTCCATCCAGGCTTCTAGGGATCATCGGAATAATTAATCAACAAACTTAGAACATTTTATTCTGTAAAAAAACTTCATAAAATTAAGAGAGAGAGAGAGAGAGAGAGAGAGAGAGAGATTAAATTACCTGAGGCTCATCCTTAGGGTCAGTATTATGATCAAGGTCAAGATCAAAGTGTTCGCTGGGTGGTGTGGGTTCTGAATAGATGGCTGATATGCGTTTGGAAGCTCCATCTGTACTTGCTCTCTCTTGCTGATCTGGAATTTTGTTTTCCATGTCTCTCTCTGTATCTGTGATCTGCAGCAGCTAGTTAAATTGAGTAGTGATGACTAGTATTGCCTGAATGTGAGGCGAGAGAGAGAGAGAGATATATATATATATATAGAGAGAGAGAGAGAGAGAGAGAGAGAGGTAGCTATATAGTGCATGCAATTATAAAAATAATAATAATGCAGTCCCTCTAATCTGCTCTAATGTGTCTTTCTCGAAGTAGCATAGAGGACAGGGCACTTCCTATTCCTACATGTGCGTGCGTGTGTGTATAATTATCTTATTCTCTCTCCACCATCCCTTTGTTTTATAATTAATTAATTACTGTAGTTCTAAACTATTGTTCCAGTTAACCATGACTGCAGATTCCAGTTTTTCTGGAAAGAAAAACTATAGATTATTGAATATTGTATATGCTATAGTGTGGATAAGACTTGATCTGTACCAATATGGTCTTGAACCTCAACTCTATCAATTACAGAAAGCAAATGTTTTTATAAGTGTCGGCGTAAAGCAAGGCGTTTTAAGGCGTGAGCTTTTATACATATAAGATACACACACACATATTTCTAAAGAGAAATTTGGTTCTCATCCTTATTTTTGCTACTTCATTAATTAAAATTTTATTCTATTTTAATTTTTAATCAAGGTCCTTAGGTTGTAATAAACGTCATTAATTATTTCAATAATAAAATATTCTTTATTTCTAAATATATTCCTTTAGTGTTAGAAATGTTACATTTGGAATATTTATATTTATGGCTAAATTTTTTATCATATATTTTTATTTTTAGTTTGTACCCATTTTAAATTGCAACCCTTTTTAAATTTGTACCAATTTTCTTTTCAGTTTTAATTTGTACCCATATATTAATTTCTTTTTATGCCCATTATTTTTAAAGTTTGTATTTGTATTATTTGTACCCATTTTTATTTTTGCTAAATGTACCCATGCTAATTATATGTATTTATTTTATGTTTTAAAATCTATCGGTCGTTATTTTTTAAAATATGTTAATAATTATGTGGGTAAATTATTTTCTTGCTATAATTTTGTGAAGAACAATATTACTCCAATATTTATTTTTAAGTATTTATTATATTTTAAAAATATTATTTGAATTTTTTTAAATTTCATAATGTCACATCCCGGCCCGGGGCGGATCACTTCCCGGGCCCGCTCCACCACCGTAGCATGATATTGTCCGCTTTGGGCTTACCATTCCCTCACGGTTTTGTTTTTGGGAACTCACGAGCAACTTCCCAGTGGGTCACCCATCATGGGATTGCTCAAGCCCCCTTCTCGCTTAACTTCGGAGTCGTGGGTCACCCATCATGGGATTGCTCAAGCCCCCTTCTCGCTTAACTTCGAAGTTCCTACGGAACCCGAAGCCAGTGAGCTCCCAAAAGGCCTCGTGCTAGGTAGGGATGGGAATATACATTTAAGGATCACACCCCTAGGCAATGTGGGATGTCACAATAATTTGTGGGACATTAAATGCATAAATGCATGAGTAAAATCCCTTAAATGATGTTAAGGACCTCAATCAATATATGTAAGCAAACAAGGTTTCAGTCTAACAATTAAGTTGATTAGGGACCAGAACCAAAATGACCATATATCTAAACTACATATTAATATAACTCACTTTGTCAACTAAAAGCCAATGAAATTACAATTATAACCTTTACTACATAACTGAAAAAAAATGGGGGCATTAAAGTTATTTCGAACAAACAACTTTTAGCTGTTTCTTTTTAAACCTCACAGCCATGTCACTCTATCACTACCCTCTAAATTCTCTCTCTCTCTCCCTCCCTCCCCCCCCCCCCCCAAACCGCCAACACTTTTTTTTTTATGGCTGCATAACTCCTACCAAATTTATTTTAAAAAACAATGTTTGAGAATAATATAAAAAAAAAAGAGATTTCTCACACATAGAGTGTGTGACCTGTGCTAGTACATATATATAAAACACTAATGGTTAGATCATTCATAAATTTAACACAAAAAAGCCAGAGGAGTGCTTAGACTAGATACATACATCATAATACAATTTTCAATCTACTGATTTCACATTTTGTTTACCTAGGAGTTGTTTGATAACTATTTTATTTAAAAAAAAAAAAAATTTATGTTCCATCATAAAATTAATTGACAATGTGAAAAGTAATGTCCCTCTTCTCTACTCGATGAGGGATCATACTCTCTAAGCATTTTTGGTTTTTATTTTAAAAAACTTGTTTCGTAACTATTATCAGTTTTAATTTTTTCAAGACTTGAAAGCTTTTTTCTTCTTTTTTTTTTTTTTTTTTTTTTTTTTTTTTTTAGTTTTGAAAATTTGACATGGTTTGGTATGAAAATAGAGAATACTTACCAAATAATTTCATTTTAATAAAAGAAACTAACAACTGAAATAATTATCAAAACATCACTTTAAGAATAGATATAAACTATTTATTAATAACACAATAGGCATCATATAATTGTTTTGTAGCAGACAGATGGTTTAGATTTTTCTTGTTCATAAGTAGTTAAAAAGAGGTTCAGTGACAAACAAGGTTGCCATGCATAAAGCTTGTGTATGAAGTTTGATGGCATTAGTACAAGGCTTATTTTTGGGTACATCCTTGAAATTCGATTTTTGATTTTACTTTACTCAATGTAACTCAAAAGTCACAACTTTATTTTTTGAAACTTGTGGACTCTCTTCTTCTTGAAACTCAGAAGTCACTCCTGGAACATATGAGGGGCCTGCCACCCAATAAAAATATGCAACATGTGCCAATGAATTTGATTATAAATCTCCACTGTGTTAACAATCAACAATAAGAAAATATTAGTTAAAAGAAGAAATTAAGAATTAGAAATTTTTGGGTTGCTATGCTTGAGTTGTAGAGAAAAAAAAATTTGATTAGTCTAGTGCACCCAATTCAAACCCTCATAACAGAATTAATATAATTAAGGCAATGTGAGGCGAATTTAAGTTTATAGTGTAAAATGATGAGTTTTTTGTTTCATGGGACAAAATGGTATCAAAAAATCGAGTTCTAGGGGGCAAAGTTGAGCGAATTTTGAATTTTCAAGAGTAAAGTAATAACTGTTGAATTTCAGATGGCATAATGAAATTAAAATTGAATTCTAAGAGGCGTAGCAATAAAATAAGCCTTAGTACAAATAAATAAAGTCTAGAATGAACGCGGTAACATCTTGTCACCCTAGCTTCCCTTCCCTTAAATATTTTGGGACACTATATCTACTATATAATTTTGCTTGTTTCAATCTTTGAGGAGCCATGATGTATAGGCTATAGCTACATTTTACCTTTTACCCTTAACAATTTTCCTCGGCTCGAACTAAAGATTTCTCTCTAGTTAGTATTATGCTTTAATAGTATTTCTCTTCAATTGCAAATAAGATATCTTAAATTCTAGCCACATGTATAAAAATAAATAAATAAATCTTTACAGTTTAAAATTTTTTTGGATATGAACAAAGGTTGGGGGTAGGTGCGGGGTATTTTTAGTATTTACTTTATTTTTTAAAAATGGTCTGAGCCATGCCATCTATATTAAATCACAAAACTTATCTTTTATTTTTCTAAAAACCAGTCTGAGCCATGCCGTCTATATATTAAATCGCAAAACTTATACTTTGCAAAGTCCGAATAATATTATTGAATTAAACTAAATGATCTCATTCTTCTACCAAGATAGTAATTAATATGAATTAGACCATTTTTAAAACTTAATGAGTATTTGTCCAAAAAAAAAAAAAAAAAAACTTGATGAGTCGGTATCTGAGGTGGGGGCATTAGCAAAGCTTCAAGCAAAAACATGCTAAAAGATAATGGCACCAACAAATTGTTTATTGATCTTTAAAAAATGACAATTTTATTGCCGTTTAGAGCTGTGAACGATCCATTCATTTGGACTGTATGATCCATGCCTTTATTTTCTAAGTAAATTAAACAATAATTCTTGCTCCTATCAGATTTTCCACTTCCATTTTTTTTTTTTAGCTAGAAATTGACAAATAGTGTAACATCCCACATCGCCCAAGGTAGTGGATCTTGTAAGCTTTATATGTATATTCCTATCTTTACCTAGCACAAGGCATTTTGGGAGCTCACTGGCTTCGGGTTCCGTAAGAACTCCGAAGTTAAGTGAGTAGCGCGCGAGAGCAATCCCATGATGGGTGACCCACTGAGAAGTTCTGTTCGCGTGAGTTCCCAGAAACAAAACCGTGAGGCGTGGTCGGGGCCCAAAGCGGACAATATCGTGCTAGGTGGAATAGAGTCCGGGATGTGACAAATAGGTCGGGATGTGAAAAATAGGTTGTGACGTTCTGTTCCATGATTTATCGTATTTTATTCTCAATAGTAATGAAATTACCAAAATGCAAGGCCACGTAGGCATTTAACATGGACCTCAACCCACAAGGTTAATCAGAAGGACAAGGATTGTCTGCCCTTCCACTTCCGATGCCCTCCTGTTTGTGTGGTCATGGTTAAGCCACGCCAACATTTTATATTATTATTCATTTTTGTCTTATTATCTCTATGAAAAAAACAATACAAAATGTTGACGTGACTTAATCATGACCACACAAAACAGAAGGGCACGGGAGGGCACCAGAAGTAGAAGGGTAGACAATCCTTGTCCTTCTGATTAACCTTGTGGGTTGTGTGCGTTGGAAACCAAGAAAGTTGGTTTAAGTGTGCAGCAAGTGGACAATTTAATTTATTAGGTTTTGAAAACCCACACTTTTGTGCCATCATCCATCAGACATCATTTCTTATATATTTTTTAAATAGAAAACTTCATTTTAATCCTTGGCAAAGATGATTTTTAGATTAAAATCATGAGTAAGATCAAAATCTAATTTTAGTCTTTTGATACATTAATAACCTCATTTATTAATTATATTTTGATTTTTTTTATTATTTCTCTTTTTCTTCCTAATTTTTAATGTATTAATTTTATTTCATTATAATTTTCATTTTCATTTCATTTATCGTAATATATTTTGTTGTAAATATTTAGATAAACTAATTTATGTTATACAATATATTTCGATGTACTTTGTTTTCTTCATTTAGATACATTAAATTCATTATAATACATTTTGGTGTATAGATTTAGGTACACACATTTCGGTACATACATTTCGTGTGACAGCCCGTCCTGATTTTTCTTGTACCGTGGGTGTGAAAAGATGATTTTGCCCTTGGACGTTAATTTGCGTTGTAGGGTGTTTTGTTTGTTTTTTTTTTGTTGTGAACTCATCTGGACCACACATATTCACACACCCATCCTTCCCCCGTGACTTCCTTCTCTCGCTTCTCTCTTGAACTTTCTTCCATTTTTCTTCCTCATCGTACGGACGAACTTCAAACTAACTTTCCACGCACGGATCGAAGGTTTGATGGTTAGTTTTGGACTCCTTGCAAGCCCAGGAACTCATCCATACCATTTTTAGGACGTGAGACCTTCAGAAACCCGAGAACCAAGGAACCCCGAATTGGAGCACTGTTCATGCACACGTGTTCGTGAGGTTTTTAGAAGTTTTTAGGAGCTTTAGAACCTTCTCACGAAGCTCGAGGAACAATTTTGAAGTGTTTTGGACGTCGGGAAGCCCAATTTCAAGCAGTTGCAAGGTTGGCCGGAATATCGTGAGTTTTTCTGGTGAGATTCCGTTGGTTTTGGGCCCCCAAAGTGGTAAAGTTTTGTTCTACTCGTTGTAAGCTTCATTTTGGTACAAATTTCATAGAATTTGGTTGAGAAATGAAGAAGATATTAAAGGTTGAAGTTTTTCTCATTTTTCGGCGAAATTCGAGTTGCATACGACGACGACCGGCGAGGTTCACCGGAGAAGAAGGAGAATATTCAGTCATAGTTAACAGAATATTCTAACGGCGTCAAGTAATGGTCGTTAACGTCTGTTAGGGTTTTAACGGAATATTCCCTAACGCCGTTGGGGTTCCACACGTGTGCCAGGCACGTGCTCGTGCATGGCGGCGCGTGGGAGGTCAGAAAATTATTTTTAAAATATGGGGATGTTTGTGAGGTTGAGTAGAGCACGTTGGTATATTCAAACACCCCATTTGAGCAATGTATGAGAAGTTATTACCTAAGGTTGGTTATGTGCGTTAAATTGACGTTTTTATAGTTGTTTCGCATATAGGTGAGGACTATCCGGAGGACGAGTGCAGCCACGCAAGGCTCAGGGCTTACGACCCTTCTACGTATCAGTGAGTGGGCTTTTGTTTTCAATATATATATATATATATTGACTGGTATCTTTCCAGAAACTACATTTTAAATGGTTTTATAATTGAAATGCCATGTCGAATATCGTCGTTATTATTATTGTGATTGTGTTGGTTATGCTTTGGTGCCGCAGACGCTCAGGTAAGTCAAGTGAGTATGTTGTTAGTAATAGATGTGGTGTTGATGAGATTAAGTTATAGCTTATAGTCCTGCACCTCGGTGATTGTGCTCCACTAGAGTATGGCCTAGCCTTCACGTTATTGTTCACCTCCCGCACCGTACGCTCACCTTGGATCCTAGGCAGGTGTCAGCCTGTCATACAGACCACTTTAGGTGGTTCCAACTCGTAGGTGACTTGCGATACTTCGCATAGCCTTCACGTGATCGTAGCACTAGAGCGTATTTATTTACACCCAGCCTGTCGTACAGACCACTATAAGTGGTTCCAACTCGTGTGCAGAATAGTGGTTGAGGAGCTATAGTTTCAGCCGTACAGGTCACTTTAGGTGATTCCGGCTGACGTATTGATATCACCGGCATATCATGATTTGCTTTATCTCATCTGCTTGATGCTTATACTGTTTGATTGGATATTTCTGACATGGCATATTTGAGCTTTATCATTTTTGCATGATTTGATATACAAGTACGTATGGTATTTTCTGGAAAGTATATAGGTTTTACAGAGAGGGGTTATAACTTTTGTGAATGAAATGATTTTGAAAAGCTTTGTTTTTGCCCACTCATGTTTTCTGTTTTGCACCCCTCCAGGTTTTAGGTAGCGAGGACTTGGGTGACGAAAAAGGTATCGAGGCATTTCTGACAAGCACCCTCCATGTAAGACTTTCTAGTTATCACTTATGTAGTGTCTGTTTATTATGGACTGCACCTAGGATACTCGAACTTCTACTTTGCATTTTCCTTCCATGTTCGTCACTAGCACTCACTGATCTTTTTATTATTAATTATTTTGTCGACTTTATTTTTCTCATATTTTCACTCTTTTGCTTCCGCATTGTGCACTTGGCTATGTCACCCTCACGTGATGGCCAGCATGCTCTAATTTTTTATCAGGGTGTCATTTCGATACAACCATTTAGGTACATTAATTCAATATAATACATTTTGGTACATACATTTAGGTACATTAATTTAATATAATACATTTCGGTGCATATACTTCGGTATATACATTTTGGTACTAACATTTAAATACATTAATTCAATATAATACATTTCGGTATTAATATTTAGGTACATTAATTGAGTCTTTCAAGTTTGAAGAATGTTAAATACAATTGATAAAAAAATATAAAAAAACACTCTTTTTTGGTCAAAAAATAAATTAAAATTTGTATATTAATACATTTAAATATAGAAAAACTAACGAAAAGTCCAAAAAAACTTTCCTTTTAATGAAAAGTCTTCTTTAAAGGTATAGTGAATAGTACCAGGAAAATATATAAATGTGGTTTTTCGTTAAAAGTGAATAATACTGGGAGTGTTTTGTTAAACCTCCCTTTAAATATTTAATGGGATAGATTAAATACAATGCACATTGATTGTTTTGAATTAAGAACGCATCAAGAAATTATAATCAATACATAATCTAACATCAAATTTATTTTAAATTTCAATATTCTCGAAGGATTAAAGTTAAACAACCTACTGGGTTAATTTTTTTTATTTGTACGGACTGCAAATGTTAATGACAAAGTAACCCTTTTTTGTTTTTTTTTTTGTCGAAATCGTAGGCATGGGTTTTTATTGTGCTACGGTGAAATTGGTGGCATAAGCCCAACTAAGACTAATCGCAATTTATGTGATATGTTTATTTATTTGTAATCGGAATCAAAATTAAAAAGAAAAAGTAAAAAAAAGATGATTAAAATTATGGATCACTCTTGTATTTGCTCATAAATTAAGTCAAAATGATCATTAAGATGGGCATAACTCCTCACTTAGGTTATTGAGATTTGAAATCGGTAAAAGTATTTCTTAAGTTTGTGAACCGTTAATCATTTGGTTCTTATATGTAAAATCTTTGTTAAATAAGGTCTAAAATGACAAAAATACCGCAATATAATAAACAATGGGCCGAAATGATTTGACAAAAATCAAGGCTACTTTTGTGATTTTCATATACCAAAGTGAGGAGTTTCGCCATCTTCAAAGATCATTTTAGCTAAAAAGCCTAATTGGAAAGGAACATAATTGGAATCCACGTAATATTAGGAACTGGACTCTTGATTTTGGACACCCGACATCACATACGCAAGGATATTGCTTGGCTGCTGCTACTCTTGGAGCAACTTCTCCTTCATGCAAATCACCATTTAACCTATAAAATACCTGAATCATAACTTTTCCTACCGGTAAGTTTTATTGCCAGAGGTGCAGTTCGTGTTAAAACAGCAAGCAAAGCGAGGTTCGATTAGCGAACGCTAACAAGCTTATGCTAATCCAACAACCTTCAACATTAAAATTATGACATATCTGAAGAAAAATACTGCAGTAAAGTAATATAACTAATGTGAGACGAGAGACCCGAAAGAAACCTGCTGAGGCAGCATCTAATACACAATACAGAAAATGTCAATGGTTACTAACTGCTTATCGTTCAATTCCGACGAGCGCAATAAAAAATGACTATATGCACATATGGTCATTCCGTCTTTGAACTGGAATTAACAGACAGAAAGAGGATGGGGAACAAAACACAAGTGGTGAAGCCAAAGCCGCTTCTGTTTAGAAGGCTTTTGCTTCCCTTGTGCCCGCCACCGTCGAACTAAAGGGGCAAGAAAAGCAGCTTGATAAACCGAATTTCATTTTACAGACAAGATGATTCTCCACAAAGCCCTAACTAAGATGGAGGCAAAAATTACTTCGGGCTCTACGAGAACTGCAGAAATTTATGGGAGGGAAAATTGTAAAAGAAAATAAAAAAAATTGATAAGGAAAAGGAAAAACCCTTTTTCTACAGCAGAAGCCTTCACATGAAGTAGCTAAGGGCCTTCTTTCTTCTTGAACCCCCTTCGCCATAAAGTTCGTTCCATTGTACAAGCTCAGTCATGTTCACGGACTCCGATGAAACACTAGCACATACCTATTTCCACAAAACAAGTTTAGAAAACAAAAGCACAATACTGCGGGAGGAGAGATACGGAATGGAAATTGAGGCTGCATCTTACCCGTTCGTGAGCATCTTTGAAGTCATCCATGTTCAGAGGCCGTATATCAGCACTGCCACTCAAAGATGGAACAGGTTTACCTTCCGCTACGGCTACAGCATGCTCCTGTCATCAGTAGAATGTATTAGATCATACCTTCTCTACAAATCAACTGGCTATTTGACCCCGCAAAAAAAAAATAGAGCAATGTAAATGGTTCGACTGCCATGGATAGTCTCCTTAGGAGCAAACTACGCGTCTTTCAAAACTCTCAAGAGAAATTGAAATTCAATAACTGAATTCCTCGTCCTTTTTACGCCTCTACCAGGATTTAATGTCATTTTTATCTCCTTAAATTTTTTTTCTCCTACATCAAACAAATCAGTCTACCACTGATGTGATTCAAACCAAGTTTGTTATTTTGATAGAGCCACGGCCATTGGAAGGGAGGTGGTTTATGGAGCCATAGCTGTCACCAGCAGACACATAAGAATAAAAGATGTCCCTGATTTTCCCCAGGTTTTAAGGGGATTGTGGAACTTGGATTCGAAATGAAATAAATCAACAGAAAGAAAATCAAAATAACTAGTTTCAAAGTTGAACCTGAAAAATGATAAAAATAAAATTGGGCTTTCTGTCGACTAGAAAAAAAGGAGTTTCTTTGTTTAGAAAAACAATGTAGAGATGTCTCTTTGTTTTATTTTGGTCCTCACCATGGAAAATCAGTTCTTTGTTTTCAAGAGAGAGAGAGAGATGATATAAACGATGACTTCTAATGCTGGTAATAGCGGAGTAAAACTCGAAAGATGAGAGTTGGCAATTTCAAATTTGTTTGGAAATCTAGGACACATAAATTGATCCAAGTGGGTCTACCATCAGCAGTCGCTTAGAGTGACTGCCTAACATTGCACAAGAAAATAAAGAACACTTGGACACACATCATCAACAACCAAGACAAAATCTAATGCCAAGTTTGCTCTAAGGCCAAAGAAACAAAATACGAACCTTTTTTTCCTTCTCCAAAATCTCTTTAATTGGACGATGTGCGGCAGTTACACAAAGATTCTGCAACATAATAACAATTATTGATATAGAATCATAGATTTAACGAAAGCTTCAACTATCAAAATGAATAATATTAAATTAATCACCTTGAGGTCACTTCCTGAATACCCATCCGTCATGCTTGCAATCGCATCAAAATCAACAGTGGGAGACAAGTCCTCTTTTGCCAGTATGACTTTCAATATTTTTGCTCTATTTGGAGCATCTGGCAAATTTACCATCAACCTGCAGAAGAAGGCTAATTATAAATAACTTGACATCATTTAATAAAAAAAGAAGGCAAGAAATGTGTCAGTTGATGGGGCAAACACAACAAGTGGAGAATGTGTACTCATATATAAGGTGCTATTGTTTCGATTTGGACATGATACTTACCTGCGCGGCAGTCTTCGAATGACAGCCTCATCAAGGTCAAAGGGCCTATTAGTGGCTGCCAGTACAAGAACTCGCTCCGCTTCTTTTGTTCGTAAACCATCCCAATTTACCATGAATTCATTCTTCATCTTACGCATTGCCTCATGCTCACCTGGATTTTCCCGTCGGCCCAACATACTGTCCACCTATTACAAGCTCAAATAATGTGAGAATTCAATTAAAAGAAAACAACCCAAAATAAGTAAATTCCTTGAGAACTAAAAGGACCTTACTTCGTCTACGAAAACAACACTAGGCGCAATTTTACTGGCCAGCGAAAAAACAGCTTTCACATATTTCTCACCCTCACCAAACCACTGCACCGAAGAAGACATTGCTTAAAATTGTGAGATGCAATCAACTTCTAAAATTAGACCATAGTCAAACTATCTAAATTGCCAACCTTCGATGTGATGCTTGACATGGATATATTGATAAAGTTTGCACCAGCTTCCGTAGCCACAGCCTTAGCAAGCATTGTCTTGCCTGTTCCAGGGGGACCAAATAAAAGGATACCCTTGCAAGGCTGCATAGAGAGGACATAAAATCACGATCATAAACACTCGTCACCATAGGGCTACAATACTCATATTTGATAGTGTGCCAACATAGTACTGAAAAATAAACAAGTTCATAGATGATAACCAGCACTTCATGCACACTAAAGTGGAGATGAGAGATACCAGAACTATATAATCAACATTAAAACTCACACGCATATACCAGCCATACAATGTTCAGAGAAATCAAATAAAAAAGCATATTTTCTCTCAATGCAGACAAAACATTTTACCTTGGTCAATTGCCCCTTGCAGAAAAGCTCTGGCCTTTGTAAAGGAAGCATCACCAACTCCTTCAATGTATCCTTCACATTCTCAAGGGCGCCAATATCATCAAATGTAACTCCAATGTCACTAGGTGGAATAACATCAGCTAAAAGCCTTTTCTCAAATTCATTTTCCGTAACAACATCCTGATTTCAACCAAAAAAATCATTATTGACGATTAACATAGAGTTCTGCCTTACAGGCAGAAGGAAGAGCAAATTGAGATCAAGGGATAACTCCCCTAAAAAAAAAGATAAAAAAGTGGTCATACAAGTTGGAGAAAGAAAAGTCAGATACCTACCTTAAGAGACTTCAAACTCTTCGTTTCATTCTGGAGAGCCTGTAAAATTTCAAGTCCATACTGGATGCTGCCAGAATTGCAACATGGCATTACTGTGTAATATCCATCCAATAACTGAAATTTCAGCTAACAATTATTCACGAAGATGGCAATAAATAATCTGTTAATTACCTCTCCGCAGACAGAACAACTTTTGTTTCTGGATCAGCTTCAGGATTCTGCATTAAATGATGGTTTAAAGCCCATCCAACTACCTTGTCTGAACCTGCAACATATGAGATAATACATAAGTCACAAAAGATAACACAAAAAGTACAGAACCTTGAGCAGCTAATGGCATCTTGATGTATCATGAAAAGAGCATACTTTCGTTTGTAAGTGTTTGATCCTTGATGCATAGTGTCTCAAGTCCTTCACATTCCAGTCCACATCGACCCAGAACCTATATATAGAAAAATGCACCTTGATTATCATTTTGAAACTCACCAGCTGTAATCATACACTTCAATGAACAAAAATAAAAAGTAAATTAAAAATAGTAAGTTTGGACCAATGAAATTGTTTTTCTTCTGTCAGAGTTTTCACTTTTCCTTTGGATAAATAATGTCAATTGTTTAATTCATGTTAAATTTATTTAAGATCTTCATGGCATTTGAACAGATTTAGCAAAGAAGTGCTGGACCACTAACCATTATGGTTTGTAAATAACGTTAAAGGTCAAAGGATATACAATCAAAGTACAACGTTAAACTACCACAACAGAATTAAACAACAAATTTGTCAGATCTCAGCACTAACAGTATAGTTGTCAGATCCCAGGTAATTGCATTTGGACTCATATGTAAGCAGGTTCAGCCACACTTGACCAGTAACCAAAACCATTCAGCTTGAAAGGGCAACTACGATTTACAAAAGCCACCCTTACAATGGATTGACTGCTTAAATTTTCTGTCTTGAATTATATTGTTTTGGGATGAAGCATTCCAGGTACCAGTAAGGTTGGCACAAGATATATGTGTGTCCAGAAAAGGGGTTGCCATCCCAAACTCATGGTATATGTGTCCAGAAAAGGGCATACACAGAAAACTGCCCAAGAATTCACATTTTAACCTCCAAAACAAGGATTTGAATATCATCATATGATTTCTTCAAGCTAGAAAAAGATAAAGCAACTGAATTCCCAAACTATCACAAAAATGGACCTAACTACACAGTGTCCAAGGAAAAAGTCCAGATATATGATAAGAAACAACTTTGAGTGCAGCCAGAAAAAATAAAAGAAAAAAAAAAAAAAAAACTCACAGTACGCAAGTGATTCAAGTTTCCCTTCATTTTTAGGGTTTCAACGTCTCGATCCAATTGTTGCTTCCACGAGGTAAGAAGTGCTTCATCCTGCAATGTCCATAGCATAATAAGGAAAGCCCCACAAAGAGGAAAAAAGAAACCTATATGTAACAGGAAGCAATATACAAACCTGCGGCATATGAATGGTAACTTTATTGGGAAAGAGTTTAGTCAGAAGTTTTGTCGCCTTGGGAACTTCTTTCCCTCTCTCATGTAGTCTTCCAAAACTATCCTGTAATAAAAAATAATCCACACTCAAAACAGCAAAAGGCCACCATCCAGAAATACCAAAATTTTAAGGCGGAGATAATTCAACTAAGCTGCTATGCAAAAGGATTAGAAGAAAAAGGGGGGAATGAAAGACACAAGCAAATGCACATGTTAGAGGTGTATGAACATTACCGGGAAAGCCAGGTCAAGAAGAGCAGTTTGATTGCTGCCAAACTTTGTGAAAAGCAAACCACCAGGGTGCGACTGGAAGAATGGGCGAAGTTCAAAGAAGCAGCTAAATAAGCATTCAATTTTAAGCACATAATACTTGACTTCAAACAGTGTTATTTATACAGGCTTCCCCTGCTTTCTAACAATTTAACTGCCACCAGTTTTTAACACTTAATCCATATACCATGGTTACATCTAATGCCATTGAGTTAATCATTATCAGTTGTGTTACTTTATATCTATTACTGGCTCAAAATATTGGGCTTCAGCAGGGGAGACATTATCTAGAGTGGCTAAGAAATGGTAGCAAAACATGTTGTGGATGGCATTGTCTAAAACATAGGGAAGGATGGTTCTATATATCATAAAAGAAATTCGAAAGCAGTTCTAAAGAGTATTTAGACTAGCATAAATCCAGCATCTAAATATTCATTTCTTCTCCATTATCACTGAATCACGTATCTTTCGGAGATAAATACATAAGCATGATGCTATGGCTAGGCTTGTACATTTCAAATTCCTTTCCAATGTTCCATTTTTTTCGTTTCAAGTATGCTATAAGATTATATTACATTCTCACAATGTGTTATTGTGATATAGGATTAAAGAGCAAATTGCACACAAAATATATGCAAAACCAACATAAATATTACCTTCTCCTTGCGACTGTCAGTTTGAGTATGAGAACCAATTACAACCACATTATCTGGAAGCTTATCAAGTCTGGCTCTGAATGTAGAAAATGAATCGGAATTCCCCACCAGGGACTTCTCAGCATCTTTCATGAACAAAATGAAAGGGGAATTTCTGCTCTCACTTAGTACAGCCTTTAAGAGAAGATAAAAACTCATAAGAAGATGACACAGTCAAACCAAAAGAAAAAAGGAAAATCAGTCTATGATGGAATGGAAGATATGCCACCTCAAACAATGTGTTGATAAGTAATTTGTCCAAATCTTCTGCGCCCGGGGTTTCCAATCGAAGTTCAGAGACTACAAGAAGAGGGGATAAGCAAGGTTTCGAATATATATGTGTGCATGTGTGTTGACTTAAAGAAGGAAAAAGCTGTCTACAACTGCAAATACATACCATTGCAGAAGTACCCATTGCCTTTACATAGACCCCCCAGATCAACACCATCAGGTATTGGTTTATCAAACTTTACACCGACTTTTGAAAAAGGATTTTCCTCAAAAAGCAGCACAACCTCTCCGCGCATTCCGCTCACAGGGCCCCTGCATAACCAGTGGCATAGCATATGTACCAGCATTAGTGCAATATCATAGGTGGACCGCCTTTATAATAGGGACAACCAAAGTTTACACTCTGATAACATGATACAATAGTATACTCAGTTGTAACTGATGCTCCATGTAAATGCATGTTAGAAGCTTACATAACTACATAGAGAAGAAATAGTGATATCAGTATACGTTACAAATTTACATTCCACTATTATTAACAGTAAATATTCCAAAAAAAGTAACAACCAACTGATATAAGAGAATACCAATATCCCAAGGAACAAAACCCAAAATTCATCATACACTATAAGTTTTATGCACCTCTTACAGTAAAAAAACAACAGGATACAGACCAAACGGTTTCAAAATTGCAGGGATCAGATCAATTAAACAACTGGTAGATGAATCTACTCTTAATCAAAATTGTGTGATATACAGCTTAAACTTAAACATTACATCAGTACAGTAGGAAATTTATAGATAGAGGAATCGAGTTCAGTTCTAATCAATGCATATCATCAGAAGACAAAAGCGTCAGTTAAATAAAAGGATAAAAAAACAGCCCTACTGAACTGTTTATAAGAAATATACCGTGAAGAAGATGATGTAGTATACAAGGCAACAGAAGATGAAGCAATAAATCTTACTCTGTCACCTGCACATTGTAGTTTATAAGAAATCACGCCAAATTATATACAAATAAATTTTAAAACAAAATTAGAAAAAAGGCAAACTTTTAAATTGAAAAAGAGCAACTGAAAGTCCTGCAAAGTGGCAAACCTATTTTAAACAAGTAATTCTTCGATGTCCCTGAGGAAGAGGGTAGGGTGTCAGTCTCCATCTTTGGTTGGGATTCCATGTCATTCAAAGGTGCATTTGACGATCCCGGTGCCTCTGTCTCAGAAGCTGACAGATCAGTGTTCTTAGCCAAGTCTGGCAGTGCAGGACTTTGTTTGGTCAAGCTGCAGAGTGTTTCTGCATTCAATCCATCCTTGAGCAGCTCAGCTTCCCTTGATGATAAACCCTATTGAACATTTGTTATTGATAATTCCCACTAATTAGCTACGGAAAGTATAATAAACAAAAAATAGATGTCAAAAATAGAATATTGGTAAGACGAAGAGCAAAAGTATTACAATTTATACGCCATGGAACAAAAACAAAATGATTAAATTAGTCTCCATACCACAAGAAGATGGAAGTATACTACAAAGAAGAAGTTGAGTGAATGTCAAGGAGGTTTTGTTTATCTTACACCCAAAAAAGAGTGGCTATCAAATATGAGCAACTTAGCCCCAAAATACTGCGCAAGAGCCTTTGCCAACATCTCCTGATATATCTCAGACCCTAGAAAAGGCATTCAGGAACAAACATTCTCAATTGTGGGAACAAATCCTATGTATCATAAATGCCTTATTTTAAATTTAATTTGTTATATCCACACCTGAAGGACCAGAGAGCAAAATGCGAGGGTTCACAGCTGTAAGCTCTGAGGTATACTTCACATGCTCTTTATGTTTCAAGTGTATAAATGAGGCTGCAATCAAAACTTTCTTCGTATTCTCACTGAAATAAGAGAACAATATGAACTCAATGACAAGTACATCTTTGAATTTAACAATCACACGGTGTAATAATCAATAGCAAAAGAAAAGGCATGTCAGAATAGTAACTATATCACTTAGAAGTATCATTTTCATAATTACCACAACCACTAACGAAAATCATACACTGAAGCTACGTAACACATAAAAGCATGACTAGAGAGTGAACCAATAAATTGGGTTCACAGTTTGCAGTGTCAACCAAAAAAAATTGACAAAGAAAAGAACCACATTGTTTTTATTCAATATGATCCACTTAGCTGATTCACATCCCTACAAATCTCTCCAAGTATAAGAGAACTTTGAGCGTTATAAATCATTAGATGATAAAAGAAATAGTTGGGAATAGAGAGCAAAGTACTTCCAAAAGAGAGAGGTAGATTCACATATTCATATCTAGATTCTAATTTATAGATGTAAAGATAAATGGGGATGAATACCTAAGAGAGTACAAAATTATGATTGTTCTTTCAGAAGAACAAAAGAAACGATTCATTCACAAAGCAGATATTACACGGCCATTCTAATAAATAAACAAACAAGTCTTGTTTATCAAAAGAAAAAAGTAATACCTCAAATAGTATGGGAAGTTATCAAAGGAGACATCTATGCTTTTGCCATCAAGAATTCCTGCATGAAGGCCTTCTTTAAATGCAACACACCGAAGAGACATGCCTGATGTTGATGCTGATTGCGAATCCCTCATCCACTCGTTTCTTTCTTCCAATACCTGTTTACAGATACCTTTGCTCAATTTTAGTTTATAACTAGGTGATCGAGCTAACATCCTCAATAAAGGCCTTAGCAAATCATTCATCCCAGAGAGTTTTACATTGCCTGCCTCTATGCTAGAATCGGGGTTGCAGTCTGGAGTAAGAATCTTGTCTATTGCTCCGATATCTTCAGCTTTGTCAGTGGCTCTGTCTGGAGTTGAGCTGCTTTCTAGGCCATCAAGCTCAACTTCTGTACCATCTTCAATGATAGACTGAGCTGGTACCTCAGCACCCGGGTGAACTTTACTGGTGGTTTGAGCTGCGGACTTCCATCGCGATTGTTCTGCCCTTGCGCTAAGAGAAGCCAGTATGGAAGCCCCAGCCACAGCTGAAGGATCTCCTGCCCTCCTTTCAAGATGCAAAAATTTTCCAATACTGCCTTGAACCTCTGCACCCTTAACTGCAGCCTCAGTCAGCAGTAGCTGAAAAATCTATGGTGATAAAATTTAAGGAAAGTATTCATATAGACACACACTTATACAGGCCTAGTAAGTTATAAAAGTGAGTGAAAGTGACGCAAGAAGTTAAGTTTAGAATATAAAAAAAAAAAAAAAAAAGGAACAGATAAGTAAGCAACCCAGGAAAGAGAAGGATACATAAGCATGGTTGCCCACCGAACCAAAGACAACTTCATCACCCGGGTTAAGCGCACAACTGTTGCCTTTCTTGACATTTGTCCCATTTACTTGCACTGATCCCTTGCTTCCCATATTTTCAAGAATTGCTACAGCACCGATATCGCGCTGATCAGAAACAACGAGAGGTCACATACACATTTTAATGAAGTCAAAAATATAAAAAACACCCAACAACACCCAAGTAGGTCGCTCCATATCTCAGTTCCACAAAAATAGTCTGATCACAACTTAGTAACAGGTATGAAAGCTTCTGCCGTCTGCATGCCTCTGGGCGCAGATGCACCAAAGTACCAACAGAATATTATACGCAGGGTTCTCAAAGTATACCTGTGTGCGCTTGATCTTGCACAGAACCCCACTAATGGTGTGACCCCTCAGAGCAAAATTGCACTGTCTGTCTGCACCAATTGTGAAAGTCATTGCGCTAATAGAAATATTTACATTCTGCAGTTGAAAACAAAGAGGATTAAAATGCGCCACAATAACAAAAACAAAAAAAAAAAAAAAAAAAAAAAAAAAACCGAAGCAAAACACCAAAAGAGTAGTTCAGTCGAAAATCAGCCAAGAAGCTCAAATTATTCAACTTCGTAATATAGTTAAAAAAATATAAACAAGAATTACCAGTGCAGACTGTGACAAAAGCTTGCACCAAGGCGTATCGAAACTCGGACTCTGCTTCTGATAGAAACTATAGGAGAGTGAACTCCTCGGCTGCTTTTCAACCACCGGCGAAGACCCTTCATAAACCACCAAACCAACATTTCCAAGACTTCAAATTTCAACCAGAACCCGAACCCCACAACCCAAATTCAAGAAAAACAGTAGCTCAAAACCCAAAATTCACAAATTACAAACACAGAAATGAAAAGTCGGCGCGCCAAGAACCCACCTTCCGCGATCGGCGCCGCCACCGCCACATCTGGCGCAGTAGCTTCGGTCTTTCCAGAAGTCACGCCGTCTCCGGCGGGCGGAGAATAGTCGGGACCACATTCTCCGGGATCGGCAGCCGCCGCCGGCGGAGGCGTACACAGCTCCTTCGAATTCTCCACCCCGGGAGTGGCTTTCTCCGAAGCACTTCCATTATCCGCCTGCGAAAACGAACCCAATCAAAACCCTAAATCTCAAAATTCCACCACCACCCCCCAAAAACCCAATCTTTGACCCTCCCCCCCCAAAGAAAAGAACAAAAATCCGATTTTTCCAACAACGAAGAACCTTCTGTCGTTTCGGCGACGGGGGCTTGTCCTCGGAAGACGACGATCGTTTGCTGTTGTTTCCGGAGAGAGATCCACTTCGCCTCGTTGAAACCATGGCGCTCTCTCTCTTCGTTTTCCTTTTTCTCTGATAGAGATGCTATGAGGAGAGAGAAACAAACACAGAGAGAGAGAGAGAGAGAGATTTTAATTATTTTATGGGTCTTTTTTTTTTGTACTTTTACATTTATAGTTTTCTGTTATTTAAAAAAAATGATAAAAAAATAAAATTAATATTATATATTTCTTCTCATTGTGTTCGGTTGGTGCATGGAAGATGGATGTCCCCGAGTTGGATTTTATAGGGGTAGACGACGGCGCAGGCTAAGCGGTGCAGGTTAGTGGGTCCTGTGTGGCTTTTGCTAAAATGCGCTGGGGAAAGACACAAGGTGGTTTTGTTTCTTGAATTTAGTGGGTTTCTTGTCTTTAGAGATATGTTGTAGGCCTGGTTTAGTACTGAAATGATTTTGAAAAAAATTGGTATAAAAAAAAATTAAGAGTTGTTTTTGTGTTTGATAAACATTTAGCTTCAGCTTTTTTTCACTATTTTGGGTGAAAAAAAGCCAAAAACAAGAAGCTGCAAAACCCAACTTTGAAAAACCGGTTTTTTTCACATTTGTTTTACATAAAAATTTACCAAACACTATAATACTGTTTTTTTTTTCCAAAAGCACTTTTACAAAAAAGTTTACCAAACACTCTGCTGATTTATTTCACAGCTGCTTATTCTCACAGCACAGCAGATATAACTTTTTTTCAAAGCACATCAATACCAAACCAGCTCTTAGTGTGCACCAAAAAATTAACAACTTAAAAATAAGATTTTTCTTCACTTATATAAAGAAACGTGATGTGTTATATGTGTTCCGAACATAATAAAAAATTTCTCGTTGTCTTGCTGCACTTGCATGTATACTTGGTGAAGTGAGAAGGTTTTGCGTAGGGAGAGCACTCATGCAAGGGAGCTTTGAATTCTGATTTGTCAAGGGATTTTTTAGTGTGACCGGAACACGGATGGTACATCATGTGTCACTAAACAAATGGTGGGATATGTGTGTTAAAAAGTTAATAACTTAAAAAATATAATTTTCCACCTCATATATGAGAACACGTAATGTACCACTCGTGTTTCAATCATAATGAAAATTTTCTCTTATTTGCCAATGGACCCATGGTTTTTTAACGTTTTTGAAAATTTGATTTCAATGGAAAGTGAGATTTTGGGTTGATTGCATTTCTTAATATGATTAGATATCGAGAACTATTATTAACACTTTAAAATTTTCATTCTACATTCCTCATAAATATATTTTTCTTTTTAATTATATAAAGTTTGGAATGCAAAATGATATTTTTAAAATGTCAATAACAATTTTCTTAGATATTTTATGATTTTTAAGCAGATAATGATGCACATTTTTCACGTGCTCAATTGACATGTAAGTATATTAATTGAGAATTATAGTGTGTGTCTCATGCATGTTTGATAAGTTTATATTAGTCGGTGAGAAATGATAAGTGGACTCTCTAAAAAGTGGAAATCTCTATAGACTCACTATCAATATTTTATAATATTGGCACAAAAATTAGCACAAAAACATAAAGCAGCAAAGAATCTCACTTTAAAAAAAAATCTCATTAGCAATTTTCTTAGTCAGTTGCTAGAGTTACAATGACACACCCCGACACGGAATGTCTACTAGGACCCCGAATCGAGCCTAACCATGGCCGCGTGTGTGCCGACGAGGACATCGGGCCACTAAGGGGGGTGGATTGTAACATTTCACGTCGCACAAGGGAATGGTTCCTGTAAACTTTATATGTATATTCTCATGCCTACCTAGCACGAGACCTTTTGGGAACTCACTGGCTTCGGGTTCCATCGGAACTCCGAAGTTCAGCAACTAACAAAACCGTGAGGGCGTGGTCGGGGCTCAAAGCGGACAATATTGTGTTACGGTGGAGTCAAGCCCGAGTTGTGGTTGGGGACCGGGTCAGGATGTGACATGCAACGTGGCAATTATATTTGGCAAAACACTTTAAAATGCACAAAAGTGCATAATTTATATACTAATGGGTATTGAATAGGTATAACAGACATTATTTAGCAACGTTTCATGGATGTTCTTAATGGCTACACAATTTTCTTGATCGTAGTTAGCTGAGTTGTATCTACACAAACGAGCACATTGGTTTTAAATTTGTTCGAACAATTAAAGAAAATGAACAAGCAAATTCGGATTTGTTATGTTAAATGCTGAAAAATCTCTCAATTGAAGGTATTAGAAATGATAGGTTTTAGGTTCAAATCTCGTGGATGATGAATTCAATACCAAATTAGACTGCCCATTTTGTAGCTTAGCCGAACTTTCCTTTGTGTAAAAATATTGATATACTAAAAATAAATAAAAAAATAAATAAAACCCCTTAAATTGTATTTGAAATGATACACCTTTTCACTTGTGCAAATGAATAAAATTGGTCAAAATTTTGATGGGATAATGCGATTTGTCTTTAGAATGGATCTTATATTGTGCATGGTTTTCATCGTTGCATGATACATTTTTGTGTTACTTTCATGTAAAGTCTTTAAATATTCTTCTATTTATTATGGTAATATTCTATAGTTCCATTTATAGAAATTTATTTTCCATTAATTATGTGTCACAACCTTTCAAAATCAATCACAAAAACATTAGTGTTGTGATAGTTACATGTTACCAAACGCTTCATAAAATAAAGATATTAACTTTTTTGTTTATTTATGTTTTTACTGTAATATTTTGTGTTAATTGACTCCAAATTAAGTATTCGTTTGGAAGTATTTTTAACAAAATTACTAAAAAGGGTTTTAGACAAAATATTTTGAATTTGAAAAGCCCTTTTCAGTGTTTACTTATATTTTACAAAGAATTTTATCCAGAAAATTTTTTTCATCCAAAACAGTTTCAACTATTTTAAAAATATCTCGAAACAAACCTTAGGATGGTACTCAATCTCCATTCCTGCTCTAAATATAATGCCTGGATTGAGTTCGTCACATAGCAGCTGGATGAAACTGTCAAATGATAAGACAAATCTTATCAACAAAAATTAAATTTCTTTCGTTGGTAGGAAAAATATGTTTAATTGGTCTGGAACAAGACAGAAGAGGGAATGTAATTAATTGCTCAAAAGTTGTATTATTAAACGGGAAAATAACCATTATAACGTGTGGACAAATAACCATTATTTTCTTTTGATTTTATATCTAAAATCATCTTTAAATTTAACGTAACTTCTTACTTTGTTTCCTAAAAATTAAAATCGATAGGAGTAGTCATTCTGTAAAAAATCTATGTTAAACAAGAACCAAAATCATAACAATACTTTCAATTAATAAATAATTCGTCAAAATAATTTGACAAAAATTGAAGATATTTTTATCATTTTATGTTATCCAACGGAGGTTTTTCACATTAATTAATGATGGACAAATTCAGAAACCATTTCTAACGATTATAAATTTCAAGAATCAAAATGAAGAGTTATGTCAATCTCATAAACCATTTGGCTAAAAATCCCTTTCTTTTATCAAGTGATAATAGGGGAATTCAAACTTGTTCATGTCTCAATAACCTAGAAATCGAGTACCATTAAACTAACAACTAATTGATCATTGTCGAGAGAACCATTGGACTTTGAGCTAGTTGAAGTAGTGAAAATTTAAATTACATCCATAAAACATAAATTGATGTACTTAACTAGTGAATATATTTAAAGAATCCAAAAGCATATAACGACCAGAAATGAGCCGCTTGAAGTGCAATGTGTACCATACTCAAAAGCTGCACCCTAGAGAATTCAGCCCAATGTATAGGATTTGGGAACATTGGGAACAACTTCTGTACATAAAGCAAATGCCATGATCACAATCATCCATTACAATTTTTCATTCATAAGTAAAAGTTGTAGCAACAATGTGGTCGGGGCACCGAAGGCAGACAGCTTGAACTTGAAGTAGTTCAAACATGTTTCACGTTCCACATAAGCTCCGAGAAACAACAAAAGTACCAACAGCTCTCATGACATGTTCAACTGTCGTTGTTCAAGAAGAAGCACCACTGCGCAGAGGTAGAGCTTTCCCTTCTCTTTCCTGCTAGCCAGCTGAGTCTCAGGATGTCCAAAGCACTTGCGATTAATTCCGCCATGAGCACGGTATGTGCAGCGCCTTTGCTTCCGGGCTTGGTTTACCTGGATACGAGATACGTTAAGCGAATCCACATCTGAACCTTTAGGCTAGAGAATATGTCAACAGATAACATATATGCAGCTAGCATGCAGATATGAAGCTGTAGTGACTGAAAACCGAATACAAGTAAAGCATAATATTAATACCAGAGCATTGCTCTCAGCATTCTTAAGCAAGTACAGAATAAAACTGTGCAGATTTCACCGGCCACCTTTCCTGTCCATTGGAATGGCGGTTTTTAGCCTGAGCAGTTCGCCCTACTCCGCCACAAAAGCGACGGAATGGCTTGCTGCCCCTCGCTTTGCAGGTTGATTTACGATTTAACATATATAATAATGGGAGTTTTAACGAACAGTCCGCGGTATTGTTCACTTTAACGAAAAATCACATTTTTACATTATAAAGTCAAACTTGATACTATTCACTTTACCCTTTATTTTGTCCTTATTGTTAAAAGTCAAAGTTTTCAAGTCATTTTCATTAGTTTTCCTTATAATATATAAAAAAAATAAATATATATAAAATTCAAACTTCGAATTTCACGTACCAAATGAGAATATATATATATATATAAGAAATTGTTATTAGCACTCCAAAATTTTCATTTGGCACTCCAAATTTTCTATAATTAGAAAAAAAAATATACTTATGAGAAGTGTATAATAAAATTTTTGGAGTGCTAATAACAGTTATATATATATATTTGTGAAAACTACAAAATAATGACAATGGCTTACACTTGGTCTGGTTGTTTGGCTCCCTCCAATACTTCTCCTAAAAAAATCACCATAAAAATTCAGAAATCGAACATATCGAGAATTTCAGAAATCTGATTTTTATTTCCGAACGAACAAAAAATTTGCTTCAAATTCGTTGCTTTCAGAAACGAAGAAAGTGGATTCAAATGCAAAAACTAGGAAACAAAGCAAAAGGACTTACCATGGCTGCTTCTTCGGCGTGTGCTAAGCTCTTACCTTCCACACAAACATCTCAAATTTCGAACAATAAATCGAATGAATCGAAGTTCATTATTAAACAAAAATCAATAAAAATTATGTGAAAATAAAAATAAGTGTAAATATCACCAATATTTTGAGACATGCGACAAAGAGAGAAACATAGAGTTAAGCCTGTTTAGGCATTACTGACTGCTTCTGGGCTCGAATTTTATGCTTTGGGCTGAAGTCAACACTAAACAGTTGTGAAAAGGAGCCCTTAAATTGAGGATTGTTTGGGTCTCGTTTATGACATTTCCATTTTTCTCTCCACTTTCAATTTGATTATTTGTTTAAATTGTGACAAGTTGCTCTTGAACCACTAAATTTATCACATTTTTATGTGAGTTTTTTTTCTTTTTTTTTTCTATTTGAAGGAATAAAAATTACTCTCGATTTGACAAATTCAAGGACAATAGACAAATTTACATGTTCTAAAATATTAATGAAGTCATGCATTAACGATCTTTGTATTGCAAATATTAAATTACACATTGTAATGTGAAACAGCTTAAAATAAGAAAATTAGTAAAATATGCCAAAAATAAAATAGAAGACCGAGGCGAACATCATCATGTGCGGGAAGGCTAGTGCAAGTAAATTCACATAAAGGTTTGAGCTCATATGCGATACTCTATTATTGTATGAAAGTCATCAATCATTTGATCAATTTAAGAATAATACGTGTTTTATTTAAAATCTAATCATATCATAAAAGAAAAACTGTAATTAATGTTGCAGTCAACGCAAATATATCTCATGGCCAAAATGGACGGTACACTGGGAAATCTCGAAATAAGCCAAGTTCATGTGCCCTTCTCAAAATACCAGAGATTTTTAAGTGTCACTGATATACGAAGTGGTATATTATATGTTATTATATAAAAGGAAGTGTTATTAGTACTCTAAAAATCTTATTCTACACTCCTCACAAGTTTATTTTTCTTTCCTAATATAGAAAATTTGGAAGTGTAGAATGTGATTTTTGGAGTGCTAATAACAATTGCCTATATAAATAGTAACTAGTGAGATTTGTGTGTTAAAAAGTTAACCACTTAAAAAATAAAATTTTTCACTACTTATATAAAAATACGTGTTATACCAATACCATTCGTGTTCTCGTTACAATAAAAAATATCTTGAGAATTTAAGCACGTGCTAATCTGAACTAAACATACACCACACATCGATCCCCGACACGTATGAATGATTATGAGGCCCTCGTTTAAAAAAGGGCAATTGTGTAAATTCACGAACTGAACAAAATCGCAAAATAAAAGAGAGATAGCGATAGGGAGAGAACCGGTTCCGCTCCATTGCCGATCTGTAAGCAGAGAGAGAGAGAAGGAGAAGCTACAGAAGCTAGCAACAAGTATGTATATGTCGTATGGTCAATTATTTGATGATCTAATTATTTTCCTATGATTTTAAATTCCTAGTTGTTTTTTAATTTTTGCGTAGTCAGCTTCTTAATTCTGATAAATTAGAATTAGCTTGTATTAACACAGCCAGCATAAGCTTTGAACTCACTAGCTGCTTCTGCAATGCTCGAATTTGGGTTGAATTTTGCTGCTTTTGATGTTTGAATTCTGGGTTCTGCTTCTGAAATTAGGGTTTTGTGTTCTGCAGAAGTTCTTGCTAGGAAGTTTGAATTTTTCAGTGTTTCAGCAATATTGTAAGCCTTCCGAGGTGAAAAGATCGTGTCTTTTTGTTTAGTTGAAGAAGGAAGCTCGGTAGAGTCGAAACCCGGGTTTAATTTCGTTGTTGGGGGTTTGGAAGTTGAGGATATCAGAGGTTTCGATTAGGGTTTTGGGGTTTTTGATGGAATAGTTTTGGTGTGTTAAAGGTTGTGGTTTTTTATAATTGAGGTGATGAATAATAATAATCAGCCCAGGAATGTGGGAGTGCCACCCCACTTTGGCAATTCTGGGGCGGTGTCGCAACCTGTGGCCATGAATCACCAGCCTCATCTTCTCACTCAATCGCAGCCTCCGACACAAGGGGGAGCTCATTTTCCAGGGCACTTTCAGTTGTCTGAGCCGCAAGCGCAGGCACTTGCACAGGCACAGTATGTGAATGCTCACGCACAAGCCCAAACCCAAGCTGCCCATGCCCAATTTGTTCAGTTGCAAGCTCAAGCTCAGTCTCTTGCCCAGTTGCATAATGCGAATACAAGTAATGTTGGTGGTTCATCACCCTCCGTGGCAACACCTGGCACAGGAACTGCTAAGCGGGCGAACCAGAAGCCACCTTCTCGGCCTCCTGGTTCATCTAGTGCCAACACGGGTTCACCATTTAAAACTATGGAGCTCACCCCAGCTGCTCGTAGAAAGAAGCAAAAGCTACCTGATAAACAAATACCGGACAAAGTGGCTGCACTTCTACCAGAGTCTGGTCTTTATACTCAGTTGCTTGAATTTGAGTCTCGTGTTGATGCTGCTTTGGCAAGGAAGAAGATGGACATCCAAGAGTCCCTTAAATGTCCTCCCCGTGTTCAGAGAACACTTAGAGTTTATGTATTCAACACCTTTGCGAATCAGACACAAACAAATCCTGAGAAGACAAATGCGGAACCCCCTTCATGGTCACTTAAGATAATTGGGAGGTTACTGGAAGACGGGAGGGATCCTGTGGTGGCTGGATTGACACCAAAATCAAGGGCAAAATTTTCATCACTGTTCAAGAAAGTTACCATATACTTGGACCAAACCCTCTATCCAGATAACCATGTGATTTTATGGGAAAGTTCCCGTTCACCCGCTCTTCATGATGGCTTTGAGGTGAAAAGAAAAGGGGATAAGGAGTTTACTGCAATAGTAAGACTAGAGATGAATTATGTACCTGAGAAATTCAAACTTTCACCAGCTCTCCATGAAGTTCTGGGAATTGAGGTAGAGACCCGACCCAGAATTATAGCTGCTATTTGGCACTATGTCAAGGCCAGGAAGTTGCAGAACCCGAATGACCCTACTTTCTTTGTGTGTGATCCACCTCTTCAGAAGATTTTTGGGGAAGAGAAGATGAAGTTTTCGATGGTTTCACAAAAGATATCACAGCATTTAACTCCACCACAGCCTATACATATAGAGCATAAGATAAAACTTTCAGGAAATTGCCCAGCTGGAACTACCTGCTATGATATACTGGTTGATGTACCCATGGTATTAGAGAAAGAGATGTCTGCTTTCTTAGGAAGCACCGAGAGGAGCAAAGAGATTGACGCTTGTGACGAATTGATTTGTGCATCCATAAAAAAAATCCATGAACATCGACGGCGGCGAGCTTTCTTTCTTGGGTTCAGTCAATCTCCTGCAGAGTTTATTAATACTTTGATTGCTTCCCAGAGCAAGGATCTCAAGCTTGTTGCTGGAGATGCTAGTCGTAATGTGGAAAAGGAGCGCCGCTCCGATTTCTACAATCAACCTTGGTAAGCTTTTGCTCGGCATTTTATACTTACACTTCTATTTTTATGTGTGTTTCTTTTGTACTCTTAGTATGATTGTACTGCTCAAATTAACTTCATGTCGCTATTCAGTCCAACTATTTAGCATTGACGTCCTCGATACCCTTTATTTATTTAGAACCCCAAGGTTCACCTCGCTTTTGTATTGGTGATAAGATCCTTGCTCGATGACCGTAGTAAAGATGATGAACTTTCACGGTTTCTTCATCCAATTAAAGATTTTAGATGCCTAAATATTCTTGAGAAATATCCAGACTTTGGTTTTCTGTCACTTTTCATTACAGTATAAAACTTATCAACTTTAGTGCTTTATGATGTTAACTTTCGTACATTAAGCAAATCATATACAGTAGGATTTCATCCTTTGTCACGCAATTGTGTGAATTCCACGGGATCTCAAATATCGTGGTATTTACGACACTTTCATGTTCTTCTCTGAATAGACAAGCTAGTTGATCTGGGGATTTTGTATAAAAATTGGGACGTTGCCATATTTTTCTCCCAATTAATTTCCAATTTGATGTTCCTTTTTTTCAGGGTTGAGGATGCTGTTATTCGTTACTTGAACCGAAAGTCAGCCGGAAGTGATGCTCCCGGAAGCACTTGAAATAAGGAATTGGTTAAGTTTCAATAAGTGGCAGTCGTGTATTTCTAAGATATCTAGATCCTGTTGATTTCATATCATCTTTATTTAGTTTCTTCAATCCAATTCTTTCCTTGGTAGAAATTTTTTTTCGTAATTTATTGAATTCATGATGCGATACGATACCCTGTGGGAGGAAAAAATTATAGAACTTTCGTTTTATTAGAAACGCGTTTGAAACTTTTATTAAAAAAAATCAAGTGCTTGCTTAGAAGAGCTGTCAGAAGAAGGCTGACAAGCATTTGGCATGTGTTTTTTTCGTCAATGATCTTAAAGTAATCTTTTTAAGTTTTTCAACCAAATACATCTATGATTTTGGTTGTCAGAAACCGTTTTTATTCTTTCAAAGTTTGACCCCAAACATGGTTATATTTTTTTGAGTGGAGGCAAACATTTGTACTCTTTCCGACTAAAGAAAAGTTTGAAGTTCCATGCCGAATAATGCACATATACTAAGAGCAACTTCAGCGTGGGAGCTTTCCCTCCAGGCTATTCACTATTTAATTCATCTAGTGAACAGTAAGTACTCTTAATAAATAGTAATTGTTTTTTGCATCTTCACCATTGCACTTGAATAGTCATGGCAATAGGTAATAAAATAATAGTATTTTTTTATTTATAAAATAATAGTATTTTTTTTTCCACAAAACTTGAAATCACCGTGGACGAAGAAGCTTCCATGGAAGAGATTGAGAGCTCTGCCGAGCTCCCATATGAGGAGGAGGGAGACGGAGAAGAGCAAGGTTAAATCGAATACGATGCCGACGGAGAACCAAGTCATGAGAATCCGGCAATGGGTCTTGCCGAAATGGAAGAGGGGGTTGGTTGAAAGCCCAGAATTTGAAGTTGCAGTAGCAGCAGGAGACGGTGGTCGCGGGAGAAGGAAGCGGCGGAGATGAGTTTGCAGGGGAGTGAAGGGGTAGATATTTTAAAATCCCAAATCAAATAAAATCTGCACTTGTTTACCTTTCTTCTTCGATCTCTTTCTTTTTGCATATCAAAATCACAAAACCCAAAATTTCAAATCCAATCCAACTGAAAAACGGGTTCCAAATTTTGTCAATTGTGGGTTTTGGATAAACAAAGAAAAAGAGACATAAGAGAGGAACCCAGAAGAAAGGTCAGAAATTTTACAAGATATGCCGTCTGCATGTCCGTTCTTGTCACCGGCATAGTCGGTTTCGTCGGAACCCACATCTCTGTGGCCCTCAAAAAGCGTGAAGACGTCGTCCTGACGTCCTGACGTCAGTCCACGTCAGACTGCCTTCAAACGCTCGGGCCGGCACGAATCGACGGACCTAGCGCTCGAGCCTGCTTGGGCTCTCTCGCCAACCAACGTTGGACCTCCTCCCTTGGGCAATCCAGCCCTGTTCCGGAGCCCGTCCCTCGAGCAGGAGCTCCCGCTGGAGCTGCTCTAACATGTCATGCACATTTCGAACGAAGGCCGAGTGGAAGATACTTTTTTGGTACAAGCATGAAACCTATCACTAATTATTCAACCCGCACTCCTTCAAAAAAAGAAAGAATCCAACTTTTCATGCACACTCCAAGTCCAAGGACGAGCATAAAGTGGCATGTCCACAACTTTTCGTATTGTTTGATAGGTGTGAAATCTTTTAGGATTCGTATCAGTGACTTACTTATGCTCACACATTATACTGCTTTCGAATTTTAATTCAACCATTGACTATCGATCACAATCACACAGCCTCAAAAGCAATGTAGATTTTAAAAAAATTCTGAAGGATATATGGATATATCGCACGAGTGCCAGACACTGTCCAAGCAGGTGAATTCTATATATGGCAAAGCAATAATATTGCAACTCTTATTAAGATCCCACATAGGCTCAAGTTATCTGCTTGCTAAATATGAATAATATGAATTTTGGAACTCCACCCAAAATTTAGGGTTTGTAGTTTGCACGTGAACTTCTACCAATTTTCTGAGGTAAAAGGTGAAACCTTGTTCAACTTTGTGTTCGTCTAAATATCACATTTCACATGCTCTTGAGAAAAACATTTTGAATATTTCGTGTCCCGAGCTCTCATGCTTTTGGAAAAAACTTACCAACTTTAGATGCAGTCTAGTCTGCTAGACTATACTAACATGGAACCCTAGTTTCAGGCCTGGTTTGGTACTGAGGTGATTCTGAAAAAAGCTGGTATCAAAAAAAGCTAGGAGCTATTTTTGTGTTTGGTAAACATTCAGCTTCAGCTTTTTTTCACAGTTTTTGGTGAAAAAAGCCAAAAACAAGAAGCTGCAAAACCCGGCTTTAAAAAACCGGCTTTTTTTCACATCTATTTTACATAAAAGTTTACCAAACACTCTGCTGCTTTATTTCACAGCTGCTTATTCTCACAGCACAGCAGAAGCAACTTTTTTTCAAAGCACAGCAATACCAAACCAGCCCTCAGTATGCCACTTGATAGGTGCCTGCTTTAATTTTTCATTTTTATCATTTGCATCGAGGTCACTTATTACAATCGACTTTTGGGTGTGTGGTAGCAATGGTTCTTGAACTTTACCTCATGTTTAGTTTTTGTCCTTGAACTCTCATGTTAGTTTCTCTTGTTGAACTTAACCCTATGTTGCATGAGTAGTCATTTCGTCAAATCTGTCTTCTTTTCCATCAAATTTAAGGGTATAGTGGTTTGTTATATAGAGAAAAAAAATCTAATTTATTAAAAAAAGAGAAGAATTGGCTCTTTAAGGTTAAGAAGGAATTTTTCCTCAAAATACTTTGCAACCTATTCACAAAATTTTGTGTTTACGATCAAAACTCATATCATAAATCATTCAAAAGACTAATTAAAACTAAAATCTTAGTCAATCCTTAAGAAGTTCCGCTCATAAGCACGAAATGAATAAGTCACAAGGTATTTTAAGGAGGAGTTCCTCCTCAATCCTTGAGGAGCCAAGCCTTTTTCTTTAAAAATTTCATTTTATTATTTTTTGGATGAAAGTCCTATTTTATTACTCGATTTAATGAAAAGTTGACGGAGTAAACGAAAATAACTACTAGTACATTAAATGACATACTTCGAGGACAGAAGCAACTAATAGTAGAATTCAAAGACAAAAACTAAATTCGTGGTATAAATCAGGGACATATAGTCATCATACACTCATACTCATACGTCTTTTAAGTTTTATTTCTTTTCAGTAAGGAGTGCAAGATTAGTTTTTGAGACTTTGGCCAACCCGATCAATTTGAGCAACGTTGGACTTGCCCTTGAGTTTATTTGAATCCAATTAATCGGGTTAACCTTATAAGGCCGCAGGATTATATATACATGTGTAACTCAATTTTTAATTGGATCGAACGAGTTGAACATGAATGCTTACTTCAAACTAAATAAGTGGGTTAAACTCGATCGGGTCAACCCAATTACGCGTCTTTTACCTTGAATTATAACCACCATATCTCCACGACATATTTGCATTCAACACGTTTAATATAGCCATAAACATAAGAATTAAAAAAAAAAAAAAAAGATCACATTCGAAATGCAATGCCGTTTGAAGCGTAGAGTTTACCTAGAAGGTTTTGTACTAATATAAGCTAATTTCTTTTTCGAACCAACACCTTCAACCCCCCAGCCATGTGGGCCGTCAAGAGAGGAACAAAAGCCGGCTGGTCCTCCCCACAAACCGGTCTGATCTCAAACCGCCTTAACACCGAAGCCATCACATACTTCATCTGAATAAAAGCCATCTCCTTCCCAAGGCAAACCCTCGGGCCGGCCTGAAAAACCGGAAACTTGTACGGACTCACCGATTTCAAAACCTTATCACCATCACAACCCGGTTCAATATCAAACCACCGGTCCGGGTTAAACTCGAACCGGTCTTTTCCCCACAACTCCTCCATCCTCCCCATCCCATAAGGAAAATAAGTAACCCTATCTCCCTTCCCAACCCAAGTCCCATCTGGCAGAACAGTGTCCACCTCAGCATGCTTGGAATCCCACGGGACTGGTGGGTAGAGCCTCAAAGACTCACACAAACAAGCCCTCAAAAACCTCATTTTTTGCAAATCATCAAACCCTAATTTTTCCGTACCATTTCTTTGTACGACGACGTTTTCGACTTCGTTCGCGATCTTGTGGGTTATGTCAGGATGCTTGCTGAGCAACCAGAAGAGCCAAGTCATGGCTGCTGAGGTGGTGTCACGTCCGGCCAGTATGAAGCTTATCACCATGTCTCTCACCACTTCTTCACTGTGCCCTGCTAATAACAACCGTGACAACATGTCGTGGCTCTCACTTCTCTCTCCATCTCTTTCAAAAACTTTCTTTTTGTTCTGGATTATTTCTGCAACAAATCAATCAAATCATAGTGTTAAATGAAAATACAAAAATATCAAACAAAATATCTGTATTTATATGAAAAAGAATGCTAAATGAAAATATATGAAAAGATGTTGCATCTAGCATCTGTACTCAATAACTAAAATAAGAGAAATATGGAATGATGAAATTGAGGTTCCATCATAAAACCAATTGGTAATATGAGGAGTAACCCAAGATCATATAAGCACATAGCAAACCTTGTCTCTCACCGATGTGGGACAACTCTCAACACGCCCCCGCACGTGTACGTGTGGCGGATTTTCAAACCTACACGTGGACAACAACTGGGTGACGTGGAGCGCGTGTGGCCGTTTGGCTTCACACGAGGACAACCCGCTCTGATACCATGATGAAATTGAGGTTCCACCGTAAAACCAATTGGCAATATGAGGAGTAGCCCAAGATCATATAAGCACATAGCAAACCTTGTCCCTCACCAATGTGGGACAACTCTCAACATGGAAGACGCAAATGATTTACTGATACTTGCAACCAATCGAAAGTTTACGGCACATTATCTTAACGAGCTGGTCTAATTTGCATCTGCATGTTCAACACTTAATTGATATTACCAAACATGAACAGCATATCAATGAGTTTTCAAAATTTCATCCTGGACACTGCCAAATGTAAACCAAATATCAACATGATATCTGTGCGAACGTTCCCACCTTTCATCACTATCGACAATTTTTTTCGTGTAAAAGAAATTAAAATCAAGATAGTATCCAAATTTCGTACCATGTACAGAGCCATGAACGACCTTAACAGCTTCCTTGAGCTTCTTTTCGGACCCAATGCTCAATGCACGCTTCATCTTCCACATCAAATATAAAGGAGCCGTACCCCTCCTGGCACTTATCTCAGCAGCACATTCAAAAGCTTTCATAAGGGGAGGCACGGGTCGGGTCAAGTCCAAGCAAAACGGGTCGGAGCCCAAAGAAACCTTGCTCACAGTGTCAAAAGCAAATCTCCTCAGTATTTCTTGCATATCCAAAACCCTTTGGCTCTCTGCAGCTTCTTCCAGCAGTGGAATAAGTCGGTGCTCGACTTCTTCCTCGAGAGTGTTCACCACAAACTCCCTTAGGGACTTTATGCTGAACTCGTGGCTCGCGAGCTTGCGCTGCGTGGACCACAAATCGCCATCCACGTTGAATATGCCGCAGCCCAGAAGGTCCCCGAGGAACTCAGTTAGGGGTTTTCCCTTGGGGAAGTTTGCAAAGTTTGTTTTGAGAATGTGCTCCACGTTGGATGGGTTCCCCGTCACAACAGTGCGTCGTGCACCTATCCTGTGCACAACTATAGTCTGTGACGGCGAGCCTGAGAGGAGACTGGTGTACCAGTCTAGGAGGTTGTGTTGGTTCTTGTAGAAAGAGATAAAGCAACCAATTATGGGGTAGGAGGAAGGGCCATAGGTGGAATTCAATAGTGGTTTGGTTAGTCTAGTTTGATGTTTTTGGATGGGGGTGAAGAAGAAATAGAGCAACGAAAGTAGAGACCAAAATAAGAGTAGAGTTATGAACATGGCTGCCTCTGATGACAAAACTTTGGTTTGCAAATGGAGAGTTTTTTAGGATGAAAGATGAGAGCCATGAGGAGGTGTTATATATAGGGTTTTTTTTTTTTTTTACTCCACCCAATTAAGATGGTTTCTGAAAAAATCAATTAATATAGTTTTTGAATATAGGTACCGTACTGAACTGAACCGTTAATATTTTCCGATTCTAGTTTTGGTTTGAGAATAAAACTGGACCCAACCGCACCGTGCCCACATCTAGTCTCCACTCAAATGTAGCTAGGGTCTACATCATATAGAGATAGTGAATCCGTCCCTACTCAACTTGCATAAAATGTGCAAGAAAATTAATATGTCGCGTTAAAAAAATAATGCAGTTAGTGTAACTTGTTGTTCCTACTCTCAGTTTATCATTGTATTTGAAAATAATTGTTATATTATATTAGATTAATCCACAATTAGTGTTGAAAGGTAACAAATTTGGAGTGCATGTATATGTGACATTTCCATTTAAAAATAAAGAATATATATGTTTTACTATTGTTAAAATCTATAAGGGAATATAAGTTAAATTAATTAATTTACACCGAAAAAGTGATTCATGTACCATTTTTTGTGTACACACACTTTTATTTATTTAGGGAAGTGTTATTAGCACTCTAAAAATCTCATTTCACATTTCTCATAAGCGTATTTTTCTTTTCTACTATAGAAAGTTTAGAGTGTATAATAAAATTTTTGGAGTGCTAATAACAATTCCCTTTATTTATACTAGCAAAGGTTACACACTATATGAGTTGAGAAATACATTTTTTAAACATTTGTATTTTATTTTATTTATGAGAGGAGTTATTTGTTTTTAACAGGTTGGCAGGCGTCCCAAAAAAGTAGAGGTTGACAGTTGGGAAAGAGAGAAAGAGAGAGAATGAGTTGAGAGGGTGTTGAAAAAGTGACATAGTTGTGAGTTTTAAAAAAAAGTAAAAACTTATTTTTACAAAATTACTTTAATACTCAAATTGTTTTTTTTTTTTTTGAGAAGTGTTATTGGCACTTCAAAAATCTCATTCTACACTCCTTACAAATGTATTTTTCTTTCTTAATATAGAAAGTTTGAAGTATAAAATGAGATTTTTAGAATACTAATAACAATTCCCCCTTTTTTTTCTTTCTAATATCTTATTTCAGTTTTGTATTAAGAGGGTATAGTAGTAATTTTATTAGTTTTTTATTGACAAATAATGTTTTATTAATAAGTAGTTTAGAGATATAAAGGTTTAATTCTTATTTATTTTATTCGAAATTTATTTGTTTCGAAAGCCAAAAAAAAGGAAAGATATGCAGAGGAGGAAAGGAGTCTGCAGGTTTCATGTCTCTAATGTACACGTATTGGTGTGTGCATTTGATGCATGTATTAAATGGTTTCTTTGCGTGTTAAGACTTAAGGAGTGCTAGGTCAGGGATATATCTGTCCGATCACACGTTAAGATCCCTATTGTTTATGGTGTCACTGTTTGTATTAGTTAGATGGATGCTTGGTGGTTGAGTTAATAAATGAAAGAAGAGAATAGGTGTTTGATTGGAGATATTTTGACAATTTTTAGGCATATAAGTCACGTGATGTAGTATATAATATGAATGAACGACATGGTTTGATATGGCCTACTTCTAACGCCACGTGACTGTGTTAATTAACTTCTAATACATTGAAAAATTAATTGCTCGTTTGATTGCTTATTTAGTAAGCTTGGTTAAAATAAAGGCTTATTATATTAACACCCCACAAATTGTTGAATAAACCTTACATATTTAATATACCTCATATTTGCTTTTTCAATGAAAAATTATCTTAATACACCCCGCTTACTTCCCAATAATACCATCACACCTCACATTCTCAATACACACCTTACATTTTTTACATGCACCCCATATTTTTTATACATCTCACATTTCTCAAATCTTATAAAGCTTTTAATTTGGACAAAAAATGCCGACTGAAATTTTAACAAAAGATGCCGCCTTAGATTTAAAGCATATGTGGGTTTTTTCAATTCTACCATTAAAACCCATGTCATCTATTTTTAATATTTGGTGGTAATTTTAGGTTTTTAATTCTTCATGTAATCTTTGTGATCTCTAAAAGATGAATACGAATACAGAAGCTTGAATAACGCAGCAAAAGTAAGATTAAATAATTATCGATATCGTCAAAATCACTAAAAGAATAAAGAATATGAAGTCTTACCTCATGTGAAGCTTCCGAAACATCGATTTCGTGTTTCATTCGTCAAAATAATTTTTTAATCAACATATTTGTAGTTTCATTGGTTAGGATTTTATTCAATCATGGAGGTCGGAGCGATTTTGATAGTTGAAAAAGATAAATAATACGTTAAAAGTGATTTGGGGTGTATTTAGAAATTTTTTTTAAAACCTAATAAGGTCAAAATTGCCATTGTATAGAAGAGTAAATAAATAATTTAATATTAAATTTTAACGTGAGATGCATTCAACATTTTGTGGGATGCTAATATAAAATGCCAAAATAAATTGTGTACATGCGTTTCAGTATCCTCTGGCCGTATAAAATTATAACGATGAGAAGGTTCAAATTAGACAAAGACCTAACTATTATTCTCTAGATTCTTTTATACAAACAATATTTCATGTTAAATTAATCTAACTGACGAAAATGATATTCAAACTTGAGTAGATAAAGAGTGTGCGCACTTGCTCAAATAATTGTAGCTAGGCCATATTTGCTAGTCCTGTAAGTTGGGTGCATGACTTCATTATGATCGGACAATAAAGCGAATATTAGGAATGGTTACTAATTAATCATGCATGATTATTACCTTATTTTCTTGTTAATTTTAAATAATAAAATTTAAAATGATTTCTAACTGTACGATTTACAATGGATGGACAAGATACGCGAATTCTCAGAATCTTCGTAAAAATCATCCAAAGAGGATCCTTATTCGTATATCAATTCAAAAATGAAACTAAAATCGTGGCTTTATCCTGTGCCGAAATATTAAACAAAAAACCCACGTGAAGAGTATTATTATTAATTAGCACGTTTTTTATTCCACAAGTGGAAGTAGCACTTGCAGACTTGCAGTTGGAGAAGAACATCAAACAAAGACATTCCATGGAAAAGTATATACTGCAAATCTTGAATTTGAATAAATAATGACAGTTCAAATCAACTGCAATTGCTCGTGTCGTTGTTAATCGCTTAAAGTATTTCGGAGCTTGCGTGCTTCAAGTGTTTTTGTTGCTTTAAAAAACTACTTCCTGAAGTCGGCACAAGAAAAAGATGATCAAAGGACAACCAAAGAAGGTTTTTTTTTTTTTTTTTTTTCGTTACAATTAATTTATAACACGTTTACGTAACTGTAATCGGAATTAAAATACGAAATTGAATTCTGATTACGGGGTATACGATTCCAAAAGTTTGGAATTCAATTCCAAAATTTGGAGGATTTGGATTATTTCGATTAACATGGTATTCGGATTCCTGATTGCTTGGACAATCGAAATCACACTTTTGTTTCTTTATGCCCTCACTTACTTTTTTATTTATTTTCAAGACTATCCTTTATAAACTCATTAAAGTAAATACTTAAATTTATAAAAAAAATAAACAAAAACATTTTAGTGTGTCTATGAAATAAAAAAAGCAATTTAATTTTTTTCTTGCTATTATATATTATATCAAATTTTATTAAAAAAATTATATAATATGTGATTTGGGACAAGGGCATTTTAGTAATCATACTGATTTATATTCTAATTTTGCTGAATTAATAAACAGCTTTATGGAATTAGTGTCATTTATATTTTGATTCCAGAACATTTGAGTAAACAGCTTCAACAGGAATCCGATTCTGACTTCTCCTAATTTCAACTCCTTGTCAATTCAATTCCTCCTAAATTCAATTCTTCCTCAATTTAATTCTTCATATTTTCATTACGGTTACGTAAACGCGCCATAAGTTTTCAAATGTAGAGTAGAAAGAATTAATATTGTGGTCTTGTTTATTTAGAAACATATTATATGTTTTCAAATGATGAGTTGTTATGATTGTGGCTAAGGTCATTTTGTAATATCCCACATCATCCAAGGGAGTGGATCATCTATGCCTTATATGTATATTCTCATCTTTACCTAGCACGAGGCCTTTTGGGAGCTCACTGGCTTGGGGTTCCGTAGGAACTTCAAAGTTAAGCGAGTTCGCGTGAGAACAATTCCAGGATGGGTGACCCACTAAGAAGTTCTCGTGTGAGTTCCCAGAAACAAAACCGTGAGGGCATGCTCGGGGCCAAAAGCGGACAATATTGTGTTATGGTGGAGTCGAGCCTGGGATGTGGTGGAGGCCCGGGGCGGGATGTGACAATCTGGTATCAGAGTCAATCCCTAGCCGGAAGTGTGCCGACGAGGACGTCGGGCCTCTAAAGGGGGGATGGATTGTAACATTCCACATCGCCCAGGGAAGTGGATCATCTATGCCTTATATGTATATTCCTATCTCTTCCTAGCACGAGGCCTTTTGGGAGCTCACTGGCTTGGGGTCCTGTAGGAACTTCGAAGTTACGTGAGTTCGTGCGAGAACAATTCCAGGATGGGTGACCCACTAGGAAGTTCTCGTGTGAGTTCCCAGAAACAAAACCGTGAGGGCATGGTCGAGGCTCAAAGCGAACAATATTGTGCTCCGGTGAAGTCAAGCCTGGAATGTGGCGGGGGCCCGGGCCTAGATGTGACACATTTGGCGACATTTTATTCCACCTTAACTATCTATTTTGACTTGTGGCTTTTTCATGATAAACTTCCAACATAATGTGCACTTCAACGACGTGATATTTCTTTGGTGTCCATTTGTTGTTTTTGCCATAATTTTGAGGAACCTACTATTCAACTTTTCTTCAATTGTCGGATATCTAGGCAACTTTGGAAGTGGTTAGCATGTCAATTTGGTACCTCTTTGTCATTTTCAGATTCTCTGGTTTCTTTTTGGGATGTCTACGTACGTTAGCCATTTGCCCAACAATTGCACAATATCTAGATTTTTGCGTGTCTTTCTACTATTTCGGGGATTTGGAAAGCTCGAAATGAGTTAATTTTTTAGGGTCACCCAATCTATTTTTGTCATCTTTGCATATCTATCAATTTTGGGATCGTTCATGGTGTGAAGTTTATTCTTGATTATTCTCAAGGTTTTGACACTAGTATCATTTCTTCTTTGGGGATCCAACGACAACCTATCCCTCGCAAGGCACCAACTATTCTTCATATGCTTTAGTCTTCTCCTTGATTTCCTTGGTTTAAGCTTAATACATATGATTTGTCCAAAGGAAATCCCGATCCTGCTGCTTGTGGAAAGGAAATCCCGGTCCAAAGGAAATCCCAATCCTACTGCTTGTGGATGAGTTTTCCAGGGATTACCATGGTCAATTTCTTGGTGGCTTCTACCAAAGGATTTTTCATCGCAACTCTTTCTTTGCAGAATTATCAACAATTATTATTGGTGTAGAGTTTGCATATCAGTGGGGTTGACATTGCCTTTGGTTGGAAAATGACTATTCTAGTGTTATTTCTGCTCTCCAATCGACTGATTTTGATATTCCTTGGCCTCTTCGTACACACTGGTCCATTTGTTTGGACCACATTCAGAAGATGACTTTCTACGTCTCTTATATATATATCGCGAAGGAAATTTTGCTAACATGGGATTGTCTTCTCCAACCTTAGTATGACACGATTCCCCTCCGTTGGTGGCTTATGCTGCTTTGTTTTTAGTTTATATTGGCTTTCCTGGCTATCGGTTCTCAAATTAGTTTGCATATCGACATACAAGTTTGATTCACTTTCTTGTTTTCTTTTTCTTAACCTTGTGATGTTGCTAAATCTGTTTTGCAGGTTTAGACTTTTAGGTTTAGTTTTAGAGGGGTTAGGTTTCATGTCCCCCCTCTTTTTCTTGTATCTTTATTGTTTGCGTTTCTAGAAGGGTAAGGTTTATGTCCCATCTTCTTTTTTCAGGTATTTTTTATCCATTTTTCTTGTATTATAAGGGGTTATATTTATGTCCCTCATGACTAGGTGTAACTTCTTTTTCATTATTAATAAAATTTCCCTCGTACCATTGAGGTTTTATAAAAAAAAGAAAAAGATGATGAGTTGTCATGTTTACTTATTCTAAATCAGGGAAGTTGTGTTCGAGCAACTCAGTGAGATAAACAATGTATATGAGACAAAATACGCTTTTTCTTTTTCACAAGCAAAAGTGTTAGTGAGTTAATTATTAGTTGTTAAGGGGGAATCAATTAGGATCAAACCTACACAAGATTGTATAGGTGCTTTCTGCCATTGCGAAAAAGCGCCATTTGCAAATCAAATACACTTCTTTATCAGTTTCAATTCTTGGTTTTTTTTTAAGTATTGGATTACTTAGTGTAGTTTGAAACTCGCATACTTTTAGATTTTGCATGTATTAACAATCTATGCAAGTGTTGAATCAGAATAATTCCAATACATATGTGTTAATAAATTAAAAAGAGGAATAAAAATAATGTCAACTTTAAGTAAAAACGCAAATCTTGATTAAAAGTGAGACTGGGTATCTAAACTGACAAACTGATGGAAGTGGCCGAACTGAGCCGTAAAAGTTCAAAAGTTCGATTTGGGCCTTGTTGAACCATTTCGCACATAAGTTTTAGCACTATATATTACAGCTGTTCTGCCGCATTCGTCGTGATATGTATATAGTAACTGATCACCTTTCAAACGTAGATGATCATGGGCATGTTTGGAAATGGTTTTATAATAACTGAAAGCATTTTTAGAGAAAATATTATTGAGTTCCAAAAGTATTATAAGTGTTTTTTGTAAGAAGCACCAGTTATGTGTTTATTTCAGGAAGTATTTTGAGTGTTTTTCTAAGATTTACTTGTATTTTTACTAAATATTAGTTCTTAAAACATTTTCACAAAAAAAAACTCTATATTAATAGTTAGGGTTAATTAGCAGAGCTCTGGTGTTTTAACCTTTAAATAATTAGGGTTAGCAGCTTTGGAATTTTCCATCAAACCCTAAATGGAGGCGCATGCAGTTTTTCGTTTTCTTTGGACTTGGATGTATACAATATCAATTAAAAAATGAAACTAAACATGGCTTTATTCTGTGCCGAAATATTAAACAAAAAGCCCACGTGAAAAGTGTTACTAATTAGCATGTTTTTTTATTTCCCCAAGTGGAACTATCACTTGCAGACTTGCAGTTGGAGAAGAACATCTTCCATGGAAAAGTATGTAATGCAAATCTTGAACCTGAATAAATAATGAGTTCATATTCAATTGTATTTCCTTGTCGTTGTGAATTGGTTAAAGTATTTTGGAGTTTGCGTCAAGTGTTTTTGTTGCTTTTAAAAACAACTTATTTAAGTCGGAAAAAGAAAAAGATGATCAAACGATAAAAATAGAATGTTTTCTTTTGTTACTATCACTAATTAAATTTAAAAATGTAGATTAGAAGGAATGTTGTTATTGTTTATTTATAAATGTATTAGGATTTCAAACGATGAGTTGTTATTTTTACTTAGTTTGAATTTGGAAAGTCATGTTTGAGTGTTAATTGTTAGTTGTTAGGGTGGTCGAGATCGAATGCGTGCTAGGCATTATTGCCTTTTGCAATTGCGATAAAGCGCCATATGCAAATCAAATACATTTCTTAATTAATCTAATTCTTGCATTTTTTAAGTATTGGATTACTTAGTGTAATTTGAAACTCACATAGTTTTCAATTGCTTTCAGACTTAAACCAAACTAAAACCAAACCATTTTTTCCCCTGAATTTTGCATGTGAATCCCCTTACACGTATGAAAGAGGAAATTGTAGAAATGATCCCTCAACTTTAACCTAATTAGAGTAATGACCCTTTTGACATGACATATTAACAGAAGTCTGATGGAGTTGATGAAAAAGATCATAGATGCACGTTTTGATGAATTAAGAAATCAACGATCATGAATTTTCAATTAAAAGAACATTACTTCAATTAAATTAAAACTAAGAAATCATTGCTACAATTTTTTCCGTACAAAAATGATTCCCTCTCTCATGGCACAAAAATAATGTGAAATATGCTTAGCACGTGGACCAAAAGCTCTCAATTTTGTTTGGTGGGAAGCTAGCTTAGAAGGTGTTCCTTTTCTCCCTATATAGATATATCGGCACCTGTTGTCACCCTCAGCTCTCAAATCCAATCACAGCGTGATGCTTTTCCTTCCAAGAAGTGACTAATCACTCAAGTTACACCATCCAAACATTTACCCTCAACATCAATACGCCGCCCTGCGGTTCCACAATTAGGACAGGCCTTAAAAAAAGTAGGCCTTGTTGTAAGCATCCAAACCAGTTTTATAACTTGAAGCTTCAAATAAGTTAGATACTCTTATCGGAAATAAAAGTACAAAATAAAATCCAAAACGTGCACCTTCCGGGCTAGAAAACGGTTGCGGCAATCATGCATGTGGGTTTTTAATTATTTATAAGAATAACTTACATAGACTGAAGCGTTATGGATGACATTTCTTACAGAAGTAACACTATGTTTGGATGAAAAAATTTAAGATTACTAAGAAATTTTAAAATGACGGAAATTGAAATGACGAGATTTTATTTTCTAGAATTTGTGAATTTTCTTGTTTGGTAAACCTAAAAGAATAATGAAATTGAATACGGAATTTGTTATTTTTAAACTCTAAATCAGAGAAATTGGGAAATGACACCTATTTACATGGAATTTCAACTTAGGAATTGGAGGTCCCAAATCCCAAGTTTTTTTCCATGCGGAAATTCTAAATTTCTATGCTTATGAATACAAACAAGAGAATTGGTGTATGTCAATTTACAAATTCTGATTTTTACTTAAATTCCAAGTTTATATTTTTCTCATCCAAACATAATGTTAGATTACTCATGTCTTCTTCTTTTATCAAAATTCACATTGTTTATCCGGTGTAAAAGTTGCCATAATCAAGCAATCTTGCCTAATATTTCCAGCCCTATTCTGTCTGTAAGACTGTCCAAAGTGAAACTCAGTTATTTTTAGTTTCTAGGGTTTCCATTTTTGGTAGGTCTTAGAGAAGAATTTTAGTTGAATCTGTCATTTTGGTATATGCTAAGTGACCACAAGTTGGGAGTAATAGAATTTTGAAGCTCAAGATTCAAATCCTTTTGATAAGCAAATATCAAGTATAGTTTTTCTTATTCACAATTTTTTTTTTATTACAAACGATATTTTTACTATGTTAGGCTATGGATAGGGGAAAGGGCTCAAGCCTGATATAAATTGGGATGAAGAGAAGATTATCCACCAGTTCAATCCACTGTAATGTTCATAAGTTTAGTCTACAAGAATAAAAAGCTGACGTCAATGAAGTGTTTGGAATTGTATCAACTAACGGAAAACTCTACAATGCATTCATGCATTAGATGGCTTGATTTTGACAATTTCAATGTTGTTCAAACATTGATGCATCCCATACATATGTGTATTGTAGAAACACTTTCAACATACTGTCTTATAGTACTTCTCTTCTTAATGTTGAAAGAGGTCTAAACGTGGGAGTAGGATTTTCTCTCCTCCTATTACCATTCCCTTCTGTTGATGCACAAAATCGGCGAGGACTTTGGTACAACAGAAAGTATTAGGTTTGTGGCATTCGCTAGATTGCTTTGGTCATTAGTGTGGATAAGTATGTAAATGAATAGAGAAAAGGAAGCAAACAACACAAGATGTACGTGGTTCATCCATATTGGCTACGTCTACGGAGTAGAGGAGTTCTCATTAGTTGTGAAGGGTTTACACAAATACATAGGTTCAAGCTCTCTTTTAGAGTTCTAGTGAATAGTTTAGTACAAATGACATTAGGGATTATTGTGGGAGAATGATCCCCTTTTATAGAAGAGAGTTTCTAGTTTTGTTCTGACAGTGACACATGTCGTGTTGTGATTGGCCTCTGATATCGACACGTGTCGCGCTGTGATTGGCTTCTGATACCGACATGTGTCGTGTTGTGATTGGCCTCCTGGTTGGAGGAAAAGTCTTGTGGGTTATTGACGGTATGTTGTTGACCGGTGCTTAGTAGTTTCGGGATTGGTCAAGGATGGTACAAACACCTTCCATCTCCTCCTCTCACACTCTTCTTTTTGTCTTATTCTCTATATAAAATATTCAAAACAAGATGTAGATGTGTCGTAATCGCAACCGTTTAAATAGGAGGGGATGAAAGAAGAAAGAAATTAGAAGGGGAGAGAATCCTACTCCCCACATGTGAATAGCAACTGCATATATACAGAGGATATTCCCATGGGACTTTAGGTTGGAGATAGTTTCCCTTGGACCTCTCTTCAGGAGCACATTCCAGGCTCCTTAATCAGTTTGGGTTATGGGCTCTGAGACAGACCGCGGTTTCCTTCTTTTATTTTTTTTCGAGTGCTTCTATTTGCACCCACTAAACTACCCAGCACATTCAATGCACGAATGATCCGATGAATTTTTCTAGGATGGCGTTATCCACATCTTTTTTTATCTTTTATATCTTTTTTAATTTCCGACCATTGATCGAATGAATTGAACAGAATCAAAGAACAAAAATTAACAAAAGATGTATGAAAAGTAAACAGAAATGTGTGAATAGCACTGTAAGGTGTATGGTAGAGAGAAGTGTGTGAATGTTACTGTCTTTTTCATAATCCAAGTTCCTCATTTGCAGTAGCTTGAGCATTATAGCCAGATTTGTCGGTATAAACTCCATTAAAGCTAGAAACTACTATAAGAGCGGAATAGAAAAATGCAATGCTAAAAGAGCAAAATAGAATTTTTCGAACAATATGATACAAAATGCGGTTCACAGTCTCTAGAACTTGTCGTCGTCATTCAAAATGTCGATAATTCCATCTCACATCATTCCTAACATCAAAGCGGTATGGGATTGTTATGGGACTGATAATTAAGATAGGTTTTTGTAATTTACGTAAAATTAACTAAATTAACAAGAATGAAATCAGCAACAATAAAAACAAACGTTTTGGCAAAAGCAAAAGTAAAAGGCACAAGAGTTTAGCTCCCACTATTAACAATCCTATGTGGTTCTACCAATTATTTATGAATTATCACATACATGCTTTGAATGTTAGGTTTTCCTAATGTATATTCTCCTCGTGATATTCAACATGCAATCCATCTGTGTTTTCAGATCAAATATAAACATGCAAGGTTCATTAAGTTTTGTGAAAAACCCTACAACCCTTAAGAGTGTGATGTTCATTTTAAGTGAAATTATAATTATCAATCACAAGAAACTCTACTCAATTTCAGGGTGATATTCCAACATAAATTGCATCAAATTACTTGTCTAAACATTTTAATAGAAGCTAAGCATTAAGACATATAGAAGTTTAAACGAATTCGATACCAAATTAAGTTGCCTATTGTGTGGCTTAGCCGAACACCCCTCCTCTAGTGTAAAAAACTACCTCAATTGTTAGAACTACATTCAGCTAAACATTCTAATAAGTTTTTTTTTTTTTTTTTTGAAAGAACTGCTAATAAGTTATTGAAATGTCTCTTATTTTTTTTTGGATTAAATAAAAGGAAGTTTTAACGAAAAGCCCACGGTACTGTTCACTTTAACGAAAAACCACATTTTTACTCTAAAAAGTCAATCCTGGTACTATTCATTTTACCCTTTATTTTGTCCTTATCATTAAAACTCAAAGTTTTCAAACTCTTTTCATTAGTTTTTCTTAAATAAAAAGCTTCAAAAGGAATTTGGTGTACTTAGATAATTCCATATTTACAAAAAAAATCTCTAAAAAATGTAAAATAAGGAGGAAGTCCATGATTTCTTTGGACGTAATTTTTTTCTCAAAAAAAGTAAAGCTTTGCTCTACTTTTGAAAAGCTCCAAAAGGATTGTATAAACTAAGTGGGTTGTAGTCAAACTATGATTTCATAGGAGTTCAATAAGCTTTAAAATCAATGTGTATTCAATTAGGATTTTAAAAGGAGATTTTATAAAACTTTGAAATCATGACGTAGTCAAAATAGGATTTTAAAGGATTAAAAAAAAAACATTCAAATCCGAAAGTAGTCAATTAAAATTTTAAAAATGTCCACACATGTTAGGTGTAGTGAGATTGTTAAGGATTTGCTATGATTTTAGTGAGGGATTTTAATGGATTTGAGGGTGGGTGGTATAAATACCACATGCCATCAAGAATCCAACCCTCCACCTTGTGATTTCAAAATCCAATCGCGAAGGCTAGAGTCGAACTGAAGAGGCATTCAAAACCTCCATGGAGCTGTTGTGACAAAAACATCATTAGGAACCATGCTTCTCAGGTTCACTCGAGTTTGTAGGAACTGAAAGCTCGATATCAAAACTCCTTTCCTTGCCCACAAGCAGTGAAATAGTTTTCATGGCATCTCGGGCTTCTTTTCTCAATCCAATGCAGGCCCTCGTTCATTCATCTCTCTCAATCCGAATGCATGCGGTGTTCCAGACCCATCTCTGAAGTTCTTGCCCGAGCCAGTTGACATACGAGCTTCTTCGAATGGATTCCTTTGCTGCCAGGGTCGTGATGGCTAAAAGGCTTTTACTACATTTGTAATCCTATTACAAGGAAGTGGTCAAAACTTCCCAAGCCAAATGCGGATCACGGGTTCTTGTATTTGACATGAAGATGGAGTGCGCACAACTTGGCAGAGGATTTGGGACCCTAGGTATGATGGATGGAAAGCTATGGATCCATACTTATTATAAACATGTAAAAGGTTTAAGAAAAGTACAAAAAAAAAAAAAAAAAAAAAATCTAAAAATCTGAGGAAATCAAATGAAGAATTCATATAAATCCATAGAAATCTGTAATACAATTCCATAAAAATCTATCAAAATCCATATGTAATTGTAGAATCTATTAATATCCTTTGAAATCTATCACCTAAAAAAGTACATTAAAATCCTCTAAAATTCAAATTGACTACACCCCTAAATCAACATTATTCGAACCATCCTCCGCAACAGTAAAGTATAAACTTTGGATAATGTTTGTATAACTCCTTCTTGAGGAATGAGCTTATTTCTCACTTTTAAATAATATTATTTACCGTAAAAATTTATAATTAGAATTGTTCCATTTCTTAATCTTCATTTGAAGAACATTCTTACAACAAATCATTTGAATAGGAGCTTGTTCAGCCATTTAAATGTATAAAATAAATGGACAGTTCATCATGAATATGTTATTTAGTACATAAATCGTTAATTTATTCAATATATATGGATGACTAAGCAATCTCTTAGTTGAATGATTTTTTGTATGGTTAATCTTCAAATAAAGACTAAGTAATTGAACGGTTCTGATATAAAAATATGTTATTTGCATGTGGAATAAAAAACTCATTCGGGAAGGAGAAATGCGAGTATTATCCAAACTTTAAATGACACTTACAGTTGCTCTTATGAGTTTTATTTTTTATTTTTTTATTTTTGTTTTGTTGTAGAACTTTTATAAAATGAGCGTGCATAATTGACATGAAATCGTGTAATGAATTTTCTTTCTCACTAGGCGCACACCTTCTAAAGAATAGACAACAGTGACCGGATTGTCACTATGTTTTTCAGTCAGAAATGACATTGCATCATTGGAATCAAGTTTTAATTATATTATCAACGAAATCTATGCTGAACATACTTGCATCCTACAAATATACGTTGTACAACAAAGTATAAATTACATTACTATAGAATAATAAACGAATTTAAAAACTTTGAAACAAAAAATTATGTCAAACTATGAATTACACGAACGAGCAGTGTCGCTTTTGAATTGGGTCTTCAATCCTTCAAAATGAAAACCACTTCAAATAGAGTTCTTCTTAGACTTCTTCCACTTGAGATAGCTGAAAATAGGTTTCTCAGGAACAGGAATCGACTTGACAACCCAACCAATTGGCCAAGAGACTGCTGCAATACCAACACAAGCACCCCATTGCCCCCAATTCAACCTTTCTGTATCTGCAAACTTCTTCAAAAACTCCACCATCACCACCTGCAGCAAAATTGTGACAGCAATAATTCCCAAAAACAACTTGTTGGTGTGGATTCCTCTGAACACATTCTTCTTCTCAAGCTTTCTTGCATTGAACTCATTGAACACCTGGCACAGCACAAATGTGTTGAAGATCAGTGTGTCCTTCACCTTGTCCTCCACACTGAAGATCGATTTTCCTTTGAACTGCAATGTCAGGAGGATTGCAATCTGGTAGAGTGCTTGAGGCATGAGGTTCCTCCACATTATATTGGTGATCAGAGGCTCCGTCCTCCCGACCGGCTTTTTGTTCATGAGCTCTTTTGTTGGCTTCTCTGTGGCGAGAGCCAGAGCACCTAGTGTGTCCATGATCAAATTCACCCACAGTAATTGAACAGCTGTTAACGGGACTTCACCAGCGGAAATTGCTGCTACAAAGTTGATCACCAGCGCTGCGACATTGACAGTGAGTTGAAATTGGATGAATTTCTGGATGTTTTCGTAAACACATCTTCCCCACCTTAAAACCGTGGCCACCGAAGAAAAGTTGTCGTCCATGATCACGATATCTGAGCTCTCTTTTGCAACTTCTGTGCCTTGAATACCCATGGAAAGTCCAATGTCAGCTTCTTTCAATGCAGGCGCATCATTCGTGCCATCCCCCGTCACCGCCACCACATGGCCTAGTTGTTTCAAGCATTGCACCATGAGAAGCTTGTCAAATGGGGAGGACCTTGCCATCACACAGATTTTGTCCACCTTTTCCATTCTTTCTTCTGGTGTGTAGTTGCGAAATTGTACGCCTTCTATCACCGTGCCGCTGAAGAACATGTCCTGATCGGGTTTGAGTATCCCGCATTCTGTGGCTATTGCTTTAGCAGTGAACACATTGTCGCCTGTGATCATTTTAACATTCACTCCTGCATGTTGACAGTTTTCAACAGCCTTCTTCACCCCTGGGCGGCATGGATCTTTTAACCCAACAAAGCCTAATAGTGTTAATCCATCTTCTTTTAGCAAATTTTTATGTTCTTGATCATCCACTTGCTCTTTTACCTCAATTTCTTTATGTGCAAAAGCAATGCATCTGAGGCTGCTTGCGGCCATACCTTGAATAATCTGCTCGAATTTCAATTTTGCGTCTTCATTGATATCTTTAACAACTCCAGATGCATTGTAGTAACTTGTGCACATTGCTAATACCATCTCTGCAGCTCCTTTCCAATGTGCTTGCACAGAATCGTCAACCTTTCGCTTCATCAAAATCCCGCTTCGTTTCTTCTGCGAATTGAAGGCCTCGACATAGAGAATGCTACAACTCTTCATCACTTTCTTCATATCCATCTTCGCTCCGTGCACTGCCCACGAAAGAATCGCCTTCTCAGTAGGACTCCCAGAGATTTCAATTTCCGAACTCGAATTGGGCCTAAACACACTCCCGGTTGTGTTCAGAGCAACCCCTTCATAAATCAAGTTACGAACAAAAGGAGATATAGATGAATACGCCTCTTCTTCCACAGGTTCCTCACCAAGCCAAAATTTGGTCACCTTCATTGCATTCATGGTGAGAGTGCCTGTTTTGTCGGTACAAATGACGGTGGCAGACCCCATCGTCTCACAAGCAGAGAGCTTCCTCACCATCGCCTTATCTGCCATCATTCTCTTCATCGAATACGCAAGCGTTAGAGTCACAGCCAGAGGTAGGCCTTCCGGAATTGCCACCACAACAATTGTAACCGCAGCTGCTACAATCCCTACGACCACGTTTAATATGTCGTCAACTTTAGTCTTGCTGCCATTATACTCCTGGTTTCCATTCTCGTCCTCTGTATTTCCAGTGAAGTACCTAACCATCAAGACAATCAGGACTAAAAATGCAACTACCAAACCGACTTTACCAATCGATGACGTTAGCTTGTTGAGCCGAGCTTGCAGAGGTGTCTCTTCACCATTGTCGCGGATGATTTGGCTCATCATTTCGCCCCATGTCGTGTTCATTCCAACAGAGGTGACAAGCATTCGAGCATAGCCATCAGCCACTTTTGTGCCGGAAAACAAGAAAGGATTCTGGTGGTGACTAATTTCGACATGATCACTCTCCCCTGTCATGCTTGATTCGTCTACTTGTAACGAATGGCCATCTAGAAACAATCCATCGGCCGGAACTTGGTCTCCGATCTTTAAACAAATGACATCACCAGCTACAATTTCGAATATCGAAATCTGCTGGCGCCTGCCGCCTCTCACGACTTCGATTTGAACATTGTCGCTGACTTTTGACAACTTATCAAACTGTCTGTTCTGTCTAAAATTACTCACAGCAGAAACAGAAATTACCAGAGTGATTGCAAGAAATATGCTTCCGCCATCGATCCATCCTTCTTTTGGGCCGTGTACTTTGATTCCCAAGCCGAGAGAAAGAGCGGCGCAGCCTAGGAGGATGAGAATGGTGAGGTCTTTGAAGGCCTCCCACACAAAGTGGAAGAACCCTTTTGTTTGTGGCTTCTTGTACGTGTTAGAGCCGAATGCTTCGAGTCTTTTTGCAATGTCATCTTCAGGATCATCGCCACCATGGATTCCGTGCTCTGCGTCGGTTGTGAGTGCTGACGCAATTTCTTCAACCCCTCCCAGCTCCTGGAGCTGCTTGAGGTTTTTCTCCTTGACAAGGTTAGTGAGGGTAGTTTGTTCAATTTGGAATAAGCTATCTGATGACTTGACAGTAATGGCCTCGTAAGAGCGAGATCGAGATATTTTGGTGTTTTTGTATTTTGGCGGTGAAAGGTTGAACGCTCTGGAGCAGTAGATTGTGGCAAAAGCAGAACGCCATTTTCTTTGGTGTTTGGTAAGAGTGCTTTTTGGAACATCAAAAAGCAGCCCGATTCCAATGCAAGCCAACTTTGCATGCAGAATGGTAGACATGCTAAACTGGAAAGTGCTTCCAAGTTTAGAAATCGTAATGAAATTCAAGGCGGCAACCGCAGAGATAGATGAAAAGACTGCGGTGGCCAAATATTAAGCACGTAACGATTACTCAGTAGCTAATCTCGCGTAATTTAAACAATTATCGACCGGAATACTATCACGGATTCCCAACAGAGGTAGAGAAAAAGCTTTGGAGATGAACGAAATCTATCTCAAATGGCAAACAAATAAATGGAAGCAATTGTTGTTCCTCACAAGTTCGCGTGAGTATCAACTTATAGCCAGTTAACTTAGAGAGGAAGAGAAGTTCAGTGGAGACGTGCGTGGCATAAAGTTTCCCACGTAAGTATTACTTCTTTCCCAAGAATTCACAGCCAATGACAAACATCATGGCGGTAGCTTTCGGAAACCAAATAAGTATAAAAAAGAAGACGAACCGCCATGGTATACTGGGAACCAAGGTCGGTTTTGAAGACAACATAATATCTTGAGCGTACGCTGACGCCTGTATTTTTGGGCAAGATGAGAACAATGTTATATCCTGGAGGTGCTTTGGACATTACGAATAATGAATACGTGTGCTTCTTTTTCTAAACTATTTCGCATGCAACTTCTTCATTATTATTCGTCATAGGTGGGATAAATGATTCTACATCATGGACGTGTTATAATTGGAATTAAGGAAAGGATGGAACGTATTCGTCATAGGTAAAAAAGCTCTTTTTTAAAAGAAAAGACATTTTTTTTTTCCGACAAGTGTTCTTAATGGGCGATCTGTAAAAAAAAAGAAAAAAAGCTTAATACTTCATCTGTAAGTCAAAGAGGCTTGTGTTATGTTTTGATCTGTGATGGTGTAGCCTCTCTTCCCTCCAAACTTTTTTCGACAAAAAAAAAAAAAAGAAAAAAGAAGAAAAGAAGACTTTCTTAACGTATTTTAGGGAAAATTATAAAAATAAAAAATTTTCAGATTAAACTCTTTGACTATTTGATATAAGTTTTTTTTAATCATCTATTTTGATTATTGTAGTTAGTTTGATTAGTTGTACTGGCAAGGGTAATAGAAGAAGAAATAAAAAACGTATACTATTTATAAAATCACTAAACAAAACATCATAATATATATCCAAATATTTACATATGTGTAGATAACTTTATCTATTTATATACAGCAACCATAATCATTCTCGACGAGTTTTCATATTTCAAAACCGTTCCATCATGTTATCCATATTATTGAAAAAATTATTAAACTAGAGAAAGAATTACTAAAAAAAATTGTAAGCCCTAAAACTCAAGTATGAGGTAGGGTAGAGTAGAAACAAAAGTGTATAGAGAATAACAGGGTTTTACAAAACTTATTGTTCTTCGTTCAATAAATTTGGGATTTGAAATGGCTAAATATATGAAATTCAAGAAAAAGAGAGGGAATAGCTATATCAGTGCACAAGTGAATGTCGATTTTTTTTTATAATTAAAAGTGAATGATGATTTTAATTTAAAAGGTTATTAATTTATGATAAATGACCATTTAATGTAATATACTTCAATTTTGGGATCAATCTGTTGGATGAAAGAAAAGATACTAATTGAATTTGTTTAAAGTGTGAGAAGGATTGCAAGGCAATAGAAATAAGTGTAATACTAATTTCATTTTCTCAAGTCAGATACGTCTAGGTCCTTATGTTCTTCTGCCAGTGAACGGAATTACATGACCCTTGAGTGAGTTTTGTTCCCATCCCAACCCTACGGCATCCAAATTCCAATTGGAGTGGTCAATGGGTTTTCGTCGACAGAGATTCAAAATGTTGACTCACTTCAAATTCATGCACAACTGGCAATTTTCCATATGTTAGTGCTGTACAACACAACTACAATATGAGAAATTTTATTTGAACTTATCTAACATTTTTCTACACTTAACTTATTTTCTTTACCCATATTGTTTTTTATTAAATAATTAATATCTCTTTAAACCCAAATTTATTACCTAAACTACCATCTCAAACCCAATTCAAAATATAAAATTATCTTTACACTCATTCCCTTTATAAACTAACATCTCTAATTGAATGTTTTTTTCTTTTCAAAGAGGCGTCATTTGCCCCTCTATAATTGCATGCTGTATAGTACTAGCATTTCCATGGCTGTTTTTTTTCTTTCTGCTACCACAACCCATCCATGGACTTGGGATCCAAGAGATCATTCTATAGACTTGAATTTGCCAAGAGAATTTTATGCAAGCTCCAGTTTAGTCATTTTTTAAATCGAGCATTTTCATGTACTTTTTAAGAAACTTTGAAGTGACATAGGTCTGGGTGTTTTGCTGCTATGTTAATAAACAAATAAACAAATAGGAGCTATTTCGAATAAAAAATGTGCAAGACATGCCACCCGCTAGTTCGTGGTTAAGGTTGAGCAATCTTTATTTGCACCAAGAATCAAGTTTTATGTCTTTGCAATACTAATCAAAAGTCCTTGCACTAATGTTTTGAGGCGCACATAGACGGCAGAGAAAAACAAATACAATAATATAAAAAAGTATGAAATTTAATCCAAGGAAAAAACAAATAAACAAAATATTCATAAATCGAGTTATATCTTAGTTGGAGGATTAAAAACTTCAAAATCACCATCCATCAATAGAAAAACTTGTTTTTCTCTATCAGTGTTATTAGGGTTTTAGTCAAAATGAACGTAAGATAAACAAAGGGTGATGCTATGGTTTAATTATAGTATGTGGGTCTATTGATAAATTTGGTTTTTATTATTAATTTCATTTTGTACTTAATAGTAATTATGCAATAGGGTAAAATAGACAATTAACATTTAAAATTTGTATTGAATGTAAAAAGATGTTAGATAAGTTTAAATAAAATTTCTCCTACAATATTCATTCACCTGTAACCCGCGTACACTGTCGGAGAAAGAAACAATGCAAGAACTTAAGCTGGTTGCGGAAGAAATCTCGCAGGAATTTACGATCCTTGATTAATTACCCAAAATGTATACAATTAAATTAAGAATTTCAAGTTTTTATTTTTATTTCTTTTTTTTTGTTGCCGAAAAGATTTTAAAGTGAGATTGATATCTGTAAAGTAGATTAGACATGCACGGTGGAAACTTCTTGGTCCCGTATATTGTTAGCCCCACTACCGTTTTGATATAGGTTTTTATAACTGTATTTTTTCGTCAAGGTTTTGGCTAGTTGTCCTCCTCGCTGTACTTTTTTTCTTTTCTAATAAATTTTGGTAGGCTTGGGTGTTTGAGGATCGTCCACCAGTTCATACCTAGGTCAAATTAAAAAAATAAATTAGTCATGGTGGATATTTTTAGGTCCTGTATATATTTTTAGTGATCGATCGATGTTCCAATGAATTAATGCATATACGTACATTAGTCGTTAGGGTTGTAGAGTTAGCTCAACTAAATTTAAATTCTACAACCACTTAGTACTACAATTTAGTGATATTTTTATTCAATTATAAGTGAGATGTTTTATTTTTGAATATCATAAATGTTGAATTTGATACCAATGTATTCATCAAACTTTTAGTTTAAATATATCATTGTATTAAAAAAAATTCCTACAAAGTGCCATGGGGTCAACTTAATTAACTTATAGTGGCTTAATTTCCTACCAAATCATTAACAAACTCAACCTTAAGTGTGTGGTAATGTAATGGTTTGATGAGAATCACATCATCAACCACCTCGAGTGTGGAGTTAGTTCAGCTAATTTTGTAAGTTTACAAGACTCATTGGGGTCAAGTTGTTGATCGTAACAATTCATTAACAACACGTCCTTCACCTCAAGCTTTGTAAGTAATAGAAAATTTAATTTAGGTCAAGTTTAATAAGTATAAGAAATTTGGTTTAGGTCAGAAAATTATTTTCGACATTAAGGAATTCAATAATCCTATCTTCTTGAGTTTAGGTCAGAAAATATCGGAAATACCAAATGTCAAACATATGGATTTATATGGTCTGTGAATATTTTCGATATTTGCAGAAGCGCTGGCATTTTGTATAAGTTTTACAGTCATTTCGGTGTTTTAATTTGATCGCTTCCTACATTGACCTAAAATTAAATTCATTAAACATTATGGCCTATTCCCATACGAAAAAAAAAAAAGGAAAAAAAACCTTTTTGACTAAAATGATATCAAACCCTAAAATATTCTGAAAGAAAATGAGTCTTAGTGGTTGAGAAAGAATGGTGTAGCTACTTACCGTTATATAAATTATTTACGTTGAAAGTTATGAGTTTCTCTGTCAGTGTGCGGGACAATTATATTGCTTTTGCTTTCAACCTTCGGCAGGACTTGGGTATTTGCATAAGTTGACGCATAGAATTAACATTAAGTTCTACAAAAAAAAAAAAAAAACAAAAAAAAAATGATACGGTAAAAGTTTGGAATATTTGGATCAAGTCGTTTGAATTGACCTCATGTTGTTTTGTTGCACTACTCTTCTAAGACAATTTGGGATCACAATAATTAACTTATAAGACTACCTTTATCATTTTTTTTTTTTTTTGTCAGAAAGAGTTGGTTGCATATAACAATATGGGTGGACACTTGGAACTGAAATCCGAAATCAAAACACGAACCAATGTTCATACGCTATTTTTTTATTTTGTTTGCAAATAGTTTGAAACCGAACCGAGTCGAACCAAATAGTTTGGTTCCATTTCGGTTTAGCTTCAAAACCGCACCACAAAAACTTTCCATTTGGTTTTGGTTTCACTCAAAACAGTACCAAATTGAACCGTACCCACCCCTCTATAACAGGGCAAAAGCTCCAAGAAACAGAATTAAATACAGACAAGGATATCCCGTGCTCAAGGGGTTAATACATAGAACTCCCAGAAAAGAGGAAATCACAGCCAAGCCTGAAAAAGACACAAAAGGATGGCGCAAAGCCATCCAGTAAAAAAACTAATAACAAGAACCAACAAGGGAGGGGGTTTGACGCCCATCTATAGTTTCTACTCTCAACAAGCCAAAGCTTCAACCTCATGAGCTGCTCTATTTTTTTGCCTTGAAACCCATCACCATCTCACAGAATTGAAATACAGAAAAATTAGATACATCAATCAAGGCCAATATACAAGACGGTGTTGCGGCATAAGCGTTGTTGCAGAGTCTACTCAATGGCTGCAGTGGTGAAAGATTGAGTGCAGGTTGAATTGGGATGAAGTTAACTTCGATTTGTTATGTTCAAGAATGATGAATCATTGATTGTTTTTATATATGTGGATGATTAAGGAGTTCAAGAATGATATGAGCAAGTATGAGATGAATAATAACTTCAGCCGCTGAATCAAATTTTAATGATACGGATCCACTAATTTGGTGGATTAAGATGAAGGGATCCGGGAGACCCCTTTCCAATAAACAGTTGCTTGATGAAACAAAAAATTTCTTCATCCTGCATTTCAGTCCTCTAAGTTGTTTTTTTTTTTTTTTTTTTTTTTTTTTTTTTTTTTTTTTTTTTTTTTTTTTTTTTTTTTGGTAAAGAAACCCGAAACGCCCTAACTTAAACCAAACCATAAGTGTAAGCTTCAATCCTCTAACATGCTAAAGGAAAAAGAGGGAAACTATTAGTGGCGAGTAAAATATGGCAAGGTAACAAATTTGATTGGTTAATTACAATAACATCCTTTGAGACTTATCGTGTTTTCCCAAATTTCTTTCACGTTTGAAATATTACATTAACACTCCTTAAGGTTTTAATTCACTTTTACATAATCCCTCAAGAACATTTTGACCTCTAAATTATTTTTTTTTCCAAAACAATAAATCTTTTTGAATAAAGAGAAAAACGAAAAAGGAAAAAAAAAATTCATAGGCATCTCTATGCCGTGCATCTTCTTCTTCTCCTCCCGTATTTTTCCCAACAACCATTCCCCTAATTTTTACAGCCACCAAAACTCTCTCTCTCACGGTGAATTTAATGGTGATTATTAACCGAAATTCGCTAGCTAAGACGATTCACTCTATTTTTTCTAAAGACCAATCACCCTTAAATTCATCCTGAAATTTTCATCTCTACATTCTACTAAAAAATCACCTCCCCTTTATGTGGACCACCACACCATAAGTCCAATTCCTCCCCACACGCTCCAAAAACCCGGCATGAGTGTCCCCCGCACATTCCACCAGTGCCATCATGATCAGTCCCAGATTGTACGACAGGGTCCTCTTCGCCTTCACAATGTGCCAAGGGCGGTCGAAGAAGTCTCAAGTAATTAATAATTATTTTTAGAAGACTTTTCTATTTTTAAAATGTATTTTCTTAAAGGTTTTTTTAGCCAAAATGGTCCTTGAGATTTGCATAACACATCACTTTAGTCCTAGAGATTGAAAATCAATAGAAATGGTCCTTGAAATTGTCCACCATCCATTATTTTGGTCTTTCCATTAAAAACTCCATTAAGTATCTCGGAGCTCTTGGCCAGAAGTTTGGGCAATTTTCAAAGTTTCGTAACTCAATCGTTTCTTAACCAAATTCAACCCATAATATATCAATACGAAAATAGGAAAGTGTAGAACAAGATTATACCTATTTGGAAACCCAATAGTTTCTGGAGATGATCGAAAAATAGCCTGAAAGGTGACTGATCTGCGAGAAAACTGAAAAACTTGTCAAAAACTCAAGGACCATTTTGGCTATTTGGAAGTCCAATTCCTCCCCACACGCTCCAAAATCCCGGCGTGAGCGTCCCTTGCACATTCCACCAGTGCCATCATGATCAGTCATGGATTGTACGACAGGGTCCTCTTCGCCTTCACAATGTGCCAAGGGCAATCGAAGAAGTCTCAAGTAATTAATAATTATTTTTAGAAAACTTTTTATTTTTAAAATGTATTTTCTTGAATTGGTTATTATTATATTTATGTTTTGAATAGATTTTTTTATTTTATTTTTGAAAGTAATTAATAATGACTGAAAATTTGTTTGTAATAAAATATTTTAAGGTGATGTCAGCCCTAAAGAGATTATGTGAAAGTGAATTAGTGTTAAACCCCACCCCTAAATATTTGTAATTTCTTTTGTTCCCCTAAAGATATATGAAAGTTACATTTTGGTCCCCTATCTTCACCCAATCAAAATTCCCTTTTCAGATTTTCCCTTTAGTTCTCCCCCTCTCATAGCTTGCCATGTGGCAAGCACTCACTTCCTCTCTCAGCTTTTACCTCTCTTGCTCTCTCGCAGGCCTCCCTCCTTGATCTACCCATACACACACACACCGAGACACCACCACCCCGACGTCGACAACACCACCACCACCACCATCGTGGACCTCCTCTCCCTCTCTCTTCAAGTTCGTGAAGCTCCAGGACACCCAAAACTCCCCAGCTAGCCTGTGACCTTTGAACCCAGATTCCGGCCACCCCACAACGGATTAAAGATGCGAATATTAGCAGCGATTTCGTCTTTCATATTTTGTACAGCTTTACGACAACATAGTATATGTGAGTGGACCCCTTCTAAAATGCATGTTTTAATAGTAGAAATGCATACATGAAAAGCATGATTTTAATGATTATATTTTATGAGATTATGCTTACTGAGAATATTTTAGAATACCATATTTTATCGAAATGATGTTCTTTGTTGTATATATGATGGATAACTATATACTATTTATGAACATGCTTTTACACACTTCTTTGTAGTATATATGATGGATGACTATATAATATGAAGAAGTTTTGAGATATATGTATCTATGTTTGGAAAGACTATGTTTGATGATTTTGTGCGTATCTAGTGGTCACTGTTCTGCCTATGAGCGAGGGAGATATATGGTCTAAGGAGACATATCTAGATGGCTTCGGGCCGAGAGATATATGCATTGGATTCGGGCCAAGAAATGTAGTGCCTACGGGCGACTTGATACCACTGGTTAGTACACTGTATACGAGATATGTTTTATGAAGGTTTTATGGCATGCTAGGGTTTCAGAAACCTATTACATATTATGCTATTAGTTTTCATAAAACTTTGGGGGTTAGTGTGTTGATAACTGTTTCAGTATTATATATATATATATCAACCTGGTCCACTCATATTTGTTTTGCGCCCCCTAAGGACATAGGAACGAGGCTTATGACCCGTGCTACGAGACTTTCCTCTACCAGTGATATCGTGCTGTCATCTCTGCTTTGACATCATTGTAATAACACCTTTCATTGTATTCTGAATTAAATGCATGCTCTGGACATGTCATGCACTATCACTATCTTCACACAGAAATGAATAGTCACACCTTATTATTTTGCTACAATTCATAATCATCATTTCGTACCCTAGAAGTTCTTTTCCAACGATATGTGTTGAATATTAGTATATTATTTTATGTAGTTCGAACGAAATTTATACGCATGTTTTACATGTTCTCAGCATATGCATTTATTAAATGGCTTTCGTCACTTTCCGGTGTCGGCCAGCACATGACCATCCTGATGTCCCACAAACATCGAGATCGGGGCGTGTCAATTAGAACCCCAACAAGTGTTAGTGTAATGTCTCCAACGTGAGAGAGTTTCGTGAAAACACTATAAATCTCAAGAAGTGTTAGTGTAATTACCTCAAATTTGATTTAGATCAATAAGTATTTTTATATTCGGATTTAGCCTACAAATAAAGACGACTAGATCCTCCAAATCTTAGACACAAGGGAGAAAAGTTTCCACTGACCACTAGCACTCTTTTTTGTTATGCGGTCTATAATTCCCTTCGAGTCACTCTCAATGATCACTTCCCTAGTCCATAACTCCTTGCCCAAAGGCAAACCTATAAGAGCGGCCTCAGCCTCCACTACTTCACGAAAAGTGCGCTGCAAAGTAAACGTCTCCCCGCCAATAAGAGAACCTAGATGATTTTGAATAATGACTCCCACAAGATGGAGCCATTGAAGGCTCAGTGGGGCAGATGCCCCCACTCAAGTAATTCGTTTGTTTAGTTGCAGACAACAATTATATAATATACACGGGTTATCTTTGAAGAAAATATATGTATCTAATGTTAGAAACTCAATTGGACTAAACTATCATTTAGTGTAGGACGAAATGTGTTTGGTAACAATACAATTTGACATAAGTTGCAAACGTGGAAAAAACTGCTTCCTATTATTAAGGAAATATGGATAACAATTGTGGAGATAACTTACATCCCACTTATTTGCTGAAACTGTTGTTAACTGACAAAAACCAACTCTCCATGATAGAGGGAAGTTGGTGAATGTTGATCTATATAAGGACTCCCTACTCGTAAAGAAAAGTTATGCGTTATTGAGTTCTATCACCTTAAGAACAATAAGTCTTTCAACAAGTAGAAGATATCCTTTTCTTGTTCTGCAATGGCTGCCTCAGGTATCATGTTGACATCTGTTAGTAACCTAGGAAACCTGTTAATATTATATACTCATAGTTTTCCAACATCTATTATCCAATATACATTCATTCTACTTATACTTCATATCAAATATTATATGAGCAATACATGCTCTTGTTCTATCATTCAAACTGAAAAAACCCTTTCCCGCCTATCATGTACATATATTTTTCTCATCACTTTGCCACTTCCCACTACTATATTGAAATTTTTGTAACATTGGAATTGTGGTACATCATCATTTGAAACCATTTTTAATATCATATTGCCTATAACCATATTATAATAAGGTTTTCTTAGTTGTTTTCGGTTGCCCCCACTAAAAAAAATTTCTGGCTCCGTCCTTACCCATAGCCCCACAAAGTCTTGCTATTCCAACCCCATCCACATTAATCTTAACAAAAGGATCACAAGGAGGGGACCATGTATGGAAAATTGCTTCCTTTCTTGCAAGGAAGGTGGGGCTGACAAAACAGGAGTAATCTCACTAACAAGAGCAGAGCTTCTCAGCAAAACTCGAGCAGGTGAAGGATCTAGTGCATTGAAAAACATGACATCTCTCTTTCCAAATCTCCTAACCATTAGACTGATAAATTCAGAAAAGCGAGGGTTCAACAAAAACAATGATGTGACTAGTTAAGGATTAGGCTTGTAGTTTAACAGAAAGCCAAAGCAAACACACATCACCCATGGCATAAAAGCAGTACGTGTTCAATAGATTCCTCAAACATTTTACAAAAGGGAGGGTTTGAGGCAATCTTAAGACCAAAAAGAAAAAGCTTTGTAGGATGCATTGGTTATCGCTCTCCACAGAAAAAAATTGTTCACCTCTGGGCCCGCTCTGATGTTCCAAATCAATTTCCGTACCTTGTTGTCAATTTGATGAAATGAATGCATCAAGACCTGGCTCGATGAAAACTTGGTTAAATTTGATCTCAGATACTGGATCCTCTATTTCTCGAAATTCAGGTGGACTTAGTTGCCCAAATTTCTTAATAAGCCCCAAAATTCCCAAAGAACTTTCATTTACTGAGGTTTTCCTTGAGCACTACCAGACTGGTAGTAGTGTTGTTTTAGAATTTCAGTTAGCTTTTCAAGTATCCTTCCAACATTCTTTCCCCTAGCAGAATTGGAAGGACTGCTTCCAGTAACTACATCTCTAGACTCATTAGGTTCGCCCATTTCTATAAGAAAGCAGCAACGGGGTTAGATGATGACGTGCACGGTGAACCCACACTATACTTTTATGATGGTGAGTAAAAATGCACCTTTAATGAAATAGAAAAATCGACATAAACCCAAAGCATTAACGTATTTAAGGCAAAATCTAAAAATTTAAAATTTTCGAATCAAATCATCTTTTCACATAAGCAACTTAACTTATATATTTTTGCTGAAAGACTGTCTTACCATTGCTATTAAATTAATAAATTCAAAAATGTTATTCTTACCATCTATTTGTATCATCTCTCTAATAGAGATGAGACTCACATGCGTTAACGGGTCCTATCTCTATTAGAGAGATAATGCAAGTGATGGTACAACTAGATGGTAAGTGCAGCACTACTCTAATAAATTTTGTCCTACCTCTTAATTTTTGCTTTGTTTAATGTTCTTCATGAAAAGGGTTTCTTATCCTTTTGAAATGTGATGAACCATGCTATATTACTCTTTTCGGTACAAGTGAATCACAACACTTTGATTTCTAGCAAGCCATCTGATGTATTCATTCTTCAATCCACAAGTTATCTAACAAGTAGGTATGATACAATATATATGTTCATACACAAATGGATGACAAGTAATGGGAATTTGGCAGGAAAGAAAAAATAATAGGGCAAAGGAGGGTCATTTCACAGATGGCTGCAATATGGTGCAATCATTCCATGGCTAATATTCTGCTAAAAAGTGACAACATAACTCATCTTTCCATTGTGGGAGGGTCCAACGACTCCATTGTTGCTTGCTTTCAAGCATGTAGAAAGGCCAAGGGGTTTCCAAAAACAATGCACAGCTATCATGAACCCCTATCCTTTGAAAATTATGTAAGCAACAAAGCTTTGACATCAAGAAACCTTTGAAAGAACAGACCCACGCACCCATTCCTATGGCGGAAAGAGAGAATATTTGCATCAGCACCCTATGCAAAACCCTAAGTTTGGCCAATCAGCACTTTACTTTCGGCCCATGCCAGTCCGTCAGAACCAAATGTCCTTCCCTTCTAATCATTTCCCCCTAATCTCATAATCTGGATGTTCACATCCAACCCAATAGTGGACATAATTTGTAGTTGATAGAATGTTTTCCAAGAGTTCTTTACATGTCCCAATGTTCATTCCGGAAAAGTAGTGCTAGCGGACCGGCACAAGTACAATGTGAGCATAAGACGAGCTGTAAACTTAGGTATACTAAATTCCGTCCACCATCACATTTGTGAAACATATGTAGTTTGTTGTGATTGGACGTATTCGAAATCCAGAGTCTAAAACATGGAAAAGAAAATGGCACAAGCACATAACATAGTTGATTCTAATATAGTATTAGTGTTGTGTCACTAGATTGCACAACACAAAGCCACGCATGAGCGTCTCATCCGGAATTTGAGCAACATCCATTTAAACGCCTCTTGTTTGTCTACGCGGCGCATGTACAAATTTGGTTGCTAAAAAAACTTTAATAGCTAGGTTAATATAGCCTAGACCCTTGAATAAACAACTTAATTGATCATGGGATTCGTAATGTTTGCATTGCTTGTACTGCAGGATTTGGATTAATTGATCATGGGAAACGAGATGGGTAACAACGACACATCAGGTTTGAGAGGTATGCATGTATCTTGAGATTTGCAATTGCATTCTCCAGCAGATGAAGAGAACACAACAGTTGGTGAAGTTGCCGATAAACCAAGTTCCTCATTTGCAGTAGCTTGAGCATTATAGCCAGATTTGTCGGTATAAACTCCATTAAAGCTAGAAAATACTATAAGAGCGGAATAGAAAAATGCAATGCTAAAAGAGAGAAATAGAATTTATCAAACAAGACGATACAAAATGCGGTTCAGAGTCTCTAGAACTTGTCGTCGTCATTCAAAATATCGATAATTCCATCTCACATCATTCCTAACTTACATCAAAATGGATGAAACTACTCTCCTTCCCCTAGAAGAGTACACATACAGATAACAGAGGAGCTGCCCCGCAGTCTGACCTGTGCTTAACCACTTGAACTTCTCAGCCGTGCAATCAATTCATCCTGCACGCATTATTTCATGGATGAATAAAAGCAGATGAAGGTTTTTATCTCCGCCAAAATAACAACAAAAACGATAATGACGCTTTATCGGATCTCAAGTGCCAACAGTCCACAACACAATAAACCCCCCCATTCCGGTAAATATGTAAATAGGTCCTCTAAACAAATACTTAGATTCGAGATTAAATTGTCTTCATACTTACCTTTTTCCCCTTTGTAGAAAGACCTTTAGCCTTCAGAAGGGCACGGAGCCTCTCTACAGTTAACCCTTGGAAGTCCCTACTAGATGATGCTTGACTGCTTGATCCCTCTGCACGTTAAAGCAATTGCAAGCTATAACTATAAGGGTACAATTGATTCATGGGAAATTCAGGAAAATAGGACTCGTTCAATGTATTACTTAAAAGCTGCTCTAATTTAAGAAGCATTGGGTCTTCTAGTGAAGATTAAATGGGTCCACCCACTATGCATGGAAGTTACAAAGATAAATACGTCTCTAGAATGCGATATTATAATCAGAGATGTCAGCAAAAACAAGAGAAATTGGATTAATATATGATTTCAAATTGTACACAGAAGTAATAAGATGGCAGAACCTTCGGAGTCAAAACTGCACATCATGAAATTCATTGCACCATGCTCATTGTTGGTTGGTAACCAATTCAAACCACAATGAGACCGTAAAATTATGCAATTGACCACCAATTTCACATATGAGAGAAAACTTGTACCCTTTGACAAGTAATAAAGGTGATAAAATTCAAGGATGGGACTTTACAGCATCACAAAATTATGAATTTGAAAAATTAAAGTTAAACGTAAAAGATAGATATCAAGGAACCACCACACTAAACCCCTTATAAACGATAATGAAAAGAAAGAAAAAAAAAACATTCTACTAAACCCCTTATAAACGATAATGAAAAAAAACATTCTAGTCATTGAAAACTGAGAACCCAATTCATCCAACACAATTCTTTTAGTCAAAAGACTTCATGATGACTTATGTCTAACTGATAGCTAATGCAATATAAAAGCCAAAGAACCTTACCTTGTCGAGAACTAGTTTGACTAGTGGCTTTCTTAGCTGAAGCCTTGCTATCCAAAACTCTTTCAGCAGGCCTAAATGATAAACGAAAACAGGTAAATGAGACTGCACACAATCTTTTTCCATGGTCAAATTGAGACTGAATACAATGATAAATATAGAAATGAGCACCCAAAAACGCTACACCAAGGGATGCCCATATGAAGATAATGAATGGTAAAAGGCAGTTATTTAATACAAAAAACCATAAGTTAAACCCTCAAACTAATTAGTTCATTCAAACATAAACAAACAGGTGGATCTTATCAATAAAATCCATGTCGTACCTCTTTTTAGAACTTTCAGCTGCACCAGCGCTTTTTGCATCCTTTGAACTGGAATCTCCCTTCTGTTTTTTAAGTGTAAGTGATCTAATCAATATGTTCTGTTGGTTTGTCTGTATCAGTTGACCATCTGGATAAACAAGATCAAGCTGTAAAGTCAGAAGTGGAATAAACTGAATATGATAAACAAAAATAACAAATTTTGCAAAATAATGCATTAGCATAGAGCTAAATAAATGAATTTTAGAAACTTAAAAGCACATGCAAACCTGGGGGTGAGGTGTCATGGGTACATACATAAACTCGCACTCCGCCCTGAAAAAGTTCTGCAACATGTAAGCAAAACTAGGAGAGGAGTAGGTGGTGGAAGAACCAGATAGGAAGCAGACAATATAATTGGTCCAAATGAGTGAAACACGCCAAGAAATGCATCACAGAAAATTGATTTCGTAAAACACAAACTTTATCTAACTGGCTTCTCATATTAGAAAACAAACCTAGATACAAAACTATGCTAACCTCCTGCAACTTTCAAATTTTTAGACTTTATACTCTTTCCAGCACTTGATCAATAAATTATTGATTTAAATAACTTGGTACATTGTTGTTATCCGATGAAGCATTCTAGGCCGTAACCTAACACACCTACGATGCTCTCCATTGTATGCAGAAAGCAACACATTTTAATGCAATTGGGAAAAAAATTAGCATTCACATGTACACTTGGCAATAGATAACGATTTGAAATTCAGTAATTGCCGAGTGCTTACAAGTTATATAACATGCAAAACCGAACATCTGTGAAAAAACATGGAAAATCCTCCACATATAAAATCAACATGGCGTATTCAAATCTACTTTCCCTCATAAAATTGAAAACCCAATAGTCATAAACTCAATCAAAACAAAACCCAATACTTTTTACTTCTTAAGATACAGATTTACACCAAGATTATTCACAATCGACTACATACAAATGCAAATTATACAATTCAGTCTGAACCCAACAGACAAATAAATAAAAAGTCGAAGTCTTTACTCTCAATTTACTTCTTAGCTGTAAAATCCTAAGACCCAAATGCTTGTTTTAGTCACAGATTAATTGGAACCATGTGAAACGAAAAACTGATGAATCCAATAATACATCGGCAACCCAAAAGGAAAATACAAATAAAAAGGAAAGAAGAAGAATTTATCACCGGATTGGAGGAGAGGACGGTGGAGGAGAAGAGGCCGCGGGAGGGGAGGTTCTGGAGGAGCTTGGAAGGGCTGGAGGCCGTTGGATTCGTATCGGACGGCGGCTGAGAAGACGAGGCCTCCATGGAGGCGCGTGAAGAACACCTTGGGTAAAAAGTATTCACACAGGGGTTAAAAGAGAGACACGGAGGGAGTCAAATCAAATGGGGTTCGGTGAGTGTGGGAGTCTAGTTTGATGACCAGTACTATTTCATTTCGCTATATATACGGGGAGTGGGACCCCTAGGGCCGCACGTGTATAATGATTTGGCGGTATTTCTTGGTTTTTTAGAAAGATTTTTCTATGTCCGAACCACTACATGTTATTATATTATTGAAGGAAAGTTTTTCTTTTCAAATGTCTTTCTAATTATTTAATGACATATAATGTTCAATCCGTGTATTGGAGAAAGTGCAAAATCACTCCTTTCTTTGGAGTAAATTTTTTTTTTTGGAAGGGGGAGGAAGGGGGGTTTGGAGAATTTAAGTTTCCAACTCAGAAAATAGAAATTAATAACAAAAATGATTTACAGAGAACCATTTTCCTTTTGTGCACTTTATATATGCTTTTAATTTCATCCAAATAGTTTTGGGAAGAAGGGGTAATCGACATCTTTGCGATAGGTGAACGTTTTTTGCACTCGAAAGTGTCGCATGCTTCTCACATGACATCACTGAACGAAAATTTGGATAAAATTGATAGCCTTGTACAAGTTAAGAGGGGTAATCAGCAAAATAAATTATTCAGGAAAGTAATCAGCAACCTTGTGATAATTCCGAGGTATTTGGCAATTTACCCTTCTTAGAGGTTTTTTTTCTTTAAAAATGGGGATAATTGGTTGCAAGCCACGATTATCCATCCCTTCGAACCCGGAGAAGTTATGGAGAAATTTGCTTGTGACCACAGTCAAGCAGACTCATTAGCTCAGGGCACGAACTCAGAATCTCCCACATTTTTCTGTTTACTAGAGAGCCATAGTCTACGTCATTGACGTAAATATGATGACCATTCTTTAGGTTTGATCCTTCAATTAGATCTTAGATTTTAGGTATATTAAAGTAAAGTTAAATTTAAAGTACAGAGAATTTTGTTTAAAAATAAATAAAATTGTCGATACTAGGGATAAAACGTACTGGCGTGTTATCGATATTCTTTTAAAGATAATGTTAGGGAAACCAAATTCGCAAACCAAATGATGTGTCACCAACAGAAAATAAACACGTTAATCAACACTTAAGTAATAATCCAATCATTAACGACCATTCATTCAGTTTACAAAATTTGGGTTAAAATTTTCTAACATTATCCATAGAGTAAATTGTAGTAAGGGTTCCTTAACTTTAATCAAATTGGAGCAACGGTCCCTTAACTAAAAATTCATTACCATTGGTCCCTTAACTCATCAAAATGAGTAGCTATGGTCATTTTTGTTAACTTTGTTAGAATTTTGTCAAAATAAGTTATGTTGGAAAGACTATTGATACAATTGGCGTCCCTCAACTCATCAAAACGTGTAGCTATGGTCCTTTTCGTCAACTACGTTAGAATTTTGTGAAAATGAGTTATGTTGGAAGGACTATTACTACAATTGAGTTAAAGTTGAGGGACCATTTCTCCAGTTGAATTAAAGTTGAGGGACCAATGGTAATGTGTTTTTAGTTGAGGGACCATATCTGCACATTTTGATGAGTTGAGGGACTAATAGTAATGAATTTTTAGTTGATATATCATTGCTTAAATTAAGTTTAAAGTTAAAAGATCATTGCTACAATTTATTTTTATTCATAATCCAATTATCAACATCCACATTGTTCAAATTAAAAAAAATGAGACTATATAGAATGGGTTGGATTCAACTCTTATCTTTAGAGGCCCACCATAGGACAGGTCAGCATTGGGCCTGGTATAATGTAACCGGACCCGGACCATACAAATTGCCCGCCCGCGGTTTCTCTTCCACTTTTGAAAACCCCGCTCGCCCATTGATTCACCAGTAACCGTCAACGACCGAACCGCAGGTAACATTGAGCAAAGCTACAAGCCTACAATCCAGTAAACAGCAACCACGTGTCGGTCACACTTCCACGTCAGCGGTTCATCCTCGAACACAGGGTGCGCAAAGCCCGCCCCGGCGCACGATAGCGTCGCCCATCAGTGTGGTCGGCATTGAAAACCGGATAAGAACTTTTCCTTAAAGTAATCAGAGGAATCGGATATACATTGCCAAATAACAACTCTTAATAATTGAACCGCAGGCCCATCACGATCAATGTAACGTCGTCATTACAATCGTACACGTGTCCGAACGAGTAACTTTCAGTAGGAGTATGAAAAACCAACGGCCTGGATTGCTCACGCACGACAAGAACACTGACGTGTGTTAGTGTTTACTTTATGATTTTTGTCGTTAAATATTGGCAGGGTGATCCAATCTTTGTCTGATTCTGAGTAACAGAGTTTCCAGAGAGAGAGATATTTTAGAGAGAGAGAGAGAGAGAGAGAGTTGGGAATTTGGGTGTTGAGAGGAAAATGGGTGTGCCGGCGGTGACGACGACGGGGGAGGGAGGGAGTCCGAGGAGTCCAGAGGCGAAGCTGGGGATGCAGGTAGAGGATTTGTGGGACGTTCAGGAGCCACAGCTGAGTCCAACTGAGAAGCTCAATGCTTGTTTTGAGAGCGTCCCTGTTTCTGCTTTTCCTCCTGCTCCTGAGAATCAAGGTACCCCATTTACATCCATCCATACACATATATTTATATATATGCATATATACAGATGGAATAACATGCGATCATGTTAGAATTTGTAGCATACGTATCTGCTGTGATGATCAAATGATTTGTTGATTAGAAAGGAAAATAATTGGGTCGTAAGTTGTTGCATACAAATCACCAAAATCGCCGTTTGACGTGTGTTGGAGAAACTTTCTTATGAGATTTCAATGAGATGTTTTTGCATACGTATCAGACTGTGATTTGTAGGTAAGGAAGAGTGGAGCTAACCAGTGATCCATACGAATTTGATGATGAATGTTATTAGAAGAATTAAACAAAAATCAAAAGATAACTAGGAGGGATCGGTTTTGTTGGAATCTGATAAAGTTTGCTTCTAATGTTGTTGTTTGTTGGATTAATTTTTTTGGGAAACTTGTTGTATTTCAGTGATTGAGATAAGGTCAGACACCAGTTTAGCTGAAGCTGTTAAAATCCTGGCCCAACACAAAATTCTTGGTGCACCGGTGGTGGATGTCGATGCGCCTGAGGACGCTAGCTGGATCGACAGATACATTGGCATTGTTGAGTTTGCCGGAATTGTTGTGTGGATTCTGCATCAGGTTAGCAAGTTAACAAACCTTATGCATTGAAAACGTCAACTACGTTGTTTATAAATGCATTGTCTTAGCGTTCCTCCTTACCTGCAAATCACATCATGAATCATGATACATAAGAAACATAACTACTCCTGAAAACCATAAAAAGAAAAGTCATGCGCACATGTCAAACTGTGATTTGTTTGGAAGGAGAGCCGAAGTGTTTTCCTTTTTAGTTTTTAGACTCAGGAGCTACGTTTTTTTTGCTATAAATTATCAATGTGGAGGAATATAAAACATGATAATTATGCTAATCTTGACAGTCAGAACCAACGTCCCCGAGGACCCCAACTAGTCCATCTAGTGCAACTGCTATGGCAGCAGCAGCTAATGGACTGAAAGGTCTTGATCTTGCAGGACTCGATTTCGTCTCTGATTTTGCCGCAGCAACTTCTGGTAGTTTTTTCGAGGCTTTGACTTCTTCCGAGTTTTACAAGAACACACAGGTCATACAATATTATTAACATCTTCAATAACATAAGATCATTCATTCCCATCATATGTATGTTAACATTTGAGGATACAGGTTCGAGATATCTCGGGGTCATTTCGCTGGGCTCCGTTTCTTGCTTTGCAGAGCTCAAACTCGTTTTTGACCATGCTCTTGCTGCTTTCAAAGTACAAAATGAAGAGTGTTCCTGTAGTTGATTTGGGAGATGGAAAGATTGATAATATCATCACACAATCTGCTGTGATTCACATGTTAGCGGAATGCGCTGGACTTCAGTGGTTCGAGAGCTGGGGAAAGAAGAAACTATCCGAGCTTGGTCTTCCCATGATGACTGCTAATTGCATTGTCAAGGTGAAATCTCTTCTCAGTTCCCATCTGAAACTATCTTTCAATGAACTTGGGGATTTCTCTCATGCATGGTTACCGTAACGCTTAGCTTGAATGCATAATATTCTGTTGCAGGTGTACGAGGATGAACCAGTGCTGCAAGCGTTTAAGCTGATGAGGAAAAAGAGGGTTGGAGGGGTACCCGTGATTGAAAATGGCGGTAGCAAGGCAGTAGGTAATATAAGCCTAAGAGATGTTCAGTTCTTGCTTACTGCACCAGAAATATACCATGATTACAGGTTTGTAGCGAAAAAGCGTTCAAATTTGTTCATAAGAATTTCAGTTGCAGTGTAAATCTGGATCACTCATTTGACATGTCTTGACAGGTCCATCACAGCAAAGAACTTCCTGACAGCGGTTGAAAGCTATCTAGAGAAGCATCAGGGAGTCTACCCGACGTTGAGTACCATGGTTACGTGCAAAAGGGATGACACAATTAAGGACTTAATCCTGATGCTGGACTCCAAGAAGATCCACAGAGTATATGTTGTGGACGATGATGGGAATCTGGAAGGAGTCATTACGCTTAGGGACATTATTTCAAGGCTAGTTCACGAGCCCCGTGGCTACTTTGGTGATTTTTTTGACGGTGTTCTACCGCTGCCTCAGAATAGCAGGGTTTAAGAGAGGTACCGAGAACAATGGTTTTTTTTGTTTTCTTTTCCCCTTGTATGTAATAATCTCTGTTCTAGTCCTATGGTGGTTTTGTTGGATGTGTTTTCGTCGTAGGCAAGTCCTCTGTAATTAGTGGTGTTCAGTTTGACACCGTTTTGACTCTGTAAATTTGTTGTATCCATAAGCTCCATGGGAGCTTTTTCGCAGTAATAATAATAAAACTTTCTCTTTTCATCTTCTTTTCTGCTCTTTGATACAAGCGGCGTTAGGGGATCGGGAAATCGAACTTAAGGTCTCGGGGGTAAATCTCTGGAATTGGAAAATTGAACTTAAGATCTCGAGTACAAGGGGGAAGTCTCTTGACGACTTGAGTTACAAGCACTTTTTGGAGATTAGTAAAGTTCTAGCCTTTATTGGTAATGGAAATATCTTCATTGGGATGTTGGGAAGGTTTGTTTACAAGGTCTTGGGGATTGTGTCTTTGGCATCCACAACTCTCTTCCCAAGCAAGAAGCTTACTTGTCTTGTATTTACCTAGATTAAGCTTTTTAGACAAGTTTCCTCATTTCAAGCAAGAATTGAGCACCTTCTCTATGTTGCATTTCATGCATGAGAGCCTTTTACCATGTAACTAGGGTATATCACCATCCTTCCATCTTTATGCTAGATTCAGTTGCCCATGCGTTCACAAACTGTTCCTAATTGTTCTTGTCCGAAGACCAAGTTGGACGTTTTCTTCAACATCTACTGCTGAAAAATGCTAAAAACAATCGAGCACGAGTAAACTAATCCAAACCTGTCTTATTTGTATTCGACTGATCTTAGCACTCCTCGTTATCGAAGGCAAGAAGTGGCTAATTATAAAACCAAGGCTTTTAAGTGATGATATATACATATAAAGGCTATACACACACACAAGGTTTCCAACTTGGGGAACTTCACGCTAAATGAAAAACACATCTACTAAATCAATCCGAGTCGAGAGCGACCGTGTTTCGAATCAGTATGCGGCGGAACTCGTCTTTGAGCAGAGTCATCGCAATTCCGACCCCGTCTACAAGTTCATCATCTGAACAACCTTCAACTTTACTATCTGGAAACCTAAACCACTTACGTTGCTCACAATTGATTTCATCCCTGAAGTATATCAGATGTTATAAATAGGTCCTTAATTCTAGTCAGACAACTTCATGATCTTCCCTATTTATAGCCGAAGGTTCAAAATCGGAGATGAACGAACGAATCAAGTGATGACTACTGATTCATAACACCGCCTTTACAAAATTCCGAAAACTCACTAAAAGAAGAGAAGAGTTGTAGTAACCAGCTTGATATTCATGCAACATCTGATAGACATTAAATTTACATCTCCGTTCTTCAAATTAATAGCTCAAGTTGCACTCATTTTCAGAGGAAAAAATAAAACCAAAACGTAAATGGGTATATGTTTCTGAATCGTTGTGTATATCGAATTCAATATTTTACACCAATGGTTCTAGTTCTTCTTCCGCACACAGATAACGTACAAGACTCACTGGCGATTCATGGAAATCAAACACATGAACCACGAAAAAAAAATCAACAGCATACAAAAAGCTAAAGTCTACAGAACCTGTACAAAAGTTATTACAGTAGATGATAGATGGGTTGGAAAATAGCTTTCACAAAAACCTGTGTTTATAACATTAACACCAGCAAAATATTTAAATAGGTATCATCATCAAGCTACAATTTTTTTTTTTTCGTTTTCGACATTAGAACTTCAATTCCAACTTCCAACTAGTTTTGAATAAAAGCAAAGAGCTTACCTCCTATGTACTTTTTCTTCTCAGATGGTTCAGAACACAAGGTGTCCCTTCGAACAAATCCAACACGTAGGTCTCCAAATCATCCGGTGTGTACTTTATATACTTCCCGGCATGCCTTCCACTCTCCAGCTGACTCCCAAATCTCCCCATAAATGATCTGTACGCTGGAATCACCTTCTCCGATATAGATATCCGAAGCTCCTCCCGAAGTTGAGCATCTGGGACCTTCCAAGCTGTTTGGGTCCGATAGATTTCTTCAAAGTTTGCATTGAAGTTCTTAAACCTCTCCTTCAAAGCCATCTTTGAAGCATTACTTGTGCTCCCCCCAATCCCTTCGTCTTTCAAACACGACAGGACCTTGCTCCAAGCAGCTCTTAGATACCCAGTAGCATACTGGCGTACCTGGCCACGGCGCTTGCGAACCCATTGGTCTCCCAAGAGTTTTCTAATCTCCGAATCCTTCACTTTCTGCACTATGTACTGAATATTATTCATCAAAAACACACATTGCATTGCTCCATCATCATAAACCCTAGACTTCTCATCGAGATTGGACTCCAAATTCGAAATCAACAACAACAACCTATGGCCTATCGGAGACATGCTGCCTATACCCAAATCATCATTTGGCGATCCTTGCAACCTTTCCAACTCTTCCTCACCGGTATCCAAAAGCGAATTGAGAGTAACACTATAATCAACCAACAATTTGACATAGTTCATAACATACCGAGTGAGCGGGTGAATCTCGCCGCTTAGCATTGGTTTCTTACTGGCCTCGCTCTGAACAGCATTCTCAAACTCAGCAAATGTCCCTCTCGCCGCATCACCGAGCATATCCAACACTCCCCTGGCCTCACCAACCACATACTCATCAGACATCATTTGCTGCAAGTCCGGCAACACATCAGCCATGGCATCATACATGTCAAGTATCCGAAACAGCTTCTCGGGCGACCTTCGACCAATGGCAACTGCCTCTCCAAAATTCAACAGCTGCATAACACACCCTTTGGCAGTGTCATTGAAGCAACACTCCCTAGTCTCATCAATCCCTTCAAATATCTGATCACAAAGCCTCCTTTCGCCATTGATCAAAACCCTAACGCCAATTTTCACAGCTTGTATCCACTTCTTCATCTTCTCATCCAAACTCTTCCACTCAATCTTCTGCACCTCCTCAATGCTCAGCTTTTCGACGCCCAGAATCACCAAACACTCGTCCAAAGCGTCGCGCCTGACGCTGTTATACACCTGCACACACTCCTTTTCATAGCCGGACCGAATCATACGCTCCGCAATCTCCTTCAGTTCCACGACGGCGTCAGGATGTATCAAATCGACGTCTGTGTCGCCGAGGCTGCCGCCGCGCTCGTGGAACCGGCCGGCGTCGCGGTCCTCCTCGCCGAAACTCCCAAATTCATCGTCGATTTCGCCGTCGTTTGACACGAACGACAGCGACACTCTCCGGATCGAGCCGTAGAGTCGATCCGAGTCGAAAGGCACCGTGTTTCTGATCAGAATGTGGCGGAACTCGTCCTCCAGCCGAGTCATCGCGATTTGGAGTGCGTTCTCGGCCCGGTCAACCAATTCGTTATCGGACCGAACCGAAAGCCCCTCCATGAGGGTGAGGATCTCATCGACGGCCGCCAAATACTCACCGGCCTCGACCGGCGACTCCTCCCACGGGACCGAGTTTCTGTGAGCTTCGGATTTGGACTCCCACCGGAAAATCACCTTCTCGGCTTCCCCGAACCGGTCCTCGTCGGCCTTGGAATCCTCGCCGTTGATCAAATCGGTGATGTTAGACAATCTATTGTCCAAGCTCGAGAAGATCAGGAGCATGTCCTCGCGGACCTCCTTGGGGGTGTTGAGGCTCTTGACGATCTGCTGAGCCGTGGCGAGGACCCGGTCCTCTCCGCCACCTCCTATGCTGGTGGTTGTGGTGGTCATTTGGGAGATGTTTGGCTGCTAGGGTTAGAGATGGTAACAGGTGTTTGGGTATGAGGGAGTTAGGATTTGGATTTGGGGAAAGTGGGATTAGGGGCGGAGGTGACCATTCGGGGGACGGCGGAGTTGGGGACTTCGGGCGGTGTTTGGTTGCGGGGTTATCCGAGACTGCGACTGAAATGACGAAACTGTCCGTCTGGCTTTTGGCCGGCTGCTTTTGGGTGTGCTGGTTTTCGACAAGACAGAGAGAGAATTTTGGACAAAGAGAGAGAGAGGAGTAAGTTTACGGAAACTACTTATCGTGCTTTGAACTCTGCGTTTGGGGAGTGCTGGGGTGGGGAGTTCGGGTGCGGTGCTGGTGCGCGAGTGTTAACCTGGGGGTTAGCTTCCAATTCCACCGCCGTTTGATTGGTCAAAATTAGGCGGGACCCACTGTCCGACCTTATACTCTCTCTTTACACGAGAATAGGAATATTTAAATAACGCGACATGAAAATATTTGTTCAACAAATAATAACGCATTCACACCCAAATATGGTAACAATAGAAACCTGTTCACACACACACACACATATACAAGGAGTTTGATCTAGATGAGTCCCTACTTATATTGTTGATCTAAACAATTTGGACGTATCTGTCGGTGTAAATTACTTGGATGGAAAGTAGTACTGATTTATCCGGTGTCTAAAATATTGATATCGATGTAATATTAAATACAAATTGTATAAATATTAATGGATATATTGAATATCGATATTGGTTACTTTTTATGAAAATGATGAAACCTTAAAAAAAAAAATTTAGGGAGACTAAAATTTCAAACTAAATTTGTAAACGAAATAACGTGTCACCAATAGAAAACAAACATTTTAATCGACACTTAAGTAATAATTCAATCATCAACAACCACATCATTCAGTTTACAAATTTGGTTTAGAAAAATACAGTTCCCTAGTATTACTCAAACTTAAGAGTTTCTCAAATATGAGGTGAAGTTTAGACTCCACCCCATTTTCATATCTTTTCATGAAAATATCGTCCATATCGAAGAAATTTTAAATATTAAATTTACCAGGGTGAGTCTTAGTGAGGCTACCCACATGAAAAATATGAAGGGAATAATGAGTGAGGAAAATGACTTGTATGGCAAGAGTCCGTTTAAATAATACAAGGACATGTTTTAGATTTATCAACATGTCTTTGTACCATTGAAACAAAACATCACCGTGATGGCGTAACTGTACTATAAAAGCTGCTCTTGCCAATGAGAGAATTAGCTATTTATGAAATCTCATTAAGGTGATTAATAATGACTTACAAGTAGGACTGGGCAAACAAGCCTTGGGCCAGCGGGTATGGACGGTACTAGCGGTTGGGGGTGGGGTGGATCTAATTTTTTGAAGACACGGGCCTTTAGCTCGAACTGTATATGTGACGTCTCACATACAGATACTCAAATCTCACACACACACACACACACACATATCACTTTCTCGATGACTCTCCCAGACTCGAACTGATACTCTTCTCATTAGTATTCCCTCTTCATCTTTCTTTCCCAAAGTCCTTTCTCTCGATCTATCTCTCTTCTAGAGTCTAGATTGACTCTTATCCCTCTCAATTCTCAGTTTTTCTCTGTCGAACTCGAAGGGACAGACACTAAAGTCAGTCTTTCTTTGTCGAACTTGAGGGGACGAACAACTCAAAACGACGAATCAGTCATCTCCTATGTCTGACTTAGATTTGCATGAAAGCCAAGCTCTGCTAATGATCTTTTTCAGTTTCAAGGTATTATGTTTTAGGGATTTAGGATTGAAAACTAAATTATGGTGTAACAACCCGTCTCGATTATTTTTACGGATTTTGGAACGAAGGGGTATTTTTGGTAATTTCAGTGGGTTTGAAAGATATTTTGAATGGGGATTGTTTTTGGGCCTTAAATGGTGAGCAAGGTGGGGCCTTTTTTTTATTTTTGGTCCCCCACCCTCTTCCCTCCGTTTGCCACGGGACACTGGGGTCACCTTCTCTCACTTTTTTCTTCCCTCTCCCATAACACTATCTCTCACCACATTCTCGTCTCTCTTCCTTTCTACATTCTTGGACCTCTCTCTCGACACCTACCCTTACTCTCCAGCTCCTTGAGGACCATCACACGCACCAACCCTCTCACTCAAACCTCCCCGTGTGCTCCATGAAACTTGGAGGAAAGTTGGAACACACTTAAAATCTCCCTATGTCTCATGGTGCCATGGCATTGCCATTGTGCACCTCCTCTTTCGAAAAACCCTCAACGTAGGTAAGCCCTAAATCTCTTGGTTAATGTTTACATGTGAGTTAGGACGATTTTGAGATGTTTTGGTTATCGTTTGATGCATAAACCAACTTGGGCGTAATGCTCGACGGTTTCCAGCGAGGAACTTGAGATTTGCAGGGTTTCTCCGGCCAACTCTGGCCACGTTTGGGTACTTCGAATCCTTGTCTCCCTAGCTTCATTTTGGTATATTGCATGCTAAGGATAGTTGTGAAATAGAGCTCGATCGGAGCTCGACAATTCCCTACCGATTTCAGGCCTTTTTCTTTTTTGGGTCCGGTAACCCACGACCCTATCCGGGTCGACCGACCCGTGAACTAAAAACCTGACCCTTGTAGTCAGCCCAAAACAGTGCACGCCTAATTAAGTAACCCTGCCTAAACTTTGGGCTATGTAAACTTGGCCCAAACCTAAAGCCCAATCCATTAACCTACTAACCCAAACCTCATTTCTTTAAACCCAAACCTAGGCCTAGCCCCGATTACTTAACCCAGCCCAAAACCCTTATGACCCAAACCCAGGCTTTTGGGCCAAGGAACCCGGCCCAGATTCTCTATCCACCTTGCGACCCAACCCGGCTGAACCGACCTAAACTAGTTTGGATCCAATGGAATATTCCATTATGGAATATTCTCGCATTGACTTTTTGTTGATTTTGTAGGGTAATTCAACGTCTTGAATCCGTTTCCGACGTCCGTTTTCCCAAATTCAATCGTTTGAGTGTAGTTTTATTAATTGGACCCTTTATGTGCTTAGGTGCAATTATTATGGCGTTTCCACCTTCACTAGCTTGCGTGGCTTTTCGATAGTGAAGTATCTGTGAGTGGACCCCTTCTAAAATGCATATTTTACTATTAGAAGTGCATACATGAAAATAATGATTTAATGGTTACATTTTATGAGTAAATTAGACTTTACTTTTTATGAGATATCATGCTTTACTGAGAATATTTTGGAATACCACACTTTATTGATTTTACGTTTTTCGTAGTATATATGATTGATGACTATATACTACGAATAGGTATTTACGATATGATGTTTTAGCTACTGAACTCCGATTAAGATAGATATATAATTATGTGCTTACTTAATGGTTATTCGAACGGTCCTGCCTACGGGCGTATGTTCTACCTACGGGCGAGTGATACTTATATGCCTTCAGGTGGGTGCTGTAGGAGCCTACGAATGATTTATACTTATATGCCTTCGGGTGGGTGCTGTAGAAGCCTACGGGCGAATGAAGGCCTACGGGTGGAAGATATTTATATTGGCGTCAGCGGGGCATTTGTAGATGGCTTTGGCCGGAAGATACTTATATTGGCTTCGGTTGGGTGATGTAGGGGCCTATTGGTCGAATGATATCTATATATTCTCTTCGGTCGAGTGATGTAGGGGCCTACGAAAGACAATTATATTGGCTTCGGCTGGGAGGTGCAATGCCTATGGGCGAATGATACTGCATATGGGCGCGTGATGTAGAACCTTCAGATGAATGAAAAAGTGTTCTATATGCCTTTGGGCGAATGAATATTATATATATGTATATGCTATATATATATATAATATATATATACACACACACCACTACTAAACACATTATATATAAAATATATGTTTTATGAAAGGTTTTATGGCATGCTAGGGTTTTCGGAAAACCTATTACTTATTATGCAATATGAGTTTTTCATAAATTTGGGGCTTAGTACATTAAAGATTAACTATTTTATTACTACTTATATATCAACTTGGTTCACTCATGTTTTGTTTTGCGCCCCCTTAAGACTTAGAATCGAGGCATACAATCCCGGCATCAAGGCACTCCCGCATCTACATCTTCGAGTCTTCTAAGTGTAGGACCCATCTCTTTGCTCATTCAATTTTATATTATTCCTTTTTAGTGTCTAGCATTAGTTGTATGCTCTGAACACGTTCCTCAATTGCATAAACATTGTATTTAAATTTATAAGTCTTATTTATATTTATTATTTCTCATGCATCCTAATATGGCTTCGTCACCTTCGGGTATCGGTTAACACGTGCCTACGCTGGTGTTTGGAGAATATTAGGGTCAGGCATGTCATATGGTTTCCTAGGGATTTTGTTGGGTTCTTGAATCTTGACTTTTATTATGTTCCAATTTCAAATCTTTTTTTCAGTTGAATTTGAATCGATTGAATTTGAATATTCTGTTGGGTATTTTTAATTAGATTATGTAAACTGGATTTGAATGTTTCATGCAAATTAGATCGGTGGAGCGTTTCATGCAAATTGGTAGGGTTTGAAACATGTATTCACCTCAAAGAGAATTGGAAGAAGGTTGTGATTCCTGCGAACACCTGTGCAGCTGTGCGGCTGTAAAAATTTAGTTTTTTTTCCCCAAAAAAAAAAGAAAAAAAAGAGGACCCTTAGACCCGGCACGAATCGACCCATTTCAAACAGGCCGAGTTAGGTCCTATTCCTGTATTAAAATTTGTTGTACCTATCCCGACCCGGTCCCTTCAAAATTGGGCCCAGCCCTACTTACAAGTTCAGGGAATAAATCATCCCAAATCTCTAAACACAAAGTTTACGATTTGTGTAACATATGTATTTTACAGCGGCTAAACCAATCTTATGATCACATTATTATTTTAAATATTCTTATACAAACCATACTAGAAAAGGAGATTTTTTTTTTTTTTTTTTTTGAATAAGCGATATTATCTACTAAGGGGAGAGGGTTGGTTGAGCCTCATAATGTACTAGCAATAAGGTGGTTCAAACTCGCATTTGACGAGAATCGAATATAAAACATCTCACTTACAAGTGAAAAGGAATATCATTAGAGTGTAATACTAAGTGACAAAAAAAAAAAAAAAAAAAATTAAACACGGAACTCCAGATATACAATTATCGACAATAGAAGCTAATGAGTCCAGATAAATTAAAATAGATAATTAAGGGAATCTTAATTGGTACCATCAAACTTAAAAATTGAACCATCGCATCTCATAAAGTTTAATCATCCTATCTAATCCAGATTAGTTTGGATAAGATTACAAAAGCACGAGATGCGACAGGGTAGCACTTTCGTAATTTCGTTATTTTTGTGAAAAAAATATTATATTAAATTATAAGTTGATGAATATAAAAATGAGAAAAAAACACTCGTTTTTCTATTTTTCTTGCTCCTGAATGACGCAAACATTTGAACATCGGTGATCTGTACTTTTGCAATACGTCACGAATGTGAGTTTTTCGTGATTGTCAACTGCTACTCCCATTAGTTGACCAATGAACAACCCCTAAGTATCCTTTTATTTTATTTATTTTTTAATTAAAAAAATAGTATTATCCATACATCTATTTTTATTTGTCACACGTTGTTTCAATTTTTAACTGTCGTATCGAATAAATTGAGAAGATAAATTTTAAAAAATTAATAAGAATGTGTGAAAAATAAAAATAAATATGTGAGTAACAATATCCAAAGAAAATTACAAGAAAAAGTCCTGGTAACAGCCCCTAGTAAAAGAGTCAAACTACCAAGCATACGAAGCTTCCATAACCAAGCTTGTAAATAATTCATGGCATGACCTCCAGCTGCAATTGCGTCGGTCACAAAATCCGCTTCATGAAAAATATCTTTTTGTTTTTTTTGTTTTTTTTTCGATAAAAAAAAAATTGCAAAGAAAAGCTTCGATAGTAACTCTCACTAAAAGAATCAAATTGTCAGGCATACAAAGCTTCGTGAGGCAAAACATTAAACCAAACTTGAAAATCACTCACGACATGACTTCTATCTGCAATTGCATCTATCACAAAATTTGCTTCACAAAAAATATGCTTAAACGTAATTTCTTCGAGGAAGCTAGTGAGAGAATAAATACTATGTAAGATAATTTCTTTTGTGGATTATAAAAAAAAGAAACACATAAATAAAAAAAACTAAACCAACTCATCTAACACGTTAGATTTCTAATTTCGCAAATCTTAAATCCAAATCCATGCTTTGTTTGCAAATGATTCAGTTTCCATCAACATTTGTTAGAGAATTAAGATCCTTAGGGTGCACCTCTTTCTTTACTCGTCGGGATTAGCAAATTTAATCATAATACGTTATAATCGAAATCATTCATTTTCTTAATCAAATTTCTGAATTAATCTAAACTGCAAGGATGAGAAATTCAGACTGGAGTACATAAAAGAGAGTACATCCATTTTAATCAATGTAACTACGTACAGTCGCACACATCTGTCAAATTATGTTTACACACTCACAACGTAAAATCAAAGAAAACAAGAGACCAATGGACTATGTCCCAAAAATCTGAACCTAAAATTCTTGGCCTCAAGTATGGACAATGTGGTTTAATTGTCCTAATCTATCTATAAATCGTTTTAATTAAAAATTATTTTACAAAATGTGGTTAGGTTGTCTCTCTCACCAATTTTCTAATTTTGGGACTGCGATTTTGATTGGTGCAGCCATGATTCCAGTTTCACACGGAGCATTGCCAAGCTTAGAAAATAGAAGCACTTGGACCATGACTCGTGACTAAAATTTCTACAAACATTAACCTCTAATTTTAGACCTGACAAATTAGAGGCTATTTTGGGATTAATTTCACCAATAAAAATGATGATGAGATTATGATAGGTTCATGTTCGATTTCTTTCTTTGTAACAAAATAAAAACTACAATTTTTTTTCTTTTGTTTATTGTCATTCTAAAAGAGGAAAAAAACACAAATGATGTATCCGCTCCATTTCACGACTAAAAATTTGTACAAATATAAGACTCGATGTTTACATGATGAACATTGTTTCAACTATTTATCATCTTAATAATAAAATGATAACTTTTTCTCAATTTTCTGATGGTATGTATGTATTACTGTATTATTAAATTATTATTTATTACCATTTTGTATATAATTAACGCTTGAATTGGCATGAACACAATACACATATACCAGTAAACTCGAACACGACCTCACTAAAACAAATACCCACTTTGAGATCCTAAGTTCGGCTCTCCCCTCCACAAGAAAAGGAGAATGCTTAGAAACTGCTGTAAAGGTTTTCCCATATGGGCAAAAAGCTTAGTTTCCTCCTGAAATTAAGCTCCAAACAAAAGTGATTTGCATCATCATACAAAGCCGGTAACAGAAAATTTCTCGTCAAACTGTCATGCCATTGAAAGTTTAAACGATTACGAGAGAAGTCAATTTTGACGACCCTTTTAGCCAACCAATCCTTTGAACTACTTTTTGTCACTCGTAGACGTAACAAACACTTGGAAACAACTAGGAAACGAAAAGGGGACACTCATCTATGGCTCATGTCAACGTTGTGTGTGACAAACGGTGATGAATATTTTATAGAACGCTACTTGATTGTGAAAGATCAGCGGCCACTCCTGCTGAATGTCCAATTATATTTGGACGCATGTCAAATTTGTGCTTATAAGTTTAATTATTTGGACGCGTGTTCAAATTTGATTGGGTATCAGCATGAATGGCTGTTGATCTTTCAGCAGTCAAGTAGTGTTTTATCTTATAACCAATAACGGTAATCACCTACTTCTGAGTGATCAAACATTTGTACGATACTCAATAAGGAATGGGAAAGTCATGCGATGAGTGTTGTAACTTGTTAGAACATCTGTTTCAAGACTCGAGACATATAAGTTTATCTTCCAATATGGGTTTATAAGATAACAAGAACGGCTGTCAGTAACTCCATTAGCGAAACGAAATACAACGGAAACATGGATAATGGGCTTTGCACATCTAATGAGCTTTGCGCATCCAATGGGCTGACCCAAAGTCAAGGAACCCAACAGTTTTGCTCTTGCCGATACCGTTTCTAAAATTTCTGAGCAACGCCAGTTCCCAAAAATTCAATTTCGGACGACCACCAAAATATGGCGCCGCACGATCTCCGCCGCGCGTACAAGAGACCGGCGATCTCAGACCAGCAGAGGCGCCGAGAGCTTGCGCTTCAGCGCCAAGAGCAAGCCCGGCGCGACGTCCAGCTCCAGGCGCGCCGCTTAGCCTCTACCCTCCTCTCCCTCCCGCCCGAACATGAACAGCCCTCCGAACCCGAACCCGAATCCGCCTCCGAATCCAAGGAGTCCGAATCCGACGTCGAATTCGACCTTCGCAACGCTTCGAAGCTCAGAGGCACGGAGGCCCGAAAATGGTTCGCCAGGCAGCTCATGCTCCCGGAGTGGATGATCGACGTCCCAAACCGCTTGCCCCACGACTGGTTCGCCTTCCATTTCTCTAAATTTCAATTTTTTTTTTGCAAATTTAATTTCAATGATTTCTTTTAATTTTTGGTTTTTGTGGAAATGTAGGTACGTGTTTGCAAGGCCATCTGGGAAGCGATGCTTTGTCGTTTCGTCCGACGGAGCCACAATCAGCCGGCAACGAAACGGCACTGTTCTGCACCGTTTCCCGTCGGCTCTTCCCAATGGTTCCAGGAGCCGAGACGGGTCGGGTTCCGCTCAGTCGTATTCTATACTGGACTGTATATTTCACGAGGTAAGTATTTCAATTGGGGGTTAAATTTGATATTTACTTGTTTCAATTGCGCTCCAAGTGTTTGATAAAATGCCAAGCTGAATGTACATTGAATGCAGATGGACCAGACGTACTACGTAATTGACATGGTGTGCTGGAGAGGTTACTCTTTGTTCGATTGCACGGCCGAGTTTAGGTTTTTCTGGCTGAGTTCTAAGCTCGGGGAGACGGGGGCTTGTGCGGCTCCGTCACACTATCATAGGTATAGGTTCAGCTTGGTTCCTGTGCATAACTGTGATCACAGCGGGCTATACTCAGCCTATGCTGGAGCGGTACCGTATGTAAAGGATGGTCTATTGTTTTATAACAAGTAAGCTCATTTCCTGATACTACTTAAAATTTGTTGTTATGGATCTGTGAAAATGTCATATACTGTTGCTATGGATCACTGTTACAGTAGTTTCTCGATTTTTTTATGCTATTGAAACTTTCTTTGACATACGATTTATGTAAAATTGTTTTTTCTTCCTAGGCATGCTCATTACCAACCAGGAAATACCCCATTAGCATTAGTCTGGAAGGATGAGAGTTGCAGTCAGTACGTTGTTGACACAGATAACAAAGGACAGGTTCCAAGCCATCAACAGGTATTTTTTGTTAAGAACCCTTCTTTGCTCTATTTGTTGGTTGGGCTATCTCTACTCTCTCTCATTTTCTGATTCCATGTGATCAGGTAGTTTTGGAGCTGCAAGGTGATGGAAATGTGACTACATCCGATGATCCACCAGTTGTATTTGGTTGCTTGGACTCAGCCTTCATACAACAGGTATGTTTTACGGTGAATTTTCGTTATAGGAACATGGATATCTGCACCTAGTAATTGCGAGTTGAGTCAGGCAAAGTATGGTAGGGCTTTTATGGGAGCGGTTCTGCCTCACCCGAAACAAATATTTTGCTTAGCTTTTCATGGTAGTTTTTCCCGTATCTTGTCTCCTCCCAACCCGACCCCAATAGTTACATTTTCTCCACCAATGCTCAAAAGCCATAATACCAAATCGGTCCTTGCACTTGTTGTCCTGAGGAAAATGCGGTTCTATCTCAGATCACTGGTAAACTACTCTGAAGCCACCAGACTAACTGACTGGCTGGTGTCATTGAGTTCTTTACAACCCTAACATGTAACATTTGTCCTCTCTTTCCTCGTTGTATTCATGTCTTTTGCCTTTGTGTTCTAACTTCAATATATTTTCAGTCAGGGTTGCATTCAGGATGTCTTCTTCGTTTTGCTATTGGTGATGGAGGATTAAGTGTTGTAGATGGGAAGCTTGAGAAGGCAGATTTACATTACCTTGGCAAGTCCAATCGTGCCCGTGCTTTTGCAGATACTTACTCCAAGGTTTGTAGAAAACTGTAATTCCAAAATTGTTGGTGGAATTCACTCTTTCTCAATATTAAAAATTAGCCTGTTGCAAAACCGTTCTAAATCATTGCCTATACTGATAATTCCTTTGGAATATAATCTTGCAGATTATGTTTCAGAATATGGTTCGGCGGTCTCCCCTGAAAATTGACGATTTGGTAGCATCAATCAATTCACCAGATGATGAAGGAAACAGACCTGATGTACCGGAAGTTGATATGGTTGGTTGATGATCAGTCGATACTCTGAAATTACCGGAATACAGAACACACAGCAAATTCAATATCCTCATTGGGATCAATGTAGCGTTCATATTCTCGGGTATATTAGTTTCCTTCGATGTATTTTTGTGTAATCTTAACACTGCAAGAAAGCTGAGCATCCTTGTTGGATGATCGATGTATACTAGTATCTTTCTATGTATTTTTGCAATAACACTTTTTCTCCTGGAGTATGAAATTATTATTTTCAATTTTCCGGTCTGGATCGCCCGCCTCAATTGCTTTCGTTTCGAAGAGTTTTTTGTTCTTCCTTTTTTGGTTAAATTAACCATAAATAGTAAGGAAAGAAACAAGAAAGTAGAATACAAACATAATTAAGCATGGTAAAATTTCTTAATCTAAATTAATCTTGAGAATGCTAATACCCGAATCGGTAATTACATTCCTCATCTAACATATTTAACTATCAATAAAGAGTTGAGCAAATAATATCATATACTAAATAACATATCTTCCTCATGAAAACCAAAAAAACTGAAAAAAACCGAAAAATGTTGTAGGCATAATTTATTGAATAATTATGAAGGCCTTAAAGAGAGGGGTGCGGCAAGAGTAAAGAGAAAGAGAGAGATGTGTAATTGTAGGTGTATGTTATTCAACCCCATTGTGCCTTTATTTATAGTAGTAGGGAAGGTTAATTCCTTACCCTTTATGATTACAACATTTAATAGGTAATCAACTCCTAATAGGAATATGAGAGATATTCCCATATCTACTAGGATTTACACAATCACATTCATAATCTAATAGAACTGCAACACTCCCCCTTAAGTGTGTAAATACTCAAGTAAATGGTGCATCAATGATGAAGCAAGTATAGTTGATGAAGTTGTCGGCACAATGAGCAAATGTGAGTCCCAAATCAACGAAAGAATGCATAAAAAGATAAAACTCACAAAACATCGCTATGGTAAAACCCAAGGTGGAAGAAAAACCCATAGACTAAGGAGAAAAGTGAGAAGTTGCATTCAGTCAAAACTATACGTCATTTGGACGCAACTAGAAGAGCTCACAAGGGTATGATCAGCCCAGGATGGGTGCCTCGTTAAAACCTAGTTAGGTAGCAAAAACCCAGTGGGAAAAATGCTCCTAATCGTAAGGAAAAAGAGTACATTAAGATCAAGGGAGTATACTTCTGGATACTTCCCCTGAGTTTGACATAACTTCCAAATGAGAACTACAAGTATTGCATATGAATAGTTAGGCATACTAATTCCTCGGACAAGCTTCTGGAAGGTTGACTTCGGCAGTGACGTCGTGTAAAGGTCGGCAAGGTTGTCTGGAATCAGCTTGCATGACTTCAATCTCCTGATGCTTTGCTGATGTAGATGTAAACGCAATATGTCTTGGTGTTGACTTCGTTTATGTATCATGACTTGGTCGGGTTGATACATGTGGCATAATTTTCATGGATCGTCAATCATGGATGAAAACACAACAAGTACTTTGAATATGCTCAACAAGAACTCCTAACCATGTCTCACTTGTGGCATAGTGAAGTGAGGTAAGTCTTGGTATGATTCGAAGATTTCGCAACTAAGGTCATATCGTGGACCTCCAAGATATTGCAATATCCCTAATAGTAAAGACATAACCATTTGGGGATTTTGCCTTGTACGGGTTTGATAAGTAACCTATGTCAGCATAACAAATAAGGCAAACATCATTTCAAGGATCAGAGGGGTTGGATCCATTGAGATGCGTTGGGATTTGCCCTCGTAGTACCTTCAGGGTACGTCTTTAATACCAATTCAATGGATGCGTGTAGGCATAGTGCTGTATCTTTACCAAGATCAACAACGAATGAGATGTCATGTCTAAATACAATAAGCTAAGTACAACGAAACGCAAAGTTTGAACTTAGATATGGAATTTCGGATTCCATAACCTCTTCAAGGGTCTTATTTGCATATAACGTATGGACGATCAAAGGTATACTTAAAAGTGACACATTCGAGGTGTAATTCGACTGATAGACCAAAATACCATCATAACAATGCTTCAACTTCAGGTCAAGGCATAAACGAGTTTTCCCAAGATCTTTCATCTCAAATTCCATCTTTAAGTGCAAGATAGTTTTCTCAAGCTCTTCCAGAGTCTTAGTGAGATTTGTGTCAACGACATAAACTGTAACTCTAGCAATTCGAAATAAGACTTCATAGTTTAACATGCAAGGGCATAATTCATCCCTGACTGATCAAATAATCACTTAGACGGGTATACCACATCCGTCGGATTGTAAGTGACCACCTCAAACAAGTTAAGAAGGTGTTCCGTGGTTTTGGAACTATCTGAACCAGTCCATTTAATTCTTCGGGAACTTACATGTAACCACATTTCATAATGCTGTTATCAATCACAGGATGTTTGAAAGAAACCTTGCGTCGTAAGGCGCGCATCATATCGCACTATTTCATTCATCTCATAATGCTTCATTTCCCACTTCTAACACAATAGGGTTACCTTGGGTAGTGTAGGAACGACAGGTCCAAAACAGACTTTGGTAAGGAATTTGACTTGGATTGTAATTTCAATTGTCCAATCAATTATACGTTGTCACTTAATCAACGGAACATGGTTCGATATCGTCGCTTTTCATTTATGTCGATAACTACCATATAAGTGAAAAAATCATCGATGGTAATCTCATTTCAATTCTATTTTCTCATTCAAACTAGTATACTGGACCAAGAACTTTAAGTCACGGGAGTAATCTGGATTAATCTCATGAGATGGAAATGATTTGAGACAGCAATCGAGTTTAGATTCATTATTGTGCCGTGTCTTCCTTTTCTATGGAAGTGAATCCTATGAAAAAAGTGAAATGTCGTGCTCTAGGTCAAGACAGATTGATTAGTTATCCGCCGGTGTACCGGACTGTCTAACAAGGGTGGCACACCCTCTAGGGATGTTGACTCGACGTCCGTTAAGTACGTTTATCCTTGCAGGCATGTTTGCAGCTGGTATATGATATCGTTACTTTAGCTAGATCAGAGGAATGTGTATGGAGCAACATTTTGAAATTTAAGATTCATCGCACTTACTTATCATACATGTGCGGTTATAAGGATCGAGATGAGACATAGTAGGTAATGTCCACGCAAATTCGCGTCGTTCTACGGGATCGTTAACATTCTTACCTATCCCTACTGGCGGGAAGATTGTCTCATTAAAGTGACAATCCACAAATAAGCGTTAAAAAGATCGAATGCAAGGGCTAAAAAAGAGCTAATGTGAAGGAGAATCATAATCGACAAAGATTCACATCCTTCTTTGATACGTTGCGGTGGCGCAACTTGGCACATGGAATGCACACCCAAATGCGTCAATACGAAAATCGTCAGGTTCGTACCCAGTAACCAATTGTAACGTCATATAGGTTGGGTGGCAATGGGCCTCAAGGCAAACCAGCATAACTGCGTACAAGATTGCATAGCCTTAGGCAAAAACCGAAAACTTGGTACATTTACCAAAATCTGGGCGATCATTTAGATTGCGCTTTATGATCGCTAGGCGAGTCTATTTGGGGTGAACATGGGAATTCGATGTTCAATTATAAACCCAAAATACATGCAATACTTTATCAAAAATAGTCGATGTAAACTCTCCAGCATTATCCAGTCTCTCGAACCTTAAGGGATAAGTAGGGTGGTGAACCCTTAATCGACCGTGAGGTGTAGTAGCAATAGGTATGGACAAACATGTGACCAGTTTGTCGATTCATCAACCAAAACCATAAGTATTTATATGGTCCGTATTTTGCTTGGATTAGTCCATATATTATTCCCTTGAATCCACTGTGAAAAGAGAGTTGTTTCGTATCTTTGCAAGGGATGATTTAGAAAATCAATTTCCCTAATGAGCATGCTTGGCAAAGTGTGATTGTAGGCACAAGATCCTTACTTCGGGTAAGGAGATGCGTTGTAGCATCATTGTTCGACCTAAGTGTCCTAAATGGTTGTGCCAAAACAAGTAAACTGCTCAATCACCAGGCTCCAGGCCGCCATATGTGGTGTATTCCTAGTTGGGAGACAACCCATTAACCCCAAATCAAAGCTTTTGGAGGTGGTGCAAATATATTTCACTCTATTTTCTTTAGTGGTTTCATTTATGATCATTGTCATCTCGAATATCCTTAAAAACTCAATGACGGGGAGAATTTAAGGTCCCTTAAATGGTGATGCAATACCATTCATACAATGAGGAGTGTGCCAATGCTTTTAATCAGGTTGGATAGACCTGAAGTTGTTGTTAGAGATGTGATTTAGGTGTAAAGTTAGTATGCGTAGTATGCATTCATCCAAACAACTAACATTCCCACATTCCAACCTAATCATGTGTTTAATTGAATCGGTCACATGTATTAAGAAACATAATTCAATTAACTCATATTCGAGGACAATATCAATAAGATTATCCATAAGTAAAACCTACAATAAACTTGAATCTAGGAACATGGAAAAATGTTCACAAAGTAAATGGTTTACTAAGGGGATTCGGCCAAGAAAGCCATCCATGTCAAAATTCTGCTCTTCTAACGATGTTCGGTGGAGAAAAATTAGTCTCACATTGACTACTAGAATGGTACTCCTTAACAACACTGGTAGGGGCACGAACAGGTGCATAACCACTGATCTATTTCATCAAGACGGAAGTAGATTATGCAGGGTTAAGGTTCGGGAACACTATCCTTTATTTTTGAAGTTTTAGGTCTTAGGTGCCAAGGATCACACTTCGGGCATGATGTCACACCTTGGCAGGCCCTGATTATACCATATGTTGTAAAAACAAACTCAAAATTGGGTTGTGAGAGAGATAGACCCCGAATTGGATTCGGTAGGCTCCATCCGAACAGGGTTTATACCTTTCTCTCATGTTTGGGGTAGTAATCAGATCTAAGAATTTGGTAAACTTCCACCTTCTACATTGTTGCTTCAAGGGCGAGTTAGAAACAAGGAAGGATGAGAAAAGTATTCTCTAGTCAAAATTCAATCGGATTTATAAACTTCAGAATTGTACTTATTCATGGACGTAATCATGGTGTGCTTCGGGCGATATCTTTCATGATTAGACGGTCCGAAGGAGCGAGCCAAAGAGCCATGAAATCCTCGTTCCGGAGGTATTTCCGTTGATAATGCTTTAGGCATAATTCTTCCAATGAAGATCATGGCGGTGGCTTATTTAGCTCTTCCATGCCATTGTTGGTTTCAATATTTTCGCAACTATTTGATAGTCAAGTGGAGATTCATGTCTTGTACCCACATATAAAATGATTTCTATTAGAAACGTCCAAATAAGGGAAATCGAACTTGTGAAGGTTCGACAATCCATTGAATTGGAGGGAACAAGATTGTGATTGGTGCTATGGGAATGAATCATCCATAAGCATCAAAGTTAGAACATTCGAGTTCTAAGACATGGTTTTTCATGAAAATGTTAGGTTTTCATGGGTGTATTTGTTTTATGAAAATTGCGGGTTTCAAAGGCACTAAATTTGAAACTACAAGTTCAATTTAGTTTATGAACGTTTAGTTCATAAAGGAGAGGTTCTTGCAAGAACACAGAATGCAATATACAACTAAATGTAGTGGATTTGAGTTTCTTCGGGAATTTATGTGAGAGAAATAAATTGTTGCTTTGCCGTCGTTGCTTTTCTTGTACTCGAAGAGAAGCGATGTGTGATTGAATGCCGTCATCTTGACAAATCCGAAGTCATGATCTCTGTAAATACTCCAGTTAGGTTGCACTTGGCTGAAATCAGATAAGTGGCTTCCTGCGCCACCAACGACAACATGTATTGTTCCTTTCACTGCCGCGGAGTAATGTGATTGTTCTGAAGTTACGCATTGGCTCTGCAACACCGCACCAGAGTGATAAGAAAAATGAAAGGATTAAAAGAAATGAAATGGAAGTCATCGACAACTATTTGCTGAAACTGAAACTGAAAGAGTTTCAAGCGAAAGAAATTGATACCTGGTAGACGGGGCATGATCTTTCATAGTGATGGACAAGGCCGTAAAAGGCAATGTCAACCTTGTACTTCTGCCAAAGTTTCTGCAAGCTTTCCCTTCCCATAGGCTCTTCAAAGGAGCCCTCCTGCCCATAATAATAGTTAGAGGAATAGCCAAGCACGCGATGGGCGGCAAAGATCAACCAACGCTATTTTTGTCTATCAACAGTTGCAAGGCAATTCTCGATGAACTTGTACTACTCCGATCCCTCTCTCCAGTCGTGCTCAGTGTCAGCTATGCAGAAACGAAACATGCCATAGTCAGTTTTGTGCCTGTTCATTCATAGAATTCTCATTAGAAGTGCAAAAACACTGCTGCAGGCATCCTATACTCCAGAATCAATATAAGTACTTCAAGTTACAAGAAATGATGCAATTTACCAGAACTTTGCTCGGTTCTCGGCTGGAACATAGAACATAGTCTCAGCCAACACGCCACATTCTCCACCAGAATCCATTTTGTCATAAAAGGACCCCGAATCAGGCCAATCTCGCTCATGATTACCACTGCGGGAAGCAAAATCGAGATTCATCAACCAAGATCATAAATCAATTTTATAAATCTCATTAGAAACTGATGGAAACATGTAATGAACACTTCCACAAACCTGCCAACCATATATGGCACTGTTGATGCAATCGGTTCCACCTGTGCCGTGAACTGGTCCCATTGTGAGATGTACCCTTTGCATACGTTAGATCTCCAATATGAAAAACAATGTCGACGTTCTCCAAATCGCTGATGATTTGATCCGTAGTCATCAGTGCACCAGGCTGGTAATTACTGTACTCATTTGAACCGTCACGCTCTCCCTGAAAGATGCAGGAGAAAATATGTTTCACACACCGAAAACTCAATGTAATCAAACTGCTTTTGTATCCTACAAACATACACGACACTGTAGTGAAAGGCTAGGGATTAAGCCTAAACCCCCTAGCAGGATGGTAAAAGCAACCACAAAATGGACGTTCTATGTAACCGGTAAATGGCACGGCTCAAAGTCTTTTTCTCCTCAGATCTTCCAATAAAATGTAAAAATTAGAATTGAAAGTACCTTGCCCATGTCACCGAACATTATGACACGCTGTAAGGAGTCCTGTCCAGGATATGGAGATGATCTGAATTTGTACTTCTTGCTCCAGATAATTGTACCATTGGATAAACGATGTTCCAACTTGTAAAACTGCCTGAAAACGATCATCACAACAGTAAAAAGATATCATCTGTAGTTAACAACACTCTTAAAAGCAAAGAGAACAAACAGGGAATAAATCTTTATATGCATACTCGATGTTTGGCCACAAATCCTTCAGGAAACTTGTGTGTATGAAACCAGGATCACGCCACCCAACTGTCTTTGCAGGTGCACCTTAATGAACCATCACAGTTTAACAATTTTTTGTTAAGATATCCGTCTCTGTAAATCACGCAAATGTGACAAGGTGGTGAATACATAAAAATGGATCATACCACACATCATGCTCCGATCAAATGTCAATGTTCCAGCTCCGGATCGCATTCGAGCTTGCCCCTCTATACCCCCACTCAACAAATGGAACAGCTTCATTTATGTCGTAGCCACTTGTCCAAGTTACTGTCATCTGAAAATACATAAATACCTTACTATGAGTTCGCAGCACACCAAAAGACACATGAACCATAACATAACATTTCAAATTCTCGGATGTTTAATTTATAAAAAAAATTCGCATCAAACAACCAAAGATCCCGATTGAAAAAGAAGTTTAACATAAGAACACACAGAACTGTAAGTTAGGATAAACTCACTTCATTCCAAGACTTCCCTTGAGCAAGGCGTGGAAACACAGGTGCTTTTGGATTGGCAAATGTTATGAAGTTTGAAACTGCCACCAGGTTTGGCTGCAACAGTCAAGTATTGGATCAGTCACGTAAAGAAAGACAACGATTCTTTAACGAACAAAATAGAATATGAGGAAGCATGGGAACACAAGAATGAATCATGTTCATACATTCGACAACCCGCCTGAAAATAATGCAAACGAGAAATCTGCCCGCTGATTTATAAGCTGAAACTTCAAAGAAGATTTGCCAGTCGTTGTATAATTCGGATTGGAGTCTGTTGCATACTTGTACTGAAGCATAGGCGTCATATATCACAATGGTTAGGAATGTTCAAACAAAATTGTTTCATCCGCTATTTACTATGACAGAGTTGCAAACTACAGTCACAAACCTTTATAGGGGCAGTGCATATATAAGGAGTTTGTTCTTTTGGTGCTTTCACTGGCGGGCACATCGAATCACTGCCATATTAAAACACCATTACTTCAATCTCCAACAATTAAAAACAAAGATCTACATACAAATTTTGCAAACAAGATTCGATCACAGAATAGTGCATGGTAAGTTGAATCAATAGCTAGACTGTTCGTGGTAAAGTAGGTTATGTAATCGTTGTCAGACATTTTACTTGAATCTTGCCGGAGAAAAGACTCCAACCCAATCATCTCCAGTAGGAGTCTGGTTCTCAAGATCCACAGTTACCCATCCGGTATCCTCATCCTGCAATCGTAGGAATAAAAAATACATATTATCAACACTTTAACTCCATGGATAAAAAAGACAGATCATATGAATTCAGAAGTTTGAATTCCATGCAAAAACTCATGTACTCAAAGAGTCACCGTACACTCGGCCAACAGTTACACAAAAAAAAACAAAAAAAACAACATTCAAAAGGCAAAAACTAAATACGGATTATTCAACCAATGGGCAATCAAATAAAAGACGTTACAGTAGCCCCCAACTATTTTGACAGGGCGATATTCTTAACTAATATAACCTATGGGGAAGGGGACACGAACTTGAGTGCAAGCCCACATAGCCACTGTAATCAAATTCAAAATTAAATGATGATAGAAGTTATTTCAACTATCCACTTTTACCCCATATTTTTTCACAATGCCAATCTGTTGTTTCTTTATTTCCCATTGACATCTATTTGTATACAAAAATATTTGAGCAGCAGCTAATAACTTGACACATAAATGTTGGCAGCCATTGAATCAAAACAGTAAAAATAAATTGTTACCTTCAAGCCGAGCACTGAAGGGGAAGCTTTGACGGAGGTGGTGGATGAGAGGTTGATGGTGGCTTTCTCAATGGCAATCTTGGAAAGCGGCTGTTCCCCAAAACCATCGCCCTTAGCGGCAGCTCCCGCTAAGTTGGTCAATCCCAGAATCACCACAATCGCAAACAGTTGAAAACTTTGCGCCATTGCTGAGTTTGGTTTTTTGAAAATGATGAAAACAAATTCGAGAAAACCCCTTATTTATATGAATTGAACAGATAACAAACACACTTTGATTCCATTTGTGATTCTGGAAATATCACAAAGTTTCACTATTTTTCTTCTTCTTTTTTACCGTCTTTTTGTAATTGGGAGACAAAATTGGGGTAGGATTTGAATTGTGGGAGGATTTTAGAGAGAAAGCGGGAAGGGGAGGGAAGGGAAGGATACGTCCGTTTGTATATTAGTGCTTGTGTTTAAGATATTGGATTCTTTCTGCCATCTTGGTACTACTACACTTGATGAATTACATGGTCTGCTTCTTAGCAAGGAGATTCAACTTGCAAATCGCAAGAAAACCAATATAGCCACACCTTTTCAGGCATATCATTCTTTTGCTGGTATTCTTCCTACCTCGCATCTCTCACCATCTCAAGCCTTCTCTGCTCAGCCTACATTTAGTCATAACAATCAGGGTCGTGGCTCCTCCAATTCTTGAAATTACAATCGTGGTAATCGTGGCAATCGTGGTAATTTTCGTTACAATAATTCAAGGCCAAATTACAACAGTGGAGATCGTAACAATTCTAACAGTTCTGGAAATTACAACAACTCTGGCAAGAAGATCATCTGTCAAATCTGTTGACAATTTGATCATGAAGCATATGAATGTCCTCACAGGATGAATTCAAGTTACAATGGTAAATCCTCACAATTGGATATGGTTGCTAATACATCGTCCTCTACACGAACATGGCTTGTTGACTCTGGTGCCAGTTCCCATATGACCAACTCATATGCTCATCTTCAAAGTCCAGAAGCTTACACTGGTCCAGACCAAGTCTTTATTGGTGATGGCAAAAGTTTGCCCATTCTTCATTCTAGCTCTTCACTTTTACCTACATCCACTTGTACTTTTAAACTGAACAATGTGTTGTATGTCCCTGATTTGAAACAAATTCTTCTGTCTGCAAATCAATTTTTGCTTGACAATTGGTGTTCTATGCATCTTTATCCTTTTCACTTCACCGTGAAGGATCTTTCCTCGGGGAAGATGCTTTTTAAAGGACCTGTTCAAGATGGTTTCTATCCTTTTCATGCTTCTCGATCTACTTCACCTGTTGGTATTAAAGCTTTTGCAGTAGCTGCTAAGGTTTCAAGCTCTATTTAGCACCAAAGATTGGGTCATCTATCTACTAAAGTTCTTAATAAGTTGTCTGCACAGTCTTGTATTTCTGTTTTACATAGTACAAATAAGCCCTTTTGCTCCAATTATGCATTAGGCGAGTGTTCAAGGCTTCCTTTTGTTTCAGCTTCTTGTAATACCAAAAAGCCTCTTGAACTCATTTACACAGATGTATGGGGGCCAACATCTGTTACTTCTAGTCATGGATATCAGTATTATGTTATTTTTGTGGATTATTACACAAAATACAACTAGTTTTATTCCTTCGAAGTATAAATCTGATGTTTTTCAAATCTTTGTCCAATTTAAATCTCTTGTTGAGAACTCTCTGGGTACTAAAATCATTGCTTTGCAGTCTGACTCTGGTGGAGAATTTTTAAGTTCTTCTTTCTCCAAATTTTTGGTTGATCATGGTATTAAACATCAATTAAGTTGTCCTCACACTCCAGAGCAGAATAGCTGTGCTGAGAGAAAGCACAGGCACCTAGTTAAAACTGCTAGGACTCTGTTAGCTGCATCCAAGGTTCCTTATGTTTATTGGGTTGACGCATTTGCTACTGCAATCTATTTGATAAACATGCTTCCTACTGCTACCAATTCTTCACCTTGGGAATCTTTATTCAAGAAATCTCCAGATTATAGTACTCTCAGAGTGTTTGGTTTCAGTTGTTTTCCATGGTTGCAACCTTATACTTCCTCCAAACTAGAACCAAAAAGCAAGTTATGTGTGTTCTTGGGGTACAGTTTGCATCACAAGGGTTATAAGTGTCTTGATCCAGTCACAAAGATGATGTATATTTCGAGGCATGTATTGTTTGATGAATCCAGTTTTCCATTTAATCAATCACTTTTCCTGTCTTCAAATACTTCTTCCCCACCAACTCAACCACTTATACAATCTTCACTACCTATACCATCTGAACTCACCTTTACCTCTATTACTTCCTCACCCTCTCAACCTTTAATTTCCACTTCAATCTCTCCAAATATTTCTGAAGCTTCTCAACCTTCACGGCCATCTACATCCGTTTCTATCTCTGCATCCTCTCACCTCCCACCTAGTGATTCTGACTCCTCTCTTCCTATTCCTTTGCCTTCTAATATTCATCCAATGCAAACACGGTCAAAATCAGGGATTTTTAAACCAAAAGCATATTCTGCCACTAAGCATCCCCTTCCTTCTTATCTTTCTCAAGATTTTACACCTACTGCAAGCTTCAAAATATCCTCATTGGTGCCAAGCAATGCAAGAAGGGTACAATGCCTTGTGTAGCACATGCACATGGTCTTTGGTTCCTTCATCTCCATCTCAGAACTTGGTAGGCTGCAAATGGGTTTTCAGAATCAAGAGGAAACCAGATGGATCTATTGAAAGGTATAAAGCTAGGTTGGTAGCAAAAGGTTTTCACCAACAAGAGGGACTGGATTATTCTGAAACGTTTAGTCCAGCAGCTAAACTTGTTACTATCAGATTGCTTCTTACTCTTGCCTCTCAGGTCAACTAGTTTTTTAATCAACTAGATGTGAGCAATGCCTTTTTACATGGCACACTTCAAGAGTAGTGTTCATGCAGCAACCTCTTGGTTTTGAGGTCTCCACTCATCCACAATATGTTTGCAAGCTTCATAAATCCTTATATGGATTAAAACAAGCCCTACGGGCTTGGTATGATAAGTTACAAGGTGCTATTCACTCTATTGGGTTCATTGGATCTCAGAATGATCACTCTCTTTTTGTCAAACGATCTCCATATCTTGTGTTTATATTGGTGTATATGGATGATATCTTGGTTACTGGAGCATTGTCTAGTGAGTGTCACCAAGTTATCTCTCAGCTTAGCAGCATGTTTCCCATTAAAGATCTTGGACCACTTCATTATTTTCTTGGGATTGAAGTAAAGAGGTCATCCTTTGGCATTTTCATTAATCAGACCAAGTACATCTTGGATCTCTTACAAAAAGCAAACATGGATGGAGCAAAACCCTGCCATACACCGTTGAGTACTTATAAACTTGATCATACTTTTCCTTTACTTGAAGATGCCACTGAATATAGGTCCTTGGTTGGTGCACTTCAGTATCTTACATGGACCAAACTTGATATCATCTTCAAGTTGTCAAGAGACTTCTTCAGTACTTAAAAGGATATATTGAACTTGGTCTTTGGTTTTCAAAATCTTCATCTCCTCTCTATTTTCAAGCATTTTCAGATGCTGATTGGGCATGTTGTTCCATTGATAGAAGATCTACCGGAGGATTTTGTATTTTTTTGGGCAGTGCTATCATTAGTTAGTGTTAAAAAGCAACCAAATGTGGCTCGTTCTTCTACAGAAGCAGAGTATCGTTCTCTTGCCAATATAGCTGTTGAGATCACTTGGATATGCAAACTTCTTGTTGATATTGGATACAAATTGCCTTCTTCTCATCAACTTTGGTGTGACAATGTTTCAGCCATTTCACCTGCCAAAAATCCAATTTTTCATGCTCGGACCAAGCATGTTGAAATTGATTATCATTACATTCGGGAGAAAGTTTTGGCTAAATATGTCATTGTTCAATCCGTTTGCACTCAAGATCAAATTGCTGATATTTGTACTAAGGCACTGTTAAAACCAAGATTCTTGTTTCTTCGTTCTAAACTAGCACTTCGGATCCCTCAGTTTAGTTTAAGGGGGGATATTAAGGGTAAAAATGTAACTGTATCCTCTAGAGGTCTAACTTGAGGATAGTATTGTAGTTAGTTTTGACTGCTGTTATGATTAGTTAGCTTACTCACTAAGTTTTGTGCCTTGTATAAATACTCAAGTGTGTAATATTATTCTGATGATGAAATACAAGATATATTTCTTAACAGAAACTTCTTAAACATGAAAATAGGAATTATTCATTATTCAATGATAGAAAATACCCAGAAAGCGCACTGGCAATTGCTTCTTGCATTCACAACTTATTTAGCTTCACTATTAAATGGCTATTCTCTTTTCCAAGCTAAAAAATTGGCTTGATTAGAAAAGAAAATAGTGTAATTAATTAGATATAACTTGATCATGAAGCCAAAGTGGTTGGTTCACAGCCATCATGAACACATGCCAAAACATCTCTGTAATCCCTTGAGATTGTGAAGGAATCATAGACCTTGCCGTCACTGCTCTTCATGTACTCAAACAGAAGTGATGAGTGGTTAAATGCTGTGAGTTTCGTGTATCCAAAGTCGAGATCTTGGTAAACACTCCAAACTGTCTTCAGTGTGCTGAAAGCTGATAAGTGGCTGCCTCCTCCTCCAACAACTACATGGATTGTTCCGTTCACCGTCCCTGAATAGTGGGATGTTTCCGAGTTTACGCATTGATTCTGCAAAACACCGGCATCAGACGATGAAGAATCAAGATTAGTTAACCAGAACTTGGCAAACTATAAAATCTTTCAATGTGCCATCACATCCACATTGTGTTATTCATCCACATATCCTAATAAACTTTGGCCAATAAATTTTGGGTGATGAGGGTGTTTGGAGGGACGGGGCGTTCTATCAGGGGCTAGGTTCCTTCTAATCCATTTAAGTAAGGGGAAGGTAGGTTGCTTTCTTAGCGTTTTGGTCCTGGTGTGTAGTTCTGATCGTCTAATACTCAATTGTCCGAAATATTGCTGTTAAAAGAAATATAGGTTGCAGGAAATTCTCAGTAAAATGCTATTGTCTTTTGTTTACCTGATAAATGGGGCATATTCTTTCATAGTTATGGACATGACCATAGAAAGCAATGTCCACCTTGTACTTTTGCCAGAGCTTTTGCATGTCATCTCTTCCCATAGGCTCTGCAAATGAACCCTCCATGCCATACCAAGAGTTGGAGGAATAACCGAGAACGCGATGACCGGCGAATATTAGCCAAGGCTGTTTGTTCCTGTCAGCTGCTGCAAGGCACTTTTCAATGAATTTGTACTGCTCAGAACCTTCCCTCCAGTCGTGCTCAGTGTCTGCTATGCAGAAGTGGAACATTCCATAGTCTGTTTGATACCTGTAAAGATTCAGGTAGAAACAAAATAACATTTCTTACTTCCCGAAAATTTTTCTTGTGTAACAAGTCACAATATAGTAAGGAACATAATCATTTGATGTTATTTACCAGAACTTAGCTCTGTTCTCAGCAGGAACAAAAAACATGGTCTCAGCCGGCACACCACATTCACCACCTGAATCATTCGTGTCATAGAAGCCTCCGGTGTTTGGTGTATCACGTTCGTGATTGCCGCTGTTGGTGCAAATCATCATGTAAGTTTCAGAAATGTGAACTTATACAAACAAACACATCAGCAAGGATAGGACAAGCAATGCAAACCTTGCAACCATGTAGGGCACAGCTGATGCAATGGGCTCCACCTGAGATGTGAACTGGTCCCACTGTGAGATGTATCCATTGGCATAGGGCATATCTCCAATGTGGAAAACTATGTCAATGTTATCCAGGTCCTTGATCAGTGCATCTGTGGTAAGGAGTGCTCCGGGCTGGTAATCAGCATATTCATTTGAACCGTCACGCTCAGCCTGAAATTCGTGCAAGGAAATATGAAACTTTGTTTCGTATTATCTTTGCAGCTACATTTGCAGAACTTAATGTGACATGTAAAGTTTAGTCAAAAAAATTTCATTGTCCATCCAACATCTCCACCAAGCTTGCTAGTTTTTGTTTTCTTTAATGTACCTTTCCCATGTCACCAAATATGACAACCTTCTGTATCGAGTCCTGTCCTGGATACGGGGATGACGTAAAATTGTACGTCCTGCTCCAGATATAGGAACCATTGTATAATCGATGACCAAGCTTGTAAGTGTACCTGTATAAAACAACCAATCAATATTAAAGCCTTCAGGACAGAACAAACATTTCTCATGAAATGTGATGATTTTCAAGCTGCATACTTTGAATTAGACCACAAATCTTTCAGAAAACTTGTGTGGAAGAAACCAGGATCACGCCAACCAACTGTTCTTGCCGGTTCATCTGCAAATTATTATTACAAGAAGAACTTCATTGATCGCAACAATTGTTTTTCTTTTTCAATGTCTCACTCTTTCCACATATCCTTATATATAAATTTAGCCTTGTTGAAATTAGATTGATCATATGATTCGTACCACACATGCTTCCTCGAGGGAAAGTCAATGTCCCTGCTGGGGATCGACTTTGTGCTTCTCCCGCGAAACCCCACTCAACAAACGGTACAGCTTCGCTGATATCGTAACTGCTTGTCCAGGTAACTGTCATCTGCAAAAGAATAAAACAATATTTATAGGAACTCAGTTTCACTGGTACATCATACATAGCTTAAAAAGAAAAAAAAGGAGCAGTTTATCAGTATGACCCGGGACATAAACGTACTTCATCCCAGTGCTTCCCTAAAGCAAGACGAGGGTAAAGAGGCGCCTTCGGATTTGCAAAAACTATAGCATTAGAAATTGCCACTAATTTCGGCTGCATTACAGAAAAAATCATATACTCAGAATTAATTAACAACACTTGAGCGCAAATATTTGTAGTTCAAACATTCGAAATGTTGTAACGATATAAAACATTTTTTGGAGCAACTAGATTAGCTAAAAGAGAAGAGACAAGGATGGACTCACGCTTGACAACCCACCGGAGAACAATGCAAATGCGAAATCCGCCCGTTGATTGATCAATCGGAAATACAAAGTGTTATTGCCTGTCTTGTTGTAGTTAGCATTGGAGTGGTTGGCATATTTGTACTGCAAGAAATGATAAAGCAACAAGATTTGAGTTCAGTGGGAGAATAGCTCTCGAGCATTAACATCTTTACCTTGATAGGAGCTGTGCATAGATATGGCTCATAGTAATCTTCTGTGAATGGACAAGTTGATGCACTGCCATAAACATGATTTGACTTGTTTTATTAATTAATTAATATACAAGCTTTATCTAAAAATATGCAGTGGAAGGAAAAAAGAAGATTATGTAGTAAAATAACAAAGAACAATTAAGAAATATGTGCACGACTACATGATTCGGAATTGGACAAGGATTGTTTGCCCTCCTACTTCCGGTGCCTTCCTATTTTGTGTGGTCACGGTTAAGCCACGTTAACATTTGATATAGTTTTTTTTATAGAGATAATAAGATAAAAATGAATAATAACATAAAATTCCTAGTACAAAAATCAATTTGCGCGACGGAAATTTGCGCGACGCATCAAATTTCGTCGCCCAAAGTGTGTTTGCGCGACACTATACAAAACACGTCGCGCAAAGCTGTTTTGCGCAACGTACTTTGCGCGACGAAGACGACGTCGCGCAAAACAGCTTTGCGCGACGAATACATCGTCGCGCAAAGTTTCATTGCGCAAAAGACGTTTGCGTGACCCCTATATGCGTCGCGCAAGATTTTGGCGCCAAACGAAGGATCGTTACCGCTTTTTTTTTCTAAATTTGCTCAACGAAGGCAGAAACACGTCGCGCAAAATAGCTTTGCGCGACGTAGTTGGGAAGGCGTCGCGCAAAACAGCTTTGCGCTACGTGTACCTATCTATGTCGCGCAAAGCTCTTTTGCGCGACACAGTTGTACCTACGTCGCGCAAAGTTTCTTTTTTTTTTATCCCTTTTGCTTTTCTTTTGGGGTTCTTTCATTGCCTTTTCCTTTTGTGGTATCCACTTGTGTAAATATTTTAAAATGACGATCTAATTAGTTCATTGTATTCATATAGGGTTAAAGAGTGTAGCTGTAAAAAATCATCAAAATCAGAGTTAAAATAACCGTTAAATCAAGATTTTTTCGTATATATCCGTCGAAATGGTTCGTCCCGTTACTTGATCTCTTAATGTTTGTTTTTTGCAATTTTTGGCGTATGCGATCTCGAAGCATATACAAACAAGTTTGACGGTTGGATCGTTGAAACTAGTTTCGTACAATTCGTATCCCATCAAAACATTAGCTTCACTAACACTTGGAGTTTATTTATACTTTCATTAAGTATAACATAAGATTTTGTGGTATCCACTTGTGTAAATGTTTTAAATTGACAATCGAATTAGTTCATTGTATTCATATAGGGTTAAAGAGTGTAGCTGTAAAAAATCATCAAAATCAGAGTTAAAATAACCGTTAAATCAAGATTTTTTCGTTTATAGCCGTCGAAATGGTTCGTCCCGTTACTTGATCTCTTAATGTTTGTTTTTTGCAATTTTTGGCGTATGCGATCTCGAAGCATATACAAACAAGTTTGACGGTTGGATCGTTGAAACTAGTTTCGTACAATGCGTATCCCATCAAAACATTAGCTTCACTAACACTTGGAGTTTATTTATACTTTCATTAAGTATAATATAAGATTTTGTGGTATCCACTTGTGTTTCTTAATATTATTAAATTTCTTAATATTATTTTATTGTTTTTCATATTTGTAGGTCAATTTTGATGTTAACTTGTTGTTCAATTATGTTAAACATGTGGAACTAATTTCTTTTTATTCCAGATTCTTAATCTTGTTTTGTTTCTTGTTTTAGGTACTTGTTTATGACTCGGAGTTCTCATCCGATTCGTGAACATATCCTGGAGTGATTGGGTTCTTCGTCCGGCTGCAAGACGTAAAAGAAAGCGCTACTTGGGAGGCAACCCAATGCACTGAATAAAACAAAGCATGTTCATAAAAAATAAAAAAAAAAAAAAAAAAAGATACTAAACATGGAGAAAGGTGGAGCTTCACAAAGGTTGTTTGCGGATGGTCTACGAATCATTGAATGGGGAATTAACCATTCCAAACTTGACACCTCTTTCGATTAGAAACCGTCAAAAACCTTTCCATATTTTCCATTTTATTCCTGCAATTGACTGCTGCCTTCCTCACTCAGTCTTATCCGATCATCACCTTCAATTACGGGCAAATCTGCGAGATGAGAATTTTATTTTTAAAAAAGAAGATGGAGTAGGAGAAGAACGTGATGAGAGTGAGGGTGTGGGGGTCATGAAGGAAAGAAAAAAGAAAAAGTGACAAACAAAATGATTGTGTAGAAACACTTTAATTTAAGTTAATGATTGTTCCATTTGCATAATAGCTTTAGGTGTTTTTGATTTCTCTGTCACCATATCACTGTTGTATGATCTTTTATTTAGTTTTTTTCACACTTCTGGGGATCGATATACACGCAGAGAATGAGTTATTGGCAGCAGATGGATAGGCAAGCAGCATTCAACAGTTAGGAAGAAAGCTGGCAAAATCTAGTAGCAAAGGTGGCAGAAACATGCTTATTCACTCTTTTCATTCTCTTTGTTTTGATTTCCCTCTTGCAATCGACTTTAATTTGTAGAAACATGCTTATTCACTCTTTTCATTCTCTTTGTTTCTTTGCAGATTTATGAAGAAGGATTTGACTTTGAAAAATCACTTTAAGCACTAGAAAATTTATCTTCCATTGATAGGTTTTCAGAATGTTGGATACCAAAAGTTGAATCAATTATATCAAATTGGAGCATGCATGATTCCTTTGTCGCATTTGATCACTCGTCGTCGGAGCGTGACCAATGCGCCTCCCACATTATCAGCATCTACTGCTCCAGGCGTGATTGGGGAGCCTACACCCCTTACTGAGGCTACTCCTACGGCGTCTCAGGTGCCCGTATCATCAACATCATCAGTGTCGGTTCAACCTCTCAATGCACGGCGGCCTCACCGTCGCCGCCGCGAGCTGGAGCCTGGTGATCACGCTTCCTCCTCCTCCGGAGTCGATGGTGGGGCCTCCCAACCAGGTAGTTTTTTTTCTAATTCTCACTACGTTGTATTTTTTTTTTCTATTTTAAAACTATTATTGTATGATTGTGAAAATTTGTTGGATTGTGAAAATGTGTTGCGGGTTGTGAATTACTGTTTTAAGGTTTTGGGAAATTATATACTATTAGGGGAGGTTTTGCCCAATTTTCTGTACAAATTTAAGCTTTTTACCATTTAAGTTTTTTTGGGCAGCTAAAAAAAACACCAGGGGGCCTAATCGAATGCTAAAGGAGGCACATGTTGTACGTATGTCCGCCTCCTTGATCAAGATTGCATATGACTCGCAACATCGTGGAGCGGCTACCTCACAGCAGCATAGCAGCGTTGTTACTAGTTGTGGTTATGTTATTCGGAATTGTTGTCCTATGCGGTGGGAGTCTTGGGCACAAATTCCCGAGGAGACGAAGAAACTGGTGCGAGACAAGTTGTCGGTTAGTAAATTAATTTTTAGCCCTTATCATTTTTTTAAAAAATTTTGTTTACAAATATTATAAACCAAAGTATATTATCTTAATATTATTAAATTTCTTAATATTATTTTATTATTTTTCATATTTGTAGGTCAATTTTGATGTTAAGGACTTATCCCCTGAGGTCAGTGCCTACTTAGAGGGGACCTTAGCAAACCGGTACAAAGATTGGAAGAGCGCTTTTCACACGCATTTTCAGCTATGGGATGATCCGGAGATTGCTCGCCTAGAGGGTTGCCCAAACGAGTTGACGGAGCGGCCAGAGGATTGGGAGTGGCTCTGTAAACATTTTATGGATCCAAAATTTGTGGTATGTACATAATACTTTAATAATAATTTACTGTTTTTGTTATTTTTTTAAGTTTTTTTTAATAATTTCATTCAAATAATCGCACTAACATGTATATTGTATGTTTAACAGAAGAAATCTATTGCTGGCAAGAAAGCTCGGGACTCAAAGACACTTCTCCATCATTCCGGTTCGAAGCCCTTTTCGTATAGGCTTGAGGCACGACGTCAGGTAAAAGTACATTAATTTTTAAATTTTATACATTTTATTCTTTATTATTGACTAATAAAATTTACTTAATGATTTTTTTTTTAGGAGGGTTCTAAGTTCCCACAGATTGACTTGTTCAATGACGTTTACGTTCGACCCGGCAATGAGACCGCTAAGGAGATTCATGTAAGTATATGTAATTCTTATTATTCTTATTTTTACGAATCGTTCAAATATTATTTACATTTTGTTATTAAACATTATATGTTTTTTCTTTATTATTACAGGATGTTATGGTGGAAAAGTCCACTGCTGTTCTCCAAGAAGCAACATCGCAGCTTCCCCCGGAGACCCCGATCGAGGACGTCAATGTACCCGATGATGCAGATATTCAGATCGTGACTGAGGTCTTGGATCAGAAGTTGGGTCGTCGTTATGGCAAGGTTGTTCGATGTATGGGGAAGGCGGGGGTTTGTGAGACGGGTGCCTCCTCTTCCAGATCGTCCACAGGAGAGGTCAATGCCTTGAAGGAGGAAGTGACAACCCTAAAAGGTCAGCTTGCGGCCCAGGGCGAGCACATTAGGGCCCAGGATGAGAGGATGAGTATGATTGTACAAGCCTTAGCGATGTCCGGCCTCCAGATCCCGATGCCAACACGTGATGTTGCTCCACCTTCAACTTCCCAGCCACTTCACCCAGCTGATACCCAGTAGCATGATGTATCCTAGAAGACTAGTAGTTTTTTTTTTTGTGTTTGGACATCTTGTGTGTACATTTTTATATATTTTATAATTAAATACTTTTTCTTGGTTTAATAATTATTGTTTAGAATTTCATTACAATATTTATTAAAAATTAAAAAAAAAAATTCTTTGGCCAAAAAAAAAAAAAAAAGGGTTTGCGCGACGAAGAAGTGATCTGCGTTGCGCAAAACCACTTTGCGCGACCCAGGTTCTTAGTTGCGCAAAGTGGTTTTGCGCGACCCAGGTTCTTAGTTGCGCAAAGTTGTTTTGCGCGACGCAGGACATTCGTCGCGCAAAGTGGTTTTGCGCGACCCAGGTTCTTAGTTGCGCAAAGTTGTTTTGCGCGACACAGGACCTAGGTTGCGCAAAGTGGTTTTGCGCGACGCAGGACATTCGTCGCGCAAAGTGGTTTTGCCCGACCCAGGTTCTTAGTTGCGCAAAGTTGTTTTGCGCGACACAGGACCTAGGTTGCGCAAAGTTGTTTTGCGCGACGCAGGACATTCGTCGCGCAAAGTGGTTTTGCGCAACGTAGATCACTACTGCGTCGCGCAAACCCTGCTTTCACGCACTTGGCGCAACGGTGAATGCGCGACGAACATCCGTTGGGCTAATTTTTGCACGACGTTTTTTGACTTTGCGCGACAAAGGTCCTGCGTCGTGCAAAGCCTTTTTTGTACTAGTTGTGGTTATGTTATTCGGAATTGTTGTCCTATGCGGTGGGAGTCTTGGGCACAAATTCCCGAGGAGACGAAGAAACTGGTGCGAGACAAGTTGTCGGTTAGTAAATTAATTTTTAGCCCTTATCATTTTTTTAAAAAATTTTGTTTACAAATATTATAAACCAAAGTATATTATCTTAATATTATTAAATTTCTTAATATTATTTTATTATTTTTCATATTTGTAGGTCAATTTTGATGTTAAGGACTTATCCCCTGAGGTCAGTGCCTACTTAGAGGGGACCTTAGCAAACCGGTACAAAGATTGGAAGAGCGCTTTTCACACGCATTTTCAGCTATGGGATGATCCGGAGATTGCTCGCCTAGAGGGTTGCCCAAACGAGTTGACGGAGCGGCCAGAGGATTGGGAGTGGCTCTGTAAACATTTTATGGATCCAAAATTTGTGGTATGTACATAATACTTTAATAATAATTTACTGTTTTTGTTATTTTTTTAAGTTTTTTTTAATAATTTCATTCAAATAATCGCACTAACATGTATATTGTATGTTTAACAGAAGAAATCTATTGCTGGCAAGAAAGCTCGGGACTCAAAGACACTTCTCCATCATTCCGGTTCGAAGCCCTTTTCGTATAGGCTTGAGGCACGACGTCAGGTAAAAGTACATTAATTTTTAAATTTTATACATTTTATTCTTTATTATTGACTAATAAAATTTACTTAATGATTTTTTTTTTAGGAGGGTTCTAAGTTCCCACAGATTGACTTGTTCAATGACGTTTACGTTCGACCCGGCAATGAGACCGCTAAGGAGATTCATGTAAGTATATGTAATTCTTATTATTCTTATTTTTACGAATCGTTCAAATATTATTTACATTTTGTTATTAAACATTATATGTTTTTTCTTTATTATTACAGGATGTTATGGTGGAAAAGTCCACTGCTGTTCTCCAAGAAGCAACATCGCAGCTTCCCCCGGAGACCCCGATCGAGGACGTCAATGTACCCGATGATGCAGATATTCAGATCGTGACTGAGGTCTTGGATCAGAAGTTGGGTCGTCGTTATGGCAAGGTTGTTCGATGTATGGGGAAGGCGGGGGTTTGTGAGACGGGTGCCTCCTCTTCCAGATCGTCCACAGGAGAGGTCAATGCCTTGAAGGAGGAAGTGACAACCCTAAAAGGTCAGCTTGCGGCCCAGGGCGAGCACATTAGGGCCCAGGATGAGAGGATGAGTATGATTGTACAAGCCTTAGCGATGTCCGGCCTCCAGATCCCGATGCCAACACGTGATGTTGCTCCACCTTCAACTTCCCAGCCACTTCACCCAGCTGATACCCAGTAGCATGATGTATCCTAGAAGACTAGTAGTTTTTTTTTTTGTGTTTGGACATCTTGTGTGTACATTTTTATATATTTTATAATTAAATACTTTTTCTTGGTTTAATAATTATTGTTTAGAATTTCATTACAATATTTATTAAAAATTAAAAAAAAAAATTCTTTGGCCAAAAAAAAAAAAAAAAGGGTTTGCGCGACGAAGAAGTGATCTGCGTTGCGCAAAACCACTTTGCGCGACCCAGGTTCTTAGTTGCGCAAAGTGGTTTTGCGCGACCCAGGTTCTTAGTTGCGCAAAGTTGTTTTGCGCGACGCAGGACATTCGTCGCGCAAAGTGGTTTTGCGCGACCCAGGTTCTTAGTTGCGCAAAGTTGTTTTGCGCGACACAGGACCTAGGTTGCGCAAAGTGGTTTTGCGCGACGCAGGACATTCGTCGCGCAAAGTGGTTTTGCCCGACCCAGGTTCTTAGTTGCGCAAAGTTGTTTTGCGCGACACAGGACCTAGGTTGCGCAAAGTTGTTTTGCGCGACGCAGGACATTCGTCGCGCAAAGTGGTTTTGCGCAACGTAGATCACTACTGCGTCGCGCAAACCCTGCTTTCACGCACTTGGCGCAACGGTGAATGCGCGACGAACATCCGTTGGGCTAATTTTTGCACGACGTTTTTTGACTTTGCGCGACAAAGGTCCTGCGTCGTGCAAAGCCTTTTTTGTACTAGTGAAATGTTGATGTGGCTTAATCATGACCACACAAATAGAAGAACACGGGAGGGCATTGAAAATGGGAGGGCAGACTTGTCCCTCGGAATTTGCTTGAGTATACGACGCTATGGAAAGTCATATAATATTATAATAATAAATTAAAAACTAATATTAATTTTCTAGATAAATAGTATGAGTTATTGGATTATACTATTTGTATTGATGTCATTTTGCAAGTTAACCAACCCGTGAGTTGACGCGACACGACATCAATATAAATGGATAAGCCAGACACAACCCGTTACTGCCCTTAATTGGATTTTCAAATGCTTATGTTGTAATGAAAGTTTGAAACACCCCAGCAAACACAGTAAACGTAGAGCATATTATTAATTGTCAATAATAGTCCGATATGTGCAGGTAACTCTTTTTTTTTTTTTTAACTTCAGGTCCCACTACAATGCTATGTTTCATTCAGATGTACGAGTTTGATGCAAAATTTTACCGTTGCAAAAAGATTCCTACATACAAGATCAAACCATTGATCTCCTAGACTACTAAGTGATACATACCATAAAAGAAGAACTGAATAACTTGCTACATATATGTATCAAATAAGTAAAAGAGGGAAGCTCTTATTTGTGCCTTGAATTAAACGTCCAAAAGATAAGATTCTTTGAACGTGGAAGATCATTAAGAGGAGCACAAACCGAAAGTGTAAGCGAACCCTAAACTGTAGACACAAATTTCACACACACAACAATGCCCAAGAATATATGTTGAATTGAATATTTTAATCTCAACCCTATAAAAATCTAAGGGCTTAAATTAAACCTCTGAAAGTTGACCTATCACACTAATATATACAGAAAAGAAAAAGAAAAAAAAATGAACTGGATTAATAATTATGAGTGGCAAAATTGCACATTACTTGAATTTTGCGGGAGAAAAGACTCCCAACCAGTCATTAGCAGAAGGATTAGGACTAACAACATTCACAGTTACCCATTCATAATCCTTCCCCTGCAAACAGAAAATGAACCAAAAACATCATTATATTCCAAACAAAACTATTCGTACCGCATTCATCAATGTCAAGAACAAATATGATACAAAATTGACGATACTCAAGAAGTAGTTGCTGACGTTACCGTGGTGCCAAGAACTACAGGATACACATGAACAGAAGCCTTTTCGTGAATCGCATGGACGGTTTTGTGGATTAAAATCTTGGAAAGTGGTTGCACTCCATCACCCCCCTCCTTATCCCTGTAATGTTTATGACCTACTGAGAAATTCACTAAGAAAATCAACAAGAATGCAGCTTTCAGAGACAAGAAGCTAAAGAAGCTCTCCATATCTGTGTATGCTTGGGTCTCATATGTCTTAACTCTTAGCTATATTTATACACAATTTCATAGCAGACCTAAAGCACTATTTTTTTTTTTTTTTTTTTTTTTTTGTCTTTGCCTTCATTTTCTATTTTCTGCTATTTATTTATTATTTTTTTTTAAAATTAATTTTTGTTGGCTTTTCCTTTGGCCGGCTTCATTTAAGAATCGCATCAACGTTTTCTACATGGTTTTTTTTAGCAGAAAATGTTACTTTTATAAGATTAATCTGGATGCCTTTGCCCTTCGGCATGAGGGAACAAGGAAGAGACCACAAGGAAAATGAAAACTATTTGCATAAGGTGTTGACATGCTGCGAGAACGTTCTTGCAAATTTATAAATACTATTATACTACCATGTGAGAATGTAGAAAATTAGAACACTCTTGAAACGAGAAAAATCATGAAATGAGAAAGTCTATTCTAGTGCAGAATGAGAAATTGTCAAATATTCTTACCTAATCAATTTATTTTTAGGTTTTCAAGTCTTAGTTTACGAATTACATTTATGAGATTGAGAACCACATTTAAAAAAAAAAAAAAAAAATTGTACGTGTTAGTAAATGCAAGGATAGCAAGGAATCGAAATGGTAACAATATCTTATGTTAGCAAATACAAGGGGTGCAACTTAGGTTGGGTTAATCCGAATCTGTCTATACTCAATTCAGTTTTAAACATGATTGCGCGAGTTAAAATTAAGTACAAACTTGCTCAAACTCAACCCAGCCTCAATCGATCATTTATTAGGTTGGGTTGGGTTGATTCCTTGCCCATCCATGTCAACGCAAACCGAACCCGATTTCTAGCCCAAATTCTCTCATGCACATATTACTCATTCCGCTTCATATTATATGGGCAAGGTATAATTGGTTTTTATTTGTACAATGAAAGATAATGTTGCTTTTTTGTTTCTTTTGGTTGAAAGTGAAACTTTGGTATTCTCTTGTAATTTTATTCCAACTTTGCGTGGTTGAAACATTAAAGTCCACACTACATAGTTTAGTTTTATGTGGATGATGATTTGCAAAATTGAATTATAACTAATATACATCTATGTTGTGGTAAAAATTTGATAAAATCTTGCAGAATAAGGTGTTACAAGATTGAACTCGATAAATTTGGGCAAACCCGAACCCAAACCAAGTAAGCTTGAACCCAATAATCGGAACTCGAATAAACTCGCATGAACCCGAACTTAACCCAAATCGAGATTGTGAATGTTGGGTTAGGGTTGAGTTGATCGTCTCACCTGACCATCCTGCTCAAGTTGCACCCCTATCATACATAAGATAGGTTATGAAGCGAAATAAGTTTAGGGAAGTGATTTTCAGACACCTGTTTTAGTTTTTTTACACACATCTCTTTTTATTTGAGACTATCGAATTGAATAAATCAGACGAAATCATAGCTAGGATTAAAGAGAAATTTATAAAAGATAAAAAAATATATATGAAAATCCCTCTCCCTAGTTTTAGTATCAATTCCAACTCATTTCATGTCAATGAACATGAGAATAGTGCCCTAAATAGTGACAATTTTTTATTTTATTTTTATAAGTGATACGAGTACAACTAATCTAAACTAGATAAAAAGTAAAGAAGGCAGTCTGTATCCGGAAAGTAGGGGGTTCGAAAAGAAAGTCGGACTCACTAAAGCAATCTACAATTTACAACAACAATAATAATAATAATAATAATAATGACAATATTAGGGAAATTAAAATTTTAAATTAAATTTGCAGATCAAATTATGAGTTACCAAAAAGAAATAAATATGTTAATATAATCTAATCATCAACATCCATGTCATTTGATTTACAAAATTTAATTTAGAAATTTGATCTTCTTAACATTAGCCTAATAATAATAATAATAACAACGACGACGACAATAATAATAATATTTTTTATTTGCATTGATTCCCTAAGATTGATCTCCAAATCTCTACAATGATTTTCAATTGTAGGGAAGGGACGATTGATAATTCAAAGACGCATTATCCTCCACCATTTTTATTGTTTTTTGTAAAGCATACAAACAAAAGAAGCTACGATTAATACACCATCTGAAACATTTCAAACCTTAAAACATCCAAGTACCCTCGCTCTCGTGGAGAGATTATCTTTACAGCAAGGTATGACCAACAAAACAATTAATTAGTGAACTCCTTTTCCATATTTGATTAGTGATTAGTGATGACCTTTCTTTGTGTACCATTTGGAATTAAAAGCAACACCAATAAATAAAGAGTATGGGACTACATTACCCTATAAATTTAAAAGTGGGCCCATAGTAATACTAACGCGCTAGAGGTGAGAGCGAATCAGATCGACTAGTCTCTTTATTGATCAAGATTTTTAAGTATTATCTGTAAATAAATAAATGAGAAACTTAAGGAGTGAAATGATTTTCTTACATATATTTTAGTAACGCATGAAACTCAATAATTAAAATAAGAGAAATACTAAAGAAACTTTCTCAAAGTGGGACTCTCCATAAATTATACACCACTTCATAATTCTGGCACAAGGTTTTATGATGTTGGTACAAGAATTGCGCCAAAGACATGATGTGATGGAGAGTTTATAAAAAATTCTCACACTTAAGAGAGTTTCCTTGGTATTTCCCATCAAAATAATTCAAATTCATATTGTTTACATGTAGAGTAATATTCTTCATACTATGTTTTTATACCACATTTATATATCATCTTAAGTGGCATTTGATGTGAACAACTACATTATTTGAAAATTTGCAAAACCCAAGGAAATGAAGGAGAAAGACTCCTCGTATACCACAATCATCATTTGATTAACTAATTTTTTTTTAATTATTAGTTTATGAAATAATGAACTAAATTTAAAATTTTGATTAATTCAAATGATGTGGCTATCCACATCAATTACCATCTAAGATGGCATGAAAATATAATACAAAAACATGATATGAATAACAGTATTCTTACGTGTATCCATACCTAATATATTTTTGGTCGAATCCCCAAATATCTTGTAGAGATGGGAAATGCAGATAATGTCTAGGTCAGCTGGTTCAGTTCGACCATAAAGATATAGGTCACGTGACTCGCATTTTATTTTACTCATTTATATAATTCCAGACAGGATATCTTATCTTTACTGCAAATAGGCACAATAAATTAATTCTTTATGCTAAAAAAGGAAAACTTGATCAAATATTAATTTGTAAATTGATCACAGCATATTTTGTGAGACGATGCTGTAGACTGGTGTGCAAATATGGTTTAAGAAGCTTAGGCCCACGAAATTAATTTATGTTTTTTTTCTTTTTGGTGAATATAGGGGGTCAAGACACCCAAACAAACTAATACATAGCACAATCATATAACACATTATAGGCAGCCTTTACGGTGAAAGTTCCATTTGAAGTACATCTCCATATAAGTTTGTCCTCTCTAGCACCAATAGTCCCAGCAGGCCAACTGATAATTTTTTGGACCAAGTTTTCTAGAAGAGCAGATCTTAGCTTACTGACATCCCACCAACTATCCCGAAAGAAAGAGATTGGAAAATCCTCCTCAGGAAAGTTATAAGCATCAATATAATTAATAAAACGATCGTTCAACATCCAAGGGTCTTTCCAAACTTGACACCATCACCTTTTCCAATTCTCCATTTCATTCATTTGTGCAACAAGTCAGTTCCATAAAGAATTCCTTTCTAAGTGTAGGAGCAATCAGACTTCTCATGTAATTTAGTATCCAAAATAAAGTTCCCTTGCAAGTATTTCGTCTCATAGATTTTCGCCCGAAGACATGTATCCTTAGCATGAATTCTCCATCCAATGTTAGCCAACAAAGCTTAGTTCATCTCTGTCGTTTTCTTTTATCCCACACCTCCAATGCACTTGGGCTTGCAAACAAGGTTCCATTGACATAAATGAATTTTTTTTTTTTCTATTAAGAGTCCCCCCCAAAAGAAGTTTATGTTCAACTTATCCAAATGTTTGCATACACTAACCGGAAGCTTAGTGGTTTGCATAGCATACACTGGTATAGCAGAGGTGACTGCTTGGATTAAGGTGGCTCTTCTAGCCATTGAAAAGATATTACTCTTCCAAGAAGAAAGTCTACTCTGAACTTTATCAATCACACCTTTATAAGTTGACTTAGAGACTCTACATTGGATCAATGGCATCCCCAAATAATTTCCAAGATCATCAGATAGAGGAGATCCACAAATAGCACTGATTTTTCTAGCCTCGTTTGCACAAGTATTAGGAGAACAATACAACATAGATTTCTCAAGGTTGACTGCTTGGCCAGATGCTAGGAAGAATTTGTAAATACATCTCTTCATCACCCTAGATTGTTTTGGTGTTGCATCTGCAAATAGCATAAGATCAACTACGAAGAAAAAATGAGAGGCGCTGGGACCAAACTAAGAAGCTTCGACAAGTTTCCACTTACCAGAATTGACTTCCTTAGTAATAATGTGTGACAACTTCTCAACACAAAGTACAAAAATATAAAGGGACAAATGATCCTATTGTCTGATACCATTACTAGGCGTAAAGCTCTCGGTTAATTCACCATTAACACAGACTTGCTAATTAATACAGGATATGCGGTCCATGATAAGATGAATCAAACTTTCAGGCAGGCCAATCTCATAGAGCTCACCACTGATAAAGCTCCAATTTAAGCGATCATAAGCCTTAGACAAATCAAATTTCCAAGCTGAAAAACCTTTCTTACCCTTGGACTTTCTAAACTTATAAAGAATCTCGTGCAATGAGAATATTATCCGTTATATGCCTGTCAAGCACAAAGCTAGCTTGATTTGGGCTTATCAATCCAGGGAGAAGAGGCATGAGCCTCATCCTTTGAGGGTTCTCAATTTTAGGCACAAGAGAAATTAATATACCATTCAAACCATGAGGCAATTTATGAATTTGAAATGTTGTTTTAACCATATCAACAATATCACTTGCACATCTGCCCCATTGAGCTTGATAAAAGCAAGCAAGAAACCCATCGATACTCGGTGCTTTAGTACCTCCAATACTGAAAAAGGCTATACTTAACTTCCGCAGGGGTCAATCTCTCTATTAAGTGATCCAATATCATCCAAATGAATAGAAGGAAAAAGTTTAGGTGGAGAATTAACATGTCAAGACCATTGCCATGAAAGAATAGTGTTTGAAAGAACTTCACAGCAAGACTTTTCAGTTCATCATGGTCTACAATTCAATCACCATGATCATTCTTCAGTCCCTCGATTCAATTTCTCCTTCTTCTCACAATCGTGATAAGATGGAAAAATTTAGCATTAAGGTCATCGTCTGGTAACCATTTCAATCTAGACTTTTGATGCCAGAAGACAACTTCCTGATTTATAATTTCGTTTAACTCTGAAATTAATTCTTGTTCCAAGTTGAGAAGAAAATTGTTTGGGCCTCTACGTAGTACTTTATGGATACCAACAATGCGTCCAAGGAGCTTCTTCTTCTTCTGCTTTAAGACGTGAACATTCCATCTTTTCATGGGCTCAACTAGAGCATCCATGACATTTGGTGGCAGTCAGCTACACCACTAAGGTAATCCCACAATTTTCTTATCTTCGCAATACAAGGGCTAGCATAAATAAACGTAAACAACCGGGGGTTATAACCAGCTTCCCTCACACAAACTGAGATGGATTGATCAGTGGTGCCAATAATATCAACATGAACTTTACTGTTATCCCAAAGAAGCCATAACCCTCCAGAGAACCCATTAGCATCCACTATTTCAAACGAAGGAAAGCCCAGCGATTTGGCCACAAAAAGGGCTCTAATACCACTAATTCTAGGCTCACAAATTGCAAGAATCTCCAATTTGTGGTTCTGCTTTAAATTAGTAACATTATTCTGAAATTTGGTGCAGCCAAATCCTCTAGAATTCCACACAACTATATTCATGTTTAAAAATAGTACGGATTGAGAAGGCAGAGAACCAACATCATCCAATAACAAGCACTACACCTCTATAAATGTGGACACAACGCATACCCAACATATACAAATTTGACACAATCTCCCGACATATCAAATGCTAGGATACCCAGAAAATCAAGAACACAGACAACCCTAGAGATTTGCAGGTACAAATTAACAAAATTGTGGAAAATTACACAAATTTGGGAAGAAATACCAAATTATCTCATATGGGTTACGAGGCCGCAACCATCTGCATCAACAATCGAGGCAGCAGAAGAAAAACAGAGATCGAAAAAATGATTTTCCACCAATTATCAGGAGGTCTAGGTTGCTTTCACTGAGGAGAGAGAAATAATTGCGGGGGTGGAGATGGTTAGGAAGACTAGGGGAATAGCGGGTTAAAGGGCATGGCGTGATACTGGATAGAGGGAAAGGGTAGATCTAGAGGAGGAGAGAGAAGGGAAGGTAAATCGGAAAAAAGGCAAGCATGAGAGGCTCATAGATGACGGCATTTCACAAACATGGATAAGTGTCTATGTTTTTAGAGCTGTTAATCTATTAAATACAATCGTTTTCTGATTTCAAATTCATATCACAAACGTGGATAAGTGTCTACGTTTTTAGAGTTGTTAATCTGTTAAATACAATCGTGTTTTGAATTCAAATTATTCTGATTAATATACCCCTCATACTTAATCGGTTTGACTCCACACAATTCTTTGAAAATGAATAATACTTTACTCTTAACGAGAAATTTGACATTGTATTGAGTAATGGAAGTGAGAGGTCTTAAATTCGATTCTCGTCAAAAGTAAATTTGATCTAAATTACTATTACTAGTCATTGTGAAGTTTAACTCACTTCCTCACCCCTTAGTGTAGTTATAATTATATATCATTTAGCTAATCTTCTCTTGTCAAATTGATGTTGCACTTTGCCACCTCGTTAATTCTACAAGAACTTAAAATGTCAATGTAGTGATGTTTCAAATCAATTATGCAATATTATGTGAGGACTTAAAATTAAAAATGTCACATCGTGTTATTAGTCAAGAATTTCACAATAGCTTCCAAATAAGGCAAATAAGTCCTCCAATTCAAGGAAGCCTTCACATAAAAGTAGCTAAGGGTTTTCTTTTTGCCTTATTGTTCATTTCACTGTAAAAGCTCTGCACGTTTATGGATCCGACAAAACGTTAACACATACAAATTTACAGATCACCAATTCAAATAAGAAACACATACAAATTTACAAATCACAAATTCAAATAAGAAACAAGTTCGACTCATGGTGATGTCGAGTTAAATACTAATTTATTATGATTGGGTGAACTTATTGTTTGACTTACCTAAAATTCTCAATCAATCTTTAGTCTAATAAATCGTTGTATTAATAATAAAAATTAAAAAACATGCAAAAGCAGTCTCACTCCTATTTCTTTTCTTTTTTTTAGGTAATAAACAATCAAAATTTTAAATATTAAACATAACCACACTCCTAATTAACTATTATTAGAATCTTGCAGTACAAGGGTAGCCGATTGACCTGACACATGGTGTTTTCTTATATCCAAACCTGTAGGACAAGAACGAGCGTGTAAGGTATGAACCCTCTTCACACATCTCGTACCTAAACAACCAGGCATCATTCTGTATCATGACTTCCGACTCCAAGTCGGTAAGCACGCAGTCAGTGTGAACACATACCAAACACATGGCTGTCCCTAAGCAATAACTTAGTCTACACATTTGAATAAGTAGAACTTAAAAATATATACATATAGATTGATCAGAGCATATTCTCTGTATCATGCTCTTGCAACATAGCATATTCAGTTGATGAAATTAAAATCCAGTGCAAGTCAAGGTTCATGATTCATTAATCTACGAGAAGTAGTATCGGTACAACTATAAGGGAAATATATAATCTAGGAGAAGTTGTATCTCGGTTTTCCCAAGGAGAACTATCATTCGGATCAGTTAAAAGCGCAAAACTAGTAACGAGTTAGCAAAGCTCTTTCTACATTACAGAACTACAAATGCGCGGGCAGGACATAGGAGCGACTCTGGTGTTTCATAATCCCTTCATTTGTTTGCAACTTCACGCCTTAAAAAGGTGGGGGCAAGCAGCTTCTCCAGCTCCACTAATCTGAAATTACATGTACATAATAAGTAAAACAAGCAGAAATGTGTTCTGGAGCATAAAATGTAGCAGAAAACATCAATCGTTGACTTACATCTCATATTTCTGGATTGCTTCCTTTCGTTTCATCACATATGCATCACCATCTTTAGGTGCATTGATCAATGCATTGCATACAGAGAGTGGAGCTGGGAAGCCGGTCGAACCAACAGAATTGAGTCAAATGACAAAATTAAGAAGGAAAAATGCAACATCTTATATAGCACTTTAAATCCATATGGCTATTTATAGCCTTTAAACTGAGTTTATTCGGTTCATTAAACAGTTTTCGGTCTCGTGACTTCAAGGACTTCAACTTATTTGTTTGTCAATTTTAGGTGATGGCTCCATTCTCTGTAATGCAACCAAACTAGAGAATGTTGTTGAAAAGACAAAAGCACACCGGTCATTCCATTCAGAATGGCTTTCAAATATTCCACAGATTATAAAGAAAATGTTACATACATGGCAGTGAAGCTTGTTGTTTCATTACCACGTCTTTGTGAACCTTTAGAAAGGCTGGTTTGTCAGGCTGCTTGATACCCTGTTCAACACGCGCAATATAACCATGTAAATTGTAATCCATGCAAACAGCACTCAGAAATAAATAGCAGTCAACGGAAACTTTTGATAGATTATGATCACCAAGTGGATGCATCCTCCGTTACAAAAAATAAAAACTACTGAGACCCAAAAAAAAAAAAAAAAAATCTTACTGATGTGGTCCATATCGAAGAAGCAACTGCATCTTCAGACAGACGCTTGGAATTTTCTAGGCTAATTGAGCTAAAACAAGAAGTATCCACTACCTTCTTCTTTTCCCGCCTCTTCAGTATCTTCATATGGCACTTCTTGATATAGTGCATCAAATGATACTTAGAATGCCTAGAGCACAACTCTGCTTGGATGTCCGGGTTCTCAGTTAGCCAGTCGGCTATATCTTTGGACTTAACCACGTCATCTTTCTCCAACGATTCTAACCAAATATAAGCCGGTCTCCATTGATCAGTGCGCTTAAATCGAGCGTGTGGAATATCACCCTGGTTTTCTTCCTTTCCTTCCTGCCATTTAACATTACAGAAACCATGTCAAAACATCGGCACAATATTACCAATTCAAACATCAATGGTGTATTTCCCAAACTCCATTAGTAAATTAGCAAAAACACCAATGACGACAATAAGTTTTACAGAAAATAAGAGCTTAATTGGAGAAAAGAACTCCCCAACTATCTACTTGTCAGGCTCTAATTGATTCTTAGTTGTGAAATTCCGCTGTTACCTTTCTCCATTGGAAAGCAAGAAAAGTATTTTTCTAAAGTATTGGGTTCGAAGTGTTTTTCCCTAAACTGTAATTTTATCAAGGGTTTATAGTCGAAAATAGTAATCTGCCAGAAGGCACCTAAAACTTTCACTAATTTGCCTAAAAATCTCATCTAATCCCAATTACCTTAATCACACAAAGATTGGACCTTAGGAAAATTTAACAAAATTAAACCTGAATTGGAGAATGTGGGTCTTGGTTGGGGAGTCGCATGCAATTCTGGATGGCAATGAGGCGGTGGCAGAGGTCGCCGCGGGGCATGGACTTGATGCCTTGGGGTATGAAATCGAAGTTGGAGTCGATCCAGGCTTCGACCTCGTCCATGGAGACAGCTTTGGCCTCGGGGAACGAGCAGAGCCAAGCTCGGGCCATGGTCTCCCACTCCTGGGAGGACTGCTCGCTGGCGTTGTCGTTGTCGGAGACTCTCTGTTCTGCCACCGCTTCTTCTTCTTCGGTTGCCGCTGGCGGTGGTGCTGGTGGTGTCGCAGCTAGAGTTTGGTCTCCGGAGTTCGACATTTTGCTCCCCGCGAAGGAGGAGGAAGAGGAGGAGGAGAGAGCGGAAAGCTGACAGTGCTGCGAATTTTGCAGCTTTCTGTGAACTGCTGATACAATTAAAACAAGGGGGCAGCAACGACGTCGTTTTCGAGATGGTGGTTTAGCAACACAAATGTGTGACATTTATTTTGGATTAATTACATTTTAACCCCAATAATCGAGCTGAGTTGTTAAAATGGACCGCGAGGATTTTTGTTTTAGCTTTTTAAACCCAGTTTAAAAATTGTATTAATTTTAAACCACCCATTACGTTGACTAGAAGACCAACCGTTAGATGCTGATATGATTGTGTGTGAAAGAAGAGAAACTATATCAACCGTGACGTCCTATGTTGATAATACAATTTTATACTACGATGACATGCAAACTCAAAAATAAGATTATATATCTCATATATCAAAAGTACATGTAGTTCTTGGGAAAAAGAAAAAGAGTACAAGTTAAGCAATTTTCTTAATTTAATTCCTACCAAAAAAATTTCCAGCATCCATTGCTCTATAATTATCCCAAGCAGAACTACCTGGTCTTGGGTGCTTTGGCTATCTTTTTCTTTCGTTTCTTCAGAGCCTTCGGCACTTTAGTTTTCCGAGCTTCCCTCTTCTCTTCCTTCACTTTCTTCTTGTTCTCTTTCCTAGCAGCTTTCTTTTCGAGAGGATCCTGTGCCTTGGTTTCGGAAGAGGAGCTCCGCCCTTCCGAGTCACTTGAGTTGTCGTCATCTGTGTCAGAGTCAGATTCAGTTTCGGGATTTGCAGAGGGATCTGCTACAGAAGTAGCATCATCCTGTTTCTGCCCTTTCTCAGATGAATCTGGTTGACCTTGAGGAAGAGCCTCCTTCAGTCCTGTAATAGTTTTATAGTACATGTCTCCAGTGTCCTCTCCGCTAGTTAACCGCATTACATCCCGCTCAGCATTCTTCACGTCATCTAATGTCTTTGGAATGTATGACTGGAAAGAAGAGAAGAAAAACAAATCAATATCCCAAAAGTTCGGGTGCCCACAATCACGCAAATACGCGAAGTCAAAGGCATTCAATAAACACAGTTACATTGTCACCACCTGTACAAATACAGAGTCTGCAATTTCCTCCTCTGCAGATATATCTCCTCTCGCCGTAACCTTTCGCTGTACCTGAAGTCAGCCAGTCAAACATAGATCTTACTTAAAAGTTTTTTATCTATTTATTTGTAGTTTATAGGAACCTAAATTCTTTAATATTTGAGACCAAAATGGAAGGAATCAAACCATATCGAGATAACTCTCCACTGCATCATCAGCAATAGTTGGATCAACTATAAAATCAAAGAGCTCTCGAATTGTCATAACAGCCACACCATGTTTTTTAAAGAAATCCTGTATGCCACCAAACGCTTGATAAGCTCACAGCAGCGAGTGCATTACTTGTATTTTTCATAAGCAATGAAAGCAGAACTTAAGAAAGTGACTTCCGCATGAAGAACTTACAGATACATGGACGCAATCTTCACGTAGGAAATCAAGGGCATGAGGGTGGTCCAGATCAACTGCTTGAGAAACATCAATAATGTACAAGTGACCCTGCCAAAGAGGAAGGGAAGACATAAGAACATAGCACACTATCATGTGCAATAAGCTCAAACTTCAAAGTCGTTTGTAGCAACTCACCTCAAAGTAAAGTATGTTGTATTCACTAAGGTCTCCATGCACCAGTTTGCTCTTCTGATACATTGTTCGCATAGCAATAATCATCTGGCAGAATATACTACGGCGTCACTCCAGTACCCAAAGAAATTATCAAATACAAAAAAAACATTTTTGCTAGCATAAAATTCGTTCATTTAAAAGTTTCCCAATAGTGACATTCGTATACAATCCAAAAACAAATCTAAGTGCATGTGCACATGTCCCAGTAGAATTATCTTGACCAACAGGTTCTTGTATTTAAATTATTATCACAAAAAAATATTTTCATATGAAAGATTTTGGCACACCTCCATATAACCTTCTCGTAGCTTGTCTAGTGATAATGCAGCATCCTTTAGACGAGGTGCTGCCCAACCCGACTTCCCTGTAATAGATTACATTAATCAAAGCTACTCTAAGCAGAAAGTATTTTTTTATATAATCAATAAAACCAAATCAAATTGATATTTCAATTCCGTCAGAATATATGTCCATTAAAATTAGAGATACCTATGAATTCCATGACCAGAACATGAAGTCTTAAAATAACTGTAGATGGGCACCTAATTCCATTGTCCTTTAGCCTGCATTTTCACAGACCATCTCACATTCATGAGCACGACAAAACCAGCTTTATAAATTAATAGGACTGAAGCGGAATTTTTACATAAACTTAAGCTAGAACCATTGTGCAAAATGGATAGACACTTCCTTTGTATTTCCACATATGTACTTATTAGACACAAAGTGAAGATAGTACTCATATGCAGATTTAAACAAGGTTAAATTAGTGCTGCTACTTACCAAAGACTTAATTGTACTCATATTTAAAGTTGTGTTTGTCTTACCTCTTTAAATTCCTCATTTCTTTCTCAGCCCAAGTCTGCACCATTTTCCTAGGATTGCGCTTGCAATATCCATGTCTGAATCGGTAATCCCCTTGTACGTATCTATCCCTGTCCCTGAAGTTTTTTGGCCGGCAAACAAGTAAGATACATTATAAATCTATTGCTATAAACACAAGTACGGAAAATTCAGCACACTAATTGGTTGTCCTCGGAACTGAAAAATATTTTCTGCATGGTCTATGATTACATGGCTAACTTGTTATACTTATCAAAGACAAGAAGATAATAACTTCAAAAAAAATAAGGATTTAAAAATAAACTCGAAAGATACATCACACATCTACATGATAAAGCAAAGAAAGATAAAGTTTAGAAGATGTGGTAGCAATGAGCAGTATATATTTCTATGCCCCAAAGAAATTTCTCATATTTGTTGAGCTTATATTGTTCAACCTAATAACAATCTGACTTTGTTAAACTGTAAATTAGCCATTGGAACAAGCTCAAACTGTCACAGAAAGCTTACTTGAAAACCAGAATAGATGTTTTGAACACTTTGATCGCCATTTCCTGGCCATCAGATTTTGTTGCGTGATACACGTTTGCCTGTTCAAGAAGAAAAAACAATTCCACGATCAAAACTAAATTAAGCAGTTATCATCACCGATTCACTGCAGCAAGATCAATACCAAGTCAATAAATTAGAGGTTAAAATATGAGTAACTCAATACGTACTTCTTTCCCGGTAGAAATGCAGCCATTGATATCATGAAACACGCCACTATTCAACATTTTGAACAAAACCATCCGAGTTCTAGGATCAATGGCCTAGTGAAAACACACAATCACTAAAACTAATGAGCTAAAACACATAATTGGAATGATTAAAGAAAACCCATGAATGGAAAATGCTGTCTTTCACCTGCTCAACAGTGGCACGGTCCGCTTTCTCAGTAGTTTTCGTTCTGCCAATGGCCATGTCCCGAACACTACCCCGAATGGCAGTGGTCACGGAGTTGGACATTCCAACGTTGAACCTCCCTTCCCACTCCTACACCCGCAAAACCCGAAACAAAAGACGTCAACTTTGCAAGAAAATCAGCACCAAACAATAAACAGACTTGCAACCAAACAATTTTACAACTGAAATCCGCTTTAAATTCTAAGTCTTACATACAATTACAACAGCAGGAAGAACAAACCCAATTAAAATTTCAGTGTTAAATTTGCAAAATTTGTACCTCCAGAGGCGAAGCTCGGATGTGGGTGGTGAACTTCTGGTTGCGATTAGCGAGAGGCTGAAGGGTCGAGGAAGCAGGGCGGGAGTGAAGACCGCCGTGGGCATTGGGCCGCCGTGAATTGATGGTGAAGCCACCTTCTACTCCTCTGTCATCGTCCTTGGAGTCCAAATAGTCCAACGCATCTCCGACGTCGGAGTCCGACGTCCAAAGCTCCTCATCCTCTTCGTCTTCTTCCACTTCTTCTTCCTCCTCCGCTTCTGGTTTTGCCTCGGGAGCTGCTTTCTCCTTGTCTGCTATTTCTTCAACGGGCGCCATTTGCGATTGGTTTACTAATTTTTGTGGGTTTTTGCAGAGGAAGCAATCGAGGGTTGGAGGGCGCTGAGCTGACACCGATGGAGATTTCGGCGGTTTTGATTTCTGAAACGGCTGAGAGCCGCTTGCAAATATAGGGTTTTGCGTGCGATGGAAGACGCCACGTGGACGGTGTAATTTCTTCGTAATTAGAAAAAGCACCACAATAATTTTTGTATTCGTGTAAAGGACTTCAAAAGAGAGAAACTTTTGCCTCAATAACAATTGGAGCTGAGGTTTGGTAGAAAACTAAAGCCTCCAATTTCCCTAAAATAAACCTTTTCTATATGAAAAATAACTTTTTTTATGTGAAAATTAAAAATACTCCTCATCGAGATTTTCTTAAAAAAAACAAATTTTAAAATTAAAAATACATTAAAGTTAGATCTACAAAATGTGAGTTTAAAATGTGTGAAATGACTAAAATGGCATATACGACATTAATTGAGTTGTGATATACATTATAATAAATATTTTGGTTGTGTAAATCTTAAGTTAAGGTATATTAGGAATCTTTCAAATCTAGAAGATCTTTCCTATTAGACTTTATATTACTTGGAGAGCAAGTTTCTCTAGCACAAGATTTGAGAAATAACACATTCCTCAAACATATTCTCGATCCCTCTTTCTTCTCTGCTGTACATTTCTCTTTTTCTCAGTTAAATATAGGTCACAACAGTTTTCACTTTTACCCACTTTCTCTCCCACACCTATTTTTTATCTCTCTTTCTTTATTTTTTTTTTATAACTTTTATTCGGTAACTTCCATAATATGCATGCATACAAATTGCTAATACCACACACATATATAGCTAGGGTTTAGTCAAAAACCCTAGTCGATTTTCTTCGACGATGAAGCGATCACAAATAGCTCCTCCTGCTTCCGCTTCCGCTTCTGCTTCCGATGAGGTTGAGGATCCGGATGCTAAAATAAACAAAGACGACAGATTCAGTGGTCTTCCCGATGAAGTTGTTCATCGCATTCTGTCCCCTCTTCCCTACTCAGATGTAATCCGAGTCGGAAGCTTGTCGACAAGATGTAGGCAAGTTTGTACCTCCATTCCCACCTTGAATTTTTCTCAATTTCCCTCAGATTCTACAGACACCTTCGACAAGCGACTGGAGCTGCTGGCTTCCTTGGACAACTTCTTCTCCCGCCGCCAGCTCGCGAATGGCAAAGACAAGATACGGTTACAAACCTTTTGATCTTGAGTGGGAGTTTCCGCACCATCGATTTGAGCGGGATACCAGCATCCCAAATTGGAGGGACAATGAGGCACGTCGAGTTTGCGCTTCTATTCATAATGCTGTCGACTGTCGTCTTGAAAATCTTTCTGTTTTCTATGGGATATGGTCGTCCGCCAACGCCAAACGTGAACGAGTTGAGTTTCCTTGTTGCGCTTTCAACTGTGGGTCTCTGAAGTCTATAGATCTTGAAATGTTTGATACAATTATTAAAGCTCGCAGCATTGCTACTTGCACTGTTTCTAATCTGGTTTGCTTGAGGTTGAAGGAAGTGACTGTGGAAGATGGTGACGGATTTTGCAAATGGGTTTCGTCGGCCTGCAGATTTCTTAAGGAATTGGTACTTAAAGATGTGGCTAGGTTACAAAATATTACCATTGAAAGCCCGTCTTTGAAGTCGTTTCGGCTGCACTTGATTTCGGGGTGGAGCCCCCTCCACCATCTTCATATCTCTGCTGAGAAACTTGAGCGTGTAAATATAGCTTGCAATGGCAGGCCGTTGGAAATTTCTGCTCCAAATCTTACGTTCTTGAGGATGCATTGGAGAGGAACCAAGATGACGAACATTCGGAATCCAGGCGAATTTAATCGTTTGGAAAAAGCTGAGCTTGAAGCTGTCCACAATTAGCCCGGAGTTGAGATGGAAACCGCATCTCATGATCAGTTCCTCCTCTCTAGTGTTGTTCAAAGTGTTAAAGTTCTTGCTTTACGCGACCGATGGACTATAACAACTCTGTCCAAGGAAGGTTGCACTGCACCACCATTACATAACGTTTGGTGCTTGCGAATGAGTACCTGGAGTTCTGAGAGTTTGACAACAACCTAGTTCCAACAGTGGCCTCTCTTTTCAAAAGACTCCCTAATTTGAATACCTTGGAGATTTACGTGTCCCATTTGTTCGGAATACCAGAACATGGATTTGATAGCTGGTATTGGCAACTCCAAAAGCTGGATTTTACATCCCAGCTTAAGCATGTAACCCTAGAATTAGAGGTTTCTGAAGGGTTTAACGACTCTAATCTAATCGAGTTTGCAAGGTATGTGCTCGAACATGCTCAGAATTTGAAGAAAATGGCTGTGATTTGTGAACCCCGTCAGTCAAGGTTGATAAGTTTGATAAGGTCGATCACGAGTACTTCCAATGCCTCAGTTGTCTTTCTGGAAAAACGCTCTACCTGCAGTTCCGAGATTTGGCACGCCTATTCCGCGGGATCTGTACAAGAACTGAATAAAATCTTGATCGATCCTCTTCCTGATGTGGCGTAGTAGTGAGTCTCACTAGTTCCCCCTGCCCCTCTCTAGGTGTAGGTGTATTTTGTTAGTAGCGAGGTCTTTGATTCTTTATATGCACTAATGATCGATCGATCCTACGTTACTTCATTTTATCGAAATTGGAAGAACTGTCATGTCACGCGTGTTGCTTTTGTTGATAGTATTCACTTATATGGAGCTAAACGTATTTAAGTAAAGTCCAGTGGAATTGCAATGGACTTGTAGCTCGACTGGTTAACGACATTTCACTTACAAATTCATTACTTAGCAACCTCCATAATGTATGAGAAGTTAGTATGATCCATCTCATGTACACCCCACTTCAAGGTGTGACTATAACCTTAAAAAAACACGAAAGCTAAGGATCGATTTCGATTGCTAAAGCAATAATGGACTACCCCAAAAACGAACATCTGTGATTTATTCAAGAATTTAGGGCCTCAAGTTGCTTTCGAAGATCTTCTAGGTCGTCAATTGTACCCTCTGTAGCTTCAGTAGGTGGTTTTTGGAACTCATCCGCACTGGGAAGCTCGCGAACAAGACCTTCTGGAAGAGCATCTGAGACCAGATGACGGATAATGATGAGAAAACAAGCCATTCATAAATTTGTAAACCCATAAATATATCAAATATAAGGAATTGTAAATCACCACAGAATTCCAATTCCAAATAGTGGAGATGTTCGAGCGAAATCCATAGAACTTGAAACAGTAAAGGATAAATTACCTGGAGTTTGGGCCTCCGTACTTTCCGGCTCGTTATCATCAACAACACTGCAAACACAAATTGAATGTATGCTTTCATTTCCATGAAACTAGTCCTCCGAAATGCATGTCATTCTTTTTATATGCAACTTAGTAAACATCCCTGATGTTCATAACTATTTAACACAAAGAAACATTAACTACTTAATATGAAGAACATTCCATTGTTGGTAGAAGTACCTTATTTCCCATTCATTATCAAGATGTAGTGGAGATTCCGGAACTGATGATGCTTCAGCTTCCATCTTTGCTTTAATTGCAGCATCCCTAGCTGGCTTTACAAGCAAGTACTCTTTCTGCACGGTAGATATTACCTCAGCATCAATGACAAACCAATTAACCAGATGTTTAAATAATCATTTAGATCCAGTTCAGGTGCCCAAGGCCGGCTCTTAGTTTCTTTACCTGCCGTTCCAGACAAGCAAAATTAGAACACTGAGGGTTTGGCTTCATTTCCATAGTTGGGAAGAAGTCTTTAAGAGAATTATATCCCTGCAACCAAGCAAATCAAAAATCAGGCAGATCAGCACGGAGCAGCGATGCAGCATTTGATGCTAAATCTTAAACATATAGATCTAAGATTTTACAACATCCTTCGAGATGTTTTGCCAAATAAAGCAGAATGGGAGAGAATATAACATACGACTCACCAAGTATGGGGAGACGTTTCCGAAGTTCAGCAAGTATTTTAGTGTATTTTGGACTAGAAGCCCAGCAACAACTCCCTAAAAGATGAAAACAAATCAGTTGCGATAGGACATGATATGCCGACATATTAATCAACGAATTATAGATAGTCTCCACTACTACAGATTAACAAAGCGAAGCATCATATTCAGTTGAAAGATTTTCTTTTTTTTATTTCTCTTTGTAAAATTATATGCCAACATATTCATGTGGTCACCCTACTACATGAATTTGAAGCAAACAACCAGTGAAACACTAACACTAACAAGTTTGAATGATAAAAGTCCAAAGAAGGGAGAGCCGCCAATAGACTGGAAATGAAATTCCATACCATAGTGGTAGGTAAAGATGCAGCACACACCCCTTCACGCTTAAGTGTACGTTCATCCACTCCAGATGCCACAACCTAAAGAAGAGATATATATAAGACAGAAAGAATATCAATTTTCAATTCTTCATGTTTTATATTCCTCAGAGAGAATCCTTCAGCATCATCAAACTTCAAGCAAGAGAAGCATACCAAAGGTGGTGCACACGCAAAACAGGCAGTTTCACCAGGAATCAGCAACTGAATATGGCCTGAAACAGCATCCTCAGACACACCTGTCAAAGTTTATGTTCTTCATGTGAATTTCGTCCTTGACCATATAACTCATACATACAAAAATAGGTCATACACCATGAGTCATTCAGTTAACACTTAAGGTTTCACAAATGTAGGAACTATTTGCTTACCAGACTCCATCCATGTCTGATTCAGTTCATTGCAAGCCTGTTTCACAATAAAAAAAACATTACGATGGTTTACTTGGAGGCAGAAAGAATGAAGAGAACATAATTATATATTTAGGACAAAGAGAACATAATTATAAATTTATAAGTGACAACTTCATACCTGATTAACAGCCATTCTTGCTTCATAATTATCAACACAGCTTAGTACAAGGTCCACTCCACTGCCTTCTTTATTTCGGCGAAATGATTTATTTTTTAAACTAGCCATAAAGGTATCAAAACCTTGCACAGTTGTGATGTTCAGTGTATAGCTCTAAACACAAAGAAATTGATTAGCATGGTTACAAACTATGGGCACTATGATTGGGAGATCAAATATACAAAGATCAATACTACTGGCATTATCATACAATCCATCTATCTATGCCTAGAAAGTGTACACAGAAAATTTAAGATCGAATAAACTTTTATGGTTGTCATTAAGTTCGAAAGGAGAAAAAATCCTGATAAGTGCTTACCTCAAGCACAACATCGGGATTTATGTCTGAAAGGGTCTGTACAGCAGCATCTGTTTTCGTCATACCACTCTGAGAAGGAAAACACATTAAAATGAAAACTTCAAAAATGCATGATCATGAATTACTTGGAAAATAAAATTTTGTGGGGTATGTAAAAAAAAAAAAAAGGAATAAAGGCGAGAAAAAGGGACTTTGGTAAATCTTTGAAGCATAAAACACCTAGTCTTTGAAGCATAAACCTGATTGAGGATCGGTAAAGAAATTTTTCACATATTAAGAATAACGAATGAGAATAACGAGTATGAATACCTGCTCTGGTCGAAAGAATAACCTATTCATGTTAGCTAACTCTACTTTGTCATAATCATACAACAAAAGGCGACCAATACCACATCTTGTTAGCATCTCAGCTGCTACACTTCCTACACCACCTACTCCCTGCAGATAACCAAATATAACCAAATAGGACATCACTACAAGGCATTGGCAATAACTAGATTTAATTTCGTTTATAATTACAAAATGAAACAATGAAAGAGGAGATAAATACACACAACAATGGCAACTGAGAAGTCCCGTATTCTTTCATAGTTTTCCACAATGCCCATCCTTTGAAGTGCCATAAGCCTACTGTAAGGATTGCTATCTACAACCTCGGCACTCATATCCTGCCAACGTAACATGTAATGCATGAACAAACAATGAAATCATCACCTAATATCATACATTTTGACAATGACAGTAGATAAACCGTAGAATTACCTTCACTTTTGAACGCCGAACAAGTCCGGGATTTGCAAGGCTCGTAAGGCGTTCTACACGCAATTGTAGCTACAAATTACATTTTTAATGAAGCAAAAAGAAAAGTCAGCTCTACAAGAAAAAGTACAAAACTTTAGTAAACTTATCAGCATTCAGCTAATTGAAAACGTTTCACTTGTGTTTCATAAATCAAACTTCAAGCTAAACATATATAATTAAATATCCTAGTTTCTTTCTCTCAATTTTCTCAGGAAACAAACAACCACCAAAAAATTAAACGAATAAACATGCAATCAATTAACAAGCAATACTAATCAAAAGTCAACGCATAGATTACTGAAATTTCACATGAACAATGAACATTAAAACATAAAAACCGAAAATCGATCCGTTGCAGCCAAATCAAGCAGCTAATTCGATCGCAACCGGTAAAATCCAAACCAAAAGCTCTCTCAAATTCTCAGCTGAATCTCAAACGGATCGGAATTGCGAGATTTTACCTTATCGATGGGAGCATGATGAGAAGGATCGGCGAGCGATTTCTTCAGCGATTCGAGGTCGCTCAACAACTCCTTCAGTTCCACTTCCATTGTGCCTCTCTCTCTCTCTCTCTCTCTCTCTCTCTCTCTCTCTCTCTCAAAAACGCTCTTAAATTCGGCTCTATACAGAACCGGTACCTGCCTTGCGGCAGCGAAGGAAATGGTATCACTGTTGTTTGCCACTTCGCCGGAGCTGGTCTGTGAGCCTATGAGACCGAGAGTGGACCAACAATTTGGGCCCCCAAAAATTGGGCCATCGAATAGCTCGTAATATCTGCGTTGCTAAAAACGCCCGAGTCTTGTAGAATTGGTAAACTACATGGCCCAAATTGCGACAACTTAAATTATAAGGACCAAAATATTTGTCTGGTTAATTCCGTTAACGAACGAGACAAAAGAGAAAAATAAACTACAAGAACCAAAGTAGAACTTCTTTGTTAGTAATGCTGTGTTCTAATGATATTATCTCTGACTGAAGTATGATATTTAAGATTAACATTTAGAGTAGAATATCGTTATATAAAAAAGTATAACTTTGTCCAAACTACATGCACCAGTGTCAGTGTATAGCCTTCACAAATGTAAATGCTATTAGGTCTCGTTTGTTACAGAAGGCTAGCTTGTGTATGACTGTTCACTATATTAAAGGCATTTTGAAGTAAGAAATGGATACAACTTCCTTATTCTGTCCAAATTGAAAGTTACTCATAAAGAAAAGTTGTTCATTTTGATCCTACAATTTTTGTGGAGATTAATAAGGATATTTTTCTTTTGACCAAAAAAATAAAAATAAAATAAGGATATCTTTTCTTCACAAACAACCTTCAACTTGAACAAATATGAAAGTTGTAATTCATTTATTCTTTTAAAATGCATTTAATATAGTGAATATGCATATCTAAGTAAATCTTCTCTAATGGTCTAGTAGTATTCTTCTTCACTTGTAAATGAGAGGTCTTAGGTTTGATTTTCGCCAAAGGCAAATTTGAACCACATTATTGCTAGCCCATTGTGAGGCTTGGCCCACTCCTCCATCCCCTTAATATAGATAGTATCGTTTGTTAAAAAAAATGTAAATCTTCTCTAACTAACTAGAATTATTATTTGAAACACCATTACTTATTAACTTCTCTCATACAAATGAGTGAGTCTCACCTAAATAAGTTAGAACCGAAATAACATTTTTCTATGATTAATGATGTTAAATAAATGAATGTAAGGTGGGGATCAAAGTGAAGAAACCGTTTCAGCTTCCTTGTGATATTGTGTGCAATTGTTCATCCCAACTTTTGTTCCTGCGTGCGAAATTTTAGTTTGATACGCCACCCAAATTTTGTCAACCATATATTTCAATGTTTTAGTGGGTCTAAATTGTCTTCTGCATCTTCCCACATTTTTCAGTTTTATTAGTGTTATTAATTTTAAGCACACTGATTAGCAAGAAAGTGACAATTTCGAATATTACAATAGCAAACTGTGGGTTTGAACTATACCGACATCAAATACGTTCGCTTGTTTAAATTTTAATGATTCAAGTTAAGTTACAGTCTAACAATATAATATCATATCAAGCGTCTATTAAGAAATCATTTTTTTTTCTTATAATGTTATTATTTATGTTGTTTCCCATTTAAAATATTTTATTCAAGTATATGATTACGAACAGAAATCAGGTAGGTCTAAATTACCAGAAAAAATGGTTGTTTTTTATTTTTATCAACTGAAAAATGGTTGTTTGATCTGTTTGTTTGTGTTTGTGTGAGCTAGCTAGAAGAGTTATTGGAGTGCTTATGCATATAGAAAGAAAATAAAAAAGGCTTTGCTTTGCCCATTTAGTTAGGTTTCTTTTGGGGCTAAAACCCGATGGCTTTGAAGAACAATCCACGAATATTGCTGTATCCCATCATGTTATGGAAAAGCTTTGTCCTCTTTCCAGAATGGACCACTTTTATCCCAAATGAAAATTGATGGGAAGTAGGAACATATTCTTTGATGAACTAAATCAAGTAAAAGTTTAGATAAAATTTGCCTAATCCAATCCCTGTCACTGTCGAAAAAGCAGCCTAAGAAGGACCTAGGCACTAAGGTCGTCCCGATTAGGGTCTAGGTATTTAGAAATTCGGTGAAGTCTTTAGACAGCGATTAGGTGGTCTAGGAAGCCCTAGGCATTTAATTTTTTGTTTGCTGGCTACCCCACTTGTAAAGGTGAGATACCCTTATTAACTCAAGAGGCTTAAGACGTGCTTAAAGTGACTTTACAAGAGTGGTGAACATATGTCAAATACCATGCCTCACTTGACTAAGGCTCCATTACCCATCAATCACTTTAATATCCTGTTTAGTTACAAGCTTACGCTACCAGGCTCGGCTGTTTCACTTTTTGTTGCTTTAGGCCCTGTTTGGTAAATCGGATAAGATTAGTTATACAGACTCGGGTGTTTGGCATTCACTCGTACTAAATAAGCGCCGGATTAATTTAACCGGTCGGCTTATTTAACACGGTATACGCCCGCTTAATAAAACCAACCAAAACGCCCGGATTATTTAGTCGGTTTCACTCTCCTCTCTTGCGAACTTGGCCCTCTTTCGTTTTTCTCGGCATCTTCATCCTCCCCCTCACCTTCTCTCGCCATCGTCATCCTCCCCGTCGCCTTCTCTCACCATCGCCGTCCTCCCTGTCGCCTTCTGTTGCACCGCTTTCTCTTGCCATCTCTGCTCTCCTAGTGCTCGTGGCCTTCCTCGTCTTCCTCTCCTTGTGGCCTTCCTCATCACTTACTCGCCGTCCTCCCCTGCAACTGGGTCTTGCAAAGAAACATGGTGCGGCGGAGAGATGATTTCAATTTGGGATTTTTCTGCAATTGGCTATTTGAATTTATTTGGGATTTTTCTGCAGCCGGGGAAGAAGAATATGGGAGAGAAAGGGAGGGAGTTTGGGGGGTGTGGCGGAGAGAGCTGGGGAACAATTATTTGGGATTCTTCTGCAATCGAGGAAGAAGAAGGGAAAAAGAGGGAGGGTGTTTGGGGGTGCAGAGAGATCTAGGAACAAAAAAATGATTTCACTTTTTTTTTTAATTTTATTTTAAGTTTGATTCCTCCTATCTAGTATAATACCAAACACAGTATAAATAATACGGTCATTAGTCCGATACTGCATCAAACGCCCGACTAATTTAGTCAGTACTATCCGATGACTATTTATCCTATCCGACAAAAATAGTCAGTACAGTCCGAGCTGCCAAACGAGGCCTTACATTATTCTTTTTAGATTAAAGGGTTCAAGGATAATTTTCTTGTAAAATAATTCTTGACTTTCTTTCTTGTAAAATAACTCTAAATATATAGTTTAGTTTATGTATTCATTCAATTGTAGTACTTTATAATTTATATGTCCTTCTATTTTGCATTTATGTTTCCAATACAAGTGTGTGTGTGTGTGTAATTAATTTAAATATAGTTGTGTGAGTAGTCACTTATGTATATGTTTTTATTATTATATAATAAATCTAATTAAAATAAAATAAAAATCCGTCTAGGCTCCTGAGCTCGTCAACTAGAGCATGTCACATTTAGAACCTTGATCCCAGTATCATAGTATTGATTCGTGATTGAGATACGATTAGAATTGAACCCTAAATCTATTATTATCATCTTAACTCGTTTTTCGACGCTCTTTTTCTCTGTTTGGTCTAACATGGTAACACCAACACGACTCAGACACAATTTTTACTACAATGAATCGCATGCTCAAAAGCTCCTTTATCAATCTAGACGTAGAAGGATCAAGCCCCACCGAACTTGTAAATTCAATCTTACGTATATATTGTATATATGGTATGTAGTGTGTACTACTTACAAAGGTTATCATTCTGTAGCTCTAGGCTTTAACCAAAAATAGAGAAGCAAGCTGTTGTCACTTCTCAGGTATGCAACCTTATAGCTGCAATATCAACAGTAAAACCTAATTATATAACCGATAGCGTAGCACATCATGGTATGACTGATATTTGTGACCTTAGCGTGCACAAAAAGGAAGGTGTTCTTCTAGGGTTCTACCTTCACAATTGATCCTAAGCCACATTTTTATGACCTAAAAACCTTAGCCAACACTATATGGATCGATCGATCGCGCATCTTCTGTCATGTCGGATGGCAGCACCCAAGCTTTTGGCCTCGGCATGGCCCGGCAAGAGAAGCAACAACGCACCATGCATGCATCATTACTAGAATGAATGCAATCGAGTACTGAAGTTTCAATGCCTCTTGTATGGGGTCACATATATTCTTCCTTTAGTATAGAAATTATTGTTGCTCAAAAGTGGCACGTAAATGGGTTTCTAAAACAATGTAGACGTGCTTCAATGTGTTAATGTGTGGTCATCACATTGCACCTAACTCTAAAAGTTGTTTGGATATATTGGGGAATCCTTCAACAATGAGCATTGTTTTACAACTAATTTAGGGTTTAAATTGCTCATCGAGTCTCTTTCACTCAATAAGCATGCATGTGAAGATGCACTTGGTGTGTTGTGATTATGCCCCTCAACACGATAGCTTCTAAACGGAGTAAGTTGACATTAAACGAGTTCACTGTTACATGTTATTTTGATTCTATTATATACTATTACGTGTTACATGTCATTTTGGTTTGATTATATACTATTACGCAGATAAAAACTTATACATGACATTATATTATTAGAAGATTACATATATATCCCTCTTGCTTTTGAAGGGTGACGTATCTTTCTCTCTCTCAAATTCTCACTAAGTCATAAGCACACAACAAAAGTTAATTTAAGATGTGGAGAGGTTCACATCAACAAGTCATTGTCATTCTCTCTTAAGTTGCGAGGTCAATAAGCGAAATCTATGACTTCTCAGAAATTTGCATCACTTGCTGATAAACATATCCATATCCATTGAGTTCAGAAAACAATCATGTGAATATAAAACAAGAACTAACGACCGACCATGCCCTAGAAGTTATCTTAAAATGAAAATAACCCCTGATGAAGCAACTTTGCTTCTGATTGTGGCTAATTAATCCTTCTTAATTAACAAAAAAAAATTGAGTTAGAGGTATGTCTGTCCTGCGAAACGTGGTTGTCATGATGTTTTTCGCGGCTGAAGACGACGAAATATGCATTAAAATAAATTATTTAATCGTATTATAGTTTCTCCTGTAGACCGTTGTTAGTTAATTAATTGTTATTAACTCTTAATTAGTGTGTGCTCTTGTGTAATGATTTTATATTAGTACTGTCGTTGAAGACTCAAGTGAGGTCTTATATATTAATTAATTTAGTCATCTGATTGGGGGATAACTAGCATCAGAAGACGAAAATTATTCAGATGTTTATGCAGCACGCAACGCAACCACGTATGCAATTGCACCGCAGGGATCATCAACAAGTCAATGTCGCCATTTTGTATTAATTTTATTGTTAAAAAGAAAAACTTCTTCATGAACGTGGGAGCATCAACTTCTCCATTAATGTCACATTGCTAATCATATATTTTCTTACAAAGTTAAGACCCAGAATTTTGCGCAAATCTCCTCTCGCAACCTATGGATGTGGGAGCATCAACTCCGTTCCTGTGGTCTTTTGAGGAATGGGAGAAATTGTTGGAATTCTATGAGAGAGTCTTCGAAGTCAGGATGCATGCAAGTTTTATACAACCAGGTGGAGTGGCATGAGAATTGTCTCTTAGTTTATGTCGAGATATTGATTCCTCCAATATTTTAGTAAAATATGAATCATATAATCAAATTGTAGATACATAAAATCGTCTATGCACTTGGATTTTTCCACGATGCTAATTCACATTGCAAGTGATGTTAGAGTGCAAATGACGTATTTATCCTTCTCTAATTAGTGTTAAATCAATGTCTAAGTCATTAGATCCGTGTTCACAATCTATACCATCGAGTTCAACTGCACATGAAATATGTCACCAAGATCAGCCATCACACACCTAATTAATTAAAAGATTTGGACAACATTGGTCGGTAATATGGCACTAATCAATATGATTAAGATCAACGAATTTGTCACTTAGCGTTAGCGTAACAAAACTACGGCTGGGCCCAAAACTGAAAAGATCTAGGTCTACTTTTTCACGAGGCTTCAGTAACGAGGCATGTGTTGATAGCCAACTCACTGATTCTAATTATTATTATTTTAAAAAGGAATTAGTTGATGGGTTCATTACAATGGTTTATCTTTTTGAGGTTCAATAAGGTTTACAAAGGTATTTCAACCTTCAGTCGGCCACAATCGTGCGATTTATCAATGCGAGAAATCGAACTTATGACGTACTGTGTGGAATTCGAATCTGAAATTCGTTCTTAATTACTAGGCCACACTAGGGGTGGAAAAAATTCCCAAAAATCCCGAACCGAACCGAAAAAATCCCGATCCCAAACCAAAAATTTCCCAAACCGAAATTCCCGAAATTTTCGGGATGCTATCCCGAACCGATCCCAAAATTTCGGTATGGAATTCGGGATTGGCTTCTCGATATTTCGGGAATCCCATACCGAACCGAAAATATATAATATTAATTATTATATATATATTATTCTTTTATAATTGATGCTAGTAGTTTCTAATTCATGCTCTGCAACCTGGAATGCCCTACACCTTGCATATTTTTCATGTTTTGTTTGATATTCATGTAGATTTTATTATTGCTGCTGCCATGGCTGATGATTTTAGAAGGCTTGATTTTTTTGTCTCTCAACATATTGCAAAAAAGGTTTAATTAATTTGAATTTTGATTATGATAAAAACAGTCAGGCATGTCAGTGTTCAATTAAATGGTAGTGTGAATGAAATGAAATTCCTAGTTCATGAATGTGTTCTTGAATTATATATTTGAAGAACAATTCATAATTTCATATTTCAATTTGGGATTCCCGATTTGTCCCAAATCCCGAAAATATTTCGGGATTCCCGAAAATTTGGTTTGGGATTGGTCTTCAAATTCCCGTCCCAAAAAATTTTGGTTTGGGATTCGAGATACTAGTTTTGGTATGGTATCCCATACCGAACCACCCCTAGGCCACACCGTGGTGTTCACTGGTTCTAATTATTTCAAGTCCACAGCATTAGCCACATGTAAACCATTAAAACCACATATGTACGATGTAGCACCAACCTTAAAAAGCTTACCTAAAATTGGTTGATGCCATTGCCACCTTAGCCTAAGAGGCAAAAGATTAAGCCAAGTGTGTGAACATGCAATTAGCTTAATAGCCTCCTTTCCAGATTAGCTCAGCGATATAATTTGTTCTTGGACCAAAGCACCCACGCTGCGAATGCTTTACATCATGGGGATTTAAATTAATTGTTAATTAATAGAAACTTTAACGAAAAATTCCCGGTATTGTTCATTTAACAAAAAATTATATTTTTACACTAAAAAAATCAATCATGGTACTATTTACTTTACTCTTTATTTTGTCTTTATCGTTAAAACTCAAAGTTTTCAAATCATTTCATTGATTTTTCTTTAATTAATTAACCCTTGATGTTGATGTTTTAGCTTCTTGTGTCTAGATTAAGATTGAGTTAAGCAATAATTATAAATTTGAATTACCAAAAAGAGAAAAAAATAATATAATTATACGATGGTGGTCAGAAAAATGTTGAAATACCTCTGTGAGTCTTCCTAGCCTCCAAATATGTGAGTTGCATGACAAAGCACCAACTAATTCCTTTTTGCTAAAAAAAATTAAAAATAAATGGATACAATTGTTAAATTGTTAATCTGAAAGGTGCATGCATGCTTGTGGCAAATGGCCGCAATGCAGCACTCATTTTCTACCAAACTATTTTTAAAATGGACAAGATTTGTGTTCCACCAACTCCACATCTTCAAGCCTTATCCAAATCCTCATTCCCATATCCAAGTTGTAGGAGTTTGGAAGTTTTCTTTATTCAATTTTTGTTCATGTCCCCACTCACAAATGTGAAACATATGTATATCCACGTTAGTAACTTGGTTTGCAAAACTTTCACAGCTCACAACTTGCACCATCATGCCCTAGGGTACGAAATGAGTAATCAGTGTACAGATGGAGGCCGATAGAGACATCATATAAGGTTTTGATTCCGATGAAAAGTTTTGGGTGCATGTAACGGTAATAGTATGGTGATTTTCAGACGGACGAGATCAAAAACAACGTTTTCATTTTTTTATTACAAAATTTTAAAATTTGATTGGATCGGTTCACATTTTCAAATTCAGAATTTTTTTTTGGACTAGGAGTAATCTTGAAAGTTTTGGAACACAATTTGGAAATTCATATATTTTGCAAGTTTTTTAATATTCCCAAACTTTCTCATACATGCATTTTATTGTTTTTTCATCGGTATATACTTGTGTATAAATTGATTTAATTTTGTGGTATAACATAGGATGCTTGTACTTTTTTTTTTTATATATGTGTACGATTAATATAAGAACAATGACCAAAATGTATCGACGACTAACAATAAAATACAAAAGATGATTACAAAAATACATAATTTTAATAAAAATTTTAAAAATAAAAAAATTTCAAATTTTTTTAATTGAATAAGGTCTAAACACTTAGAGTAGTTCCATCGGGGAACTGATAAGCCAGCACCCAGCCAAAAAACCAGCCCGGGGCCCAGGCTATCCACTCCAGCCTAGCATTTTGACCGGCACCCAACCCAAGCCAGGAAAGAGACCAGCCTAAAATCGACAGACCCACATGCCGGGCCATCAACCTCCCGCACGATCAACACGTCGCAGAGAGATCTTGGTGCAGAGCTCCTCGAGGCTGAGGTTGAAGAAGGCCAATTTGCAGGCGGAGCAAAGGGTGATGGGGATGGGGGTTTGGGGGCCTTCGACGCCCTCCTTGAGGCTGAGGTTTAGAGAGAGAGAGAGAGAGAGATCCCTTCCACTGTGTTCTTCCCATATCCCTTCATCTTGCTAATGGGTTTCTTTCTTCTGCACATTGGAGGGGAGTGGTGGGGGAGCTTCTGGGTAGAGACAGGGGAGGGGAGCAGTGGGGGAGTTTCATATCCCTTCATTTTGTTAAATTATTATTTTATAATAAAAATTAATAATATTTTAATAAAATTGACTAGGCTATTTGGTTTTAGGGGTGGAGATGCTTTAGTCTATTACTGTACACTTGAGTCTATTACTGTTTACTTGAGTGGATAAATGAGCGGGGTGCTGGCACAAAGTCTTTAGGGGTGGAGTTGCTCTTAGGAAAACTTCATGTCGAAAATTCGGAGTTCTCAGAATCTCTAAAATGCATACCAATTTTCATTCTAATTTGTCAAAATAAAAAAACACTATTTTAACTTGCACCCCTAGATAATATTATTTGCATGAGTGACATAATTAGTTTATTTCTTATAATAGAATGTTAAAAAAGTACGTGTGTAACATGTACAACTAAATTTGTAACACTACATAATAATATAACAATTTTTTTTTTTTTGAAAAAAAATGCCTCCTATCATAATCCCCAACCATAATACTTGCATGAAAATTTGAAACTTATACAGTGGCTTATGTATGTGACAACTTCCACGTTTAATCCAACAAGAGAAAAGATTAGACACGTATATATTTCTGATAAAAGGTTGTGAAACTTTCACAACTCTCAAGTTGCACCGCCGTGCCTAAGAGTATGAAATGTGCAATGAATTGATGGGGGCAGATAGAGACATCATATATATTAGGGTTTTAACTGTGATGAATCTTTTTTGTGCATGTAATCATAAAACCATCACGTCTTATAGTATGAGCGTACGTGTGAATAATTTTTCGTAGAGTAGAATGTTAATAGATTAAATACGTATTATAACATAAATGAGTTGACAACATCACAAGGTACTATTACGACTTGACCGGTTTACAAACTTTGTCGTATATCACACTTACCATCAATTAACTTAAAAGATATTAGGCATTAGTTAGGCAGCAGAATGGGAATTAGTGTGTAGGCGGTTAGACGGGGTCTAGGCAGACTAGGAGATTTAAAGTATATTATTATATTTCGTATAAATAAGTATCTATTCATATTATAATAAAAAAATTAAAAAAAAAGATAACTATATTGGGATTCATAAATTGCAAAATAAAATGATACATAGATCATAGAGTATTAAAACAATATTGAATACATGTGATTCAAGCATATAATGAGTGTTCGTCCAAGTATTCAACAAATCTCTTACATTTTATTAAAAATAAAATGCAAAATTAAAATTATCGATCTTCTGTTTTAATGAAAGTTGCGACCTAGACGGGTGCCTAGGCAAGGAGAGCCACCAAGGGATTAGGGTCCTAGGCTCATCTTGACTTATGTGAAAGGTGTATGAAATCAACCAACGGCGCCAAGTTTTTATTCGCAGAGGTGTGAACCTCATGGAAGAAGATGAAGCAAACGACGTCATTAGGCTGTTTTGGTTTTAAATTTGTTTGACTGTTTAATGAAACGATGAGTTTGGCAGGGGGGTTTTAAAAGAGACATGCAATTTTAAATGGAAAAAGCAACCCCACTACTAGTTCAATTCTCTCAGCTAAGAGTAATATACACCCTATAATTTTCTAAAGCAACCCACCTTCTTCTTTATTTGCAGACCTCTTCCCCTTATCCTTCTTTTTCTACTTCTTTGTATTTTCTTTAGCCTTCCACAGTCTACCTCTTACTTGGTTGTTTGGGTTTGTACATATGTTTCTTCTTTTGTATTGAATTTAATAGAGGCCTTTCAGTTTTGTGAAGATTACACAAATTACATATATTAACATGTTATGAATTCAACTTTTATCTACTCGCATATATATATATATATATATATGTGTGTGTGTGTGTGTGTATATATATTTATTTATACATACATGTGTGTGAAAGGTCCCTCCTCACTCAAAATTCTGGCTCAGCCACTGTGCCTAGTCGAGTCTAAGCAGACGCCTAAGCAAATCTAGACGTCATTTCTTAATTTTCAAACGTCTACTGATTAATCAGGACGTTAGCCAGCCGCCTAACGCCTAAGCAGTGCTAGGCGAGAGTTTTTAAAATAGTGCATGAGGTTACACTTGCATGAAAATTTGAAACTTACAAAATGGTTTATGTATGTGCCGAACTTCCACGTTTAATTCACGAGAAAAAAAAGATAGGCATGTACACATTGTATGGTAAGGAGTTGTTTGGTTTGAATAAAGTAAGGTCCTACTCGTACCCAATTTTTTTATGGAGATTTAGTCCGAGAACACGATGAAAAATAAGATCCTACGTAAGACTTGGAAAGTTTGGCTTTTTCGTCACTCATGCAGGCGGCCTACGTAAACTAAAAGCCAATAAACATGTTTTTCATGCTGCTTCCATGAGAACTAAGCATATATCATGGGGATTTAAACCAAATTAATTTGAAACTTCATTTATAAATTAAAAATAATCATGTGTTAACATTTTGTGTATGTGTTTTCTTTAAGTGAAATTTTGATGATTTATCCGATTGGTGGCAATTTGGCGATTATGCAATCAATAAAGTTATCTGGACATATGCACTTGCTGACATACTTTTCAACATACATGAGCGTTACTGTTCTATGTAAAACCCCACATGCATTAAACAATATGCTAATAAGTGTGTTAATTTTATGCGTTCCTCTTTTTTTTTTTTTTTTTGGTGAAGTGTTAATTTTGTGCGTTCAAATAACATCATCTTTAAATAATTGTCTTATACGCATATTTCGTTAGAAATAACGGAATCTGCAGAAAACCCAACAACTGGTCATCTTAGAATTAAATCCAGAAGCTCACCTAAACTCGTTTTGGGACAAATGGGGACGGATTCCACCAATTTTTTCTTTCTTTCTAAAGTTGTATGCATATTCCCCCACCTATTTATTCAAAATACTACTGCAGATAAAACCTAACCCTTTGATTCTTTTTAATGTATAAAAAATACTAAGACGTGTTTGCTTATAAGGAATAGATTTGCGAGTATTATTTTTAGAGTGCTATTAAACTTACCTCAGTGTCTTATTTCTCCACCCATATTATAAGATTCTCACTCACCACAAAAAGTTAAAAACTTGAAATGTTATCTTCCCACCAACTATTATTCCTAAAATAACCTTTATATTGAAATTATTTTTCTTTTTATTTTTATTGAGTAAAACAAAATCTACAAAGACATAATTCAATTGATCAAGATGCACAATAAGGATCGCATCTTTACAATACATTTTACACAATTCCCCGCGTCTTCTCCATCCTCCAGCACCCCACCCGCCCCGAGAACACCGTGTTCCACTTCATCTGCGCCTCCCACAACAATCAGTATGTGGATTGTGGATTGTGGACTGACAAGCCTTTATCCTAGTTTTCAAGGTTGTTTGCTGGTATTGACAACAAAAACAAACATATCAAATTAAAATGGCCAAAGGTATAGGGGACTTGGATTTTTTGAAGATTTAGAGAGGTGGGTTGTTCTAGAAGATGGGGAAGAACGAACCTGACAACGTAGAGAGCATGGGTTTTTCTTTTCTTTGGTCTTAGGTATCATTTACAAGAGAGTAAATTTGGTATTAAATTTTTTATTAAAAGGTGGGTGGAAAAATAAGATAATGGGGTGAGTTTATCATCACTCTATTTTTATTCATATATTTATTAAAAAATAATGAGTAAAAAGTAGGTATATTTCTATATCTGAAAAATTAAGTTATGAGATAATCAGAGAAAATGGTTTATCTTACAAGTTTCTTTACTACTACTTAAAAATGTGATGAAAGAACTCGATTATTCTGGAGTTTATCAGTCTATTTTTTTCATCTATTTCTAGGGTACAATATTTGATAATAGAGAATGCAATACATCATTATGAACACGCCAATTATAAAAATTTGAAGGAACAACAAAAGGTTCAACATTGTCTTGCACGTATTAAGTTTTGATTATAAAACGTTACTGTAACAATAATGCTATCATATTACATTTACTTACAACCTCACGCAAATATATAGTGCTCACTTGTATTAAAAAAACAATCCAAATAACATCGAACCTTTCAATTCCAACTGTCATGACAATTTAAGGCCAATGGTTGTGATGTTAGTTAGTGGTGAAATGCCTTGGTTGATCGAGCTCTACTATTTAACCCACTTTGTCAGTTTCAGCTGTTCCATCTTTATAATTTAGATGAATTTTATGGAACAGGATCTCCTCCGGATCCTTGTAAACTAAGCTTCCTGATTAAGGGATTCGGACCGTTGAAATTTGATTCAACAGCTACAATTATTATAACTTTTAGAGAGATCCCTGTTTGTAACCATTGGATCAAATTTCAACGATCTGGATCCCTTTGTCAGGAGGCTCAATTTCAAAGGATCTAGAGGGGATCCGGTTCCGAATTTTATCATTGCTTATTCAATAATTTGTAATAATCTTTTTTAGAAATTATTAAAAACTCCTAGGAGAATTATAAATAAAAAGAATTTGGGAAAAAAATTCCAAGGTGAATTCGGCAGAACAATAGGGTGTACTGTACTGGGCCTGCACCGGCTGGCCTAAAGCTCAGTCTGGGTCCACAACGAGACTTTTGACCAGTCCTTTCGTCTCACCCAAATCGCTAAAACCGGAGAGAGTATCCTATTTATTTCTCCAACAGGATCCCCTCCGGATCCTTGGTAAGAATTTTAGGGATTTATAAATCATATTCGTTTATCATATATCATATTATTAGTTTTTATCAAATATTATTTGTGTTTAATTTTAAATAAAAATATTTAAAATAATTTCTGACCTCACGATATACAATAAACAGACGATTCATGAATTTCTAGAATTTACACAAAAATAATCCAACAAGAATCCGGCTTCTTTATTTCCCACTAAAAATTAATTAAACCAAATATAAAGCTTAATCAAGGATTAATATTTAATTCTCTTCAAATCAATCTCGCGGGTCCCACATAGTGGCTTGTCGTTTGGTCTCCCTCCTTCCCCTTGTATATAAGTCCGTCCAGACGTCATCGTTCTCGACTTTTATCTCCACCCTCATAAAACCCACAAACATCCAAACAACCACCGTTTCCATACGCACAGAGAAAGATCGAGCTTGGATTATGTGAAGATTCTGCAGAAGAAGAAGAAGAAAAGCTAAACATGGAGGCGGCGACGCTGCAAAGAAAAAAGCTCAGAAGCTCCCGCCGATCAACCGCCGCCGCGAAGTCGGATTTCTTTGACGGCTTGCCCGACGATCTCGTTGTCTTCGTCCTCTGCAAGCTCAGCTCCTCCGCTTCCTCGCCGTCCGATCTCATCAACGTCCTCATCACGTAAGCGCCGTGACCTCGGATTTCTTATTTTTCTTGCTTGCTCTTGATGAATTTCTCGTTTTAATTTTTGGAAAATAAAATAAAATATAGTTGTAAGAGATTGAACCGGTTAGGACTCCACTCTCTGGTGTTATCAAAGGCCGGTCCAAAAGCATTTGCAATCCGGGCCAAGAACTGGTCCGATTCGGCTCACCGGTTTCTCAAACAGTGCGTCACCGCCGGTAACATTGAAGCTTCCTACACTCTCGGAATGGTCAGTCGCTTAATTTTATCTTATTTATTTTCTGTTCTTTTAATTAATGTAATTTTCTTTTATTTTTGGAAAATAATTTCGCTTTTTTCGCTACAGATCCGATTTTACTGTTTACAAAACCGAGGGAGCGGGGCGTCGCTCATGGCGAAAGCCGCCATGAGAGCCCACGCGCCTGCGCTGTACTCGCTCGCCGTGATTCAGTTTAACGGCAGCGGCTACTCCAAGAAAGATAAGGACCTGCGAGCTGGCGTGGCTCTCTGCGCGCGAGCCGCTTCCCTCGGCCACGTCGACGCGCTTCGCGAGCTCGGCCATTGCCTCCAGGACGGTTATGGAGTCAAGCAGAACGTCACCGAGGGACGCCGCTTGCTTGTCCAGGCCAACGCGCGGGAGCTCGCATCCGTTCTACGCTCCTCCGCGGCGAGCCGGTCCCACCACCACCAGCACTTCTACGCCTGCCTGACGGGGCTGGTCAGCTGCCCACTGCTGAGCGACTTCGGGTGCAACGTTCCACCTCCGGAGCTCCACCCTGCGAACCGGTTCATGAGGGAGTGGTTCGGGTCGGGGCGGTGGATGGCGGGGCAGGGAATGAAGATGTGCTCGCACGTGGGCTGCGGGAGGCCCGAGACGATGCCGCACGAGTTTAGGAGGTGCTCGGTTTGCGGAACGGTGAATTATTGCTCGCGTGGGTGCCAAGCGCTGGATTGGAAGCTGCGACACAAAGTCAAGTGTAAGCCGATCGAACGGTGGCTGGCGGTTGACGGTGAGGCAGTGGAGGAGTTGGGGGGACCGGTGGAGGGTGAAGAAGGTGACAATATGGCCGTTGGATAATGAACTGATATTTAAAGGAAAAGAAAAATATGCGTTTTTTATTTTATATGTTTTTGTTTTTGTTGGTTAAAAATTAAAATTACAGATGTATATTGCGTCATATATAGAAAGGGTAAATAGTATTCTATATTGGACTACTTTCTTTTCTTTTTCTTTTCACAACGCTATATTTTACACTCGAGAGAGGGCGGAATTTGGCTAAGATATACAATAGGCAACCTAATTTGATATCGAATTCATTATCTACGAAATTCAAACTTAAGATCTCTTGTACCTCTTACATACAAGTGAAAAAAAATATTATCATACTATAATACTGAGTGGCTATATTGGACTTGATAATAATAGGTTAATGGCGCGTTTTCGTAACCATAATGAAAGTAGGAGGAATTGAATTGAGAAGTTGGAATGGGAAGTTAGAATCAGATTCATGTTGAAGCTGATTACTTAAATGTTCTGGAATCGGAATAGAATTTCATAAAGCTGTTTACTAATTCAGCAGAATCGGAATATAAAACAATATGATTACTAAAATGCCTTGTCCCAAATCAAATATTTTATATACTTTTTTTTAATAAAATTTGATATAATATATAATAGTAAGAAAAAAGCAAGTGAGCTCCTAAAAGGACTTGTGTTAGGTAGAGATGAGAATATACATATAAGGCTTACAGGATCCTCACCCCTGGGCGATGTGGGATCTTACAAGGATAGTCTTGGAAATAAAAAAAGCAAGTGAAGGCATAAAGGGAACAAAAGTGTCATTCCGATTGTCCAAGCAATCAAGAATTGGATTACCATCTATATCTAGAGAATCCAATTCCACCGATACAAGGAATTGAATTCCAAAATTTGTGTGGGCCCCACTACCTTTTTTATTCCTTTATGTTTAGTAAACACTGGAATACTCCGTAATCGGAATTCAATTCCACAAATTTCATTCCGATTACGGATACGTAAACACGTCCTAAGTTAGTAGGGTGTGGGGGGCAAATTCGTACTTACATATTACAAACCCCACAAAAACATGCATGCAAAACGCAAGGAATATGGAGTTGGAGTTGTTCTATTCTATGTTATATTATTGTCATGGTGTATAATTAGACGTAATAGGATTTGATTAAGTTGCGGTGACTTTTGTTAATTTATGCTAGAAAGTAGAATTTTTAACACATATGGAATCATGTGATGTTACATCTTACAAACCACCGTTCATATGGAATCACGAAATGGTCATAGGTTACTGATTTTTAGTCATGTTTTACTGCCCAACCCTGGTAATACTACAATAGATCAAATGTCAAGGTGTTTTCTCATCTGAAACTATTTTACCTTTTTTTGTAAGTAAAAACAAAAAGTGAAAAATGAAAACGAAATGGTCGTAGGTTGCTGATTTTTAGTCATGTTTTACCGGCCAACCCTGGTAATACTACAATAGATCAAATGTCAAGGTGGTGAAGTTTCATTAGTTGGAAATGGTTGAACAAAATTAACCATACTCTTCCCAGGAATCATACTTTGAACTTCTGTTTAGTTGACAAAATTAAGCTTTCGTTTTTTCAATGTCGTTTTCATCGTAGGCCAGCCAACCGAAGAGAGGCATCCAGTGACTCTTCAACTCCAATTGCACTGGTCAAACTTAACTGGGTGCTCACAAAACAAACAGATTTAGACCGACAGATGTTTTGGTTTGATTTTTGGAGGTGGGTTGTTTGTCCTCACATTTCCATGTTTTTCTTATGTCTTTTTGTTTGTGTGGTCACGGTTAAGCCATGTTAATATTTTATATTCATATTACTTTTTATTTTATTATTTTTATAAAAAATTAACATAAAATATTAACATGACTTAACCGTGACCACACATCACAGAAAGACATGAAAAAAGTATGAAAATAAAAAAAGGAGACAATCCACCTCCTTGATTTTTTGGTCTTGAAAACTAAATTTGCACGGATAAAATGATCTGACGGATTGACGTGCACCAAAAAATTTAGACTTAGATTCTCTCTTCTCCATTCTTCTTCTTTGAATCGAGACCCTTTAAATAAAATCTAATAGTTGGGAGTTACGTTACATATTTAATGAGCCTTATTTTATCAATTTTATTGATTTTTTTTTTGTCAGAAATTTTATTACTTTTGCTCAATAAAATAAATAAGAATAAGGCTCACTGAATACGTGGCATAATTCCAAACCGTGAGAAACAAACTTTCCATGCACATTACAGTCAACAAATTTGGGAAAGAGTTCTAACTGTCAACTTCTTTTTTTTCTTATTATATTTTACACATTTGCTCATGATCAACAATATTATGTCATGATCAACAAAAAATAAAAAAAGAAGGGAAAAATGGACTGATCATAAACTACATGATCAAGAGTAGTACATCAAAGATAACAACGGTAACGATGCCAGTCAAAAACACCGAGAAATAGACTTATTAAACTCATTTCGTGTTACATGCAACAGGATTCAATCATAAATACCGACAAATAGAGACTTATCAAACTCATTTCATGTTACATGTAGTGGGGTTCGGCCATAGACACCGACAAATAGAGACTTATCAAACTCATTTCATATTACATGTAGTGGGGTCTTCTAGTGTTGTAGATAATAATCTTCTTGTTGATTCCCTTCTAATCCGTCCTAAAACGACACGAATGGTACTCGGATACATGGTTTTCCATATCTTCCAAACTTTTTCGGGCAGAAATATTGAAATCGGAAGATGAAAATCACTTCCATACAATCACAATAGGTTGTTAACGTCTCGTGAGTTCATATGATTCGGTATCTTCTATTTCATAGTTCAACAACAGACCAGAGTGCAGAATTGAAAATAAACATCGTACCTACAAGTGATTCATGATTCAAGAGACAACAACCAAATACTAGATGCTTACACACGAGAGGGATTCATGATTCACATTTTCACCGAGCATGAAGGTCCGTTTACCGGTTTATGGTAACGAACGATACGAAATCTAGGGCTCCTCAAACTTGACTAAAAGTTGGTTCAGGTAAGGGTGATGTTTCCTGACCTGCAATTGAGACGTAAAAACACAGATATCAGTTAAGTTTTCGGCTCCTGTGTTATGGATAAAGGATTTGCAGGTTGACTCAATTGGATAACACTTTGGAGGTTCACACAAGCAACCTCGTACACACATTAGCGTTTTAAAGGGAAAAATTAGCGAGACTATTAGGGACCGCTCATCAAAACAAGGAAACGTCAAGCTGAAGAGATTAAAAGCCTAATGTTCTAATTTCAAAAGCATATGCAAAATCAAAATGAATTTAATAGAACAGTTCAAGAAGTGAATGAGACATACTTTCACACCGGCCAATGATAGTAGTTTATGGGAAGCAATGTAGGCAACATCTGGATTGTTTAACCTCTTTTCCACAAAATATATAACTTCCGTGACTCCTGACTGCAAATAAGAAGCAATTGGCAGGAAAAACAAACTGGTTAGACACTGGCAACGTACCACATTGAACGTGCAAATGCTCAGGTTCTTGAAATTTTAAGGCAATAAAAATAGATTACCATCTCTTTACATGCTCATTACTAGAGTTTTAGCGGGTTGGAGAGGGACTAGGAAGGGAGGGGAAGGCGGGAGATGGGAATGACATAAGCATGGTTATTTCAGATATACCGTAAAATACAAGCACAAAGAAGCAAAGGAAGAACCTGAATAATTATCTTGGCACACTCGTTGCAGGGGAACATGGTCACATAAAGCCTCTGCAAAGAAATAGAGAAAAAGCATTCAAACAGTACTTTCAGTCACAGAGGGCAACGAAACAGAATAACCACAAAATGGAAAAGAAGGAAATGTAGTCAACCATCATTTAAACTTAAGTACATTTTAGAACTTGAGTTTCTACCAAACATATCCATGTAAAAGTCCCTCAGGGTCATCATTTCGTCAAGTTGGTCGAGGACAACATTTTAGTTTGAATCCACATTATAATACTAGGTCAGCAGATGGAGATGATATATTCGTAGTTAATGGGAATGGGTAAGTGTAACCAGAAGTAACCTGTCCTGCAGCAGAAGCATGATTCGTGTTTAGGATAGCATTGACTTCAGCATGACAAACATAACTGCAAAACGAAATCAGAAATACTAAGACAAATAACCAGAGATTTGAAACCAGTATACAATGAAAGCACAAGCATTGGATATGATGTGATAGCGGTGGGATGATAAATTTGACTAGTGCAATGGAAAGAAAACAGATATTAGATTCCAACTTCAGAATAAGTTCAGAGTAAACAGCAGACCACGAGTCAGAAAATTAATTTAAGAAAGCACAAACACTTACGGGTACTTTGTCTCCAAAGGATCCCCAGTTTTGGATTTCTGAACAAGAAAGGACAGTTTTACCAATTACTACTGAGTACTGACCATAGCATCATATAATCATTCTTTTTTCTTTGTACAATTTCATCAAATAGTGTAGACAAACCTTTGCCCAAGGAAGCTTGTCATCCGAACAACCTCTCGGGAACCCATTATATCCAATTCCTGAAAAGAGAGAAATTGGCTGGAAGTCAAAGGAAACTACATTTGCAAAAGTTCAATGATCGTAAAAATCATAATCGATGGACAATAAGAGCCATACAATCACTGAACAATATACTACAATATAATTTATAATTCGACTTAATTTGGATGTAGAGTTCACGTCAACAAATCCCATACCTAGAATTACACCATTTTCACTCACCAAGCATGCTCCAACCTATACACCACAAATACAAAACATAGCACCAACGACCAATCAATATATTGTCTAACTCACCAAGTTCTTATCAGACCACAAATCGAAGAAATTTGCAACACTCTCATTGCTAATTCTCAAAAATTTAATTCCTCCTCATTTAATCACAAATTCATCAGCATGCATACATAAAAAAAGCAGAGAAATATGACCTGCCTGTTAGGATCTTTGGATCTTTCAGCTGATAAAAATGCAATTGCCATGAAATAATCATCCCATGATAAATATCTGCAATCAAAACAAAAAACACAATTAAAAATTAAAAACCCAATAATAATATAAGTGAAATTAACCATTTTTGTAAAATTTGTAACTAATTACTCATATATTTATTACTGCAATAGAAAAGTATGACCAAAATCAAAGGGCTTTATGAAAAGTTGGAATTTTGGACACTAACCCTTCGCGCTTTGAGGGGTCGAAAGGGCTCTGAGAAGAGCATTTCCTGGAAACGACGCCGTTTTTCGACAAATCGAGTTTGGGGGACTGCCTCTTAGGGTTTGAAAAGAAGAAACGGCAAGTGAGCGCAGAGGCCAGGGCACCGAAAACGGCCGCGGTGGAGACCAGGGCGAGCTCGCGGGAGTTCATTGAATTGGAAAGGGAGAAACTTCCGCCTCACTGTCACTTCCGAGAATATTTCCAGCTTGGAGTTATGGTGGTAGAAGAAATAGCGGGAAAATTAGGTGACGAATTGGGGAAGATGCGGAAACGCGCGGCAAAAAGTGGTTGGTGAATATAGTAATAAAAAAAATGATGTTTTTATATAAACGCCTTGTTTTTAAATGTCATAAATTAAATATCTATTTTTTTGGTAAATTTGATTAAATATTTTCCCTTCAATTTTGGTACTTTAAATTTTTCTCATTTTATTTCATTAGAAGTCTATTCACGTTAGCATTTCTTTTTTTTCTTCCTATTTTTATGTATCTCTTATTATGATGATTTAAGATTTTTTATTTTTTATTAAATATTTATTTTAGTAAATTAAATAGAATGCAACAAAACTCGTTGTTAGGTACTTTTAATTATAATGGTATATTTAGTTACTTGGTACATTTGAATTTTTGCTACGTTTGTTTTCAAAACATAAGTTTTATTACTTTTTTTCCTAATAATAAGGAATTACTTTAATTAATTAATTATTTTTTTTTATAGAAAGAGTCGTTAACAATGTAAAAGTTTAAATTACGTTAATTAATTTTTTTTTTATATAAAGAGTCATTAATCAACGGACAATAGCCTTTTTGTTAATTCAAAATTATATGATTTATTCTTTTTATTTAGTATTATCTACAATAATAAAGATTTATCTCCGATCAACTAAAAGTTATTCCAGAGACTTATCTACCAAAAAACAAGACTATCTAGAGCATTGTGTATGAATCAAACATATTTTTAAACATTTCGAAAAGGATGAATATTCATTTTAATATAGTTTATAATTGGGTACATTTTAATTCAGGGTTAGTACGTTTTCGTTTGACGTTGCACTACAACAGTTTGGGTGTTTTACGACTTGAAATTTATGGTGTATAGTACTAGCATGCCTTAAATGATATTATTCACAACATTCGTAAAGTTCATGTCGTAATACTTGCACATAATCTAGCATTCACGGCATCACTTTTGTGCAAGTCGTTAAATAAAAATATTTACGGCGTAAACATTGTGTGTCATATTTAACAATTTACACGACGTACTTTCCTTCTCTTTTAAGGCATCGCGTTATGTCGTAAAGTGAATTTTATATATATTTAGGTCCCTACCTTTTATGGCACGAATCATACATTGTAAATAATGATTTCAAACTTCGCGCCCAAACTTTCCCACTCCACACCTAACAAAAAATGGACAATGGGAAATTATAGCGCTAGAATGAAGTATCAAACAAGTGAAATTCTAGACCATCCCACTTCACTTTCCCCTTTCTCTCTCTGCCTTTCAGATTGCTCGTTTCTTTCACACCATCGTGACCCAACAGGCATGTCATACCCACATTTATTTACCCATAAAACAAACCCCTCTCTCTATCGCTTTGTTGCGGTCCATGGGCTCATCTCCATGTCGCTTGCTGTCCACCACCGAAAATTCAAGAACCCAGGAGATCCATTCCGCCAAAACTCATATCGACACCTAAATCTTCCACTCCCAAACACATGAGATCGTCGTTTTTCTCCTAATGTTCTAAGGTTGATTTTTTTTTTTTCCAAATTTTTATTTTATTTTTATATAAATTTGGTTTTGAATTTACAGGTACTTTCCTTGACACACCCCGACCTAGATCAGGGCATGCTGGCCGTCACGTGGAAGTGACGTAGCCATGGGCACAGTGCGGAAGCTAATAAAATAATAATGGGAATAGTAATACGAATAAATAAAAACTGATTTTACATAAAGTAATAATAAGTGCAACGTAAGTGCGACGCTAAGTTCAGAGCATAAAGCCTAAAGCAGTCCAAATGAAAATGACGCAACCAAAGTACACCCGAAGGTGGCCCTACGCTGGTGATCGTCTGTCAGAAATGGCCGGAAAATCCTCTGTGAAACCACCAAACCTGCTAGTCAACTAGAACCTGGAGGGGCGCAAAACAAAAGCGTGAGTGGGCAAAAACAAAGCTTTTCGAAAACCATTTAATAAATAAGTTCTAACCTCTCGCCGTAAAACCTGTATACTTCCTAGAAAAATAGATATATATATATATATATATATATATATATATACCAATTATGCTCAAGGATATGATATGCCAAAACCTCAAAATGAAATGCAAGTGCTCAGGTAATATCGCATCAATAACATATAAACTGTCAGCCGGAGTCACCTAACGTGACCTGTACGGCTGAATCTAGAGATCAAATCTCGATCTCAGTAACTAGACCTGCATACGAGTCGGAACCACCTAAAGTGATCTGTACGACAGGCCTGTGTGTAACATATATATACGCTCAAGTGCTACGATCACGTGAAGGCTGGGCGAATAGTCGCGGGTCACCTACGAGTCGGAACCACCTAGAGTGGTCTGTACGACAGGACTGTGCACCTAACTTGGATCCAAGATGAGCGTGTGGTGCGGGAGGTGAACATCACGTGAAGGACTGTGCCCAACTCTGGGCGGGAGCACTAACACCGGGGGTGCAGGTTATGAGCTCTCTATGCATTTCAAATCACTATTGAATGTAAACATAAATCACAACTCACCTGACACTTACCTGTGCGTCCGCAGCACCAATACACACATATATAAATGCAACTAAACATGCATAACAAATGGCAATATAATTTATGGCATATAACGTATAAACGCTTTAAATCAATTTCTGGGAAAATATAAGTATATAGGTATATACGGAAAACCAAAAGCCCACTCACCTGTATGTGGAAGGGTCGTAACCCCCTGCCTCGAGTGACCACGCTCGTCCTCGGGATAGGATTCACCTATATGCGAAACAACTATAAAAACGTTAATTTTAAAGCACATAACCAACCTTTAGAAATAACTTCTCATACAATGCTCAAATGAGGTGTATAAATACACCAACGTGATCTACTCAACCTCAGGAACATCCCCATATTTTTAAAATAATTTTTCACCGTCGCACGCGCCCCCACGCGCAGGCATGTGCCTGGCACGCTGACGGCGTCAGTTGACGCCGTTAGGAATATTCCGTTATTCCTAACGGATTCCGTTAACGGCGTCAGGAATATTCCGTTAGACTTGACGGAATATTCCTTCGTCTTCTCCGGCGAGCCTCCGGCGCCGGAAACTCGGGAAAAATTCAAACTTTGATAACTTCTTCCTTTTTCAACCAAATTTCACAAAATTGGTACCAAAATGAAGCTTATAACAAGAGGAACAAAATCATACCACTTTCAAGTGCTAAAATCCACGAAATCTCACCTGGAAATTCACCCCAACCCCGGCCAACCTCGAAACTCGTGATCCCGACGACCAAAACCTTCAAACGAACCACCCCGAGCCAACTAGGGACCTCACCAAGCTTCCTACAAGCTTGAAATTCTCAAAAACATAAGAAATTACGTGTGCATGAACAGTACCCAAAATCGGGTATCCCGAGTTCGACGTGAAAACGAAGGTATCTTTACCTGAAATGGGTATGGTTCGACTCCTACAAGCCTCACGAGCATGGATGTGTACTTTATTTCTTCGATCTGTGAAGGTTTGATGTGTTTGTGTGTGTGTCCGTACGTTGGAAGGAAAATGGGAAATGAAATGGGAGCTCAGGACAGGTGCAGGGATAGGGGAACAATGAAGGTGAGTGTGGGGAGGAGTGTGTGGTACAAAACCAGCCACACCAAGCCAAAAAGAACAATTACACAACGAAAAATCACGCTAGGGGCAAAATCATCTTTTCACGAGTACGTTTTTAAAATTTCCGGAACGGGCTGTTACATTCCTCCAATAGGCCCTCTAGCTGCACATTCGCACTCCACGACCTCCAATCTGGGTAAATTTGGGTTTGATTTTTTTCTAAATCTATACGTATTTGTGCCTGGCTTTATTATTCTGTGATCGGGGATTTTTTAACTTGATTTATTAGTACATATGGAGGATTTTTTTAATCAGTTTTCTATTTGCTTTTTATTTTTCAGTATTTTTCTTTTTGTTGTGAATTTGTAGGATGAAATTATTTTTCTAGAATGCTTCTGTATTTCTGGTTGTTTAAAGGTAAATCTTTTTGGCTTGTTGCCTATACAAATTAATAAGAAAAGAAGTTTTAGTATTTTTGGGCTTTGTAGATGCTATGAAATTGAACCATACATAATTGTTTAAGCTACCACCTTATACTCTACAATCAATTCCAAGAGCTATCATTTATGTGTTATGGAGAAGCGATTTTATTATGTGAGATCCTCTTTGAATCTAGAGCAATGAGTGCTCTGTACTCGAGTAGTTTTAAAAATTAAAAACATAAGCTATTGTTTATTGGATATTACATATTAATGCTCTCAATTGTAATGTTTATCTTTTAGTTGCTCTGCTTTGTAATCCTACACGTCCTGGAGGCTTATCTCCTCATGTTGCTTGTGTATACCAATACTTGTATCACTCATACGAAAATCAATGAATCAATCGGTTTTTACTAATGATGGAACTTGTGCTTATTGGTTATATTTGGTTTTTGGGTTCACTATCTAATCCATAGTTTGTAATACACTTCAATATTTTTTTTCTTTTTTATGTGTTTTGGGCTTCTACATTTGGATCTTTCTGAATGTTTGGTTAATTCATTTTTTTTATTTTAATTGTCAATTACAGGTTGGTACTTGGTTGCTTGACTTCTAACCCTTTTATTAGCTCATATGAGGAATTGGGTGCGTGCTGTATTCTCTTTGTTGTGACGGACTTTTGTTTGAAATTTTCGTTGAAGTTCTTGTTTTGCTAAAGTCTATGTGCTTTGCTTTTTAAATGGGATTGAGTATTTTAGGTTTCATTATTTTTTAAGGAATGGTCTCTTCGTGTACGGTTAGGTACACTAATATGGAAAAAATGGTCCAAAGATCCAAATAACCTGAGCAGCAAATAACTTTTGTGAATCCATTTATGTCCTTTGCAGGTCGATCATGCTATTCGTTAGATAACCACCTATATTTCTAAGTGCAGTGACAAATATATACAGGTTAAGTGATTTAATAACTTAAATAAGTGTTAGTATGCTCACATTTAAGTGTCTTGTAGGAAATGTATCAGCACTTTTTTATTGTTATAATGTTGTATTTTGTAAGTTATAAACTTATATATGCATTTGAACAACATTTGGGTTACCTAATCTTTTTTATTGAGTGAAACAGTTTTTGGTAGGTATGCTGGAATGGATTCCTTCCCAAATCTAGAGCGGTAAGTAATGGTGCCCAATAAATTACAAATCTGTGGCACCAAGTATTTTAAAAAATTTAGACTAATATTAATCCAGACTATTCCAATTAAGTTTCCTTTGAAAGAGTTTTAATTATAGTGTTGGGGATTTGTTAATTTTGCTTTCTCTCTCTCTGTGATTTGGTTGAGATTGCAGAGTGACTTGGGTTTCTTGACCTCCAGGTCACATAGGGTACTCATCAAGGTTCTACTTTTATAAAGGAGGTGGAGATGTTACATACTTACAGTGACACTATAATCCAAATAATTTGTTTTGAAAATCCGAATAATCTATGAGTATGTAGTAGTAATAGTAGTAGAACAACATTGGGGCATAGCCTAGTACGTAAATTATTGACTTTGTTGTGTAGCCTAGTACTTTGTGAGTCTGTTATAGTAGTAGTGTAGTACTTTTTTTAGTTTGTACTTTTGGATAAAAATGATAATTTGATTGAGTTCCTTTGGTATGATTTATATTCACTTATTTGTTCTATTTCTTTTTACTATTTTTCAAGTACTAACCATTCAAGTCTTTGGTGAATTTTTAAACGAAGAGGTTGCAAATGCAGCGGTAATGAGTGGAAAAGTTTACACTTAATTTTATTAGTATTAAAGTCTATCAATTTCCAAGTTAACATTTTGTTTTGACTAGTTCTTAACTTACCAACCGAATCCATCTCCTTTGACTAGCTAGAGTATCTTGGTTAGGCACTCTATCCGTTTCTAGGGCCCAGTTTCCAAAGACGAAGTTGAGACAGGTTGGGAACTCTCTCTTTCTCTCATTTTGTTTTAGTTCCCAAGAAAGTTGATTGGATTGAAGAAAATGGAACAAAAAGAAACAGCAACAACAACAACAACAACAACAACAAAGTCTTTTCCCACTAAGTGAGGTCGAAAATGGAACAAAAAGAAATGAAAAAAAAAAATTGAAATTTATTGGTGCTTCTGTTGATGTTGAATTTGTAATATATTAAGACCCAAAAACTAGATAAATGGTTAACTTTGATGTAAATTGATAACAGCAAGCCACTAGGTCAAAAAAAGTGAGTCTTACCTTAGAGTTTTTGGGGATATCATAATTGATAACCATATCCACTTGTCGAATATCCAATCTTCTACTTGCCACATCAATTCTTCGGTGCGTGAATTGTTAGAGACTCATAAATTTATCTACTTGCAAGTCTATGATTTTTCTGCGGGTTATAGGAAACAGTAAAATTGTAAAGGCATAATTTGTGTATATTTTAGTCATTTGATACATGTATGACACACCCCGACCGAGATCGGAGCGTGCTGGCCGTCACACCAAGGTGACGTAGCCATGTGCACGTGCGGAAGCTAATAAAGTATTAATGTAAAGTACGAATAAAATAAGACTAGCATACAAAGTACTAAAACAAGTGCTAGTAAGTGAGATACAATTTCAGAGCAGGTCTATAGCAGCCTAAACTAAAACGACGACAATAGTACACCCGAAGGTGACCCTACAATAGTGAGTGTCTGTCAGAAACACCGGAAAGCCCTCTGGGGAAACCACCGCAACAGCTAAGCAACTAGAACCTGGAGGGGCGCAAAACAAAAGCGTGAGTGGGCAAAAACAAATCTTTCGAAAACCATTTATAGAAATACTTTATATCCCCTCGCCGTAAAACCTGTATACTTCCCAGATAAATAAACATATATACGTATGTATAGGTATGCCAAACATGCTCACAGGTATGTCAATCATGCTCGATAATATGCCATGCCGAAATCTCATAACGATATGCAAGTGCCCAGGTATAAACATATCAATATCAAATAATCTGGCAGCCGGAGTCACCTAACGTGACATGTACGGCTGCATATAGAGCTCAAATCTCACAATCAATAACTGAACCTGCCCACGAGTCGGAACCACCTAAAGTGGTCTGTACGACAGGCCTGGGTGTAAAACATATGTACGCTTTAGTGCTACGATCACGTGAAGACTGTGCGAATAATCGCGGGTCACCTACGAGTCGGAACCACCTATAGTGGTCTGTACGACAGGACTGTGCACCTAACTTGGATCCAAGCTGAGCGTGTGGTGCGGGAGGTGAACATCACGTGAAGGACTGTGCCCTACTCTGGGCGGGAGCACTAACACCGGGGGTGTAGGTTATGAACTCTCTAATCATCTCAAACTACTGCTGAATGTAAATATGAATACCACTTACCTGGCACTTACCTGTGCGTCCACAGCACCCAATATGCATATGCATAAATATATGCAACTACTAATATAACCATCAATGCACGAATAATGATGAAATAATGCATGGCATAAACTAATAGACATTTATTCAATTTCTGGGAAAAATATAGTATATAGGTATATACGGAAAACAAAAGCCCACTCACTGATACGTGGAAGGGTCGTAGCCCCCCTGCCTCGCGTGACCACGCTCGTCCTCGGGGTACGTGTCACCTATATGCGAAATAACTATAAAAACGTTAACTTTAAAGCACATAACCAACTTCTCTTAATAACTTCTCATACGTTGCTCAAAATGGACAAATGAATATACCCACGTGCTCTACACAACCTCAGGATCACAACCATATTTTTAAAATAATTTTTGGACCTCTCACGCGCCCCCACGCGCCAGAATAGGCACGGACCCACGCGCCCCCACGCGCGGCCACGTGCCAGGCACACTGACGGTGTCAACAGACGCCGTCAGGAATATTCCGTTAAACTGACGGAATATTCCGTTAAACTTAACTGACGCCGTCACTGCCGTTAGGAATATTCCGTTAAACTTAACGGAATATTCTCCTTTCTTCTCCGATCAGTCCCCGACGCCGTCGCCGGAAAACCTGCAAATCATGATTTCTCGCTCGTTTTTCCACCTTTTTCCACGTTTCTTGCACCAAAATCAACCCTAGAGCTAGTAGAACATGTCCCAACAAGTTTTAAGGCCTAAAATTACGAGATTATACCTGTCCAAATCTTCAAAACTCGGCCAACTCCACATCCAACGATCCTGACGTCCAAATTCACCCAACGAGCTACTCCCAAGCTCCTGGGAACCTCACAAACACAACTATAAGCTTCAAAATCCCAAAAACAAGCTAGATTAAATTTGCATGAACAGTACTCAAAACGGACATCGTCGAATCGACGTGAAAACGATGTGTTTCTCACCTGAAAATGATATGGTTGTGTTCCCCTCAACCTCACGAGCTCAAATGTGTCCTTGGTTTCCTCGATCTGTGAACATTCGAGTGGGTGTGTGTGTTGGTCCGTATGTTTTAGGAAGAAGAAGAAGGATAGAGGACTCGGAGGAGAGAGAGAAGACAGCAGGAGAGAGAGAAGGACAATGTCTGTGTGTGTGTGTGGGAGTGTGTGAGGTTCCAAACACATGCCACAACACACCAAACAACCAAAACGTGACGAAAGCACACTAGGGGTAAAATTGTAATTTCATACGTACGTTTCGATATTTCCGGGACGGGATGTCACAACCTTCCCACCTTAAAAGAATTTCGTCCCGAAATTCAAAACAACAAAGCAGCAACCCCTAGTAATCAAAGAACAATCGAGGGTACAAATCCCTCATCCGATCCTCTGTCTCCCACGTAGCTTCTTCGACTGAATGGTTTCTCCACAAAACTTTCACTAAGTTTACCGTCTTGTTCCTCAGAACCTTCTCCTTCCAGTCTAGTATCGTCACCGGCTCCTCGTCGTACGTCAAATCTGGATTAATCTCAAGTGGTTGAGGAGGTATCACGTGAGATGGATCAGCGACATAGTGTCGGAGCATAGACACGTGAAAAACATTATGCACTCTAGCCAACTCCGGAGGCAACTCCAACCTGTAAGCTACCTCACCAACTCGTTCTGTGACTATGTATGGTCCGATGTACCTGGGGCTTAACTTCCCTTTCTTTCCAAACCGCACGACACCTCTCCACGGTGAAAGCTTCAGAAATACCCAGTCTCCGACCTCATACACTCTGTCCGTAGCATGCCGATCCGCTAAACTCTTCTGCCTGTCCTGAGCTGCTTTCAGGTTAGACTTAATTACCTGAACATTCTGAGTAGTCTCCTCGACAATCTCTGGACCTACTAAGACTCTCTCGCCAACCTCTGACCAATACAACGGTGTGCGACAAGCTCTGCCATACAAGGCCTCAAATGGCGCCATGCCAATGCTCGAATGAAAAGTGTTGTTGTAGGCAAATTCCATCAAATCTAACCGCTGGTGCCAACCATCACCAAACTGCAACACCGAAGCTCGCAGCATATCCTCCAAAGTCTGAATAGTTCTCTCTGACTGACCGTCCGTCTATGGATGATACGCCGTACTGTAAAGTAATCTCGTGCCCAAAGCTTCCTGAAAAGCCACCCAGAACTTCGATGTAAATCGTGGATCACGATCCGAGACAATACTCACAGGGACACCATGATACTTCACAACCTTCGAGATAAACAACTCCGCTAAACGGCTCAAAGAATACTTTTCCCTTACTGGAATAAAATGTGCCGACTTAGTAAGCCGATCAACGATCACCCAAATGCCGTCAAAGCCATTATGTGTATGCGGGAGCTTGTACACAAAATCCATGGTGATATTTTCCCATTTCCACTCTGGAACGGGAAGCGGCTGCAACAACCCAAACGGCTTCTTCCTCTCTACTTTAACCTGCTGACACACAGCACACCTGCTCACATACTCGGCTATCTCTCTCTTCATACCCGGCCAATAATAAAATGGTCGAATGGTATGATACATTTTAGTAGTTCCTGGATGCATGGCATAAGCCGAGATATGTGCTTCATCGAGGATTTCTTTCTTCAACTCCACACTATTAGGCACGAACATTCTACCCTCAAGCATCAACATGCCATCCGAATCACGTACTCTGAGGTCTCGCCTCCTTCCCTGCTCTCGAGCTTGGATTAGTTCTTGAGTCTCCTGATCAACTACCTGAGCTTCAAGCACCCGATCGACCAAAATTGGCCTAACTTGAAAATTAGCAAGTAAAGCCACATCTCGGTCCTCCGCTTCTAACCTCACTCCTGTCGCACGCAAGTCCGCCAAAAACGGAAAACGACTAGCGTACAACGCATTAATGCGGCCCTGAGACTTTCTGCTAAGTGCATCAGCCACTACGTTCGCACGACCAGGGTGATAATCAATCGTGCAATCGTAATCGCTGAGCAACTCCAACCACCTCCGTTAACGAAGATTAAGTTCCTTCTGAGTAAAAAGATATTGGAGGCTCTTGTGATCTGTAAAGATCCTGCACTTCTCTCCGTAAAGATAGTGTCTCCACAACTTCAACGCAAAAATGATAGCAGCCAACTCCAAATCATGTGTAGGGTAATTCAACTCATGAGGTTTCAACTGCCGCGAAGCATAAGCAATCACCCTACCATGCTGCATCAATACACATCCCAGACCATTCAAGGAAGCATCGCTATAAACCTCGAAATCACCACTATCGTCCGGGAGTGCCAAAACCGGTGCATGAGTGAGACAATGCTTCAACTGCTAGAAACTCTGTTCACACCTATCATCCCACTCAAATTTAACATCCTTCCTCGTTAATCTCGTCAGTGGCAAGGCAATCACCGAAAAATCCTTAACGAATCTCCGATAATACCCCGCCAAGCCAAGGAAACTTCTCACCTCGGTGACGGTTCTTGGTTGCTCCCAACTCTCCACAGCTGCGACCTTCTGAGGGTCCACCAAAATACCCTGAGTAGAAATGACGTGCCGCAAAAACGCAACTTGATCTAACCAGAACTGGCACTTGCTAAACTTAGCATATAGCTGGTGTTCCCTCAACCTCTTCAACACCAAGGTAAGATGTCGAACATGCTCCGCTTTCGACTTAGAATACACCAGAATATCGTCAATGAAGACAATGACAAATCTATCCAAGTAAGGCTGGAATACTCGGTTCATCAAATCCATGAAGGCGGCTGGTGCATTCGTCAACCCAAATGGCATAACCAGAAACTCGTAATGACCGTAACGAGTCCTGAATGCCGTCTTAGGGACATCATCCCTACTGATCTTCAGCTGATAATAACCAGACCTCAAGTCTATCTTAGAGAACACACAAGCACCTCTCAGCTGATCGAACAAATCATCGATACGAGGCAATGGATAACGGTTTTTAATCGTCACCCGATTCAATTGCCTGTAGTCGATGCATAGCCTCAAAGTTCCATCCTTTTTCCTCACAAACAAAACTGGAGCGCCCCAAGGCGAAGTACTAGGCTGAATAAATCCCTTATCCACTAACTCCTGCAACTGAACTTTCAATTCCCGTAACTCAGCGGGAGCCATGCAATAGGGAGTCAAAGAAATAGGATTAGTACCTGGAAGCAACTCAATAGTGAACTCCACGTCTCGATCTGGGGGTAAACCAGGTAAATCCTCCGGGAATACATCAGGGAAGTGTCTGACCACTCTCACATCCTCAACCCTACCAGGAGCGGCCTCATCTAACACCACATGTGCTAGGTACCCCTGGCAACCTTTAGACAGTAACTTTTTCGCTCGCAAAGCTGAGATAACGCCGTGTCTCACCCCACTCTGCTCACCCACAAAAGTAACCACAGGTAGTCCAGGTCGGTGAAATGTAACTACTTTCCCGTAGCAGTCAATGTTGGCACGATAGAAGTGCAACCAATCCGTGCCCAAAATCACATCAAAGTCCACAATATCTAACGGGATAAGATCGGCCAATAAAGCAACACCCTCTACGATCACTGGACACCTTGGGTACACACAATCTATAACACATCTCTCTCATCTAGGCATGGCGAACTCTAAATCGTATCCTAGAGGTGTGGGGCGAGGTTGCGTCACTTGAGCAAATGTATGAGAAATTACGGAATGTGTAGCTCCATAATCAATTAAGACTCTAGCAAAACAACCAAGAATGTTCAACGTACCCATAATCAAGTCTGGGTTGTTCTGAGCGTCCTGCAGAGAAATATTGTGAAGACGCCCCTGTCCCTGCTGACGTCCGCCGCGGCCTCCGCTCGCCCGAACACCGCGTCCCTGCGCACCACGCCCCTGACTGGGCTGACCCGACTGTCTTGAAGACCCTGCACTGCTAGTGGCAATCTCACCCTGCTGATACTGTCCTCCCTGGTACCACTGAGAGCCACCCACTGGAGCTGGAGGATACGGCGTATAGCCGCCCGAATACTGAGGATAGCCACCCTGAGAATAGGGATCCTGAGGGTACTGATACTGCCCCGGAGCATAAGGGACAGCATCACCCTGATAGTGATAAGCACCACCTCGACTCGTCTGACCGTAGCTACTAGGACCCTGGATCTGCTGGAGCGGTGCAGGTGGTGGCATAAAGGTCTGCTGAGGTTTCTGCTGCTGCTGACCCTGGGGACAATTCGCCGCTCTATGTCCCACCTGTCCACACGTGAAGCAGCCACTGCTACCACGTCTACACTCGCCGAAATGCCGGTTGTTACACCTACGGCAAACTGGGACTCTGCCTCGCCCACCATCGCCCTGCCTCTGGCCTCTAGCGCCACCAGAAAATCTACCTCCACGACCCTGTCCAGTGGCACTGAACCACCACTCGAAGAACTAGAACTAGCTCCACCTCTCTTGAAGTTCTGAGTCTGACGGGGCCCGAGCGATGCTTGACCTTTACCTTTGTCGTCCTTCTTCTGATTGCCGTCTTTCTCTTCATCACTGTCGCTCGACATATTCTCAGAGTCCTCAATTCTCAACAGTATCTCATAGAAGTCCTGGTAAGTCTCACTGTGGACAGCAGTTGCCATAGAACGCCACCTCTTCCTGGTGCCCAAACGGAAACGACGGAGCATCTCTGCTGGATTACCAGCAACATCAGGATGGTAGCGGGACAGATCAGTAAACTTGCGGTAGTACTCATTCGCCGACATCTTCCGCTGCTTCAGTTCAGTAAACTCCTGCTTCTTTCTATCGATGTACTCAGGGGGCACATATCTCCTCTTAAACAAATCCGTAAAAACATTCCAATCCGTCCTCTGATCTGGAGTCAACCTACGAAGCTTCTGCTCCCACCAAGCTGCCGACTCCGTATCCAGAAACCACGAGGTCGTCTCAACCCACCTCTCCATAGGCAAGTTCCCCTGATTATGCAGCACACGGAAAGTCTTCTCTATGTGTTCTAGCCAGCGCTCTGCGCCCTCATGCCCCTCACTGCCCTTAAACTTATCCAACTTCAGATTGTACATAGTCTCCAGAGGAGTCCTCTGGGGAGGGCGCATCACTGACTGAAGGGCTGTAGCAAAAGCTTCCCCCAACTGAGTAATATCGGGGAAACTAGGCTCAGAAGAGCGACGGGGTTCCCGACGAGGCGGCATAATTCTGACAGAAGACACCAAAACCATTAGAATACTCACAAGAACAAAGGACTGCCAAATCTAGGCTCTGATACCAAACTGACACACCCCGACTGAGATCGAAGCGTGCTGGCCGTCACACCAAGGTGACGTAGCCATGTGCACGTGCGGAAGCTAATAAAGTATTAATGTAAAGTACGAATAAAATAAGACTAGCATACAAAGTACTAAAACAAGTGCTAGTAAGTGAGATACAATTTCAGAGCAGGTCTATAGCAGCCCAAACTAAAACGACGACAATAGTACACCCGAAGGTGACCCTACAATAGTGAGTGTCTGTCAGAAACACCGGAAAGCCCTCTGGGGAAACCACCGCAACAGCTAAGCAACTAGAACCTGGAGGGGCGCAAAACAAAAGCGTGAGTGGGCAAAAACAAATCTTTCGAAAACCATTTATAGAAATACTTTATATCCCCTCGCCGTAAAACCTGTATACTTCCCAGATAAATAAACATATATACGTATGTATAGGTATGCCAAACATGCTCACAGGTATGTCAATCATGCTCGATAATATGCCATGCCGAAATCTCATAACGATATGCAAGTGCCCAGGTATAAACATATCAATATCAAATAATCTGGCAGCCGGAGTCACCTAACGTGACCTGTACGGCTGCATATAGAGCTCAAATCTCACAATCAATAACTGAACCTGCCCACGAGTCGGAACCACCTAAAGTGGTCTGTACGACAGGCCTGGGTGTAAAACATATGTACGCTTTAGTGCTACGATCACGTGAAGACTGTGCGAATAATCGCGGGTCACCTACGAGTCGGAACCACCTATAGTGGTCTGTACGACAGGACTGTGCACCTAACTTGGATCCAAGCTGAGCGTGTGGTGCGGGAGGTGAACATCACGTGAAGGACTGTGCCCTACTCTGGGCGGGAGCACTAACACCGGGGGTGCAGGTTATGAGCTCTCTAATCATCTCAAACTACTGCTGAATGTAAATATGAATACCACTTACCTGGCACTTACCTGTGCGTCCACAGCACCCAATATGCATATGCATAAATATATGCAACTACTAATATAACCATCAATGCACGAATAATGATGAAATAATGCATGGCATAAACTAATAGACATTTATTCAATTTCTGGGAAAAATATAGTATATAGGTATATACGGAAAACAAAAGCCCACTCACTGATACGTGGAAGGGTCGTAGCCCCCCTGCCTTGCGTGACCACGCTCGTCCTCGGGGTACGTGTCACCTATATGCGAAATAACTATAAAAACGTTAACTTTAAAGCACATAACCAACTTCTCGTAATAACTTCTCATACGTTGCTCAAAATGGACAAATGAATATACCCACGTGCTCTACACAACCTCAGGATCACAACCATATTTTTAAAATAATTTTTGGACCTCTCACGCGCCCCCACGCGCCAGAATAGGCACGGACCCACGCGCCCCCACGCGCGGCCACGTGCCAGGCACACTGACGGTGTCAACAGACGCCGTCAGGAATATTCCGTTAAACTGACGGAATATTCCGTTAAACTTAACTGACGCCGTCACTACCGTTAGGAATATTCCGTTAAACTTAACGGAATATTCTCCTTTCTTCTCCGATCAGTCCCCGACGCCGTCGCCGGAAAACCTGCAAATCATGATTTCTCGCTCGTTTTTCCACCTTTTTCCACGTTTCTTGCACCAAAATCAACCCTAGAGCTAGTAGAACATGTCCCAACAAGTTTTAAGGCCTAAAATTACGAGATTATACCTGTCCAAATCTTCAAAACTCGGCCAACTCCACATCCAACGATCCTGACGTCCAAATTCACCCAACGAGCTACTCCCAAGCTCCTGGGAACCTCACAAACACAACTATAAGCTTCAAAATCCCAAAAACAAGCTAGATTAAATTTGCATGAACAGTACTCAAAACGGACATCGTCGAATCGACGTGAAAACGATGTGTTTCTCACCTGAAAATGATATGGTTGTGTTCCCCTCGACCTCACGAGCTCAAATGTGTCCTTGGTTTCCTCGATCTGTGAACATTCGAGTGGGTGTGTGTGTTGGTCCGTACGTTTTAGGAAGAAGAAGAAGGATAGAGGACTCGGGGGAGAGAGAGAAGACAGAATGAGAGAGAGAGAATGACAGTGTCTGTGTGTGTGTGTGTGTGTGAGGTTCCAAACACATGTCACAACACACCAAACAACCAAAATGTGACGAAAGCACACTAGGGGTAAAATTGTAATTTCATACGTACGTTTCGATATTTCCGGGACGGGATGTCACATGTATGAGTGTAAAATTGTGAAGGCAATTTGGGATTTAGGTATGTATGACAATGATTAGGTTTTCTTTCAATATCACTTTTCTTATTTGAAATTAAATGTGTATTTCTACATATAATGGTACAATAGATTTTCTTTAGCTCCATGTGCTAATGTCTATGCAGATAGAGATAGCAATTAGTGTGGTTCAAGCATTAGGAGCAGTATTTCACTCCAAAGGACTTCGTTTGGAAGTGTTCAAGGAAAAGTGAAGTCTTTTAAGTGACAAATTTCTTTGTTATTAGAGGCCTATTTGGTATTTCATGTGTAGTTTGTTATGGACCTTAGCTTTGTTCAACTTGTGATACATTTTGACAATATGATTATTTATGAAATTATTGTAGTATAGTAAATGTGTAATTTTGTCGATTCTTTTATATACACACACACACACACACACACGCACATGTTAATTAAAAATTAAAAATAAAATAAATGTAAATTACAATATGCAAAATTAGCAGTAATTGTTGATGCTAGTCTTCATTTACGGTGTATGACGTATGCCGTAATTGCTTTCACAATATTACGACACTCAACAAACGCCGTATCAAATATAAATTACGGCACACAGGTTTGCCTTAATTGTTTTTGTAGTATTACAACATTTTATTAACGCTGTATCTAATATCAATTAAGGCGCGCAAGGCACGTCTTAAAGAGCATTTACGACACTTCATTAACGCCGTATCTAATACCAATTAAAGCACACAAGGCACGCCTTAAAGAGCATTTACGACGTGTTTTGCTTAAATTATTCACGGCTACTAGAGAACGTCGTATTTGATAAAACATCTTTTACTACAGGGGCTTTTACTGCTTGGGGGTTCACGCCGTGAATTATTATTTACTGCACCCTTTGTGAGCCGCAAAAGACCAATTCTGTGGTAGTATTGATACGCTTTCATTTAATGTGGGTACGTTTCCATTTGGCATGGGTGTACATTTAAATTTGAAAAGTTTAAATTTTTAGAGTTAAATATAGTTGAAATTTTTAAAATATATAGCAAATATTTAAATGTAAATTAATTTCAATTAATCTAAAGTATTTCAAGTTTGAGTATCTTAATCAAATGTTTCAAAAGCTTAACAAAAAACTCAAAAAACATAAATGTTTAGTCTACAAAAGTCTAAAATAAGGCATCTAATTCTAATTTTCTCAATAATGAAAAAAAGGGGTTAATCTCAATTTACTACTTTGAAGTTTCTTGGTTTTCAACGTGTAATACATAAAGTTTTTCCATCCCAAAGTGGTATATAAAGTCATAATTTTGGAACATTATCATACATTCGTTGAGTTTGCTGTTAAATCAATTGTTAACTGATGACGTGACGCTCACGTGGATAGTGACTAGGTGCCACATGTCATAGGGGCCACATAAATATTAAAAAATTAAAAAAATTAAAAATTAAAAAAAAAAAAGTTTATGAGGGACCACACGGCCAAAAACCCATCATCCCTTCCTTCTTCTCCTGCTTCGACGCTGTCATCAAGCACTCCCTCCCTTCTCGTGCCCACCCAACCCTCTCTTCTCTCCTGCACCCACCCAACCCTCTTTTATCCCCCGCACATCTTCGACTCCATTCTTCTTTCCGCTGATCCTTCCATACCCGACCCACCTCTTCCTCACCACCATACCCCAACCCCACTTATTTGACGGTTGGTGGTCAACAAAACCCAGACTTACGGCTGAAGAGTCATACCTACTAGATTTGACGACGGTGGAGAACAAAACCCAAGGGCCGGAGAAGACAGTGGTGGGGAGCACAAACCCAGCAGCCAAATCGATTTTTTAATCTTTTCAAAATTTCTTTTGATTTTTGGGTTGAATAGGTCTCTGTTCTGCCATATGTTATGCAAGATTTGGTCTGATTTGGATTTTTTTTTACTGCATTTGTTGTAGATTCAGATCCCAAGTGCCAAATAGGGATAAATAAAGTGGAAAGGGTTGGGTGGATGTGAAAAGGGAGTACAGCGCTGCCCAGATGATGAAAACAGAAAAAAGTGGAAGAGAGAGAAAGAAAGAGAAAAGTGAGAAAGACAAAAAAGGAAGAAGGAAGGGATGGGTGGGTTGGCAAGGGTGTAGCGGCAGAGATGGTGGACAGTGGAAAGATTCTCCTCCTGATGATAAAGATTAAAGGGAGAGAGAAGAATATTTATTTTCTAATATTTATTTTTTTTTAATTTTTTAATTTTTTTAATATCCACGTGGCGCCCAGTTATTGTCTACGTGGCCATCATGTCACCAGTTAACGGCTAACTTAATAGCAACCTTAACGGATGTATGAGACTGTTCCAAAATTTTGACTTCAAGTACCACTCTGGGATGAAAAAAACTTGATGTACTAAATGTTGAAAACCAAGAAACTTGAGGGTAGTAAATTGATATTAATCCTAAAAAAAGTTTGTATTCATTTACCAAAAAACTAAAATTTGTATTCATACAAGTGGTGGAGAGAATTTTCAGTGTCAGAAACACAACCTGGTACACCAAGTGTCCTAATACAAGTGATTGAAAATTTATTTTCAAGTATCAAATCACTTGTATTATGAAACTTAGTGTAACGGCATGTGTTCCCAACACACTAAAAATCCTCTCGTCTTTGTCAATATGGTGTAAATATGGGTTACACATTAGTCCATATAAGAATTTCGAACTCATGAGTCATCAATTTATTGTTGGATATTGCAAACTTCATGGCTCATTTTGAAAATCATCCTAAACTAGAATGGTGTATAGTTAAACCTAAAATAACATAAAAATGAGCAAAGAACAATAACCCACAACATAACATTGTTAAAATTGTGTGTGGAGATGAACGCTAGGGGTTGCAGTTCAATTTAAACAAACAGAAAAATTTAAACGTGACATTAAGGTTTAAAACTGTTTGTCGATTGATAGAAGATGGCATATTTGAAAATTTGGAAGAACTCTGAATCCATAATTAAACTCTTCAATTCAAAGGTTGTAAATTTATTGAAACCTTTCGAATGAAGAAATTCTTAAAAAACGATAAATCTCATAATTATTTTCCAAAAGAATCACTGCAATCTAATTGCTTAAAGTACGAGTCTCTTGCAACCATTGTTGTTACTACTCACATTTTAAAGAGTCACTCCCACACTTGACTTACCATAGGATTGTCCTCCTAGCCACTATTGTGGGTGCAAATTTCTTCCTCCTTGATCTTAGACAAAATTGCACCTACAAAACAAATAACACCTTAGGTCAAGGCCAAGAGCCTCACGCGCCCATGATGAATTGGGGGGCAGGGGGTGGGGGGGGGGGTGTGGGTGGCTTTGGCCGAAGAACCTCTGATGCCAAAGTTAGAATTTTGAGAGAAAAGTGTATAAGAATTTTGGAGAATTTTAGCAAGAGTGAAGACCTAGGTTATTAGAGGCAATGAGGTTGAATATATAGTGCATGGCTCGTCCCCTTGAGAGAGAAGGCGACCAGCCTTTGTGTATTTTTTGGGTATAATTGGTGATTTATTTGGCCATTAGTAGATTAATTATGTAATAAATCTATTATTTAGCCAATTAACAAAATTTAAAAAGAATGTTTTGGGGGTTACCTTGTGGAGAGGATTTGATGAGGATGGATGAAATATGTTTTGAACTGTTTACCTGTTTTGGGCACTTTTGACCTGATTGAGCGATGATTATCTACTACTCGTGCGTAGGAATCCCGGTATGTCTCAAGGGTATTTTTGTCCTCTTTTATCCAAAAATCCATGTGTTGCCTTGTGAGTATTTTTGGCTCCACAAATACCCTCACACCTATTGGGCTGCTCACAGGAAATGGCGGCAAGTGTAGAGATCTTCTTGCTTTAGGAAACGTAGAATTGCTTCCTCTTTTGATGTAAATTCTCTCTTTAATTGGAAATTAGATCATTCTATGAAATGAAAATTAATTTCTCACAAAGCCTATTTAAGTCCACCTTAAGTGGATTATTAAATCAACTTTGGAGAGTGATTTATTCTACCCTACAAGAGAGAGAAAGCTAGAGGATATTTATTCCTCTTCCCCTACAAATCTTCTACGCTTACCTGTGTAAAGGACCGTCTTTCGTTGCTTTCTTTGTCTTCTTCGCGCCGCACTAAGGTGTGAAAAAATTAATTTTCCTTATCTTCTTCTTAGATAGTGCTGCCGCGGGGCAACCGTCGGGGTGGTGCGGCACCTAGGCTGGTAGGGGCCAAGAGTCGGCTTGACATGGGCCGATGAGGTGTTGTGGCAGAGACCACTGCTTGGGCTGCTCGGCTTGGCTAGAGCTAAGGGCAACTTGTGCGGCTGGGGCCGCGGATTAAAGCGCTAGAGCATAGTGCTAAACGAGCTGAATGGCTTATGTCCTTTGAGCTCTTGGACCTGGCTAGCGCGGGCCAGGTCGGCGATTGAGAGAAATGAGGAGGTCACCAGCCTTATAGGCTGCTGGAATGCTGGGTTGAGCTCCTCTGCTGAGTATCGTGAATGGCATTGGTTGCTTAGTTCTCTTCGCCGGGAGAAAAAATGGGCTGCTCCCGAAATAGAAGGTAAGAAAGATCAAGGCGGATGCATTGACTCTTCTGATCGCTGTCGTGGAGCTTACTATGATTAAAGGTGAAAAAAAAAGATCTTCCCCGCCTGCTCAAGAGATATTGGTTGAGAAAAAATTGAAGACTTCATCCGCTGCTCGTGAAGATCCGCCTGTTGCTGAGAGGCTTGTGATTGGCATGACTTCTTCCAATGGGAAGAAAAATGAGGTTGCTAGATATGAGCCTGTGGCACCTGCCATGTTGAAAATGGTTAGTACAATTACTAATAGGATTGCTCAGCATAGACGTCCTGTTATGCCCCCAGTGTTAAAGTCTGTATCAAAACGTCTGTTGGGAGGTCCGGTTCATGTAACATCCCACATTGCCCAGGAGAGTGGATCATGTAAGCCTTATATGTAGATTCCCATCTTTACCTAACACGAGACCTTTTGGGAACTCACTGGCTTCGAATTCCATCGGAACTCCGAAGTTAAGCGAGTTCAAGCGAAAGCATTCCCAGGATGTGTGATCTACTAGGAAGTTCTTGTGTGAGTTCCTAGAAATAAAACCATGAGGGCGTGGTCAAGGCCCAAAATGGACAATATCGTGCTACGGTGGAGTAGAGCCCTGGATATGGTGGGGGCTCAGACCGGGATGTGACAATTCACCTTTGGAGAGGCTTGCTATTATGAAGAGCGATAAGGTGGACTCTGCTGCTAAAGTGGTGCCAATGCCCAGTCTTTCTGCTGCTGAGACTGATTCGCTTACTGGGAATGCAGAGACTTCTTGCGCGGACTGCTATGAGAAATCCACTAAGCTTGCTTCTGGGGAGGCTGCTGAGATCTGTGTGCTTTTGAAACCAGATCTGCTTGAAGACATAGATGTTTGTGCTAAGTTTGTTGATGGCGTTAGAAAGGTTGTTTGCCTAAGTTCCTTTGCGAAGCATACGACCCAATATAGAAAGACTGCTTTGCTTGCTATGATGCAGATATAGCAAGGCTTCCAAGGAGGTGGCGAAGACTATGACAGCTGAAGCTTATTCCTCGGCCAAGGAAATCAAGAGGTTGGATTATGAGCTCGCTGCTTTGAAGAGGTCTAATATTTCTGCCCCCACTTCTCTGCAACTTGAGACCGCCCACCAAAAAATCGTTGACTTAAAGACTAGGCTTGGCACGATCCAAGTTAAGTATGAAAGTGCAAAGAAGGAGATTGGATGTTACATACCTCAAATTCAAGATCTTGATTTTGCAATTTCTAAGCTTCGTTTTGCTACTTATGCAAATGATGAAGAGTTAATTTCTTCTTATAATCAAGTGATCCACTTCAAGAGAATCGTTGATAGGCTTGAACCCTAAGTGTTGGAACTTCAAGGTCTACTGAAGATCAATGAAAGTCTGAAGAAAATAGTGGATGAGCTACAATGCGTCTGTGTTAATCTACTCAAGGAGAATGAGCAATTGAAGGGTGAGGAGGATGGGCTCGAGGTTTCGAAACTTTCTCTTTTTCTCCAGAAGACATGCTTGCTTTTACTTTTGAGGCTTCCATTGATAAAGTAGTTGGAAAAGTTGGTGCCCAGGCTGGGGGCAGCCGGGGTTGAAGCGCTGGATAAATGTGTGGTGATTGAGTAGTCGTGGGATGTCCAAGCTGCTGAGGTATAATCTTCTAGGTAGCCTTTAAGATTGTCTTTGTTTTTCTTTGTAGCTCTTGTTTGCTTGAACTCCTTCGACCTTTGATAGTTGTTTATAAACATGCTTCCTTTGCTTTTCTTCATCTTCGCTTTTTTTGTTCATGGCTTAACCTTTAGGCTTTATAGATCAATGGCAGGCGTGTTACTTTTCTATAAACAGACAGGCCTTTGTAGCCTATGAAGTCGTAGGTGTTGGTGTAGAACTTTGCAAAGTTGCTAGTCATGGGGTTGGCAGCTGAATGCTTTACTTACAAAAACAGACAAGTCTGCGTAGCCACTAGGTTGTTAACCTTGGCTTTCTCTAATTTCGTAGGTTGCATAGCAAGTATCACAACACTTTAGGACTTGGTGTAGGTTGTTCCGTGCTTGGTAGAGATGAAGCTTATCGACTACGTAGCATGTTGGCAGTAAATAAAGCTTCGTATATATGCGCTAGCTTGTTTAACCTTTCACAAGAATGTGTGGTTGTATAAGTCTAGCGCTGCTTTACTGCTCAAAGGGCAAGCCGTAGACAGTCTTCCGAAAACCGCAGGCTACCTTAGTGCACTCAGTAGCAGCTTTAAAGTTCCAGGACAGCCGTCCATCAGATGTACTGCGTAATGTGTCCCCCTCTGTCTCTAGGGCCCAGTTCCCCACGGATTAGGCTAAGAGACCTAAAATCCTTCAGTTAGCTAAGCCTTGAAAAAAACTATTGTGGCTACTTCTAGGAATCCCGACACAAGCCATCGTGCATCTAGTTATACTAGGGCAGCCTGGCTCATCCACGTCTGGATATTCGAAGTGTAGAGTTTATCTTCCCGTCTTGGAGAGCTAACCTGTGTGGGTGTCAGGGAACTGGTTTATCCTTTCACACTGGAAAGCAAATGGTTTACCCTCTCGCACTGGAGAACAATTGGTTTACCCTTTCACACTGGAAAGCATGGTTGGTCCTTCGAGGCTGCAATTCCTGTGATAAGTCCCTAAGAAGGGCGCGATCTTCTTTTGAAGTGCAGAATTGATCAGTTATTGTAAGCATACAACCAAACCAAGTTGTGATTACTTTTGAATTCCTTATTGAAAAACGAGTGAAATGAACGAGAACTTAGCTGTAAGGTAAGAATTGCATAACAACTAGATAGTCATCGGCTTGTGAGGTGGTGCCCGTCGAGCTGCATAAGTCTTCAAGCTTTGACGTAGCGGGAGGTCACACATGGTACTTCTTCAGATTGTAGGCGTTTCATTACTTTTCGATCTTTTTGTTGTTTCATAGTGGTGAGGGTGTAATTGCTCTTGTCGCCTACTCTGCTAATCTTGTATGGACCTTCCCAAATGGGATCCATCTTTTTACAACTTTTTCTACAGGCAGTGATGAAGGTTTTTCTTAAGACTAGATCTCTGGGCTGGAACTGCCGGCTCTTGGCTCTTTTGTTGTAGCTAGAAATGAGTTACTGCTAGTAGGCTGCGAGGGTGATGGTCTGCTTGCGTTTCTCCTCTGCCAAATCTAAGCTTGTGGTCATCTCCTTATTGTTCTGCTCAATGCTTGGTAGTAGAGCGGTGATACTTGGCTTGATGACATTGGGATGAATGATTGCTTCTGAACAAAATGCCAAAGAGAAAATAGTGTCACCGGTTGTTCATCTTTTGGTGGTGCGATATGCCCATAGACATCCGGGGAGTTCGTCTAGCTATTGTCCATTCTTGCTGTTGAGGGATTTCTTGAGGTAGTCGAGGATCATCTTATTGGATGTTTTAGCCCACCTATTACCTTAAGGATATTTTGGCGTGGACATGTACTACTTGATGCCATATTTTTGGAAGAATTTCGCCAAATTTTTGCCCACGAATTGCAAGCTATTGTCGGTGATGAAGGATTAAGGATGCCAAATTGGCAGATGATGTTCTTCCATATGAAGCGTTCTATGTTCGTCTGAGTCGTGGTCATCATGGGCTCTGCTTCTACCCATTTGGTGAAGTAGTCGGTTGCCACGATCATCATGCCTCTGCCCCAGTAGCGGTGATACTTGGCTTGATGACATTGGGATGAATGATTGCTTCTGAACAAAATGCCAAAGAGAAAATAGTGTCACCGGTTGTTCATCTTTTGGTGGTGCGATATGCCCATAGACATCCGGGGAGTTCATCTAGCTATTGTCCATTCTTGCTGTTGAGGGATTTCTTGAGGTAGTCGAGGATCATCTTATTGGATGTTTTAGCCCACCTATTACCTTAAGGATATTTTGGCGTGGACATGTACTACTTGATGCCATATTTTTGGAAGAATTTCGCCAAATTTTTGCCCACGAATTGCAAGCTATTGTCGGTGATGAAAGATTAAGGATGCCAAATTGGCAGATGATGTTCTTCCATATGAAGCGTTCTATGTTCGTCTGAGTCGTGGTCATCATGGGCTCTACTTCTACCCATTTGGTGAAGTAGTCGGTTGCCACGATCATCATGCCTCTGCCCCAGTAGCAGGCGGCATAAGTCTTACCAGGTCGATTGCCTACTGCATAAACGATGAATGACTCGTTTGCGGGTGTAGCTCGTTTGCAAGAAGTGCTGGTACCGGCTTGTAGCATTGGCAGCACTTTTGTACTAACTCTTTAGCATCTTAGTGCATGGTAGGCCAATAGTAGCATGTGTTAAGAACCTTATGTGCTAAGGATCAGCCTCCAGAGTGATTTCCTCAAATGCCTTCATGAATGAGCTTAGAACTTTCAAGTTATCGGGAGGTGCTAGGCAGCGAAGATATGGTCCGGTGTAAGATCTTTGGATAAAAATGTTGTTCCATATGTAGTAGCATGCTGCCTTTATTTGGAGCTTTTTAGACTTCAATCTTTCTATGAGGAGTGTGTCGTTGACCAGGTAGTCTATAATAGAACTTTGCCAGTTGGGAGTTACACTAACCTGTGACATCTTAGTAGCCGGCTCTGCCTTTATGTTTGTCTTATCTAAATACTTCATCGGAATAGAGTGTTTAAGTTGGTGGTCAAGGGCGGAGCTTAAGCCAGCTAGCGCATCTCCATGGACGTTGTCTGCCTTCAGAACTTGAGTGAAATGTAAGTCTGAAATGCCTTAAGTTGCTTGCGTACCTTCTTTAGGTATTGAGCTACTCCCTAGTAGTTTGGCTGGTGATTAACTGGGAATCAGAATGAATTGCGAGCTTCTTCATTGCCAAGTCTTTTACCATTCGGAGGCCGACTAATAGGGCCTTGTACTCTGCTTTGTTGTTGGATGCTTTAAAACCTAGAGTGATCACCTGCTCAGGCATCGAACCGTCTGGGGTGACAAAGACCACGTTTGCTCCTGAACATTTGTAGTTAAATGCGCCATCGACATGCAAATGCCAGAAGTCTTCATCGGGTGGAGGAGGCATTGCTAAAGTGTGCTCAACTACCTCCAGGGCATCGCTCTGTTGAATCGCCTTGGCTCGGCATGAATTCCGTTATAAAGTTTGCTAAGGCTTGGGCCCTTATCACCATGTGGGGTTGGAAAACTAAACCGTATTAGCCAAGTTCCAACGCCTACTTCATCACTCATTGAGAAGGGTCCGGACCATGTAAAATTAATCGTAGAGGATATTGAGTCATGACGATGACTGTATGAGCTTGAAAGTATGGTCTGAGCTTCCGAGCCACAACAATTAGTGCCAAAATTAATTTTTTGATCCTCGGATATTTAGTTTCCACATCTAGAAGAGCTTTAGAAGTGTAGAATACCGGCAGTTGGGCCCTTAGCTCTTCTTGTATGAAGGCAGAGCTCACTACTACTTCGGAGACTGCCAAGTAGATGTATAAGTCCTCCGCTGCTTCTGGCTTGGATAGTAGAGGAAGTGATGTAAGATACTTCTTCAGGTCTTGGAAGGATTTTTCACATTCTTCATCCCATTTGTCTCATTGTGCCCTCTTGATGGCCTTGAAAAAGGGCTTGTATCGATCGGTGGACCGCAAGAGAAAGTGGTTAAAGGCAGCTGCTTGTTTGGTCAAGCTTTGGATCTCCTTCAAGGTAGTTGGAGACTTCATCTTTAGGATTGCTCGGATTTGCTTGGGATGTGCCTTAATTCTTCGTTGGGTTACTAAGTACCCTAAGAATCAGCTTGAAGATACTCCAAACGTGCATTTGGTAGGGTTGAGCTTCATCTTGTACTTTTTAACGATATTGAAAGTTTCCACCAGGTTGCGAATGTGGTCTGACTGCTGTTTGCCTTTCACCATGATGTTATCGACATAAACTTCCATGGTTACCCCGATTTGATTTTTGAACACTATGTTTACTAACCTTTGGTAAATGGCTCCCGCGTTCTTGAGGCCAAAGGGCATGACCTTATAACAGTAAGTGCCTTGCTCTATTACAAATGCGATTTTCTCTTTATTAGGCTCGTACATGGCTATTTGGTTGTAGCCTGAGTATGCGTCCAAGAAACTGAGCAGCTGGTTCCTAGAAGTTAAATCTATTAATAAATCGATCCGAGGGACAGGATAAGGATCTTTTGGGCATGCTTTATTGAGGTCGGTGTAATCCATGCAAACCCTCTATTTGCCCTTTTCTTTCATGACTAGCACGACGTTAGCAAGCCATGCTGAGTGTGCTACCTCTTCTATGAATCCGGCCTCCAATAGCTCGTTAATTTTCGCCTCGATAATCACCATTCGCTCGAGTGCGAAATGTCTTCTCTTTTGGATCATCGGTTTGGCAACAGGATTGACGTGCAGCTTGTGGCAAACTACCTCAGGGTCGATGCCCGGCATATCAGACGGTGACCATGCAAAAACATCTCGATTTTCTCTAAGGAAATCTGTGAGTTATTCCTTCTTGGCTAGGCTTAGACGTGAGTTGATTCTAACCGTCTTTTCCGGCTGCTGGGGATAAAAAATGATGTCTTCGGCGTCCTCTTTGAGTTTCCATCCTATCTCGTCTACTTGGGTGCCATCTTCTTGATCTGCTTGTTGTAATTTCTATTTGGTAGATTCTTCGTCCCTTTGGACTTTGGTAGCCTCCACAGAGGTAAAGGTCTTCTTCTTTGACTTTTTCAATATTCGCACAATACATCGTCAGGATGCGGCTTGGTCAGACTTGATCTTTCATCTTTCTTCTCCTCCCGGGATGTGGAATCGAATGGCATCCAGCTTGATCAACCAAGATCTCCCAATAATCCTATTGTAAGGAGATGGGTCACTTACGATCGTGAACGTCAGTTTTGAAACAACTGGTGTTGTTTTTACATCAAGTGTGATGTGGATGATAGCAGTTGAGGTGTACCCGTTGAATCCAGTGAGTACCTCTGCTCGACATATGATTGTGCTTTCCAGGCCCATTTTCTAAATGACTGACAACTGAAGTAGGTTGACTACACTTCCAGTGCAACCATCATTCTGTCAATTATAGCATAGGCTAGTTGGACAGATACTACTAGTGCGTCGTCGTGTGGGAAATCAACGCCTTTTGCATCCTACTCGGTGAAGCTAATAATAAGTCCAGGTTAAGTGTTGACTGCTTAGACTTGTGAGACTAGTAAAGCATGTTGGATCTTCCTATTTTAGAGTTGTTGGTGGCCCCCAAATGCTTGGACTCGGCGAAGATACCATTTATTCGAATCATCTTAGTTGGTGGCTCTTCATTGTCGTCTGCATTCCTTTTTGGCTGTGCAGCTAGCTTGTCCAAGTATCTGTCGACCTTGCCTTTTTGCACGAGCTTTTCTAAGTAGTTATTCTAAGTATAGCAGTCGTCAGTTGTGTGACTGGGACCTCGGTGGAATGCGCAATACTTGGTGTGGCCCAACTTAGAAGTATTTCCTTTTGATTGTTTCGGCAACTTAAACCATGGCTCGTTCTTGATGTCGCGAAGGATTTGATGGATCAGAATTGAGAACTTATAATAGTTTTTGGTCATCAGGCCTTCTTTGTTCGTAGGTCGGTCCCTACATTTAGCCTTCTGCCTGCTTTTACTGTACTGCTTCCCGTCCTCTTTTTTTTGAGCCACTGCCGACTCTTTTCGAGGCTGCTCGAGTGCCTTCTCTACTCGCGAGCCTCGTCCCAAAGTGCATGCTTATCTGCTAGAGTTAAATCTTCTTTCATGATCATCTCTCTGAACAGTGGGTGGTCTGCTGGGAATCATTTTTGGAAGGCTGCACTTGCTATCGAGTCGTCGCATCCGACGATCTTCGCCTTTTTCTTAATCGAGTGGTAGGGTGAGTCTTCTTTGGTGAAACCAAGGAAAGATCATCAAAACTCCCGATGGATCGTGGTGGCAAGGCGTGAAACCAATTTTGCCCCTTGCCTTGTAAAGTAATGGTGAAGATTTTGCGCATAAAGGCATCGTTGCTTCGATAAAGGACCATCGTGCTTCGGTAGTGCTTCAAGTGCCTCTCTGGATCTCTATCTCCTTTGAAAGATGTAAAGTGTGGCATGCTAAACTTACATGAAGGCATTGCTTGCTCAATCCCGTCCATGAAAGGTGACTTGCTTATATTGGTCATCTCATACCGTAATGCTTCATCGGCCACTTTGTTGCTTTGGAAATCACGCAATTGTTCGTTGAGGAGTATCTTTACCTCTTATTGGATTTGCCTTTGTTGGGGTAGCGAAGCTCTCAGCTGCCTCTGGTCTTGACCGGCTAGTCTAGGCTGCTATTCCATGTTTTTGACTCGTCTACGTCGTGGTAGCAGGGCATATAGTCATCTCCTAGCAGGCGAGGGAATTCTTTGCAAACTACCAGTTGAACTTGAGCCAAATTGAGTGACTGCTTTCTCTATCTGTCATGTTGCCTGCTCTGATGTGATGTGGATGATACTCCTTGCAGGCCTAGCCAAAAATGAATGTTGTGCCTAAAAGGCTGCTTATGTTGATCATCGGAACATGGCCCCAACCGTAAATGTATACTTGCCCTTGGGCCTAGTCGAGAGTGCACGCTCATCCGTGTGCTAAGACAAAAGTATACGCTATCTCGGGGGCCTAACCGAGAATGTACACTACCCGAACGCTCGGCTCGTGGTTGGTCGAGTGGCTGTTTGCTGGGACGCTACTAGAAAGGCTCGTCTACCCTTGTCCTACTTTGAAACAACTAATCAAGGGTACGTTGGATCTTGGTACATTGCAAAAGTTGATTCACCAAGGTCGTCTGTTGTGCAAGGGCACTCGTCAACTTTATGACTTGTCGAGACAAGTGTTGTTCGCCATTTGGATTGGAAGAGCTTGGAAAAAAAACGCTTCCTTAAGTAGTGGAAAGGTAGTAGACTCCGAGCGCAAGATTTAAGTTGGGAAATGTCAAATCCGCGGAGAAATATGGTGAAAATGCCCTTGGCTCGATGGTTGGTCCGGATGGTTGAGATATTCTCGGGCCAACTTGGGCTGCTTAGGAAACCATGGGAGCAGGCAGAGCTTCGGGAGTAGGCAGGGCTGCGGAAGCAGGTTGCTCAGCGCGTGATGCACGCAGGTGCGAGGCTTGGGCCGTGGCTTTGGTGTCGTGGGCTTTGGATGGGACAGCTTGGGCTTGGGCCCGTGCAAGCTTGGATGGCATGGCTCGGGCTGTGGAAGTGGTGCCATGGACCCCACCGTGAGTGGTGGTGGCCGTGGTGGCCACCGCGGTGGTTGCCATAGTGGAGCCCCATAGCGGTGGTGTTGCTCCTATGATCACATTTAGCCTCGTGGATCGCCACAGTCCTATTTCTTGAGTATTGGAAATTTCACTTGTGGAATTTTCTAAATTTCTAGCCATTGTATTTCTCTTTTACGTTTTATCAAAAAATCTTTGCAAATAAAAAACTCTAATAATAAGAACGTACGAAAAATCTACAAATGGACAAGAAAATAAAAAAACCTTTTGATGCGAGAGTTTTCTACGAGTGTGTGACTCTTCTCTCCACGAAGGCACCAATTTGTGGATGCAAATTTCTTCCTTCTTGATCTTGGACAAAATTGCACCTACAAAACAAATAACACCTTAGGTCAACGCCAAAAGCCTCACACACCCACGATGAATGGGGGGGCTTTGGCCGAAGAACCACCAATGCCAAAGTTAGAATTTTGAGAGAAATGTGTTTGAGAATTTTGGAGAATTTTAGCAAGAGTGAAGACGTAGGTTTTTAGAGGAAATGAGGTTGAGTATATAGTGCATGGCCCGTCCCCTTAGGAGAGAAGGTGACCGGCCTTTGTGTACTTTTTGGGTATAATTGGTGATTTAATTGACCATTAATAGATTAATTAGGTAATAAATCCATTAATTAGCCAATTAACATAATTTAAAATGAGTGTTTTGGGGGTTACCTTGTGGAGAGGATTTGATGAGGATGGATGAAATAAGTTTTGAATTGTTTACCTATGTTGGACACTTTTGACTTGGTATGCCTCAAGGGTATTTTTGTCATCTTTTATCCAAAAATCCACGTATCGTCTTGTGATTATTTTTGGCTCCACAACTATCTCCCTAGAAGTACTTTAGGGTTGAAATACATGATAGAGGTGTAGGAATTGGGGTGGGGTGGGCACCCCAATGAACAAAACTTGATGAAGGTCTTAGTTGGAGGCCATGATAAATTAATCGTTGTCCTAAAGTTTGAGTGACCTCCATCACTACCCCAAATGAGGTGGGATAATTTGGACAGATCCAAAAGGATGATAAGTATAGATTAGGGGCACATACCCTTAGAAAAGCCTTCCCCAACTCCCAAACTTTCACATGCACCTTGTCCACCACAAAACCTACAACTTTCGCCTTTAAAGCAAGCTTTCCACTCGATTTTGATGGCAGCATCTCAGAGACAAATGGATACCAACAACCTAAGCTATCGGTGGGACTTGTAATGTCCATGACCAAAATCGAAAAACCTCTTGATCTTCCATTTCTATACCTTGACATGCATGTTCTCCAAGGTCGTGCAAGTGGTACATCTGTTTCTTGGCATGTACATATTGATATCTTTCGCTAATCAGAGCATCCAAGTTGATATGGCCGAGTTGGTCTAAGGCGCCAGATTAAGGTTCTGGTCCGAAAGGGCGTGGGTTCAAATCCCACTGTCAACATTCCTTTTTGCCTTTTTTTCACCCTTGTTTTGCAGCAGCCTTTTCTGATAACATGCATTTCTTCTTCCCCATTTTGATTCACAACTTCTCTCATTTCAACTTTCTAGTAAGTAAACGTGTCATAATATTGCAAAAATTTTCACCCTTGTTTTGCAGCAGCCTTTTTTGATAACATGCATTTTTTCTTCCCCTTTTTGATTCACAACTTCTCTTGTTTCAACTTTCTAGTAAGTAAACGTGTCATAATATTACAAAAAATAACTCAAAAATCATAGTAGGCAATAAGTTAAAGAAATTTTATTTGCAAGATGTTCGTCTTTTACTAAATGACAAATTTTATTCAATGATCATGCATCTAACGTTTTGTTCTTGACATATTATCGACATTATTATCAGCACCTTATCTAAATCATCAAGAAATAAAGAACACACCTCAAATCCAGAGAAATAGAGAAAAGTAATGGGTTCAACTGAATGCCCAACGTTTCTATGGTCAACCTCCCAATCACATGATGTTTGATGAAGAGAGGTCTCTTTGGAGGGACCCGTCTGATCCAATAAGAAATTTTTTGATATGATCGGAATACGGAATGATATATTATGTATTATTATACAAATAGTAATATATATGTATTAAAATGTTAATAACTTAAAAAATATAATATTTCATCATTTATATAAAAACACGTGATTTACCACATGTGTTTCAATCACAATGAAATTTTTTCCAACCGCTCAAGTGGCAGGATCAGAGACCCAATCATGATCCTCAGCCTCAGCCTCATGTGCCAATCTGCCCGAAGCGTGGAGTAGTTGAGATATAAAAGTGGGTCGCTTTTTCTAGGAAAGTGATTCTGTCAAGATTTCTTCTATCAAATCCTCTTAATCAATTAATTTGAGCTCTTCAAATTTGATTAAATGATTAAAAACAGAGAATCTCTTTAAAAATTATAATAATTTTAATCGTTTCATCAAATTTTAAAGATCTAAATTAATTGATTATGAGGATTTAGTAGAAAAGATGTGAAGATAATCATTTCCCCTCTTTATGTACAAGTGGGCCGACAACCATAGGCCTACCAATAAAGCCTATGAATCTACGTCCAATAAACCAAACCGCACGTGCGACCGTAATTATTACGCGCCCTTTCATTCCTCCTCGGTCATCTCCTATAAAAAATAAAAATAAAAAGGTCAAAGAGATTAAATAATGAGAAGATAGAAGATAGAAGGGAAAAAAGGCAAATCATAACCCAATTACGTGATCCGTTATTTTTCTTAGGGTTTGGCTCTTCTGTAACGGACACTGGGATTCTCGTTGCTCTTAAATAGGAACGGAAATGTTACTCATTAATACAGTGTAGTAGTATTTATTTTCATTTATAAGTATGAGATTTTATTTTTAATTCTCATCAAAAACGAATTTAAACCACACTATTATTAACTCATTATAAAGCTTATCATACTCACTCGTTTGTTCAAATAAAAAAAATACAAAAGGACGTGAATGATCGTTATTGCATAAATTTATGCAGAGTAACGTTCTCTGATCAAATATTGATTGGTCAAACAAAAGGATCAAACGTGTGAGATTTGTTGACCATAAGGCATTTAATGGATATGTAAGATTGTTTGAACAAAAAAACATTTATCAACTATATGTCAATGTTATATATGTTGCAGACAATTTTAAAATATTGCATGTGAGACAGTTTGATTAGAAAATATTTTTCAAATAATTGTATGTCAAATGTTCTCAATCTTCACTAGCACTAATTATGTCTTGTTTGTAAGTGACTTTCTACCACAATGGTAGAGAAGAGTACTGTATTTGCATCACGATGTGGGTTCAAATTTCATCGGCTCCCTAATCTAACAAATTTATCATTTGACAAAAGAAAATTATGCATATCTAACAAATTTATCATTTGACAAAAGAAAATTATGCATTCTTTGATTGATTAATCTCCCTTGAATGCTTAATATTGAAATAATATAATGTGAGACTGTTTTGTACAATAGATTGATTAATTTCTTGGACTACCATCTCTTGATTAGGTTTTTTTTAACTTTCTAGCCTTACCTTTCTGAGTTCCATTATCCCTATTAATCCAGAAATTAACGTTAAACATGGGCATGATGGTAATTTGGGCTTGCTTTAGTTTTGTGTGTGTATGTGTGTATATATAGGGCACGCAACTTTTGGCATCCTACACAAACTGTTTTTGCATCAGTCGTATCTGTACTAAAAAACCCTTCATTTGCTTCCTTTTATTTCCAATGGAAGGAGATGATCAAAAGGAGTTGCAGCTCCTCCCTTCTCCTCACTCGATGACATCTCGGCCGTCGGATTCTTCCATAAGATATCGTCGATCAAAGTCAGCAGTGCAGGAAGGGCCTAATGATTCCCAGCTTGACCTACAATTATCAATCAGTGTAAGGCCAGCCAAACCTTCTTCCTCGGATTGTTATGTCTTCGCAAATCCAAATACTTCCGAGTTAGATGTCTTGAAGCCCAAGGCAGCCAGTTGCATGGAGTCTTTGAAATGGCAGGCGGCGGAGCAAATCAGACTGGCGGCTACGGAGAAGGCGTACGCGGAGCAAGTGAGGGAGCTCGCAAGGAGAGAGATGGAGTTGGCTCAGTCGGAGTTTACGCGTGCCCGGCACATGTGGGAGAGAGCGAGAGAGGAAGTGGAGAAGGCCGAGAGAATGAAGGAGAAGGCAATGCTTCAGATGGACTCGACGTGCATGGAGATCACTTGCCAGTCGTGCCGGCAAAGGTTTAGGCCTTAAAAAAAAGGGACCATTTGGTTAGCGGATAAGAGACGGCAGACAGAGAGAAGAAGATCTTTGTGTTTTTCTTTCCTGATCATACTTTTGAGTATTGGATTTTGTGGAATTTTTCTTTGGAGAAAACACAAAGAAAATAATTACAAATTGATGGATATAATGAAAGTGAGACATGATGAGATTTGAACTATGTTCATTCGTGTGATGAATGTCTTATGTTTAATTTGTAAAATTTAGAGTAGAATCAGCCTATGCATGTGTTATGTATGTTTAATTTGTATTCCAACCGGGAACTGGAAGGACACTTTTCTTTTGATACGAGGACTAATCCTCACCTCCTACTCAGCATTCTCGAGCAACTCTGAAGATGGTATACAATAGAAATGAAAGAATACAAAATTTTAGTTACACGAACCAAACTGGATCACACTTGAAGTTTGATACGAGGACAATTCTCTCCTCCTACTTTGCACCCTCGAGTAACTCGAAGATGGTGTACGCTAGAGGAAAAAAATGTAGCAAAACTCTGGTCACACAAACCTAATTGGATGAAGCTTAATTAAAGCACAATTTTTTTGTTCTGCATAATTCTATCTGATCAATTTATTGGAATTGATTGCGGAACTCGAATGAACTACGTGTTGTATAATTATCTGGAGGCTACAAGATAATTTCAGAAAAATTACATATATAAATATGAATCTGGATCCAATATTTGTGCTTCTATAAATACCAAGAAGCATGACTTTTTAAGCTTCCATATCCGGCTTGTTGACTCGGCCAACTGCAAACAAATTTACTCAGTTCATCAATAATTTTCTTAATTAAAGAGAATAATTTTAATTAAGCTAATTGCATTTGACTGACTGAACCATCATGACATTAGATTGGGCAAGATTGCATGGAATTCAGAGCACAGAATAAGTATCCCCTTTTATCATGACTTCGCAGTTTCTGAACATATACAACAAATTAGCCTGCTGGACTTGAGTAGATAATGGAATAGTATGACACAAATTATAAAAATAATTTTTTAACTTAACTACCACAAAGCGATATTTTAAACCATAATTAAGAAAGAAAACTCAAATTTAGGTGCAAACAGATGGGCACATAACTTGACGATATTTTTAAAGTCACAAGCAAAATCACAAACTAACAATCTTAGTTTAATTTAATGGTACATCTCTTCATAATGTTCGAAGGGTTTCAAGATCGAATCCCTCTCCCGTTGATCTAAAAATGAAGTTGCAACAAAACCCTAACTCCTAGATTGTTTTATTTTATGTTTGGTTAACCACTACTGAAATTTGAAACCCAAGTGAAGTGAAGAGAGGGAAAGATCGATCGGGCTGACGTAAAGAGGGTCAAGTTTCAGAACCCTGATGTCGATATGGAAAGGCAAATGAATCAGAACAAAAAGGGGCAAGTAATTTAGCAGCAACAAGACATCGTTGCTGTACATCCACTTGGATTCAACTTCTTAACTTTTGTTCATCAAATCATACACGCACTACCCATGTCTCCGATCCAACACAAAAAGAAAATCATTTCTATTGGTCTAAGTCATGACTCTGCTCCAAAAGCTTCAATCACAGCACTGAAACATCACCAGAGACCGAACACGGATCGACTCCTTACAGGTAATGATTCATTTCAACGTAACTGTAGATCACAATCTGACTGATGATATACAACAATATCTCATGACAATGACAAAAAAGAAATTTTTTTGCCGACATATCGATTTCTGAATGACTTGTTACATGTAAAGAGACAAGTATTTTCCCGAGCTAGCTAGCTTCGTTTGTCAGCAGCTTCTACACAAATACAATCAATCAGCTAAGGATACACACACACACACATATACATATATATGGTTGCCTGCTATAATGCAGTGACTTTGATTCTGGATGAGGTAATAAGAGAAAGAGCTAGACATAATTTAGTGGGCACAATGAACTGAAAAGTGCAAGGAGGCATGGGAAGAAAGAAAATAAAGGGTAATCAAAGATTTGACTATTTATTTCAAGGCAGATCCTTTATTTGATTTTCAGAATCTTCCCATCCCCAATCTAATCTATGATTTAATAACACGCCTTTTTTTTTTTTTTTTTTTAAATAACGTAGTATTCTAAACTATTTTAATTTATAGAAAATTGTCGTAATTCTGATATAAAAAAAAACAAAAACAAAAATAAAAAAACGAGCACATTGCCGTTAGCCAACTGCATAACGCAACCCTTTTTTTTCACTTCTTGATAACTTGGGTTTACTGCTTAGGTCCCTAAGGGCTGGTTTGGTATTGCTGTGCTTTGAAAAAAAGCTGCTTTTGCTGTGCTGTGAGAATAAGCAGCTGTGAAATAAAGCAGCAGAGTGTTTGGTAAACTTTTTTGTAAAAGTGCTTTTGAAAAAAAAAAAGCAGTATTATAGTGTTTGGTAAACTTTTATATAAAACAAATGTGAAAAAAAGTCAGTTTTTCAAAACTGAGTTTTGCAGCTTCTTGTTTTTGGCTTTTTTTCACCCAAAACTGTGAAAAAAAGCTGAAACTGAATGTTTACCAAACACAAAAACAGCTTCCAGCTTTTTTCAGAATCACCTCAGTACCAAACCAGGCCTAAAACAGTCTTTTGGTCTGCAGATGTAAGCACTAGCCTAGTGGTTTCATTATCATTGCTGCTGTTATTTTAAGTGATTTTCCTTTTCTTTCTATATTTACTTATGTTAAAAGGATCAAAATCTTAACTAATATTCAAAAGAAAAATACTATTTAAACAATTGAATGTACTTGTACTATAGTAACCCAACAGTTGTTATCATGAGATGTTCACTGCTCAAAAGTTGGAAACCAAATAATGAAGTTCATGGCTCTTGAAAATTCACAAAAACAAAATAAAGTTACTGTAGCTCAGTCGGTTAAGAATATTCAAATATTGGACCCAATGATTTTATGTTCAACAAAAAAAGTTGAAGTTCTTCAAAAATTAAGTGGCAATAAGGGAAGTAGACCAATTATAAGCCTCCTTTACAAGTTTTCTTAACTTTCTGATATTGGGACAATTTTTTTTATATTTTCACATACCGGCTTCACACGTAAGCGAACTTGCTATGACATCACGAAGAAAGTTGAGCTTCTACGGCAAAATTGATTGGCATTTTGGGGGGTAGATCAACTCCCTATACGCCATTGTCAACTTTTCCGATGTGAACAAATCTTCAAATCCTCACATTCGACTCCTCACCTTCTCAGTATCGCTTATCTATAATTATAAAAAGTGCCTATTACTGGTGGAGCCTAATTGATTTAAACTTTAATGTTATATATAACAGGCAGTACTGACATCTGACCACCCACATTATGGGTATGCCTTTGTCTTTGGATTTCTTGTCTGCAGAAATACCAAATACTAGCAAATACCAGGGCCATCGACTCTTTCAGAAAGTTTTAAGAGCAAAGGGATAAAAGATGTAGGGCATCATGCTTGTTGAATCATCAAACATAACCTTAACATTTGTCTTTTCATATTGTCCACTTATGATGTTCATTTGATGCTCTTATTTATGAGCAGATTGATGTGTTAAATCATATATAACTCTACATTTTACTTGCTCTTATGATCTTATCCCATGAGTCATGGCTGTTATAGTACTGTAGCATCTACTTGCGCAACGACGATTGTCCATGAATGTAGATTTTGAGGAGAGATTTAATTTAACACGCATTTACGAATGTCATTCACCTTCTACGCGTTCATACGCAACTGTTACTAGTACGATTATAGTGTTAGACACATCAAGTGAGACGTTCTTGTTAGAACAAAGACTTTTGCAGCATTAAGTGAATCTAGATGAATTTCGGAACCAACCATTGTTTGTTCATGCGGCATAGAATAATGTTGTATATATTATCATAGAACCAACTTTTGAAGTTTTGAAAAGTGTCGAATTCTTGACATGTTGAAGACTTTTAGCTCATATTTTTCATTTTCAATATTTCAATGACTTGAGGAGAGTTCGAACACTGCTCAGAGTTTTCAAGGGTCTCAAAAGGAGTCCGTGCACTGCTCGAACTCCCATGAGTAGTAGTGCCTATACTTTTGTACCTATCTTTCAACATGTAACAAAATAGAGATAGAAATTAGGTGACTGAATTCCTAAAGATTGTTTGTTGTTGAGTCAACTCAAGTGACCAAATGAAGAAAAAAGGGCACCTCACTTTTGAAGTGGGAAAGTTCAGATGATCATGGATTCATGGTGGGACTCAAATTGTTGCAATCACACCATGTGAAAATGTGATTCACACCCCATTGCATCACTGGACTGTACTGCTACCAATGTTTAAAATACCTGTATAGGTGGCAACTTCGTTGTGTAAATTTATGAAATATCGATTGTTTTCGATGGAAATTTAAAATAAAACTTTAGGGTTATGAAACACTGGTTTGGACGAAATATAAGAGCTTCTTTGATATATAACAAATGTGTTAGAAATATTGACGATATATGTCGATTTTAGCCTAAACTTAAGTGTTTATCCATTATACTTCACCCCTCATTTCCATATCTTCTTCTTATTTTTTTGATATTTCTATGGAAATATTGAACGTATCGAAGAAATTTTAAATATTAACTACTACTATATCATGGCAGCGCGTGATTTGTTTGAAATACAGTTATTTTGATGTTGTGGTTGTTTGAGAGTTTCCATCTCGCAAAAGAAAACTTGTTTTGTAAATTTTTGAATTTTAACCACAGAAAGTGACCTAGTGATAAGAGCCGGACTGCAGCTACCAAATAAACAAAAAAGAAAAATTTGAAAGGTCATAAATTCGATGCTACAAACTAGTAATTTTATTTGAATGTGGTAACGGACTAGATGAAATTCTAATAGCCTCTTCGGGCCGGAATAACAGAAGTCACGACTTTAGAGGCGGTTAGCGACTGTTAAACGTTTGCCTCCAAATTCCGAACAAAACAGAGGGAGGAGAGGGAAGATCTCATTTTCACTTGTCGAACCCTAACCCTAACCCTAAAACCGAATTGAAGGATGCAGGAGAAGAAGAAGGAGATTACGAAGAAGAAGAAGAAGAAGTACGAGTTCGAGTACTGCGTGGTTTGCAAGCTGAATCACGACCAAGGTCCGAGCCACAAGTACACACCCAGCCACACCAAGTCCCTCTCCGCCTTCCTTACTCGCTTCCAAGCGAAGCTCTCCGATGTCCGCTTCTTTCTCAAAAACCCTATCCCTCTCCGCCCCGAACACGCCTCCCGCAACCGCCTCTGGTGCGTTTTCTGCGACTCCGACGTCGACGAGCTCGATAGCTCCTTCGCCTGGTAAGATTTCTGTCCTCAATTTTTAATTAGCTGTTTAATTCCTGTTTGTTTGCCGACAAATCAAACGAAAGTGGAAGAAAATTGGGAGAATTGTTGAGCAATTTGCATTGTTGGAAAGGAATTGAATTGTGCATTGTGATATACATGACATTGGAGTTATGCTCTGTTTGTGATTTTGTAATTGTCAGTGGTAATGCAATTAATCACCTTGCAAACGCGGAACATCTGAAGCATTTGAAGCATTTCTTGTGGAAATACGGTGGAGGAATAGACCGCGTCGATACATTCAGAATTTCGGAAGATGAACTTGCTAAGGTATATGTATGCTTTCAGTTTCAATCATCAGTGATGTGATCATCTGAGAAAAGATACTAGAATTGTGACTTCTAGTCAATTTTAGAGAAGTCATTAACGAGCGGTGATTATTTTGTGTGTCTGCAGTGGGAGAAGAAGTGTAATTCATTGAAGCTTGAAGCTGTGCCATGTGGTGAAGGATCTCGAGGACCGACATTTGGACCATCGAATGATATCCATACTGAACTGAAATACGGAATTATAGATACTTTTGAAAATAATAGTAGTTCAAGTTTTTCACATGGTGTTATGCCTTTACTATATCATACAAATGAGTATCAGGTATCCCATTCAGGACTCCCTCAAGTTACAAATGTTGGCTGCTTTTCGCAAGATGTTGCTACCTCTTCTTATCATGGGGGATCAAGTTCTGGTACAAATTCCATAAATTCAAACGCTTTAAGAGGTATGCATGTTCTATTTTTATGATGTTGATATCTTATTTAGTATCCATATGGTTTGTATTTAATATAAGTTCCTCCCGTATTATGGCTTATGCATGTTTTATGCTCTCTGCTGTGTGCTTACTTCGTGACTCAGTTATCAGGAGTAACCAACATTCTTTGGTTTCTAATGGTAGAAAATCCTCGGCTGATGGTTACTTCAGTAATGAAAGGGTAAGTTTGATCATCCACACTCTTCACTAAAAGCATCTGTTTCTTGTGGTTGTATTTAAATGAACGGCTATAAAATCGGAAAACATGTAATACTTTTGGTGTAGATGAGAGAGGGGTCTCAGCGTGAAAGAATGACAAACGAGCAGAGCAGTTCTCCAGGTATCAATCTTTGATTTTTGATTTTTAATATGTTAGTATCCTCTCTGCTTCTGTTCAGCTGATCATCCTGGTGCACAATGTATGCATGATTTGAGCAATAAGCTGTCATTTCTTAGGAATTGTAGAAAAACTTATATACATCTGTCTGGAATCTCGGTGGCTTGGCTCAGGAGGTTGATATAGTTATCTTCTATTTGTTGTAGCTGTGGATCCTTATTTAAAATTTCTCTACAGTTTTTCAGAATCTCACCCAAATATCGTCCATGGGTCCTAAAGAGGCTAGTGGAAATGTGCACACTGGGGCACCTCCTCCTTGGCTTCAAGCAGATGAAGAAATTCAGTGTAGTGTTCCACTGAAACGAGTTTCAGGCAGCCTTATTCCCCCGTCAAATAAGTTGGGGAAGTCCAAGAAATTGAACCCAAACCGTGTGGGAGCTGCTTGGGCAGAAAGGAGAAAGAGGGAGATGGAGATGGAGAAAAGATGGGAAATTGTCATGAGTGACTGTGATGCCAGTTGGCTCCCTAATTTTGGTAGAGTTTGGCAGTCTGGTAGCCGAAAAGAGTCCAGAAAAGAATTTGAGTTGGAGAAACAAAAATTACCTAAGGTTGAAAGTCAGTCGGATATGCCAATTAAGATACAGCCTTACATCAGCAAACGAATGGTGAGTTCCATGTTCCATCTTAGCATGTAAGTTTGTTGTCGAATTCAAGATTTTTAAAGCTATTTTTTTGCGTTTTAGTAGATTTTTCTTAGAAGTAACACCATCCCCCATTTTGGCTGAGCATGTTGACTTCTTCGCTTACAACCCGCTTTCCACCTCATGCTTACGAGGACAAGAGATGTATGACCTGGCACCAAACATGAAGTTCCCACCATGTGATCTCCATAGGGATTAGTTTAGTGGTTTTTATTTCATTGGTTTGGATTATAGATTACTGAACTTATCACAGTCTAGACCGTGCAGAGAACTGATGGGAGGCTTTCATTTTAGTGTTTTTGTTAATAAAGTTGATAAAATTTAGGCAGACACAACACAACACACTCTTCAAGAATTACCAACGCCTTAAGCACTTATTTTGTTTCCCTCTTCATGCAGAGAACTGATTCGAGTCAATAATTTTGCCATGATGGTTTTCACTGCGGGAGAACCAATGTGCATGTTCTCTACTTTTTTCCTCGAGTTTGTGGTGTACGTCTCGTCAAATGGAGCTGGAAGTATGATGGCAGGCAGGTAGCAAACTGAAATTCAGCCGGAATTTGATTATTAGGCTACTGTACAAAATAGCTGTAAGTTCAAATGACTATGGCACTCAAATGTATCCAACTTGAATTTTTTCCGATCAAATATATTCAATGAAACTTTTGCCTCAGATCTTATGCATGTTGCAAGTAGAATGATATTTCTTCTGGTGACATCAATGTTTAGATCCATCTTTAATTAGTTCATGTTGAAACAGCATCATTAGTAGAATTGACGTCGTTAGGCACTGGATATTAGATCCCACAGGCCCTGCACTGGAACTGCAGATTTGCACACAGATCTTTACGTTTTGGCACGCCAGTCATAGACACGGATATTTGCACAGAAATAGTGATTCTTATTTACAAAGAAAATAAAAATAATTGATTGAGATCTGTCCACTAGGACTCTGTACCCCAAGAGAAATAGAAAGAGCTCCTACTCTATTTATGACTGCAATTTCACAACTTGAAATTGCTGTCTTTCTATCTTCGATGCCAAGCTGGTTCACGAAGAACTGCCTTGGTGTCCCATTTTCCTACATTTTACCATTGCTCTATTGGAGAAGCTCAATGATCAAAGGAGCTTGTTCTCTTTGTACTTCCACGGTTCCACCTCAGGGTGACAAAATAATGAATAAAGTTATTTATTACTCTATCGTAATCCCTTTGGCAGGGCAAAAATTTGTAGAGTTTAATTGGCCTGCGATCCTAAAGTTCCATAATCTCCCTTTTGAAGAAACTAAGTTCTCATCACACAGAAACTCCCAGGAAAACCACTTCTCGATCATTCGATCTACGTCATGCACTACCACATGCGTAATGTTTGCTTTTCTTGCTATCATACTAGCAGAATAGATTGATGACATCCTACCCGGTTCCTCTGGTGTGTTCCCGCTTGGTCCATCCACCACCACCACATCCCATTTAAGCTCGTAGACTTCTTGCGGTAGGTTTTTCAATGCAAGTTGACATTTTGATTGTTGAAGCAGTTTTGAGCTTGGTGCGCAATCTGGGTTTTCCCTTGCATGCTGGAGCAGCTTGTAAGCCTCTTTTGCAGGTATCTGGTAGTCCACCTTGTAAACTCTGGTTGTGTTGGAATTTGGTTTCAGTGTGCTTATCTTGTTTTGATCATCCTCTAGAAAGACGGTGGTGCCGCCTGCATTGATTGATGAGAGAGAAACGTACTGAGGTTCAAGCCCGAATATGAGGAAGTTGCAGGGAGCTTTCTGCGAAATGAGATTCGACAGCAGTTGGTATTCCTTTTTCCTGAGGCTGGAGGTGTTGGCAGAGGCATTTGTTTCTGCCGGAAACTTGGTGCATATGAACGGGAATGAACATGTATTTCCAAGAGCAGGAGGAGGAGGAGGAGAAGAAGATGTAGTTACTGCAATTCTAACAAGTCTGAGCACCGAAATGATGGAAAGGATCAAAACAAGGAAAGGGATGAGTTTTGTTTTGGAAAAGTTCATGGCTTTAGATCCTCTCGATTGCTTGGGTCTATGAGGCTGGTTCTCTTGTTCTTGCGGTGAGACTGCACAAGAGAACCGAATGAGAGAGGTTACAAGAGCGAAAATGTGGCACTTCGGGGGGCCTTGTTTTTCAGGTTTCTATCTGCTTTCAGCTCCTCCGCAGCCGCTATCACAACCTCGTACGGACATGTCTGGTGGTGGGGCATTGGATGGTTGAAGCTGTTAAGCTGAAAGACCACGTGGCGGCTGGCTGGCTGATTGAGTGAGGAACAAGGAAAGGTTTTTGCTTAGGTTTAAAGGGTTTATTCTCTTTTTAATTATTGAGGTGCTTGTTTGTTTGTTACATAATGCAACGCTGCGTTTTGAGATCAATTGCTGTGTGTGTTGGACCTCTGAAAATCAATAACAACAATTTCTGCTAGCGAGTGGTTGTTGGGCAACTTTCAAGCTTTTAATCATGTCAACTTTGTTCACCATTTGCTAGTTATAATAACATGTAGAAGTTTTGATAAGTGATTTCCACAAGTCTTTTTTCTCTCCTATACGCTCATGTTTAATCCGGATATTCGGAAATCAAAGAAAGATATGAGGAGAGAAAAAAACATTCACGTGAGTGTACATAATAAGAAAAAAAAAATGTGCGGATGTTACTTCTGAAAAAATGTAAATTGTACATTTGTCTTAAAAAAATGTACATTGTACATTGTTACTCTACAAATATATGCTATGGTTGCTGGTGGTAGTATTGTGTTTTTTGTTCTTATAGAACGTAGCTGTTTTAGTCATGATGCATGGTGTCACATAATAAGGTTATGCTATTTGGAAAACAATAAAATTTAAGTTTTTCTTCACATGATATTGTATTATTAGACTAGAATGTCATTTGACATTAAACTCGTTTCATGTAAATTGCTCTTTGTTATAGATACTGTTATTGAATGGTAATTGATTTGGATGGTTGTAGAATTTAGGTGGAGAATCTTGGACACCTCATCCAACACAACTACTCAACTGTATACTAGTAAGCAAGTGGTTATTTACCACAGTGGTAGAAAGGTGTTGTGCCCTTGCATGACGGAGTGAGTTTAAACCCCGTCGGTGACTAATCTAACATTTAACTTACTAACGTCATCGTTTCACTCAAAAAAGAAAAAAACTTGTATACTAGTAAGGGGATTTTCTTTACTACTCACGAGCATACTGAATACTCCGAAGCACCATACAATTTTTACTAGATGGCGTTCAACTACTTGTAAACACGATTGGCTTTTCTAGTGGCAATATACTCTAGAGTCTAGGCAAGGTTAGATGAACTGATGAAGGGTGAATTACTATTGATGAATTGTAATATTCATTTCATATTATCTTAACAGTATATGTAAAACAAGATAGAAAAGACACAATAACATTTTTACGTTGGATTTCCAAATAAAAACATGAGCTCGAATGACATTGGATAATTTCACTAAATTTATATAAACTACAGGAAAGGAGAATTGAACACGGAACCTCTAGTGTACGGCCTTGTTTTAGAGGCAACAATTGGATCCTTACACTACAAAGTAGTTTTTCTGGATGCAAATCACAAATTGAAACATGTACAAACGACTTGCTAAAATGTTTCGAACTGTGATTCGTCACCTCTACGCAATCAAGATGAACAATCGGACATGCAGTTCAGAACCAAAAGCAGCCAGAAAGAGAGTGGGAGAGGAGAAAAAAGGAATAGAAATCACAAAACATGCTAAAATCTAAGAGGTTTGATTAATATGAAATGACCCACAATCATTCGAGTTAGCAACATGAGATAAAATAGCCTAAATTATACAAGACTGCACATTCAATATTAAACACAGCAATGATCAGCTAGTGATTTTCCAACTGCTCTGGATCAATAGTTTTACCAGGTCTAAGTCATCCTCATAAGAAAATAATAATAATATTAATTCAGCTGTTCCAAAATCATCTGCCAAAGCTCAATATCCTTCCGCCGTGCCCGCCACGCACCAAATCATTAGCAAATTAGTCTCTTCAACTGCATAGAGAAATTGGAAACAGTCGGTATTGTTTCGTTTTGAGTTAGAAACTTTCGTGCTACAACTTCGAAAGTTTCATGCTAATGGTACAAGGATCACAAATTTTACAGTCAACCAGTAAGGTCACCTTTACTGATGAACCCAAGGAACTGAATTCCCTTCACAAAAGGAGTAGCTCGCAGCATCCAGTGATTATACAGTACAGCTATGAAATTTTTTAGATTCAAATCCGAGAAGGAATTGAAACCGACAATAAACTCAACCGGCATTTTGAACCATCACCTTGCAATGCAGGCATTTTAATGCATGATCACTGAGGTTTGTAAGATGCAGTCCATACTGGGCAAGCAAAGTGATGACAACAAAAAGCAGAAGGCAATCCATTCGGAAGATAAAATCAATCAATCAATAAAAAGCAAAGCGGCCTAATTTCAGTTATTTGGGATGGCAAGTACACATCATTTAAGTTGATTCGAGAAACAGAAAACAAAAAGCAATTCTATAAAGAAGACCATTGGATAGTTTTATAGACTACTGCAATGGGTCCAAGGCCACTCTTCCCCATTACATAGAAGGTAGAATTCATAAGGAATTTGACCTCAATCACCACGAAACTTATAGGGCATCTGATAATAACTACTTATCATGCAAATGTTCGGTCTTTTCTTTTTTCCTTCAAGAAGACCATCAGAATCACCACTATTCCACGAGCAAAAGGAACATCTTTATCATGCTTAGACTTTGCATAATCACCACTATTCCATATTCTCCTCCTCCTCTATTCCCGAAACAAGCATATCCATAAACCATCAAGACATTGAAGTTGAGTACATAAGACCATATCAACCATTATCCACAGAAATACTACTTGGAAGATTTGGATCCAAATGGCCGTCTCAAGTTTCATGTTTGGTAACTTCTATACCCTATAAAATTGCCTCCACCAACTCCAAGATTTCCATTTTCTTAATAAGCAATGAAAGCACGCAGGTGCAAGAGAACAGCTAAATATAAACTTACCAAATCAAAAGTCCGAATCACACAACAGTCGAATGCTTCTCTAGGAACAAATACAAGTTATGCCTCGAAACCTATAAAATTTAGCTCCTTCAAACAAATTTCGTAACTCCTATTCGACGCAGAAGACACGCACAAAGAAACCATTTCAAACATCACAAACGAAGCTATACATTTCGCCCAAATCACGCTAATGAAAACAGAACATAACCGAAAAGAAGCTAAATTTATCAATGAAGCCATGAAAATGTCACAAACCCGACTCAACAGTACAATTCCCACATGAAGAATCATCAAAGTTATCCAAATGAAGCCACTTTTCGAAACATAGATACAATACACATTACCTTTGACCATCAAGGTTGCCCTGCCCACTGCTCCCTCCACTCCCGTACGACCCATCATCCGCCGCAGTCTGCCACACAGACTGCCACGCCTGCGACGGAGGCTGCACCCCGTAAACCCCAGTGGGGTCCACCGCAGGCCTCCCAATCATCATCCCCCCGGCGCCCCCAGCCGGCTGACCCATCGGCGGATAGAAATACGGCACCCCACTCGCCGTCGCCCCGACCATACCTCCGAGACCCACCGCCTCCTCCTTGATCTCGTCGCGGGGCACAATATCCACCAAGAAATCGAATATGTCGGTGCGGGTAATGGCGGCGGCAATGTCGTTTTTCTGGAGAGTCCGGCGCTTGTTCTCCTCGGCGTGGAGCCAGGAGCGGATGGTGAGCTCGAGGATGAAGAGCTCGCAGGCCTTGGCGAAGAGTACGGGTGCCTCGGCGGAGATCATACGGACGTCCTCGTCGGCCTTCATGATCTTCTTGATGCGGGCGAGGGGGAGCTGGTGGTTCTTGAAGTCGTTGACGCTCTCAATCTCCTGGCGCTGGAAGGTCCAGAACATCTGGAGCTGCTGCTGCTGCTGCTGGAGGAGGTGGTGGAATGGGGGGGCGGGGACGGAGGATTGGGTTGCTGGGTAGGGGGAGGATTGGACTTGCGGTTGCTGCTGGGTGGGGGCGGCGGCGGCGGTGGCAGTGTTGGGGTTGGGGTCCATTTGGTGTGATGGGGTTGAGCCAAATGGTGGGTTTTGAGGGAGTTTGGGAGGGGGGTGAAGATGAAGGGTTTGATTTGATCAGAGGGGGTGGATTGAGATTTGATTTGGGGAGATTTTTGTGGTGGAGATTTGAGGATTTCAAGGGTTGGAGATGGATGTGAGGAGAGAGAGGAGAAGAGAGACAGGGATGCTCTGTTATTGGTGGGGTTTTCTGTCTTCCAAGAGGCATGTGCCACCTCAGATTTTCTTTTAATCGAAAATTACCTTAAATATTTAGAATCCAATAAGTATGTTTATTTGTTGCTTTACAATCTAATACTTTTTTATTTTTATTGTAAATAAGAGCACATCATTACTAGTTTATTGTGAGATTTAACTTTTCCTTCTTTTAATATAAATAATATCGTTTTTAAAAAATAATAATAAAATAAAATAAAAAGGTTTATTTTAATTTAGTTTGTTCAATTTTTTAAGAAATAAAAAGTTCCACTTTATCATTACTCGAAAAATTCACATATACCATAGTTTCAAACAAAAATACTATGTCATTGAGATAATTATTTCTAGAAAAGTAGAGAAAAATATAGAAATGAAGTAGTGATATAAGATAATTATTTTTGGTAAGTGATAGATTTTAGGTTTGAAACATTCATGTTTAATTTTATCTCCGAACCTTATGTTAACTTATTTTATTTTATATAAGTATAGCTAAAGGATGCCTTAGTATTATAGAGATGCATAAAATGATTAGTAATCAGTTACTAACTAAGTCAAATACTTAAAATTTATATTAATGTTAACCTAGGCGGAGTTTTTTTGTATATAACTTGCCAAAAAGCAACACCTTATGAGTTATACATATTTGGAATGAATATTTTTTTAATACTATTATGAGAATCTAACTCATCACGTCCGTCCACGTACGAGTTCCATGTTCATCGAGATTTTATAGGTCTTATTCAATTTTTGTAAGAAGAGAACACACTGTATACGTCGACAAGAATTCTATATTAATTAGACCAAAAATATCAAATAAGAATAATTTGTAGGTCCCACATACTATTCTTTGCGGAGGCAAATGCACATGGAATCTTTACGAGAGAAAAAGAAAAGATAATAGAGCAAGTCCATTCTTAAAAAAATGTGTTGATATTCAGCTCATTTAATCCATTTAGTAAACAGTAATAAACGTTATGAACAGTAATAGGCTTTATGAACAATAAATTGGTCAAATGCTTCTCTATCCCTAAAAAATGCGTTGGCATAAACGATCACCACTATTACAAAATGCGCTGGTACCTAGCCTATTTAAAATATTATTAATTTTTTTTTATAAATAATAAATTTTATTTAAATTTAGTTTTAATTTTGGATAGGATTTTTAACCAATCTCATCACGCCACATGTCACAATCTGTTTACAATAATTTAGCCAAGATTTCGATAAGATTTTCAACCAATCTTGTCACGCCACGTGTCATTATCCGAACGTACTATTTTGTGGATAGATTTCCGATTAGATTTTTAACCAATCATGACGCACTACGTGTCACTATCTGTTTAAAATAATATAACCATGATTTCGATAAGATTTTCAACCAATCACATAGTGCCATGTGGCAGTGTCCAGAACCTCATCATTTCTTGTTTTGTCCATATAAACCCTACATCCCTACATCCATCATCATTCACACACCAAAATCAATCCTCCTTTTTAACTTAGAATCTTTCTTCATCATTTTTAAATCTTGAGTTCTTACAATGTCTTCTTCAAGGAGATTGTCTAAACAATTTAAGGAGCAACAGAAAAAATTGTTGGCACAACGGGAAGAATTGTTCAATCTCGAGGAAAGGGGAGATGAGGCATTCGCAATGGAGAAGGATGAAGATGATGAACATAGAAGGCAAATGGCCTCACATTTCAGCCGTGTCATGGAAGTTATGGGTCAAATATCTAAACCCATATGTGCTGCAAACGTGGATAGAAAGAGGGAAAAATGAGGTAATGGTCTCTTGGAAGATTATTTTATCATGTTTTTAGACGTCATTTTAGAATGCAACGAAGTTTGTTCGACAAAATTATGAGTGCTATTTGCAACCATGATCCATACTTTGTGAAAAAAAAGATGCTTTTCATGTTCAAGGTTTTCTTCTTGAACAAAAAATTACTGCTGCCTTCCGGATGCTTGCATATGGGGCATCTGCAAATCAAGTGGATGAGATAACGAGGATGGGAAATTCAACTGTTTTGGAGTCCCTGATGTGGTTTTGCTCCGCAATCGAAGCTCTTGATACCATTGAGTACCTCCAAACACCCACACCAAGGAACCTGCAAAGGCTGCTGAGGAAGGGTGAGATGCAAGGCTTCCCTGACATGATTGGAAGCATTGACTGCATGCACTGGACTTGGAAAAATTGTCCAAGTGTGTGGCCAAGAGCTTATGACGACAGAAAATGAGCCAAAAGTATTATTTTGGAAGCGGTGGCTTTATTTGATACATGGATTTGGCATGCATTTTGAGGTGTTCCAGGAGCTCAGAATGACCTAAATGTCCTCGCACAATCTCCAGTCTTCCACGAAGTGTTGCAAGGAAAAGCACCCATAGTCACATATTGGGTCAATAGTTATAAATGAAGGACCGTACTACCTTGCAGACAGCATTTACTCAAGGTGGACAACGTTTATCAAAACAGTGCCACATCCACAAAGTGAAAAAGAAAAGCACTTCGCACAATGTCAAGAGAGGTGTAGGAATGATGTACAGCGTTGTTTTAGTATCTTGTAAGTTGGTTGGGCGATTGTCAGGTTAGCTGCCAGAATGTTTGATGTCAAGGCTCTTCGATCCATCATGACAACGTGTATCATTCTCCACAACATGATTGTGGAAGATGAGTATGATTATGTTGTCGTCGATGAATACGAGCTGGACACAATGAACAACTCAGGAACACATATTGTGCTCATGACGGCACAGAAGATTCCATGCAACACGAGTCAAAGTGACTTAATTGAGCACCAGTAGAGATTGCAACAAGGTGAAGATAATGAAAATGAGTTTGTGGTGGAAGAATAAAGTTCTTGGTTTATGTAATTTTATTTCGTGTGTTTTTTTAAGTTTATTTGGTGTGTTTAAATAAAGCACTAAAAATATTTAAGAGATTAAATTTATTGCTAAAAATAAATAAGAAATTACATAAAGTACTACAAATAAATAAGAAATTACAAAAAGTAATAAAAACAAAGACGAAATTACATAAAGTACTAAAAATTAAGACGAAATTAAATAAAGTACTACAAATAAATACGAAATTATACAAAGTTTATGGAACTAGGATCTTTGTTGCTAGGATTTGTGTAGCTCGAACCCCCTCGACTTGTTTCTGCGTCTCTTGCACGCCTCATTCGCACCACGTCTCTTTTTCTCGATGTCCAAAAATATTTTGAATTCAGAGACAGTCCTACTAAAGGCTTGTTCATAGTGTCACAATCTGCTTAAGCCATCCTTTCTTCTCTAAGCATCTCATTTTCTCGATTAAGTGCTTCTTTAATCATCTCGTTTTCTCAATTAAGAATTTCTCTTTGTCTCTCCGCTACCGCATCACGTCTCTCATTAGCTGCTAATATTGCCGCCATAGTAATAGTTTTTTCCTCATCTCTAGCCGCTTCCTACACCATGTTCAATTCACCTTGACGAGCAAGTTCATCCATATATTTTGTGTAGTCATTTTTGGAAGAACTCCTTTTTTTTTTCTTTGTCGCCTTTTTACCTTAAGGCCTTAAGGACCGACGAGTCAGCTAAGTCTCCAGCACTTCTTCGGGCGTCCCTTCTGGCACTTTTTCAAATGTGTCTTCTTCCTGTGTAGATGTGTCTGGTTCTAGCGAACTGTGTAGAGGGATGTCGCACATGACAACTTCTAGACCTGTTGGCATAATTTTGTATCTGGGACAATTTTTGATAATTTCCTTTCCCAACATTCCCATTTGTTGAATGATTTGTTGTGGTTCTTTGAATTGTAGAATGCTTGTGCTTGTAGTGTCTACAAAATTGTCACCTGATCCGCTAAACTTGTCCCACTACGCAAATTTCTGGAAGCAATCGAGATAGCGTTTTTCCAACAAGTGAATGATATGTTGAGTTTTTTCCAACACCCTTGAAGACCTTGACTACTTCTGGCATCTTTTCCATGTATGGCACAAAACATTTCCGTAATTCTACTCCACATTTCTCACAACTCCATCTCATTACCCGTAATCGGGTCATGAGTGACTTGAACCCAGCATTCACACAATGTAACATCTTCGATGAGCTTCCACGTAGCCATTTTTTTTCACACAAAAAGTATATGAAAGCTTTGGTAGAAAGTGTTGAAAATATTGAAATGTGGTGTAAGGTAGAATATAAGGGTTAGGTATTTATAGAATTTTTTTTTAAATTTTTTCTGTATTTTTAATAACTTTTTATTAATTTTAATTTAGTTAATTAATTTGGACCGTTGGATTTGAAAAAATTCAAATCCAATAGCCTATATGTTAACACATGGCCAACGGTCATAATTCTAACCGTTGTCCCTTTTTTTAAAAAAAAAATTTTGGACTGAAAAATGTGGACCGTTGATCACTGGATTGGACGTCCCAAATCACACCATGTCACTAGCTATTGGATTTCAAATTCAATTTTTTTTTACCGTTGGAAATCCAATGGTCCAGAAAACTAGGCATTGGAAATCTAACGACCCAGAACGAGCCATATGCCCTCCCCGTAAGAGCCGTTAGTGCGCTTGCGCATGAGGGCCCTGCCCATGTTTTCTTGTTGGGGACGCGCGCCCGCTCGCGCGTGCTTCCCACACGCCTAGTGCAAAAAAGAAAAATTTAAATGGATTGTGACGTCACGCTAGTATCAGCATGACGTCACATAGGTGGGGCCTTGGTTCAACACATTATGGGCTAGCCTATGGGACAACTTGGGTTGTCAGCTGACCTAGGGGTTTGGGCTGGAGAGGATTGGCTGGGTGCCGGGCCATTTTGGCTGTTAGGTGCTAGCCTAAATGTCCCCGGTGGACTTGCTCTTATACACAAATGTCTCGCTCAGAGGAGTTTAGTATCTTGGAAGAAATGAAATACAATGTAGAGGGATTTTTATTTGGAAATGGTTTTAGAACACTGATCTTTTTTGTTCTGCACATCCTGGTTTATTTATACTCGTTGATTTTTCTTTGATTTATTCACTTTCAAAAACTAAAAAAAAAAAAATGAATAGAGATGTGCTATGAGAAAAAAGTAAGAGTGCAAAAGTCACTTCTTTTATTATTAAAACTTCAAAATATTCTATCACATAAGTCAATCTCTTTTATACTTGCATTCAGTGGCAGAGCCAACATAGGGTTATTAATTGTCTTTAATCCCCAACAATTTCAAAAACTCCATGTATATTTTTTTGTGTATTGTATGTGACCCCTACAAATAGCTAAGGTAAAGTAAATTACAACCTCCTCCTCCTACTTCTTTTATTTTATTCTATCATATTTGTCTTTCTTTTCTCTCTTTTTGTGTGACTCTATTTTGCGCATTAAGTGCTCATGAAATACTTTAGTTGAAAAGCCTTGGCAATCTTTGATATTACTCCATAGCATATTGCATCCACCCTTGACAAGTCTTTACAAATAATAGTAATTGTTGACATATATTGGCATAAACTTTTAGCATATGTTGATAGAAATTGACAGATGCCGATTAGGTATTTGATAAAATAGCCCAATAAAACTTTTTGATTGATATTATAACCTCATTATTTGAAAATTCAAACTACGCCATAGGTATTAGTGCATGATATAAGTGTATGTATATTCCAATTCTAATTTCACAAATTAAATATTTTCAAATTTTTTTTTTCAATTGAAAAAGTTGATTCCTTCTTTCTTTTTATTGATAAAAAAAAAACAAATCCCCTTCTTTTAGCAAATTCCACGTGGTGTTGCACCAATATCAGTTTGAAGCAAAAGATGAGAGATTTTTTAGTGTGCCGGACACGTGGCCTGGTACACTAAGTGTAATAATATAACTAGTTAGAAGTTTGAAAAAAAAAAAAAAAAAATTCCAACCCATTGTTATAATAGGGCTTAGTTGGTGGGCTAGATGATAGGTCAGATAACCTATTCTATTGTGGATTCAAAGCTCATCATGTCCAGTTCTGCTCATCTCACATTTTGACACAACAAATAACGAACTGAATTCAAATTCATTTTAATTAATCACAACGTATCATGTCTAGCCTACCAAATATATTAATGTACCAAACCACATTTCCAGCATACTGAAAAATTTCTCAAAAAACTATCTGCACAGTTAGGGCTGTCAACTATTAAAAAATAGATTTACAAGTCAATGAGCAAAAGCAAAGGATTAGGATCCTCTCCTGACCTTAAAAAGCTAAGCCTGCTAAGCAGGCAATCGTGACCGTTAAAATTTGATTCAACAATTACAATAATTTTGAAGGAGTCTTCCTGGTTGTAGCCGTTGGATCAAATTTCAACGATCACGATTGCTTGCTTAGCAAACCCAGTTTTTTAAGATCAGGAGAGGATCCTGATCCAAAAGCAAACACTTTGTCGTTGACTGATGTGATGCCTGTTGTCTCTTACTTTATACAGCAGTGAATGAGAGTGTCGTCCTCTTATCTGGTTTTCATGCACTGCTGTATTGTAACACACTCAAAACTTTCTAAAGAAAAACTTGCAGCGCCAGCGATGTTTTTGTCATTTGCAATGCCAACGATGTTTTCACAAAAACATAAGATCTAATGAATTTTAGTCTCAACTGATGTGGAAACTGCTCTATCGAAATTGCCGTCATTATTTCCGTCATTCTCAAGGCAGCTCGCACAAAAACATAAGACCCTATGTATAATTGTCTCTCATCTCGTGTTAGTTGCCATGCCGATGTTTCTCTCTAATTCTACACTGCATTTTTTCATGTACCCAAAGTCTATTTTTACTTCTTTCATATGGGAACATTTGTGCAACTCAGTTTTTAGTACCATTTATTTACTCAAAGCTATGGATTGTACAGGCAAAATGTAACAAGTGAAAAACACAAAGGGATTTTACCAGGGTTCCTGCAATCTTAGCATTTTCTTTGAAAAACACAAGACTTGTAGAAACTGACTAAAAAATTTACAAGACAAATAACGTGATTCGGTTTCGAAATGCCTCAAAAGTGAATGTGAAATGCTGAAATGTAATATGGTCAAGAATCAAGTATATGATAAAAACATGGGAATAGCAATCAAGAGCAAGTAGAATGAGGAACTAACAACTTGAAAATTTCATTCAGTTCACTCTTTCTGCTTTGGCTCAAGAGTTTATCCAAGTTTGGTATAACACAGAAAACAAACCCTATAAACCATTTTTCGGTATACCAATTAAAAGATCTAGCAGCTCCGAGGTCCGCATTTTCGACCAGCTGCAACAACAAAAACTTTAAAAAAAAAAAAAAGAGTGCTTTCCCGGGTATTAAAACTTTGAAAGTGAAAGCTCCTAAACTGTGGTTCAAATTGAAAATACGACTGAAACTGGTCTCAAGGGCATTTGCACGCCTTCGGACAAAACTGTGGATCCATCAATGTAAAGATAAGAGAACTAAAAGCGATATACCTCAGTCTTGCAACTCATGATAACTGCCCTGCCTAACTGGAGAAGAAGATGCAGTAAAAGGGGATGAACTTTCAGTTCCACAGGTGGATACGAGATTGTAAGTCTTCTACTTCTGTTGATGATGAGTCCACTAAAGCTGCAATCACTTAGCAGTCAGCACCCTTCTTTTTGTATTTCCTGAAACGTTTCCGACTATACACTAGCAACTTCGGCCCTTGGGGTTCCTCCTCCCTCTTCATCATGTCTTGCAAATCTTTTTTCTCAGCCTCTTCTATCAAGCCCGTTTCTGTAGTTACTTTGCCATTATCCACCACAGCCTCTTCCTTGGTGCTCTTCAACAATCCCACTGGGTCTTCACCATTACATCCTTCACCTGTCACCTCCATGTCATCTTCATGTTCTTCTGATTCCACCTGAAGCAGTTCCGACGGAGTAGCTGCCGGATCAAGCTCAAAGCATCCTTTCGGAACATTGGGACCTTCATGACCGGTGAGCGTGATAGAAGGGACCTGGTGAGAGAAACGAAAGAGTTCTTCCCTTGGAATTTTCACGATTTTACTTTGGTCCGAATGTTGGCGGAACACTGTTTTGAAACCAGCTACTTTAACCAGTGGGACAATTGTCAGACCTTGCTCCTCGTTGTAATCATTAAGCAGTTGCACCATATCATATTTGTGAATAACGTCATCTGGGGTATGCTCGTTCCAAACAGCGGACCAGTTCCTATATAGTGCCCACACTTCTCCTTTTGTTGGATATATGCAGACAACTCCTCTTTTGCCTTTTCTCCACCTAACCACCTTGTGTGAGAAAGAAGGAAGATTCTTATAGACTACATGCTTCCCTATCCGAAGTTCCCCGCTAGTCTTAGAAAAACCACAAGCAATCCAATCTAGTGGAGCAATTTCGATGTTACTTTTCGAATTTAGCCAACTCATGCTAAGTTTGAATGGTTTCAATGATATCACACTGTGAACCATGGCATAATAACGGGGCATGCCATCATCTTCATCATAGACAGCCCAAACCTGGTTGCTACCAAATGACTTTTCTGTACGATCCTTGTCGAAATCATGAAAATCAGGGTCTGGAACAGTCATTGCCACTGTATTAGCTTCTTTGACATCAGCGTCAACATGAGAATTAGCAAGGGAAGACTTCTTGGGATTCACAAATGCCCTACATCCTGCAACACTAATTTTTACACCACGCAGGCCAACTTCTTCCTTTTGCTTCTCTTTCACCTGGTTATTATCTGCATTTTTTGATGTAAATGAAGTCTTCGGTGCAGCAGCCTCCTTCCACACTTTAAGCTTCTGGGAAATTTCCTTCTTAGCCATTTCTATCAAGACACTATCCACTGCAGCTACATCAAACCTTCCTGTACCAACACTACCCTTGTACAGTCCGAATACACTTTTCATAGCAACTCCTCCATTTGCTATTCCCATTTGAGTTCCCATCTCTTGCCTGCTCAGATGCCTTTTCTTTTTAGGCCTCTCTTTGGGTACGGAACTGGAAGCAGCGCCAAGAGACCCAGACGCTAAGGCAGCATCTGTTTTCTTACAAGCTTCATGATTCCACTTCTGCGCCTCCTTATTTAGAACCACCTCTTCATGCCCTCTCTTCAGTTCCCCAAATCCTGGGCGAACGTCACTTGCAGTTTGACCAGCACAGGAACCTCGTAATTGCCCACTTTCAAAACTTGCCCGTTTGAAGAATTTTCCTGCCGGAAATTTTTTTGTTGATGTGTCAACTCCAGAATTTCCTGCTAACTTCACATTAATGGTAGCAGTCTGTGAACTTCCTGGAGCACATGTATTCATGGTCCTGTTATGCTGCCTAGAACCCTTTCGCTGAAAGTAGGAAACCCATGGAGTTGATCTACCATTGGGCATTTTGGGGGCTGGTGTCTCAGAAGCTAAAAAGCGCTGATGGCAGTTGTGACACAGAAGGTATTGGTTCAGATAAGTCCAAAGATACTCAAATTGCATCTTGCAACTACTGCACACAGTCCAAAATGTCGGTTTTGGTGGAGAAGGAGGTCTAACAGAATTGGTATGAGTAGCACTTCTCTGATCCCTTCGGTTTGAATGATGATAGTATGAGGAGGTATGGAAATCATTCTGACTCATTGCAGTGACATGCTCAGTATGAGTAGCACTCTTCTGATCCCTTCCGTTTGAATGATTGTAGTCGGAGGAGGTATATAAACCATTCTGACTTGTTGCTCTAATATGGTAAGAAGCACTCCTCTGATCCCTTCCGTTTGGATGATTACAGTTGGAGAAGGTATGGAAACCATTCTGACTCATTGCTGTAACATGGTCGGTATAGGTTGCACTCCACTGATCCCTTCCGTTTGAATGATTATAGTTGGAGGAGGTATGAAAACCATTCTGACTAGTTGCTGCAGAAAAGTTGCCATCTGGAACTCTTTCAAGCATGTATCCTAAGCTCCGCCTCTGGTCATAAAGAAATCTCTTGTCTTTATCGGACAACAAAGTCCAGGCTTCATTAACAATTTGGAAAGCAGCGTCTGCGCCTACAGATTTATTTTTATCTGGGTGGAGAGAGAGTGCCAGTCTCTTGTATTTCTTTCGGATTGTGTCCTTGTCAGCCAACGGTTCCGCACTGAGGACCTTGTAGTAATCGGTCTCCCCATTTGTTCCCTTCTGAGCGGAGGTGTGAACATGAAGAGTTGTCAAAAGTTGAGGAAGACCATCAAGCTCGGGATACAAGGTTTGGGCCTTTAAAGCAAATCTTAGAGCCCCAGAGACATCACGCTCTGTAAACTTCAACTCTGCGAACTCTTTCGCCCTGAGGGCCTCGTCTTTATTACATTCCATTTTCACGATGTTGGTGACTCTATCTTCCCACATTATTTCCTTTGGTACTTCTTTTATTGGTAGGCCGCCACGTTTCCACATTGCGAACAAGAATAAACCCGGGTATTGTTTTTATCTAACACTCCACGCCTCATTAACAAGTTACTTTGTATTGTAGCAGCTGCAATCAGAAAACAAAAAACCACAAAAGGAAACTAATTGAACTCGGATATTAATTAAACACATGAAGATTATCCCAAGCAGTACGGCCATGATTAATCAAAGACGACTAAAAACCTAGAAAAAAAGAGCTAATGAATGCTTCCTCAAATATATCAGTTACCGAATCTTGTAACACCTAATCTAGAATACTCAATTCAATGATCAAACAAAATATGCGGGAAATCACATGTCCACAAAATTTCACAAGTTAAAGCGCTGAACTTCCAAATAAACAATGGATGAATTAAAAAAGTACATTGAGAATCATATGATTGCAATGCAACGCAAACTTCACATTCAGTTATAGAATGTTCCTAAGATATATCAGTTATCGAATCTTTAACACCTCCTAATCTAGAATCCTCAATTCAACGCAAAGTACGCGGGAAATCACATATCCACCAAATTCAACAAGTTAAAGCGCTGAACTTCCAAATAAATGCAGGATGAATTACCATAAGTACATTGAGAATCACAGAATTTGTATGCCACACACATTTCACATTCAGTTATCCAATCTTCCTAAGATATATCAGTTACCGAATCTTTAATACTCAATTCAACGATCAAACAAAATACGCGGGAAATCATGTCTCCATAAAATCAACAAGTTAAACACTGAACTCCAAATTAACAAAGGATTAATCAAGAAAAGTACATTACGGATTGAAATGCCACACACATTTCACATTCAGCCACTAATCAGAAAAATCATGATCCCAATCAACAAGAGGCAGTAAAACAAAATCCTAACGGCCTATTTTGTTCCCGCGAAACGCTTGTAAACCTAATGACAGATCACAGGGTGTATGGATATATCTGAATTCCAAGTTTTCGTTTCCCACAATTCATCACAAGACCAAATGAGAATTTCTCTTAGAAGTAAAATCTCAGCTATCAAACACTTCGAATGAACAAAAATTACAATCCAAACAGAAAAACCAAGCTCCAAATTTGAAAATTTAAGAACAAAAACCAACCTCCCGTTCTCAAATTTACTAAAATTTGATGATATATGATGAAATATGCAAAACCCGCACAAACAAACAGACATGCAAACAATCCAAATCAGCTGCCCATAAGAGTTCAAATCACGCATTCAACCTACCCAATTTCAGTAGCTTTGCCTAAAACCCTAGAAATTTATTAGCATTACGAAGAATTTATGAGGAAAAAAAGGCCCAAAAAAAAAAAAAAAAAATTCCATACGTGCCACAGTGAAACCATATACAAACAGATATATATAAGAGAGATGAAATTTACCCATTTCAATTTTGTGATCGCAGATACGCCATTGATGAATTCTCCATAAAATTCTTATGCTCGCCCTCTGTTCGCCCTGATCAAAATTCAAGTAATCCCAATTTTTTATTTGGTGAAATTCATTCAATAGCTGAGATATTTTGCATGTACGTATTTTTTTCACATATATCTATATATATATATATATATATGTTGGTAGCATCGGCTTTTGTAAAATGATGCCACCTAACCATTGGTTGGCCTATGGTTAAAACCCTACCCAGGGTTAACCTTTTGGCGAAATTGCAACGACGGTCCCTGTAGTTTACCTGAGATTTCAATTTTGACCTTGTAGAAAGTGAAACGAAAAAAAATCTACAATGGCGAAAGTGAAATCGTGAACAAACTCTAAGGACCATTGCTGCAATTTCAATTTTTGTAAATCATGCCACTTGGCCATTTTAAAACCCTAACCATGGTTAAGTTTTGCGCCAATTTGCAAGAATGGTCCTAGTTTATTTGAGACTTCACTTTCGTCCATGTAGAAAGCAAAACAAAAATTTTAGAAGGACAGAAGTGAAATCTCAATTAAATATAGTGACCATTACTGCAATTGGCCTAATTTTTGGTTTATATGGTTGCCACTTTCCTATATTCCCATATTTATTTTTACCTAATATGGAAAATTTGATTAGGAATATAAGAAAATCAACATGTAATCTTGTTTTACTATATGTTTTGCGTAAGTTTATTTTATTTTCTTCGATGCTATATTACGTATTATCTTTTTCAATCACATTTTTAAGTTGTTGATCAATTTATACAAGCGTATCTATTTAAAAGAAGCGCTCAAAGATTCACCGTAACTAACTTCGCAAGGCTACACGTTAAATAAATGACACACGAATATTGCTCCTTATAACAATATATTTGAATTAAATTAAAACTTAATTAATATATCAATTAGTCTGTAAATACAGTCTAGATTTTGTGGCAAACATAATGCACTGTATGCCACCTCAGATTCTCTCGGTAGATACGCATGTACGTAGATTTTATTTTGGAAAGAGATCCTCTCTGGATCTCTTCCACCAAGACCATCAGATTAAGTAATTTAGATCTTTGAAATTTAATTAAACGGTTAAAATTATTATAACTTTTAAAAGTAGACTATGTTTTTAACCGTTTAATCAAAATTTAAAGACCCAAATCACTTGATCCAGTAGCTTTGGTGGAACATATTTGAAAAGGATCTCTTTCCTTTTATTTTGACCAAAAATATCCATTTCATGCTGACGTGGAACCAACAAAACTAGCCTTATTATGTAAGAAAATTACCCAATTACCTTATTAGACAAACAGAAGACCAAGCCCATCAGGCATTGTGGGCTTTTTAGCCTTCTACTGGATTTTGGGCCGCTTGATGGGCTTCACTTTCGAGGTATCTTTCCTTAAACCTCAAGAAATCTCAGCCTTTTGAAGCCATTGATGTTGTTTTAACAAAAGATTTCCATGACAAAGATTGTACCTTTTCTGCAACTGCATCTGTTGTTTACATATAAATATCAAGAAGTTGAAACATTATTAAGTTCTCATCGCAGATCATAATCAATGAAATATTCTGCAAATCTTTCGAATTGTTCTTCCGTTGTAAACGAGAGAAGAAAAGAATTCAATTTCATGTTCAGAGAAAAATCCCCACAGGGGACTTGGATTCGTAGGAAGAAAGTCCTTTCAGACGCAATGTGCTGATCGCCGTAGGTATCCAGTTGCCCTTTTGCTTTCGCAGTTCAAGTGCTCGATCCATAGAGCTGCGTATAAACCCTCCTAGTCCGGTAAACAACGATTAAACTTAGAACACATGCAACAATGCAGAGTCCTGAGAGTATTCCACATGTGATGGAATAGCATATAGTGCCAACACAAGTCAGTGAGTCCTCATCGCGGAGGGGTTTTAGGAGCATTGAACCTGAAATTTGGTGTCTGAGCGTGGCTTGTTCCTTCGCGTAGTGGTCGTATATTCCACTAGCAATCACTTCTGAGAATATAAGAGAACCAGCGGGATTTGCCATTGTAAGAAAATTGTACAAGGCCCCAAAACTCTTCAACCCGAAGAGCTCCGAGGCTGCAGCTGGCAAAATTGCCCAGTGAGCACCATAACCAAGTCCTACCAGCACAGTTGTCACATAAATCTGCCCTGGAAATCCCATGGCATAGTAGAAAAGCCCGAATGCCATGATGACCTGAACTACCGCCATTGCCACGGGTCTAGGGTAAGCATAATCTCTGGTAAAAGAACAAACATGCACATGAGGACTAGTAAATCATCGTGCGAAATATGTGTAAGGAAAAAAAGTACTCAATTTTATGGCTCTGCATTATGTCACCTTATTATAATCTCAGAGAAGTAACCACCCCCAACGCGTCCAAGAAAGTTCCAAATGCTGATCATGGAAACATAAATACTCGAATCATTGTAACCAAGTGACTGAGTTATCTGACCTAAGTTGTCAATAATTGTCAAGCCGGATCCAGCAGCCAGAAATAAGGAAAATACTATGAGCCAAAAATCCGCCTTTACCAATGCCTGCATCAAGGTGAAATTCTCTCCTCTACGAGGGCCTTTTCGCCTCTTAACCCTCACTGCTCCATCCGCAGCTGCATGTAACAGCTTAGCCTGCAGCTGAGCAATTCTCTTCTGTCTTTCGGACACTGAAAGCGAGTTCACTTCCAGGGACTTATCATCCTCCACCTCACTCTCCACCTCGCTAAAAATGACCTCAGTCTTGTCCTCCTCAGATTTTCCAGCTTCTTCACCCTGCGATTCAACGAGAAGGCTCTCCTGCATCGAATGTGTTGGGTCGGAAAAGAAAACCAGTATGACAGGGATCACAATTGGAAGCAGAATGAGAATGATTAGGATAACTGCAAACAATGTGATCAAAGGTTGACTTATGTTGACTAAATCCTCGAGGAGCAAAACTCCCAACATGTAAGCTGCCAGAACAAGGCAAATGCTGTAAGTAAATAGGAAGCTTGAATTGTCAGATGGCCTGACTTGCTTGTGGCCTCCCACAGGCCTAACAATGAACATCAGAGCAATGGCAACCATTGATGGGCCGACTGCAATCATAAAAAGCATCGATGATTCATTAGGGGAGTTGATCATTGCGTAAATCTGAGTCAATATCGCGCCACTCAGACCAGCGTAGCCTTTTAGGATCCCGACTATAGGACCCCGGCTTTTGGGGAAGTTCTGCACACATGATATCAATGCTGCTGTGTTGAAGAACGTCTCTCCGTTTGTTCCCACAAATATACAAATGCAGAGCTGCACAGAAGGAGAAAATGAAAAATAAAACCTGGTTAGCAATTCTGCTCACAACAAAAATGCAGAAGACTACACGGATTCGACATGAATACAATCTGTATGACAGTTTATGCGAAGAAAAAACAACACTAGGAAGACTACAACAATGCCAACTGAATACACACAAGATTCAATGTTCTATTATTTTCTTTTGTGATAAAAATGGCAAATTTCAATATATGAATTTCAACAGTACAACAAAGAGTACAGGACAACAAAATGGACAGTCATTTGATTTACCAGTAGAAAATTTTGTCGATGTATATCCTTTCCAAATCCGATATCAGGCTCATTCAAGACTGTACTTGTAGGAATCACTTATACTCACAAGCACTTTTGTCATAAGTTCTATTATTAGAAACATGTTTGAAATTTTATTAACAACCCAAGTGCTTCCTAAAAAAACAGTTGGAAGTGTTTCCTAAAGAAGCAGGAAGGTCCCTTACTTCTCCAGAAAGCGCTTTTATGATATAGAAACACTTTTAACCCTTCCAGAAGCAGTCCCGAACATCTAAAACCATTCATAAAAACAAAAACTGAAATCCTAGCAAAAATATGGAGAGGAGCTATGATAAAATCTGTGTAGCAGATCCCAAAAGAAGACTTTGATGATGAGACTTGGATTGAAGTTGAACAAGTTAACTCACCACCCAGAGAGGCAAAGCAGGCAATCTCTGAGAGACAATAAGCCAAAGCATGCCATAACCAACAAAGTTGAGGACTGCTCCAATGACCAAAATGCCCCAGGTGGGCAATATTTCAGACAGGCTTCCAGCCACAAACCCTACAGCATCCCCCCAGTCCTTGGCCACTCCAAGAATCGCCACCTCTCTCTGGCTGTAGCCCATGGTGGACTTGATCACAGGTGATATGCTCCCAAACAGGTACCCTATTCCTGCAAAGGATTGGATCCACATTGCACACACAAACACCAGCCATCTGCTGTTGACGAAGGCCTTGAACTTCCCATGGAGTTGGACCATCTTGGAGTTTCAGATGAAAGCAACGGCCGGTGATCACTGATCAGAGAAGCCGAATCTGCTGCTGCATAGCAATTCTGTGTGGGATATTTGAGATCCCGATGAATGTGAAAAGTGAAGAGTGTTGAATGTTTGGTATTTTTGTTGTGTGGCTTGTACTTGTTATAAATACAATATGGATTTCACCGCAGCTTTGTGATTTTTGTAAGGTAACGACAAAGAGACTATTTTTCAATCATATTTTATAATTTATATGGTGTGATTGTTGATTGAGTTTATTATATTTTTTTAATATCAAATTCTCTAAAAAAAGGTAAGATCTATTAATACAAATGAGTCTCACTTATATTGTGAGACAAATGTGATATAAAAAATTTAATTGTATTTATATTTTTAAATCATTAGAAAAAATATAATCACCAATTGTAACAGTATGTGGTTTATTAACTACGGTAAATATTTTTCATTTTGTGTGTGTATACGTATATGAAGTCTTTAAGATAAGGGATCTCTATTTTTTTTTATAAAAATGGGAATTAATTGTAGGGTTCACACTACATCAAATTTTAATGATTGGGACCGTCTATTTTTCAAGTTGCATTTCATAGATCATCCTATCAGAAATATTTAAGTCATCTAATTGGGTTCAAAAAAGTTAACAAATACTTTGTTATATAAGAAACAATGAAATTTTATCTTGATAATTAAATAGGCAAATGATTTTGGATTGAATTGAATTTTTACAAGGATGATCTATGAATCGAGACTTACAAATTAAGTTGAAGTTCCATGTGGGCCCCCATCAAATCCCCATTTTTTGAAAAAATGGGGATCCTTTTGCATAAAGGGACTGTATATGTATATATGTTTAATATAAAGCCGGCAGGGCTTTTGAACAATGATTTTTTAGGTCATAGACTTCACCAAAAATAAGTGGACAGAAATGCCTCTCAAACAAAAAACTTCAAAAGCAGCCCAAAATAATGCATCAAATGTGGTAGGGGTATTTTTGTCATATAAATAGTGATAAACCGTGTTTTTAATATTTAACTATTTACTATACAATGATAAATAGTATTTTTAATATTTAACTTTTTCCTGTACAGTGTTTTTTATTTTATTTTTATAATTAATACCTCACAATGGACTATTAATAATGTGATTCAATCAGTTATTTATTAAATATTATTTTCTCTATTCTTAATGTAAATTCATTAGAATGTAGATCGAAATTGAAAGATCGATTTTATTATGTGGATTCAGCTGCTTTGATTGGTTTATGAGGGGTTTCTTCTAGTATGGTCTAATATTATTCATTTAAAACGTGTAAGTCACGTGTAGCATGCCGTGATTCAAAAAATGTCTTTTGCACGCGCATGAGCACGTGCATGAAGGCTTGTATGTATAATGATAACATAAGGGATCAACAATACTATAATATCAATATGATTTTCAGTTTAAATGTTTGTGTATCTTAATAGGTGGGAGGTCTTTTATGAAACGACTCGATGTTATTAGTAGTGGAATCGAAAACAATTCAATGTATGTTGTACTTTATTATGTTTGGTTTTTTATGTCGGACTTTACATTATTCATGAAATATTTTGAGTGATAGACATACCGTTACGTGCTGTTATCATGTATTAATATGAGTAAACGACATGGTAAAAAGATCCATCTATTATAATATGAGCAGATGAACACAATACTAGTATGTATAATGATAACATGAGGGATCAACAATAATATAATATCAATATTATAATTTAGGACTTAGTAAAAAGATCCATCTATTATAATATGAGCAGGTGAACACAACAAGGTTAATATATCATGAACCGACGATTCGCAGTAATATGTTGTTGATGGATGGCTTGTAATATGAGTTAATTGATAACAACATCCACTTATTGGTGTGACGGTCATTATAAAAAAGAAAAATTATATTCACACATTTTAAATTACTTCTTCCACTCTTTTTAATTTTTTAATATTTTTCTATCAAATGTTAGTGGTGTGTAGAAAATATTAAAAAGTAAAAAAATGAGAAAAGTAATTTGGAGTGTGTGAATATAATATCTCATAAAAAATTACTTGTCATCTACTTATCAAGCACTAACTTTGAGAGTTATAGTTAAAGAGTGACACCAAATTGTAAGATTTGCCTCACTAGTCATAGAGAATATTAATCAAGATTAAAATGTTTTGAAGAGTTTCAATTTCTTAATTTAGGTTCTTGTTCTTTTCCATGTTCTATGTGGAGTGGATTGTGATCTGGTCAAGTGAGTACGTTAGTTGACAAGATATGAAATGAACGTGATGGGAGGATGGGAAATTAGCAATAGCATCTCAAAAGGTTGATTTTTTTATGAGTTAAAACAAAATTAATAAAGTGCTTAATTACTCTGATTCCATGACCTTCACGTTATAATTTTTTAAGTTTTTTTTTTTTTAAATTTCATTACACGTGTGATTGTTTATCTGTCACTAATTTACTAAAAGTCTAAAACCGCAGTTCTTGTGAACTCAACTCAACTGCATATAAATATTTGGCTTTTTATCTAAAATGGTTTTGAGATTGACATAACTCATATTTAGAATTTAAAACCAATAGAATTCAAGGATTGTCCACTGTTAATTATTTTAGTCATTTTATGAGAAATTTCTATTAAACTGAAAGTATTTTTGTTAAATCAACCATTCCCTTTGAACTGGTGATTTCTTCAATTTAAAAGATATTTTTCACAAATGAACAAAAAATAATTGACAGTTTTAGGGACTACTTATATCAATTTTGAATTTCAATGACCAAAATAATGAGTTATGATAAATAATAAGGATCATTTTAGCTATAAAGCCTAAACATTTCCCTCGAACTTGGCATGAATATGTTTTCTAACTTAACCACATGCCGGAACCCTCACGTGTTGAATTTTATCGCAAAATACCTTAATAATATTAGTAGTAAATCTATTCATTTACAAGAAGTAATACATTTTGTCAAATTTTCGTAGTAGAAAGTTGACACGCATAAACTCAGTCCCCCTTCTAGATTACCGCTAAAATTAAATATCTAATCCAGTAAACAACCCTAATTATGTAAATGAGAACGTGGATTACACGTTCGTTATTACACGAGCTCCTCCAAAATACATGTGCATAAAATATAATATTAAAAATCTGAATTATTGACCATAATGTTGATTAGCTATTTCACAGGGCATTTCTTTAGACAAAAGACCTCGTTTTTTCCTTAGTGAAGCTTGATAGAGTCTTTATGTCCAGGTGTAAGTAATCTGCATCTTCACAGTTATATCTATTTCTCCGAACTTCTCTTCGAAATAGTATCCAGATCGTTACGTCTTTCATGCGAGTTGAAACTTACTTGACAAAAAATCTCACTACTTTATAACCGTGTTACGGTCGCGGTTCATCGGGGCTTATTAATCCACCTAAACTTTTTCAACTCATCGACCTCGCTTATCACGTGTATAAAATATTAAAATGGGGCTGCTTATCAGCCCCATTGATTTTTAGCAGCTTCAATCTTCATCATTGGCCTTTTCTGTGATTCGGCAATTTTACAACAATAAAAAATATACGTTTGATGTCCCAAAAATCAAACAAGTGGGTGCCTGGGTGGGAATTATTGATCAATCAATTACCAATATATATTGTTGATTTTCTTTTAGAACTGGAATCAAACAATTTAGAGGCGTGCATGGGACCAGAAAGTGACAGAACCTAACACAAGGTCGTTGTTCGGGCCCGAGTTCTCGATGTACATCCAAATATACCTACCAGTCTACCACAATTACCTTTGCTATCACCGTTACCGCCGCATCTTCAATTACTGTTCTTATTTACCGTCATTTCCTCCACCATCACAACCACAATCGTACTTTGATACCAAATGTAAAATGGGCATCCATTGGTTCAGTTGGTGCTCCAGCAAACTCTTAAAGCATCTACAGTTGACGGTTACGTTTTGACAACTTAAAGCATTACTTTAGGGTTGTTTTTGGTGGCCTAAGGCATACAGATGCGATCTTTTTTAACATATTGTTTTGTACGTGTAGATGAACTGGCAACATGCATGCGTCATGTGATGCTCATTTTATTACGGACATGAATCCTCTTCAGATCCAACTGTCCTAATCCTAGGGATCCATCAATCTAGACCGTTGAAATTTGATACAACGGTTAAAGTTATTATAACTTGTAAAGTGGGCCCCTGTTTGTAGCCGTTAAATCAAATTTCAACGGTCCGGATTGATGGATCCCTAGGATTAGGACAATTGGATCTGGAGGATCCATATCCATTTTTTACATGGATTACAAATTTAGTGCTCCCTTTTTCTGAGTTTGGTTTTATAAGTTTATACTTAATGAGTTAGGATTGGGAGTTATATTTTGACATTTATTTTAGAATTTTTTTTTCAAAGTTGAACCGTTTATTTTTCAGTTCATCATTTCATAGATTATTTTTGTAAAAAAATTTTACAAATCCAAAACCATTAAACTATCATTTATCGTAAAAAAAAAAAAATATGGAGGGCTCTTCAAAGAACACAAAATGACTATCATTTATTCAAACAGTCATATAGTTTCATTTTGGGTGATTTTTGGTAAACATGATTTTTAGGAAATACAGAAGGTTAGATAGTTGAAATACATTACGAAGTGAACCATACAAAATGAGTGCCAAAATATATGTAAAAATTAAGTGTCCTCCGATCCTAGCCATCAAGGATACCGTTTGGTACGTGGGACGGGACGGAACAGAGTGAGACAAGGCGTTCCGTCCCACGTTTGGTGCGCCTAAAACGGGTGGAACGAGCTGTTCCACGGAACTAGTTTTGGGTGAATTTTCGTTCCACCTCACCCCCTGGAACGACTCGTTCCACATCCGTGGAACACAAAACTATAATATCTCCGTCTCCTTCTTCTTCCTCCTTGTTTCCATCCGAGGGCATCTTTGCTCCCGCTCCGTTCTGTTCCGTCCTGTCCCGTCCCGTCCCGTCCCATTCCGTTCCGTCCCGTCCCGTCTGGATACCAAACGATACCTTAATGACTACAAACAACGTAGTCCACTTATCTAGTACACCACTAATCGTGGAATTAGTTTAATCAACACGTGAGATATATAGCCACCTAAATTGAAAAGGAAAGAAGAGTACGTAGTGTAATTCAACTTGAATACGCAATCAGGACGATAAGTTGTATGCTGGGATTATAAATAATAAAAAATAAACATGGACAGGGACTTATATGATATGAGCACCTTCTAATTAAAGTAAGCCATGTCACATCAAGCATTATGTAGGAGATCGAGAGATAGGAACAAAGTAAATGTTTTAGCTTCATTTTCTATAAGACAAATTTACACTATCGTCTTGCTTTCTTGCCTTCCCTTATTCATTTTTTTTTTTAAATGACGAGTTGGTGGTTTCGACACGACAATTCATTCTTCGGGTGATCAGAAAGATTTAAAAAGACATTTCAGCCTTTCCTGATCACTATCGTGCAATTTACCAGCATCAGGAATCGAACCCATGATATATCGTGTGAAATACGAATCTAAAATTCATACCCAATTACTGAACCATCCCGTAGTGGTTGCCTTCCCTTATTCATTGGAGTAGTGAAATGTTGAGCTGGGAAGAAGAATAGGATTTACTTTCTCATTTGCCTTCTGATACAGGTTGAAATAGCAGAGAAATTGAATAAAATACTGTAAGTTGTTGTGAAAGTAATTATTGAGAGAGAGAACACAGAGAGGTCGGGCCAGCAGAGAAAAAGAGTAGGGTTTGACGAATCTTGTGTGTAATTCTTTATATTTAGTGCTTTTATGATTGATTTTCTTCCTTTATAAATAATACAAAGTTTATGAGAATTTGATCTTAAAGTTCTAATTAGATTTTTACTTTAAGTTTACACAATCATACTAGTTATCTATACTAGCAATTTAAAACTCACGAGGAATTGAGAAATTCTCAAGTTTATTTGTAAACTTAAAGTTTACAAATAATACAAAGTCTCTGAGAATTTGATCTTAAAATTCTATTAAGATTCTTACTTTAAGTTTACATAATCACACTAGTTACCTATACTAGCAATTTAAAACTCACAAAGAATTGAGAAATTCTCAAGTTTATTGATAAGAAAATACCAAAAATATCATAAAATCTTAAAATACCAATAAAATATAGTAAAAGACAGAATGGCCTAAGCCCATACGTCACGGCAAAAATGCTTGTTGGACTTGTGACACCATTTTCTTCGAAATGATAAGTAATGAACCCAAATTCTAAGGATACTAAAGCTGAGCGGATGGGTACTGTTCATTAACAGTGCCCACCCGGTTTTGTCCCTCGCTTGCTGAGCAATTTTTTACCCATTTCTAGAATTGTGCAGTGAGTTGGCCATTTTGCCCTTTCTGCTTTCTGGTGCCGTTCTCCATCATCTGAGGTTCTTCGCTTTTCAAAACCCACGCACATTTTTTAATCATTTTTTCCCTAGAACAATTATTTTTATAAATTTTTTTCCTTTTTTTGCACCACAATCTGTGGCTGGATTTAACTCTTGACAACTATAATCATTTATTTTGTCCTGCAGTCTGTTTGTTTATCAATTTTTTTGTTCAAAAACCAATGTGTTCATCCACGGGTAAAACAATTGGTTATTGTTTTGTTTATTATATATATATATATAATTGTTTTTCTCATGAACACACCTCTTATTAATTTATGTTTGTTGATCTTATTCAATTCATCTAATTCGACGACCGAAAACTAAAAAAGTATAAAAGAAGTAAAAAGAAATGCGTGGATATCACACTCGTTCTTATATCTACCTGTCCATTATCCGTGCTTCTACCTCCTATCGCTCTCAAGTCCAGTATTTAAAGCCTTTTCTGATTGCTTTTGGTTTATATTATGCCACGTGTTGATCATCCCCTTCCATTTGAGAGAAGTAGGCATGCCATTGCCTGGTGGTAGTAACAAAGGCCATTCCTCAAAAAAGAGATAATAAATGCAAGGACTTCTCCCCTTCTTATCCCATACCTTTTCCATCCATTCCTATATTTTGTAACGACGGTTAAACGGTTAAGCCATGTAAATATTAATTTTTTTATAAAAATAATAAGATAAAAAATAATGAAAATATAAAATATTGACGTGGCTTAACCGTGATCACAAAAATAAAAGAGGATGAGAAGGGTATGAAATGGGAAGGGCAGACAATCCAGATCCTAAATGCAAATGGGCAGAAATACACACACACACACACATATAGATTTATATGTATATGTATGCATAGTAAGCCTTTAAGGCCATTTTTCAAAAAAAAAGAAATCATCCTCTTAATAGTTAGATTCGGCTTTAATGAAATTCTGTGATTGAGAATTTATGGCCTGTGACTAATGGTCAAAATGGTGTTTCTATTTTGAGATTTTGAGATTTAATCTCAGCCATAGAATTTCATTAAAGTCAAATCTAATGGTCAAAATGATGTTTCTATTTTTTTTTTGAAAAATGGTGATCCTTTTCCTTAACGGACCTGTATATGTGTATGTATATATATTGATGATGCTGGAAGCATATTTTGGTTGCTTTTGGCTTACATTATGCCATTTCTTGATCATCCCCTTCCATTTGAGAGAGAGACAGAGGAAAAGCGGGATGCCATAGCCATTGTAGTTGGCTGGTAGTAACGAAGGCCCATTCCTCGAAAAAGAGAAAATAAATGTGAAGTTGCAGAAATATATATATATATATATATATATATATATATATATATATATTGGGGAGGGCAGAAAAGATAGTCCAATTTGAGTGAGGACTGATTTTGTATTGCTATACTTTGAAAAAAAATTATTTCTGCTGTGCTGTAAGAATAAGCTGTGAAATAAAGCAGTAAAGTGTTTGGTAAACATTTTTGTAAAAGTGTTTTTGAAAAAAAAAAAAAAAAGCAGCATTATAATGTTTAGTAAACTTTTAAATAAAACAAATGTGAAAAAAAAATCGGTTTTTCAAAGATGGGTTTTACATCTTCTTGTTTTTGGCTTTTTTTTTTTTTACCTAAAAAAGTGAAAAAAAAATTGAAACTGAATGTTTATCAAACACAAAAACAACTCCCAATATTTTTTTATACTAACATTTTTTAGAATCACTACCAAACCAAGCCTGAGAAGTCATGATGCGAAGTCAGAGGAAAAAAAAATATATATATATATATTGGGCAGGGCAGACCACGTGTTGATCATCCATTGCATTTGGCTTTTCAACTCATCTCTTTTTTTTTTTGAACTTTCCCGCACGTCTGCTCTCTGATTTGTCTTTCTTTTTGGTTTCGACTTCTGCGTTTCCTTCCTTCTCTGTATTGCTGCTTGGAAATTTGGGTTTGTAAGCTCGTCTCTTTTATTTATCTTTTCTTTTCTGTCCGTTTGCTGTGGTATTTCACCCCCCCTCCCCCCATTTTTATTTTATTTTATTTTATTTTTTTTTTAGCTTTGGACATCTGCTTTTTCTCCTCTTTCTGTATTGCTGCTTGCAAATTTGGGTTTGTAAATTTGGTCCTCATTTTTGTTGTGCTTTTTGCTTTCGATTTTATTTTGCTTTGGAGTTTTTGTTTTTCCTCTGCAATTGTGATGTTGTTTTGCGGTCTATGATGTTCTTTCGTTGGAGCATGCATTTATTTATTTATTTTTTGCAAACAGGTTCTGTCTTGAGGATTTGTGGCTGGAGTTCTTGCTTCCTTTTGTCAGGTATTAAGTTTTTTTTTAATTTTTTCCTTTCATTTTTACTCAGTTTTTTGAACTTTTTCTACATGTTTTGCTTCATGTATATATTTTCCAATTGTTTAAATTTACTTTTTCTTTTCAGTTTGACTCAATTTGTTCGCTTTTTATGCATTCGTTAATCTGTTTGTTATATGTGATGGTTAAAGCTTTGGTTTCTTTTTATTTTTTTTATTTTTTATTTTTATCGATTTTCTCTCTTCAAGGTGGATTAATATTGTGGTTTACCAGTGTTAGTTAATTTGTGTGACAAGTTATTTTGCTAACATTTACACTGTTATTTGTTATAGTTAGACTTTCAGTTTGTTTCTTTTTTACTTTTGTAAATCCTCTGTGTTAAGTGTTTAAATTAGATTTATGCTAATGTGTATAAATTTGTTTGACAGCAAATATTTTAAGTTTGTCTTATCTTTGTTTGAAAATTAATTATTATTTTTTGTTTGGAATCATCTACAGATTAATTTGGTTTGAAAAAAAATATGTTGCATCGGAGTCCCCGTTGAAATTTTAGCTGTTAAGTTTATCAACAAGTGAGTGTGTTTGTAAGTGCTTTTCACTTTGCTAATATTCTGTGAAAGATTATATTACTTATTTTTCTTCGTCAACTATCTCATTGCTGTGAATGATGTGGGTCAAAATTGTATATGGAATTTAGATGGTGTATTGTGTTATCGTTTTTAGTAACACTGAAGATCGCGGGTCTAAATTATATATCAAACGGTTTTTTACAAACTCAGCTCAAATGTGGGGTATTGTTGGAAATTTTAAGTAGAAATTTCATTGTCTCACATTGGTCATTCCTAAAAGGTTTTCTCATTTTATAAGGTTTTGTCTCTTATAGATAGTAATTGGAATAATGGACATTTGAGAATGAAATTGTGCTCAACCTTGAGATTAAATAACTGATAATTAATTAATATATAATTAATTATCAAAAGATGGATCTTGAGCTCTGAAAATTAAATTCTTTAATTAATTATTATTTTTTAATTAATTTCGAATTTAATTAAATTATTTTTTAACAAACTTATCTTTTCAAATGAAGTCTGATACCATTAGAAAAACGCAGAGAGTACAGCACCCCTCTGAAGAGATGTCTCCCAACAGTCACATCGTATTCTCATACCTATTGCGATTTGCGAACATGCATAATCTCACTATTTATACATCTATTTGCATGGCATTTAGAACACGTAAATTATCAAATTCTTCTTCTACATTCCTAAACCTTCTTACTGAGAGAATCACACATAAATTCGTCAGAAGTTAAGTTTTCCAGTGTTGAAATTCTAACTTGATTGTTGAATCCTGGTGAATTAGACATTTTACATTTTATTTCAATTTTTACTAAGCTTTCTCTTTAGGGGAATTAGATATTACTCACACATATATATATATATATATATATATATATATATTTACAACCTATCTTCTTTTCACATGATCTAAATACATGACAAATTACCTCCTTGCATACTGAAAGGTTAGATTGAATATCCAAAAGTCTAAAAGTAGACATTTCCACAAGAGAGATACCCTCTCCGTATATTTTAATCTAATGTGTTCTTTCACAGATTTAGAAAATATGGACAACATGTCTTTCGTGGAACGATGCTTTTTAATACTTTTGAATGTTGGCCTTAAACCTTTCACTAGACAACCAAATAATTAGCCATTTATTCATAGTAAGTTAGCAGAAGAAAGTATGTGTATAAATTGGTAATAGTTAATTACTCTGAAGAGAAAATACGGAAATGATGATTCTTACTCTAGATAATCAAAACTAAGTTTATCAATTTACATAAATTTGATCCGTCTTAGAATGGCATTTAATTTTGTTTTAAAAATGATATTAATGGCAAATAAACTTCTATTTAACGATAGCATGATTTGCAAGACTTTTGAAACTCTTATATAACGCTATCACTAAATATATTGTATTGCATGACACACCAATCTCCATCTTTGTTGTACTAAATTGCAACAAACTTATCTTTTATGATATTGGTTAAACTAAGACAATGAATACATGTTATCCAAATTCTCAACCCAGGTATGTATCCAATTTCACTTACTCTTTATTTCTCAATGCATTTGTTTGAATAAATTAATATAATGTTAGTCAAAACTCAAAAACTTAGAAATTATGCTGAATCTATTTTTATTAATTTTTTAATTATTACCTACGAACTTTCTTATTCCACATCAATACGCGGGCACCACTTCCTAGTCAGATACTAAATCTGCAATACTTCAACTTTGCTTCCCATTTTATATCCATATAATTTTTCTTCAATCTTTTTCAGTCGTGTTCTACGTCACCTTGTTGCCCGGATAATCTTTAATCAATGGAGCTTATTCTAAATGGAAGAAACACACCAATCATTGACTATGTCTAGCTACTAAATGGCCATTTCAAATATGATTTTTCAAATGCTTTCATCACACTCAAGATAAATCAAATGGGACACTCTACCCAACTTATTGTGTGGTTGCGCTGCCTTAGGCGCCTGGCTGCCCTACTTGCTTTATGAAAGCTACGGATCACACTTGTGTGGTGAAGTTGTAGGTGGTGTTCTAAAGTGTCCAAATCTTCCACTAAGACTAGCGGACTGGTGCATTCTCTTTTCAGATTAGTGTAGATTTGTTTGTGTCGCGTTAATAGGTGATATTGTTTCGCCTTTGAGTGACGGTTTGATGTGGTCTCACCTTTGAGCGATGATTCTATGTTTTCAAACCTTTCAACGGTGACTTTATGTGGTCTCGATTTTCAGCAATAACTTTGTCTTGTCAATGAAGATTGGTGTGTGCACTAGTATAGGTTTTTTGTGTCCATCGTTCTTGTGACAAATCTGTATGGGTGCATTTGTGCTTGCATTGTGTCTAAGTTTTAATGAATTGTTTGTTTGTGCAAAATCACTCCAAATCAATGTGTTGGTCACCAGAATAATGTACCCAATTCACACCCTTGTACTTGTTTGTAATGATTAATGAAATATCGTTGTCGTTTTTTGTGAAAAATATCAAGTTCCCATCTATATTTGTCGCAATTTCTTAAACAGTTAGTTGAATCATAAAAACTAATTGACAATATATATGGATAGTAGAAGAGAACCTAATTTATTTTGCATGATCAATGTAACTTACCACTATTCTAAAAATCACCGCCTAGCGCCGCGTAGGCGCTAAGCGGCTGGCCACCGTCGTGATTAATGTTTAGGCGTTTGAAAATTAAGAAATAACACCTAGACCTGTTGAGGCACCCGTCTATGTTGCAACTCACTTAGGCAAAAAATAGATAACTTACATTTTGCATTTTATTTTTTTTTAATAAATTGTAAGAGACTTGTTGAATACTTAAATGAGCACACATTATATGTTTGTTCCTCATGTTTTCATTATGTTCCAATATTTCATAATATATGTCATTGTAGTTTATAATAAAATTATATATATTTTAAGTATAAACATACATTTATTTACATTAAATATAATGGATTTAGTTAAATCTAACTAGTCCGTCTAGATCATGCCTAACCACCTAGGCGCTAGGCCCCAACTCGCCGTTCGATTAGCGTCTAACGTTTTTTAGAACCTTGAAATTACTTGCTATCCACATCGACCAGGATTCACAAGTTTATATAGGGCTGGGCACAGGCCGGGTCTAATTTTGAAGGGACCGGACCAGACCGTACCTAGATTTAAAATAAATGGGGCAGGCCGGGCCGGTTCCAACAAAATCTTACACAGAAACCGGATCTAACCCGGCCCGAAATGGGCCAGGTCCACGGGTCCTCCTTTTTTTTCTTTTTCTTTTTCCTCTTCTCTTCTTCTAGATCGTTCCAGGAGCTTTCTCGAATCTCGGACCACCACGTCCAAGGAGAGTCTTCATCGCCGTCGTAGATGTACTAGTAACACCGTCATCATCGTCATCATAGATGGCCGCATCAGCACGCGATAGTTTGGTAATGAGGCGATGCACCGTCTCCTCATCTTTTCCTGCAAAGAAAAAGGCACAATCTTTTTTTTTTTCTAGGAAGAAAATAAGGAAATTGAAAATGATTGATTTTGTGAAGAAATGATGAAAATTGAAAGAAAAGTTTGGGGGAACTATGGGATTGGGTCTTTAGGAAGTCAAGGAGGTGATCGATGGCGTCATCGTTGATGGAGGTCGAAAGAGGCGTCATTGATGCCATGGTATATTTCAATCGGTGAACCTGAGCATGAATCGACAAGGAAGGGTGAGAAGTTTACCTCTGATAGCGTCAACACCAAGATCGGTGCTACTACCCTTCTGGTGTTGCAGTAAGTCCATGGTTGTGAGGTCTTATGGGGGGAAGAAGATGGTGTCCCTGGAGAAGATAGGGTTTGGGGTTGCTGGAGAAGATTGGGTTTTGTGCCATTAGAGAAGATTGGGTTGTTGTTAAAGGTCCATGGAGAAAGAAAAGGCTTGAGGATGAGGAAGAAATAGGTGTTCAGTGATTTGGGTTTGAGAATAAGAGAGGGTAGGAAATCAACGGTCCTAGCCGGGGGCCTTTTTTTTCAACTTTTAGAACCGGCATGCCCCGTTATTTACCAGGACCCGCCCCTCCCCGGCCCGTTTGGTAATTATAATTTTTAGACCTGGACCGTACCCGTCCTGAACCACAAGGATCCGCCCCGACCCGTGGGTCCAGGACCCCGTTTGCCCACCACCAGTTTTATATAACAATTTCAGAACCAAGCACGTAAGTAGAAACTCAAATGACATAAGCATTTTGTAAAATTCTATGATACTTCATAGCATAACATACTCCATTTTAATTGTTAGATTAATGTTTTGGCATCTCCTACTTAATTCAAGCACTTTTGTTTGTGTAATTTAAAATTCCCGCTTGCTTCATTAATTACATACTTATATAAGGGAAAAAAAATATGATTAAGAAAAAGTAAATTTTTTTTTTTCGAACAAACAATATTATCTACATTGAGGGAGAGGGGGTGAGTTTAGCCTCATAATGGGTTAGCAATAATGTAGTTCAAATTTGCCTTTGGTGAGAATTGAACCTAATACCTAGCACTTACAAATAAAGAGGAATACCACTAGATCGCAGTATTACGTGGTAGAAAATGTAAATTTAAATTAAATACCTATTTTAATAAGAGTTTTACAAACAAATACAAATTTTAAGAAAAACTACCAATCAATTCTCATTATATTTGGATTAAGCCACAAATTATGGGCAAATACTCTTATAAACATAGGAACATTTGTATTTTTGTCCCCATTGTACATGACCCACATGCCACCAGTGCCACAGATTTTCGCCGGCTACCATCATAGTTGTCTAAAAACTTGTTCGATCGCCAGAAATTTTCATATCATTGTTCAACAATGACTTAAAAATTATGTGCAAATTTTCACCTTCAATTATGTTTTGCTATATGATTTTATTGTTTTTTTATTACATGTATACACAATAAAATTAGAGAATTGAAGAGAAATTAATCACTTAACTTGTTTTTTTAAAGGTCACAGTTAGACAGTGACATTGAGACCGAAAAATTTGATTGATTGATCGTCGGAAATTTGATGAACCGGTCGCAGGAAAAAGTTGACTGGTCGAGAAACATGGTAGGATTGATTGACAACCATGTAATTATTTTGAATTATAGTAGTACTTATAGAATTGTCTTAGTTGACCTTCCGTTGGTATCTAATCTATGAAGAAAGTTGAAGTTTTACTATAAAATCAATTGGCAATATAGAAAGTGGCTCAGCCTCTTATAATTGGAATTTAAACTAAAGATCCCTAACAAAATAAGAAGCATGAACAAATTAATTATTAACAAATAAAAAAATAATTAGAAACCTCAAGTCCATGGATTCAAAACTTTGGAGCATATCAACCCAACTGATTTTCTTCATCCTCTTTTATTGTCCCTGTGAATTTCCTTGGTAGTAAATAGGGTGGTATGCAGTAACACCAGTTAAGGTTAGTGAATAAAATGCTTGTTTTTATTCATGTCTTACTAAACACAGTTAAGGTCGATGGTTGTAATACTTCTAGGAAAGTGTTGTTCACATATCTATTTTTACCTCTTATATACTCACGTTAATTTTTTGCCTTTGATCTTTTTAAATTCATTTAATCCGACGGTCCAAATTTGAGAAATGTGTGTGAAAAGTAAAAATAGATGTATAAATAAGACGACCCTAATACTAATACTCATGCGTTAGTAATTTTGTAAATGCAGGGAGGCCCAAGGAATTAGAATTAATTGCAGTTTCCTTTCTGTTTGCATAAACATGCCCATGGATTTTAGTTTTATAAAACCGAATAATGCAGGTTTGAATCTCCCTTTCTGGAGGATCCAATTTAATTTTTAATATTTGATGACCTAGTTGTGAGGGAAGATCTCATATCAACAATTGCTGACTCATCTGCTCCCAAATTTATAGCCTCTTTGCTTGCTCTAATGAACCTTGAAACTGCACCTTTGACATACTCATGAGCTTCCCTCACACTCATCTTCGTGCTCATTTCGTCCGGGCAGCTGCTCAAGAAGTGGTCGCCGTTGAGTACAGCCGCTAACTGCACTACCTCGCCCTGAAACTCCGATAAATTACCATCTTCCTTGGCCTCACTTTTCCTCAAAGGCACTACGTCCGGCAAGGTCACTGCAAGAATTCAGCGGGATAGGATACAGAGTCAGTTTTCTTCCACTGACAGCTTCAAATATACCCACAATAACAAACGTATCTTCTAGTCTATTTGGGATTACTAATGAAAGGGTCAAAAGCGCTTTCTGACAACTACAGACGCTTCAAAATTCGGTTACTTTGTAAAAATTCTATAGACGACTTTTATAATGCATGTTGCATCAAATTCAATATGTAATTGGGAATATAGAACATGATAGATACCTGGGCAGTCAGTCCTGGGAGAAGATAATTGCCCAACAACTTGCTCGAACGTCCCCGCCCATGCGTCTCTGTGAGTTAAGAAGTTAGAGTTGAGGTTGAAGATTTTCTTTATGGTGGCCGGGATCGAGGAGTGCTCGAACTCGGAGTTCGGTGTAGGTCCTTGAGGACCGCTCATCACTGCAAAACCAAACAAACATCATTGCAATGAACAATGGAAGTCAAACAGAAAAACCCTTATTGATCTAAGATGCTCAAGAATTTGCACCTGTGTTAATAGGCACCAACCAAACCCCTTGCAAATAACAGCAAAAAGACCCGGGAGCACAACTTTAGCAAATACGGGTTGAACTCAACGGCCCACCAACCAAAATTCTACTTCTACTTAATCCACAGAAACAGCGTGCACAAGAAAATTTTCACTGAGAAAAAAACCAACTAATCCGATTTAATTTCGATACTGACAATTTAAGCGTCTGTTTGGGATTGCTTCTGGAGGGGACAAAAACGCTTATGACTGGGTTCTGACAGAAATATTAGAAGGGTATTTTGGGTCTCACAAGCTCTTTCTGGTTAAGCACCCGTCAAATGCTTCTTTAGAAAGCGCTTCCAATTATTTTTTCAGAAAACACTTGAATTTCTATCGAAAGCTCTTCTAGTAGAGTGCTTATGAGCATAAGTACTTCCTACAATAGCAGTTCAAACGTGCCACAACAGAATCAAACCAAATGATACTAAATGATCATGCAGAACAAAGCTAATGAACCAACATCCACCTAATATTGCTACTAAAAAAGTTTAACACATCCAACATTCAATGTAGTTATGCAAACACATTCGAAAACAATGCCAATACAATCTTACCAGTCCCCTTCTTAATCCACGGCGACACCATAATCGTCGGCACCCGAACTCCGAGCCGATCAAACTTAAAAAAATAAGGAGCCGGACCGCTATTCCCATCCGGGTTCGGAACATTAACATACGGAGTCTGGACGTGATCGAAAAACCCACCATGCTCGTCGTACGTAATCACCAAAAGCGTCTCATTCCACTGAGGACTCGCCCTCAATGTCTCATAAACATCCTTAACCAACCTCTGACCATTGGCGACATCATGCGACGGGTGGTCGTCGTTCGCTGGCATCCCCTTGAGATCGAAGTAACGCGGTTCGATTACCGTCAAGTTCGGGAGCTTCCCCTTTCGAGCATCTTTCTTAAACTTCAAATCGTACTGGTGGAACTTGAAAGTGTACTTCAGTTTCCGCATGTTTCGGTAGAACATTGTTGTCGGGGTGGTCTGGAAGTACACCCCGAAATCCAACCCGTTTTCATGGACCGAATCGAAGATTGTTTTTTGTGGGTACCCGGAAGCTAATTGTTTCTTGACGTGGCTGGTCGAGCCGTGGGAAGTTGCGGAGTAGACGAACAGCCGGTTCGGTTGGGTCGGACCGGGAATTGAAGAGAACCATCGATCGAACACCGCGAATTCGCGGACCAGGGCCGCGTAGACCGGGACGGATTCCGGTCTGAAGCCTTTCATGACGGTTTCAGAGAGGTTTGGGGACATTGACAATGCTTGCTCCACGAACCCGGTCATTGACGGGAGGGGACCCGACCCGAAAACCTGCTGCTCAACCGCTTCGAATGAGTGACCCGGATCCGGATCCACGAACTCGGCGTCGTCGGAGAAGCAGATGGATTTTGTCGGCTCATCGGGTTTGGTGGAGACCGGGTTACATTCTTTGCCAGTGACACCGTTGATGGCTGGGTTGACGGATTTCTTCATCCAACCCAGCATGTGGTCGAAGGAGCGGTTTTCCATGACCAAAACGACGACAGTTTTGATGGGTTGCTGCCGCTGAGCTGAGCAGAAATGGGTTGGGAGGAAAGTGCCGGAAAGTGTGAGGAAAAGTGAGAAAATGAAGCAAAATGATGGAAAATGTGGTAAAGTTTTGGTCTTTGAAGCTCCCATTGCTGAGAGAGAGAGAGAGAGAGAGAGAGAGAGAGAGAGAGGGAGACTTCTTCAGCTAAATGGGTTTCTTTATTTCTTCGGGTTCTGGGTGATGAAGAAGAACCGAAGAAGGAAGCAAGGAGTGCGTGGACTGTGGAGGAAATCTGAATAAATAAAGTAATTAAATAATTACTGCATCTGTGCCTAGCTTTTTTATTTAATTATTTCTTGAAAAATAAAAATCAGAGTGAGATAGACAGAAACCCAGGAGCAATGGATTTTTGGGGTAGAGAGTATAAAACAGCAGAGGAGAAGCTTCTGGTTTGTACTGGTGCAAAATGAGAGGGATTTTATGTTATTGTGGTATCTCAAACTAATAATTCGATCATAAAAAACACAAAAACTCAATGTCACGTTATTCGGTTCAGGTGCCAGTGCCACGATAGCCCGAGGGAGTGTAGGTAAGTCGTTCTCGCTTTGGTTCGCTTTATCCTTGGTTTGCTTGATCTTTTGCAAAAGGTAAAGGTAATGGGATGCGTAATCCATTTTTAGTTTCTTTACCCTTGGCTGGCAGAGTTAATTTTGAAAATTAAATATATTCTACCTTCTTCCGGGGAGGATAAAAACTTTTATGAAACATATTGATCGTTATCTGTTGTTCTAGTCTAATAATATTAAGTTTTATGTAAATTTCTTTTCACATAGTATGATATTATCAAACCGAGATGTCATATGACAGTGAATCTATTTGATACAAATTGGTATCCCAAAAGAGTAGAGAGACATTGGATTCATGGTGTGCTTGCATTACAGGACTCACGTTATTTCCTTGAGGAAGACGGGGTGATATGTCATTGAGCTCATATAACTGTCGACAGAAACCCAATGGAATGAACCCCTTTGAATTAAATCATGTCATCGAATTGCTGTAAAGAGAATTGTTATTAGCACTCCAAAAATCTTATTCTACACTTCAAACTTTCTATATTAGGAAAGAAAAATACACTTGTGAGAAGTTGTTGACTCTAAAAATTACAAAACCTACGTGGCGCGCAGGCCGAGTAACTAGTAAGCTAACTACGTCCTTCGGTTGAATGCGGGGCGTGCCAACTCGTCGGCCGAGCTTGGCCGAGGAGTAAAATTTGTTGATGTCACTTTGAGCGCGTCGTTGACTTCTCTATCTTGCGATTGCGACCGAGGAAGGAACACTCTCGGTCTCTGGGTTCCACAGCCTGAAGACAAGGCTACTAATTCTGCGGAGTTCACAAATCGTCGAAGCCCGATTCGGTCACTGTGATTATATTCGTAAGAGTATAAGCACGTCGAATCGAGACCAAACTGTATGGGCACAGGTACTCGAATGTGATGTATGTCTTGATGGTAAACGTAGTTCGGCCGTCAGAATGCCGAACCCTAAAACCTACTTGCGAGTATCCAATCATAAAATAACTCGGCGTCCTGTACGCCGAGCAATGCAATTCGTAACACCTGACTATGCCGAAAAGGCTAGCAAGGTGACCTCTGCTAACAAGGGTTCGAAAACCCTTATCAGCCGAGACTTAGATAGATAACCGGTCGACCTCGACGCAGTGCTGTTTATCCAAATTGAAGGTGCTTCTCGGTCGGCTGATTCTGCGGTAGCAGTGCTGTTTATCCAAACTGAAGATGCTCGCCGGGTGCTTCCACAATGCTGTTTATCCAAACTGAAGGTGTGTCGGCAGGAAAAGAAAAGGAAAAATCTCAAGGTGTTTGAGAGGTTTTGCGCAGGGCAATTGTATGCTGATTTTGTGTAGGTCCTTTCTGTTGCATGATTTCTTGTATTTATAGTGCCCCATTCCTTGAAACCAATTCGTATTCTGATTTGGATTAGGAGTCATTGTCCCATTTCAATTCTAACTCGAACAAACCTACTCTCTCTGGGATTCTGAATTTTCCTTCTTTTCGAGACTCTATTCCTTACCGGTCGAGAATCCTGGTCGTACTAGGACTTCCTCGACCTTTCCTATTCATCCAGACTTCTTAGGATAGGATTTGGCCGATCCTGCCAGCTGGCCCGGGATTTATTACTCGGCCCATAGTATTTACCATCACTTTCGGCCGAGCATATCCTGCAGCTCGGCCCAGCAATAATATTTTGGGCCCAAACATTGCCCCCTCGCTTCTGAGGTCGCCGGCTGTTAACTCTTGGTCGGGCCTCGGCCTTGAAGAAGCGAAAAAGTTTATTGCTTTTGTGGATTTTACTTCCTTAATGACCATTATTCCTGCGTATTTATGAGACATGATTGCACTTTCCTCGTTGCCCTCAACGCGTGGCCACGTGTCGACTTTCCGCCGCTCTTAAAACTTTCAATCATGGGCCTCGAGACCGTGCACTAACTGGAACGTCTTATCCTCATTAATGCATTAAAACTGACGCCGCACGCAATCGTGCGTCCTGGATTTTCGACTCCTCGATCCCATCTTCGCAGGTTCCCAAAATATCCGAAATGATTGGGCTTTCCCGGTTAAATTTCCCCCCAACTTGAACCAGTGCTTTTCGAATTCCAGACGTTTGATCTTCATTCTGAAAAGCCTATAAATACCCATACTTTTGTCATTCGCATCTTACGCTTTCAAAAATTCTAAAATCTCAAATTCCTCATCCTTGTTCGTTCGAATCAAACCTTCCAGTTCTTCCGCCTGCAGTTATTTTCTCTAGTTCTTCCAAATTCTCTCATTCCATCTCTATTAATGGCCTCCTTTATCTCAAAGCTCTCTGACGAGATCAACAAATGCAAAGATTTCATCTATCGGAACGCGATCAAAACACTACGCTTCGAGAATGACATGGCCACCACTCATCAGATTATGGGCCCCCTCTTCAGGGATGCAGTGCCGTCGTGCATCACCAATCTCCTCAATGAGCAGTGCCTAACACCCTTGCTTCAAGGGTTCGACTGGTCCAAATGGTGCTTGGCTCGGCCTCAAGGAGCTTGGCCCTCGACCACCACAGCCTGGGCCGCTTGGGTGGATCGAATGAGATCATTCTTCGACGAGGAATGGAAAGCCCTTGGTATCTATGATGCCATCCTGCTCTCGACCATGGAGATTACCATGGACAAGGAACTGCTTATGGCGGCCTTGACTCTATGGTGTTCGGCCACCAACACCATGGTCCTTCCATTCGGCCCTCTTGGTCCTACAATCCTCGACATCTCAGCCATTCTTGGGACTCCACCATCCGGCCTCCCAATCGACGCCGCTCTTTCTGGATGCGTCTCCCTCCTCAACCTGAAGGCGCTTTTCGACGAGCGGGCCGTCGAAACGCTCAGCCGAGGCGATCGGGAGCCTCCAAGAGAAGAAGTTCAGAAGCTGCATAAGAACTTCTTCAACTACAATACTCTAATTCTCCACTTTGCCGGCCGAGGCGAGGAGAGTCTCAGGAAGGGAGAACATGAAGCCTTCCTCTTCTATTGGTACAACAAATTTATTTGTTGTACCAGGTCGAACAAGTGCTTGGTCGAGAATATGCCGGTGGCCCTGGCTAGTGGTCACTCTCTGGCGCTCAGCCCGGCTATTCTCGCCAACCTCTTTCGTTGCTTGGCCGAAACGACCATCAACAAGATTGACCCGCACCAGAACGGGCCCCTCTGGGTTTTCCAGCTCTGGCTGTAGGTCTATTTCTCTACTCTCCGGCCTGAGGTCCCTGTTTTCCAGCGCTCGGCCGCCCTCGGCCCCCAACTGGCCTTTCGACCGGCTCCTCCTCACCGGGCTGACGAGGTCTTTAAGCACTTTTTCAATCTCGACGTTCTTTCGGACGACGAGTTCCTGGTGTGCCGGCGCCAGGAGTACCCTGCTTTGATTGGGCTCCCGACAGCAGCTTGGGCCGAGGCCGAGGAGGTGGGTCTCCGTCTCCTGGGGGTCAATCGTACTGGCTCGCGACCTTCCCCTTGGTTGCGATGCTCGCCGAGCCAGTTGGGAGGTCTACCAGCCCCACTTTGTCGCCCGGCAGCTCGGCTACCTCCAAGGTTGTCCCGCACCCCTGATCGTCTCTCGTTCCCTCCTGAGCCGGGGACGTCTTTCTGGTTCTTCCGAGAGGAAGTGCCGGATGATGGAGCAAGAGTTTCAGGACCGGTGCAAGAAGTTCCGTCTTCGACCAACCGTTCCGGAATCCTTGGGCACCGACACTTTTGGGGACTGGTGGGACGAGTACACCTGCGACTTCTTCGGTGCCTCAGCCGAAGACGTGGTGAGCAAAGTGTTTGGTGACCGGCCCAGACCAGCGCCCTCGACTCAACCTAAGAAGTCGGTCCAAGGTATATTGTTGACTAATTACTTTGCTACTTCAGAAAAAGAAAAACTCACTTGTCCTTGTTACTAATTACCTTGCTATTTCAGGGGGTCGAGGGTCGAGGACGGCCGAGGTGGTCGCCGCGGTGGCAAGGGCGAAGAAGGCGTCCACGAAGAGGACCCTTGTCACCGAGCGGGCGGTCCCTGCCAAACGCCCCCACCGAGAGGCCGAGCCGACGGATGAGGCCCCTCGCCCTTCTAAACGCGTCAAGAAATTGGCGAAGAATGGCGACCGGGAAATTCATGTCGTCCCCAGTGACACTACTGGGACGCCTGCTCCTGCCGGCTCTCCATCTGTGCCGGCTGCCTCGGCTTCTCCAAACCCGACTCTTCCAGCCGTCTTCCTTCCTGAGGCCACGACCGATCCCATCGTAGCACCAGCTCCAGCTTCAAAGCCGGTCGCGGCGCCTGCCGTGGGGAAGTCGGCTGCACCTGTCGAGGCACCCTGTAGTCCAACGGTCATTTTGGAGGTATAATTCTACTTCCACTCCTGTTTCTTTAGGTTTCTGGTCGTAATACTAAATGTTCTCTTTTTGTTCAGGATGTCGAGAGCGAAAGTGACGAAGTCCCGCTGGAACGCCGTCGTCGACCAGTCAACTCTCCTCCCGTCCATCCTCCTCCGGTCGTCGAGGCGACCGCTCGACCACGTCCTACTGCGGCGGATCGTGGCAAGAGACCTATTGCCGATCCTGAGGCCACGGCCGAATCGCCGATCCACCCGCAGGACGAAAACCCTCCCATTCCTCCACATGAAGTCTCTTCGGCCTTTGTAAGTCTCGCTTTTTTTTTTTTTTTTTTTTTGTTGATTTTTTTTTTGTGACACATGTTTTTAAAAGACTATTAAATGTCAGGTGCCCGAACATTCATTTCACCGGCAATTTTATGCGCCGAGGGGCGTTGTCTATATTTCCTGGCCGCCGTCGTGGCCATCAAATGTAGATGACCTCCATTGGCCGCGTGAATTGCGTGGCGGTCTAAGGCACTGGGCTCGGCCATTAAGTTCCCTGGGTTCGAGCAATGACCCAGAGGGTATGGCCGAAGTCTCCTCTCGACAGGTCTAAAACAATTCCCTTTTTTCTTTATGCACTATATCACGACGTCGTACTTTCCCTCACAAAGTTTTCCTTTTATGTGCAGCCATCGTGGGAAGTGGAGCTTGACGCTCTTCTTCAGAGCACGACCGGTGAGGCCGGCTCCTCTGCAGCTCCGGCTGAATCGGCGGGAGCCACGCCCGCCGAAGTCTTCGTGAAGCTGCACTAAGTCTTGTCTCTGACTGCCTCCCAAGCTCTCCGGTGCAAGGGCCTTGACTCTGTTGGAGAATGTCTCAATGACCTCGCCAGCGGTGGTCACCTGAGCCCGGAGGGTATCTCGTTCCTTACCGATCTCCTGGAGCGGACTCGGCAACACTTTCTCATCTTCGAGCGAGCCTTACAAGCCGAGGACGATTTGAAAGTGGCCAAGGTCGCGCATGAGGCTGGCCGAGTAGAGATGGAGGCAATCAAGGCGAAGAAAGCAAAGCTGACCGAGTTTGATCGTCAGATCTCTGACCTCCAACGTCAGATTTCTGACCTTCAACCGCAAAGGTCGGCTGCTGCTTCCGAGCTGGAGAAAGACTTTGAGGCCAACAAGGGTCGGCTGACGGCCTTCGCTACCGGTGCACGGCGTATCCAGCAACTGCAGTGCAACAAGAAGACACGGCAGGCTGAGATAATTTTGAGCGAAGCGAAGTGGCTGGAGCTAAAAGCTGCCCTTGAGATTTTCCTCCTCTCGACCGCTTAGGAATTCAATCATTGTATTTGTATTTGTTCTTGTAATGATTTTGTTATCAATACAATGGTCGTTTTGCTATCAATACAATAGTTGTCTTGCTACCAATACAATGGTTGTCTTGCTATCAATACAATGGTCTTACTCTTGCATTTCCCATGTAATTGGATAGTACTTCTTTAAAAACTTTCCATTAATCGGCAATTTGTGAACTGAACCCGTCCGATCTCTTAGATGATATGCCCCCTTGCCGAGGACTTTGTGAACGATGAATGGCCCTTCCCAATTTGGCGACCACTTACCAAATCTGGGGTCTTTAATCCCTATGGGCAACACAGTTTGCCAAACCAATTCTCCTTCGCCGAACGTTTTTTGTCTTACACGCTGATTATACGCTCGCTCGACAATTTTCTTTTGTGCTACTAATAAGTTACCCGCGTCGATTCGACTTTCTTCTAAGTCTTCTAACTCTAGTCGCATCGCTTGACCATATTCAATATTGTACAAATCACTCTGCTCGATTACTCGCAACGAGCTTATACTCAACTCGACCGGTAACATAGCGTCGTGTCCATAAGTTAACGCGTAAGGAGTGGTTCCAGTGGCCGACCGAGGTGAAGTTCGGTATGCCCATAATGCTTCATTCAACTTCAAATGCCACAAACCAGGTTTCTCTTTTACCATCTTTTCAAGGATGCCGATCAACACTTTATTGCTTGCCTCGGCCTGCCCGTTTGCCTGTGGGTAGTACGGCGTAGATTGCTCAAGTCGGATATTCAAACTTGCCGCGTATTCCCTAAACCTATCGGCCGTAAATATAGTGCCATTATCAGTTATGATCGTTTCTGGCATGCCGAATCTGGTCACAATATTCTCCTCTACGAAGTTGCATACCTCTTTAGCAGTTAATTCGGCGTATGACCTTGCCTCGACCCACTTAGTGAAATAGTCAGTTGCTACAATTATCCACGTGTGTTTCGCTGCCCCCGATGATGGCGTGATTTTGCCAATTACATCCATTGCCCAACCCCTGAACGACCATGGTTTAGTAACCGAGTGTAGTAATTCGGCCGGGGCTCTCTGCACTGGTCTATGAATTTGGCATGATACGCATCTCCGTGCATATTCGATGCAATCCTTTAATATATTGGGCCAAAAATAACCGTGTCGTCGGAGCAACCAGCGCATCTTTCGTCCAGATTGGTGTGCCCCGCAAATTCCTTCATGTACCTCGGCCATTGCTTGGGCAGCCTCATGTGGGCCGAGGCACAATAGTAGTAAACCATCCTCGCCCTTGCGATATAATTCATTTTGATACGACACGTAATTTGTCGCGAGCACCTTCGTTCTTCGGTCGTGTTTCCCATTGAGGTTATCGAGGTACCGTAACATCGTCTTTCTCCAATCATCTGGTTCTACTTCGACGACATATACTTCTATGGGATCTCCTCGTTCTAATAGGGATGGGAGCGACATTACCCTTGTACGTATTACGTGCGCGCGTTGGAGAGTTTGCTGATTAATCAAAACGGGGTACGAGTGTTGACCCGTGTTCGCAATTCCCACAATTCGACTTAGTTTGCCCCCCATAAGTTGTGCTCTGGAGGCGATCTGGGCGAGTTCGTCGGCGTCAGTATTGTGGATACGTGAAATGTGTTCAAATGTGATTCGTTCGAACGACTCGGCCAGGTAGTTGGCGACCATGTGATAGGGAGCTAAAGTACAACTCATGCAACGAAACACGCCGTTCAGTTGGTTAATCACAAGTTCGGAATCACCAAGGACGAGAACGCGGGGGGCCCGCAGATCGTGTAAAACATGGAGGCCGATAATGAGGGCTTCATACTCGGCCTGATTATTGGTGCAGCTGAAATCTAACTTGAGAGAAAAATACCATCGGCAGTGGTCAGGCGACTGAATTGCGATACCGACACCTGCCGAGGTCGAAGTACTGGAACCATCAAAATGCATAGTCCAATGGTTATCGCGTGTGGTGACGAAACCGATGTCGACGTCGCCTCCCTCAAAACCATAAGGGGATGGGTGTTGTGCCAGGAAGTCGGCGAGGGCTTGCCCCTTGACGACCTTTTGGGGTACATACTGAAGGCTGAACTCGGATAAGGCGAGTGTCCATTTCCCGATTCGACCTTTGACAATAGGCCGAGTCAGCATGTAACGAATTACGTCAGTTTGGGCGATGACCTGCGCAACTGTGGGGAACATGTAATGCCGAAGCTTGGATGCAGCAAAAAACAACGCTAAGCAAAGTTTTTCGACAGGGGAATAGTTAAGCTCTGGTGAATTCAGGTTTCGACTAAGGTAAAAGATAGCTTGTTCGCGTCCGACGTTGTTATCTTGTGCGAAGAGGCACCCAATGGATTCAGCGGCTGCCGAAATGTACAATTTAAGGGGTTTGTTGCGACAAGGTGGAACAAGCACAGGTGGGGTGGAAAGGGCCACCTTGATTTGCGTAAATGCAGCTTGATGCTCTTCGCGCCATTCAAATCGGTCGGTCTCCTTCAGTTTAAGGAGTGTAGAGAATGCTTTCATCTTACCGGCCGAATTGGCGATGAAACGACGGAGGAAATTTATCTACCCGAGTAACGACTGAAGCTGTTTCTTTGTCGTCGGAGGTGGGGCGCTAATGATGGCGCGGGCTTTATTTTCATCGACCTCGATGCCGCGATGGTGCACCAAAAATCCTAGGAAATTACCGACCGAAACACCGAAAGCACACTTGGCCGGGTTCATCTTGAGGTTGTTCTTGCGCATGCGAAGGAACGCTTGCCTCAGGTTCGACGACGTTTGGATTTTACGACCACATCATCGATATAAACTTCGACGATTGTACCGATTAAGTTGTGGAAGATCATATTCATGGCTCGTTGGTATGTGGCGCCGGCATTCTTGAGGCCGAAAGGCATGACTACCTATTCGTAAGTACCAAGTGCCCCCGGGCAACGGAAAGCCGTCTTGTGGACGTCAACTTCGGCGATGAAAATCTGGTTGTAACCCGCGTGACCTCGCTTTTCGCCACGTAGGATTCTGGTCAAGGCCTGCATTTCATGATAGCTCCACGCGAAGCAATCTCTAAATTCGTGGAGTAACTTACGGAGTTCGACCTTCATGGACTCTGGGAGTAACGCGCTAATAAACAATGTTCGAGGATCATCGGCCGTGCCTACGTTAACTTCTTCTAACGGGTCCTTGACTTGAGGCCGATGGTCTTCGAGTTCGGCCGGCGCAGCCTGAACTTTATCGAAAGATAGAACGGGGCCGTTATCTGTTTCGGCCAGAAATTCGATTAAATTGATGCCAGAATGTGGTTGCTTGGTAATGGCGTACCAATGGGCCAGCAGACGTTCCATTGTGGATGAAACCGCTGCCTGACGCCGTTCTTGCGTGGTGTGCTCAATCATCGGCGCCGACCTCAATCACTTTCTGTACCGAAATTCTCGTTGGCGGCCCATCCTCATTGAGGCCTTGGAGGGTGATGTAGCCGACGTGATCATCGTAATAGCGAGCCTGAATCATGTTGGTTTCAAATGGCTGGTTATCGGCTGGGTAGACCACGACCGATTTGCCATCCCAAAAGATGAGGACTTGGTAGAGTGATGAAGGAATGCAACTGGTATGGTGGATCCAGTCGCGACCAAGTAATGCGTTATAATCGGTCTTGGAATCAATGACAAAGAAAGCCGTCATGTGTTGACGACCGGCAATGCTAACTTCCAACGGGAGTACTCCTTTGGTCTGAGACTTATCACCAACGAAGCTGCTCATAGTGATCCCTGACGGAATGAGTTCACTATCCTTCATGACGGAGATTGGCATAATGTTGACTATGGCACCACAGTCGACGAACACCTTAGAAATGGGAAATCCTTAGATGTGAGCCGTGACATACAACGGCTTCAGGTGTTGGAGATTAACCGAGGGGGAGCGGGGAAATAGCTCGGCCAAAGCTGTCTTAAGGTTGTCCCCGCTTCGGGTTTCTCTGTCGTCGTCGTTTGCGACGAAGTCTACTTGTGTTGCTTCCTCGGCAACTACGTCCCCGTCCAAGAAATTCGACTGGTGGGTACCTGGCTGGAATTCAGCTGGTAGGACGTGGACCATACTGATCTCCATATGTTCAAGGACCGAAAGACCCATTAGATCGTGGTCGTCGTTCTCTGCAGAACTAACCTCAGTAGTAGTCGGCGGAACATCCTCGATTAAACTTTTGAGTTCCTTGGTAAGAACTGGTATCTGAGACGTGGGAACCAAATCGAGTGCGGGTGGGCTATTTCCCTCGACGATGTTGACTGCCGAAGATTTACGTTGGTCCTTGGCTACACGGGCTCGTTCTTCATAGGCAATACGGGCGTTCCTCGTGTCTAGATATGTATCCAACCGTGCTATCCGTTGTTCCTCGTCGGCCGTGAGGCCGAAAAGTGATACAGCCGAGAAAACTTCGAAATGATAGCGTAAATGCTGGAGGTCTTCAAGCGAAAAGGGTAATTCGGCGATGTCGATGTCTGTATAGGGATCGACCTCAAAACCAAGGACCTGAGCCTCCCGTATATGTTGGAACCTAGCTTTAATTGCTGGGTCGGAAGTTTTCTAGATAATTTGCTCGGCATCAGGGCAAGTTAAAGCTAGGTCGAGGGCTTCCTGACACGCCTTGGGTAATCTGTACAAGTCATTGGCGGAGTATTTCTTATGAAACTCTCGCATGTATTCCAAGGATTCACCGAGGAATGGAGGATGTAAGTTGCGCCGTATTTTAATAAACGGCTCGCGCGGTGGTAATGGAGAAAGTCTCTTTTCGGCCTCTTGTCTAAAGTACTCTAGACGAGCTCTCGTTTCCCCAGGCCGGAGAAGGATCTTAATACGTTTCTCAGATTCCTCAATGGTGGTTTCGAAACCGGTAGCTGCTACTTTCTTCCCTTCGGCTAACTCGGTCATGATAGTCGGGGTTGGCCGTTCGCTAATGTCTTCCACGGCCTTCTTTGGTTGCCACTGGTTGGCCGGGCTGACCTGTTCTTCTCGTCGCCGAGCCATGCAATCTATCCGCTGACGACGACGTTTTTGGGATTTGGACAGCGCCGTATATAAGCCAGTCGGAGAATTGTAACTGTACCAGCGTTGATCCGATGTCCTGGGTGGTTTGAAAGTTTTGCGATCGGCTGGTGAGCCCGAACTGTTGGTATTGCGCGAGTAATAATCCTTATTGTAGAAAGGTGCGTCGAAATCCAGACGCCGCCTGACCGAGGTCTGGTCTTTCGGCCGTACTTGTGGGCCGAGTCGATCAAACACTTGACGTCGTGGACCATTACCAAGTCCCTTCGGTGATGTTGCAGGGGCCGTGGGGAGTGTTGAGGATATCTTCTTCCCAGGGTCAACTGGTGTTTTACAATGATCACATAAAACTGTTGATTCATGAGTTCCGTCGGGACTTGATCTCGTCATAGGATCATCGGCGGGTGGCCCTGATTGTTCCACAGGTGGTGCATTTGAAAACAAATCAAGCTTTAATCTTGTTCGGCCATTCCGTTTATGGATATGCTGCACCGGGACGTATTCGGCCTTCCCTTTGTTTTTAGGGATATGAGCATCCACCATACCGATCGTTGTTGAAGGGAAGGGATTGACGTCGACCGCCATCTGCTTTTCCGGAAATTTCAACTTTCCTTTCTCGATCCAACTTTGAATTGTGTCTCGGAACACAACACAATTATTGGTTGCATGCTTATTAGAATTATGATACTTGCAGTATATCTTTCCCTTTAATTCATCGGCCTTAGGGATATTATGTCCCGGCCGAAGCTTGATGATTTTTGCTGCCAATAATTGATCGAAGATTGCATCAGCTTTGGTGATATCGAAAGTGTATACTTTCGATGACTTACTCATTTCCTCGGCGGCCAAACGGGTTTTGGTGTCTTTGGAATTCACCTGCGCCAAGGCCTTGCAAACATAGGGTTTGTCTATTACTATCTCGGCCGCATCTACACTAGCATACTGAGGGTCTTCACTTTCGGCCGATGCGTAGCTAACCGTGGGATTCTTATACAACGTTCCCCGAGATGGTGACTTCGATATCTTTTCTTCTCGGAGCAAATAATCATATTGCTCAACGTGTTGACCAAGTTCGTACATATCTCGGATGTTTGCCCCCAGGAACTTCTTTTTGTACTCCACGTCTAATCCGTTGAGGGCAATCCTGACGAATTCCACTTCGAGGAGTGGCACTCAGCACCAATTCCTGGCCGATTTAAACCTTGTTAGGTATTCCATTGGAGATTCGTCAGATGCTTGAGCCATCCTGGCCAACGATGATACGGACATCTCCATCCCTGGCCGATAGAATTGTTCATGGAACTTTTCGACTAACTCTTCCCAACTCTGCACGGAGTTGGGTGGAAGATTAATGTACCAGGCGAAAGCTGAGCCTGTCAGTGAAAAGTTAAACAGCCGTAGTTTGTAGAAATCGCTATTGACGTCCCCATACTGCGCTGTGAACCGAGCCACATGTTCTAGTGAGGATAAAGATGATTCCCCGGCGAAGAGGCTGAAATCAGGGATCTTAAATCCTCGTGGGTATTCAAACCTTTCTACATAAGCCGGGTATGGATGGATGAATTTTGGAAACTTCGGCACTTTCTTTAGGGCCGAATCAATCATTCTCTGGACTTCGGTCACGTTTATGGAAGCGGCTTCTTCTCCCTGGCTTGGTCCCTCGGATCTATTTCCTGGTCCTCTTCTTTCTAAGGGGACTGGTTGCGGCCGAGCGGACCCTTTCTCGGCTGGTATGGGCACATTCGTCGGGAGCTGCCGAGGTGGGCCGACCTGGCCATCCTCAAAGGCTTTACTAACCAGTAGTTCAAGCATTCTGGTCTGTGTATCGCTGTTACTACGTATTGCGTCTAGCAAATCATTCATCTTTTGACCAATCGACTGCTCGACCTGACGATACTGTTCATCCAGTCGTCTCCTAAGGAATGTCCTAGTTGGTGGATCGGAACCTTCCCCACCATCGTCATCACAATCTTCCACAAACATTCCAGCCGTTTGATTCGGGACTGTTGGGTTGTGAGGTTGCCCGTCTAGACAGATTTCATTCTCTCGGCGTGTTACACTTGTGGCCTCGGGCGGCGCAACAATGATCGGATTTTTTGTAGAGTGCAAATCCTGCCCAAGGCCTTGCACTGGCAAGTCAGTTGTTGACTTTCCCATGGTTGTTTTCTTCTTTGTAGACCGTGTTTCAACGGGCATGAACTCCGAAGGTTTAGCACAAACGTCCCACCGGGCGTGCCAAAATGTTGACTCTAAAAATTACAAAACCTACGTGGCGCGCAGGCCGAGTAACTAGTAAGCTAACTACGTCCTTCGATCGAATGCGGGGCGTGCCAACTCGTTGGCCGAGCTCGGCCGAGGAGTAAAATTTGTTGATGTCACTTTGAGCGCGTCGTTGACTTCTCTATCTTGCGATTGCGACCGAGGAAGGAACATTCTCGGTCTCTGGGTTCCACAGCCTGAAGACAAGGCTACTAATTCTACGGAGTTCACAAATCGTCGGAGCCCGATTCGGTCACTGTGATTATATTCGTAAGAGTATAAACACGTCGAATCGAGACCAAACTGTATGGGCACAGGTACTCGAACGTGATGTATGTCTTGATGGTAAACGTAGTTCGGCCGTTGGAATGCCGAACCCTGAAACCTACTTGCGAGTATCCAATCATAAAATAACTCGACGTCCTGTACGCCGAGCAATGCAACTCGTAACACCTGACTATGCCGAAAAGGCTAGCAAGGTGACCTCTGCCAACAAAGGTTCGAAAACCCTTCTCGGCCGAGACTTAGATAGATAACCGGTCGACCTCGACGCAGTGCTGTTTATCCAAACTGAAGGTGCTTCTCGGTCGGCTGATTCTGCGGCAGCAGTGCTGTTTATCCAAACTGAAGATGCTCGCCGGGTGCTTCCACAGTGCTGTTTATCCAAACTGAAGGTGTGTCGGCAGGAAAAGAAAAGGAAAAATCTCAAGGTGTTTGAGAGGTTTTGCGCAGGGCAATTGTATGCTGATTTTGTGTAGGTCCTTTCTGTTGCATGATTTCTTGCATTTATAGTGCCCCATTCCTTGAAACCAATTCGTATTCTGATTTGGATTGGGAGTCCTTGTCCCATTTCGATTCTAACTCGAACAAACCTACTCTCTCTGGGATTCTGAATTTTCCTTCTTTTCGAGACTCCATTTCTTACCGGTCGAGAATCCTGGTCGTACTAGGACTTCCTCGACCTTTCCTATTCATCCGGACTTCTTAGAATAGGATTTGGCCGATCCTGCCAGCTGGCCCGGGATTTATTACTCGGCCCATAGTATTTACCATCACTTTGGGCCGAGCATATCCTGCAGCTCGGCCCAGCAATAATATTTTGGGCCCAAACAGAAGTATATAATGAGATTTTTGAAATGCCAATAACACTTCCCGATGTTATTTGCTTTCTTCAAAATTTAAAGAAAACTATTATTTGTACCCGATTTTACACCATCTAATTTAATTAGTTATGTACATTAATCTAACGGTCCAATTATCCCAATACGGTAGTATGCGGCCATCGTAAGGTTTAGGCCAAGATTCTAGACGTAATTCTAGTCTAGGTTAAAAATGATTTAGGCTAGAATGAGTCGATATCGTCGCAGCCCTTATTTATGTCAAAATTGATAGCACGGGTTGATCGTGCTTGCGGTCAATCTAAAAGTTCGGTCGAACCCGTCTATAGCAAGGGTAGAACAATTTATTGGAGCCTGAAAGTCGCAACTTCGGCCATGATACGTGATTCGTTCGTCTAAGAAATCAAGCAAAACCCAAGATCTTGAAGTTAAAATATCCGTCACGGCCCAGAAACAGAGAATGTTATGGTGGTCTAAAGAATCCCACACGCGGAAATATCTAAAGAGTAGCAACGATCAAAGTCTGGATGCAAACGGAGTAATTGATGGTCAATATAAGGTAATCATGGTTCATGATCCGCGAAAGAAAAAGGTCTAATTTCTCCTAGAGATATCCAGAGGAGATTAGCACATGAGAAACTCAAAAAGGCAAGAAACAAAGTTAATCAACCCATAAAGGCATGAATACTTAATCACGAGCTGGCGATGTTTTCTTAAAACTAAAAAATGGAGATCTCAAGTTCGAAATCCGCTGCTGGTGTGAAAGCTAGACTTGTGATCAGGGAGAGGCTGAAATTCCTCTGTGAGTCTTCCCAACCCCCAGAAAGGATGGATAACCGTGATTTATCGTCAATTGTTCCCTTTTTAAAAAAATAAAAAAGTTTTTATTTTCGGCTACCGGCCATTTACATTTCATGTAAGTTTATTGCTTTAGGTTTCATGTAAGTTTATTGCTTTAGGCTTTAATGTTTTAAGTACTTCTAGTTATCTTGGTATTTCAGTTTCATTTTAATTTAAGTTCGTCTATTCAATTGCATTTTACTTCACGTCGTTTACTTTACGCGCTTACCTTCCTATCCTTTTATGTTATTGTTCTTTATATTATCTCACTTTACGTTCATGCACTTTAATTCCTCGCACCTTTAAATTCCTTTGCATCTATAAATCCAAAATTACAAACTATTCAAATCCGCTCTAACCACCCTTGATCCTAAGGGAGTAAAAGGACCTAGGCCAAGAAGAGATTCCTTCCTTGGCCGTTCAATCATTCGGTTAGAAATCAGATTCACGACGCACAACATCCACATATTCCATCCAGACCACTCCTTGGTTTGGTGGGCACGCCTACGCACCCAAATGGAAGGAGGACCAAAATTCCTTCTCTCGATCGGCCCAACCCGACTGAAAAGAGAGAAACAGTTATGGAACTAAATTTATGTATCTCCAGCCATGCACGGCCAAAGTTTTCCATCTTAACTTGTAATGCACATGTTAAGGTCTGCCGAGAAGCTTGAGGGCTTGTTATATGCAGCAAACCCTAGCTAAATTTAGCCTTGATTAACAGATTCATCTTGGCTCCTGGTTGGTGACAGGTTTTGCAAAAATTCGAGCTAAAATTGGCATGTAATTTTTGGCTGGAAATGACCTAAGTGCAATAAAATATCAAAGTAATTTTCGTACACATTTAGATCTCTTAATATTACTATTGATATTCTTCTCTATTCATAAGTGAGTAGTTTTATATTTGATTTCTTTAACTAATAAGTTCAAAACAAATTTATTATCACTAATGACTTAACTCGAACTCATAACTCCTTAATACATCGTTGTATTAAAAATACACGTTCGATACATTCAGATGCCATTATTTCCACTGGACAAGAGTTGGTGGGTGCTAAATTGGCTAACATTGTGATAATGGCATAATGCTATGCATGTGATAGCATGCCACTGTGATGTGAGATTTGATATTTTTTTATTCTTTTTCTCTTTTTTTTCCTTTCACTTTAGTAGGTGGTGGGGGGAAATAGCATATAAAATGTTTAACATCTTATTGTGAATGCGTGACTTTACGCGACATGTTCATCCTTTTAAAATTTGCCTTAATCATGTTGATCGACCATGATTTAAGGTAATCAAGATGTGGTTCATGTGGAATTAAAAATTAATAATGATTGAAGCAAATGGTTGTGTAAATATTATGGCTTTTTAACTAAAATGGTTTCTAAAATTAGCATAACTTTTTACTTTAGTCTTTTAGATTTAAATAAGTAGAAATGGTCTCTGAGTTTGTCCACTATCAATCATTTTGGTCATTCTATGAAAATTTTTGTTAAATAAGAATCAAAACAAAAAAAATTACTCTCAATTTAATAATGGGTCTAAATGATTTGACAAAAATTAAGGGTATTTTTGTCATTTAATCTTTATTTAATTGAGATTTTCATGGAAGAACTAAAATGATTGATAGTAGACAAACTCATGGACCACTTCTATCGATTTCAAATCTCAAAAAACAAAATAAAGAGTTATGATAATCTTAATGATCATTTTTGCTAAGAAGCCAATATTATTAATATGTTTGAGGTTATTATGTACTATGTAAGTAGTTTTTGTTAAAAAAAAAAAAAAAAAAAAAGAGACATTTTTTGATGTAAATTTTACACCTATAAATAAAATTTTAATGAGAAAAAAAATGACAATTTGATTTCTCCTCCTAATCTCTCTTCTCTCTTTATTTCTCTTTACTCTCTCTTTATCTATATTTTATTTGTAATACATTATCAGCACAAATGTGCTCTTAATTTTCGTTTTAGGAGAATGTAAAGATAAAAGTATGGCACAAAACTACAGGATCAAAGAAGTGTAGAAAAATAACTACTCTTTGTAGGATTATGTTGTCTATATTTCTTGCTAAAACTTTTCCACTGATTGTGACGACCCGTCTCTAATTTTATGTTTTTATTAATTTTTAAATGAGTAAATCGACGAAAATGCCCTAGAGGCTAGATTGTTGATTTTCGTTAATCGCATTTCGTGACACATACAAGTTATTATTTTACCATACTCTCGAAGTTCTCGACGGGACGATCACGTAATCACAATCCGAATCGAAACCTGAGTTACGATAGGGATTTTACGAAACTATAAATCTGAAAAGTACTTTTGTAAAGATTACTATTTATTATTTTATATAATTCTCATTATTATTATATTATTATTTTTAAATTATTTGGTGAGAAATGAGATAAGGGATAGTAATGGACGGAGGAAAGAAGGGAGAAAGCAGAGGGGGCTGCTGCCCAATTGGAGGAGAAAATGTAAGGGTGGATGGACCAACCAGAAGATGGAGGTGAGGAGATGACCAATGTGAGAGGAGAGAAATGAGGGGAAAGGAGAGTGTGAGGTAGTACCAGATCCCCCTGACCCGATTCCTCCCTGCTGACCCGATATGGTTCCTAGACACCCCGACGCTGATTCCGGCGTTTTACCGGTGAAATGATCGTCACCACTACCCAAAACCAACTCCACGACCTTCCTTCTTCAAGTTCCACCCCAAACCCGATGGTTTTTCATCTTGGTTTCGTGGGGATAGCAACGGTGGTGCCGGGAAGAGATTGGCGGAGATTTGCCATTTCTGAAGGCGATTCCTTCGTCCACCACTTAGCCTTCCCTTGAGCCGAGGAACAAACCCCAAACAAGTTTGGAGGCGGCGGAGCTTTGGATTCGACAAATCAAGAACACCCAATTCAAGGGTTTCTGGTGGTTTGAGGATGATCTGGGGCCTTTCCTGACCAAATTGGATTTGGCCACAGATATAAAACTTGCTCTACTCGTTGAGATCTTCATTTTTGTAAAATTTGAGAATTTTTGAAAATAGTTGAATTTTCCAGCAAGTCGGGGCAGCGACGTGTGGACAGAGACACCACTTGACCTCCCTAGGCTAAAATTAGTGCCCCGATTCCATATTAGACATCTGATTGACGAAATTATGTTGGTTAGTTATATTTCCATTAAGGACCGCTACCTGGCTATTATATGATTTGACGATCCGACCATTGAATGGTCACCAAACTTTAAAACATAATAGTACATAATATTTAAGGATATTAGGAACTAACGGATCGGGAATTTGACATACAGATCTTCCTGGATGGGTTTTCTAAGTTTGCAAATCTAAACGTTGGCCTCCACTTAATTTTAGCAATTGGTGGAGATCTGACTGTTGGATCGTTTCGAAAATTTAGGATGTTATTCTAGAAGATTATTGAAACTCTTAGGAAGTTATGGATTGGAAATCCGAGGTGTGAATATTTCGGATCGAGTTACGTAGGTTTGTGGACCCTACAGTCGACTTTTGACTGACCGTTGAATTTTGGTCAATGGGTTACAAATCATTCTAGAATGTCCTTGGGGATATGTTTTATGTAAGTTACATATTCTATTGATAAGAATTCTGAGACGTGATTTGATATTTGTTCTAGGCGACAATTGTTCGTGATGCCTCGATATTCGTGCTAAGGAGTTGTAGCACGAACTTCAGATGAGTAGGTCTTTTTCTTTTTATAGTGTGTGTGTATGTGTGTGATTGATAGTTTCCATTTATGCATTTGAAAAAGAATTTCTTACGTACGCCTGGATTAGACTAAAATTTATAAGCATTAGCGAACTGACGGAAATTATGAAATTATTCTGGATCCTACGAGATGCCTTAATCTAAGTTATGGCTTAGATGAATGTTATATTGACTAGAAATTATGGAATATGCTACATCCTATGGGATGCACATGTATGCTTATAATCTTTGATGCCATAATTATATCTACAACTATGAATGTTAGTATGTTGATTAGAACTATTGAATCATTGTGACACGACTATATTTGTGTTATCTGCTTATCGTTTGATGCACCCGGTGTTAGTGCTTGCCCAGGGCCAGGGCCAGTCTTTCACGTGTATGTTCACATCCACACCGCACGCTCGCCTTGGATCCAAGTAGGTGCTAGTCATGTCGTATAGGTTGCAATAGGTAACTCCAACTCGTATATGACCGCGAATAACGCCAGTCTTCACGTGATTGTAGCACTATAGCGTATATTATGATTACACCCAGTCCTGTTGTACAAGTTGCATTAAGTAACTCTAACTTGTGTGCTAGCATAGATTAATGAGCATCAGTTCAGTCGTATGGGTTGCATTAGGTAACTCCGACTTGTGTGCTAGTATAGATCGATGAGCATCTGATTTTATTATGCTATTGTTCAGATATTGTGATTGGTATATTTTTGGAATTATTGTTGATTTGCATTGATTTCACTTAAACACAGTATGATTTTCTAGAAACTATGCATGTTTTACGGCGAAAGGTTATAACGTTTTGAAAGTTTTTATTAAAACTTTATTTTCAGGCCCACCCACCCTTGTTTTTCGCCCCTCTAGGTTTTAGCTGATGAATTTTTGTATCGACGAGGGTTCTTGGTAAATCTCAGTACAGGTGGCTATCTTTGAGGGTATAATCCTTATCCTATATTATTGTACTTTACTTATGCCTTAACATCATGTGTGAAATGAGTTCATTCTTGCTCACCGCGCACTCTTGTATTTAGGCACTTGTAGGTTTAAATTTATTCACATTTTTCACATCACTACACTTTATGGCTTCATCACCTTCCAGGTGTCGACCAGTACAACTCAATTCGAAGTCCTAGTGGACATTCCGGGTCGGAGTGTGTCAGTTTGGTATCAGAGCATAAGTTTGGGCAGTATTGCATTTATCACCCGTGTGATGTAAGCATTCTTGATTCTTGAGCCTAAATGTTGAATCTTGCCGCCTCGTCAAATACGAAAAACACGTTAGATTTTTCCTAAGTTTTGGGGGTGACTTATTGACATTCTAGAAAATCATTTTGATGAACGTCCCTAGACTACAAACGAAGAACCTCCCTGCCAAGGAAAATTCCATGTTGGAAATGAGTTGTTGGCCCTGAAGCAGGGCTATTATATTGATAGTTGTGCATCACAAAAGATTTAGTCACCAATTCCACTACCATCTAGTTATCTCTACCAACATTTTCGAATTAGGAAATCAAGAATAGTTTTGATTCCTTAGCAGTACCCGTTAGTATACCACCTATCGGAATCTTTGCAAAGATTTTCTTTTCGTCTAAATTTCCAGAAGCATCTCAAGTGATATGTGGTACCAAAGTGATGGCACTCGACGAAGGAACATCTAGGGGAAAATCACTTTTGGTCCTCGATATCACTAATCTTCTAAAGCACACTAGTTATAATTTCGAATCTTCAGGAGGAAAATCGACTTACGTTTAAGCCCATCCTAAAGTAGATTTGTAGTAAATTCCTTTTTCAGCCTTAGGACGTTCTAACCAATACTAGTTTCCAGGGCTTTTTTTGGTGTTATACTCGTCATTTTGATGAGTATAGGAATCCCTGAAGTAGTAAGCATCTTCCCTAGAATTACTAAAACCACTTTACAGGATCATTTCCTTACCAATCATCTGAGACCATCTACCCGAGCGGGTTCTAGCCTGTAATCAGCCTACAGTGGCATTACTAATTGACGATACTGTCCGATATTCAGGAACTGTCAACCAGTATTCAGGCGGTATAATTTCTGATACCGGACACATGAACTAGTATCTGGGAATGATACATTTATGCCAGAACGCCGGTTTACAGTTTCAAGGTAACAAACAATGTCAAAAATATCAGAAGTATCATATATACGTTAATTAACGGCGCGACTGATAGATTGATTAACAGTTTGAACCGAAGAAACTAAATCATGGAACATAGGAGCAAGCCTTGTCTTAGGACAGTAAATTCATAGTATGTTAACCATATTACCCAGTTAGGTAACCCGAACATTCTTGACAATTCATTCTTATGGTCACAACCACCTACAAACATTAGAATTGGGGCATGAGTTGATTCTCACTGTAAAAGTACTTGAGTAACAAAAAAAGTTGTGAAAATCTATAGCACGTGATGTGGAGAAAGGAAGTAGTATAGTACATTTTGAGGACGTACATCTCCGGTGTCATTTCTAAGAAATCTAGTCTGGATATCACTAAATGGAGAAGTGAAATACATTATCGATCCGCTTTCTCGTACTACACCAGTTTCTTTGCGTCGTTTCGAGCAACTCCTACACCATTGGAAAACTTAGTTACTAAAGTTTACCAATTAGGAGTTTATCCAACCAAACACTTTCTCTAGGGAATATCAAACCTATCCGCGAAGGTGGAAGGCTAAACCTTAGGGTCGTACCTAGACTTGAGCGACTTAAGCAGGTGATGTTGAAAAATCGTTGGCCCCTACTTTGGGTTGATGGTCAAGCCAACCAACCTTTGTAACCCGAGTTTTCTCCCATAGCCTGATGCATTCATAGTGGTCTTATCGACGACTTTCTTATCTACCTTGACAATGAGACCAAATTCTCTAAATATCAATAGTTAGCTTTATACCAAAGTCCTCAACTGTTAACTTTGATTAAATTAGTACTTTTCTTAGGAGACGTGATCACCGTAAACGATAATCATTTCTTTTTCCAAAAAGGGTTTAGTGGAAGAAAGTTGAAATTCTCACAGAATGTGGTGAAATTTGAGATAACTTTGGTCTTGTCAATTTTATTGACAATTTGTTAGCAATCTTTCGGCTATAGTGTTTTTCCTCACTTACAACCGAGGAAAGTTAGTTTAGTTGTGATGTTGATTATGAATAAAATTTCTGACAACTGAATTGTTGTCTTATCTCACCTTCGTTTTACACCTTTCAATGATAATGATCATTTTGGAAATCCATGATGACGTGTTCTTTTGATGTTTCGGCTGTATAGAGGCAACATGACGGAGTATCGCTTATATTTCCCAACATGTAGAACCGTTCGGAATGAACCATCTTTTTCATGCCTTAGAGTCAACAGTTACCATTACTATCTTTACTTGAAAACTGGATGACACTTCTTTGTGGAGAAGTGTGCCCAAAATCTTTATCAACCTTAGACCTCTTAAATACATCTTCATTTGAAGGGATCCAAAATTTTTGATAGCGATATGGAATAACCAAATCAACGTCTACAATTGTACTATCGTGTATCACCCCAGTTGTGCAAACATAATTACTGTTACATCAGCAAAAGATACATCTACCCTTAAACATCTTTAGTTTGTCCTATCCCATTCTAGTTGGTATTCACGAGTATTGATTTGACGTTAATTACAAATGAGCAAGAATCGTTCAAGTGGTTATAATCATTTCTTGTATATGAATGGAGTTGAGAAATATCACCATAAGCTCTTGGTATGAGATATTTTGTAATGTGGAGATTACGATGATATTTCGATGATTATCGATTGATTTGACAAATCAACTCACTTTTCGTTGGTTAAGAGTGACCACATTTTAAACCACTTGGTAAAATTACCCATTCTTGAATTTTCCAGATTTTATGGCATTTCGATCATCGTCTATTAGAACTATGATTTCATATTCACCTCTTTGTATCGGAAAACAGTTCCGATCAACCTTGAATACATGTTTACCCTACTAAACTTCGCATTAATTTTGAAGCAGACAGACAGTTTTGGTGAACCGCTCAAACATTTAAATTTTTAATTTTGACATATAATGCTTTAATCACCCTACAAATACATTGTTGAACGAATCTTTATCGTTGATGATTGATTATTCCGGAAGCCACCATTGCAGCGAAATGTTATATATTTGATCTAGTTATCCTATACTCTAGATTTGATGGACTTGTCTTGACCTTCAAATTCTTGAGTGTTATTTTAGCCTTCTCGACAAAATTTTCTACTAAATTCGAGAGAAATTCAATATGAATTTGCTCACTATGGTGTTGTGAACTGCATTGTTTAAATATTGGTATATGTGTCACTACTTCATCTCGCCGTGACACAGGGTTGACTTTCAAGCCTTAGGAAGTCTTTTTGAAGGCTATAGGTACAAAGTTGTTGTCTGGTACCACACTTCACCCTCAGACTAATGGCCATTCTGACCGAACCATTCGGACCTTTGTGGCATGTTAATTTATCCGTTCTATAGTTTTAGCATGATAGTAGTATATACTTATCTTTGTTAAAGTTGCGTGTAACTACAGTTACACTTTTGGTTTTTGGGCATGGTACTGTTTGAGCCGTGGTATAAAGATTTTATGCATTGTACATGATTGACAGTTGAGTATTGTGACCAGGTATTTGAATGATCAAGATTACGATACAGAAAATTTTATGGTATTAATGATGTTGCCTAAGAGGGTAATACATAAGCGCAGTCGAGACGCTAATCAGACGAATTATACGTATTTTCCAATGAAGGGCAAGATGGTAATATTGCATCCTCGGAAATTTGTTACTTGCTCATCAAGACAACAGTGAGTTATCGGTATTGCGGGCTGCATACCGTAATATCAATAACTTATTCGTTGTGTTCGTTAAGCAAGTAGACAAGTAGGTCATTCTACATTAGCATTTGTATTTACTTATTTAATTAGTTATTCATTGTCTGGGCTTGACTCAAAGATACTACACGCTTATCTTCGAAGTACGTAACGCATCGAGTGCATAGGTGAAAAATAGTCTATGTTCATTTTTAATTTCAGCACAATTCCTTTAACTTTATGTTATTACATGTATATGTATTTTGACGGGATGTTATTATACATACGTAAATACTCTTGGCTTTATGTTTTTATAAAAAGTATTATATTATAGTATTGTGTTGAAGGAGAAGGAAAGTGGGAGTTTAGGTGCATGAAAGAGGAATCATTGCACTCCGATCGCAACGAAATGACATTCTCTTTTATGCAACCACTCTAACTTGATATCTTCCTTTACATATTTATTTTCCTGCTATCTTTTCATTACTTTTGTATAACAAGTGATTTCAAATTTCGGGGAGGAAATGTTTTTTTTAAGGTGGATAGATTGTGACAACCCATCCCTAATTTTATATTTTTATTAATTTTTAAATTAGTGAATTAACGAAAATGCCCTCGAGGCTAGATTGTTGATTTTTTTTTATCGCCTTTTGTGATGCGTACGAGTTATTATTTTACTATACTCTCAACGTTCTCGACGGGACGATGGTGTAAGCGTAATCCGAATCGAAACCTAAGTTACGATAGGGGTTTTATGGAACTATAAATCCATTACTATTTTTTATTATATATAATTCTCATAATTATTATATTATTATTTTAAAATTATTTTGTGAGAAATAAGGGAACGAAAAGTAATGGACATAGGAAACAAGGGAGAAAGCAAATGGGGCTGCTGCCTAATCGGAGGAGAGAAAATGAGGGTGGATAGACCAACCAGAATATGGAGGTGAGGAGATGACCAATGGGAGAGGAGAGAAAGGAGGGGAAAGAGTGAGGTAGTATCGGATCCCCCTGACCCGATTCCTCCTTACTAACCCGACACGGTTCCTAGACACCTTGACGCTGGTTCTGACGTTTTCCAGGTGAAATGACCGTCGCCACTACACAAAACCAACTCCACAACCTTCCTTCTTCAAGTTCCACCCTAAACCCAACGATTTTTCATCTTGGTTTCGTAGGGATAACACTGGTGGCGGCATAAGGAGATCGGGGGAGATCTATCATTTCTGAAGGCGATTCCTTCGACCACCACCACCATTAGCCTTCCCTTGAGCCCAAGAACAAACCCCAAACAAGTTTGGAGGTGGCGGAGCCTCAGATTTGACGAATCAAGAACACCTAATTCAAGGGTTTCCAGCGGTTTGGGAATGATTTGGGGCCTTTTCCGGCCAAATTGGACTTGGCCACATGTATAAAACTTGCTCTACTCGTTGACATCATTCCTGTAAATTTTGAAAATTTTTGGAAATAGTTGAATTTTCTGGCAAGTCGGGGTGGCGCATGAACAGAGACACCACTTGGCATCCCTATGCTAAAATTGGTGCCCTAATTCCATATTAGACATCTGATTGACAAAATTCCATTGTTTGGTTATATTTCCGTTAAAGGCCACTACTTGGCTATTATATGATTCGACGATCCGACCATTGGATTGTCACCAAACTTTAATACGTAATAGTACATAATATTTAAGGATATTAAGAACTGACGGATCAGGAATCTGATGTACGGATCTTCTCGGATGGGTTATCAAAGTTTGTAAATCTAAACTTTGGCCGCCACTTAATTTTAGCGATTAGCGGAGATTCGACCGTTGGATTGTTTCAAAACTTTAGAGTGTTGTTCTAGAAGCTTATTGAAACTCTTAGGAAGTTACGGATTGGAAATCCAAGGTGCAGATCTTCTGGATAGAGTTACGTAGGGTTGTAGACCCTGCCGTCGACCTTTGACTGACGGTTGACTTTTGGTCAATGGGTTACAAATCATTCTAGAACGTCATTGGGGATGTGTTTTATCTAAGTTACGTGTTCTATCAATAAGAATTATGAGACATGATTTGATATTTGTTTTAGGCGAGGATCGTTTGTGACGCCTCGATATTCGTGCTAGGGAGTTGTAGCGCGGACTTCAGGTGAATGGGTCTTTTCCTTTTTATAGTATATGTGTGTGTGTGTGTGTGTGTGTGTGTGTGTGTGTGTGTGTGTTTGATGGTTTCCATTTATGCATTTGAAAAGGAATTTCTTACGTATGCTTGGATTAGACTAAAATTTATAAGAATTAGTGAAATGACGGAATTTATGAAATTATTCCGGATCCTGCAGGATGCCTTAATCCAAGTTACGACTTTGATGAATGTTATATTGACTAGAAATTATGGAATATGCTACATCCTACGGGATGCACAAGTATGCTTATAATCTTTGATGCCATAAGTATATCCACGGCTATGAATGTTAGTATGTTGATTAGAACTATCGAATCACTGTGGCATGACTATATTTGTGTTATCTGCTTATCGTTTGCTGCACCTGGTGTTAGTGCTTATCCAGGGCCAAGGCCAGTCTTTCACGTGCATGTTCACATCCGCACCTTGGATCCAAGTAGGTGCCAGTCATGTCATACAGGTTGCAATAGGCAACTCCGACTTATATGTGATCGCGAATAACGCTAGTCTTCACGTGATTGTAGCACTAAAGCGTGTATTATGATTACACCCAGTCCTGTCATACAAGTTGCATTAGGCAACTCCGACTTGTGTGCTAGCATAAATCGATGATCATCTGATTTTATTATGCTATTGTTGAGATATTGTGATTGGCATATTTTTGAAATTATTGTTGATTTGCATTTGATTTTATACTTATACGTAGTATGATTTTTTGGAAACTATACAAGTTTTACGGCGAGGGGTTATAACATTTTGAAAGGTTTTTATTAAAACTTTATTTCAGGCCCATTCATCCTTATTTTTCATCCATCCAGGTTTTAGAAGCTGAACTTTTGTATCGATGAGGATTCTTGGCAAATCTCAGTATAGGTGGCTACCCTTGAGGGTATAATCATTATCCTATCTTGCTATACTTTATTTATGTTCTGAATTCACGTGTGAAATGAGTTCATTCCCGCTCACTACGCACTCTTGTATTTAGGCACTTTTATGTTTAAATTTATTCACATTTTTCATATCACTACACTTTATGGCTTCATCACCTTTCAGGTGTCGACCAATACAGCTCGATTCAGAATCTTAATGGACATTTCAGGTCAGGGTGTGTCATTAATAATATTTATTATTTATTCTTTAATCCCACAATATTTCTTATAATAGTTTAGCCCTTGTTGCTGATTCATCACTAGGTAAAAAAAAGTGTTGTACACTTTTTTTTTAATCAAAATTGTTCCACACTATGCTACGTTGCCAGACGATGAAAATACGAAAGAGGAGATCTACAATTTGCTTGTAAGACCGCTATGATTGGCTGTTGGTTTGCATTGGCTACTCATTCAAGAATGAGGATCTTTTCCAAATTCTCTTTGTAGGGATTCTTCATTTGAGTTCGTTCATCGTATATCGTGCAGTAAAAAAATATTTTATTTAAAATTGAACATAAATAGCATTTAACGAAAGCAATTGGAAGATCCAACAGACACGATTGGAAGATCCCTGGAATCCTCATAAAGAGGATTCTCATTCCTGATTCAATAAAATTATCTTTCTACGGCTAAAATGAAAGCAATTACCTTTATTTGCTAATCAACTAAAAGCATATAACTTTTTATATTATCTAACTCCACTAGAGCATTATGAATTTAATTATTATGTCATTAAATCATATTATGATGATGAGTTGTTAAGAAATTAGGATTTGCAGTCCCTCTAACTTTCGTCGTATGAGTGGATCTGTTTTTGGGCTTGTTTTGTCGCCATTCAACTTTGAGTGTTGCCGCCGCTCTTCTTGGTTCTCAAGTTGATTTTTATCTTGTTGGTTATGCTGATACTGATACTTATCCGATCTATACAGAATAAATCTTTTAAATGAGTTATGTCTTTACTGTTAGTGAAACTACAATTTCTTAGAGGTCTACTAAGAAGATTTTAATTGCTACGTCTTCGAACCATGACAAGATACTCACCCTCTATGAAGCCGCACGTGAGTGTACATGGCTTAGAGAAGTTGCCTAGTATATTTGACCCACTTGTGGATTATTGTCGGTCCTTGACGTCCCAACAATAATATTTGATGATAATTCCGCATGTATAGACTAGACTTGGGAAGGGATGCAAGTAGAGTTCAGCAGGAAGAGTTGATATAAGTGTAGACATCGAAATTTCGGTGAAATGAATGTTAACCAATAATTAAAATTTCAACGCTTACGTGTCACATAAATTTTACATGTAGCGTGTGACTCAACGAAAAATCGAAATAAATTGGAAAGGTCATCAAATAGGACACGTGTCAATATCTGGCAGAAATGATTTATTTCATCTGATTATTTAAATCCAAAAATCAAGTTTTGGAATTCTATAAATAGGAGGCCAGGGCATTCATTTCGAAAAGGAGAAAAGAAAGGAAGAAAGGAAGGAAGAAAGGAAGAAGAGGAAGAAAGAAAGGAAGGAAGGAAGGAAAAAAGAAAGGAAGAAGCCTTGAAACTCTAAAGCTCTCAAGCAAATCCCGAAGGATCAAGAAAGCTCTCTTCGTTCTTCGTCAAATCCTCCTTCAAGATCAAGCCCCAACGGCCCTTGAAGAACTTCCACCAACTCAAGATCAAGCCCCGACGGCCCTTGAGGAAAGTGTTCATCGTTCATCAACTGTTCATCCCTAGATCAAGCCCCGACGGCCCTTTGGATCAACAGCTCATCCCAGTCTTCAAGATTAGGCCCAAAAGCCCTTGAAGATCCGCTCATCCATCAACCTTCAAGATCAAGCCCAAAAGCCCTTGAAGAAATCCATACATCCAGTCTTCAAGATCAAGCCCCGACGGCCCTTGAAGAGAAGTGTTCATCGTTCATCATCCGTTCATCCTAAGATCAAGCCCTAACGGCCCTTTGGATCAACAACCTCAACAAATCCACATATCCAATCAGTCTTCAAGATTAGGCCCAAAAGCCCTTGAAGATCCGCTCATCCATCAACCTTCAAGATCAAGCCCAAAAGCCCTTGAAGAAATCCATACATCCAGTCTTCAAGATCAAGCCCAAAAGCCCTCGAAGATCCGTTCATCAACTGTTCATCCCTAGATCAAGCCCCGACGGCCCTTTGGATCAACAGCTCATCCACAAACCTACACCCTACGAAGATAGAATCAGAGGATCAAATTACAAAGAGATTGTAACCCCAAAATCAATACAAACAAAAAATATATTTTGTACACGGTATTCTTGTTTCTTGTTTCAGGAATTTTCCGTGTTTACAAATTTGGCACGCCCAGTGGGACCATCTCTACCTCTCATCTCTGTCTCCGTTCAAGATATTCAAGCACAGTCCATGACTTCAAACAAAGAACAAGTCATGATTATCGGCACTACCTCCATTGAAAAACAGCTGGTTCAGATGAAGGAAACAATTGCAAGGTTGATAAAGACTGCAGAGGAGAAAAACTTGCAAACCGCCGGACTCATCAACCGTCTGGAGGCGCAACATGGTGTCATAGTGAAACCAAGCTCTCTTCCAACTAAGAGGACCGAAGAAGGATTCAACCCAAATGCCTACGAACTCATGTCAAAGGTTAGGCATGACTTTGCTTCCTCTTCAAATCTTGGAAAGAAGGTTTCAAACACCGTCAACAACAAAGATCGCGACCTCACCGAGACTCAAAAGAAGTTGAAGGAGCATGATTATGGAGTTGACAACAACAAGGCTGGACTTGGCTTCACACCAAATGCACCCGTGAAGATTTCAAGCAAAGTGAAGAAAGCTAGCGCTCAACACATCAGCGTGAGCATTGAACAAGACCAAGAAGAGCCTAAACCCTCCCCTCGGACGTCGGTCTTCAATAGGATGAGCCATTCAAGCTCCAGAACTTCAGTGCTTAATCGCATTGGTGGTCAAGACCGAACCTCTGTCTTCAAGAGGCTTAACGCGCCGACATCCCAAAGCTCTGTTTTTGAAAGGTTGTTAAAGCCTAAGAAACAAAGCAACACAGCTACCTCTCCTCTGCAACGATCAGCTTCAGAAAGATTTGGAAAGAGGAAGACAACACCAAAGGAAGAAAAGCTCGATGGGTTAGGAGAAAAAGACGACGCTCGAAGCTTGATTCCTTCAAGGATGGAGCGCCAAGCAATCCTAGAGGTTGACACAAAAGGACCACTGAAGGTAAGGAGGCGCATCATCGTCCACACTGGCAAATCTTCATGCCAACAAACCCAAGAGAACGGCACTGAAGAAGAGATCCAAGATGTTTTCTACATCACGGTTCAAGAAGGTAAAGAAGACGAAAGCCCGAGGAAATACTCAGAGTCCCTACTCTCCGACCCTGATCCAAGCGGCAGTACAACCATGCAAGTCATGACCACTGGAGCAACTTCAATCGAGGAGCAGCTAGCTCGGATGAATGAAGCAATCGCAAAGCTCACACGGACTGTGGAAGAGAAGGACTTGCAGATTGCCGCACTTGTCAACCAACTAGATGCGCTGCCCGACGTAAAAGTCGACCCAAATATTGGCCTATTAAAGAAAGAAAGTGACGAAGAAGAGGAGCCACCAGTGGAGAAAGCTGAAGAGAAGCCGAAGCCAGACCAAGCAATGACATCCATGGGATCTCTCTCTATCCAGCAGCTACAGGAGATGATCGCAAGCACTGTCAAAACACAGTACGAAGGAAGCTCGCATGACTCCGTACTGTACTCAAAGCCTTACTCCAAGAAGATTGATGCTTTGAAGATGCCAAGGGGTTATCAGCCCCCAAAATTCATGCAGTTCGATGGAAAAGGCAACCCGAAGCAACATGTCGCCCATTTCGTTGAAACTTGCAACAATGCTGGGACAGAAGGAGACTACCTCGTCAAACAGTTCGTGCGTTCGCTGAAAAGTAACGCTTTTGACTGGTACACTGACCTCGAACCTGAGTCTATCAACAGTTGGGACCAGCTAGAAAGGGAATTTCTCAACCGTTTCTACAGCACTCGTCGTACTGTAAGCATGCTAGAGCTGACCAGTACGAAACAGTGGAGAGATGAACCTGTCATCAACTACATAAATAGATGGCGCTCCTTAAGTCTGGATTGTAAAGATCGACTTTCTGAAACCTCTGCCATTGAGATGTGCGTTCAAGGCATGCAGTGGGGACTACACTACATCCTTCAAGGCATCAAACCACGAACATTTGAGGAGTTAGCCACCCGCGCCCATGATATGGAGTTAAGCATCACCCGTCATGGGAAGAAAGAACAGATCGCCGACTACAAGAATGACAAAGTTTTGGGGCCAAAGGTGGATAAGGCTGCGTGGAAACCCACCAAGGAAGCAATGACGCTCAACACAACTCCAGTCAAAACCCATACACGAGGCAAGGCGATTCAAACCGAAGCTTTTCGTGATCAAGAGATACGTAGACGCACTTTGAAGGAGCTTGAGGAGAAGACTTATCCATTCCCCGACTCTGACGTGGTTGCCATGTTAGATGACTTGCTGAAAAAAAAGGTGATCAACCTACCTGAGTGTAAACGGCCGGAAGAGATGAACCATACTGACAGTCCAAGGTACTGTAAATTCCACCGCTTCATTGGTCATCCGACGGAAAAGTGCTTTGTGCTAAAAGATCTCATCATGAAGTTGGCTCAGAAAGGGATCATCGAGCTAGATCTTAATGATGTGGTGAAATCAAACTATACCTCCGTCACTTCTGGCTCTTTGAACTCAAAATCTTCACCTCAACCGCTGGGGGCATGCTCCAAAACCATGTCAGTCAAGTCAAGTGAAGTTGAAGGATGGACTTATGTCACTCCAAAGAAAATGCACAAGAAACATAGGTCTCCTCCACAAGTTCACCAATCGGAAAGGGGGCAAAGCAGCTACCGTCAACCTTCAATATTACATGAAAATGTTGAGGATGATGAAATTATGACACAAAGATCGCCCGTTGCCATCACAATGCGCGATTTCTTCCCCGAAGACTTCTTCAATCACTCAGTCAAGACTCCTTGCTATGAAGATTGCAAGGAATGCCTCTACCAGATCGTTTGACAAAATCATCAAAAAAAAAAAAAAAAAACACGCTCCTCGTTCGCACGAGCCTAAAAGGCGACAACCAAAGCTCCTTGTCCGCACGAGCATAAAAGGCGACAACAAACGCTCCTTGTCCGCACGAGCATAAAAGGCGACAACAAACGCTCCTGGCCCGCAAGAGCATAAACTGTGTACGGCAAAATCATCATCAAAACCATCACTCATTTGAACTACGTTATGACTTGATCTCTTCTTTGGAAGAGTACGTAGGCAACTTGAAACTTCAAAACTTCAAGTACAGTCACATCAAAATAAATAAATAAATGTTTCATTAAAGAAAGTCAATTTTATTACAAAAGAAAAGAAAAAAAAAATAATACATATGTTATTATGTATTAGAAAATATATATATATATTCTCTACTCAACAAAAAAAAAAAAAAAAAAAAAAAAAAAAAAAAAAAATATATATACATATGTTATAATGTATTACAAATAATAATAATGGCGGTGGGCTGGATTGTTGAGGATAAAGCCCAAAACCATGAGTGGGCTGGATTGTTGAGAATAAAAGCCCAAACCGTGGGCTGGATTGTTAAAGATAAAGCCCAAAACCGTGAGTGGGCTGGATTGTTGAGGATAAAAGTCCAAAACCGTGAGCCTATTGGCATCAGCCCAATGGCGTCCTTCTTCTTCCTCGCACCCATGCCCAGCAACCTCTCCACTACCATGGAAGTGAAGCATCAGCTTTGCTACCTCACTCCGCCAAACCCCACCTGCTACACAGGGTGCGCACACCCGGAGCAAGGTGGCCTCCACCGACTTGGTCTCATCCCCCTCACCTCCGACCGCGCCATGAGCATGCGCTTCTCACGTGACTGCGACGCCTGCGACGGCGACGGCCAGTGCGAGTTCTGCTCCGTCGAGTTCCACCATCCGCGTTTCCAGAGCCTCCGACGGCAAAGATCGCCACAGCCTGCTCACCAGACGCAGAAGCTATCCGTCCCCGCCGCCTTTCCCAAAGAGAAGCCCGAGTGGGTCATGTCCGGGTCTCCCCAGTCGACTCTGAGCGGAATCGGGAGCTGGTCCAGCAACGGAAGCCCGAAGGGCCCGTCTTCCCAGGTGCCTTCACCACCGACGACGCCGTTTGGAGCTCAGAACGACATCTGGGTTATCTGTACAATTTGGACTTCGACTATGGTCCTCTAACACAGCTTCAGCATTTCTCCATCAACAATTTGGGCGATCCGTTTATCGAGAACAACTACGGTGTCCATTCAAGGCAGTTTGAGGTTAATGTTCTCGATTGGTTTGCTCGGTTGTGGGAGATTGAAAAGAATGAATATTGGGATACATCACCAACAGCAGCCACAGGGACACCAGCACCACCAAGCCACTGCTCCGATCGCACGGTCTAAATGAGATTGGATCTTCCAACTCTTCTTCTTGTTCTTCGACATCGTCGGCGGCTCTGGTTCGCCAGCGAAGCTCTCCAGCTGGCTTCTTAAGCCATCTCACCGCCCCTGAGAGCAATGGAGGATTCTCAGTTACAAGAGGAACTGGAAGCTATAGATCACAAGGGGGCAATAATGGTGGTCCCGGAGTAACAAGAATAAAGTCTCAGTTGAGCTTCACTGGGCAAGATTCTCTTTCTCAAATCTCTCAACTCCGCCAAGTAAACGAGCTAAAAATATGGATGTTGACATATTTGACTGCCTCAATACTTTAGAATCTCAGTTTAGCCTTCCCCATACGTCTTTAGAAATGGCAACAGTAGAGAAGCTACTACACATTCCTGAAGATTCTGTTCCTTGCAAAATTCGTGCTAAGCGTGGCCGTGCAACATATCAAAGGCCTTCAACATCAAATCCAGGATCTTCATAATGATCTTGAGCATTGCACTTGCGGTTGCAAACCAACCGCGAAATGATCCCAAATGATGATGAAGCACGCGAAGCTCACGAGGATCCAGTCGTTGCTGCTGCGGTCGTCGCCGACGATTCGATCCTCCATTCACAGCTTCAACTCTGTCACGGAAGAGGACGTCTTTGCCGCCAACGAAAACCACCGCTATTGCCGTCTGCATATGGCTCATTGCATGAGGAAGTTGCCTTCACATGATACAGGATGTCTGCTCACCTGTGTAAATGACTTGAAAATTGTGTCGGTGAGGGTCATGTCAGCACAGGAAACCTCTCATGGAGCTGAAAACAGAAGATTGGTTGTTAGTCTGATGGAACCAACCATTGAGTATATCATGAAATGCATATTTAGGAATGCGTCTGAGAAACAAGTAGGTGATGTACTCGTTGAGCTTGGAGTTGGGTTGAATCAAAAGGAGTTGCTTGGAAGGTTCCCATGTGTCTCGACCGTTCTTCATCATCTACTCAAGCAACTTCCATCTGAAGTAGTTAGCTCAAGGGCAGTGGAGATCCTTCATCTTATTGAGTGCAGCAGGGATGATTCCCTTGATCAGTGCTTGAACTACAGGTTACTTGAATTACAGGTTACTTGGATTTAGGCTCTGTGAAAAATCTCAAATGGACACTGTCAATGCTGTAGTGGACAAAATCATTGAGGTTATTATTGAATATGATGGACTTGATGACTACTTGAAGGTTGTGGATGCTTTTGTGGATATTGTTCTACAAAATCATATGGATGAACATCTAAGCTCCATTTTAGAAGGCATTTCAAAACGAGCATGCACTAAAGGTATTTCTGATGATGACCTGGCAACCTTGCAGTCCATTTTGGTGAAGCTTCTTTCATATTGCAAGGACATAGAAGACATATTTTCCATGAATCATTTTCTCAAAATCTTGGATCTGATGTATGGAAATTCGCGAAGCATCGTCAATATCCATATCCTTGATATGGGGATAAGGAAGGGTTGTATACGTGATCCAAGAACTATACAGTTTCTTCTTGAAATTTCTCAGGCAGTGCAATGGGTGTGTAGTGGCTGTGCTTGGTGGTTGTGCTCGGTACTCATGCTCAGTGGCTGTACTCCTTGCCTGTGCTCAATGGTGATGGTGGAGCTTTTCCCTCTGTCTCCTCACGCTGCCAACAAACCTCGAGCTCCTCACTCTGGCCACCATGATCAAAATCAACGAAGAGCTTCATTGACCGCTGTCAAACGACTAGCCGGTCTTCAAACTCGACGCCTTACGCTCTGCTTCAAGCTCTGGCTGCTTCTGCACTTCCGCCATGGCTGCTGCCTGTGAATGTGATTAACAAAAACAAAGTTTGTCAACTCACATCTGCTTGCCTCTGCTGCTGCCTGTGAATGTGATTAACAAAAACAAAGTTTGTCAACTCACATTTGCTTGCCTCTGTGAATGTGATTAACAAAAACAAAGTTTGTCAACTCACATCTGCTTGCCTCTGCTGCTGCCTGTGAATAACAAAAACAAAGTTTGTCAACTCACATCTGCTTGCCTCTGCTGCTGCCTTTGAATGTGATTGACAAAATCAAAGTTTGGCAACTCACACCCAAAGACTTTCTCCGTCTCTTACCTCCTACTACTTCAAGCTCCTCTGCATTTCCTCCCTGCACCATGTGGGGAATATATATATAAAAAAAAAATATTATTAAAAAAAAAAAAAAAAAAAAGAGGATCTATCTTGGTGGATCGGCACCACCGAAAGCAAAGAAAAAAATATAATAAAAACAATGATGGTGCTTCTGGAACCATGTGCAAAAAGAAAAAAAATATATATATATAATAAAAAGAAAGAAAAAAACAATGGTTGTGCTTCTGGCACCATCTGAAATATATATATATATATATAAATGAATGGTGGATAAGCGCCACCGAAAGCAAAGAAAAGAATAAAAAAAAAAATATAATAAAAAGGAATGATGATGGACGGTGATGTATATGTTTTATCTGTATTTAGCACAATACACTGAATAAAATAAAGCATATCCATTAATCTCCAAGAAATTACAAGTGTGTAAAAAAAAAAAAAAAAAAAAAAAAAAAAAAAGAAAAGATGGAGCTTTCACAAAGGATGTTCACGTGAAGCCCCATTACTTGGCAAAACTCTAGAAGCGGAAGGCATCGGAGCAGAAGGCATCGGAGCGGGATGCATTGAAGCTAGAGCATTCCAGGCCTCAATACTTGGCCAAACGCTGGAAGACCCAGGAAAAATGTGCCTCTGGAGGAAAGACGAAAACCTTTGACGATCACTTTGAATCCGACCTTCAGATTCTTGCAGCTCATCAAGCTTCCTCTTCATGCCCGTCGAATAGTTGTTTGCAAGCACGTGCAAACTTCTATTCTCATACTTCAGCTGCTTGATCTCTTGCTTGAGACTTTCCACCTCTGCCATCAACGATTCAACCTGACGGGAGCGAGCAAGTAGGCGTTGGCCCATGTTGGACACAGAGCCTGCACACTGAACGCTGAGAGCGAGGGACTCTTGAACGGCCAACTCATCGGACCGTCCTGACAGCAGCCTACTATCTTTTGGAGTGAGGAGGTTCTTAGCTACTATTGTAGCTGTTGTGGCGTCCTGCATCACGGAGTCTTCACCTGTAAGAGGACCGGTAGAAGATAAAAAAGAAGGGCGCCATACATTACCTTGACCGGGTGCAACCGGATCGCTGCTGAGACTCAAATCTAAGCAAAGGTTCGATGAGTTAGTCATGTTTTCAAATGTGTTCAGAGAGAATGGGTGGATGAAGATAATTCTCAAAAGGCCGGAGACGATTTTCAAGAATGGGCAATTTTCAGAGTGTGTATGTTGGAGTGATCGATACCTCTGTAAAAAGCCAAGCGACACGACCACCGATTCAAAAATCCGGATTTTCCTGCGTGAAGTTCGGCGACGCGTTCGCGGCTTTTCAGAAAATGCGTTCAACTTTGTCAAAAGATATCTGACAAAGTCGAGAACACGTGGAGGCCATCATCGCAACTACACGTCTTTAGCCGACAAGCGCAAAGTTCGGCGACGCTTTCTCTGCTTTTCAGAAACGCGTGCAACTTTGTCAAAAGTGGCGCTCGTTCAGAAATCGAAGAGGCGTCGTTCAGAAATCGAAGAGGCGTCGTTCAGATATCGAAGAGACGTTTGTCGACAAGGGTAAAAGAACGGTACCACCACTTGCTATTAAGAAATCCCTATATACGTCGACCTTCGTCTCTTATGACAAGGCAGACCTGAAGAAAATGCCCAACTCTTCCTCATCTCTGAGGGCGCACTCCCAGCAAAGCCTCTCGAAATACACAATTCTTCTTCTTCCTTTGAGAAAACCTATTCAACCTTTGAAGATACCAGATGCCTCGAGTACAGATGACCCAGGAGGAAACGATAGATTGAAGCATGTGCTGATTCATTCACCGCTTCTTCAAAAGCAAAGGTATCTCATATCATCAAGGGCGAAAGCATAGGTATCTCATATCATGCTTTTTCCCTATCTTTTCCTTTGCCCTTGTTCTCACCTGCCAAGACAAGGACAGAGGAAGCAATATGTCGGAACCTCCACTCAAACCAGTTGCCACCAAGGAGTGAAGCACCATTTAAATGCAAAGGTTGCATTCAACTCCTGCATCGGAGGACAAATACTACAAGAGAAGATGCTAAACCTGCATAAGGAAATACCACTTCTGCAAAGGGGAGCAAGTAAGGCAAGCAAAAATGATACATCGAAGCATGTGGAGACAAGCACAACAAATATATGTGCTGATTCATTCGCTGCTTCTTCGAAAGCAAAGGTATCTCATATCATGCTTTTTCCCTGTCTTTTTCTTTGTCCTTGTTATTACTCGCATGGCAAAGTGAAAGAGAGCAGTCAGCGGCACTTGGAGTCAGTCTTCCGATCTGGAACCGACTACCTGGAATCTATTCCTGATTGCTTACCTAGTATTGCTCTCGAGTAGTCATCTTCAACGGTTGATACACTGCCAGAGAAGGGACAAGGAAACTTCAATCTTTCCAACCCTCTTCAATACGAATTGGAAAGATTGAACAAAGAAACAAGTCAGCACCTCCACCTTGTACTTGCCTGCCATATCCTGAAACCGCTCGTAGACCTTCGGCGGGAGACCAAAAGAATCCTGCTGCCCAGTTCAAGAGTAGCACAAAGGAAAATCAACGAGCGGAGGAGACCAGAAGAATCCTCCAGCCCAGATCAAGATCAAGCCTCAATGGCCCTTGAAGAAATCACAAGTCCGATTCAAAATCAAGTGATTCACCACCCTTGAATCAAATTCAACTCCAGATAAAAGGAGTAAGTTCAGACCTTCGGAGGAGACCAAAAGAATCTTCCAGCCCAGTTCAAGATTAAGCTTGTGGAAAATCAACGATTGGAGGAAACCAGAAAATCTTCCAGTCGAACTCAAGATCAAGCCTCGATGGCCCTTGAAGAAATTTCCAGCCCAATTCAAGATCAAGCCCCGACGGCCCTTGGATCGACATCTACATTAAGGAACTTCAAAACGCATCTCATACACGTGACAAGCACATGTCAACGACGCGCCTTGAAGTGGGGGCATTTGTAGACATCGAAATTTCGGTGAAATGAATGTTAACCAATAATTAAAATTTCAACGCTTACGTGTCACATAAATTTTACATGTAGCGTGTGACTCAACGAAAAATCGAAATAAATTGGAAAGGTCATCAAATAGGACACGTGTCAATATCTGGCAGAAATGATTTATTTCATCTGATTATTTAAATCCAAAAATCAAGTTTTGGAATTCTATAAATAGGAGGCCAAGGCATTCATTTCGAAAAGGAGAAAAGAAAGGAAGAAAGGAAGGAAGAAAGGAAGAAGAGGAAGAAAGAAAGGAAGGAAGGAAGGAAAAAAGAAAGGAAGAAGCCTTGAAACTCTAAAGCTCTCAAGCAAATCCCGAAGGATCAAGAAAGCTCTCTTCGTTCTTCGTCAAATCCTCCTTCAAGATCAAGCCCCAACGGCCCTTGAAGAACTTCCACCAACTCAAGATCAAGCCCCGACGGCCCTTGAGGAAAGTGTTCATCGTTCATCAACTGTTCATCCCTAGATCAAGCCCCGACGGCCCTTTGGATCAACAGCTCATCCCAGTCTTCAAGATTAGGCCCAAAAGCCCTTGAAGATCCGCTCATCCATCAACCTTCAAGATCAAGCCCAAAAGCCCTTGAAGAAATCCATACATCCAGTCTTCAAGATCAAGCCCCGACGGCCCTTGAAGAGAAGTGTTCATCGTTCATCATCCGTTCATCCTAAGATCAAGCCCTAACGGCCCTTTGGATCAACAACCTCAACAAATCCACATATCCAATCAGTCTTCAAGATTAGGCCCAAAAGCCCTTGAAGATCCGCTCATCCATCAACCTTCAAGATCAAGCCCAAAAGCCCTTGAAGAAATCCATACATCCAGTCTTCAAGATCAAGCCCAAAAGCCCTCGAAGATCCGTTCATCAACTGTTCATCCCTAGATCAAGCCCCGACGGCCCTTTGGATCAACAGCTCATCCACAAACCTACACCCTACGAAGATAGAATCAGAGGATCAAATTACAAAGAGATTGTAACCCCAAAATCAATACAAACAAAAAATATATTTTGTACACGGTATTCTTGTTTCTTGTTTCAGGAATTTTCCGTGTTTACAATAAGACTTGCTCATGGTGGAGCAAAAAAATTTGTTAAGGAGGGTCAACTTTAAGTAACTATAAAATAATGATAACTTGAGTTTACATAAAAAATTTACTTAAAAAATAATCATAAGTATCAAGTATATTCTTAGTTTACAACCTTAATATTATTATGTTTTAATGAATTACATTATAGTAGGTGACGTTTTTCAACAATGACGAAAAACAATCATACTTATACATCTTGATGCGAATTCAAATAAAAGTAATTGAATACGAGTATGAGGACATAAGGTTAAATATTTTTTATTTGATTAAGAGGCAAATAATGAAATTAAGTGTTGAAACCTCTAGGCAAATTGGGAGATGGGTCATAAAGAGAAGAAATCATCCTTAGATATCTTCCACCAAGGCTATCATATCAAATGATCTGAGCCTTTGAAATTTTATTCAACGACTCATTTATTTTGACTTTTTAAAAGTTCTAATAATTTTTCACCGTTAAATAAAATTTCAAAAATTTAGATTACTTCATCCGGTAGTCCTGTTGAAATATCTTCTCGGTCGTAAAACCCTCCTAGGCCTTAACTGGCTCTGTCAGTGCAGCAGATTTGAAAATTCAACTAGCTTGACTGGTGTATACAACACTGACTGTGAACTTTTCCACAAGAGAACAGGAGAAAATAATTAATTATAAGTTAGTCAAGATTGATGGGTGACTTGTCACCAGGAAAACGCGGTTAGGTCGTGTAGAAAAACACCAACATCAAAGTATGCGGTGCGATGAATTCATTGGAATTCACCTCTGAGTTTCGGAATCTTTAGGGTTTCTTCTTCTTCTCCTTCTTCTTCCTTCTTGTCGAAATTCCAAGACATGGAACTCGAAATAGTATCTAGAGAAATCATCAAACCCTCCTCTCCAACTCCATCTCACCTAAGAACTTTCAACTTCTGCTACTTTGATAAGATGGCTGGTCGTATGTACGTGCCGGTGGTTCTTTTCTACAACCCTGCGGCTGGCGCATGTGCTGTTGAAAAATCCAATCTGCTCAAGAAGTCTCTGTCGGAAACACTAGCCTTGTACTACCCATTTGCTGGAAGGGTCGTAGAAGCAAAATATATTGACTGTACTGATGAGGGAGTGACATATTTGGAAGCGAAAATCCATGCCAAGTTGTCAGAAGTTCTTCGAAATCCTGACAATGAAACATTAGACCTTCTATTTGCAGACAATTTGCAATGGGAGGACACAAATCTGAGCACTTTACTGGCCGTTCAGGTTAGCTACTTTGAGTGTGGAGGAATGGCAATAAGCATGTGCATGTCACACAAACTTGGCGATGCCGCCACCCTGATCACCTTCATCAAAGACTGGGCTGCCATGGCTTCAAACTCAGGTGAACATGTGATCCCTCTATTCGATATAACCTCAATGTTCCCACAGGACGACATACCGATTGGTAAGGAACATGTTAATGATAAAGGGAAGCTTGCCACAAGAAGGTTTGTATTTGATGCCCTAAAAATTGCCGCCCTCAAGGCCATTGTTGCTCAGAAAGTGCATAACCCTACAAAGGTAGAGGTTGTGACTGCACTACTATTTAAGTGTGCAAGCTCAACCTCTGGTGGACGAGCAGTCCTTTGCCAAAATATCAATTTGCGTTCGAGGCTCGTCCCTCCCATGCAGGAAAATTTTGTAGGAAATTTGGCTTGGTTCTTTCCAGTCCCAAAACTAGAGGGGGATGGTGAGATAGAGCTGCCTGGCTTCGTGGGACAAATGAAAGAGGCTTTGGCTGAATTCTGCAATACATATGCGAGCAAGTTTAGAGGCAAAGAATGGTGCTTGAGCATTCAGCAACACATGAAGAAGGCTAAGGAATTGTATGGGAGCGGCGCAGCTAAATATATATGTAGCAGCTGGTGTAGGCTTCCGATATACGAAGTGGACTTTGGGTGGGGAAAGCCGGTGTGGGCGAGGATCGGCAGCCAGGCGGGGAAGAATGTCAGTATTCTACTGGATACCAGAAGTGGGGATGGGATTGAGGCCTTTGTGACGTTGGAAGAGCAAGACATGGCAAAGTTTGAGCGTAATGAGGAGTTACTAGCATTTGCTACTTTCAACCCAAATCCCATTGAGGAACTCTCGTAAGCTCTTTGATTGACTAACTCTCAATCACTACAAATTGTTTCACTTTCTTTTCTCTTGCACACAACCGGATTACAACGCCGGCAGGCCATATATTTAGGCTTTGTAGAAAACTCTAGCTCTGTGTTTGGAAAATAATGTAAACAAGTTATGAGAACGGCATCTTAAGATTACGAGTTTATGTACAAGACGACGTTGAGTTTTAAATTTGTATTGGAAAATGTTCATAAGTGAAGTTAAATAATGTCTTCTTAAACATCACAAGAAATTGCTATCAGCAGCACGCCAGACCAAACTAATCGTCGTGCACTCTTCTTTTATTCTTCTATGTATGAGAGTGCTTGACGGCTCTTAGTGCCAATAACAGCTCTCGTGTTATGTATCATGTCAATCATAGACAACCAAAATAAAAGTTCCTAAAACGACAGTCTTCACAACAACATGGCACTTTGAGCTGTTTGACAGGAGAAAATCAAGAATCCAAATTCCCCGAATCCAAAAACTTGTACATTTCATGTGGCAATGTTTAGTTCTTTTTTTTTTTTTTTTTTTTTTCTTACACAAGTTCATGAATCTGCGCGAATATGTGTAGGAGGAAAAAAAACGTCACACATGTCATCGATCAATAATCAGCAAAGGAAGAAGTGAATTTCACTTGTGTATGTTGTATAGTTTCTATAAAAAGCACGTATGAAGCACAGATTTTGCCCTCCCAGCCAAATTCAATGAGGTCCCAGGAAGAGTGTTTCTGCTGCTCTAGGAAAATCTCTACAGGCTTCAAAACAGAAAAATGAATCACTCAGTTACCGGATCTCTTCAGGTACGCTAAAACGCCTAAGCCAACAGCAAGAGCAGCCCCAGCTGCCGCAGCATTGTATGCTGATGCCCATGCAGAATCTGCATATGCATAATCCACATTTCCTGCAGCTGAACCCCTTCGCTGGCGACTGCGTGTTCCTGAATAATCCAAATGCAGTCTCAAACCCTGCAGAGTTGATCATTTCAATGTCAGCCTGAGCTCATCACATACTTCTTGCTATGACGAATCACAAATGTATATTATTGTCCCAGATGACATAATTTCAGGATCATACTCTAGAATTTGAGTCTCGGGTAGGAATAAGTAGAGTACAGGAAAATCTATAACCGAAAACTAAGATCAAATTCTGTTGGAAACTTCACTATATTTCTCCTCTATAAGCATCTAGCAAATGTAGACAGATATATCATACCTTCCAACCAACTTGCTTTGCATGATCCACAGCCGCTACAAGATCACTATCTGATGCCAATATAACTTTATCACGGTCTTCATCTTCATACTACAGAGTGCAACACCAATTAAAATAATACGATTAGGATGAGGGAACTCTAGCGCCAGACTGAAAAACAGATAAAAAATGTTTACTATTGTAATCTACGAAATACCAAAATTTGAGGAAGGTTGTTGCGGTCAATGTCATCTCCCATTCTCTGAATGATGGAGGTTATAAGTTCTGTCAAATTCTGAATATCTGAAGAGGAAAGAAAACTCAGTTAAGAGCTAAATTTGGCACACTAATTTGATGAGTATTTAGAACAAGGAGCATACTGCAAGTGAATCTATGCATTCGACCCCTTTTATCTTGAAGTTTGAAAGCAAACGTATTTGGAAAATTGGACGGCGGAAAGGGAAGTGATCTCCCTGTCACTGCGCTCTCAGAAGCCAGTTTCAACGAATTTTCACTGAAATGGCAATTATAATGCATAAGTACATATAAACTGAAAAAACAGTCAAAACTTTTGATGTTTAATATCCATAACATATGCATATATAGATATATAACCTCCGAGACTCATCGTCATCATCATTGGGACTCAAGGCCATGGCAGAATCCCAAAACTTTTGCATCATATTGGTTGCGGCCTCATTACTCACTCCAGCAGTATTTCCAACCTGGTTAGCAACGAATATTGTGTAAAGCTAACAGCGGCCACAGCAGGAACGACAAAAATGTACAATAGGCAACAAAAAATTGTAATAATCAACAGTAGGTAAGGACTAGACTTACAGTGGCCACAGCAGCATGAGTGATATGAAGCACATCAACAACGGCAACTACAGCTCCATCTGCATCCCGGTATTCAATAATTATCATAAACTATAAGTCTTATATTACTTGACAAAGCAAAACACATTACCCTTACTATCTGTATCTTACCTCTGTCGAGAACAGGAATGTGTAAAAACTTTCCATCATGCATGGTATGCAACGCATCGAGGATTGGTGTATCAACTGTAGCACACTCTGGATTTGGAGTCATGACCTATTAATCAAATCAAAAGAATGCTGAGATGGTTGGATTATTTGTATTCCTTCCATTATACAAGCATTAAATGAAGAGCTTCTTGGAATTAGCAGATGTTACAACTTCTGGCCAGATAAGACAAGGACAGAGGGATACATTTGCAGTTTTCATTAAAATGGCCCTACGGACAAGATTTCCAAACTGATAGAGACGTGTACCTTCTCTACAAGAGTGGTCTTCGGAGGAAGATTTTGTGATATTACACGCATTAAGATATCTTTTGAGCTGACAAGAACCAAAAGCGCAGATTAGAATCCAACTTATCTATGAAACAATAAGATTATCACAGCGACTAAAAAAGGATAGAATTACTGTGAAAAAGTTAAAAATGTAGTTTTGTTACTTTAAAAAACTTAGGACAATAAACTCACGTAAGAATTCCTCTTGGTTTGTTGTCAATCGTCACGACTGCTGAGCTTACTCGCATTTCCTGCATCTTCTTTGTTGTCATCAAAACTGTATCTGTTGGTGAAACTATTAAAACCCTGAAAGACAAACCTCTGTTAAATCAAAACTGGTAAATTTTATAATCGTGTGGCCACATAAAACAACAGACATAAAAATATTACCTACTTTGTACTCTCCAGAATGATTGTTGACAAGGATGGTCTAAACAAACGCTCTCGAAGTGTCTCAACGAATGTATTGGAACCTGCATCTCCAAAAAAGAAAAAAATAGCATTAAGTTAATATTGTTTTTTCAGAAAACTGACTACTCGTCATCACGCAAGTCTACCCAAAAAAAAACACAGATATTCGTCCAAAACTGCAAATATATCTTAACACTTTGACATAAAGTTCTAAAGAAAACACTAAACTCTCTACTAACCAGAGCTAGATGTGCCCCAATGTTTTTCAACACCTTCCACAGCAGCAGCAATAGCCTTTCCCTTTTCAGCTGCTCTTTCCATTCGAGCAATGGCATCATATAAACACTTTGCTATATCAAGTAAAGCAATGACCTCTCCATTCTCCACAACAGGCAAATGTCTGAATTTCCCTGTAAATGCAGAAATCATCATGCAGAAAGAGCAAGCCACAATAAGATCGTATGCCAAGAAGTAAATTTGCCTCTCATTTAATACTAACCTTGCACCATTTTCTGAAGGGCCTCAACAGCAAGAGTGTCTGAAAGAACAAATATTGGGTTCCTTGTCATAACTTTAGAAACAAGGGTTTCTTCAAGATCAAGCTCACGAGAAATAACCCTTGTCGCTATATCCTTCAACCAAATAAAGAAATAGATGCATAAGAAAACAATGCAACATTGAGTTCAAATATTGTGTTCTTTGTTTTTCTATGAAGGTATTTTCTTGAAAAATGCGACACTGAGTTCAAAGTCATACCTTGTCCGTAAGTATTCCACATAGCAATGCATTAGAGTCCGTCAACAACAAAGCATCGACTCTACGAGCAGCCATCCGACGACAAGCTTCTTGAACACTGGTATTTTCAGGTACCGTCAGAGCCTTTGATAGCCGCAACCGTTTCACTGTACGCTCTCCAGTTAGCCCCCTGCCCCCAAATGCAAACAGATAAGAGACTATTGTCACTTTCATTCCAATGCACAAAATTTCAAACAGAACATGCCTATGCCTATTGATTTAGCTGTCCTCTACAGCAGAAACCGATTCACTCTCAATATCTACCGATACCCAACTTCTAATCAGAACATCGAAATCAACCTTCATAAAATTTTACTGTTTTACATTTACACAATCATGGGGTTTTCCACCCAACTCACATTCATGTAAAACCTCAATTCTTTCAAATAATAAACATTTCATTTCATTGGATATATATATCGAAAGTCGAATACTCACATTGAACGAGAAGCTGTGAAAGATTTTCGGCCAGAATCTGGGCCTCCGTTACTAGCATCAGAGGGTTTCTTCTTGTCCTGCAACGATGTGTTCGTCAATGACAGACTTCTCCTCGAAGAACCGCCTTGACTAGCCATCGTCGCCTTCAATCAAACACCTTTATATTCTCCCTCTTCAAATCCCTGCACCAAAATTAATTATTCAAAATTCAAAGCAATTCACGAATTTAATTTCCAAATTTTATTCATTCCCAAGATAGAAATTCCTCAATCTTCGATTTTCAGCTCGTTTTCTCCATTGCCAAACATTCCAACCAAATAAACGATAAAAATATAGGATTCTTTTATTCAATTTTCTTCCATTTTCTCGGCAACCAAACAGAAACAGAAACAGAAACTCACCGGACCCGGAACAAAACCTCCTCCTCCTCTTCCTCCTCCACTACAATGGAAATTCAAGACTGCTTAAGAATCAGAATCCGAAAACCTGAACGAAAATTCACAATCTGATTGAGTCACATCCTATCCCAGGTCCAAGGCCAAGGAAATCGAAGCTAACGAGCGACTCTATTGGAATTGGAGGCGGTGCTTCGAGGATTTTCCCGGGAAAAAGAAACGCTCGCGGTCGGGGAGTCTGGTCAGAAAACCGTGAAATTTTCCGGGAAAATACACCGACCGGCGAGAATGAATGAGACCCAGAGAGGGAGGGAGGCAGGGAGAGAGAGAGAAAGTTTCCAATAAGCTGAAAAGATGAGACGACCGGCCAATCGAACCCGCCCACGTCGACGATTTTCTAACAGAAAATTTCAATTACCTCCAATTTACTGGCGCTTTTTTTTCAAGCCCTCAAAAATTCGTTTGCGGTTGATTTACGGATTTGACCTTCGAATTTGAGGAAATGTACATCCTTTGTCGCGGCCGTTGTGGGAGGGCTTTCCAGTCTTTTTATGTTCATACCATAAATTCCAGATTTGGTTAATTAGATATCTGTCAAATCTCTTACTATCTAACCACACAGGTAACATATTATGTTTCTTTAACGGTCTAATTGGATTATTAGTCCTGTAGTGATATGATAGTTAGAAAGTAACCTCCGTGCTAAAAAAAACCTAGAATTTATGTTTTGTGGTGAAGTCTGTTAGGATTTAAGTTCAAAATTGAAAATTCCTTCAACTTTCCATTAATTGTTAGCATATAAGCCACACATATTAGGCTAAAATGGAACTCTCCGTTAATTGTTAGCACGTGAGGCTTACATGTGAGGCTAACCTTATATTTTTAGTCTCATATGTGAGCTTCGTGTGTTAACAATTAACAAAGAGTTAACGAAACTTTTAATTTTTGACATAAATTCTAACAGACTTCATCACAGGGACTTAAATCCTAGTTTTATTTACCATAAGGGCCATCTTCCAACTATTATATCATCACGGGAACTATTAATCCAATTAAGCCTTTTTAATTGAGTGTCGAGTTTAAATGCGGTCTGGTAGCATAGATTAGTCATATTATTTGTAATGAAAAAAAACCTTGTGTTATTTAGAAAGCACTTGTACTTTAGTTACGAGCCTCCGGTTTAGGCTCGTGAAGTATGTGTTTTCATCCCAATCTTAACATATTGTGAATTTATTAATGCCTAAGGATTAAGGAATGAAAATATAAGTGGATCTCGCATAAAATTAATGTGTCATACTTAATTTGAACCAAGTATCAATATTAAGATGGTTGTTTATCTCATACCTGAACAACTAAGCATCATTCTCATGCCTAAAAAGTGAATAAACACGCCCTTAACTACTTGGTATGCTTGGTTATGTTCGACTATGACATTGATCCTACATTTTTACTAAATACCATGTTATACTTAATAATCTTACAGGATATGTTACACTAGAAAATCTATTTATGCAAAATGGTAATCTTTATGTTATCGCGTAATAAATTGCAGCAACTCAATCTAATTGTTATGTGGCGAAGTTAGATGCAAAATATTGGGGGCCATTAAACTCGTTTTTTAAAATCTTCTAATCTATTAAACATAAATTATTGTAAGTTTAAGAAGAATTGAAAACATGCGCGCTTGAGGTTTGGGATCAAGGCCACCATTTCATGCCTTTACACCGGTTCGCGCCTGTTCACAGAGAGTTTGTTGTTTCAAGTCATTATTTTTTTGTTTGTGGTGTTTAGTTTAACTAAGGACTAATGCTTGATTGTTGAAAGAAGAACAGCATATCGTGCTGAAATAAACAAGTTGTAGATTACAAATGAATACGTGGTCAAACAAGTAAAAAATTGAAAACTCGAATCAACATCACTAAAAACAAATGGACACGTGTCCATTTTTAATTAGTTTTTTTTTTTTTATCAAAACTTGCTGCTCTTCCTTCAACAATAAAGCATGTTTGTGGAGTTTAAAATAATCTCAAAAATCCTAGAGGCGACATGTGAACTTTTGCTCAAGAAAAACATAATTGTCCTCATTAAATGGGCAAGCTTCTCAAATAATCCCACACACAGCTTAGCACCCTTGAAGATCCAAGCAACTGAATACGACTACCCACATCTCACCTGCCCATGGCAAGGAAAAGTAAAAATAAAAATATTAAACATAAGAATTAATTACCCAAATCCTATCTATAATACATTCCCAATTGAAGATTGACTACATTCAAGTAAGTAATCCCTATTTAAATCAATTAAAGATATTTACACCATTATATCTCAAGATATTATTTCCTATTTAATATCTTGATAATATTCCCTATTTAATATCTCCATAACCATTGGCCAATATATCAAGATATTAGAGAATATTTACACTATTATCTCAAGATATTATTTCCTATTTAATATCTTGAGAATATTATCTCCATAAACATTGGCCAATAAGATGCCGCCATGTGCAGGGTAAAACCCTAACACTATGGCTAGCTTTCTCCCCCTATATATATCTCCAATTCTACCAAAGTTCGGTAAACTTTTGTTACCCATAAAAGCTCTAAACAATACTCTTTTTAGAGAAATTACCTTAGGTATCAGAGATCCATTAGCCAAATCCCCCACCTCATGGGCGCATAAGGCTTAGATCTTTGTTCAAATGTGTTGATTATTTTGCAAATGCATTTTGGTCAAAGTAAGAGACGATGAAAATTTGCATCGACAATGTTCTTAACTAAGTCTATTGATTTTATGCAAAATATTTATATTGGCTATTTATGATTGTGGTTAGTTGAAGACATTATTTACTAGATTATGAAAGCAATTTTGTACTGACTAAAAACAAGTTAGGACTTTTAGCGAAGGGTGATGCTATCTACACATCTCCTATTAATATTTGTCCTTTAATCATTTTCAATTCATGAGTCGAAAAAAGAGAAGTATAAAATATTTAAAATGAATGTATGGATAACACAACTATTAACAAATTATGATTTGATAATCAGATTCTAAATTCTAATAGTAAGGTTTGTGCAAAGCATCAATGATGCATTTGTTTATAGAAAAGAAAAGGCCCACTGCGTGCGAATTTTGCCCTTAATGTTCAAGATTCTACATATAACTTCCCTACAAGAATGTAGTGGTGTTGGATTTATAATTCAAAAACTGAAATGTATAAAAGCAAAAGATGCCCTAATTAGTTACCTCAGGAGGCTTTGGATTTATTTGGATATGCTATACTATCCTGCAACCTGTCATGATCTTGGAACCAAATCAATCATTACGAAAAGAAATAGCGAAATTTACGTGGATTAGTGGATGTTATCGCACCTGAAAAATGTCATTATGCACTGATTTTTATAAAAGTTTTGTTTTGTATTTTTACACATATAAAGTACATAATGACATTTTTAAATGGTTAGCCTGAAATGTCAAATCGGGATAGCTGTGCTTATTTTAGAATGTCGAGAACAGATAACATTTACGAATGAAATTCCAACAAAAAATAAAAGAGAATTAAAGGGTTAAAGCTAGCATGATTGGAGCTTAAAATTGTTCATAGGAATCCACTTTTCTTTAAAACGTGTTGTATAAAACTCATGTTCCTGTGGATTAGAGTATTCAAATTTCATTTTACCAATTATTTCAACAAGCACGTAACAAAAATGTTAGATTGGGCACCAATTTTAATGGGGTGGTTGTTGTTCATACTGCTCTCTCCTGGCCTCTTGTTCCAGATAGCAGGAAATTCCAGGCATGTAGAGTTTGGAAGCTTCACCACAAATGGCAAAGCAATTTTGGTTCACACTCTTATTTTCTTTGGCATCTTCACCATCCTCATTTTGGCAGTGGGAGTCCAAATCCACACAGGCTGATTCATCCGGGTGCTAGTCGAGCTCAAGACCTGCTGGCTTTGAGTTTTAACGCAAAATCAACAAGTTGTACAAAGACTGGCATTTCATATTATATTTTTCTTTCATTTTTCCTCCTCAGTATTTGTGTATCTTCAAAATTTTACTTTCTCTTGATTTGGAATTTCTTGTTCATGTCTTGATTGGAGTTGAACTGGTTAGCCTTAGTTTTCTTTCTTTTACTATGCATTTTAAGCCAAGATTTGAGATGCAAATGCTCAAATTAAGCTATAAATCCATAGAGCACCATTAGTTAAGAAGAAATATTGGTAAGAAAATGAGGCAGAAAACAAAGTTATATATTTGTACACAGTGATATATTTAGACCTTTACTAAGGAGTAAACGAGTAGAAGAATATTATTAGACCGTAAATATTTTTATGTGAACTCCTTATGATAGAAAAACGGCCAATCTTAATTAATCTTTATTTTTCTACTAAATGATAGATTTTTTATTTAGTCAATGGTGATGTTCTATTGAGAATGAATTTCACATCGATAAGAGAAGATACGTTGCATGAATTTATAAGTAGTTGAGTTACTTCTTATATTGCTAATTGATTTTGTAGTTGAATCTTTCAAATGGGCACAGTTTTTTAATTTTTAATTTTTTTTAGTACAACGATATATTTTACATTAAGGGGAGGGGGGAGTTCAGCTGAGCCACACAATAGGCAACCTAATTTGATATCGAATTTACCATCTACAAGATTCGAACTTAAGACCTCTCGCTTGTAAATGAAAATGAAGGGGGGAGTCTTATTTAAGGAAAACTAATGAAAAGGACTTGAAAACTTTGAGTTTTAACTATAAAGACAAAATAAAGGGTAAAGTGAATAGTATCAGGTTTGACTTTTTAGTGTAAAAATGTGATTTTTCGTTAAAGTGAGTAGTACCGTGAGTTTTTCGTTAAAACTTCCTTTTATTTATTTATTTTTAAACAGAAAGTAGAACTATCGTTGGATCATAAACCGTTATTAGGTCAAGGCCCAACTTGTATGCACACGTCAAGGCAGGCCTAAATACCCAATTCAAAAGTAAAATTAACAAAAACGAAACACTTTTTTGTTTTTTTTGTTTTTTTTTTTGGTTTTCCTAACAAGGAAAGGGGTAAATCCGAACATACGAGTCTACTAGGGCATAGGTTTTTTTATTTTTTTATTTTTTTTTATCAAACAATAGATTTATTAAATTAAAAAAAAAGAAATATTTTAAATTATGATTTTTTAAAATTTTGATTAAGGTGTTTTGTATTGGACGATTCTGTTTACACCCAAAAATAATAACTGGACAATCTTTTACTTTGTTCGACCCAATTTTTAAACAAAAAAAACACTTTTTATGATCTAAACCTCGAGATATCATTTAGTGTAAGCGGTAGATTGACATATACATTATATATTATTATATAAGTGAAAAGATACTTGAAAAAGAAAATTTTCTTCATTTGTATAATAACATATAACGTACTTCTTTGTGTGCCGAAAACATAAAAAAAATCTCGTCTAACCTCAAAAATTGGTGGACATGCCCACTCCTAAAATTGATTGACATTAATTTCTTTTGTCCATAAATGTGCACCAATATGCCGTGTGACGACAAATTCTAAAAAAGCAATTTACTTTGTAAAATTTAAAAGCACAGATTAGGAAAGAGACCTTCACCCGATTCATTCCATCAAATTCATCAAATTAATAAATTCAGACTTTTAAAATTTTATCTAACCACTACAAATGTAAAACTCCTTTTTAAAAATTATAATAATTTTAATATTTCAAAAGCACGAATCAGGTAATTTGATGAATTTAGTGGAACAAATTATTAGTCCCACCAAAAAGGTCGCCAACTTTTTTCATCCTCATCCTCCTCAAGAAGATCGCAGCCGTCGAAATCCAACAGTCAAGATCCTGACTCGTCCATTTTCACGAGAAAAACACATTGTGCCAGTGCATTTATGTTCCCACCCTCAAATTTCTTCAAAAACTTCCAAAACCCACCCACCTTCCTCTCAGATCTTCGAAACCCATCTTTTACTTTATCCTTCTTTTCCTCGTCGTTGGTCTGGTTTTGCAGAGGAGAGCAGGGGCAAAAATGGCAGACTGGGGTCCGGTGGTGATAGCGGTGATGCTGTTTGTGCTATTGACACCCGGGCTTTTGTTTCAGATACCCGGACATGGGAGGTTGGTGGAGTTCGGGAACATGGAGACCAGCGGCGCTTCCATTCTGGTACACGCCGTCATCTACTTTGGCCTCATCACCATCTTCCTTATTGCCATTGGAGTTCACATCTATACTGATGCTGATTAAGCTGTTGTTTTTATAAATTTATTTATTTGTATAAGTGAGTGATTAGATTAATAAAGTGTGTGCACTCAATTAAAATTTTAATCTTGTATTAATTGTGTAATTAGTTTGTCTATTATAATCTATTGTTGATTTGGTATTGATCTTGTTTCTTTGTATTTAATCATCAAGTTTTGTGTGTTTTATACGCATTTTGAACCAACTGGCTCTTAGTCTAGCGGATTTCTCTTTCAAAATATTTTGAGTGAGGGTTTGCTAAAAGAAATGTTTTGAAAGAGGTTTCAAATTCGAATGACGATGAACATAGAAGTAGAACTTAGAAGCATTGTTGGGGTTGAAATGGATGGATGGATGGATACTTGATGCATTTTTATATGCTCATGCTCCTAAATTATAATAAATTGCTATTGACGTTTACTTGGGTGCTTTACCCACATTTATGAGAGAGTTCAATACACTCTGGATCTGGAGAGGTACTCTCTTATAACCGTTGACGCGACTTAGAAAATATACCATGGATACCTGGGGTAATTTTATAACACGGGACACTTGCGATAACTTTGGTGTATTTCATTATTCGTCACGTGTCTTTTTATTTAATCATGATTTTTTTTTCTTTCAAAATTTAAAAATGAACATTTAAATGTTGTCTAACGCGGGCCGGGTGGAAAATTATTCATGGGGTACAAGAATTTGGGTCACTCGCCGTTGAGTTGTTTCAGACTCCGTTGGTCCTTTTTCAATCCCTTGGGCCCTTGCAAGTTAGAATTGGTGTAAAATTGCATGAGACTCGTAAGTGAAATGATTTATAAAACCTTCACCTTGCATACTACGGCAAAAAAATAAACGTGAAAATATACATTTACCTCTAAATGTAAATAAAAAAAAAGTGCTGATATGCTCATTCCATAGTCTTATTTTTTCGCTCACTTTTGAATGAAAATTCCAATATCAGATTAAACATTATGTAAGCAGACTTAAAAAACTCTGTTAAAAATTAATCCTCCTATATATTCTATGTTAAAAAAAAAAAAAAAACTTAAAATGAGAAACGAATCAAACCTTTCCATTTTGTCTCTCAATCACTCAGCTCTTTCCAATTCTTTAGTCTCCCTCCATCTTCTCTCTCTTCCGTCCCCTCCCCCTCCCCCCCCCCCCCCAAAAAAAAAAAAAAAAAAAAAATCTACCTCTTCTTTTCTCCCTACTTTTCAATCCTTAATTCTAAATTGAAATTCAATAATAAATAGATATGAATCTTAAATTTAGATCCTGGTAGAGGGAGAAAGAAAAGGATAGAGACTAGAGAGGAACATAAAAAGGAGAAGAAAAAGAAAGGAAGATAACTTTCTTAGCGGCAAAGAGAAAAGGAGTTGCCGCCATCATATGTGGTGTCTGGTTGCGATTGTTTTCAACTGGGTTGTACGGGGACATTCATGGCTTATCCATTTTTGTAAAATCTTCAATATTCAATCATCGTTTATATTTATTTTATTTAGGACTTAAAATTGTTAGGGATATTTTTGCAATACAAGTGGATTGGAAAAATATAAGACTATGAGTGGACATAGTAGCACTCATAAAATAAGGTACTGGGATATGAGATAAGATCAAAGACAAACATTTTTCAAATAATACTACACTTTATAAGCCCTTGGATCTATTTACATTTAACGCTTTTAATTAAAAGTTAAGATGAGTACTAAATGACGTGACAATGAAAATAACCGTCAAATAAAATATTTTGATAAGGGAATTTTGTGAAGTTAAAATAGATCTAGCCTCCATCTTCCCCCTTTGTCGTTTAGGTCAGCAACTCTCCAACACCAACAAAAAGGTCTGCAATGCCATTGACGAAATTCATCTTTGTCTTTGATGCAGTGAATACTTCTTAACGTAGGCTATATAAATATTATTTGTCTGCCATGAAAATAAAATCAGGGCTAATATGAAATCCAAATAAGAATATAAAACTATTTGCAGAGTTTACCACTTCTGTTTTCCTCCCAACTTTAATTTTTTGCAATCATTTTTTTATGAGTACAACGATATATTTTACATTGGGGAGAGGGAATAGTTCATCTTTAGAACTAAGACCTATCACTTACAAGTGAAGAGGAATACCACCAGACTATAGTACTGAGTAGCCAATTTTTTGCAACCATTAAATAGCAAACAAGAAACTACTCAACATGATACGATTAATCACAGTTTTTATTCATTTTAAGTTTTAATCTTTATTATTTATTATATTAGTTATAATTTGTGTCATTGTTCATGTCATTTAATGACTAAAAGCCTCCATGTCACTCTTAATAAGTCATTGGCCGTTGAAAAATCTAAAATGGCTAAAAAAAATGTAAAAAAAAATTGTTAAAACATTTGTCTCTTGATCCTGTTCTTTGGAAAATATAGAAAAAAAATGAAGAGCAAAAGTTAATCACTCCAAACATGGTTAGCAGATTTTTTATTACAATGTGTCAATATCTATTTCAACTTGAGCTTGCCCCAAGCAATAAAAATGCTTGGGATGAATTGGATTAATGGTCCTTATAGTGATGGGTGATCGGAAGATAGTTCTCGTGGTAAAAAATTTGAATTTAAACTTTCGTGGTGAAGTCCGTTAGAATTCATGCCCAATTTAACATTTCCGTTATTTATCCGTTAACCCATTCCATCTTCATAACCCAAAAGGAAAAGAAAAAAAAATCTCATTCATCCAAGGCTATGAATTCTTTGCTCCATGCTTCGATTTCGACTTCATTCAAAACTCTTTTGTCCATCAGATCGACTGGATTTTTTTATTTCAGCACTAGCCAATCCAAGTATCACTGAAAATCTTAGTTATTCTTTCTTACGTGGAACTTTAATTGAACTGCTTGTTTGTTAATTTTGCAAGAACTAAAACCAAGAAAGATGAATAGAGTAGCAGGCATATCTCAAAGGTCTGTTTCTGGGGATTTGCTCATTAACAATGGTACGAGCAACGAAGGGAAGCTGAAAAGCTAGAGAGAGAGAGAGGGAGGAGGAGGCAGGTCGAATGTCTAGAGAGAGAAAGAGAGAGGGGGAGGGAGGGGATGCAGAGAAGCAGGTAAGCAATCTGGAAAAAAGATGGGGTGGTTGGGGTGGGAATGTGAACGAGACTTATAGAAATATTAATTTGTGCTTGAATCTTAACAAACTTTATTACCAGAGTTTAAATCCGAATTTTTTTACCATGAAGCTGTCTTTAGCTTACCCTGTTACCACGGGAATAATTAATCTAATTTAGCCAAATGCTTAAACTTGTAGGGTAACACGAAAAGGCGTTAAACACGTTCGATTAATTGTTAGAAAGAACGATACAAGAAAATAGTAAAGCTTTTGATTTGATTGGTCATCTGAGGGAAGAGACATGGAAGGGAAAATATGAGAGACATGTCGGCATTTCTCTCGTAAATCACATGTTATGACTAGATGAGCAATTAAAATACACAAAGTGATTGATAAATGAGATATTGGTCACTTGAGAATTTTATGGTTTGCATTTCACTTTAAGTCTGTGAGTTGCGAGTTGGAGTCTAACTTCGTTTAAGAGGCCTTGTTGATAGTGTTCTTTTACATTTAAAATAAAAGTTTTGCATAAAGTGCTTTAAAACATATTAAACATGGACACGTACCAAGAGAAGAGATATCTATTTTTTAGACAAAACTTGTTACGTCTCAAACACTCAACTAGGTATGTAACTAAAGGGTAATATTAGGTAGGCCAAATTTTTAAACTAAATTTTGTAAACCGAATGATGTGATTGTTGATGATTGAGTTATTACTTAAGTATTGATTAAAATGCTTATTTCATATTGATGACACATAACTTGGTTTGTAAATAAGGTAGAATTTGATCTCCATAGCATTATCCTTAATTAAATATTGAATTGTATGTGTTCTAATATTCTAGTGGATAAAATGATAAATTTTCACTTTTACAACCCCGATTCGAAACTTCCTCGTTCTTAAATTTTTATAATAATTTTCAACTCTCCCATCTTTAAATAATAATATTAGATTAAATTTTGAAGACTCTAAGATTCCCTCTTTTCTCTCTTAAGTCTTCCACCCAATGATAATAATTTAAGTCGATCTCTTTTGCACTCCTAGGTTTTAAGTCCACCTCTTTTCTCTCCTCCACTTTCGCTACTGGGTTTAAGTCCATCACCATCATAGTGGCGTGGACCACCATTGAGGAACAACTCCAATCTTGTCTGAACATGTCCATAAATCTCCCCTAAAAATAATCCATAATTTGACGCTTTGTCACCCACATTTTCCTGTAAACCCAACAAAAGTTTTTTACGTCTCATTTTATTCAAAAGGTATTGATGGGTTTCACAAACTTTTGATTTTACAACCCATGTATGTCTCATCCCCTTTTTTACTATTTTTAAGTACTATGTTTCACGTGTCAATTAGCGATTAGTATAATCGCAACATGCAATATATATATATATATATATGTGTGTGTGCGTGTTAGTGAAGAAATTGTTACCGAATATTTTTTTCCACCGTTTTATTTATCATTGTTAGATGAGTTTAGGGTACTGATCATTAACATCACTTAAGGGTGATGAATAACAATGCACCCAAATTGTTATTACACATTTAATTTGTCACATCCCGGCCCGGGCGGGACTACTTCCCGGGCCCGACTTCACTACTGTAGCACGATATTGTCCGCTTTGGGCTTACCATTCCCTCACGGTTGTGCTTTTGAGAATTCACGAGCAACTTCCCAGTGGGTCACCCAGCATGGGATTGCTCTAGCCCCCTTCTCGCTTAACTTCAGAGTTCCTACGGAACCCGAAGCCAGTGAGCTCCCAAAAGGCCTCGTACTAGATAGAGATGGGAATATACATATAAGGATCACTCCCCTGGGCGATGTGGGATGTCACAATCCACCCCCCTTAGGGGTCCGACATCCTCGTCGGCACACCACGACCAGGGTTAGGCTCTGATACCAATTTGTCACATCCTGGCCCGGGCGGGACTACTTCCCGGGCCCGACTCCACTACCGTAGCACGATATTGTCCACTTTGGGCTTACCATTCCCTCACGGTTTTGTTTTTGGGAACTCACGAGCAACTTCCTAGTGGGTCACCCATCATGAGATTGCTCTAGCCCCCTTCTCGCTTAACTTCAGAGTTCCTACGGAACCCGAAGCCAATGAGCTCCCAAAAAGCCTCGTACTAGGTAGAGATGGGAATATACATATAAAGATCACTCCCCTGGGCGGTGTGGGATGTCACAATCCACCCCCCTTAGGGGTCCGACGTCCACGTCGGCACACCACGACCAGAGTTAGGCTCTGATACCAATTTGTCACATCTCGGCCCGGGCGGGACTACTTCCCAGGCCCGACTCCACTACCGTAGCACGATATTGTCCCCTTTGGACTTACCATTCCCTCACAGTTTTGTTTTTGGGAACTCACGAGCAACTTGTCAGTGGGTCACCCATCATGTGATTGCTCTAGCCCCCTTCTCGCTTAACTTCAGAGTTCCTACGGAACCCGAAGCCAATGAGCTCCCAAAAAACCTCGTACTAGGTAGAGATGAGAATATACGTATAAAGATCACTCCCCTGGGCAGTGTGGGATGTCACAATCCACCCCCCTTAGGGGCCCGACGTCCTCGTCAGCACACCACGACCAGGGTTAGGCTCTGATACCAATTTGTCACATCTCTGCCCGGGCGGGACTACTTCCCAGGCCCGACTCCACAACCGTAGCACGATATTGTCCCCTTTGGGCTTACCATTCCCTCACGGTTTTGTTTTTGGGAACTCACGAGCAACTTCCCAGTGGGTCACCCATCATAGGATTACTCTAGTCCCCTTCTCGCTTAACTTCAGAGTTCCTACAGAACCCGAAGCCAGTTAGCTCCCAAAAAGCCTCGTATTAGGTAGAGATGGGAATATACATATAAGGATCACTCCCCTGGACGATGTGGGATGTCATATAATTACTTACTATATTGTTGATCACATCTTTATTTAGAGAGGTTGCATTCTTAAATCAAAATATTAGCTAGTTAGCTTACACGATACGGTAGATATGTAATCAAAATAGGTGATGTTAGTAACACATCATGTGGTCATCTAATATCTATTGACATAAAGTTGGAAGAGATTCAAATTTTTTAAGGAATTGTTACTGGTACTTCAAATATCTCATTTTGCATTCTAAATTTTTTATAATTCGAAAAAAAAATACACTTGTAATTAAGAAATATGGAATAAAATTGTTGGAATGCTAATAACAGTTCCAACAAGGCAATAATAATGAAATTCGAGTGGGATGATTGCAAAAGGGGAATTTGGTAGTGACATCTTGTCAAAAGTCCAAATATTATTAACCAGCACCTTCATGAGCTAATCACGAATCAATCTCCTAATTAACTACAGATTAACACCGATATTCTTCTATATATATAGTATGGAACGGTGAGTAAGTTAACAGTGGACAAATATAATAAGGTATTAGTAAATATGGGGAGGGGGAAAGTGGAGCTGAAGAGAATCGAGAACCCAACAAGCAGACAGGTCACCTTCTCAAAACGCAGAAATGGACTTCTGAAGAAGGCTTTTGAGCTCTCTGTCCTCTGCGATGCTGAAGTTGCCCTCATCATCTTCTCTCCATCTGGCAAGTCCTACCAATTTGCAAGCCACGAGTACGTTTAATTAACACGTAATTAAACTAGCTAGCTAGGTGTGATGATGATCCTTCCCAATAATAATTGGTTATGGTAACGTGTGATGCAGCATAACTAGGACCATTTCCATGTATAAAAGGGAAGTAGGGTTGCCTGAATCCAACAACTCAAGCTTCGGAAGGGCCAGAACAATGGAGGTATATATACAATATAGTTATGTATTGCTCTTTTCGGTGGAATTTTTTTTTCGGTCTAACGCTTATATCTAAACATATTGTTACTAATTTACGTGATATAAAATAATTGGGCGTCAAAATTGATATTTCATGACCTAAAGTATTAACAATTAAGAAATAAATACGCTTATGTATTATAACATAGGTGACACTAACAAGAGTGTGAACTACGGAGTAATAGTACATAATAAAATGATTATAATATATATACAGAAATACAGTCCATATCCATTGGGCATATTTGATGTCGTATTAAAAAAAAAATTCATAATTTTCAAAACATTTCTTAAGAACATCTTTTAAACAAGGTTCTAATAGATGTTAGCCACTAGTCAGGCAGAAGACTTAGGCCTAGTGCCTAGGTAGCTAGACAGGGCCTAGGCAGACTAGGCGAATTTAAGTAAACTTATTATTTATCATATAAATAAGTGCATGTTTATACTTAAAAAATGCATAATTGTATTGAGATACATAAATTAAAAAAAATAGAATGACATATATGAAAGTATTAGAAAATATTGAAAACATTGGGAACCAAAATGTATAATGAGTGTTCATCCACAATTCAACAATTCGCTAACAATTTATTAAAAATATATAATACAAAATGAAAGTTATTTATTTTTTGTCTAAGTGAGAGTTGTGACCTAAGTGACTGCTTCGGCGGCTAAGAGATCCTAGACACCATTTCTTAATTTTCAAACGCCCAGGAATTAATTGAGGCACTGGTCAGCTGCCTAGCGCCTAGACGGTGCTAGGTGGGGATTTTTAGAACAATGCTTTTAAGAAAAGTTTTATTTAAGATCCAAAAATTGGTTTGGCATAAGATTCAAATTGTTCATAAAATTTTAATAATTAAAAAGAAAAGGAAAAAAAAAAACTCTACAACAACTCCTGGTGGATCCAGGAATTACTACTAGATTCAATCGAATAGACAGATAGATCCAAAGAGAAGGTCGAAGGACAGGGAGAGGAGAGCATATAGATGAGAGAGAAATAGGAGAGATGTTCGGAAGGGAGGAGAGAGAAAAACAGGATAAAGATAGAGAGCTAGCAAAAAAAGATTGGAAGATACGAGGGGAGAGAGAAAATAGTGGGTTTGGAGTTTAAAATCTCTAAAGAGGAGAGAGAAAATAGTGGGTTTGGAGTTTAAAATCTCTAAAAACTTACTTTTTGTGTTGTTTAGAAGTAGGTTAATTTATGTTAGTTTTGAGTTCACTTTTTTTTTTTTTTTTTTTTTTTGTTTTTTGGGTAAAAAGTTCATTTTTTTTTTAAGTAGTCTTACCAAACGAGTATTTAAGGTGTAAAACTTAAAATGTATTTTTGAGTCTAAAAGGTGGAATTCAAGTAGAGTACTAAACATACTCTTAAGTTTTTCTTCTTTTGATGGATCAAATGTCTAAAAGGTGGAATTCAAGTAGAGTACTAAACATGCCCTTAAGTTTTTCTTCTTTGATGGATCAAATGGGCTCCTATATGTCCATCCTAATTCTTTTCAAATAAGATGACTCTGATCTTTTCTCCAAGCTAATTAAACAAAGGGTGGTGCTATTCATACATCCCTTTTTACCTCTTAAATACTCTTTGTTAATTTATGTCTTTTGATTTTTTTCAATTCATTAAATCTGATGGTTAGAAATTGAGAGAGGTGCGTGGGAGGTAAAAATGAGTGTATGGATGACATCACCCTCAAACAAATAAATAAAAATTCATATCTAATTAGCTAGTAATTAATCACTCCTACAAAAGCATGAAAAAACAGCTTTTATATCAAAGTTCAATTTTATGTCACTTCCAATAACATCGATATTCGATATTTCCCCCCAATTTGTTAATTATCACTCACATTTTATCACAAAATACTTCAGTATTAGTTGGAATAAGATTATGATATTTAAACTCTTCTTTTCTCAGAGATATGATCAATGTGGAATATTTCAACAATTTCTTGTCTCTGCAATGTTAAACTAATTACTTTGATCTGCTGTATATTTTTGACAGTATTGGAGGAATGAAAATGAAGAGTTAAGAAAATCAATAGGGAAGTTGGAAATGAGGCTGAGGTAGGTTTGCAGCAACTACAACTTTTTTCCTGTGCGACGTGTGTGTGTGTGTGTATATATATATATGTGGTTGTTTTATTTCAAATTTCAACAAATTATAAATTAATTAACATGGTATTATGAACATATATATGAAGGAACTTGGCTGGGGAAGAGCTATCAACGCTTGGCGTGCAAGAGCTAAAGCAGCTGGAAAGACAGTTAAAAACTGGGGTTGAACGCATCCGCTCTAAAATGGTATATATGATATTATTATATTTCTGGTTTAATTTATATGTTACTGATAACAGCTAGGGTTTAATTGATCTGTGATTAATCTAATTAATTAACAGAGACGGATCATTTCGGAGAATGTTAGCTTGCTGAAAAGAAAGGTAACAACCCTCTCGTAGTTTCCTGCTTAAGTTGTTTCGATTAATTCAAATGAATTGTTACTTTGGACGTACGGAAATAGTAGTTCGTAGGGTTTATATTAAGGTTTGACATGCTTGTGAATTGGGTTTATATCAAAGTTTCTATAATTTAGTTGTATAATACGCTGCAGCATAAAGCATCGCAAGAAGAAAACACGCGTCTGCTAAAAAGAGTGAGTAAATATTGCCCTAATTTCCTATGTTAATTAATTGCAAATTGCGGTGAATCATAGAAATGCTTAGTTAATTAATTGGACACTTTCGTTTGATTAACATGTGCTGATTTGTCTTTTGAATTGAGATTAAGTTGCACGAGCTTAATTTTGCTGATGCCACCTGCTCGACTTCTTCTGTGGGAGCAAATGCACGCATTAGTGCATTTCCAAGGTACAAAAATATAAGGATTAATCTCGGTTTACTACTTTTTTGGTTTTCAACATTTGATACATAAAGTTTTTTTTCATCTCAGAATGGTATCTAAAGTCATAATTTTAGGATACTTTTATACATCCGTTAAAGTTTCTATTAAATAAGCTGTTAAATAGTGACATGATGCCTACATGGACAATAACTGAATACTACGTGTCAATATAAGCCCACGTAAATATTAAAAAAAATAAAAACAGGGGTTAAATCTCTATCCTGCCCCTCACCCACCCCACCTTCCCCTTCCCTAATACCCACCCGAAACCATCCCTTTTCACCTTCCCCTTCCCCAAAACCCCCAAACAACCAGCTCCCTTCTTTCTCTAGATGACGAAGTTTCTTGATCTGGATGAGAGCTTGGTGCATGCACAGGCTGACCCGTCGCCAAAGAAGTTTGATTTCATTATGCAGCCGAGGATCGACGGAATCGAGTGGCTGTTTGATCCCTACTCTTCCACGTGCTCATCTGGGTTCAAGATTGTGATTTTTTCTGTAGAGATTTCCTTCTGGTGTTCGTTCATCTCACCTATTTGATCCAATGTATAAGTCAAGATCTTTTCCTGAGGTTTTAAGTTTCTCTAAAGATTTTCTTGTCTCTTTTCTACTCATTTGGTGATTTGGTGAAATGGGTTATGGTGGAATTTTTGTTTAGAAGAATGATTGTTACAATGAAATGGGTTATGGTGGTTCGACAAAAAAAAAAGGGTTATGGTGGAATTTTGGAATGGAGAGAGAAGGGAGGAAGGGTTGTTTGGGGGTTTTGGGGAAGGTGACGGGGAAAAGGGATGGTGGCGAGTGGGTATTAGGGAAGGGGAAGGTGGGGTGGGTGAGGGGCGGGATAAAGATTAGCCTAATTTTTTTATATACACGTGGCCCAGACACGTGACGTCCAGTTATTGTCCACGTGACGGGCGCCACGTCATCATTTAATGGCAGATTTAACAGCAACCTTAACGGATGCATGAAAGTGTCTCAAAATTATGATTTCAGGTATCACTTTGGAATGAAAAAAAACTTCATTTACCAAATGTTGAAAACCAAGAAACTTCATGATAGTAAACTGAGATTAACCCAAAATATAATATGTACACACACATATATATATATATATATATGTTAAAATTATTATTATGTTAATAACGTTTATCACTAATTAAGCTTGCTGTTGATCAATTATACTCTTACTGTGTGGCAGTGAACTAATTTGAAATTCAGGGTTCTTCAACATGATCTATGAGCAGCACCATCCAGTGCCTAACTGATTTGAAAAGGCTACCTGCTTGCAGCAGCTTCAGCTTTTGCTGTTGTGTATGTATACTTAAGATTATATTTGCACCTAGCTAGCTTGAGTTTCTAATTTCTTGTGTATGAGCTATATGGAGTTTGTGGAAATAAATTTATGTATATGATGATTTGGATTGTTGTTATGCATATATGTTTCTGGCCATACAATGATAAAAATAATATTTTTTGTATTTGTTTTGGCTACGTACGTACGTATTTTTGTCTTCTTATTTCAGAGGAACAAGAACATCAGAGAAGCACGAATTAACTAGGTAAACTTGCAAACCAAATTCTGTAGAAAACGGCTAAGATTAAAACACACTTTTTTTTTTTTTTTTTTTTTTATCAACTAACTCTTAATTTAACAAATTTTTCTTCCAAATGTTAAAAGATTCAAATTCGGATTGCCCTCCCAAAGACAAATGAGCACGATTTGATTTTTGAAGTAATAGATTCAATTTTAACATTAGCGTTTAAGTTATGACTCATGCGAAGTTTTTCAGTGTGACTGTTACATCGTCACGTGATATTATCAATTCATTCATGTTATAATACACATATCTATTTATTAACATTATACTATATATCCATGACACATTACATTTTTCATTCATTCATACATTAATATATGAACTGGTAATACTACGTCACGTGACTGAAAATTTCTCATCGTTGAATCCAAGAGGATTCTCATTCCAATTAGATTGGACCATGATAGTTGGGCTTTTGGGCATAAAATTTTCCGGGCTTGAGCCCATTATACACACATCACAATCTGCAGCCCACATCTAAACCAACCCACTACCGACTCCCCCACCCATTCTCTCCTCCATTTCCAGCTCCCACTCCAAACCACCTCTCCCCCCCACCAATGGCAGCCATAGCTCGCGTCTCCAGAAAAGCCCTAACCTCCTTCTCCAGCTCAGCCCATCCATCCGCCTTCCACCGCACCTTCGCCGCCGAAGCAGCAAAAGCCGCGGCCATAACACCCTCGCCGGATCGGATCAAATGGGACTACAGAGGTCAGAGAAGGATAATTCCACTCGGCCAGTGGCTCCCGAAGATCGCCGTCGACGCTTACGTGGCACCCAACGTGGTCTTGGCGGGTCAGGTCACGGTCTGCGACGGAGCATCCGTTTGGCCCGGGTCGGTCCTCCGCGGCGATCTCAATAAGATCACCGTCGGATTCTGCTCCAATGTTCAGGAACGCTGCGTCCTCCACGCCGCTTGGTCTTCCCCAACAGGTAGGTTCCCCAACTTTCTAGCTTTTTCTTTAAATATTTCATTTGGTTTCTTAATTTGTTGTTAATCCTACAATTGGTTTTTAATTATTCGAATTGAAGTGTGTTAATAGCTGAATTGCTACACTGAGTATAGCTGCTGTGTATTTGGTAAGCTGTTGAGGTTAATTAGCTGAGAATTTGAAGGAAAAAATTGAACTTTGTAAGTAGATAATGGAATTTTGTAGTGCATTTGGGTCTTTCACTAGGTGTAATGTAACTCACAAGCTGTTAGTTTTTCGGGTCCGGTAGGGTAGGCAATTCAAAATAAAAATATTACTCCTTTAGTGAAGTGGTGATGGTGACTTCTTTCTGAAAGAATAAAAGTTTCCTGTTGCCATATTGTCATTGCATCGTGTCAATAGTGAGGTAGTAATATAGTGGTTGGAAGCTCGAGTTGATGTCCCTTTGAAGAAATTTCACCAGGTTGTTACTCATTATTTCCTCCTTTCCCAATCTTCGAGTTGTGGGGATTTGGAAAGAATTAGTTTGGAAGGATAAATGGATTGAAGTCTCCTTTGTGCGGATTTTTCTTATCTACCAATGTGTCTGCTCTCTCTATTTGAGTGGTTGGAGTTTAGTTTTTGTAGAATTTGAATGATTTGGAAGTTACGTGTGTTCTTCTTTACTAACAACAACAAAACGCCATTGCGCTCGGTTCTGTGTCACGTCTTCGGTTAGATCCAAGTACTCTTAAGTCTTTTCTTAGAGTCTCTTTCAAAGTCTTCCTAGGTCTTCCTCTACCCCTTTGGCCCTAAACTTCTATCTCGTAATCGCATCTTCTCACCAGAGCATCAGTTGACCTTCGTTTCACATGTCCAAACCACCGTAACCGATTTTCTCTCATCTTTCCTTCAATTTCAGGTACTCCTACTTTACTTCGGATATCCTCATTCCTAATCTTATCCTTTATCGTGTGCCCACACATCCAATGAAGCATTCTCATCTCCGCTACACCTATTTTATGTACGTGTTGATGCTTCACCGCCCAACATTCCGTGCCATAAAGCATTATCGGCCTTATTGCCGTCCTATAAAATTTTCCCTTAAGCTTCAATGGCATACGACAGTCACACAACATGCCGGATGCACTCTTCCACTTCAACCATCCAGCTTGCATTCTATGGTTGAGGTCTCCATCCAACTCTCCGTTCTTTTGCAAGACAGATCCTAGGTAGCGAAAGCGGTCACTCTTTGGTACTTCCTGATCTCCAATCCTCACCCCTAACTCATTTGAGCCTCCATTTGCACTGAACTGAGCCTAGTTTCATGCAAGCATTGTTGAGGTAGTTATTGATGAGGTATCATTTCGTAGTTTTAAACCTTCTGCCATGATTTGGAAGGAGTATCTTGCGATGCAAATTTGTACTTGGATTATTGCACATGGTAGACATTGGGATACCATCTGATTCTTTATCACTATTGTTTTGAACGTATGGCACAAATTGTTAAGGGAATCAAAGTGTTTCCTCCTTGGATTTTGTTGTTCTTTGAGAACCATTGTGCTTTTGTCGACCGGAAGAAAGGGACCGTCTTGTGCAATAGTATGTGGCTATTATCTGAGTAGTATGGGCATACAGAAATAGAAGGAGTATTTTTTAAAAAACAAAAGTGCGCAGGGTGTAGTTTTTTCTTCTAGAGGTAGTGTGCAATTGCCGCTGCCATTTGGAGTTTCTATTCGAATATGGGGCCTATATATTGCATGGACAGGGACACAGATACGGCAATACGCGATACGTGACATGCCGACACGTTAAATAAGGACAGGGACACAACTAGGACACATCGATTAAAATATAATAAATTTATAATAATATTACATATATTATAATTTATAATATAACAAAGTACCCATGTTCATCAAATTCATTCACCATACATAATAATTTAAACAACACAAGATTCAAGTCTCAATGATCTTCAAGTCTCTCTTTCTATTTCTTCTTGAACTTAATTGTCGTCATTAGTAAAGATTCCGGCCTCTAATTGGAGAGAGATGACTGAAGAGGAGTTTGGCAAACTTTTAGGTTTTAGAAATTTCAGTAGTTACAGAATTGCCCCAAAATGTCTTTACATTTACAAAAAGTGCCTGCTGTGTCTGGACCGTGTCCAAACTGTGTCCGGGGTGTGTCTGAGGCATGTCGGGTGTCAGGGTGTCCAACATTCCGACACTTTGGGGTTTCGGAGTGTCTGTGCAACATCTATTAGACTATCCTTAGTTCATTCTCCATTTCCTGAATTCATGGCTAGAGAAATATGCTAGGCATGGGCGTCAAGTATTATACAATATAGAAATTCTCTTCTTTGTGAGGAACAGCAGGTTCCGATAATTAGTGATGGATAAGATCAGTAGAATGTGATATGTAAGAAAGTGGTAATATCGATTATTTTGCCATTTGTATTTAATGTTTTAAAACAGCTGAGTGTTTCTGGGAATCTGGTCATTCCTGAACTTATATCTCGCAACATCTCTTGCTTGAAACTTTTGGACCTTTAGGTTTATAATTGGGGTGTAAACTCACGTCATTCAAGAATTTGGAATTTCCTTATGTTCTAACATTTAGCATATAACCATAGAGCATCGTGTTTCTTGATTCGTTTTAGGCCGAGTTTCCACTGATCTCTACATTGTTCCTGGTCCTATCCAGAGACCAACCTTAATTTGCGTCAACTTCTAATGAATATAATGATCTGGTCTATCTTTTTCATTGGCTCTGTTTAAAGAGCATATGCTTTCATTTTAAAAGTACATCGGTTGTTTGTGCATCCTGGAAGGTGACTATGACTCTTGTATATCATTGTTATTTGTTGTTGATGTATTTTCTCGACGTGCATATCACGTCTGTCATGGAATGTAAGGGATCTATTGCTATTTGATCTACTGGGATTTTCTGAATTTATAATACGCAACCACTTTCACTTTCTCAGGACTTCCAGCAGAGACATCCATTGAGAGGTTTGTGACTATTGGCGCATACAGTCTGTTGCGGTCCTGCACAATTGAGCCAGAATGCATTATCGGGCAACATTCGATCCTAATGGAAGGTTCCTTGGTGGAGACCCACGCTATCCTTGAAGCTGGATCTGTGGTTCCCCCGGGAAGGAGAATTCCAACTGGTGAACTTTGGGCTGGAAACCCGGCAAGGTTTGTCCGAACTCTGACACATGAAGAGACCTTGGAGATCCCGAAACTCGCAGTCGCAATAAACGATCTAAGCAAAGAATATTTCCAAGAATTCCTCCCGTATTCCACAGTATATTTGGAGGTTGAAAAGTTCAAGAAATCTTTGGGGATTTCCATTTGATCAGTTTCATCTTCATGTTTCCTTGTATCGTTTAGTTGGAGGCTTTCCTTGTAAGGAAATAAGCAGCTCCGAGACAGAGCTATCTTTTTGGGGTGTCCACCTTGTATTTCGATCGTCCTGTTTTGAAATATCAATCGACAATCGGATGTTCTAATCGTAGTTTCCGGCCGGCACGTAACAGGAAACTCCGATCACTTGCATCCCCATTTGTTTAAGCTCAGCTGACTTGATGTCATATATAAAAAGATTCACCATTGCTGTTCTTCTAGAGTTATGATATCCATATCAGATCCAGAATTCGAACCTTGGGGGGTTTAAATACAAGTTTTTTAAATAGAAACAAGGTGCGAGGTGCTTAGTATTTCTTTTCAGTTTATTCACCAAGGCATTTCGTCGAATACTTGGTAGGCTTGTTGTTAGTCAAATCATATTATGCACATGTCAACAAAGATTGACTTATGCTGATACGATCTAATGAGCGATAAAAGATAGAATTTGTAGAGTGATATCGATTCAACCTATTGAGATGTACCTAGCAGGCATTACAACAAATATTTAGTAGGCACAAATGAGATTTGTAAAAATTGAAAGATGGCTAACTTTAATGTTTTGTTCGTTTGTCGGCTGCCGACTGTATATTAATTTCCATTATTTTTCCTATTGGTCAGATGCCGGCTATAACTTGTTTTTATGTTTTTGGTTTGAACATTGATTGATGGAAAAGGGCACCAAACAAATCCCAATCGATATATTTCTAAGAAATAAGGTTTGACATGTCCCCGGTTGCAACATTGCTAATTATTTGGGATAACTTGTCTTTTAGAAATGTTCTGGTTGTATGGTGAGGGAATCTCGCGCGCGATCTAAGAGATATTTCTTCTATTTTTCTTTCATTGAACTTAAAAAAAAATATTCCCATTCAATGCGACCGGTTTATTTATCTCCTTAAATATAGAATAATAATCCCTGTTATATATACAATGTACATCCTTTGCAAGATTTGATTCATGCGGGAATATACAATGCAAGGTTTCGTATTTTTAAAAGAAAAAAACATTATTTAGCTAGGTCAAGAGTTCGATTCTGTTGACAAAAATGAAAGTTCATATCCTTGAAAAGCAATGCCAAAGTAATGTTACTTGACTAGGTCACGATTTTGATTATAATTAGTTGTTGGGTCAAATCTAGTTTCGTTTTCAATAAGGTTTGATATAAATTAGATATATTCATTTTCCCTTGAAAGACATGCACTAAATCATGGAGAAAATGGGACAAGAAATTAGGTTTAAGTCATTGAGTGCGTGGCTTCAGCCTTCATGGGTTTCTGTCTCTAGTGAAAAGATACTGAGACGGCTTCGGAAAATAAAATCTTATGGTTTGGCAGGCGTGGGCGTAGTTACGTTGACTACAACGTATGTAATTTTTTAGTGAAGTCGGGTTTAAATTTTTTACTACAATTTCAAATTAGTTTAAAGTAAAATATTAATCGTTTAAAAAATAAAATCTTATAGTAGTTGTCTCAACTAACAATTTTCTTCTAATTTGCCCTATCAACTTTCAGTTTGATTCTAATCCCCTCTTGGTTACATTTTTAAAGCCGTAATTATGCGAATATAACAACTTTTCCAACCACCAACCAGAAAAGGAGACCTTCAATTTCAACACTTAACTTGAGCATACCTAAATCGGATGGCAATGATTACATTGAATATTCACAGCTAGTCTAAGTGCTATATTTTGAAATCGGGTTTTCTTGATAAATAGTTCTTGAAATTGATCAAACTCATCATCTTGGTCCTTTACTTTTAAAATCAATCAATGTCGTCCCTGACATTTATTACCGTACATCAATTTGGTCATTCCGTTAAAATTCCGTCAACTATTCTGTTAGTTTGTATGTGAGACCCACAAATCCAATGAAATGGTGACATATGGATTACACAAAATAAAGGTTTTTACTGCAAATAGTCTCTGACATTGATCCAACTCCTCATTTTGTTTCCTAAGTTTCAAAAGACTTTCAATATCACACATCAATTTAATCCTCCTGTTAAAATTTCGTCAATATTTTTTGTCTCATTAATCCAATCATATGGTGCCAAATATATATATATTTTTTTTTTTAAGATTTAAAACTACAAGTAAAATAAGAAACTAAAAACCAAAATTAAAAGAAAAAGTCATCATCGTCTTCATCAGGATATGCTCAAAAAGAAAAGGAAGACACCATGACACCATTAAACTACTTGGCCTCCTGAACTACTCCTTATTCTCTCTAATTGGTTATAATACTATCAAGTTTGAATTGAATTTGGATTCGATTTTATCCAATTTAGATTGATTTTTTTTCTAATTGGGGTTGTGGGATACGAGAAAAATGTCAGCATGGAATACTTGTTTGTTGGTTCACTCTTAAAAAAATAGTTTGTTATAGTTTATCCACATTGAGTCATATGATTGGATTAGTGAGACCACATTAACTCACAAACGAAAAATATCGATGAAATTTTAACTGAATGACTAAAATTGATGTGCGGTAGTGAAAGTTAAGGACCAAATTAATCAATTTTTGAAACTTAGGGACCAAAATGAGGAGTTGGATCAATGTCAGGAACCATTTGTGATAAAAATCCTTATTTTGTGTAATCCACATGTCACAATTTCATTGGATTTGTGGGTCCAAAATACAAACTAACATAATAGTTGACGGAATCTTAACGGAAGGATCATCAATGTAGTGAATGTTAAGGACGACATTGATTGATTTTAAAAATGAGGGACCAAAATGATGAGTTTGATCAATCTCATGACCATTTGTGATAAAAATCCTTTTGAGATCAAGTACGCTATTCATTCATTAAAGTTCAAAATCCATAAAAGAATGGAGGATAGAGTGTGATTACATAGGCTTCGATAAAAACCTTGTTGAAAATTTCAACCCGATCGAAGAAAAAAAGAGCATCCCACACCAACAGATTTATAAATTAGTTGTATTCTCGAAAAGAAGATCACTTATTACATTTCTTCAAACAAGTTCTTCCATCATCCAACCGTAGCCCAATCCTTGCTAATTTGTGAGCGACACTATTTGCTTCCCTCCGCATGCGGTTGAGCTTCCTATGAGGAATGAGGCGCATAAAATGGCGTGCTTCATTGAACACTAAACTCTTAAATTATACTAAACTAAAGTAATGTGAGAGGTTTTAAACTCGGAACATAATACATTAAAAAGGAAGACTATTTCCGCGAAGACTATGTACCACTTGCTAAAAGAAATGGAAACATTATTATTAGAAATGAGGAGGAAATTGCGACTAAGGCAAGGCATCATTTGTTGTGCATTAATGTGACAATTTAATGTCATAAACCACTAAGCATTGTGGAATACCAAATTGCTAATTTTTATTTAATATATTCCATCTTCCAAATGAACAAAGATTTTGACGTCTCAACCGTTTTATACATCTATTTGTATGCAACCCGTCTCTATAAATTCCACTCTTTCTCTTATCCCATTTGCAACTTCAATGGCTTCTCCACATCCATCACCTCACCTTTTTCCCTCTGCGTCGTCGACTTGCCTCGCCATCGATCTGTGTCATGGCGGAGGCCAAGGCGATCGATTTGCATCACGGCGAAAACCAAATAAAGGAGGCCTTTGAGAGAGTGATATGATCCATGGAGGTGGACGTGATGATTCATACCTTTGTGGTTCTGCGCTCTTGTGTTTGCTGAAAAATGTGGGATATTGGTATGGTTCAATCAAATAAAATCTCTCAAAATTTGGGTCTTTCAATTTGATTGAGCCGTGCCAATATCACAGTTGACTTTTCACTTCATCGCGTTTCATTTTAAGTAAACATACACAAATAAAACTAGTTTCAAACTTTTAAGCGAAAATGAAATTAGAAGCCGTATATATGCACAAGTTGATGGCCTTCTAGTGTGTGTTCGGCAAAAGGTTTTCTGTATATTTAGTCTCTGTCAAGTAATATTTTTGATTAAAAGTTTATAACCAGTTCTGTTTTTGCAGATTCCCTTGTTTCTAATTAGTTCGTATACGTGCGTACATACACACAACATATACGTATACAATCCCATTCATGCTTTTCTATATTTTCTTGAAAATTAATCTTGCACATAATATAAAGACTGGATCAACTGTATATTAATCCGTTTTTATATCCCATGAACGCGTTCTATGCAGAAAGGAAAACACCTAACTGCAAATTAAATTACGGCCATACAGGCCGTTCATCGATTCGTGTAACCTAAGCGTATAAGCAGTTCTGTGCTGCTAGAAGGTAATAAAACAAAGAGATTCAAGGGAAGAGCAGCAGGCAACATCTAATGCTCCAATGGTGCTGGTGCTGGTGCTGGTGCTGGAGTATATGACAGCACAAGATAAATGGTGCTGTAGACATGAAGAGTGCAACGAGCATCATTATCCTTCTGAGCTTCCCCGGTCAACCTTGAAGAGCCACGTGCAATTTCTCCCCCGCAAAATATTCCTGCCAACGGAACCCTGGGGAAGTTCTCCACAAAAGGAGAGCCATCAACATTGGTCCGTCCAAAGAATGGCTCACCACGGCCACAACAAGCGAACATAAAACCCCCAAATACTTCACTCATGTGACGGCCATGTTTTGGATTTTCATCTAACTTCAATTTTTTCAGGCTTGCAGAGATGTTGCTACATGAAGCTAATGCAGTTTGAGGGTCTGAACGATAGAAGTTGAAGTAATCACCAGTTTTTATGCCTACGCCACTGACATAAAGGTACTGATCATCTCCTCTGCAGAAAAAGCCTCGTGTTAAAACTCAAATCATAAAGATCTATCAAATTATCAAGCATATTTAAATCAAAAGAAATCAAAAGAGGATCCTAGTTTCCTAAAAATTAATCACTTTACTGCAGCCAGGACTTTATTGCCAGTGACCAGACCACACAATAACACAGAAGGCAGATGCAGATGCAGATGCAGATGATAAGATATAAACATAATATATGAAGATTAAGATTGTAGTACCGTCTGAATTAAGATCTTTTACTTTACATTCTTTAAATTGATTTTCCGGCAATGATCCTCTACCATTCATAATTTTAATGTGGAAAACAACAGTAACTACAGTGACGTGGTAGATGGAGCAAGGAGTTTAACAGGGATGAGCAGACGAACCATAAATCGAAGCATAGGACACAGTGAAGGATGTTCTTGTTTTAAGGAATTTCATATTTCTTCGTTACAAGAACATATGCAGCAACAATAAGACAATTTACTAGCCAATATACAAAGCAGTCATGAGTATTACCCTACAACTCCATGGTATTCCAAGGACGTAATCCACCTTGGCTTCTCTGACCCGATAGAGATTTTTCTACGTTTTGTAACCCCGATGTACAGATCAGAAGAATCAGCATGATTTCCTAACTGTAACATATTCATTTCAAAAACATATTCAAGTACTTGTACGAATGCATGATATATCAACAGTTCTAAAACTCTTAGATTTAGAAATTCACTTGTAATATTTTTGATTCATTAGTCGAACGCAAAACATTTCAAGTCAACTGGCACTTTCTGCATGCACCACTTGGAGTTTAACTGTGAGTTTTACCCCATCATTGATATCGTCAAGAATTTGTTGACCATCAAGAATTTCTGGGTGTCCTTCTCTTCTAGCAGTAAGCCAAGTAGAATGCTCGCACTCATTCACTTTGACAGAAACAGCCTTGTGCCTGGGACCTACTGTGGACACTCCGTTTGACAATGCAATTTGGAATTGAATGTCTCCAATACCTTCTCATTTATACCAAACCAAATAAGTGATTAACAAAACACATTGGATAGTTTGACATTATAACTTTACAGAACAAGAAAGCTACCATAGACATACACATTGTTAAGAGTAAGTGAAAATGAGTGGGCCCAGGTTTCCACATGAAAGCAGGACGACGGAAGCAAACAAGTTAACGGAAAATTAAGAGGCAAATATCTACAGAACCGTACAAGCCTATAATGAGGCGTACAAGATCTGGAAAGTGCACTAATAAAATAAGAGCAATTTGAAAAGAAAAAAAATAACATGCATAAAAGAGTGACAGAAAACCTTCGCTCGTGAACAGTAGAGATTAGCATGCATCTCTCAAATATGAGACCCTTAAAATTATGCTATATACTATAGCTGAAAATTGAAAGCGCAAGAAATTTTATAAAATCATGAAAGCATTAAATATGTTTACAAAAAAAAAAAATAAAAAATAAACAAAAAAAATATTACTTCACAAATGAATACATCTGGATGTGTTTCCAATCTTTTACGGGGCTTTGCAAAGTATACGTACAATCCAAAGAAGCTCTGATTTTGCAAGGCTACAGTAGCAATCTATCAAGAAATGATGCGTCTTTTATTTCTTTACTTTGTATGTGACACTTCTGAAGGCATGCATGTTAGTTAACTTAGCATAAAACTACGTTGTAAACAATATGGGCAAAACAGTACTTTATAAATGAATAAACAAACCAAACATTTACCATGTGGCTTGCCTTTATCCTGGGCAAATATAAGAGCAACAGCGTCTGTAAAGTATTTTGCACTCCCGCAGACATTTCTAGACTCGTTCTCACTTCTATATAGAAAACGACCTCTTTCATCACCCACAATGACAGTTTCTGCAGGCATAGCATAATCTGCAACAAATTGAGACATTGAGATACAATCAACAAAATTTGACCCAGCATGAGCATGCAACAGAAAAGTTAATCACAACACAAAATCTGGAAGCAGCAGCTTATCTCACTAATGTTTCAAGTGATAAAGATATCATCCCTCATTTTTCTTAGCTATCAAACAAAATATTTTCTTTTGATTATATTCTCAGTACTCACCCAATGCATCAACAATCGGTTTCATGTCAAGAAGCCCATCCTGCACCATCAATCATGTCCCGAGTTAGCAATGCAGCAAAGGAAAGCTACATCTGATTCAAATAAAGAGAGAAAGAGGCAATCAAGTGTGAGGACAGCCACTCACTCCAAACATCATAATTCCAACTGGGGATGTGCAATCTGAAACAGACGCTGTGTAATCCATAATATCCGTGATGAATTTATCAAGCAAGACCTCTTGAGGTTCCTGATGTCATTATAAAAATTTTACACATCACGAAAATCCATTATTCAAACAGTAGAAAAGCTTGAATGACTCTACAAATTCCCAAAAATGACAATAAACAACCAAAAACTGTATGTCCTAAGTTCCCCATTTCGAAATCCATCACTGTGGAATTCTTAAGAAATCAGCGTAGTAGTTTTATGGTAAATTTGGCACCTTTGTTGTTCGTAACAGCGGGATGACATCAACTTTCAATCCCGGCACAAAGCCAACAGTCAAAAGGATGCCACAGTTCACATCCTTTGCTGGTATAGAGCAATCTTCGTCACTTCCATCACCACAAACTTCTCCCCACATAACCTAAACAACCAAATGTTACCCACAATTAGTAAAGAATTAAACTTTCTACATTGTAACGCAGGCACACCCGAAAAACACAACCACAAACCTCTTTGATTTCATCGGTCAGAGCATCTCTTCCAACAATTCCACTTGAAGTAGAAATGATGAATGGAACACTGGACCCCAATTTTTTCGATATCTGCAATTTCAAACAAATAACAACAGAAAATTCCATAATTTGCTTCTCTTAATTAAAAATCATCTAAATTCGATACTAATTATAATTAAAGGGCTTATAAGAGCAACAACACATACAAGCTTGGAAATGTCATACAATCGAAACCCACTTCCAATATTAGCTACAACGAAATGAGGCCGTATCGGTTCGGCCAGAACCTTCTCGATAACCTCATTCACAGCAACCTGTCAATTCCAACACAAAATTTGAGAAAGTGTGAGTGAAAATTTGAGCTTGTGATTTTCTCGGAAACCAAACAAGGGGTCTAGACGCTAAACCAACCTTAGGCGAGGGGTGGAGAGAGAGGGCGGAGGCGAGTTTCGGTCGATTGAGGATGCGACTGCAGATTTGGTTCCAGGATTTGCTAACACACGCCGCCGATGCGAAGGATAGGGCGGGTAGGCGCGAAAGGATGTTGTGGAGAAGGTCGTCGCTTATCGGCGAAAACAACCCTGTCGCCGTCGTATGGGGCCGTTTTGTGTCGATTTTTATCGCCGACGACGACGACGATGCCACGTCCATCGGAGCGCTGGTTGTTTCGTAAAGATGCTGCCGACTTTGGATTGTAGAAGTTTGAAGTTTGGGTATTGTTGGAAAAGGAAAGGATCTTCTTGTTACACAAATAAGGAATATGGTTGGAGTCCTTGTGTAATTATATATAATATTATTATTGGAAGAATAAGCCGTCCTACAGCCGTCAAGCCGTCCTACAGCCGTCAAGCCGTCCTACCTTGTCGTACCTACACACTAGCCAACCTACAGCCGTCAAGCCGTCCTACAGCTGTCCTACCTTGTCCTACCTACACACTAGGACGGCTACCTTGTCCTCTACAGCCGTCCTACCTTGTCCTACCTACACACTAGGACGGCTACCTTGTCCTACCTACACATTTGTATCATGTATATATATCCTTGTAATCTTGTAGAGAAAGATAATGAAAAAATAAGCATTCTCTTCCATTTTTCCACATTCATGTATCAATAATAAATATAATTTTTAGCCTGCATACCTTTTTCTACATGGTATACAGAGCAGGTTTATAACCCTAGTCCTAATTTTTTTTTCTTTTTCGGCAGCTTTCTCTGCCGTTCCCATGGCTGTTCGTGGCCCGTCCCGTCCCGTCCCTCCTCTGCTCGTCCTCCCCTCCACTGCACCTACTGCAATTTTGATTATCATACCCGAGACACCTGCCATAAACTTCATGGCTATCCCGTTGGCCATCCCCTCCATGGCCAACCGTGGCGACCACCGCGCCGTGCCACTGCTTCCAGTTCTTCCCGCAGCCATGCACCTTCCAGTCCTCCTCGGCAGCCACGGTTTTCTGCTTCCCGGCCCCATAATTTCACCCAGCCCCATCACGTGCAAGGCACCCAGGCCCCCGCCTCCTCTTCTACTCCAGCGACCCACCAAGTGCACGGGACCCAGACCACTTTGCATGACTTGCAGCTTGCCATGCCTGACCTCTCTGCCGAGCAGCACTCCCGTGTTCTAGCTGCTCTATGTGACACCACCACCCCTCCTCAGGCCAATGTCGTGCTCACTACTGATTTTGGCCAAGGTTTGTTACCTGTCACCTCTCGTCATGGTCAATGGATTCTTGACAGTGGTGCTACGGATCATATTACTTCTTCCGCTTCATGTTTGGTTAATCGTTCTCCTTCACATTTGCCGCCTGTTTCTTTGCCTAGTGGTGCTTCCGCTCCCATTACTTTTACCGGCACTCTTCCTTTAAATTCCTCAGTTACTTTGAAGGATGTTTTATGTGTCCCTAATTTCCGAGTGGACCTTTTATCGGTTGGTAAACTTACAGATGAATTATCGTGTTCCATAACCTTCTTTCCTTCTTGGTGTGTTTTGCAGGACTTGGTTTCGAAGGCGATGATTGGTGTGGGTAAGCGACGTGGCGATCTGTATTACCTTGTGGCCCTTACCTCTTCTCTCCCCACCCATCAACCTCTCTGCAACATCATTACCATCCCCTCCTCCCTCTGGCATAGGCGTCTTGGTCACCCCTCCTCCACTCGTTTGCAAGCTTTAGCATCTAGCTCTCTTAATTGCACTTTTGATTCTAGTCATATTTGTGATGTTTGTCCGTTGGCAAAACAAACTCGTCAACCTTTTCTTTTGAGTTCAATTTCATCAACTTTCCCTTTTGCTTTAATTCATTGTGATATTTGGGGCCCGAATCGTCAATCTTCTCTTTCTGGTGCTAATTATTTCTTAACCATTGTGGATGATTTTTCTCGCTTTACGTGGGTCTTCCTCATGAAACATAAATCCGACACTCAACAATTAATTAAGGATTTTTTTGCTTATGTCACTACCCAATTCCGCACCACCATCCAATGCATTCGTACTGACAATGGTGGTGAATTTTTATCTCTTCGTAGTTTTTTCTCTGATCATGGGGTGCTTTTACAAACTTCTTGTGTTTATACCCCCCAACAAAATGGCGTTGTTGAAAGAAAACATCGTCATCTTCTTGAAACTGCTCGCGCCCTTCGTTTTCAATCCCATTTTCTTATCAAGTTTTGGGGGGAATGTGTTCTTACCGCTACTTATCTCATTAATCGTCTCCCTACCCGTCTTCTCCATTATAAATCCCCATTTGAGGTTCTCTTTTCGAAAACCCCATCTTATGACCACTTCCGCGTCTTTGGTTGTCTGGCATATGCCACCTCTGTCACTCCCACCATCAAATTTTCCCCTCGGGCTCATCGTTGCATTTTTCTCGGTTATCCTCATGGACAAAAGGCATATACCCTTTACAATCTCGACAATCACCGCATTTTCACTAGTCGAGACGTCATCTTTCACGAAAGTACTTTCCCTTATGCCGTTTCTCACCCTCTTATCCCATCATCTTCACCTACCCTACCCATCCCACCCCCTCTGGACTTTACATATAACCCACCTCTTCCTGCTCTGACGCCTCACCCTCCTCCACCTTCCTCCCCTTCCACGCCTCCCACAGATTCCCTTGCTGCCCCATTACCCGTTCCTCCCCATGCCCGTGCCCTCTCGGCATCCCCTCCTTCCCCCCCCCCCCCCGCTACTTCCTTACATTTCACCCTTTTACCCACGGACATCCCTACCCCCTCACTACCTACCAATCTTCCCCTTCCCCGCACCTCTTCCCGTACCCATAAACCTCCATCCTATTTAAAAGACTACGTTTGCTCGCAGGTGATTCTGCCATCCCACCCATCTTCGACTTCGCATCCCGGTTCTACACAAGGTACGCGATATCCACTTTGTAATTTTCTCTCTTATCACCGTTACTCTCCCAGGCATTTTTCTTACATTAACTCTGTCAGTCGGACTGTGGAGCCTTCTTCCTTTGCCGAGGCTGCCACTGACCCCAATTGGCAACGTGCTATGACTGAGGAGCTTCAAGCTTTACATGCTAATGGTACTTGGACTTTAACTTCCTTGCCCCCTAGCAAAATTCCCATTGGTTGTAAGTGGGTGTACAAACTCAAGCACAATTCTGACGGCTCTATTGACCGCTACAAAGCTCGTTTGGTTGCTAAAGGCTTCACTCAGGCTGAAGGTATTGATTATCATGACACTTTTTCTCCTACTGCTAAGATGATTACGGTGCGTTGTCTTCTTACTCTTGCTGCTAGTCAATCTTGGTCTCTTCATCAGCTTGATGTTAATAATACTTTCTTACATGGTGACTTACATGAAGAAATCTATATGTCTCCTCCTCCTGGTCTTCGGCGACAGGGGGAGAATCTTGTGTGTCGCCTTCACAAGTCACTTTATGGTCTTAAGCAGGCTTCTCGCCAATGATTTGCCAAATTCACTAGTGCCATCATTTCTGCCGGTTTTCAACAATCCAAAGCTGACTATTCATTGTTCACTAAAAAGTCTGGTATTTCTTTCACAGCTTTGCTCATTTATGTGGATGATATTGTGATTACAGGCAATGATGCTAGTGCCATTAATTCTTTGAAATCTTTTCTCCGTGATCATTTTCGGATAAAAGACCTTGGTGATTTAAAATATTTTTTGGGTATTGAGGTTTCTCGTTCCAAACAAGGGATTTATATTTCTCAACGCAAGTATGCATTAGAGATTCTCAAGGACTATGGTTTTTTGGGAGCACGACCCATTGCTTTTCCTATAGATGACACAAAATTATCTAATAAAGGAGAACTTCTCAAGGATCCTGAAAAGTATCGACAATTAGTAGGTCGGTTAATATATCTCACTATCACTCGGCCGGATATCACCTATTCTGTGCATGTTCTAAGCCGTTTTATGCACGAGCCAAGGATATCTCATATGGATGCTGCGCTTCGTATTGTTCGTTATTTAAAGGCTACTCCAGGTCAAGGTTTATTATTTCGTTCTGACAACCAGACCAAGTTAACTGCGTTTTGTGATTCTGATTGGGCAGGTTGCCCTATCACTCGCCGTTCGACTACTGGGTATTGTGTATTCTTGGGCGGTTCTTTGATTTCTTGGCGGACGAAACGACAGAAAACCGTTTCGCTCTCTTCAGCAGAGGCGGAATATAGGGCCATGGCAGGTGCTTGTTGCGAGATAGTTTGGCTTCGTTTTTTGTTGAAGGATTTGAACATTCCTTTGGATGGTCCTTCCATTTTATTTTGTGATAATCAAGCAGCGTTACATATAGCTGCCAATCCTGTTTTTCATGAACGAACTCGTCACATTGAGATGGATTGTCACTTTATACGAGATAAGATTGTAGATGGCACAATAGAGACCAAGCATGTGGGTACGGCACAACAGTTGGCAGACTTGTTTACCAAACCCCTTGGGAAAGAAAAGTTTTCGGGTATGTTACGCAAGTTGGGAGTTCTTGACATCCACTCTCCAACTTGAGGGGGAGTGTTAGACAAATAAGGAATATGGTTGGAGTCCTTGTGTAATTATATATAATATTATTATTGGAAGAATAAGCCGTCCTACAGCCGTCCTACCTTGTCGTACCTACACACTAGCCATCCTACAGCCGTCAAGCCGTCCTACAGCTGTCCTACCTTGTCCTACCTACACACTAGGACGGCTACCTTGTCCTCTACAGCCGTCCTACCTTGTCCTACCTACACACTAGGACGGCTACCTTGTCCTACCTACACATTTGTATCATGTATATATATCCTTGTAATCTTGTAGAGAAAGATAATGAAAAAATAAGTATTCTCTTCCATTTGCATTCTCTTCCATAAGCATTCTCTTCCATTTGCATTCTCTTCCATTTTTCCACATTCATGTATCAACAACAAATATAATTTTTAGCCTACATACCTTTTTCTACACTTCTCTGTATCCTTTCCGCCTAATCTTCCCCGACAAACAATCTTTGAAATTTGATGTTAAAAACAAAAGTTTATTTTAAAAATTATAATAACTGTTACACTAAATTTGGGTCTGGATTGTTTAGTGAGATAGATCAGATGGAAGGGATTCAAAAAGGATCCATTTTCGTTGGAAAAATCGAATTACAGGTAAGAATTAGAGAGATTAAAATGGGTCCGGCCCTTACATGACGACGTTGGTTCAAACTCTGTTGGTGACTAATCTAACAAAATCTATCGTTAAAAAAAAAAAAAAAAAAAAAAGTCTAGCCTGACTCCAATTATTATTTGACACATATTAAATAAATAACAAAAAAAAATTTAATTTATAAATACATGTCAATCAATTATTGGATCTAGAGGGAGATTACATCCATTTTGGATGCAAAAGATTTGATCTCAGAATCAGACACCATGAGTTTAATATGTATCACACTATTATCACAGTGTGAGTTTGATAATGATGAGTTTTATATGTTAAATATGGACCCATCCACTTTTAATTTTTCTTTAGGGCTGTGCTATCCACACACTCATTTTTACTTCTCACACATCCTTTGTTAATTTTTATCTGTTGATCTTCTTCATTTAATCTGATCCAACAGTCGAAAATTAAAAGGGTGTGTGAAAAGTAAGAAGGGGCATGTGGATATCACACCCCTTTCTTTATTGTATGATCGGCTACTTATTTTCTTTATTTTTGTTATTTATTATATATGTATCACACTCATGAGATCATTATATTGAACTCACAAATAAGAATTATTCTCATGGCACTCAAATTTTCAGATTTACTATAGGAGTTTGATTCCTATACTCTTGGTATCACACATAGTTTTCTGGTTTAGTGTGGAAGGCGTTATTTGTTCACATTGACCAAAAAAAGAGAGTGTGATACCAATATATTGAGCTCATACATGAATCACATTCGAAAAGTTTCCGCTCGACACTAATTTATTAAACTCGTGAGTTCAATATATTAAATTTATGAGTATTATACTTATAAACTAGAAAGTTCTAAAGTATGACTCTCACAAATATTGAACTTACACTAGTGTAGCAGTAGTATTATAAGTATCAAATTCAGGTTGCCTGATTACTATACATAAGTAGCACACTCACACAAACTAATACGGAAGGCCTTGAGGTTGAAGTGAAGTTTCTTCTCAAAATACTTTGTTGCCTATTCGTAAAATTTTACGCTTATAAATAGAGTCGTTCATATTATAAATCACTAAACATTCTTAATTTTAATTGATTTTATTTTAGAGATGGTCTTTACATTACAACTTATAACACAAATGATTCTGATCATAAACACGAAGTTCTATAAATAGGTCACAAGGTATTTGAAGAAGAAGCTCATCCTAAGGATGGGAAAACGGGTCATGGATCCACGGGTTGGGACGGGTTCATGCCGTTTGGTGTAGGTCCAAATGTTATATACACCAAATAGGTCAAGGTGCAGTGGGGTGGGGTGGAACGAGGCATTGCGAGTCTAAGAATTTTTGGAAACAACCCCCTGGCTTAGACCGTTGATTTCCTACCGTTTGATTGAATCTTTACCAGTTGATAATTTTCTATGAATCTAATGCCTTATCTGCTCTCAACTTATGTTTCTTCTTCTGGTTTTCTTCCCCAAAAGCCCGTCTAGAATGAACCCTTGCCTTCTTCAGGTTTGTGTTTTTTTGTCTCTTTCTTGCATTTAGGTTTCTAGTTTCATATCCTGATTGGCAGCTGGGGAAGGCGACAAATCAAACCCTAGAGGCATTTTGCTGGGGAATGATCCACTGAACAGGGACGCTCATGTTCTTGTTGTAGAGAGGGCAGAAGTGGTGAAAGAGGAGTTTGATCAAGCCAATGACGACGAGGTCAATGAGTGGGCAAAGGATTTGGGTTGGGCTTGGGGATAAGATTGGGTTTGGGGTTAAGGTTTTGAGGCAAAGATAAGGGAGGGAAAGAAAGAGAGAGAGGCAAGAAGAAATGAAAGTCGGTGGAGAATTCAAGGAGGATGAGGAAGGAGTGGAGAGGATGCGGAGATGTTGTTCGACAGTTTCCAATAAAAAAGTTTGGTATCTAGAGGCCAAAATACTAATTGAAAGAATGTTTTTATGATAGAACCGTTTGGACCTGTATGAACTAGCCCGTTTGAAACAGGCCGGGTTAAGGTGAGTTTCAATTTTTAATTATTATTGCCTGGCCTGGCCCGTTCTGTTTTCAAAACAAGTCTGGTTCGACCCTTCCAATTTTGGGCCTGGCTCAGCCCGTGCCCACCAGTAGTTCATCCCCAATCCGTGAGGAGCCAAGTCTTTCTCAATTAATAAATAGATTATCAAGATGTCTTTTTTAATGATTTTTTTTTTTTGGAGGGATGAGTGTCACATCCCGGTCTCCCGCCTTGAGGATATTGTCCGCTTTGGCATTCCTGGCCTGGACTAGGTCGCAGACACCAGGCTACCGCACGGTTTTGTTTTTGCAGGCCGCAGCCCCAAAAAGACTCCTCAAAGGGTACCACCAGGCATGTACATTTAAGGCCCAAAGACCACGCCCTCACGGGCGATGTGGGATACTACAATCCACCCCCCTTAGGGAGCCCGACGTCCTCGTCGGCACACCACGACCGTGAGTCTGGCTCTGATACCAAATTGTCACATCCCGGTCTCCCGCCTTGAGGATATTGTCCGCTTTGGCATTCCTGGCCTGGACTAGGTCGCAGACACCAGGTTACCGCACGATTTTGTTTTTGCAGGCCGCAGCCCCAAAAGGCCTCCTCAAAGGGTACCACCAGGCATGTACATATAAGGCCCAAAGACCACGCCCTCACGGGCGATGTGGGATACTACAATCCACCCCCCTTAGGGAGCCCGACGTCCTCGTCGGCACACCACGACCGTGAGTCTGGCTCTGATACCAAATTGTCACATCCCGATCTCCCGCCTTGAGGATATTGTCCGCTTTGGCATTCCTGGCCTGGACTAGGTCGCAGACACCAGGCTACCGCACGGTTTTGTTTTTGCAGGCCGCAGCCCCAAAAGTCCTCCTCAAAGGGTACCACCAGGCATGTACATATAAGGCCCAAAGACCACGCCCTCACGGGCGATGTGGGATACTACAGTGAGGATATTCAAGAGATTAAAGAATTTTTAAAGAGTGTACAAATTCATATGTATTCAACCAAGATTTTCATTAAATCTATGGAAGTGCATGGGTATTCATCAAGATTTTAAAAGAGTTTATTAAACTCCATATGAATTTGAGTGTATTAATTCTGGATTTTAAAGTACTTCATAAAACTCAATGTGTATTCAAATAAGATTTGGTTTTAAACTATTTTAAAAGATGATGAATTTTAATGGATTTGGAGTAACTTTATAGTGTTTTTTAGATTTTGGAAATGAGGTCTCTCTCCCTACGGTTTGTAGTGAATTCATCTAAAATTAACATGGTGTCCATGAAACTCCATTAAACATCATGAGTTTATAAGTCTTTGGAAAATATTTCAAAAATAATATTTCAAAATATCAATTAAATACACCCTCTAAACTTGTGTTTGACACAATTTTTTGTGAAGGTCAAACCTAAAACCTTACCGACAGTATTCTTCCTTTTATATTATAATAGCAAATTAGCAATAACCCTTCTTTGGGTCATATAATCGATGTAACAAGTTATGTGAGAGTCTTTTAGTTAAATATTGACATCCAATAAACCAGGTTTTGATTGTTAATTAGTGTAAACTTATGATTTATCATCAATGCGATGCCAGTTGAGCTCAAGATCTGTTGGACTTCAAATGTAACACAAAACCAACAAATTAATTAGGGCAAACCCAGTTCATATGTACAAAAGGGAAATATTTCTCCCTTTGTTATTAGAGTTGCAAACAAAGATACATAAGATAATACTCCTAACACTTAAATTACCAACAACAAAAGCACTACAAGCACTTCTTATTTATATATATAGAAGCCATGATGAAGTTCTTGCCTCAGACCCAGTACATAATCCAAACGCTTACAACAACATATGACAAGACAGAACACCAACTTCTGCCAACTCCCCAACAAAAACAAGACCACAAGAGCCCTAATTTCTCCAAACTTTATTTTTTCCAATGGGAGAAAACCGACCAAACATCTACTCCAAGTAATATGGAGCTTGCGGAGGAACGTAAGTCATGGCCAAGTACACAGAGCTACAAGCATGGACGCAGCAACGAGGATGACCGAGTTCTTGGTTTTCTTCTTCACCAAGCAAAGCACCACACGCGATCTCCCCATTTCCAAACATTCCGGCTACCGGAACTCCTGGGAAGTTGTCAGCAAACGGCTTACAGTCAACATTACGTCTATTGAACAACGATATGCCGCGTTTGTTGCTGGAGAAGATAAACCCTCCGAACACCTCTCGCTGGATATCGGAATCATTGTGAACCAAAGTTTGAAGGTTATCAGATGCATAATCAACGGTGTTCAATGCAGTTGCAGCATCTGAATGGTAGAAGAAGAAGACGTCGTCGGGTTGGATTCCCACACCATCAACAAGAATGTAGTCCCCATATCCCCTGTTACAAATTTCAAACATAAACATAGATATAAATACATATATACGTCTACAAAAATTCAAGGGCAAATAAGTTCGTGTGACTTACCCTCTAACTTCATGAAAATTCAAGGTTGTCATGGAGACTGGTGGTCCTGCTCCGTTGTGGTATTGTCTTGTTTTGGTGACCCCAGTGTAAATGTCCGACATGCCCAACTGCATCAGCATGGATTTTTGTCAGAACGAAATTAATCTGTCTTGAGTTTAACAGTCTAGCATGATACGTTGACAGTCGTGAATTGAGAGTACAAACCCTGTGGATGTCTAGACTTTTTTTCTGTTTTTCATTTTTTTTTTTTTTTTTTTTTTGTGGTAGATTGACAGTTTGACAATGTAACGGTCTAGGTATTCATGTCGACGCACCTGGCTTTGAAGCTCCCTTAGAATGGTGTGGGAATCAATGAAGACACCTTCGAACTCTGACATTACAGCGGAAATCCATGAACTATGAGTAGGCGTCTCATAAGATGATATTGTCTTGATTTGAGGACCGAATGGCATCAAACCCGGCGACAATGTGACATGGAACTCAATTTCCCCCATGTCTGCGCATAAAATTGACGATTTGTTAAAACCAGAACTTCGAATTAAGAAAATATATGACAATATGTGTGTATGAGTCTGAGTGTATATGTGTGTTGATAGGGACATAAGGGACATACAATCAGGTTTGTGTTGATCCTTGACAAAAACAATCGCTGCACCGGCAATGTAGAACAAATCGCTACTGTAATTTCTGGTTTCATTTCTCCGAGTGTACATAAAGGAGGCACTTGCATCACCGACGATGGCTGTCTTGTCAGGCATAATAGCATCTGCAAGATAACGGAAGATATCCACCATAAGATCCATGAACAAATTTTCGACATCCAATAGCGGTATCAGAGAAGAAAACAGTACTCACCGAGGGCTGCGACAACCAGGTTCATGTCAAAATGTTTATCCTAGATCAACCATGTCAAAAATTAGCAATGGAAAGGAAGAAACCGAGTTCGAAGAAATAAAAGGAAACCAAGATGTCAATTTTTAGCCTGTAAAACTCAGAAGACGGAATACCAACTTACCCCGAACATCATCATGCATGAAGGCGGAAGAGGACCCGAATAGCTCAGAATGTCTCTCACAAAATGCTCCATCATAAGCAAGTGCGGTGCCTGAGTATCGAACACTTCCATGTCATGTAATTGCTCTTCACAAAACAAACTGAAAAAACAACAAAGCTCACATGTCTTGGACTCGCTAGGGGGAATATTTCAACTTTCAAGCCAGGCACAAATCCAACGGAAACGACGAGGCCTCCATTGATTTCCGGGTTCCTTGCAGAGTTACCATGAGCGCAGTTCACCTACACAAACATATAGTGCAATATTCAACATGGTCTCAATTGGTGCCAAATGTTCTTCACTGAACTTAAAAAGTTTCATAAAATTTAAGAACATGCCTCGCGGAGATTACGAGTTTCGACATCAGTGCCGATTAGTCCCATGGCTCTGTTTGTAATGATCGGAATTCCAGAGCCTATCTTCTCAGTAATCTGCATCATAACCATTAATTAAAAACCGAAAACTAAATAAATTAAGAACTACGAAGAAAAATTAATAACAAAAAGACTAAAAAAATCTGAAAGTTTACAAGTTGGTGAGTTTCTTCCAAGCTGAAATTTGTTCCAATATATGCGACAACGAAGTCCGGTCGAATCGGCTTAGAGAAAATCTCGGCAAGAACTTCATCAATCGCATTCTTCAAAAACAAACAGTCACCAGAGTCAAAAATAAAAACAGAGCATTTAAGGAGACATAGAATTTTAAGAAAATAGAGTATTTAAGGAAAACAGAGCATTTAGGAAAACAGAGTATTTAAAGACATACGTGCAGGTCGGGGTTGAGAGAAAGGGCAGAAGCAAATTTGGGACGAGAGAGCATGTGACTGCAGTTCTTGTTCCAAGTTGTGTTGACGCAGGCGGCTGACGCGAAAGCAACCCCCGGTAGCCTCCCCAGAATGTTCTGCAAAATGTCGTCGTCTACCCGAGAAAACACTCCTTGTTCACGATCAGTTTTCAGCTGTGCAGCCGCCATCGATCTACCCTCACGACATCGGCTTCGTTTATGTGAACAGAACATGAGTCTTACTGAGTAGCTCTGTTCTGTGGTGATAGTGGTAGGGGGAGGTCCTCTTATATAGGCGTTTCTGTTTCATCTCTTTAAGAGTTAAGCATCAAAAGATTATGTCTTTTTTGCATGAAACCCATAGACTTTTTATCTACTCTGCAAATAAACCAATCCAATTAAACAGTCCATTACATGTGAAGCTAACAAGGAAAAGCAAAAAATTTAATAGGGTTTGTGATTCTCTGAATTTACTACTACGGTGTGAGCAGTATATTACAAACGAGCGCCACTCGCGTGTTATTGGGTTAATCTTAGTCGTACGTTCAAGTGGAGCCCACATCAATGAACGGTTCAAATTGCTTGTGCTCATATTGTGATTGTACTATAATCATATCTATATTGAATTGCCTCAGATTTTTTCTCAAAGTTGTTTGTCGGTTTTTACCTGAATGTCAGAAACGCAATTAATGCGTACCTGGTCGTATTGAATTCAAATAAGTCATTTGTTTTTTTTCATCACGGGCGTCAAATAACCTAATAATCGAATCTAAACTCACTGAGTTGGTTTTAACTCGTTTGTCGATTTCAATTGAAAGTTAGAAAACCTAAATAAGTAGAAATTGTGCTTATAGAGTTGTGTCTAAATCCTCTATTCCACACAAATAATTTGATTTTAGGCTCATATTGTGCTTAAATTTTGAAATTTTGTAACTTCATGATACTTAAGTGCTAATAGCTCAATCTCACTAAGATTCACAAAAACATAACTCTAAGAACATGTTATTAGAGCTTACTTAGGTGTGTTATGAATGATTTACGTATTTAGAGGTGTGTTACGAATTAATTATGTATTTTAGAGGTTTAAGATTTGGAATTGTATATTTCTATCCAACGTTTACAAGTGTAACTACAAATCAATGTAGTAACACTTGAGTGTCAGTAACTCAATATTACTAAAGTTTCAAAAACTAAAGCCAAAAACATTAACTACCAAGTTTAAATATATAAAAGGCTTACATTTTACAAACCAAGTGACCGCAATAACAACTAACGGTCTGCGGCTATAACTAATGGTCTATGGCGGTTGAAATTACAAGATTTAAAAAAAAAAAAAAAAAAAAAAACACCAACTGGTGGCTAAACACGGTTATCTGCCTTTTTTTTTGGGATTGGGAAGACTCACAGAGGCATTTCAATCTCCTATTTTTTAACACTTGTTTTTAACCTCTTGCACATCTTTCTGTATTTCTGGTTATTAGATTAAATAAATCAAATGAAAAATAATGGACATGATTAACGTAGAAAAAAAAATGTTTGAGCTTATCATTTCCCTATATATTAAGAGAAATAATACACTTGAGTGGAGTGCATAATTATTTTTTATTTTTTTTAAAGTACCAAAATCGCTCCCTTGAAAGCAACACAATTAAGAATGCAAACTTGGCAAAGTGATTGGAAGGTTAAGAAATTGTGAATGCAAAAACATTTTTATCCATGATAAATATAGGACTTGTTTGAAAATACTTTTGGTGAATTGATTTGGAATTCCAAAAGCACTTTAAGTGCTTTCTAAGATCTATTTTTATGTTTACTAAAAATTGATTTAAAAAACATCTGCTTCAAAAGTCAGTCACTTTAAAAATAATATATTTATGTTTACATGAACAAAAGAAAGACCTCCAAAATCATACAATGAGGTTCTAAATTCCATTCCGAAACAACTGATCTAGAAATCCTACAAATAATTTTCGCTACTGCCAATGAAATGGAGGTGTTTGAGGGTGTTGATTCCCACTGCCCTGAGACCCATCAGAGCCAATGTGAAACATTCCGGGACAATGAACGTTTGCATCACCACTTCCATTGGAGACCAGAACTGAATCCATGGGCTCAATGGAACTGCTGTTTCCGTGTAGACCCGCGGGGCCAAATCGTTGTTGCATCAGAGAGATTGAATTAGGCTGCTGCACCATGTGGCTCAAACCTATTTCAGATCTCTGCTGCGTCTGCGGTGATGACAGAAGAGAGAGAGCACAGTCCGAATCGTGGGTTTGAGTTGTTAACCTGTCACAAAACGTCTTGCTCTTTGTTGTCCCACCGCCACCACCACCAGCAGTTTCGGAGAATGAAATGGTGTTGAGAAGGGGCCGGCAGACAGAAGCACTGTGATGATGAGATGTTTGGTGGTTGTGGTGGACTGGGGAGCTGTCGCTGCTTTGGAAGAGTGAGAATTGCTTTCCTCCCTTGTAACCGCTGCTGCTGGTGCTGTCTGAGGACCCAAGGAACATGTTTTGCTTATCGATCATTGGCAGTTGGTGGTTATGAATCCCAGAATCTGGCTCAGTTTTGACAATGCCGGCCCAGGTAGGGTTTACGATATTTGTGGAGGGGTATACAAGTGAACTAGAGAGTGGCAACAATCGGGGGGTACCTGCAACAAGTGGAAAAACAAATTTTAGTGCAAGAAATCCGCATTGGTTTTTTCTCAACTTACCGTCTCAGCATCCGTTCACTTGAGCCCGCACGTTCGTGCGAAAGTTTAATTAAAAACACTCAAACAAGGTTGTAATTTATGATCAGTTGAGTGACAGCAGAGAAATTAAGCAGCACTTGACAGGAAGATTAATAGTTTGGAAGAATCTTAAAAATAAAAAATAAAAATATTTGAAGAGATGGATCTGCTAGTGGCCCCTAGATCATCAACTGTGGCAGGACCACCAGACATAGTTGATGAAGCACTCAACCAAGTGGATGTTCGTATAAAATGTCTGCTTTCACAGCTTTAATTTCCACCAAGTGCTCCCCAAAAACAAAGGTTGCAGCTAACCTTGGTAACTGGACATAAAACTCCCAGGATGTGACAAGGGTTCTGGTTGAGGCTTTCTTCGCCGCCGGTTGTGTCCATCAAGACGTTTCCTACAGCTTCTCTTTCCCTCATCAAATTCCTCCAGAGCATGGAACCTGCAACAAAAGAGCGCACGGAGCGTGAGGAACTTGACCTTGCCAGATCGTGGCTTCGAACAGAGGGTACTCATGCGAACGGAGCTACGAATACATAGATATGAGTTGAACATTTGTTAGTTTACCCCTGAATTTAATCTAGGCTAGAATTAGGAGCTACCAAAAAAACGGATTTGCAGTTTGTTCTATAACCAAACAACTTAGCAGCTAGAACAAAAAAATTCAGTTCAGTCTAGCCGCCATCCTATCTAACGATTTTCAAGACAACATTTGATATCTAATGTATAATCAATTCAGCTCATCCTTTATCTCACAAGTAATAACGATCCTCGCGCTAAATCCTAAATCAGAAAGAACCTAATAAAGCATTGTCGAAATGTAAAGTGACCTTCAATGTGCACATTTTTAAATCTGATATCTCTACAATCATAGCAGTAAACAAAAGTACATGATCATCCATTAAGGCAGTAGAATGCAAAAGGATAAACAAACTTCCAACTGACATTATCTTTGAATGATCATTGTGTAAATAAAATCGAAGTGGAAATCAACATATGCAAATACTTAATCAAATGAAAATCAACATTACAAGACTAATGAAAATTGTTGTAAAATCTTATACCTGCTACACTGCTGGCAAAATCGCTGCTTGTTTCCGTTAATCGTGACCTGAGGAGTCTTAGAATGTAACTCACAGACCTTATGCCGCCGATGGTAATCCCTACAAGTACTAAGGTCCGAATTGCATCCATCAACGAGGCAGGAAACCATCTGAGATCCGCTGTAAGCCACTCTAGACCTCTTTGATGGTCCAGGCGAAAATGATGAGGTAGTTCTCGGAACGGGCTCCTTCGGCATATCCACCAGGTCATTATTCCCAGAACCACCCAACTGACCAAGCTTCAAATCAACAGAAAAGCTGCTTCCTTTGAAGGTCCTATGATCTCCAAAGCTGCTAGACCCATCAACTGTAGTGTCCAAGTTGGAAAAGGTTTCTTGTTCTAGTTCAGACAAATCCCAAGAAGCTGCTTTCAAGTTCCAGTCCATAAAAGCACTTATTTCAAAAGCTGCTGCTTCTACTACTACTTTACCTCCTCTTTGCTTTCCCCACCCTCCCTTCCTCAATTAAGCTTCTTTCTTGCTATTTGTAATTGTATCACCTTCAATAAGAATATAATTTCAAAAATTCACAGTATAAACAGCATCAACAGAGTAAAATTACCAAATTAACCACATCAAAAGTCCAATTAGGCAAAGATCTAATCACGGATTAGCTTATGAACTTTTAAATTCAAAAGGGTATTAATGTATTATATCATACAGAACAGCAATATGCAGAATTGACAAGAATTGACTCCATAACAAAGAAAACACAAAGTAGGAAAGCAAGAAATGCAGCTCTGGACATTGCAATTTTTTAGAACCCCAAACTAGAAAGTCAAGAGACTTTTTTTTCTTTCCAATAAATTAATGATATGGAAGCAGTGTTGTTCCAAGAAATTGGGAATCTAAGATGGAAAACATTACTAGTTTAGATCATATTAAACAAATAAATAGAACAAAAACAAACAAGAGGAGAGAGAGGGAGAGAGAGAGAGAGAGAGAGAAAGAGAGAGTAAACTTACAGATAAGTTGTGCAGATGGAAGACTGGTTTTCCAGCCATATATTCACTGACATAGATTCCATTAATAGTAAAGTGGGTAGTCAAGGAAATAAAATATAAAGCTAAAGCTATGATTAGTTGGGTGTGTTAGGTTAATAAGTGAAGAATCACTGATTTTACCTGTCAGCAAAATGCCATTGAAGGTGTCTGCTGCACAACACACAGAAGAGAGAGAGAGAGTGAGTGGATAATGTAATGTGACTGTAGAGAGAGGATTTATTAGTGAAGTTTTAGAGAGAGAGAGAGAGGGGGAGGGGGGGGGGGGGGCGCGCTTAAAGCAGCACTAGAAAGAAGGGGCCAAGGTCATCGAGTTTTTATTTAAAAATATTTATTCTTGTACATTTTAGGGTTTGTATGAAATTGGTGAGGGAGGAGAGAAGGGAAAATAGTGACAGCTTGTTGTGGCTTTCAGACTTTTGCAAACCAAAGAAAAAGAAGTACAAGAATGGATGCTCAGAAAAAACCATGTGGCCTTGTGTTTCACATTTCATGGCATGTCCTTCCATTGGGTTCCTTTTACTTCAAACCCCTCTCGTGCACCCCACGCTCCTCTCCTGCCGAGTGGGAAACTCGCAACCCATATTTAACCCTTCCTTCTAAGAGCAAGTCCACCTTTTTGTGGACGGCGAGGGTTGGGGCCATAAAGTTTTTGTACAAATCCAAAGAAATACTCTAACGAGCCTTGATGAAGAGGGAAAGTGGTGGGCCATGTGAAGTCCGCTCGAAGCCTAAGCAACTTATGATCGGTCTTGCGTTAGCGTGCAAGGCTGATGTCAGCTACGTTGTTTAATTTTTTTTTTTTTTTCTTTTTTTCTTTTGTCTGGCAATACACTCGTGAACTTGGCGAGTGGGCTGACAGCTTCTGTTGTCGTGGTGCCCTTTACAACAGTCCAACAATCACCAACTACGGCTCTATGGCATGGCAATTCTTGAGTTGTTGGATTTCTATTTTATGAAGTTATCGATGTGTCACGTGGCACGTCTTGGTGATCCAAATTTCATGGTAAAAAAAATTAAAAATATAGGAAAAATTAGGATTTTTTTTTATTATATATAAAAATCCAATCATCTTCTTCATTCCTCACATCACAACTCAATATTGATTCTTACTACAATCTTTTATATTTGTTTTCCTCTTTCCAAATCATTTTTTTACCAAAAAAATGAGTGAGAACTGAGAAGGCAATTTAGTCGATCAGGGAAGACGTTGCTTTGCTTGAGGGTTTGGTGCATGGCACTACATAAGGAAACCAGAAGATTGGATAAGGACAAGTTGCACTATATGAATGATCAAGAATCTTATAAAAAATCGGAGCAGACATTATTAATGTATAATGACATGTGGCATGACGAGAGTGTTTGAAAATTTGATCGGAAATATAAGGCGTTCATGACACGTGGAGGATAAGGCCTGCAAAGCAACTTAAAAAATAAAATAAAAAATATTTGTGATGGTAATCTGTCTTGCTCTTGCTCTTGCCCAACGAATGAAAGTATACAAAGGCAAGTACGATTCTGAGTTTATAGTAAGAGCAAGTTAACAGCTTTGCCCTTACCCTACCTACAGCGGTGGAACTGCTCTAAGTATTTACCTACACCGAATACGTCAGTGTCTTAATATTCCAAATCAATAACATAATGCCGTATGTTTTTACCTTCTCACACAAATGTGCGGTATTATCTTGAGATGAGCCTAAGGCCCAAAAAGCGTTGCTTTCATTTGAATTGCAACTTTAGAATTATTAGCGCCAGACTTATGCTCGGCTGTCTGTCTCCAGGTTAGTACTGAATGGGGTCCCTTAATAGCTTGGATTAATAATTGCATACCTTAATTGCCAAAACATAAATAAAATAATTGTACATTTGTCAACTAGATATGTACTGATCTGTCTTGGGACATTAAAAGAAGGATCTTTCCGTGTTATGTTAGGTGGTGAACAAGAAGAAGAAGAAGATTTGGAAGCAAAGACTGAGAGCAAAACATGCATAATGTGGGACTAGTTTTGAGTATGAATTGTTATAAATAGGTCAAAGTTAGGGAGATAACCTTTATTAATGACAGGAGTGAAGCAGGTGTAAAATATTACACTGTAACTATAGCACAAGAGGATGACAAATAAAGGAGGTAGGAATAGATAATGATGTTATTGATCTTTTCTTTCTTTCTCTTTTCTATATCTATCGATAGCAGTCGGAGTGTTCTATTTGTAGAGCAACTCCGTATTATTACATGTTGAAAATTTACAACACACCTTTTGAAAATGATCTCCTTCATTTCCAAGTCCACATATCAACACTGCCAATGTTTTCATTCATCTGCCAATGTTGCAAATCCAATTTATGTGGGTATTGAAAAAATCTACCAAGATTTTTAATATCATTGTGGGCATTCATTAACCGACTAGCATTTTCAACATGAATCACATTTCCAGTGGAATTTGATTAACTACATTACTACTTTACATCAATTTTAGGTCAAGGAGTCAATTAGCCAAAGGTCTATTATTCAAATTCTCTTTGTCTATTTGAATGTGCCATGTCAATGATATCATTTCACTACAAATAATTGGGATTGTTGCAATCAAATTGACAAGTTTGACATGGTGGTAATATAGACGCACCCATTTTTACTTTTTACATGCTCCTTGTTAATTTATGTTTTTTTTATATTTTTCAATTCATCCAATTTAACAGCCAAAACTTAAAAGAATATGTGGGAGGTAAAGCGGAGTATGTGGATAGCACCAACCTTTTGACAATGAAGAATTTCACCAATTTAATGAATGTCAAACTATATTTCATTGATAGAGAAATAGACTCTAGATGAAAAATCAAAATCAGCTGATTTTAGCACAATCATAAATGTATTTTCTCACTCATTATGGTCACTTAGGCTAATCTATATTATTGTTAGTAATTAAAGAGATCACATTTTTGTACCATATTGTGTATCACTCTTTAATAGATGCATTGTCACCTGATACTAATACTAGTTGAATAGTTAACGCTCTTCAGAAAAACATGTCTCAATGTATTTGAGTATTATCCGACCACATTGCGATGCCCAAAACTCTTCTCTACGAAAGAGACGGTACAATGTAATACAAAAATAACAAGTTTTTGTTGGTATGTTCCAATTACTAGTTGTTTGCCTTTGAAATTTCAAACATAGGGATAGTTGTGGTCGCTGTAAATGTGACAACCAAGAAGCTAGAATTTTTGGCGTTTGGACTTTGGATGGATAGCTAGCCGAGCGCGTGAGACTTCATGTAATCAACTGTGCATCTTTGAAGGCCCATTGAATGGGAGATAGGCGCTGTCAGACTCCATAAACTTCACTTCTAACTTTAATTTTCATGGCCCAAAATATTTCTGTATTAAATACTTGTTTTTTTTTTCTGAATTATGTTTATTTTCTTTATTATAAATGATATTTTGCACTGTATATTTAAATGAAAGACTTTATTTGCGAATTTGAACCGTATATTACTAGTTTATCATGATGTTAAATTCACACACTCCCTTTTAGTGTAAATATAGTTTGTTAAAAAAAAAAAGCCACTTAGTACTAATGTCAAGTGGCATTCCTCTTAATTTGTAAGTGAGAGGTTTTAGGTTCAATTCTTGCTAAAGGCGAATTTGAACCATATTATTATTAGTCCATTGTGAGGCTAAGCACATCCCCCTCATATTTAGTGTAGATAATATCATTTGTTAAAAAAAATAAAATTAAAGATTATTCATCATAAACTACGACAATTTACCATAATATCGTTAACTAGCCTTTTATTAATCAATTACATTATTATGTTTTTCTTCATAAATTATGTTTTAGGTTAATCACATTTTCCCTTAGATTTGTGTTTCACTGTAACCTCATACAATATCTTTTAAACAATTCAATCACATACTAATGTTTATTTTCATTTTAATGTCATACATCTGTCACACTTTTCTTAAGTTGTTATATGCCTATGTGGCCGTCATGAAGTTTAGTGCAACATTTCACTTTTTTGTTGCGGGAAAGTCTGTCCTAGCAGTTCATCGGGTAAGTGTAATTGGGGCCTGAAGTGGGGTCCACGATGACATGAAGACATATAATGGAGGAGCTGACGGAAACTGTGACAGATATATGACATTGAAATGAAATAATAAGTAAATATATGAGATAGAAATGTTTTAAATATGTTGTATGACATTACAATTATATACAAACCTAAAGAGAAAAAAAATATAATTTACCATATATTCTAAGCTACTCAAGATGATTGAAAAAAAATCATATTTACTATCCAAATAAATTGAGAGCTTGAAAATCATGGCTAATTTGAACTTAAAGACAAACTTCATATTTGTTTTTGTGAGGAACTTTAATTGTAAACAGTATAAACAGATAAAAACAGAATGTTTATTTTTATTTTTGTATATAACGATATATCTACTTTAAAGATTAAAGAAATAAATTAGTTTTAAAATCGTTATTTATTACATTAAAATATAAAGAATTTATTTACAAATAAAAAAGAATATTACTAAACTATTAAATACTAAGTAACTTTTTTTTTTAATTTATTAATTTAGAGAAAGACTAATTAGAAGTTGATAATTTAGTAATTAATCCAAACGAGTTGACATGTGTAGATTCTTCAAGGGTTAAAGACGTCATGCTACAGATTACCAAAACGTCATGCTACAGATTTACCCAAACGTCATATGCCAGAGATTTACCCAAACGTCATGCTACAGCTGCGGGACAGGGGTTCTTTAAATCTGCAACAACCAACATTGTCAGTGTGGGCAGCTGTATTGCGACTGTCCATGGGACCAAACTCTAATTACTTGCCAAGTGTCGCCTCACCTAATGAGAAAAACAACTGACGGGCTATTGTACTGTTCAGATTCAATAATATATTAACACATGTAACGTAATATTGTGTTATTACATCGGAATATCATGTAACAGTGAACCGTTTTATGCAAGTCATCACATGAGAGAGATTTATTTAATATGCAATCGTAACATCTCGTACCAATAAAAAAGTCAAATCATATTGATTATGTTAATTTAGGGTGTCACGATGACGTATTGAGGAACGTAAGTAAATCTTTTTGAATAATGATAGATACATTAAATTCGTGCACCAAAACGTTAGCAAAAATAATATGAATTTCAGGTTATACTTCACACAGCACGTCTTGAGTTTGATTCCTAGCGCTGGTAAATCGCATGATGGTGGTCAAGGTAGTTGAAATCTTTCTGTGAATCTTTCCAACCCCATAAAGAGTAGACTATCGTGACGAAGCCACTAGTTGGTCTCATTTTTCACCCAAAAAAAAATACACAAGTTGGAATTTAATTAATAATTTGTAAATGAAAATATGACTTTAGTCTTTGAAACTTAATCTTTTCCACATAAAACCCGACGTGCAAAATAATTTACCTACATAATAAAGCAAACCCAATATACGCAAAATAATTTACCCACAATATATGCAAAATAATTTATCTACATAATAAAGCAAACACAATATATGTAAAATAATTTACCTGCATAAAAATATTATTATTTTATTTAATACTAGTTTATCTATTAATTATTTGTACATATAATAATATAATGTGCCCAATACATATGATGATACATACAAAATAAAAAACCTACATAATGAAGGTTATTTGCTCATCATAAATTTACATATAGGTATATTAATTAGTATAATATGTTTGAACATATATGTAAGACTTTGGATGTGGTCCCTAATTATCAATATTTTTTTTTTTTTACTAAAGCCTTGTTGGTTTTCAATTTTTGATCGAAGTCCCTAAAATTAATGTGATAATTTATTTATATGTATGTTACTATATTTTTTAAATTAAAAATTAAAATTTATAGTTGTTTATATTAATGATATTTTAAATAAAAACTCATAATTTGTGGGATTAAAAATATTAATTATACTATTTTGTGTGTGTGTATCTATATATATATATATATATATATATATGAACATGGGTACATTCATCAAAATTAACAAAAAAATTATTGAAAACATGGATGCATTCTTCAACACCACACAAAAAACAGTAATAGATATTAGATTTAATAACAATAGTAAATTTCTTCGATTAAACTTGACGTGGATAAATTCTCAAATCAAAAGAAGAGAATGTCCCCATATAAGTTTAAAAATGAATTAGAGAAAAATTGAATAGATTTTATATATAAAAAAAGGGTACATTTTACATATAACAAATTGGTATAATTGAGAATGGGTACATTTTAAGATAAAAAATTTGAAAAAAATTACATGAATGGGTGCATATAAGATTAAAAAAATTGAAGAACATTTTATAAAAAGCTAATGGGTACAAACTTATTCTAATTTTATTTATTTATTTTGGAATGCTTTGAATTGAAATTAGTTAGGAGTTTAATAAATGTGTGAGTATTAAAATCTGAACAAATCCTAAATCAATTATTAATTTTTATTTTTAAAAAATTATGTAACTGCCATGGAAATTCATCATTACATTAATGCTAGAAACTTGGATCAAAATCTGAAAACTAATAAGGTTTCAATCAATGAACATTAGTAACTAGGGACGAGATACTAATTTTTCCTCTATATATATATATATATTGAGCTTACGGTAGTACTATATACATTTGAACGTGTATATATATATATATATGTTAGGTGTAATAATATGTACAATAATTATTTGTTTATTGTAATTACGGTGAGTAAGAACATTTATTGATTTATTTTGAATATTATTGTACAAGTTGTAAATATTTTGTAATAATAGGTCAATTACTTTTCTAGTTGGGAGTCTTTTTTAAATTTGGATTTTATCTTAATAAAAAGCTTATGATGAGCATCTATTTGAGTCGAGCATTTCCAAGATCTAATTCAAGTTTTTTCTTATGTAGTGGAAATGCCTTACAATCTGAAGTTTTACGCTTAAGGGAAGAAATGTTCTTGGTGGATGCAGGACCTGGGACCCCCAGAATTTGTATGCAAGATGAACCTTATAACTAGGTGGGTTTTTCTTTTTCTAAGAAAATAAGAGTTATAAGGGTCTATATCTAAAGAACCCTAATTGTAATAAAAATTCACATCGTGTAAAATGACCATGTTTGACACACTCTGACCGAAATCAAGGCGGTAGGGAGCTCACTAGCTTCGGGTTCCATGAGAACTCCGAAGTTAAGCGAGTAGCGCGCGAGAGCACTCCTAGGATGGGTGGCCCATCGGGAAGTTCTCGTGTGAGTTCCCAGAAACAAAACCATAAGGGCGTAGTCGAGGCCCAAAGCGGATAATATCGTGCTACGGTGGTGGAGCGAGCCTGGGAAGTGGTCCTGCCTGGGTTGGGATGTGACAATGTCTGCATGAATTTAGTGCATGTATCACCACTCAATTATTTTTCGTTCAACTCCTCCACCACCATGAAGAAGAAATCCTAAAATGTAGTTTTCATATGTTGGCACCATGGCATTGCCATGCCACCACCAATTCTCATATAGATTTTGTTATCACCTCTCAAAGTGCATCATCTAACTATCGAATGCTAAACTCTTAACATCAAAATGTATTTTGTGAAGGCGACTACGCCAAAATGCTCATATTTCATGTCAAACGTGGACAACTCAATTTCTAACTTTCTTGCTTAGAGCAAGTCCACCTCTAAAAAATGCATTGGCACCTAGCCCATTTAATCCACTCAGTGAACACTGATAGACCTCATGAACAGTTTAATTGATCAAATGCATGTCCACCCTTAAAACTAAATAGCCTAGTCAATTTTATTAAAATATTATTAATTTTTATTATAAAATAATAATTGGATTTTTAATTTCTGAAGCAAACCAAATGCATCTCCAATGAAGCAGACCAGAGCACGCCAACCCACCACCCATGCCGTCAATCCCTACTCCTTTCTATGACGAAATGACTCTTCTTCTCCCTTACCACCGCCAATCCCTACTCCTTTCTATGACGAAATGACTCTTCTTCTCCAATGAAGCAGACCAGAGCACGCCAACCCACCACCCATGCCGTCAATCCCTACTCCTTTCTATGACGAAATGACTCTTCTTCTCCTTTACCACCGCCACCTTCATCATCATCACCGCCACCATCCTCTTTGTCGTTATACCACCACCAGCTCATGTCTTCGGTTCCTGCTCTACCCTTGCTGTTATCTTCGCCTCCGGCACCGTCTGCGGTGTCCTGTTAGACCAACCGCGGCGCCCATCGTCAACTTCCGCTGCGGACAAACAATCATAGTCGAGCCCAACATCTCCGGTGGACGGACCTCTCTCTGCGACCTTCGCTTTGGTGGATACAGCCCCCTTTGCTAAGACTCGGAGCAAAAAAAAAAAAAAAAAAAAAAAAAAAAATTTAAGGTGGCTATGACATCAGCCTAGATTCATGTAGGCTAGTCTCTAGCTCAACATCTTTTGGGCCTGCCTATGGACTGGCTTGGGCTGGATGCCAGCCTATTTAGATGGGCTGGAGGGTTTTTAAGGGATGCCAGCCTATTTTTTTCACTTTGGACCAGCCTATGTGCTTGGGGTGGAGTTGCTCTTACCTTTTGTTTTAGAGCAAATCTTCGAAATAGGATTGTGATGAGAGACATAAAGATGGGAATAAACTACCAATTACACTGTACAATCTCCCTCTTTTAAAGATTCAACATCTAAACTTGCGTCACGTCGCCTCCTTTTGAAACTGTATATAAACTTTATGGTAAACTAGTTTAAAGCAACAAAAGGTTTATGATTTTAGAAGAAGAAAAGAAAAATAATTTTAGTTACTATTGTTAACATAAAAATGTGGTAATGTTAACAAAGGTGGTTTTAAAAAGTTTACGGTGATTTTAGGGCTTAAATACCAGGGGTTTTAGGGTTATGAACTGGTATTTATCAAGGACTAGAGCTCCGTTCTCTTCACTTGAAAATTGAACACAAGTAGTATCAGAGAATTTGGTGTGGTACTGGCCTAACCACTTTGATGCCTTTGTCAATATATCTGGAGTAGTGAGAAATGTTGCTATGTAGTTTTAGGGATGTTACAGGAACTTAGGCCATCTCCAACTAAATGAGGGTCAGAGGGGTCCCTTTAGCCCTATAGCCCTCCAAGAAATTAATATTTTAATGAATAATGCTAGTATATTTCTCCAACCGAGGGGGACCAAAGGACCATAGGCCAAACAGAGTCCTATAACAAAAAACCATCCCTAATGGAGGGGACCAAAGGGCCATATGCCAAACATAATTTATTATTTTAATTGAATTAATATGGTTACTTAAATTAAACTACCTCAATAATTTTTCGAGATGTAATCCTAATAATTTTTTGAATAAGATTTCGAGTGACACTTATCGCTAAAGTGAATAACTCCCCCAAGCAGTACTAGGGTGGAGATTGTGTTGTTTAAGTTTAATGTTATTTAATATTGTTTAATGTTGTTTAGTGTTGTTTAATGTGACATCCCACATCGGCCAGGGGAGTGATCCTTATATGTATATTCTCATCCCTACCTAGCACGAGGCATTTTAGGAGCTCACTGGCTTCGGGTTCCGTAGGAACTCCGAAGTTAAGCGAGAAGGGGGCTAGAACAATCCCATGATGGGTGACCCACTGGGAAGTTGCTCGTGAGTTCCCAAAAAAAAAACCGTGAGGGAATGGTAAGCCTAAAGCGGACAATATGGTGCTACGGTGGTGGAGCGGGCCCGGGAAGTGATCCGTCCCGGGCCGGGATGTGACATTTAATGTTGTTTAATGGCTTAGGTAGTTATAGGAAAAAAATTAGAATTTTTTTTTTAAATTTTGTCCCAAAAAAAAAAAAAAAAAAAAAAATCCAACGGTCACCTGGCGTCAACATGACGCCAAGTAGCTGTGGGGTTTGAATTTTGGCCTAGTGGGGCTCACAAGCTCTTTGTCTTACCCTTGGTTGGATACGATTTTCGTGTTATTTCAGATTATTTTTAGTCCTATGACCCTTTGGCTCAATCGGTTGGAGATAGCCTTAAGTACTTAACTTTCCCAGGCTTCTCCTCTTCCTTTATATAAAGGTCGGCAAATCAAATGAACTGATGAACTCCCTTAGATCAAATTGCTATGTCTTTGTTCTAAATTCGTGGAAGACCTGGGGTCCAACTTTTTCTTATTAGTTGTATCTCTAGGTGACACTTGGTTTTTTTGGGCTAGATTCATCTGTTTTGTGTTAAGGAATAGTGGTCGGTAAAGGTTAAGAGCAGTGGTTGTGCTTTGTGTCAGCCAGTAAGTGTTCGGTAACACGTGCTTAATATGATGTTGACCATAATATTGCTTATGGATGTTCCTTTTAGGCCTGGCAAATGGGCCGTGTCTATCGTGTTCGTGTCGTTTTCGTGTAACACTTGTTATCTTAACGGGTTCTTAACAGGTCGGGTCACTTTACTCAACGAGTAAAGTGACCCGACCTGTAAAGAAAAATATTTATTTTTTCTTATATTTGCACATACCACACATTGCCACATAAATATTACTTCAAAACATTAAAACACATTTGTCGTTTAAGTACAAAATATTAAATGTGCAAGGATATGCAAAATGAAAGAGTTTTTGTTTTCAAGGTTGTGAAGTCTTTCTCAAAAGTTTAAACCTTGCCAATGGAACTCAAAACTTGCATGTTTTTCTTTTTACAAAATCTTCAATTTTCATCGATCATTATGACATAAGATTTTGTGGTATACTAGTGTAAATATTTTAAATTGAAGATCGAATTCATTCCTTGTATTCATAAAGGGTCAAGGAGTGTAGCTGTAAAAAATCATCAAAATTGGAGTTAAAATAACCGTTAAATCGTGATTTTCGTTGATAATTGTCGAAAAGTTTTGTCCCGTTACTTTATATCTGAATGTTTGTTTTTTGCGATTTTTAGCGTATGCGATCTTGAAGTATATACAAACAAGTTTGACGGTTGGATCGTTGAAATTAGTTTCGTAGAATGCGTATCTTATTAAAATGATAGATTCACTAATACTTACAGTTTATTTATACTTTCATCAAGTATAATATAAGATTTTGTGGTATCCACTAGTGTAAATATTTTAAATTGAAGATCAAATTCATTCATTGTATTCATATAGGGTCAAGGAGTGTAGCTGTAAAAAATCATCAAAATCGGAGTTAAAATAATTGTTAAATCTTGATTTTTCATTGATAACCGTTAAAATGTTTTGTCTCGTTACTTGATCTTTGAATGTTTGTTTTTTGCAATTTTTGGCGTATGCGATCTCGAAATGTATACAAACATGTTTGACAGTTAGATCGTTGAAACTAGCTTTGTAGAATGCGTATCTTATCAAAACAATAGATTCACTAACACTTAAGAGTTTATTCATGTTTTCATTAAGTATAACATAAGATTTTGTGGTGCCCACTAGTGTAAATATTTTAAATTGAAGATCGAGTTCATTCATTGTATTCATATAGGGTCAATGAGTGTAGTTGTAAAAAATCATCAAAATCAGAATTAAAATAACCATTAAATCCTGATTTTTCGTTGATAACCGTCGAAATTTTTTGTCCCGTTACTTGATTTCTTAATGTTTGTATTTTGTGATTTTTTGCTAATGCGATCTCGAAGCATATACAAACAAGTTCGACGGTTGGATCGTTGAAATTAGTTTCGTAGAATTCGTATCCCATCAAGTTCAATGGTGTACATATATATATATATTTATTAAGTAGATTTAAATTTATTTATTTTGTACTTATAACACTTAAGAAATTGAATGGTATGTATATTTAAGCTGATCCAATGGTCACCAATTTTTAATATTTAATTTAATATATATATATATATATATATATATAAAATTATTATAGTTTATTGGGGTATAAAATTGTTAAATTAATATATATAATTATTATAGTAGTTTTTTAGGGTTATAAAATTATAAAATTAATATTTGCTTATCGTGTATCGTGTTACTCATCTATATACCCGAACCAATCCGTTATCTTAACAGGTGCTTATCGGGTTACTCGATAATGACCCGATTCGTTATCGTGTCGATCCGAATACCTATTAATTTCGTATTGTGTCGTGTTAGATTATTGAGTCGTGTCAGGAATTGCCAGACAACTTCCTTCTATGCTTGTCGTTTGCATGTTTTTGAACTCTTTACCTATCTTGAGTCCTTTTAAAAGTGAACTTCCAATCATTTTGTAATAAATCATGAAAAAATGACTCTGATTACACTTCAACGCCCATCAAAATGGATGTTATTCTTAATTGCAATCGTTTTTCTTCACTTATCTTGGACTTGGATCCTCTCCTAAGCCTAAGGAGAGGATCCTCTTGACCAAAGATCTTGAATCTTTGGATTTTCATCCAACAGCTACAGACAAGAAGGTCCATTTAAAGTTATAATAATTATAATCTAACAGTCCAAGATCTTTGGTCAGGAGAATCCTCTCCTTAGGTTCAGAATAGATCCAAGTCCACTTATTTTTCATATATTCTAAACCTAGTTAATGTTCTTTTACAATTATCATGATTAGTGACTGTTCAACGACCGAGCCACGTTCATACCCATGTCTCTATACCCTACTTTGACAATGACTTTTCTCGTTGTACTATGCAAGATATCACAATTGACATGTACATGCAAGAAATTTGTAATTATAGTAGTACAGGGCGTTTATTACTGTACCCAAAGTTTTTCCTTTTTCTTTTCTAAATAATATCGTTCGTTTGTATGAGAAAAGTAAAACAATCAGTTATGTGTGCGCGAATGTGACGAATACACATTTCAAACCAATCACTTTAAGATGGTATTGAGAACAAAGCTTGAATCTTTAATATATTGGGAGGTACACAAACTATTCAGATTCTTGGACTCAAAGTTCAACGCATAATGCCTGAATTAATATAAAGATAAGAAATATAATGAAAATAATTTGAAAACTTTAAGTTTTAAGGATAAAGATAAATAAATGGTAAAATGAATAGTATCAGGATTGACTTTTTAGTGTAAAAATGTGATTTTTCGTTAAAATAAACAGTACCGGAAGCTTTTCGTTAAAATTCTTTATAAACATTGGTCGATCATATTTTTACCTCCATACATGCATGGTCTATGCACATTTAAAAATTCTTATCAATAAATATATGAGATCATATTTCTCCATATTGTTCACTGGATTTTGTGCTTGGACGATCAAGGTAGCTATATATTAGGCCACTCGCCATGACATGAAACCCAAAGCAAGTTTTTAACCAACATGCAGGTAACATTCATTCAGTAGTTTTCCCCAACAGGGTCAAATTTTTTTGAGTTTTGATTTACTGCGATCACGACTATAACTATTCGTAGCGGTTTTCTTTTTAGAAAAAAGGGCACACCTAGTGGCGAATTAGGATTATCCATCACTTCTGGGTCCGAAGGAGGCTAGTTGGGAATTGCACTTTACTTATGGTGACAATCAAGCAGATCCACAGTGGTTTTGAATCTGATTAATCTGCTTTTTACCTGAACAATTTACTGCAGGAGTGGGACTAAAAGCACTGTCATGCATTTTGGAGGAAGCAAGCGAGTACTGTATATTCACAAATTCACAGCAGGTTTCAATTTGATTTACCCCAACGGTAATTTTGCTGCAGGAGCTGGACCAAATCAGCTAGTGTGCACTGTGGAGGAAGCAAAGACGAATCATATTGTTTCAAGGGAGTTTCTACTAATTCCCATGTTTAATAGGCATGTCATCCGCATCTTATGTTGCACATTACGTAATAGAATAACGTGATTTGTTACGAATCCACTCAAATTATAACGTATGCGCAATTATTAGCATTGTCGGTTAAACATATATTTCTGTGTTATCGTCATTTGCATTTGCTAAGAATCTGTGCAAAGTTACGTAGATACGTGATGAGAGATGCAGACACACTTATACACCCGATGACATGACAATTCTCTCCAATTCGTGGGCCTCAGACAATGGTTTGTACCAACCAAATCTAATGGGTAATTCATGCCAACCCAAAAAAAGGCCCAATACAAGTTGGGTAAAAAATAAATAGAAAAACACTGAAATTCCAATTCGGAAGCCCCTCGTCGTCAGTCTGTCAGTTTTCTCAGCAATTCAAATTCTCAGCTTTTCTAGGGTTTCTCTCACCTCCCACCTACTAATAATTTTGCAAGTAACTGAATTTTTAGGGTTATTCAGTGTACCTCTCAACTTTTTTGAGTTAGAAATGTGAAATTAATTTTAATTTTCCAAAATTTCAGGTTGCGGTTGGGAATGGACGGCGAGGAGTTGACTGAGCAGGAGACTGCTCTTTACGATCGCCAGATTAGGGTTTGGGGTGCTGGCGCCCAAAGAAGGTAAGCAATTTTAAAATATTTCATGAACAATGGTTATGAATTAATTAAAGAAATATTTGGAATTTTGAGCTATTTTTTGCCTTTTTTTTATTCATTTTGTTTTTTTTTTGTTTGTTTGTTTTTTTTTTTTTTTAAGACTTAGCAAAGCTCATGTATTAGTCTGTGGAATTACTGGAACTGTTGCAGAGGTAAATTCAACACCTTCATATATGATTTTGTTTTTGGGGTGGTGATAGAATGTTTTAGAATATTAAGTTGCATTCATGTTAATATTTTTTGTGACCTTTTTTTTGGGTAGTTTTGTAAGAACATTGTACTAGCCGGAGTTGGTAGTTTGACACTGGTGGATGATCGAGTAGTGACAGAAGACGCGCTGTCTGCCAACTTTCTGATACCTTCTGATGAAAATGTGTATGCTGGGAAAACTTTGACTGAACTTTGCCGTGATTCTCTCAAAGATTTCAATCCGATGGTTCGTGTTTCTGTAGAAAAAGGTCTGCCCTCTGATGCCTTCAATTTCCAATATAATTGTATCGTTATTGTCGCTATCAAGTGAATGCTAGTGTAGCTGAACATCATTTTTGAGTGCATGGCTTTGCCGTTCTGTGCCACTGAAGATAGGCTAGTTAAATAATGCTTTCTAATACCTCGTCCAAGCAGCGAGAAGAGAAATTGAGAATATATACTTCATCTTGATCTCACAGGTGATTTAGCAAGCTTTGGGGCAGAGTTCTATAGCAAATTTGATGTCGTCGTTGTCAGCTGTTGCTCCTTCACAACTAAAGTACTACACATACCCATCCCCTTGATGTTTAACATTTACCTTCTTGAAACATCCATTTTTCATGAATTCATATTCTTATTTTCCATCTCAATTCTTCTATTGCAGAAATTGATCAATGAAAAATGCCGAAAGTCTTCAAAGCGTGTAGCATTTTATACTGTTGATTGTAGAGACTCCTGTGGTGAAATATTTGTTGATCTGCAACACCATAAATATTCGAAAGTGATCATCTTATTTGCTTTCTCAGACTTTACTAATGTCATTATTTTTAGTTGCCCAGTTTCATCGTTCATTTTATGTCGAGTGAGTTGATAGCATCATTACTATAACTTCAACAAAGCTTCCAAGGGCTATGAAATTTTAGATTACATGCACCTGGAGAAGTATAGCATTGTCAGTGTATATTCTCTAACGAGTAAATTTATCTCCTTTTTTCTTGACAGATAAAAAACGAGGAAACAATCGAATGTGAACTACAGTATCCAAGCTTTGAGGTATGATTAGTTGGTCATTGTTCTTTCTTATAATGTTATTTTAGATTTCATATCATCCTCACGCTAATTAAATATAGGCCTTAGTGGACTGATCAAATTAAGACCACAAGATTAATATTCGTCGGTGGTATTAACCCTTGTTCATACAACATGTATATAGGATTGCCATCTGTTTTTATGCAAATTGTGTTGTAGTGTTCATCATAAATATTTCTAGCGTACTAATCATCAAGTATCTTATGGATCTTACATTACAGGAATCAATTTCAGTACCTTGGAAATCATTTCCCAGGAGATTCTCAAAGCTATACTTTGCCATGCGAGGTGTGTTTAATTATTGTTATTTAATTTTTTTACTTGTTCTGATAGAAGTTGTGTAAAAGAAATATAGCAATATGGTAAAAGAGGAAGGTGAGAAGACTCCTGTTTTTACAGAGGGAAGAGGGATGGAGCCATGGAGAGTCCTTCCATGAAAGTGTCAAAGCTATTGCTAAATGAGAAATGAAATTCTTACATTTAAAAAGATTTACAATTACAAAAATGGTAATGGTAGAGAGATGAGCTATACAAATATCATTTGAATACCACCGGAATGCCTCAGTCATAGGATGCATCGTATTTACTGCTTTCTTATTAGTCTTACTCTGATGCTGCTGTTCTACTTCTACTACACCTTGTATGAATTGGATACTGTTAAATGATTTTGAATTTTCCCATTAAGAAGATTTTTACCCTTAATCCATTATAAATCTCGTGTGAATAGGTTACCATCCTCTTATAATTATAGTAGACTGAGCAAGACTGTCCTCACCTTTCTTGCAGTAGTAGAAAGGTTTGAAGAAGCCGAGCAACGTAAACCTGGAGAGTTATCAATTGCAGATCTTCCTGCTGTTCTGAAGTTGAAAAAAGAACTCTGTGAAGCACAGGTATGGGTACTCAGAATTTGTTATTGTTCGTTTGTTGTGCATTTTCTTATGCTTGCTTTTGTGACAATATTACAGTCAGTGAATGAGTCTCATATTCCAAATGCGCTCCTGGAAAGATTGGTGACAGATACAAGAGAGTTTCCTCCAGTTTGCCCCATCATTGGAGGGATTCTTGGGCAGGTGCTCCGCCTATCCATTTTCTTTCACATAAAAAATTATAGCGTAAGTGTTAGTTACCGTATATTGACATCTTGTTAATTAACTTCTCAGGAGGTTATTAAGACAATATCAGAGAAAGGAGACCCTGTCAAGAATTTCTTCTTCTTCGATGCTATGGATGGAAAGGGTGTAATCGAGGACATATCAGGGAACCCTTGAAGCCAAGCAGCCTTGCAGAGGAAAAAGGTTTGATATTTCAAAGAATTTGGGAAGTATGAGACTACCTAATCGCAACCATGCTTGTTTGTGATAGAATTTTAGAAGAGATGACCCCTTTTCATGGATCCTAATCTTGCTTATAGCGTAGCTTCAAACAAATTCTACCGCTATATTTATGATTCTAATTCTGATTTTACATTTGTTCGTCAGCTTGACTTGATTCGTAATCTTGCTTATAGTGTAGCTTCAAACAAATGCATACATCTGAATTTGTGTTGACAGATTCAGATGTATGCATTTGCTTTGTTTATTTGATTAGCCAAATCTTCGGCTCGACGGAGCGTAGCTTTTTTTTCGTGTTGTACCTTTTTGAGGGGAAAATTGAAAATTGTCGAGTGGAGCTGTATAGAATGAGGGTAGGGACCTGGAGCTGTGACCATAAAAACTGGTCGTGATCACATTGTTTGTGGTCATCAGGTCGTATGGGTTGTGGGCAAGGAGCATTCAATTTGTCTGGAAAAGTTAAAAGAGGAAAAATCAAAATTTGTGAACAAAATAATAAGAATCTGCTCTGTTGGATATATTTCTTTCTTTTCATTCTCTTTAAGATCATTAAGATCATATGATTGATACGAGGAGAAATAAGGATCATGGTCCAATTTTTTGCCCATTTTTTTTCCGTGAGTGACAAAAAAAAATGCGCGGGTGAGAAAAACTCTAAATTTTGAACGATAGTTTTCTTGTGAATTTGATGTTCACTTGTGCAAAGAAATGCATGGGTTGAGAGAAGTTCTAAATTTTGCAGTTTTCTGATGAATTTGATCGGAGAAGTGTGGTTAAGAAGCAAACTAATTACTATAACTGGCCGTTGTTATTGACATTCTAAGAAAATTATTTTTTGCACTCGTATGATAACTTTTCAAAATAAAATCTTTCGTTTTCTATATCTTAAGAAATGTTTCCTTATTGTCGCAAAAGGAGGGAGTTTTTTTAATTTTTTTTTATTTATAAGAGAGTGGAATCGAACTTAGATGAATCTCACATTAGGAAGAAAAAGCTAACAGTGTTTGTTGTTATATTTGGATAAATTTCGTACTTGGGAGGAAATAAACAAAAAATTGAGTTAAAATTGGAAAGGAAAAAGCACTATTAAAAAAGGATTCTTCCTTTCTTGATTAAAAAGTAAAAGTAATTAAAAGCATAAAAGAAAATAGAAAGAATCGGATCCGACGACCAGAAAAGGAAGGGAAGCTGTAAAATCTGATTAGTGATTTAATGGTCCAGATTAACAGACGGTGAAGTCATATTAGAACGTGGAAGGTTCTTATCCAAGTTAAAGTCATATTTGACTGACTTTTAAAATCAAAATTAACCCACCAAATTCTCTCTAATCCAGATTATCCCTTCACTAATCCAATCAAAAAGATTCAAAAATACAAAACAAATTACAATTTCAGAGGACCCCACCCACCATGAAGGAGGACCCCACCATGAAAGCTCACCAAGCAGAAGAAAAAGAAGAGAGCGTAGTTGCAAAACTGCATAAGCAGTTCATGAGTCTGCAGCAAGACTGGGACTCTTACAAAAACTCAAACCCGAAAAACAAGAGGAGATATTCAACAAATTACCCATCAGGTTTTTCAATGGCCAAAAATCTTAACCAACTGCTTGATTCTTCCCCAGGGCATCTCATGTGTTCACTTCAACATACAGTTTCTCCATCAGAGGGAGGAGAGTGGAAGGTGAGGAGTAATGACTTGGCAGTGGAGGAGATACGGAGAGAGAGGAGGGCTGCCATTGAGAGCGGCAGGCTAAAGGGGAGGAGGCTTTTCGAGGAGGAGGATTGCGAAAAGGAGAGGGGGTATGGAGGAAAAGAGGAGGGGACATGGTCGGGTGGTTGGAAAAATGGTTTGGCTCGAGAGAGTGAGGTGAGATCATTGTCTTTTGATGGTGGTTCTGATGGTGATGATGATTCTGGTAAGAGCAAAGAGATTGGCGTTTGTTTTCAGTGGTGTTCGAGTGCGCAATCTTCGGGTTCTTCTTCTTTTTTGGCTGATGAGAATATGAAGACAGGAGGAGTGAAAAAGGTTGATAGCAATGAAGGTGGTAATAACGGAGGAAGGTGCATTGTTATGGCGATGCGTGTGGTTGCTGTTGCTTCGATTGTATTTGGAATTTGCTCTATCAGAGGCTTTGCTGGATATGGAAATGAAAACGAGGTGATCTTAGTTCCCACATGATGTTGTGTTTCTCAATCATCCTGGTTTTTAAGACAAGCAAAGTTCTAAATTACCATGATTTATAGGGAGGGAGATTCGAACTCTTGTGCATGGGGTGAGTACAATACTCTGGCCAACTAGTCTAACCCCCGTTTGCTCTCTCAATCATCTTCGTTCGTCTTCACTTTTTTGTTTGATCCTTTTCTCCAAGGAAGTTGATGAGCCCTTTTTTTCATTACTTATTATTATGAGTGAATTTACGTTGTCTGTTTTTTGAATTTACAATCCAAAAAGTGGTATTTTTCTAAAGCAGAGTGAGCAAATTTATTTTATCGGGCAGATATTAAAACAATCTTCATTTGAAGACCCTACAAACTATACGTGACATGGTGGAAATATCACCAACAGCTTTAAGCATTAGGCACATTACATGATTGTATATGCCTTAGTACCTCCTCAAAATTTCCAGCAGAATTCTCATCAACCCGATGCGTATGGATTCCATCGTATGTTGTTACCACAATCCCCTCGTCTTTCGAAAGGCGTTGGACTTGTTTCTTGACGATGCATCCTTGATGTGTACACCTATAGTAACTTCTGCATAAATAGTTGAACAAATCCAGTTTAATACATGAGCAGGCAGAACAAGAACACATTGAACTAGAGCATTTTCTTAACCGGAAAACAGTAAAAAGTAGAGTTTTTATTTTTTTATTTTTTACGTATAAAATCTACAAACCTACTAACCAATATATTCCGTACTAGAGCAAATATAAAGAACGAAGATATCACAAAAACTTAAAAACTTACGTTTAATACCAGTTTCCTTAAAAAGATCAATACCAAAAATTCAAAATTCGAAAACTATTTGATGATAGCCGGGAGATATAGAGATAGTAACCTAGGAAATTTGTTGTTTTTAACAAATTTTTGCCCATATTTTCGCCACCTGTACCCGTCATCAAGTATATCAACCTGGCTCCTTGTTTGAAATGCATATTTGTGCTTCTCGCTCTCTTTGTCACCTTCTTTTCTTCCTGACTTCATCTGGCCTGCACTTCTGTCACTGAGAAAATGAGGAAAGCTTGACTGGTTCGATGAACAAGTAAGAAAAGCTGGTGAGGTTGCTGATGAACCGAGGAAGAATATTTGGTTATTTTGATCCATCTGAGAGAGAAAAAGTTTATGACTAAAAGTGTAGTGTACATGTATTTATTCTGACAAAAACGCGAAACATGTAGAACACTGTGGGCGGCTCAGTGGCCAGTGGCCAACGTACATTGTCACTAACTGTGAAGGAAACTTGTGTCGGCACGTATCCTTTTATGTCATACTCAAAGTGGTGTTACTGTTACACGCAATATTTTGCATTGTTTTCACTTGAGATGGAAAGCTAAAAATCCATGTTACATGAGCATTTTGGGCAATTCAAAAGCTTTGTTCTTAACTAAGGAGTAAAGTAAGAAAAGATTATTTCCATGGTGAAAATGAAAAGTAGGAGACACTTAGACCAATCTAAACAACCATCACCAGCCCACCTGTCAAAAAGTAGTTTTTTTTTGAAAAGAAAAACTAATGAAAATGGTTTGAAAATTTTAAGTTTTAACGAAAATGACAAAAATATGTTGAAAGTGAACAGTACCATGATTGACTTTTTAGAATAAAAATGTGATTTTTCGTTAAAGTGAATAGTACCGAGAGTTTTTCGATAAAGCTCATTTTTCAAAATGGAATTTTCGCACTCCTCTTAGAGAATCAATAGATAGAAATAACGGATTGATCGTAGAGAAGAAAAAAATTTGAAGTGTGAAAGTCATTACTCTTAAACAGTTATGAAAATTTATAACAACGCATAAAGATTTACTCTTTCAACTCGAACAACTTTATAGGAACAATTTTAGTACATTAAAACAGGCAATGTGATCATCACTACCTACTAATACAGTAAAAACTCATAACGACTCAATAGTAAATTTTAGCAATTTGGATGATTTTTCATATAAAACTATTTGATTGAGCCAATTAGTTTGCTGTTTCAGGCGGTGGGTTGAGCTCATCCCAGGCTTCAATCCAAGTAACCATGGCATCCCCAAGCTGCTCAAAGTAGGGATCAAGAGGGCCAAGCTTTTCCTTCACCTTGTTGGCAAGCTCAATGTAGCAATCTTGGACAGTTTTGCACTCTTTTGGGAGCACAATTTGTTGGAAAAATGGAATCATATCTTCTTGCCAGTATATCCCTTTGTACTCTTTCTTCAAGTTCACAAATGGGTTGCTTGCCTTGCTATGCCATATGTATGGCAGTCCTGTCTTAACTCCTAGACCCAAATGGTCACATATCACCTGAAGAAAGAACACACATATCATTGTTCAGGGTCTTATATATATGCAACTATGCAAGTGTATGTATGTCACATAAAAACATCCAAATTGGCTAATTGAAAGCAAGAATTATGTTAGCATTAGTCGTTGAAGTATTGTGAGACTTAAATGTATCAATGGCTCACAAACAACCCCAATTTACATCATGAGTTGGGGAAGAAAAGGAAAGAATAAGCATGAGATAAAATAATCTCCTAATCAATATGATTCTTGAGTTTTCAAGTATTTGATTATGAATTTTAATATAAAACCCGTTTCTTATTTCGTAAGTATTGATAAACATAAATAAGTCAGAAAATGAAATAATTATGACACCTAGGAATTCTAGAATTAGAATAATTTTAATAATCATTTTATATAAATAAACACGTCATAAATGGACTAAAATGGGATGGGAATTTGGGAACTAATTTACCTTGGCACACCAGCCAGCCCACATGTCATCATATCTACCAAGGGGTCGGCCATCACCCATGAGCCCAAAATACATGGCTGGACCTATCAGCTCCCTATTGAACGCCAGGTTCATCCCACACATTGGGAAAAGGGTGCCTCTGGGGATTGTCATCACAGCATCCGCATACCTACATGAGCTAAAAAAACTCAATCCTCATTCATTTTAAACCAAGGCCAAAATCTAAACAGTAATGCTATTTAGACACGAAACTAATTGCATTGTTGATACATTTTTTTTTTTAATAAAAATGAGCTCTATTATTGTATATTGGATTCTTCCGTATTAAAAAGTACATCAACAATGTAGTCAATTTTATTTGTCTTAAATATAAATATCATTACTTAAACCTAGAAGATTGACTATGGAAATGGATTGGTTGTGGTAACCTGGAGTTGCGCTCAAGAGGCTTGACTAGCTGAGTTGGGGCATCATAGTCAGGGATATTCAGCCAAAGGCCGTGAGAAATAGCAGTAGGCACACCTTCTCTCAAGCTAAACGGGTACCCGCGAACAAAGTCCGCCCCGTTTGCAAACGGATCGTAGAGTGTGTTGAAGAACAATGGGGTTGATGGTGTCAGCAGGTTCCTAATGTGCTGTGACAAAGCATTTATCTCCTTCCCACTAGGCTCCTTCGCCACCTTCATTTTTTCTCAACCAATAAAAAAAAGTTAGTGCAATATTTATATCGTCACATTTATACAAACATATCATTTGATAAACGTGGAAAGGAACATTGTTAAGGAGCACTAAACTTACAAAGCAATCGTCATCGATGGTGAAGATGTACTTTTTCTTGGAAACCAAGAAACCGAAGCAGCGACAAGCGGAGTCCTTGAAAGAAATGCAGCTGGCCTTGGGACCTAGGACCTTGTTCACATCATTGCGGTTGTAGAGCTCGTAGTTGAAGCCGTTAGCGACGGCAATGGTGTTGGAGGGGTCACCATCTTGGACAATGATGAGGTGGTATGGCTGAAAGAAAGGCCTCCACATCTCCAAGAAATCAAGGTTTCTGATTGTTGGAATCACAATGTCTAGATCATCTTTCAGATCAAGCAGCTGGGCCATCTCTGAAAATCTTGAGAGAAAAAGAGAGAAAATGGATTGGAATTTTAATTGAGGGGAGGAAGAATTTATAGAAGGGAGGAGCGTAGGGTTTGGTTGATTAAATATTGAGGTAACGAGGAAAAGGAGAATGAAAAGAGTGGAGGTTACATTAAACTCTCCAACCACGCTAGTATGTTGGGAGCGTTTTATACTTACACTAGCCGTTCCATGTTTTGGGACTTTTTGACAGAGATTTTCTCGTGACAAGACAATTACATGAGTTACAACTGAGAGGTTAACTATTAGGATAATGCTAGGGTGATCAAATTTTTTAAACCAAATTACAAACTAAATGATGTGTCACCAATAAGAAACAAACACATTAATCGAGACTTAATTAATAATCCAATAATTTACAACTACATCATTTAGTTTGCAAATTTAGTTTAAAAAATTTAATTTTCCTAGCATTATGTTCGAGTTGACACATGGCAATTCGCTATTGGCTTTTCCTCAAAGATAGCTTGCTTGCTTACTTAGTGTTTGTGCTCTATCTTTTGTAGGATCTTAGTAGGAAAAGGCAAAAATAAACTTGCCCGTAGGCTATATGGAGGGACTTACATATGTGATTTTTGTCAGTATCCTAAACGAAAATTGCCATTATGAAAAAAGTTTAAACTTTTCTATATGACAGCGTGTTATTTAATTAGGATACCCATACTATGTCGTACTAAGCGTAGATAAACCTCCCTTCTATATCGAGTGTATAACCCTTTCTTTCAAATGATTTGTCGTTTGATTGTTCAGTTATAATGTCATATGTTGCTTCTAATCCATAATATATTAATTATGTCGTCCAACTATGTAACCATGCATGTTGTAACACATAGATTAGGATAACACTTGAGCGGTGCCATGGTCACACTATCTTATCATATGAAGAGAGAAATTAATAAAGAAAAAAAAACATACATCCCGTTGCGTGCAAGTTCTTCAGATCATATACATTTATTTATTTTTTGTTCAAAAACCATGCACTCGTAATGGATCAACAATCTATAAAGCCATGCTTGATTCTATCTCTATCTCACATGGTCTACATGCATCGATCGCTAATAAAGAGAAGACTCCTCTATGCAATGGATTACTGGTCGCCTAAACAAGTTACTTTTTGAGTTAGAGAAGGAAAGTGCACCCATAATTTCAACTGATGAAGTTACTTGAATTACACATATTATGGTACTACGAATCCAGTGAAGAAAAAGGACAAAAAATCAATAAACACGCAAATGAATCCATTTACTTCAACGATTCCTCCAAAATACTTCCAAGTACATTGTAAAAACTTAAACATTTCGTTAATTCTAATATGACGGATAGATGACAACACTGATTTGTAATAATCAATTTTAAAGACAATAATATAGACCAAAATAATGATGGGTTAATTAAAAAAAAATCATTTGTAATGAAAAGCTTAAATAAAATCTAACATATGAGACTGCTAAAAGCCTCTTTAAAAGTGCTTTTAAAATAACTAAATGTGCTTTTAGATCACCAAAAGCTAATGTTTGGCAAGAAAAGTTAAAAGTGATTCTAGGTTCAAAAATGCACTTGACCATGAAGCACTTGCATTTAAAAAAAAAACCTTAAAATGTGTTTATAATAGAAGTGCTTGTTAATATAGACAGGGGAAGATTATAGAAGGAAATCAGAATCAAGAACTAGAGAGAGAAAGAGAGATAGAGAGAGAAGGTTTTAGAGAGAAGTTGTAAGCTGTTGTATTAATCTTTCTTTTTCTTAATCTCCAAGCTATTACAATGATGTATTTATACACAAGACTAACTCTCTAACTAACTATCTAACTAAGAGTTATAATCTTTTGACAACTGTCATGATCCTAGCCACTGTCTATATCCTTACATGCCCCCTCAAACTCATGAGGGGATGATCCGACCATGAGGTTGAAACAATGAGACTTAAAAAGAGGAGCACTAAGACCCTTAGTTAAAATATCTGCAAATTGTTCTCGAGAGGAGACAAACTGAACACAAAGCTGCTTCTTAGCAACCCGTTCACGCACAAAGTGTACATCGATCTCAATATGCTTCGTGCGTTGGTGTTGAACCGGATTAAAGGACAAAGCTATGGCAGACAGATTGTCACAGAAGAGAACAGGAGGAACAGCAGGCCGGACATGCATAAAAGCCAGGAGTTGTTGAATCCAATCAAGTTCAGCGGATGTAGTAGACATAGCTCTGTATTCGGCTTCCGTCGAGGAACGAGAAACAGTGGGTTGTTTCTTGGAGGACCAAGAAATAGGGTTATTGCCGAAGAAGACCACCAAACCAGTGGTAGAACGCCTATCATTAGGATCACCAGCCCAATCGGCATCACTAAATGCCTTTAGTAGTAAATCTCCTCGAGTATAAGAGATGCCAGCAGACAGTGTCCCCTTTAGATACCTCAAAATCCTCTTGACAGCAGTAAAATGCGACACCATTGGAGATTGCATAAACTGGCAGACTTGATGAACTGAAAATGCAATGTCCGGTCGAGTGAAGGTGAGATATTGTAAGGCTCCAACTATACTTCGATATGCTGTTGGATTATTGTAGGGAGTTCCATCATCTTTAACCAACCGATTGGAAGGCAAACAAGGGGTATCACATGGCTTACAATCAACCATCTCAACTCTCTGCAACAAGTCCAGTATATATTTGGACTGAGACAAAAATAAACCCGTAGCAGTTTTGAGAACTTGAATGCCCAAAAAATAATGAAGATCCCCCAAGTCCTTGATATCAAACTCAGAAGTTAAAGAGGTAATCACTTGTTGAATAGCTGACTGAGAACTGCCAGTAAGAATAATATCATCGACATAGAGGAGAAGGACCACAATATCACTGCCAGCAAGTTTAACAAATAAAGAAGAATCAGCATATGTGGATTGAAAGCCAAGAGAGGGAAGAAAGCTGGTAAACCTGTCATTCCAAGCTCTAGGCGCCTGTTTCAATCCATATAGAGACTTGTGCAATTTACAAACCAAATCAGGATGTGCAGGATCGCCAAAACCAGGAGGTTGAGCCATGTACATTTCTTCATTTAACAAACCATGCAAAAACGCATTCTTGACATCCAACTGTCTAAGAGTCCAAGTGAAGTGAGCTGCCAAGGCTAGAACTAACCGGACAGTGGTTGGTTTAACCACGGGACTAAAGGTTTCACCATAGTCCAAACCAGGCTCTTGACTGAAACCTTTAGCAACAAGGCGAGCTTTATGCCGAGCCACTGTCCCATCGGAGTGCTTTTTGAGTTTGAAAACCCACTTACAGCCAACAAGGTTCTTGTGAGGAGGCAACTGTACAAGACTCCAAGTGTGTTGGTTATGCAATGCATCAACCTCTTCCTGCATTGCTTTGGACCACACAGGTATCTTCATTGCAGATTTATATGTTGCAGGTTCCACCAAAGATAAATCAACATCAGAAGATGCAGCCACTTGACTGAGAAAAGCCTTCTTCTTAATGATTCCATTCTTACTTCTAGTTTGCATAGGATGCATATTAAGTGGAGCAATGGGTAACACCACTGGAAGTAAGTTCGGACTAAATTCAGAGTCCACAGGGAGGGGAGAAATAGAACGTGCAGGAACAGTAATGGACTGAGAAGAGATACGGGTTGGGGAAGGGGATTGCTCAGTAGGTAGAGAGGATGAAGGACTGGGTGGGGGTGTGGGTGAATGAACTAGGACATTGTCCATAGTAAGAACTGGAAGTGGTGAGTATGGCCGAGAGGTAGGTGATGGCACAGGTGTGGACTTTGGTAATGCAGACAGGTGACAATAGGGAAATTTAGACTCATCAAACACGACATGTCTAGAAATGTAGAACCTACCTTGTAACACATCAAAACAAATGAACCCCTTATACTTGGAGGCATACCCAAGAAATACACACTCTTTGGTCTTAGCTTGTAATTTGTTCTGAAGATAAGGTCGTAAAAGAGGAAAGCAAGAACACCCAAACACCTTAAGATGAGTCAAAATAGGAGGAGTACAAAAAAGTTTTTCAAATGGTGAACAATTATTCAAAACTGGTGTAGGCATGCGATTGATCAGATAGACAGCAGTTTGGCAAGCAAAGGTCCAGAAGGAGGAGGGTAATTGGGCAGATTGTAACAAAGTGACAGTGGTCTCAACAATGTGTCTATGTTTTCTTTCGGCCAAGCCATTTTGTTCCGGAGTATAGGGACATGATCTATGGTGAAGAATACCTTTATTGGTAAGAAACATTTGAAGTTTATGGCTACAATATTCACCACCACCATCAGTTTGCAAGGTTTTAATACAAGCAGAAAATTGAGTGTGCACAAAGGAATAGAAACCAACAAAGATGTCAAAGAAATCTGATTTATTAACAAGAGGGAACAACCAACAATATCTAGTGCACTCATCAATGAGAGTTACATAATACTTGTAACCATCAATGGAATTACATGGAGATGGACCCCAAAGGTCACTGTGTACAGTTTCGAAAGGAATTACAGATTGGTGTGCACGAGACTGAAAAGGCAGTTTAGTAAACTTGCCCTCTAGACAACTATGACAAAGCATAGGAACATTATCCTTTGTACAAGAAATATGAGACTTAGTAAGCATGAGAGAGGCAGTAGTATTTGAAGGATGCCCTAACCTACTATGCCAAAGATTAGAGCTAACAAGCTGTCCAAGCAATGCAGAAGCTTTAAAATGCCCTTGAGAATGACCTGGAGAAAGAAAGGATGGACTGGAAAGGGATGGAATGGGGTATAGTCCATTACTGCATTGGCCTTTGTACAAGACCCTCCCTGTGGCTTTGTCCTGGATCCAGAAACAGTAAGCATCAAACACTAGCCAACAGTTGTTATCAAGGCAAATGCGATGAACAGATAACAAATTTTGAGACAACCGAGGCACATAAAGAATGGAATTCAATTTGAGTGATTTCACAGGTGTTTGAATGATAGAGCTACCAATGTGGGAAATTTTCAAACCTTCACCATTGGCAGTTTGCACGGTCTCAGTAGCTGGATAAGGAGATGCCAAGGACAAATTGCTGAAATCGGCAGTCATATGGTTGGTAGCACCCGAGTCAGTAAGCCAAATCTGTGATGAAGGAGCTGGAGAGGACTGAGAAGATACTGTGTGCAGAGCCTGGATATTGGACTGAGTAGGTGCGGAAGAAGCATACTCATGGCGAGACATCTGAGAGTAGTGTGGACCACCAAAGTTGGGACCTTTGTCATTGAAAAAACAAAACCAGGTGGTATGATTTGCCTTGCCACAAATTTGACAGCCTTGTCTTTCCAACTGTTTGGAGTTACAAAACGGAGCAGTGTGACCAAACTGATTACAGAGTTGACAAGATACTTGCTGCATAGCTGAGTGTCCAATAGACTGTGAAGGTGAGGATCCGAGCACTCCAGAGAAAACAGGTGCTGATGGTGAACCGTGATTAGAAAACTGCTGTCTAGGACTCGGATTAGAATACCGATAGCCCTGATTAGATTTACTTTTGCCCTTCTTGTGGAAACTAAAGGATCGAAATCCACCAGAGGAAACAGGCTGAGAACCTGAAAAACCCGAATGAGCACCACTAGATGAATGGGATTTAGGAGCAGAGTTACTAGCCACCATGGCAGACAAAAAATGAGAATTGGCAGTACTGTCCACAATCAGTTCTTCAGCAAGAAGCTGCACCCTAAATTCTTGGAGAGAAATAACATTCTCACGACCCCTTATAACACTACGAAATGTATTATACTCAGGAGGTAATCCATTGAGGGCTAGAATAACAATATCCTCATCTGCAAAAGGAACACTAGCCGCGGACAAGTAATTGCGAGCTACCTTAATTCGCTGCAAATATTGAGACACAGAATCAGTCCCTTTCTTGATAGTTTGAAGATTTGACTTGAGTTGAAAAACACTAGTCCGAGATACAACAGAAAATTGTTCATGTAACCGGGTCCAAAGATCACAAGCACTTGTGCTTCCAATGGCACAGGAAAGCGCAACCGGAGACAAAGTTGCAGTAATCAACTGCATAAGGGCCCGATCATGCATCTTCCAAACAACATAATCTTCATTCTCAGATTGAGTGGACGAATCATCAACAGCAGAAGAGTTAGAAAGAACATATCGAGATGGACAAGGAGTGGAGCCATCAACAAATCTCATGATCCCGTGCCCCTCAAGTAGCAATTGCATTTGGAAATGCCAATTCAAGTAATTAGAATCATCAAGCTTCACATTCACAGAGGTAGAAATCGTAGAGATAAGACTAGTAATAGGCGATTGGAGAATTTGTAATTGAGATGCCGTAACCATATTTGCAGAATTGAGACAGAAATTGAAGAGGAGAAATATCACAAACACCTGGTGTGCACAAATCGATAGTCGCAGAAAGAGAGAGAACGGGCAATGCAGAAACCCTAGAAATCACAGAGAGAGAAGATACCAAAGAATCAACCAAGAACACAGTAATAGTCGATCGGCAACACCAAAATCACAGAGCAAGAAGATGAGCGGAAGCAGCTGAAAGATCGAAGAACACAGCGCAAGCAACAATGGCGAGTGATACCATGTTAATATAGACAGGGGAAGATTATAGAAGGAAATCAGAATCAAGAACTAGAGAGAGAAAGAGAGATAGAGAGAGAAGGTTTTAGAGAGAAGTTGTAAGCTGTTGTATTAATCTTTCTTTTTCTTAATCTCCAAGCTATTACAATGATGTATTTATACACAAGACTAACTCTCTAACTAACTATCTAACTAAGAGTTATAATCTTTTGACAACTGTCATGATCCTAGCCACTGTCTATATCCTTACAGTGCTTTCATTAAGATAGTGTCTAAACAGAAGTATTTAAAAAAAACAAAAAATAAACGTTAGCATGGGAGCTTACAAATTTACGACCCATTACATTGAGTGGTAGTAGTTGTCTTCTATATAGGGCTCTGTTTTCCTACAACCCAAAAGTTTCCCTCAACTATTATAAAACTCGATGAAAGTAAATATTGACGGCGCTGACAGAGGTTTTTGCTCCCTTGGTGGAAGGCTCTCTCCAATGACCACTGGGGAAAAATACTTTTGCGTCGGCCATGCCGTCGCAAAAACTATTTGCAGCGGCAGGGCGATGACAAACGTGGGGATGGAAAGGTAGCGACGCTAATGGTCTTTTGCAACGGTAGGCAGCTGTCGAGTTGGCGACAGTAGTAGACGTCGTAAAAAGGGGTAGTCTTTTTGCATTTTTCATTAAGTTGGTGGCGACCGGGGAATGTCGTCGCAAAAAGAATTTTGGATATAAAGAAAAGATTTTTATCACAAAGGGTCCCTGAAATTAACTCTCACCATCAAGATGGTCCCTTAAATTAAAAATCAGTCATGTAGTCCATGACAATAAGTGTCGCAAATCAATGTGGTCATTCCTTCACAATTCTGTTAAAAATTCCGTTAACTGTTGATGTAGCACATAAATTGACCCAACAAGATTTACGGGTTTTTATCACAAATGGTCCCTGAAATTAACCCACACTATCAAGATGGTCCCTGAAATTAACTCACACCATCAATATGGTCTCTGAAATTGAAAATCAATCAAAATTAGTCTTTGAAAATAGATGTCGCAAATCAATATGATCATTCTGCCACAATTATGTGAAAAAATTTATTATGTGTTGATGTGGGTTTAATAATTAATTAAAAAAATTGTCCACACACCTGTTTGCACATGAGAATTTTTGTTTCTTATAGTAGGGCCTACTCCTAAGAGAGATCCCTTCCATAAATTCTTAGAGGCACAAGGCTTAGCCAAAGTAAGAGGAGTTGTGGAAATAGTTTTCAACTAACAATGGACACATGTCGGTTATAACCTTATAATCTCAAGGCAGACCTTGTCATTCTTTGCATCACCAAACCATCAGGGAAACGTCAAACAAGCTCTCCATGATTAAGGTTGTGAGGATGTTGATTGCCTAAATGCTAAAAGTGATGTCCTAATGGTCGTTGCCAATGTGCCAAGCCGTCACCTTTATTCAAGTTCAATTAGGTGAAGGGTGTCGAAGTATGTAAAGATGGGTATATTGAGAATTTTTTTTAGAGAATAGAGAGCGGAAGAGGTAGAGAAATGTGAACTGTGATTGGAGGTGATTGCTTGACTAGTTTTTTGGGTTGACAACTTTTTTATTAACTATTAAATTGTTAAGCTCTATTTGTAATTTTTTCAAATTTAATTAGATTTGTGTGACCCATTTATGTGTCACATCAGCGCATAACATATTTTTGACAGAATTGTGACGAAATGATTACATGAATTTCAGACACTTACTTGCAGGACTACATTGATCAATTTTTAATTTTAGGGACCATTTTGATGTCTCGGGTTAATTTCATGGACCATTTTGATGTCGTCGTGGGTCAATTTCAAGGGCCATTTGTGAGAAAAAAAAGACTTAGGGGCCCATTTATGTGTCACATCAGCATTTAACAGAATTTTTAACAGAATTATGACGAAATGGATGCATTGATTGATTTTCAATTTTAGGAACCATATTGATAATGAGGGTTAATTTCAAGAACCATTTGTGATAAAAATCCTAAAAAAAATAATGATTATGCATACTTTACCAGGTAAAACTTGAGTTCCATGATTGTTTGGTTACCCTTATTTGATAAAAATTACCATACATCAAGGTCCAACCAAAAACGAAAATTTTGAATATAACTGAGGACGACGAATAACCAGCTTTGCTTCTGCACCGTAATTTCCATCCAGTATTTGTGTATAGAGGTCTGTAGAGGAGGAACAATTTCCAGTTTCCAAGTCAAACCTATGGATCCACTGCAAACACTCAATATTAGCAAGCACAGTCAACAAACAAATCCATTTAACAAATACATAGAAAAACTTATAACTACTTGGTGAAAAAAAAAAAAAAAGCTAACAGCATTCCAAATATTCGAACAAAAAACAAAGGCCAAAATACAGATTGTTTCCCCTGGACAAGAAAAAGGATTTGGCAGAATGGGGCTTATGCAATTATGAAAAATGTAAATCGGCTGCAGGTTACAAGTTCAAGGAAGAAATTAACGAATGCCTCTTATGGAAATTGTAACTAAAGAAGAAAAGGAAGAAACAACTTTGAATGAGGACGGAAAAAATAAGAAAAAGAAAGGAAGAGAGGTACAAATTGAAAAACGAAATTCAGTGGTGAAACGCTCATGTATCAATTAATGGCTGGAACAAAGCACCTAAATGACGTCGTGTGGTCCATTGCTTTTACTTTTTTTTCTTTCTTCCTCCTCCCGCCACTGCCACCTTTGCTGAGTTCCCTTCCTTTGTCCTACACGTTTCAGGGCATTACCGTGCAAGTTCAGAAGAAGCAGGGGAGCAAATTCTCGCTCTTAGGATCAATTTTTGACGATCGGAGGTGCTGCATCGCACCTCCTTGCGCCTCTATGGCCTCGCCAGTGGGTGAGGCAACCCATGCTTTATTTTCACCTCAACACTTCACTCCTCCAAGATATAAAACAACGTTTAACTTAAATTTGTACAATTAGGTTTAGTCAAGGACATAACATAAAAGAACATCAACAAGGGCGTTCTAGTGCATTGTAGATTCTTATCCAAGGCTTGTATCAGTTGATGATGCCATGTGAGTCGCTATAAAAATGTAAAGTTTATGGCTAGCTAATCCAATAACGAAAGTTTCGTAAGGGAATTAGAGCAGGTTACCATAAGACAAAAGATATTCTTTCTAAAGAGATTCTATTTGAAACTATTATATGTCTAAAGTCTAATAACATAGTGAATTGGACGGGACACTCGATGCCAGGAGAGCACACTGAGCAAGTGCGATATGTTAAAATTTCGTAATTGTTGTTTCCAGCCATTTGCCTAATCCATTGGACAGAAAAAGTTTGAATCAAAAGTTATATTTGGCTTTAAATTTGATTCAAACCATCTTCAATGCACCAAAAAAATTTCGGTCGCATATGACTCGGGTGTTATGTAAAATGTAAAGTCATATTTGACAGTGAATATAATTGTAGAGTAAAAAAGCGAGACCTCACCTTTAGAAGGTACCAAAGTAATATTTAACTGTATATTTCACTTAATCACTTCCTAATGTGTATGAGTTAAAACTAAAAGGTCAAACTTGCTACATATTGCAGATATTTTAACTTTCAGTCATATTTAGAGGCCAAAAATACATTATAGGATTTTTATCACGAATAATTCTTGAAATTGACTTACTCCATCAAGATGATCTCTGAATTTGAAAATCAATCAATGTAGTTCCTGAAAATAAGTATCGCAAATCAATATGTTCATTCCGTCATAATTTCGTCAAATATTTTGTTATGTGCAGATCTAATGCATAACTAGGTCCCACAAATGTATTTAAATATTATTACGATCAATGTAGTTCCTGAAAATAAGCATTGCAAATCAATATGTTCATTCCGTCATAATTTCGTCAAATATTTTGTTATGTGCTGATCTAATGCATAACTAGGTCCCACAAATGTATTTAAATATTATTACATGAATTAAAAATATTTAAATATTTAAAATACTTTTTATTTTATATAATTAAAAACATTTGAAAAAAAAAAAAGAAAAAAAAGAAGAAGAAGAAGAAGTGACTGTTCATCGTCTTCTTCCCCTCCCACTCAGCACTACAGCCCCCGCCAAAGGTGAGGAGAAACATTTAATTTTGGAAGTTTTTAAGTTCTTGAAATTTCCTACTCTTAAATTCTTGAAATTTCCTCGTTTTTCAGCTTGATTTGTGTTTTTCATCTGGTTTTTCTGGGTTCTTCAAGCTCGGCTCAGGCATCATCCCAGTCTCAGGCACAAGCCCGGTTCAGGCACCATCCTTGGTTTTTCTGGGATTTAATCTGGGATTTTGTGTTTAATTGACGTGCACGACCCGAGCGCTCTGTCTAGTGGGTTGGCATACATAGCACCAACCCAGACCCATGTCCAATTTCGTCTCGATTTTTCCACCGGGTGTTCAAATTGGCGGCGTAGATTGCAGTTTTCAGGCCTCTTCGTGTTCGATTTCAAAGGCTGCAGCCACGGGTGGTGATGGGAGGGAAATATGTAATTTTTTAACTAAAAAAAATACAGAGATGTGCGACGGGGGAGGTAGTGGGAGGGTGGGAGGGGAAGAAGATGATGAACAGTCATCTTCGTCTTCTTTTTTATTTTTTTTAAATGTTTTTAATTATATAAAAATAAAAAATAAATATATTTTTAATTCATATAATAATATTTAATTAGATTTGTGGGGCCTAGTTATGCGCCACATCAGCATATAACGGAATATTTGACGGAATAACCACATTAATTTGCGTTACTTATTTTCAGAGATTATATTGATCGATTTTCAATTTTAAAAATCATTAGTGAGTCAATTTCAAAAACTATTTGTGATAAAAACCCTACATTATAACTTTTAACTTTAGGTTTTTAAATTGGAAATAGCCTTAATTGTTTCATCCTTAAAAGTGACATTTTTCCCGAGACAAATATGTTAAAACCAAAATGACGCTTAGATTATCGAAACACGCAGTTGTATAAAAAAATTTCTGTTGGAGAGTCTCATATACTTCAAGGATTTGTATATAAAAGATCACATTGGTGGTTATTCCTGCATGGGAATGGGCAGCGTCGCAACGAAACACATCCGAATTTGTGCACCTTCATATTGAACAATTTATCAACTTGCGATGTCATTATTGTAGAAGCTTAGCTTGTAAGGAACTCAGAGAAGTAGAAAAATATCTTCTTATTTCATTGTGTATATTAATAATACATTTACAATAATATATATATAGACACCAATACAAGAGTAAAAAATAACCCTAACATTTACAACTAATTACACACTGCCCTTGTCTAACTAACTCCAGCTATACAGCTACTACTATTAGACTCTTTACACCCCCTCAAGCTGAGACTTGGTGCATGAAAGGTGCCAAGAGGAAGCTTGGACCAAAGAAAACAGAATCTGTGCTTGGATAGAGACCTGGTGTGTAAGTCAGCAAGTTAATTGTGGCTACAAACATAGAGAACCTTAACTAACCGAGCCAAGACAAGTTCCCGAATATAATGATAATCTACCTCAACATGCTTTGTCCGAGCATGGAAAACAGGATTGGAAGCAAGAGAGATTGCAGAAATATTATCACGCCAAATTACAGGAACTTTAGACAGAGAAAGATGAATATCAGAAAACACCTTGCAGATCCAAGTAAGTTCAGCTGCAGTATGAGCTAAAGAACGGTATTCAGCCTCTGTTGAGGATCGGGCAACAGTTGGTTGCTTTTTAGCAGTCCAACTAATTAAATTCGCACCCAGAAAAACACAAAACCCACTGGTAGAGCGCCGATCATAAGTACAACCAGCCCAATCAGCATCAGAATAGGCAGTGAGATCTAAAGAACCCTTTTTAAACCAGATACCTTGTGTAAGAGTACCTTTGAGAAAGCGAAGAATACGTTTGGCAGCCTGTATATGTTGTTCCCTGGGAGCATGCATGAATTGAGAAACTTGATTGACAGGAAAGGAGAGATCAGGTCTGGTCCAGGTGAGATACTGTAAGCCACCCACGATAGATCTATATTCGGTGGGATTAGAGAGTAAAGGACCACTGTGATCAAGCTTTGAAGTACCAAGAGGGGTAACACAGGGTTTGGCACCTGCCATATTAGTCTTGTGAAGAAGATCAAGGAGATATTTACCCTGATGCATGAAAAGACCTTCAGAGGTGCGATGAACCTCTAATGTGACATCCCACATCGCCCAGGGGAGTGATCCTTAAATGTATATTCCCATCCCTACCTAGCACGAGGCCTTTTGGGAGCTCACTGGCTTCGGGTTCAGTAGGAACTCTGAAGTTAAGCGAGAAGGGGGCTAGAGCAATCCCATGATGGGTGACCCACTGGGAAGTTGCTCGTGAGTTCCCAAAAACAAAACCGTGAGGGAATGGTAAGCCCAAAGCGGACAATATCGTGCTACGGTAGTGGAGCGGGCCTGGGAAGTGATCCACCCTGGGCCGGGATGTAACAAATTGGTATCAGAGCCAATCCCTGGCCGGAAATGTGCCGACGAGGACGTCGGGCCCCTAAGAGGGGTGGATTGTGACATCCCACATCGCCTAGGGGAGTGATCCTTAAATGTATATTCCCATCCCTACCTAGCACGAGGCCTTTTAGGAGCTCACTGGCTTCGGGTTCAGTAGGAACTCCGAAGTTAAGCGAGAAGGGGGCTAGAACAATCCCATGATGGGTGACCCACTGGGAAGTTGCTCGTGAGTTCCCAAAAACAAAACCGTGAGGGAATGGTAAGCCCAAAGCGGACAATATCGTGCTACGGTAGTGGAGCGGGCTCGGGAAGTGATCCGTCCCGGGCCGGGATGTAACATCTAAACCCAAGAAATAATGAAGGGGGCCAAGATCTTTAACAGGAAATACTTGACTGAGCTTGTGAATAAATTGCTGACAAAGAGTGGTATTGGGACCAGTCACAAGAATGTCATCTACATAGACCAACACAAAAACTGGAACTGATGATTGCAGAACAAACAGAGAAGCATCAGAAGAGGATTGTGTAAAACCAAATGTGTGCAGGGCTTGGAACAGTTTCTCAAACCAAGCTCGGGGAGCTTGTTTTAATCCGTACAGAGATTTGTGTAGTTTACACACATGATTAGGAAGATGAGAATCAATAAAACCAGGTGGTTGACTCATAAAGACATCTTCCTTGAGTTCCCCATGTAAAAATGCATTGCTAATGTCCAATTGATTTAAAAACCAGTCAAATTGAACAGCTAGAGTTAATAAAATCCGAATGGTAAACGGCTTGGCCACTGGACTAAAGGTATCTTGATAATCAACACCTCTTGCTGATGAAAACCTTTAGCTACTAGACGAGCTTTATACCTATCGACTGTGCCATCAGGTTTTCTCTTAATCCTGAACACTCATTTACAACCCATAATATTCTGAGATGGAGAGGGAGGAACCAAGTGCCAAGTACCAGTGAGTTGAAGAGCATTAAACTCTTCCTGCATAGCTTGTCTCCAGTGGTCATATTTGGAAGCTTGTAAGTAGGTAGAAGGAATAAAATCGACATCCAGAGGTAATGGATGTTTGGTTGCAGAATAAGCCTTGGGTTTGAAAATACCAGCCTTAGATCTAGTGAGCATAGGATGAGCGTTAATAGCATCTGAAGATGGCTTAAGAATATGGGCAGGGTTGGACAAGGGGACGGGAGAAGAAACAGGTGCAATGGAGGAAGGCACAGATGGTGAAAAAGATGAATTGGAAGAGGAAGAGAGGGCTGGAGATGGCTGAAGAATGGAGAAGTGCAAATCAATAATGGCAGAGGAAGAGGGAGTTGGTTGTGGAGCAGACACATAAGACAGGTGATGAAAGGGAAAATGTGTTTCATTGAATTGCACATGGCGAGAGATATATATGCGCTGAGTATCAAAAGCAAGACACCTATATCCCTTGTGCTACAGACTATATCCCAGAAAGACACATTCTTTACTCTTGCCTTCTAACTTGGAGGAAACATATGGCTTTAACCAAGGATAACAGGAGCAACCAAAAACCTTTAACTTGGAGTAGTATGGAGAAAACTTGAATAAAATTTCCCATGGAGAACTATGCAAACTAGAAATAGGCAGGCGATTGATAAGGTAGATGACAGTAGAGAAGGCTTCAACCCAATACAAATGAGGAACTTTGGATGCTACTAATAAAGTCCGAGCTGTCTCAACTAAATGACGGTGCTTTCTTTCGACACAACCATTTTGCTCAGGCGTGTGGGGACAACTAAGCTGATGAGATATACCATGAGCCTGAAGAAAGATGTAAATTGATTGCTAGTAAATTCACCCCCTGAGTCAGACCTCAAACACTTGATTTTATTGCCAACAGAAGTTTCAACATAGTTTTTGAACACAACAAAAGTGGAATATACATCAGATTTAGCCTTTAAAGGAAAGAACCAAGTATATTTGCTATGATCATCCACAATTAGAAGGTAGTACTTGTAACCAGAAACAGAAACAACCGGAGCAAGGCCCCAAACATCACAATGTAGCAAGCTTAAGCTAGTAGTTGAAAATGAAGTAGATGAGGAAAACGGAAGCTTGTGATTCTTAGCAACTGCACAGTCAGAGCAGAAGAAGTCAACAGAGTGCTTCCCTTGCAAAGCAAGTTTATTGGTAGACAGAACTCTCTTGAAGATGGAGGAAGATGGGTGCCCCAAGCGACTGTGCCAAATATTCACAGAAGCTTTAATACAGACCAATGCACGGGATGACAAGGAAGATGGAGAGAAAGAAGCAGGAATACCTTGAAGATGATAGAAACCATTTCTAAGGGGTCCCCGCAAAAGCATCTTCCCCGTAGAACGATCCTTAACAACGGAGCCATTGGAATTCAAAGTCAAAGAACAAGAATTATCTTTGAGAAATTGATATGCAGAGAGTAAATTGTGCTTCATTTGCAGAACATGTAAAACATTGTTCAATTTGAAAGAAGCATGATCAGTATGTAAGGATGTGCTGCCAGTATGGTGAATGGACAAACCTTTGCCATTGCCGATATAGACCTTATCATCACCAGTATAAGGAGTAGGAGAAGTAATATTGGAGATATCATGAGTGATGTGAGAGGTAGCGCCAGAATCAAGAATCCAAGAGGGAGATGGTTTGGATGCATACTGAGTGTACATGGCAGCGAGTTTGGTAGGAGGAACTTTCCCAAAGATGTCCGGATTCATGCGATCATAGCAGTCAATGGCTTCATGGCTTGTGGATCCACAGATTTGACAAGGAGAACGAGAATGAGAGGAACCCTGAGAACGAAAGCCTTGATTGTGATATCTATTGAATCCAGAATTAGAAGAATTTCCCCGATTGCCCTGATAGGTACGATTGCCTCTGTGGTTGGAAAAACGATTGGTATTCTGACCGCGATTAGAGTTGTATCGAAAAGAATTTTGCATTGGTTGATTGTGAGCAGCATAAGCCTGAGAGGAATGAGGTGTGGGAAGTAATGGTGGTTGATTCTGAGCATCATACGCTTGAAAGGGTTCAGTAGCAACAGATTTCTTGCGACGAGCCATTGACAACTCTTTGGTAAGAAGAAGACCATGCAGTTCATCCAGAGTAGTAGATGAGAGCCGAAGAGTGATAGAATCAACAAACGAGTCAAATTCCTCGGGTAAGCCATGTAGTGTAGCAGCAATGAGGTCACGATCGGACACACCAGCACTGGCGGCAGTTAAGGAATCAGAAATGGCCTTGATTTGCTGCAGATACTCAGAGATTGAGTGAGAGCCTTTCTGAAGAGACTGAAGACGAGAACGAAGTTGATGAACATGAGCGTCTGAAATTCCTCCAAAACGTTGCTCCAATTTAACCCAAAGATCTCGAGAAGAAGAAACCTCAACTGTAAAAGGAATGATCTTCTCCGAGAGTGTAGAGTTTAACCAAATCAAAAGATTTTGATCTTTTTCATACCACTGTTCAAACAACGGATTGGGTGAGCGATCAGAAAGCAAGGGAGAGGGACAGGGCTCAGATCCATCAATAACACCAAGAAGCTTGTAGCGACGGAGAATAGGAGCAAAGAGCGCACGCCATGGAAGATAATTCGAGCTCTTAAGTTTGAGAGGAACCATACTCCCAATGTTTTGAATCGTCAGAGAGGTATAACTAGGCACCAAATTAGGGTTTGAAAGAGAGGGAGAAGACGATGAATCGGACGCCATTCTTGAAGACAATAGCAAGATCCAGATCCAGCCAAACAGAATACAGAGAGACACAAGAGATCAAAGAATCACCAAGAAAAATCACCAGAGATCGAAAAGTCACCAGAGATCAAAGATTCACCAAGAATTCACCAGAGATCGAAGCTAACGCGGAGCCGTGAGGATCGAAAAGTCACCAAGGCCGGGAGGCAGTGGCGATTGATACCATGTAGAAGCTTAGCTTGTAAGGAACTCAGAGAAGTAGAAAAATATCTTCTTATTTCATTGTGTATATTAATAATACATTTACAACAATATATATATAGACACCAATACAAGAGTAAAAAATAACCCTAACATTTACAACTAATTACACACTACCCTTGTCTAACTAACTCCAGCTATACAGCTACTACTATTAGACTCTTTAATTATAACGTCAAATTATTGTTGTTATGTTGTTACAGTGTTGTTATAATGTTGTCAACTTGACTCGACTCATGCCCAACATATGCACACAACTGGTGCGCAGGATAGAAAGTCTGCTTCAAAATGATATGGTGCATCATCATGTGTGCTATGGGCCTCAATGAGTTTGAGCATGAAGGGAACTATATTTTAGTGAACCCGGCAAATTGCTATGGGCTCCATCACGCATGGCACATCAAAATCGTACACTTATTTTTGTTAGGCTTTCCTCGGACACAGTGACATTCAGCATCTTTAGGGTGCAGTGTTTTTATCAAATTCAGTGGGTCTCTCGAGTCTCCATGCACTACGGTTTTTGAACATTGGCGTAATATCATTATACTTTGTATCAATTGTATAAAAGTTGTAATTAAAAGAATTAAGTTAACAAACTTAGAAGTGACAAATAAGTGTGATTTTTAAGATGGAAATTAGTAAAAAAAAATAAAAAAACTTAAGATGAAGCCTTTGGGCCCAAGAGTTGGATTATTGAGAGTTTTTGTCTCAACATTGGAATCTTATTCACTTATTTTCTTAAGAAAGATGATCAGTTCATAGGAAGCAAAACAACGTCAAGTTGTTGCATATAACAGCCATAATTTATATGCACTTGTGTGACTAACTGTAGCAGTTCTGTTGCAAAAATTATGTATGAGCAAATCATGCGAGTTAGTATCAATTGTTTGGAACCACATATATCCGATATGCGGATTGTTTGTAATAACTTTGGTTCCGAAACTAGCATATACTTACTCAATGATTTCTTCTGCGTGTCTACAAGATAAGGAACATTATGACATGTGATTCGAACGTGGCATTTGATTGAAGGATCAACATATATTAGCTAGCAAGGGTGTTGTATAATTTGATCGTGATATTTCAGGAGTAGTGCTTATAATTATGTTAGACAAACTCACATGGGAAAAATGAACCCGTTTCAACGGGACAATGGTAACATGGTTTTGTGTTAAAAGACGCAGTAGGCCCCCTCTCTCTGCCTATTCACATTCATGCATGTTGAAATGTGCAAGGAAATTAGGGCCAGCCATGCAGATGCAGGTATGTAGGTTTTCTGGTGGATATGGAGTTAGGCATTACGCATTGCATTTGTACCTTCATCCCAAAAGGCATTGAATTATGGCCAGCCATTCGTAACACAAGTCATGCCCCATATTGGACTATAACCATCCAATGACAATGTTGAAAAATAAAAAGTAATCCATAAATCAAGGAAGGAAAAGCTAAACTGAGTTGTGGCTGGCCAAATACAATCTGATCAGATTTCTATAAATGGTTTACCAAATACGGTGATGTATTTTATAATCATGTACAATAAGAGATGTGCTATGATAAGTTGTCTCCATGAGATTAAGAGTTGTTAATGTATGCATGTGGATCTCACATTACATTTACAATAAAAGTTTTGTGTAGGTGATTGATCCGAGTGAATCGAAAATCAACTTGAAAGGTGCAAGTTTGGCAGCAAAATTAAAGTTTTGCAAACTTGTGCCTAGATGTTCGATTTGGACCCATGACTCGCCATTTCGAAGAAAATGCCAACATGTGACAGCCCGTCCCGGATTTTTCGTACCGTAGGGGTGAAATGATGGTTTTGCCCCTAGTGATTTTGTTTCGTTGTGTGGTCATTTTGGGGATTTGGTTGGCTGCATTTGGACCACACACACACCCCCACACTTTCAGTCTCATCCTCTGCCTGTCTCGAGTCTCTCTCTCTTCCTTCTTCTTCATTTGTGTACGGACAAGAACCAATTCACTCGAAAACGTGGTAGATTGAGGAAACAAATTACATATTTGTGCTCGTGAGGTTCTTAGGAGTTCAACCATACCCATTTCAGGTAAGGATACCTTAGTTTTCACGTCGAACCTGAGATGCTCAAATCGGGGTACTGTTCATGCACATATTAATTCATGTGTTTTTGGGAATTTCAAGTTTGTAGGAAGCTTGGTGAGGTCCTTAGGAAGCTCGGGGTGGTTCGTTTGAAGATTTTGGACATTGGGATCGTGAGTTGCAGGTTTGGCCGGATTTTGTGGAGTTTTTCCAACGAGTTTTCGTGGGTTTTAGTACTTGAAAGTGGTAAGGATTTGTTCCTCTAGTTGTAAGCTTCATTTTGGTACCAATTTCGTGGAATTTGGGTGAAAAACGAGTGAGATATTAAGTTTAGAAAATTTTCCCGGTTTTCCTGCGACGGCGATGGTGCTGGAGTTTGGCCGGAGAAGACGACGGAATATTCCGTCAGTTTGGACAGAATATTCCTAACGGCTTTAACGGAATCCGTCAGAGTTAACGAAATATTCCTGATGGCGTTAACTGACGCCGTTAGTGTGCCAGGCACATGCCTGCGCGTGGGTGGCGCGTGTGGCCGTGCCTTGGCTGGTGCATGGGGGCGCGCGCGGTGTCAGAAAATTATTTTAAAAATATGGGGATGTTCGTGAGGTTAAGTAGATCACGTTGGTGTATTCATACACCCCATTTGAGCATTGTATGAGAAGTTATTTCGTAATGTTGGTTATGTGCTTTAAAATTAACCTTTTTATAGTTGTTTCGCATATAGGTGAGACCTATCCCGAGGACGAGCGCAGTCACTCGAGGTAAGGGGGTTACGACCCTTCTACATACCAGTGAGTGGGCTTTTGGTTTTCCGTATATACCTATATACTTATGATTTTCCCAGAAAATGAAAGGAAACGTTTATATGTTTTAAATGCCATGCTTTGCGTTTACCTGTTTAATTATGCATTATTAGTTGTGTGTATATATATATATATGTGTGTGTGTGTGTGTGTGTGTGTGTGTGTGTGTGTGTGTGTGTGTGTGTGTGTGTGTGTTTGGTGCTGCGGACGCACAGGTAAGTGCCAGGTAAGTTATGGTTTATGTTTATATTTAGTAGTGATTTGAGATACTAAGAGAGCTTATAACCTGCACCCCGGTGTTAATGCTCCTGCCCAGAGTAGGGCACAGTCCTTCACGTGATGTTCACCTTCCGCACCACACGCTTATCTTGGATCCAAGTTAGGTGCACAGTCCTGTCATACAGACCACTATAGGTGGTTCCGACTCATAGGTGACCCGCGATTATTCACCCAGTCTTCACGTGATCGTAGCACTTGAGCGTATTTATTTACACCTAGTCCTGTCGTACAGACCACTTTAGGTGGTTCCGACTCGTGTGCAGGTATAGTTAGTGAGTTGGAGATTTGAGCTCTAAATTCAGCCGTACAGGTCACGTTATGTGACTCCGGCTGACAGATTACATGGCATTGATTGACATTACCAGAGTACTTGCATTTTATTCAGAGGCATTCGACATGGCACATTTCTGAGCATATTTTTTTTATATATGTGTATATATTCTATTTTTCTGGGAAGTATACAGGTTTTACGACGAGGGGTTAGAACTTTGTTATTGAAATGATTTTGAAAAACTTTGTTTTTGCCCACTCACGCTTTCTATTTTGCGCCCCTCCAGGTTCTAATTTGGATAGCACTTTTGGTGGCTCCCCGGAGGATTTCTCAGCATATCTAATAGATTATCACCAGTGTAGGACCACATTTGGGTGTGTTTATTTAGTGTTTGTTTCCCTGGACTGCACTAGGTCTTTTATGCTCTGAATACTGTAGGACCACATTTGGGTGTGTCACAACATGAGTCCAACAAACCACTTTGTTGTGACATATGGGCATTTTAGGCCAAATTTCATCTTTTACTATGTTTTATCAACATTTTAAGATTTTATAATATATATTTCGGTATATTGTTATTTTCTTAATTTGTTTCCTATTTGTACTCTTAGAAGGTCTAGGGCCAAGGGACATTATATGAGCAACCATTAGGGTGATAGGGTTTAGTTATCTTTCTTATTATTCAATCAATAGATGAAGTATTTTTTGGTGAATTTCAATTCGCTTATGCATTAAGGTTATCGTTTGATGCATTTTTTTGTCATGGTGCATTACACCCTCAGTGTTGGTGGGAAATTGGAGGGTTTATGAGGTATTTTCCTATTTGGTGGGAAACTGTTGGTTCATCATGATTGCATGAATAATATCCAAACACAGCGAATAAAAGGTACACAAGAAAAGATTGAGATGATATGTACACATAGCTACAAATCTCAGGACAAAAAGGAAAAAAAAAAAAAGGAGATAAGAGATGCAAATATTTTTTTTCAAATAATGACTCTCCAGTAATTAATTTGATTAAAATTTCTGCTATAAACATCGCAGACAAAAAGGATTCGGTTGAGATTTTCAAACGTTCTCCTCCAATCTTTAAGAGCTTAACAAAGCAATTAGCTCGCTGAAGATATATCAAGTCTGAAAGCACAACCGTATGCAATACCAAATCAGTCGTGTCAAATTTGCACTATACACGTCACAAAACTTATCTTGTAAAAACTGAACCAAACGTCCCCTCCAATAATTCCCAATAATTCCCATATCGCACAGCATTCTAGTCACAACCATTTTGTGCCATCCATGTCAACATTATTGCCCACCCTTTGGAGCGTTCCGTATCTATTTGGTACTCTTATTTATTTGATTAATACTAATCACGAGTCACAATACATTAATCCACTCAGTTTTTTTTATGATATGGGATTCCAAATTTTGGTAAATTTCTTTTCAAATTCTCGATTAAAAAACTAATATAAATGGCAAAAAAATGTTTAGTGATCTGTTGCGTCTTACTATTTTTCAGATTGGTGTCCGATTTTCTTCTTCTTCTCACAAGAGTTAAGAGCATTTCTAATGAAAAAATATAAATTTGAGAGGTAAGAACCATGTTTATATCTTATTTTACATATTCGGCAGATGTAAATGTAAGTTCTACCCTAATGAGAGATGTAAATTTGATATCTCATTTAAATTCCCTGTTTGATTAGTCGGACCCATCACCTAAAGATGTAAAAAAGAATGTAAGTTTAGATTTTTATTTATGTCACATCCCGGCCCGGGGCGGATCACTTCCCGGGCCAGCTCCACCACCGTAGCACGATATTGTCCGCTTTGGGCTTACCATTCTCTCACGGTTTTGTTTTTGGGAACTCACGAACAATTTCCCAATGGGTCACCCATCATGGGATTGCTCTAGCCCCCCTTCTCGCTTAACTTCGGAGTTCCTACGGAACCCGAAGCCAGTGAGCTCCCAAAAGGCCTCGTGCTAGGTAGGGATGAGAATATACATATAAGGATCACTCTCCTGGGTGATGTGGGATGTTACAATCCACCCCCCTTAGGGGCCCGACGTCCTCGTCGGCACACTCGCGGCCAGGGTTAGGCTCTGATACCAATTTGTCACATCCCGGCCCGGGGCGGATCACTTCCCTGGCCGGCTCCACCACCGTAGCATGATATTGTCCACTTTGGGCTTACCATTCCCTCACGGTTTTGTTTTTGGGAACTCACGAGCAATTTCCCAATAGGTCACCCATCATGGAATTGCTCTAGCCCCCTTCTCGCTTAACTTCGGAGTTCCTACAGAACCCGAAGCCAGTGAGCTCCCAAAAGGCCTCGTGCTAGGTAGGGATGAGAATATACATATAAGGATCACTCCCCTGGACGATGTGGGATGTTACAATTTACATATTCCCGAGAAAATGAATAATTTATATTCTGTGTTCAAAGAATTTGTCAACAGAAAAAAAAAATAAATGAAAAATACTCATTCCCATGTATTTTGCATCTCCTGCATCTCTAATGAAAAAAATGTAAACTTGAGAGGTAACAACCGTATGCAATACCAAATCAGTCGTGTCAAATTTGCACTATACACGTCACAAAACTTATCTTGTAAAAACTGAACCAAACGTCCCCTCCAATAATTCCCAGTAATTCCCATATCGCACAGCATTCTAGTCACAACCATTTTGTGCCATCCATGTCAACATTATTGCCCACCCTTTGGAGCGTTCCGTATCTATTTGGTACTCTTATTTATTTGATTAATACTAATCACGAGTCACAATACATTAATCCACTCAGTTTTTTTATGATATGGGATTCCAAATTTTGTAAATTTCTTTTCAAATTCTCGATTAAAAAACTAATATAAATGGCAAAAAAATGTTTAGTGATCTGTTGCGTCTTACTATTTTTCAGATTGGTGTCCGATTTTCTTCTTCTTCTCACAAGAGTTAAGAGCATTTCTAATGAAAAAATGTAAATTTGAGAGGTAAGAACCATGTTTATATCTTATTTTACATTTTCGGCAGATGTAAATGTAAGTTCTATCCTAATGAGAGATGTAAATTTGATATCTCATTTAAATTCCCTGTTTGATTAGTCGGACCCATCACCTAAAGATGTAAAAAAGAATGTAAATTTAGATTTTTATTTACATATTCCCGAGAAAATGAATAATTTATATTCCATGTTCAAAGAATTTGTCAACAAAAAAAATAAATGAAAAATACTCATTCCAATGTATTTTGCATCTCCTGCATCTCTAAGAGCAAGCCCACTGTTGGGTATTGCTCGAGGGAAAGGGGGAGGCCTGAGCTCCGGGCCCGTGGTGGATTGCCAGCCCGAGAGCCCGAGGTGGGGATGACGCAAGGCTGACGCCAGGGTGGCGTCAGCGCATTATTTAATTTTTTTTGTGTCAGGCGCGTGCACCCCACCCGCGCGTGGGGGCGCGTCGCTGACACAAAAATCAGAAAAAAAAAATTTCTGTCAGTTACCGTTGGGAAGCCACGTGGCTTCCCACGGTGCGTTAGATCTCAACGGTCACTTTATTTAGACCGTTCGATCTCAACGGTAAAAAAAAAAAAAATCAGATTTAATATCCACCGTTCGATCTGAGATCAACGGTGGATATTAAAATGCTTTATAAATAAAAAAATAAAAGAAAAAATAGTTTTAAAAATCTGAAAAGTTACCGTTGTGACATGTGGCATAATCTGGAGTGTTGGAATTCAAATTTTTTTTATATCCAACGGCAGAGATTAATTAATTGAATAAAAATTTAAAAAAAATTGTAAAAAATTCAAAAAAATTCAAAAAAAAATCTGAAAAATCTGAAAAAAATTGTAAAAAAAATTGGTTTTACTTTTCTATAAATACCTTCTCATTATCATCTACCTTACACAACAATTTCATATTTTCTCAACTACTTTCAATCACATTCCTTTCTTTGTCTCAAAGTTTGAATCTTTTTTTTTCAACAAAATGACCACTGGTGCAGGTACGAATTGGTCGCTTATTGAAGATGTTGCGTTGTGTACTAGCTGGGTTGAAGTTACTCATAGTTCGCTTACGGGTAATGAGATGCAGTTGCGAGAAATGTGGAGTCTTATTCATACCAATTTTCTTGAGAAAATTGGTGGGAAAAGAACCAAAGAATCGATGTCCAGTCGTTCTAAATTACTAAGCCAATCGTTTAGTACGTGGAGAGACGCCTTGGCACAAGCTAGTAGTAATATTCGAAGTGGGGAAAATTACTCGGATGAGGTAACAATATATTATTTATTTGATACCCAAATTTACATTATAATTATTTGTTTGTATTATTTATTTGTTACCTACATAATTTATTATTTATTGTTTGTATTATTCATTAGTTATTTATTATTTATTATTTGTATTATTTATTTGTTACCTACATAATTTATTATTTATGGTTTGTATTATTTATTTGTTACCGACTTACATTATAATTATGTTGTTTGTATTATTTATTTGTTACTTATTTTCATTATAATTATTTATTTGTATTATTTATTTGTTACTTATTTTTATTGGGTAGGAACTTCAAGCACAAGCTTGGTACGTTGCCAAAACCAAAAGCAAAAATAAATCATTCAACCGGTGGGAATGTTGGAATATTGTCAAAGATTGTCCTAAATTTAGAGTTGTGCCAGTCGGTCCAGAAGTGCACATGAACATCACCCCTCTACACTTTACACCCGATCATGTTCATGAAGATGATGCAGAAGAAGTGCCCGAAATGCCCCTCCCTAAACAAGCGTCGGGTTCGACCCGTTATCCAATTAGGCCTGAAGGTAAAAAGGCTTCAAAGAGAAAAAGGGGTGCTTCCAAGAATGATTATGCAAAGTTCATGGAAGAACTTACTCGCCAAGGTGAATTGACTTTGGCGAGGGAAATGGCAAAAGATGAGGCTGATAAGGCTAGAGAGGCAGCAAAAGCAGCAGCTGTTGAGAGAGAATTTAATGCTAATGAGAGAGAAAGAGAGCTACTTAGGCAAGAAAGGGAACATGTTTAGAGAAGAAAGACGGGCTCAACAAGATCGTGAGATTATGAACATGTCTTTAGAAGGGAAGTCTCCAAATTCTAAATATTTTTGGAAGTCAGAGAAAGCGGACGTGGTGCGAAGGAGGCGTGCAAGAGAAACGATAGCAAGCCAAGGTGGTTCTAGCACCACAAGAGAAGATCATCCTAGCACCACAAATTGGTTAAGTGATGATGAATAGAGTACTTTTTGTAATCGGAGCCCATAATTTTCCAATCACTTTGGGTTGTAATTTATTATTTATTGTTTGTATTATTTATGTTGTTTCCAATTTCTTGAATATTTATTCAAATTAATTTGGTAAGTTATTTATACTAAGAATTACCCTCTGCCTCCTTGCTTTATGCCAATTGTGATTTATTATTGTTTAAGCCCACTCTAATATTTTCTTTAATTGAAAAAAAAAGTGATTTTCTTCTTATAATACATATACTAAGAATTACATAAACATAAACATAAAAAAATTACATATACTAAGAATTACATAAACATAAACATAAAAAAATTACATAAACATAAACATAAACATAAACATACTAAGAATTACATATACTAAGAATTACATAAACATAAACATAAAAAAATTACATAAACATACCAAATAATAAAACACACCAAATAAAATAACATAAACATACCAAATTCAAAAAAACACACTAAATGAACTTAATTATCTTCAGCTTGTTTCAATGCCCACTGGTGTTCTATCAAGTCAATTTGTCGGGCATTGTGCATGTCTGGCATTTGAAATGCAGTATATCGTTGAATGAGCCTTTCATTGTAACGTCCATCCCTTTGTAATGGCTCATGTTGCACGGGCTCATGGGTGGCGTCATGAGCACAATATATACGTGTTCTTGAATTGTTCATCGGGTTTGGCTCATATTCATCAACAGATTCATAATCGTACTCATCTTCCACAATCATGTTGTGAATAATGATGCACGTCATCATGATGGAGCGAAGCGACTCTATATCAAACAATCTGGCAGCACCCCTGATGATCGCCCAACGAGCTTGGAGGATACCGAAACAACGCTCCACATCCTTCCTGCACCCCTCTTGACAGCTTGCAAAGTGTTTTTCCTTTGCACTCCGCGGACGTGGCACTATTTTGACAAATGTTGACAATCGCGGGTAGATGCCGTCAGCTAGGTAGTATGGCCCGTCGTACATACGTCCGTTGACCTCATACGTAACTTTTGGTGCCTTTCCTTGCAGGACATCGTTGAACACTGGGGATTGGGCAAGGACGTTGATGTCATTTTGAGTTCCCAGGAGCCCGAAAAAGGCGTGCCAAATCCATGTATCAAAAGATGCCACCGCCTCCAGAATGATACTTTTTGTTCCTTTTCTGTCCCCGTAAGCGCCTTGCCATGCACTTGGACAGTTTTTCCACGTCCAGTGCATACAATCAATGCTTCCAATCATCCCAGGAAAGCCACGCATCTCCGCCTTCTTCAACAGCCGCTCCAAGTCCATGTGTGTAGGTTTGTGGAGGTACTCAGCGGTGTAGATAGATTCGATTGCTCCGCAAAACCTCATCAGGGACTTAAGAATGGTTGATTTCCCCATCCTCGTTATCTTATCCACTTGGTCTGCAGATGCTCCATATGCAAGCATCCGCAAGGCAGCAGTAATTTTTTGCTCAGGTAGTAGACCCATAGCACCAAAATCATCTTTTTTTTTGCACAAAATAAGAATCATGGTTGCAAACAGCAATCATGATTTTGTTGAACAAATGTCGTTCCATTCTAAAACGACGTCTAAAGTACGTATCAGGGAATGCACTATTAGGAACAAAATAATCATCCAAGAGTTCCATACCTCGTCGTTGCCTGCTTCTATCAAGGTTTCCGGAACGGCTGGGCCTGCAGATCTGAGCAGCAGCTTGGATGACTCGATGGGAATGTGAGGCTCTGCCCTTTCTTACTTCGTCATCTCTCATTTGACGCTCCTCATCCTCTTCCCTTTCATTTCTTACCCCCTGGTGATTGAACATTGCTTCTGATTCGTTAAACAATTCTTCCTCTTCCTGATTGAATTCCCACATCATCCTTGAGGAAGAAGAAGAAGAAGACATTGAAAGAAAGAAACAGAAAGTATGAATAATGATACAGATTTTTGTGAATAAGGAAGCAGAAACTTTGAATAATGATAGAGATCTTGAGAATTTTGGTGTGAGATTTGTGAGGATGGATGGTGGATTATATAGAGGATTCAGAAAGGATTAGGTTGTGCATAATGCCACGTGGCATGCCGTCATTCGTTACAAATCTGATGGAAATCTATCCTTAAAGATTGTGAACAGATTATGACACGTGGCATGCCGTCATTCGTTAAAAATCTGATGGAAATCTATCCTCAAAGATTGTGAACGGATTATGAGACGTGGCATGCCATCATCGTTAAAAATCTGATGGAAATCTATCCTTAAAGATTGTGAACGGATTATGACACGTGGCGTGACGTGATTGGTTAATAATCTTATCAGAAATCCATCACCAATAATTGTATTATTTTGTATTATTTAATAATACTTCGGATAATGACACGTGGCGCAACGAGAACGATTAAAAATCTTATCCGATATTACAATTAAAATTATTTTGTATTATTTTATAAATAAAAAAATACTAATATTTTATTGCCTATTGCCAGGGCTATTGAAGTGTAACGGTGGAGATGCAAATTCTATTGCCAGGGCTACTTACTGTTCATTAAGGGCAATTACTGTTCATTAGGTGGATTGAATAGTGCATTGCCAGGGGGGAGGGCTCCAACGCTGGAATTGCTTTAATGAAAAAAAAAATGTAAACTTGAGAGGTAAGAACCATGTTTACATCATATTTTATATTTTTGGCAGATGTAAATGAAAATTCTTCCCTATTGAGAGATGTAAATTTGATATCCCATTTAAATTCTTTATTTGATTAGTCGGACCCATCACCAAAAGATGTAAAAAAGAATGTAAATTAAAATTTTTATTTACATATTCCCATGAAAATGAATCATTTATATTTCATGTTCGAAGAATTTGTCAACAAAAAAAATGAAAAATACTCATTTATGTTGTAGGCCTATTTGACTGAACTGTGTTTAGGATAGAGAGGGAGAGGGGCCGGCGGCAACAGAGAAAGATGTAATTCTGAGGTGTGTGTTGTATCACACTAGGATTTACACAATCACATTCCTAATCCAATAGGACTGCAACAATCCCCTTTAAGTGTGTAAATAGTCAAACAAAACATCGCATTAGATCCTCAGCAGATAAGGTAGAACAGTTGATGAAGATGTTGGCACAATGGGTGAATGTGAGTCTTAAATTAAAAAAAAAAAAAAATGTATGCATTGGTAGTAAAACTCACAAAACATCTCTATGGTAAAACCTAATCCAGGTGAAAACCCATAGACTAAGGAGAAAAGTGAGAAGTATGCATAATGTCTTAAAACAAACGTCAAACAGGACGAAAGTAGTGAACTCAACGAAGTATGATCATCCCAGGATGGGTGCCTCGTTGAAACCTCGTTAGGTAGCAAAAACTTAGTGGGAAAAATGCTCCTAATCGTAGGAAAAAGAGTACATTAAGATCAAGTGATTATGCTTCAGGATACTCCCCCTAAATTAGACATAACTTCCAAATAAGAGAACATAAGCAATTCAACTCAGATAATTTACGCATACTGATTCCTTGGATGAGCTTCTGAAAAGTAGACTTGGGCAATGACTTGGTGAAGGGATCGGCCAAGTTGTCTTGGGAATGAATTTGCTTGACTTCAATGTTCTGATATTGTTGTTGCTGGTGAGAATAAAAGAACTTCGGCACTATTTGCTTGGTGTTGTCTTCCTTGATGTATTCCTTATTTAACTACTCGATACATGCTGCATTGTCTTAAAAAATCGTCGTAGGAAGGTCAACGATGGAAGTAAGACCACTAGTGTTTCGAATATGTTCCATGATTGTTCTTAACCAAAAGCACTCATGCGATGCTTCATGCAGGGCGAGAATCTCAGCATGGCTCGAAGAAGTTGCAACTAGCGTTTGCTTGGTAGACCTCTAAGATATAGTGGTGTCTTAAACGGTAAAGACATAGCCTATTTGAGAACATGCCCTATGTAAGTTGGACAGATAATCAGCATCTGCGTAACCAATGAGGCAAGAATCAACTCGAGGACTGAGGGGGCAACCGCTTCTCTCGATGATTCGTGGGTGTAGAACAAGCCCAAATCTATTGTACCCTTAAGGTATCGGAAAATGTGTTTAACACCATTCCAGTGTCTGCGTGTAGGCGCATTGACGTATCTAGCCAAAAGATTAATAGTGAAGGAGATATCGGGTTTAGTGCATTGAGCCAAGTATAATAAAGCACCAATTGCACTTAGGTATGAAACTTCAGGCTCTAAAATCTCTTCCTCATCCTCCTTGGGACGGAAGGGATCTTGTTTTGCATCTAGAGTCCAAACGAGCATAGGAGTACTCGAAGGCTTCGCTTTATCCTCATTAAAACGTCACAACACCTTCTGGGTGTAGTTCGATTGATGTACTAGGATTCCATTTGAACAATGCTCGATCTCCACGCTGAGACAATATCGAGTTTTCCCAAGATCTTTAATCTCAAATTCCGATTTCAAGTGAGCGGTAATTTTCTCAAGCTCTGTGAGAGTTCCGATGAGGTTTATGTTGTCGACATAAACTGCAACGATCATAAATCCAGAATATGACTTCTTGATGAACACGCATGGGCATAGTTCATTATTCACATAATCCTAACTTGTCAAATATTCACTCAAATGGTTATACCACATCTGCCCGGATTGTTTCAATCCGTAGAGTGACATCCTCAATCTAATCGAGAAATTGTTACGTGGTCTAGAACTATTTGAACCATTCAATGGAAGTCCTTCTGGAACTTTCATGTACATTTTCGTATCTAGATCCCCATAGAGATATGCGGTTACCACGTCCACAAACTGCATATTCAGTTTTTTAGAAACGTCTCCTCATAATTAATCCCAGGGCGTTGAGAGAAGCCTTGCGTTATGAGGTGTGCTTTGTATCGCACTATTTCATTCTTCTCATCACGATTCCTTATGGAAACCCACTTGTAGCCCACAGGCTTCACATGTGGTGGAGTAGGAGCTACAGGCCTGAACACCTTACGTTTTGCGAGCGAATTGAGTTCGACCTGGGTTGCTTGTTTTTAGTTTGACCAATCCGTTTTACATCGACATTAATTAACGGAATGTAGTTCAATGACATCGTTAAGCATGATGTCGAAAGCAACGGTATACGCGAATGCATCATAGACATTTATCTCATTCCAATTCCAAACCTTGTCTAATACTGTGTAATGGATCAAAATCTTGCGATTCTCTAGAGGCCGGTATGTCTCATCTAAGACATCACCGTAATCTTGAATAACCTCATGTGTTGGAACGTATGAGTAAGCAATGGTCGGATTCAGACTAGGGTCACTAGTTTGTGCCGTTTTCCTCTTCCGGGATTGTGAATCCTTTGAACCAGGGGGCTTACCATGCTTCAAAGTAGGAGCAAGTGATTGGTTAGCCGCTAGTGTATTTTTCCGTGTGGGAGGTGCGGCCGCCCCACCCTCTGGGATGGTCTGACCTTCCAAGGCGATGTTATAGCGTACGTTAAGTACGTCCATCCTTGCAGGTATGTTTGCAGCGGGTATATGTGATCTTGTCACCTTTGCTAGATTAGTAAAAGCATCTGGCATACTTTGAGTGATGCTATGAAAATCTAGAATACGTCATACTTCAGTTTTAGACTAAGGGGTGCATGGATCTGAATGAGACATAGTGGGAGTAATCCATGACAATTCGTGGCGTTCTACAAGAACGTTAGTGATCTTATCCCCTCCTAACGACGGGAAAACTGTCTCATCGAAGTGACAATCCGCAAAACATGCGATAAATATATCTCTTGTCAAGGGTTCTAAGTAGCAAATAATGGATGACAGATCATAATGACATAGATTCTTATTTTTCTCTAATGACCCATTTTGGTACGTAGTGGTGGTGTTATTAGCACATAGAATACACACCCAAACACATGTAAATGCGAGATGTCAGGCTCATATTCAGTAACCAACTATAACGGTGCATGAGGTTGGGTAGCGGTGGGCCTCAGATAGACCCACATAGCTGCGTGCAATATTGGATGGTCCTAGGAAGATATCGGCAAGTTGGTTCGCATAACCAAAGTCTGAGCTATCGTTTGAAGGCGTTTTATGAAAGCTTTTGCCAGGCTGTTTTGTGTGAACATGAGGTACATGATGTTCAACTTCAATCCTAATAGGCATGCAATAATCGTCAAAAGTCTGTGATGTAAACTCTGTAGCATTATTCAGTCGAATCGACTTAATCAGATAATCAGGGTGGTGACCCCTAAGCTTAATAATTTGTGCTAGGAGTTTCGCAAATGCAGCATTGTGTGTGGACAATAAGCAGACTTATGGCAATCACATCGATGCATCAACCAACACCATAAAGTATCTAAATGGTCCACATGTTGGTTGGATAAGTCCATAAATATACTCTTGAATCCTTTAAAGAAACATAGAGGGGTTGTGAATATTCTTTGTAAGGGAAGGTTGAATGTTCAACTTCTCTAGGGAGCATGCTTTGCAGAGCGAATGACCGGGATAAGATTTTAAGTGATGCTCATATGATGCTTTGAGAATACGGCGCATCATATCTCATCCGGGGTTTCCCATTCGATCATGCCAAAACAAGAGAGTGCTCTGGAACCCAGCCATAGGGCCATCCATGTGATGGGTCTCGATGACACGAATGGTTGTTATGTACAACCCACTCAGGAGATGTTCCAACTTCTCGTGAATACGCTTTTGACCATATTCGTAAGAAGTGATACAAAGAATGCCTATTTAATAGATTGCCTTTTTAATTGTTAATTCAGTACCATTTGAAAGCATAATACGGGCCTTCCCGTATCCTTTTATCAGGTTGGATAGGCCTGAGAGGGTTGTCAGAAATACATTTTTAGGTACGAAGTTAGTAAAATAGTGTTTCTCACGAAATATGGTGTGCGTAGTGGCACTATCAGCCATAAATTAATTGAATCGGTCACATGCATAAATATAATTCCATTCATTCAATTAATCAAGTCGAGAAATAATATCCATAAAATAATTATCCATAGTTCAAAACAAATCAAAACCAAACAAATAATTCCAAAGACTTAGAAAAATTGTTCGAAAATTAAACCATAAACCTAAAATGTAGGGGGTTCAGCCACTAGGAGGTGTAAAACATCCTAACATGTCTTAGAAAAATAAAACTTTATTCTTCCATGGGTTGATTCTTGCCTTGTTGGTTACGCAGATGCTGGATATCTGTCTGACCAACATAGGGCATGTTCTCAAACGGGTTATGTCTTTACCGTTGGAGACACCCCTATATCTTGGAGGTCTACCAAACAAACGCTAGTTGCGACTTCGTCTAACCATGCTGAAATTGTTGCTCTGCATGAAGCATCGCGTGAGTGCTTTGGGTTAAGAGAAGTTATAGGACATATTCGAAGCACTAGTGGTCTTACATCAGTCATTGACCTTTTTACGACGATCTTTGAAGACAGTGCAGCATGTATCGGGCAGTTGAAGAAGAGATACATCAAAGGAGACAACACCAAGCACATAGCGCCAAAGTTCTTTTACTCACACCAGCAGCAGCATCAGAACATTGAAGTCAAGCAAATTCGTTCCCATGACAACCTGGCCGATCTCTTCACCAAGTCGTTGCCCAAGTGTACTTTTCAGAAGCTCATCCAAATAATCGATATGTGTAAATTATATGAGTTGAATCGCTTGTAGTTCTCTTATTTAGAGGTTATGTCTAACTCAGGGGGAGTATCTAGAAGTATACTCACATGATCTTAATGTACTTTTTTTCCTACGATTAGAAGCATTTTTCCTACTGGATTTTTGCAACCTAACGAGGTTTTAATGAGGCACCCATCCTGGAATGATCATACTCCATTGAGTTCACTACTTTTGTCCTGTTTGACGTTTGTTTGAAGATATTATGCATACTTCTCACTTTTCTCCTCAGTCTATGGGTTTTTTCCCCATGCCTTGGGTTTTACCATAGCGAGGTTTTGTGAGTTTTACTACAAATGCATACTTCAAATAAATTTGAGACTCGCAATCACTCGTTGTGCCAATAACTTCATCAACTATTCTACGTTTTTTGCTGAAGATCTGATGTGATGGTTTGTTGAGTATTTACACACTCAAGGGGGAGTGTTGCAGTCATATTTAGAATAGGAATGTGATTGTGCAAATCCTAGTAGATATGAGAATGTATCTTATATTCCTATTAGGAGTAGATTATCTATTAAATGTTGTAATCCTAAAGGGAAAGGTTTTCACCTATCCTTCTACTATAAATAAAGGCACAATGGGATGAATCAAAGACACCTCACAATTAAATCACTCTCTCTTCTCCCTCAATATTTCCGGCCCCCTCTCTCTCTAAATCCTAGATCGTTCAATCAAATAGGCTTACAACAGTTTCTTAATCAAATTTAGATATTACCTAAGTTTATTTTAAGGTGAAGGCTAAAATGATTAAATATCGAAAATTTGAATGCCAATTGAGAAATAATAATTTACATGTTTTTTATTTTTGTCTTTTTTCTTATGTGCATGCCTTATAAGTGGTCAAATCGCAAAGAAATAAGTATTAGGAATTAGCTGTAAATTTAGGCGTTATCTGTTTACTTGGCGGTCAACGCTAAAAAGGTTAGGGTATTTTAATGATCAAGCCTAATGTAATCTCCAAACCTTGAATACCAACTAAGAAACAATGATTTCCATGCTTGTTTATTGAACTTTAATTTTTCTTGTGTGCATGCCTTACAAAAGTGGTCACGTTCCGAACCGAAAAACATTAGGAATGAGTTATAAATTTAGACGTCACTTGGTACACAATTAAACCTTCACCAACCCAACACCCAAGTTTACTTATACATATTGCTGGTCAGCAATGGCGAAGTTACAGAGAAGCAAAGAGGGGCGGTCACCCCTCCTTTCGATGGAAATCAAGCCCAGGAGCAGTGGTTCTGCCCCTCTGGTCCCGTCGGAAGGGAGCAATCCCGTTTGGTTCTCTGGTTTTTGGTGCTCTGCAACAACAGCAGCGCTGCTGCATTTTTGTTTTCTATTTTTCAAAACCGAGGCCAAAACGCTTCGTTTGGACTTGGGCAAAGAAAAAAAAATTTAGTAGGATGGTGCGTTTTGGTTTCTAATAAAAGGTGTGATAGCAGGGACCATGCATTGTTTTGTCTTTTAGTAGCACATGATCGTCGAAGCCTTAGCGTTAACATCCTTCTATTCTTCTTTCTCGTGGGATTTTTGAATGATTTCAAGGTTGGATTTTTCCTAATAATTTCGATATGGAATTTGAACTATGTATGCTAGCCAGATAAATATTGGCTTACGCTTTTGTAGATAAAGTATTTATTTTTCAATAAACTATGTGTCTCAATGAACAATTGCGCATCATCAATATGTTTGTACTAACACGTTCGACGTACTTATGCACCCATTACATATGTATAATCGACCAAACCACATGTATGTACCCAATTATTAATTTCGTCATGGAGTACAAGAATTTCATTTTATTTTCACTAAGTTCGTCATAGTGTGGCAGTTTGTAATTAATATTAATAAATTATGAATGTCATTATTTTTGTCTACTATCTAAAAGGATTTGATTGTCTACATTTTTTTTAACCTTGCACCCATTTAAACCCGTTCTTCCCTCTGCCAATTCTTGGCTTCGCCGCTGCTGGTCAGTTTGTGCATCCATTGGTGCGTAATGACAAATAATAATACTATAATCATTAAAATTCTTTGATTAAGTATAGACGAGCAGTAAATTTAGACTTTACTCAATCAAATTTTCATCATAGACTCCGTCAAAAGTTTACATATACATGCGACTTGCAAATGATTGTCAAACAAATACTTTTTAATATTACTAAAAATTATTTTAGTGACTCACTCACTATGAAATTCACCCCCACCATTCTGAGGGCTCTGTGATGCAAGGCTGACGTCAGGATGATGTCAACCATGTTATAAAAAAGTTTTCATCAGGTGTGTGCATAACACGCGTGCGTGGGGGTGCGTCACCGACAAGATTTTAGTTGGTGGGGCCTGCGGTTTGAACTCTGAAATGTTACCATTACTAGTGCCATGTGGCACCTTCTCGTCCGTTGGATTTCAACGTTTATTTTTATTAGACTGTTGGATTTCCAACAGTAAAAAAAATTTCAAACCTCCCCCAATAGCTAGATGACGTGGCACAATATCAGTCATTCGATTCCAGATCAACGGTCCACGTTTTTCGACTTCAACAATGAAAAAAAAAAGAAAAACAAATGATATGTTATCGTTATGACACATGGCACAATCTGCAGGGTTGGATTTCAAATTTTCTTTAATCAAACAGTAAAAAATAATTATGTTAATAGAAATGTTAAAAATTAATTTAAAAAATTGATTTTATTTTTCTATAAATACGTTTTCATTATCTTCCACCTTACAATTTCATATTTTCTCAAATACTTTCAACCAAATTCCAATCTCTCTCAAAGTTTCTATATACTTTGGTTTCCAAAAAAAAAAGGCTAATGATGCAGATATGAATTGGACGCTTATTGAAGATATTACGTTGTGTTCTAACTGGGTTGAAGTTACTCATGATCCGATTACGAGTAATGAGATGTAGTTGCGAGAAATGTGGAGCAATATTCATTCCATTTTTCTTGAGAAAATTGGTGGCAAAAGAACATAACAATCGCTCTCAAGTTGTTGGAGAATACTCAGCCAATCGTTTACTGATTGGAAAAACACCTTGGCACAAGTTAGTACTAATATTTGAAGTGGGGAAAATTATGTGGATTAGGTAACAATATATTATTTATTTGTTTGTACTATACCTAAATTTACATTATGTACTTTGATTATAATCTTTTTTCTCCCGCATTTTGTAGACACTTCAAGCATAAGCTTGGTATAATGCCAAAAACAAAAACAAATCATTTAACCAGTGGGAATGTTGGAATATTGTTGTCCCAAATTTAGAGTTGTGTCTGTCAGTCCAGAAGTTGTCATGAACAACACCCTTCTACACTATATGCCAGATCATGACTCGCATGTTCATGAAAGCAACATAGAACAAGTGTCAGAAACGACCGCTGAACAAGTGTCAGGGTCGACCCATTATCTACTTAGGCCTCATGGTAAGAAGGCTTCAAAGAGAAAAGGGAGTGCTTCTAAGAATGATTATGCAAAATATATGGAAGAACTTACTTGCCAAGGTGAATTGACTTTGGCACGGGAAATGACTAAATTCGAGGCTAATAAGGCTAGAGATGAGGCAAAAGCTGCTATTGCTAAGAGATTATTTCAAGCTAATCAGATAGAAAGAGAGCTACTTAGGCAAGAAAGGGGCTTATAGATGCGATGTTTCCAAATTCTAAATATTTTTGGCATTCGGAGATCGTGTGAAAGTGGCGTGCAAGAGAAGAGAGAGCAAGTGGAGATGGTCCTAGCACCACAAATTGGTTAGGTGATGATTTTTCATTCACGAAGGACTAGGGAATTTGTTGTATAATCGGAGCCCATAATTTTCCAATCACCTTGGGTTGTAATTTCGTATTTATTTAATTTGGTATTTTATGTAATTTTGTATTTATTAAATTGAATACTTTATGTAATTTCGTATTTATTTAATTTAGTACTTTATTTAAACTAAGAGTATCTTTATTTAATTTGGTACTTTATTTAAACTAAGAGAATCTTTATTCAAAGAATATAAACACACCAAATAAAATTACATAAACACACCAAATAAAAAAAAAACCACACTAAATGAACTTAAAAAACACACCAAATAAAATTATATAAACACACTAAATAAAATAAAAAAAACACACTAAATGAACTTAAAAAACACACCAAACAAACCAAGAGCATTCTTCTTCCACCACAAGCTTGTTTTTAAGTTTCTTGAGCTTGTTTCAATCCCGACAAGTGCTCTGTCAAGTCAATTTGCTAGGATTTGTGAAAGTATGAGGATTAGAGTGAAGTATATCATTCAATGAACCTTTCATTGTAACTTCCATCCCTTTCTAATGGCTCATGTTGCACGGGTTCTTCGTGTTGGAAGTATGCCCACAAAGCCACTCATTTGATGTAATAGCTTTTGAAATACTTATTGTGTTAAACTATTATATGTTTAATGAAGGGCAAAGCTTATTGTTAATCACTATTTATTGTATTATGTGTTTAAGCAGTAAGGGAGTCTAAGGAATGTATTTAATCTAAGAGAGGTGTGATCTAAGTAAGTTAGATTAACAAGACCTTTCTCTTATGTTTATTCCTAAAACGTTTCTGGCCATAGAATTGCCAATTGGGCATTGACAATCCGTTAAGTTTAGTATGTGTTATGTTAACTCAAGCATGAATATGACTAGTCTCAAGTCATTTAGTGTTGGACACTAAGACAAACACATAGGTGCTCAAAAGGTAATTGAGTACACTGAATTGCGATCAAAAGAGAGTTCGAACATACATGTAATGCAAGAACTCGTAAGTTGCAATGTGCAAAGTAGTCATTTGACCTAAGACATCATAGATGTCTAATGGTTAGGTCCTTGATCTTTGATCATGTCAAAAGCATTCCATCGAGAGTGTCCACGACATTGTTGGGGTCAAGCTATCTAGTCATGTAGGCATATAAATGCATAACAAGAGATCTCTAACCTTCCATGGTGGAGGGAGAATACTTTGAGATATGATTCAGGAGTCTTTGGCCAAATCATACGAATATGACTTAGGAAGTTTGTTCCAAATCATATTCAATTGAATCATATAGAAAAGTATCACACTGGATAGTGGACATGAATCAAACTATTACTTAAACAATGTGATTAAGAGTATTGTATTAGAGAAGGATCGTATTGCATTATAATTGTAACTGGATAGGTTCTCCAACCACTTCTACTTAGCTTGGGTAGCCATGACATACTGCTAGGTGTCACTCATGGTTTGTGGAAACCCTAAAAATTAGCAAACATTAATCTTCATCAAAGTGAGAATTGAAATGAAGTTTCAATTCACAATCGATCGTTAAGAGTAACAATCGCCTACTGCCTCGCTAATTGGAACCTAATGGATCGTACACCGAGTAAGGATGAAAGTGAAAAAATATAAATGAGATGGATAAGCAATTAAATGGTTGAGAATGGTCAAGATTAATTAATTAGTTAATTAATTACACGAAAGATTTGTATTAGGATTTCAAGTTAGTTTTGGGTCTCGGGGCCCAAAAGGGTTTTGGTCCACAAAGCCCATTATGTTTAAGTTGTATGAAAACTAAAATAAAATGGGCAATTAGCCCAATAACTAATGGAAACCGGCCATAGGGTGAGTGGTAGCAAACTTAGGTTAATTGCAAGTTTGCCACTCATATGTGAGGTGGTATAAAGGCATCTTTATAGCCTTTCTCTCACTAGGGTTTTCTTTTAAGGCAAAAGAGCAAAACTTTTTCTCTCTTTGTCTTCCAAAGAGGCCGGCCACACATAGAAGAAAATAGCTAGCAATCTTCCTTCCTCTAAGTCATCCATTTCATCTTCACACCTCATCTTTGGTGTAGAGACTTAGAGACACCAAACTTTTGGTGTTCTTGGAGTTCCTCTCCTCAAATCCTCTAGGAGCAAAGGAGAAGTAAAGAAGCAACCATGTAAAGGAGTAAAGGAGGTGACTTAAAGGCCTTCCACTTAGGTGAACCCTTGTGTAAATAAGGATGAGTTTCAAGGGTAATGAAACTCAAACTCTCTTTTCTCTTTAATTTGTTAAAGAGTCTTTTGGTTCACTATTCACTAGGCTTTGAAAGTCATGGGTTTTAGAATTGTTTTTGAATGCATGCCTACTTTATAGTGTTAATAGTTTGCTTGTGTGTTCAAATGTTCTCACATATTCTTAGCAAGGACAAAAATTTTCCTTCACTTCGGTGACGTCATGAGCACAATATATTTCTGTTTTGGAATTGTTCATCAGGTCTGACTCAAATTCATCAATGGCAACATAATCATATGTATCTTCCACAATCATGTTGTGAAGAATGATACACGTCATCATGATGGATCGAAGTGACTCTAAATCAAACAACCTGGAAGCAATCCTGATAATTGCCCAACGAGCTTGGAGGATACCGAAACAACGCTCCACATCCTTCCTACACCCCTCTTGATAGCTTGCGAAGTGTTTTTCCTTTTCACTTCGCGGACGTGGCACTGTTTTGACAAATGATGTCCACCTTGGGTAATGCCGTCTGCTAGGTAGTATGCCCTGTGGTACTTATGTCTATTGACCCAATACATGACTTTCGGTGCTTTTCCTTGTAGGACATCGTTGAACACTGGGATTGGTTAAGGACATTGAGGTCATTTTGAGCTTCATGGAACACCAAAAAAGCATGCCAAATCCATGTATCAAATGATGCCACCGCCTCCAAAATGATACTTTTTACTCATTTTCTGTCCCCATAAGCTCATTGCCATGCACTTAGACAGTTTTTTTCAAGTCTAGTGCATACAGTCGATGCTTCCAATCATGCTAGGAAAACCTCGCATCTCACCCTTCTTCAGAAGTGATAAGCTTATATCTATATATATTTTACATCAAATTCACTTGTCTTTTCTTAGTTAGTTCCTTATATTTTTGAGCTATTTACTTTGTTTTTGTGTTTTGTAGGATTTGTCAAGCAAAGAAAAGAAAAATAGCACAAGTGCAATTTTAAGTAACAAATTCGTCAAAATTGCCTGTGCAGATTAGTTGACTTTGGAAGCAAGTTGCGGACAACTCAGAATAAATTAGAGAATGAGCCTTACATGCTTGGAAAGCTACTGATGTATATTTTTTGGTGCATTTCGCAGAGTACTAATATCATTTTTCTAGAAGAAGTTATGGCTGTTTTAACATTGAACGGTTCCCAAGAGGCTGAGCAGTTTGTAACTGACAAGAAAGCATTGCAAGCAATAAATCCAATAAAACTAGCAGCCAAAACTGATGCAGTCAAGAACAAACCAACTGACACCTATTCAAATATCAGAGGAAATGGAATTAAAGGTGAGGATTAAGGGGGAGTAATTGACATAAAGGCTACCCAAGGAGTTACAATTGTTTTACCATTTCCTCTCACTTATTGTCATCACTAAATGGCTGTTAGTGGGGTGAGTTATGGAGAAAAAAACTATGGCAGCAGAAAAGAAGAAAAGGGCTACAGGTTGCAGCAGCAAAGAGGGAAAAAAAAAAAGGTGGAAAAAAAGATAGAAAAAAAGGAAGGAAAGCAAGGAAAAAAGGCAAGGCTGCTGCGTTGGGAAGGAAGGAAAGGAAGGAGGAAATCTTGGCATTCTCTTCTTTCGGTTTTATCTTCTCAAACTCATGCCTTTCTTTTGGTTTAATTTGAGAATTATGTGTGACTAATTTTTAGTAGTTAGGGGCTATTTTGAAGCCCCAAATATGATTGCAATTTTGCTATGACATTTCGTTTGAATTACTTTTATGAATGGATGAAAATTGGTTCACTACTTGTCTCATTGATGAATTCTTTATGTGTTTTCTACGGATGCATACTTAGTAAGCATATCTAGGATTCTAATGCTATGAATATGTGTGTGCCTGCCCTTGTTGAATGAGGACCTACATATGTTCTAGAGTAGTACTTGTTAGTTGCGATTGACATGTGAATCAATTTCTAGGATAAGTAAGACAACGCTAGTACTTACGATGCCTTGTGATGACTCAAACTCCTTTTGTTCTTAATGATTTCTACTTGTTAAATCTATGAACACACCATTCTAGATTGCATGTTAGGGACTAAGTTAAGTTGAAAACGCCATTCTCTTAACATACTACATAAGAAAGAGTAATAGGTTGAGTTCTAACATTGAACCAACTTGAGCATCTTCATCCGAAAATGAAAGGAATTTGAATGAAACATAACATGTTTGCATGATTATTTGGTGGTGGATAGCAATTCCCCTAACTCGTTTTTCTTAATTTGTGAACTACTTAAAAATCTGTTTCTGTTCTGTTTTTGTTCGATTTAATTTAAATAGCAAATCAACTCCAAAAATCCCAAAAATTTGTGTGAGTGTAGCTCTGTGTGTCTAGTGTCTTCATATAAAATTTCGTAGACTTTAGATAAGGGTAAGTCGGTCTAATACTTATTTTTCGGTGGCTGGTCAGTAGGGACAGCAGCACAGTTTTTGTGACATTTTAAGTAGTTAGATAAAACAATCTTCTGCGGGAAAGACCCTTATTTTCATATGCTACAATTGACAAATATTAGTGTTAATAAGGAAAATCAATAGGACATTTGTGTGCTACTTTGTGGTGTGCTTTTAATCCTATCAAATTTTTGGCGCCGTGTCGCCGGGGATTGTTATTTCTAATTACTTATTTTTCTATTGTTTTCTTTTCTTGTCTAATTAGTGTTTTTGTTTTTGTTTTTATTTCAGGTACTCTTCGTAGTATATGCATACTCGAAGGTCCAAGAGCATTGATCTAGCTTCTTACGATCCTAAGGTTGAACGAACATTTCAAAAGCTTCGAGGAACAATCAAGCAGAAGCGTGTATCGGTGTCTTTACCACCATCTTCTCCACCACATTTGAGTTCTGAAGAGGAGGAAGAACCACAAGAAGGCATGGCTGATAACTGGACTTTGAGGGAGTTGGCAACGCCTAATACGGATCAACAACCATTGTGCATCACATATCCAAATGCAGAAGGAGGATTTGAGCTTAAGTCCAGCATAATTCACTACTTGTCTAAGTTCCATGGCTTCTCAACAGAGGATGCCAACAAGCATCTCATGGAGTTTCATGTGGTATGCTCAGGAATGAGACCAGCCAATGTGGATGAGGTGCAAGTCAAGTTGAGGGCATTCCCATTTATATTAGAAGTTAAGGCAAATGAGTGGCTTTACAATTTACCTTCGGGATCAATGAACACATGGAACCAGGTGAAGCAAGCATTCTTAGAGCAATATTTTCTGGCCACAAAAGCTGCAAGCATAAGGAAAGACATATGTGCAATCCTACAACAACATGGAGAGCCCTTTGGAGATTACTATGAGCGATTCACACATTTGGTTGCATCTTGTCCTAATCATCAAATTTCAGAGCATCTTTTAATACAATATTTTTATGAAGGATTGTGTGGTACTGATCGTGTAATGCTTGATGCAGCAAGTGGATGAGCATTCATGGACAAGACACTAACAAATGCTAAGGCATTATTAAAGAACATTACTGGCAACACACGACAATTTGGAGGGAGAGATGAGCTACCTCTTAAGAAAGTTAACGAGGTAAGTGTTAACTCTAGTATTGAATTACAATTAGCTAACTTGACTAATCTTGTGCAACAGGTTATGGTGGCTCCAAAACAGGTGTGCGGTGTATGTTCAATGATGGGACATGCCATAGACATGTGCCCTTTGTTGATGAATCAAGGTGGTCTTGAGCAAGCTAATGCATTAGAAGGGTTTCAAGGGCAACAAAGACAAAAGTATGATCCATACTCTAACAACTACAACGTAGGGTGGCGCGATCATCGACACTTAAAGTGGACCAATCAAGACAACGGACAACAATCTGTTCCCAACAACTATAACCGTCCACCTGGCTTCTTTCAAGCAAAACCGCAGACACCATTTCAGCCTCAACAACAACAAGCTCCAAGTAAGTCTCTTGAGGATTTAATTGTTTCTTTAGCTAACTCTACTCAATCTCATCAACAAAAAATAGACAAAGCAATTGAAAACCTTAAGCGCCAAATGAGTCAATTAGCAAGTTTGATGGGGGCAACAACACCAACCAGGAAGGTTGCCTAGCCAAATTTTGGTGAATCCAAATGCGGAGCAGATGAATGTTGTGACTTTAAGGAATGGAAAAGAAGTTTTTGAGCAGCCGAGGATGCAAAAGAGGACTAGAAAAGATATAAATGAGCAAGGGGAGCAATAAACCAAAAATCTTGAGCAAGATGAGGCTTCAACAGAAACTGAAAAGTCTCCTAAAGATATAGATTTGAACAAAAAAGATTATGATGAGGTAACTAAAGAAGTTCAAAATTCATTTAACTCATGTGTCCCTATTTCTTTTCCTCGTAAATTTATGAAGTCTAAGAAAGAGCAAACTGATAAGGAAATCTTGGATACTTTCCAAAAAGTCCAAGTGAACTTACCTCTTTTAGATGCCATAAAATAAGTGCCCAAGTATGCAAAGTTCCTTAAAGAGCTTTGTACGAACAAGAGGAGATTCAATGATCAAGAAACTGTGGCATTAAGCTAGAAAGTATCAGCTGTTTTGCAGAGAAAGCTACCACTGAAGTTGAAGGATGCCGGTAGCTTTACCATTCCATGTGTAATTGGAGGGAAAGAGTTTGGGAGATCATTGTGTGATTTAGGGGCATCCATCAATCTGATGCCATATTCAGTGTGTGAATCACTAAACCTTGGAGAGTTGAAGGAAACAAAGGTAGTAATCCAGTTGACAGATCGTTCAAATAGATATCCCAAAGGCTTATTGGAGGATGTACTTGTGCAAGTAAATGAACTTATTTTTCCCTTTGATTTTTTTGTTCTTGAGATGGAACATGAACCTATGCCTACTACACTTCCTCTTATATTGGGAAGACCATTCCTTAGAACGGCACGTACGAAGATTGATGTCTATGATGGTACTTTAACTGTGGAAATTGATGGAGAAAGCATCAAGTTCAAAATCTTCAATGCTATGAAGTACCCTAGTGATTTTGAATTTTGTTTGTCTATTGATGTGTTTGACTATTTTGTGCAGGATTGTTTTAATGAAGGTGTGGGACAAGATAATTTAGAGAAGGCATTAGTGCATAGCATTACACATGGAAAACTTAATTATCCCGAGCACATTGAAGAAGAATTGATCCAAACAGTGGCAGCCCTTGTGTCTCTTTCACCAATTCATGGTAAGTCTTCTTCTTATTTTATTTCTCTTCCTATTTCTAACGAAAAAATTCTTCCTTTTGTGATTCAGGCACCCAAATTGGAGCTTAAACCGATTCCTAAACATTTGAAGTATGCATTTTTGGGAAAGGATGAAACATTACCAGTCATCATATCATCACAACTCACAGCAGAAGAGGGGGAGAAACTGATCCGGGTACTGAAGGATCACAAAACTGCCATAGCTTGGAGCATTGCAGATATCAAAGGTATAAATCTAGCTACATGTATGCATAGGATTCTGCTAGAGGAAGGTGCAAAACCTACAAGGGAAGCTCAACGTTGTTTGAACCCACTCATGATGGAGGTCGTCAAGAAAGAGGTTATCAAGCTTCTTGATGTTGACATTATATATCCTATCTCGAACAGCAAGTGGGTGAGCCCTGTTCAAGTAGTTCCGAAGCGATCCAGAGTCACATTTATTAAGAATGAAGCTAGTGAGCTAGTGCCTACACGTGTGCAAAATAGTTGGAGAGTCTGCACGGACTATCAGAAGATAAACAGCACCACATGCAAGGATCACTTTCCAGTTCCATTCATTGATCAAATGTTAGAAAGGTTAGCTGGTCATTCTCATTATTGCTTTCTTGATGAATATTATGGATATAATCAGATTGCAGTTGCTCTGGAGGATCAAGAAAATACGATTTCACATGTCCATTTGGCACATTTGCATACCAGAGGATGCCGTTTAGACTTTGCAATGCCCCCGCCACATTTCAAAGGTGTATGGTAAGTATCTTTTCTGATATGATTGAGAAAATAATTGAAGTGTTCATGGATGATTTTTCAATTTATGGTGATTCTTTTGATACATGTCTACATAATCTGTCCCTAGTTTTAAAACGTTGTCAAGAAATTAATCTGGTCTTAAATTGGGAAAAATGTCATTTCATGGTTTCACATGGATTAGTTCTAGGGCATATCATATCTGAAAATGGGATTGAAGTTGATAAATCTAAAGTATAACTTGTTAGTTCTTTACCCCTCCCTACTACTGTCAGGGAGGTTCGTTCTTTTCTTGGACATGCAGGTTTCTACCGTAGGTTTATGAAGGACTTCTCAATGATTTCTAGACCCTTGTGCCGTTTGCTTCAAAAGGATGTAACATTTGATATGAATGAAGAATGTGTGGTAGCATTCAACAAGCTTAAGGAGTTGTTATACACGGCTCCTATGATCATGCCACCAGATTGGAGTTTACCTTTTCAGTTAATGTGCGATGCTTCAGACTATGCTGTCGGTGCAGTTCTAGGACAGCGTGTCAACAAAGTGCCACATATCATCTATTATGCATCACGAACACTCAATGATGCACAGTTGAATTATTCAACAACAGAAAAGGAGCTTCTAGCTGTTGTATTTGCTTTAGAAAAATTTAGATCTTATCTGATTAGAGCTAAAGTTATTGTGTTTTTTGACCATGCAGCTTTGAAGTATTTACTCACAAAAAAAGATGCAAAACCGCGACTCATTCAATGGATACTTCTGCTTCAAGAGTTTGACTTAGAGATCAAGGATAAGAAAAGGAGTGAGAATGTTGTAGCAGATCATCTTAGCAGACTTGTGCACTCAAACACAGAGAAAGATCTTATCCCTTTACGTGAGAGTTTTCCGGATGAGCAATTGTTTTCATTAAAGGTTACTGACCCTTGGTATGCAGATATTATCAATTACAAGGTCACCAAAAAGATTTCAGATGATTTTACACGTGCTCAGAAAGATAAGCTTATCAAGAAGCCTTTGCAAGTCCACTATCCTAGGTCTTCAGATGTACTTTTTGATGTAGATAGATTTGATTGCAGAGTAAAACCTTATCATGGACTCAAGAATGGTTGATTTCCCCATTTTCGCTATCTCATCCACTTGGTCTACATATGTTCCATATATAAGCATCCACAAGACAATAGTAATATTTTGCTTAGGAATGAGACCTATGACACCAAAAGCATCATTCTTTTGCACAAAGTAAGAATCATGGTTGTAAACAGTAATCATGATTTTGTTGAACAAATGTCATTGCATTCTAAAAAGACGTCTAAAGTACTTATTAGGGAATGCACTATTACAGACAAAATAATTGTCTAAAAGATCCTTACCTCGTCGTTGCTTGCTTCTATCAATGTTTGTGGAACGGCTGGGCCTGAAGATCTCAGCCACAACTTGAATAACTTGACTGGAATGTGAGGCTTTTTGGCTTCTTACTTCGTCATCTCTCCTTCTACGCTCCTCATCATCTACCTCTTCCATCTCATTTTCGCCCTCCTGGAGATTGAACATTTCTTCCCCTTACTTAAACAATTCTTTCTCTTGCTCATCGATTTCCCACATCATTCTTGAAGAAGACATTGTAAGAAGGAAGCAGAAACTATGAATAAGAATAAAGATTTTGAGAGATTTTGATTTTGGTGTGTGATTTCTTAGGATGAATGGTGAGTTATATGGACAAGGAAAAAAAAGGGATTAGGTTGGAGATAATGTCACGTGGCACGCCGTGATTCGTTAAAAATATTATTGAAATCTATTCTCAAAGATTCTAAATACATTGTGACACGTGGCGTGACGGGATTGGTTAAAAATCTATCCTCAATAATTTAAAAAAGATAACGACATGTGGCGCGACGGAGTTGGATAAAAATCTTATCGAAAACTATCACAAAAAATTGTACTTTCGAATAATGACGCGTGGCGTAATGAGACTGGTTAAAAATCCTATCCGAAATTACAAATAAAATTATTTTTTATTATTTTATAAAATAAAAAATACTAATATTTAATTGCCTATTGTCATGATTATTTAATTTAGATGTAGAGATGCAAAAAGTAATTACTGTTCATTAAAAATGATTATTATTTAGTAGAGTACATTAAATTGTCAATTATCCGGGGAGCCTTCCTATACTGTAAGTGCCCTAGTAACTCGAAGTCCACGCATGAAGAGCTGCCAAAATGACAAAGCAAGCATCCAAGTACAGTCCATTGAAAGGAACAAGAGCAAAAGAAAAACAGCAGAAACAAGTGGTAGAAAATTCCAGAAATGCGCCAAAAAAATAAAATAAAATAATTTAATCAGAGAGTGCACGTAAATATTAATTTCTGCGCACACATGGACACTCAACAATGCCACGTCATGGAGTTAGAAAATTGCAGAAATTGGATGATGATGAGAGAGAGAGAGAGAGAACCGAGTGGCTTTTGGCTACAGATCTGATGGACCCAAATATGTAACTCAAAGTTTAATACAAAACACAATGAGAGAGTTTTAACCAAGAAAAAAAAACACAAAGAGAGAGTGCCCATTGTTTCAAAAAAAAAAAAAATAATAATAATAATAATAAGGGAGAGAGAGAGTGCCCATTTGTCACAAATATAGATAAAGCTGTGAGCTCCCATCCCACTCGAGAGATCGAGAGAGAGAGAGAGAGAGAGGAGAGAGATTAAAAACAGAGTAAAACTTAAAAATTGAACTAAACCAATGGGGGAGGTCCTACAACTTTAATAATCTTTTTTTGATATGATATTTTCTTTTTTGATATGATTTGTTTCTCTCGAAGTTTGCATCGTTTGTTTATTGGGTTTGTTTTTGTATTTGGGTTTGTGTTGATTTAGGAGGAGAAGAAAATGGAGAAGAAGCCAGAGGCGGAGGAGAAGAAGGCCGGGGAGAAAAAGCCTGAAGCTGCCGAGCAAAAGAAGGAGAAAGCCGAGGAGGGAAAAGATGGGAAAGCAGAGGCCAAGGAGGGTGATGCCGCCACCGCTCCTCCGCCTCCGCCTCCACCCCAAGAAATTGTGCTCAAAGTTTATATGCATTGTGAAGGGTGTGCTCGCAAGGTCAAGCGGTGCCTCAAAGGATTTCAAGGTTTGTTTTTTCAGATTTGGTTTGTTTTTGTGTTTGTGTTATTGGAATCTTGGGTTGGGGGATTAATTTGTGTTTGATTTAATTTTTTTTTTTCAGGGGTGGAAGATGTGAGCACAGATTGCAAGACTCACAAGGTGGTGGTGAAGGGAGAGAAGGCTGAGCCAATTAAGGTTCTTGAAAGAGTTCAGAGGAAGAGCCACCGGCAGGTGGAGCTTCTCTCTCCAATCCCAAAACCGCCGACGGAGGAGGAGAAGAAGGCGGAGGAGAAAGAGAAGCCCAAACCAGAGGAAAAGAAAGAAGAGGTTCTCAGTTCACTCAATTATTTTAATCATTTTGCAGAATTTTTTCCATTGCCAGTTTAATTGATTTTTTTTTTCTTTCAATTTGATGGGTTTAATTATTTTTTGTCTTGTTTCAGCCTAAGGTAATCACAGTGGTGCTGAAAGTTCACATGCATTGCGACGCCTGTGCCCAAGAAATCAAGAAACGCATTCTCAGAATGAAAGGTGTACTCAAATTTTTATTTTCGTTTTCTTTTCTCAGAAATAAGAACAAAACCCAAAAAATAAAAAGAAAAAAAGGATTATTTCTTTGATCCCTTTCAGATTTTGGTTCATGCATTTTCTAACTTTCCACAAATTAAAAAATGGAAATTTTGCAGTATGAATGCGTTGGCAATTAACGGTCCTGAACTTTTATTAATTTTTTTTTTTTTTTTTTTTTTTTTTTTTTTGTGAATCTCTTAAAAAAAGAATTCATTATTCTATCAATAATGACCAATCTTTCAATGTCAATTCATTCTTTCTCTTCAATAATATAATTAACTAATTTCTACAGGTCCAATTAAAGTCGATTTAATTCTCTTCCAAGACCAAATCCCACCAATCCCAACTTTAAATTATTTCCAAAAGTTTCTGTTTTTAAAGTAATTATTTTATTCAAGCGATCTTCTAATTAATCATGTTTGTGTCTTTTCTTTTGTATTACTTTTTTAGGAGTGGAATCTGCTGAGGCGGATCTTACGAGCTCAGAGGTGACAGTGAAGGGTGTGTTTGATCCGCCTAAGCTAGTTGATTATGTGCACAAAAGAACCGGGAGGCACGCGGCGATCGTGAAGCAAGAACCGGAGAAGAAAGAGAAAGAAGAAGCCGAAGAAGCCAAAGATGAGAAGAAAGGTGGTAAAGGTGACGAAGATAAGAAGGGCAAAGATGGTGGTGGCGATGAAGCGAAAGCAGAAAAGAACAAGGAAAATAAAGGTGACAACAATGAAGCTGCCGCCGCGGCCGCTGGTGGTGCACCGGAAGGAGCTGCCGCAGAAGAGACCAAGGTGGTGGAGCTGATGAAGAAGAATGAATACTATTCTTACCCACCAAGGTATGCCATGGAACAGTATGCCTACCCACCTCAGATCATGGAAAATCCCTACCCACCTCAGATCTTCAGTGATGAGAACCCTAATGCCTGCTCTATCATGTAAAAAGTGAGCAATGTCAAGGGTAGAATGGGAACATGGGAAAAAATGTTCAAGTACCAATTACCATGTTCTGTTCATGTGTTGCTGTGTAGTATCTTTCTTGCACTGAAGTGAACTATAACATCTATCTACAGAGATAAGCTGTGGAATTTTGTTAGGCTGGTGCTTTTTATTTTCCTTTTTAGTTGGTAACTTGTTACATAAATATGAAAAAGATAAATAAACTTTAATAATTATCATAGATAATGACGTGTATATCTTTGTGTTTTCTATATCGATCCTTTGTACAGGATCGATTCCTGAATTCATTAGCGTTCTTTTGGATAATTTCGATAGAGCTTTCATCTCTTATTTGCCTCTCAAAAATTTTTATTTGCCTCTCAAAATTTTTTATTTTGAAAAGAATTTCCAACAGTGGCACCCAAATAACCATGATCTCAAAAATTTTGTGAACTTCGATTTTCGTACTTACACTTATTTTTTTGGATAATGGTAGAGATATTAAATTTGTAGATAAATATATGAAAGTTGATGATTGAATTATTATTTAAGTGTTGATAAAAGTGTTCATTCCTATTAATGACACATAATTTAGTTATATATTTTGTCTATATATTTAGTATTCTAACATTTTCTCTTTTTTTATTAGTTTTTAAATTGAAAAAAATAAAGCAAAATTATGATCAGGGGAGTGAACAAAGAGAAACAATAGAATGATGATAATATATTACTTAGGAATTTCTTGGGGTAAAAGTCTTCTCACTCACTATGTAAACAAGTGGATTTGGGTGGTGGTTGTAGGAGGGTTGGAAAGTGAATGCAATGAATGAAACAAAGACCGTTGGGTTTCTATTTTAGCACTTACAGTGGTTGTGAAATGTGCGATTTTGCATTGACCAAGATTAACAAATAGAAAAGGCAAAACAAAAAAAAAAAAAAAAAATTAGGGGGTCCATGTTAGTTGAGACAAATAGTCTTTATTGGTGGAGAATTTTTATTGTGTTGGGAATGCAGTTCGTTACACTAAATATAGTAATACAATTAGTTGAAAACTTAAAAAAAAAAAAAAAATTCTAATCAATTGTATTATGACACTTAATGTACCACATCCTGTTCTCGGTACACTGAAAAATTTCTTCGTTATTTGACACTGGCAATAGCAATATTTATTTTTTAATGCATAGTTTGATGTTTAAGGACATTGGATAGGGTTTGTAATGATGTGGTGGTCCAAATTTGAAGTGAATCCAATGATTTTCTGTAGCTCTCTAAAATGCTAGATTTTGCATTAGCATATAAACTTCCATCCAAAATGACAAAAAGGACTAAATATAAGCCTAATCTTATATAAATTCCATTTGCTAATCACGTGTTTTTATGCGCCTTATTTGTTATGGCAATTTTCTTCGACAACGAAGCCGTACGTGGTTTTTGGTTTTACTCATGACCTCCTCTGTTTTCGGATAAAAAATTGTGTGGGGTTTGATTTTTCATTGGATTTCGTTGAGTGACGTTACAATCCACTCAAAACTCACCGCATGGCAAGTCTTAAATATAATCTTTTATTATCTTTTTTATATTTAAAATTTTTATAATTATTTTTCTACTAATTAATATATATTAATCTAATTTTTTTTTTTTTTAAATTCTTTCCCCCTATTTTTTTCCTTCCCAAATTCCTCTCCATTTTGTTTTGTCGTAGGTCTTCAGTACTATCTTCCACTTCTTTATCTCCCAGTTTTGTTTCTTGCTTTCCTCAAAAAAAATACATACATACATACATACATACATACATACATATACATATATATATATATATATATATATATATATTCTACACCCACTCCAATTTTTTCACGAAAAACAACCAAGAATTTGTAAGTTTTTTCTTTTAATTAGGGGTTTTTCAGTTCGGGTGTTTGGTTTTTTATGTTTATAATATGAATTATGTTATAGAATTAGTGGGTGAATGCCCACTCAAAAGAATGCCCAAAGACTTAGTACTAGTGAGTAATAGTGTTTGATACTTTCAAAAGTATCATCATTGTATTTTGATGGTTGTAGTTACGAGAGTTGCTGTGACATCCCACATCGTCCAGGGGAGTGATCCTTATATGTATATTCTCATCCCTACCTAGTATGAGACTTTTTGGAAACTCACACGAGAACTTCCCAGTGGGTCACCCATCATGGGAGTGCTCTCGCGCTGCTCCCTTAACTTCGGAGTTCCAATGGAACCCCAGGCCCACATCGCACAGGGGAGTGATCCTTATATGTATATTTCCATCCCTACCTAGCACGAGGCATTTTGGGAGCTCACTTCGCCCAGGGGAGTGATCCTTATATGTATATTCCCATCCCTACCTAGCACGAGGCATGCTAGGCCTTTTGGGAGCTCACATCGCCCAGGGGAGTGATCCTTATATGTATATTCCCATCCCTACCTAGCACGAGGCCTTTTGGGAGCTCACTGGCTTCGGGTTCCATTGGAACTCTGAAGTTAAGCGAATAGCGCGCGAGAACACTCCCATGATGGGTGACCCATTGGGAAGTTCTCGTGTGAGTTCCCAGAAAGCCTCGTGCTAGGTAGAGATGGGAATATACATATAAGGATCACTCTCTTGGGCGATGTAGGATGTCACATTTGCTCTATAAATAGAGCACTTCGTCTGTTATCAAATGCATTACAAAAGAAAGCAAGAGAAATAATATCAATATCCCTCCTTTTCTTTATCTACCATCCTTTTTTGTGTTATAGCTACTAAAGTCATAGTGTGATATTTTGCACCTGTTTCGCTCCTATCCTTAGAAAGGTTATCTCTGTAACTTTTATCTATTTATAACACGTTATCAACACGACTCTCTAACCTTAAATAGTTCACATCTCCCTTCACCGAAAGAAAGAAAGAAAAAAAAAATGCTTCCTTTAAGGTTTTTCCTGTTTTTCTTCTTCTGCTGCTTCATATGTGTGATGCATCCTCGCGATGAACTGCTAGCACCATGCCTGCTTCTCGTTCTAAATTTAACAGTTACTTATATCTTTGATTTCTTGTTTGGTGTAGTTCCTGGTTTCTAACCTAGTGTTTATTTATGTTAATTTTACTGTAATCAAAGATGGTCCAGTATAATCGCCCATCTTCAACTGTAAATTTAGTTTTCACTGCGATCAAAGATGGTGCGGTACAATTGCCCATCTTGAACTGTAAATTTAATTTTACTGCAATTTTAGGTGGTGCGGTATAATTGTCCACCTTTCTCTACATATCTAAATCGATTATATCTTGCTCTGCATATTTAAATTTTTCTGCTGTTCAAGTGGTGCAGAATAATCGCCTATCTTATGCTTGTTTTGATCAGAATGGTGCGGTTCAATCGCTTTTCTCATTAACCATTAAAATCTCGAGCCTGAAGTTTCGAGTGCTTACCATTTTTGGCTTGAAGATCAAAATGAAAAATCTGTAAGAACCAGAAGTTCTAACGTTATATTCCTCCAGGAGTACATAATATTGCAAGTTCTGAATACGTAATATTGCAAGTTCTTACGCATCTCATTTTTCTTTTAGAAAGAAAAAAAAATGGCAAACCTGGCAAAGCTTGATTTTGCTGCCCTGGACATTATTGGGAATAATTACCTTACCTGGGTACTGGATACCAAGATTCATCTGGAAGCAGGGAATCTTGGAGATACCATTAGGGAAGAAAACAACTCATCCTCTCAAGATCGGGCGAAGACCATGATCTTTATTCGTCGCCATCTTGATGAGGGACTAAAGAACGAGTATTTAACGGTTGAAGATCTGTTAGCTCTCTGGAAGGCATTGAGAAACAGATACAATCACCAGACAATGATGATTCTTCCAAGGGCTAGCTATGAATGGACTCACTTAACGATCTAGGATTTCAAGTCAGTGGCTGAGTATAATTCTGTGTTGTTCAGAATTACCTCTCAAATGAAGCTCTGTAGGGATACCATTACTGAGGAAGATATGCTGGAAAAGACTTTCAACACATTTCATGGCTCCAATGTGCTCATGTAGCAGCAGTATAGAGCGCAAGACTTCACTGAATACAACCAGCTGATATCTGTGCTCTTGGTAATTGAACAAAACAATGAGCTCCTGATGAAAAATCATCAAACCCGACCTACTGGATCTGCACCATTCCCAGAAGTGAATGCTGTTTCCCTCGAAGTGAACACCACATCCTCTGGTGGTGATAATCATAAACGAGGACGTGACCATAAGCGAGGCCGGTGGAACAAGAAAGGCAAGAATCATGGTGGTCAGTTTCACAATCAGATTCCAAGGCAAAATTCAGGCTCGAGCTTTAAAAATGGAAATCGCCACAAAGGCAAAGTTCGTATGAACAATGCTCCTAGAAACTCTGATGGAGCCTGCCATAGGTGTAGTGGCGATGGGCACTAAGCGCGTACCTGTCACACCCCAAAACATCTGGTGGATCTATATCAAGCCTCCCTTAAGGAGAAGGGTGTCGAGACTAATTTCCTCAACTAAGTTAGACCAATGGATATACCTGATCCTGTGTGCAACTTATCAGGACAGTTGAACACAACCCACCTAGATGTTTCAGACTTCATTGTGGAAATGGGGAATGAAGTGTATCGGTCTGACTGAATCATTTATATTTGATGTACTTTTATTATTCTGAACTTGTAGTTTAAAAACTTGCATTTCAATAAAAGAGGCATTTAAATTTCTTAGTTGTTTTTAACCGTGATCCCATTTACTTAGAAAGTATGGATAAAAGCTATGGTTATTCTCAAAACATGAGAAATGGCAGAGATATTTGTCTTGCAAACAGCGCAACCACACATATAATACTTCGTGATTGAAAGTATTTCTCAAGCTTGATGCTTATAAGAGTAAGGGTAACAACAATATTAGGTCAATCAGATGTAATTGAAGGCTCATGAAAAGCCCAGATTATGTTACCAAATGGAACAATATTATCCATACAGAATGCATTGTATGCTACTCGATCTACTCGAAATTTATTGAGTTTCAAAGATATACATTTAAATGGATACCACATTGAAACGAAAAGTCCAGAAAATGTAGAGTATTTATGCCTTACCTCCAATAATACCCATAAGCGTATATTGGAGAAGTTGCGTGGTTTGTCGAGTGGATTGTATTATACATACATAAGGACAATTGAATCACATGCTGTCTTCAAAAGATTACATGCTTTGGCATGACCGTTTGGATCATCCAGGATCCACCATGATATATACGATCATTGCCAACTCTAATGGACATCCATTATTGAGTAAAGACATTGTTATCTCAAATGACAACCCTTGAAAGGCTTGTTCTCAAGGGAAGTTGGTAATTAGACCATCACAATTAAAGGTTGATGCTGAATCCCCATCATTTTTGCAAAGAATTCAAAGGGTATTTGTAGACCTATTCAACCATCTTGTGGACCATTTCGATATTTTATGGTTTTGGTTGATACATCTACCAGATGGTCACATGTTTGTCTATTATCTACTCGGAATGTAGCTTTTGCAAGACTTCTTGCTCAGATAATCAAGTTGCAAGCACTGTTCCCAGATTATCCCATTAAGTCAATTCGACTTGATAAAACTGGTGAATTTATGTCTTAAACCTTTGATGATTATTGCATGACGTTGAGCATTGATGTTGAACACCCTGTTCCTCATGTCCATACTCAAAATGGTTTAGCAGAAGCATTGATCAAGTGGCTTTAGTTAATAGCTCGCACTTTGCTCATGAAAACAAAATTGTTAGTTTCTGCATAGGAACATCTTACATGCTGCATCATTGGTTTGATTGAGACCTATAGCTAACCACCAATACTCCTTAGTATAACTCGTGTTTGGACATCAGCCAAACATTTCACATTTACGAGTTTTTGGTTGTGTTGTTTATGTGCCTATTGCACCGCCGCAACGTATTAAAATAGGACCTCAGCATAGACTGGGAATTTATGTGGGTTTTGATTCACCATATATCATTAGATATTTAGAACCCTTAACAGGTGATATGTTTACAACTCATTTTGTTGATTGTCACTTTGATAAGACAGTCTTCCTGTCGTTAGGAGGAGAAAAGACCGTTCCAGAAGAACGGCAAGAGCTAACATGGGTTGTACCCACCTTGTCTCATTTTGATCTACGTAGCACTCAATGTGAAAATGAAGTGAAAAGGATCGTTCATCTTCAAAGTATTGCCAATCAAATGCCAGATGCATTTAATGATGCTATGAAAGTGACAAAATCACATATACCAGCTGCAAATGCACCTGCAAGAATTGATGTCCCTGTTGGACAAAATAAAGTGGTAGCGAATGATTCATTTGGTGTACGCCTAAAGCGTGGTAGACCCCCAGGGTCAAAAGATTCAGCCCTTCGAAAAAGACAAGGGCACAACTGAATCTAAATGACATCATTCAGGAAGAGAAAATGAATGAAAAATCCGCAATTCATGATTCTGTACTTTCGAAAAAAGAAAATGTCCTTGATAAGACACATGTCCCTAAAAGGACAGCAGTACATGAAAACAAAGAAATCTCCATAAATTATGCATGTACAAATGAATTGTGGGATCAGAATGAAATAATCATTGATGATATGTTTGCATTCGCAGTAGCCACTGAAATCATATTAAGTGATGATATTGAGCCCCGCTCTGTTGATGAATGCAAACAGAGACAAGATTGGTGGAAAGATGCAATCTAGGTATAATTAAATTCCTTGGAAAGGCGAAGTGTTTTTGGACCAGTAGTTTAAACTTCGCCTGATGTAAATCCCGTGGGTTACAAATGGGTATTCACAAAAAAACACAATGAGAAAAACGAGATTGCAAGATACAAAGCACGACTTGTTGCACAAGGCTTTTCACAAAGACCTGGAATTGATTATGAGGAGACATAATCTCCTGTAATAGACGCAATTACGTTCTGTTACTTAATAAGTTTAGTGGTTTTAGAAAACCTTGACATGCGACTTATGGATGTCATCACTGCGTAATTATATGGAGAATTAGATATTGACATATACATGAAGGTCCCAGAAAGACTTAAGTTTCTTGAAACAACTAACAAACCACAAAGTATGCTCTCGATTAAATTAAGACGACCCTTGTAAGGCTGAAACAATCTGGACGAATGTGGTATAATCGTTTCAGTGAATATTTGATCAAAGAAGGACATATCAACAATGTCATTTGCCCTTATGTGTTCATTAAGAAATCCAACTCTGGATTTGCTATAGTGGTAATATATGTTAATGATATGAAACTAGTTGGAACTCCTGAAGAGCTCAATAAAACTGCTGAATATCTGAAAAGCGAATTTGAAATGAAAGACCTCGAGAAAACAAAATATTGTCTAGGCCTGCAGATCGAGCATTGTGCTAATGGAATTTTGGTCCATCAATCAACTTACATTGAAAAACTCCTGAAGCGGTTTGGCATGAACAAGGCTTATCCATTTAGCACGCTAATGGTCATTCGTTCTTTGAACATTAAGAAAGATCCATTCCATCCAAAAGAAGATGATGAAATGGTTTTGGTCCAAAAGTACCATATCTGAGTGCAATAGGTTCTTTATTATACTTAGCATAATGTACTAGACCAAATATAGATTTTTCAGTTAACTTGTTAGTAAGGTATAGCTTTGCTCCAACAATGCGTCATTGGAAAGGAGTCAAAGATGTTTTGCGATACCTTCGTGGAACAATAGACATGGATCTCTTCTACTCAGGAAAATCCACAAATGACCAGATCCTTGTTGGATATGTGGATGTTGGGTTCCTCTCTAATTCGCATAAAGCCCGCTCACAAACCAGATATGTGTTCACCAATGGAGATACAACAATCTCATGGCGCTCAACAAAGCAAACATTAGTTGCTACATCTTCAAATCATTCAGAAATACTTGCTTTAGATGAAGCAAGTCGTGCATGTTCTTGGTTAAGATCAATGATCCATCATATTCGGAATTCATGTGGTTTACCTTCGAAGATAGACAATCCAACTATCATCCATGAAGATAATGCAGTCTGTGTTGTCCAAATGAAAGAAAGATTCATTAAAGGCGATAAGACTAAACACATATCACCAAAGTTTTTCAGTGCACATGAGCTTCAGAAGGCTAAAGTTATTAAAGTCAGACAAATCCGTTCTAATGAAAATTTGGCAGACCTATTCACCAAGTCTCTACCAAAGTGCACATTTCAGAAGTTAGTGCAGAGTATTGGATTACATTAACTTACCAATCAGCTAAATTTGAAAAATGTGGAATCAGGAGGAGATAAATATCAGGGGAAGCATCCATGATATGTGCTTGTTGTACTTTTTTCCTTCGACTAGGATTTTTCCCACAGGGTTTTTCCTATCAAGGTATTAACGAGGCAACATAAGCATACTTAACACTATATCAACAATCCAAGTAAAGTTGTACTCTTTTTCCTTTGCTATGGTTTTTTCCCACTAGGTTTTTCCAAGCAAGGTTTTAACGAGTTAACTGATGTTGATATGTGGGCATCCAAGGGGTAGTGTTATACAATTAATGGGTGAATGCCCACTCAAAAGAATGCCCAAAAACTTAGTAATAGTGAGTAATATTGTTTAATACTTTCAAAAGTATCATCATTATATTTTGATGCTTGTAGTTACAAGAGTCGCTATATAAATAGAGCACTCCGTCTGTTATCAAATGCACTGCAAAAGAAAGCAAGAGAAATAATATCAGTATCCCTCATTCTCTTTACCTGCCATCCTTTTTTGTGTTACAGCTACTAAAGTCATAGTGTGATATTTTGCACCTGCTTCGCTCCTGTTCTTAGAAAGGTTATCTCTCTAACTTTTGTCTATTTATAACAAATTAGGGTATTTGGAGAGAGGAGATAAACAGTGGGGGGGGGGGAAGAAAGCAAAGAAATTTTTGGAAGAAAAAAGTGCAGAATTTCATAAAAGCAAGAACCATAATTGGGAGAGAGAAAGAAGTGGGAAAGACAGTGAAGAGAACAACAAAACAAAGTGGAGGGAAATTTGGGAAGAAAAAAAAAAGGGGAAGGAAGGAAAAAATGGGGAAAGAATGAAAAAAAATGAAACATTAGATTGATATATATATATATATATAAAATTAATTAATTAGTAGAAAAATAATTATGAGAATTTTAATTATAAAAGAATGATAAAGAATTATATTTAAAATTTTCCACGTGACGAGTTTTGAGTGGATTGTAGTGCTATTCAACGAAGTTCAATGACAAGCCAAAGCCTCAAACAAGTTTTTCTCCCCGTTTCCAATACCGATTTAGTTTTTGATTTTTTTAAAATATCATATGCATTTATATATATATTTTTTGTTTTTTCATATGAATTGAAATTTTAATCGATTTGTCACACTAGCTTTTCGAAATCTTTATTTTTTCCTTTCACGCTAATTCGGTTAAATTTCCAACCACATGAGTTATGTGCAGGGTTATTTCGGCCATTTCAACATCTCATTTCCCTTCGAATAAGTTGTCTTCAACAAATATAATTTTAGGATTTCTCAAAAAATACAAAAATGGAGGGTTAATCTGGTATATGAGGATATGAGGGTTTTCCGTTCAAAAAAGAAGAATGACTAGCACACACTTATCTTTGTTTAGAAGTAAAGATGACTAAAAAATATAGAGTCATTGGTGATCCTCTAATTAATGGTAAAGTTGAATGACATTTATTGTGTTGAAATGTCTAAAATTATCCTGCACATAAGTTATATGCAAATAAAATTGATGATTTTAGAAAGTTGTTATGACAAATTGCTTGAAATTTTAAATAATATAATAAATTAATATAAGTGTATAAATTCACATGATGTCACATTCCGGCCCGGGGCGGATCACTTCCCGGGCCCGCTCCACCACCGTAGCACGATATTGTCCGCTTTGGGCTTACCATTCCCTCACGGTTTTGTTTTTGGGAACTCACGAGCACTTCCAAGTGGGTCACCCATCATGGGATTGCTCTCGCCCAAACTCGCTTAACTTCAGAGTTCCTACGGAACCCGAATCCAGTGAGCTCCCAAAAGGCCTCATGCTAGGTAGAGATGGGAATATACATTTAAGGATCACTCCTCTGGGCGATGTGGGATGTCACACATGACATTAAAAAAAAATTCCTTTTTTTCCATTTTTCTAAGAATTTAATTTTTACCCCTTTTCTCCTTTCTTGATCTCATCTAGGTTTCCTCAAAATCTATACAATTATTTTTCACCCAAATCTTGAAATTGCCACTTTTAGACCAACTCCAATGGTGGGCTAAAAGCCAAATTACCCCCCAAAATTCCCCCCCAAACCCACTCCAACCCAAGGGGAAATTTTGGGCTAAATGCTAAATGCTAAACCTGTCACATCCCGGCCCGGGGCGAATCACTTCCCGGGCTCGCTCCACCACCGTAGCACGATATTGTCCGCTTTGGGCTTACCATTCCCTCACAGTTTTGTTTTTGGGAACTCACGAGCAACTTCCCAGTGGGTCACCCATCCTGGGATTGCTCTAGCCCCCTTCTCGCTTAACTTCGTAGTTCCTACGAAACCCGAAGCCAGTGAGCTCCCAAAAGGCCTCGTGCTAGGTAGGGATGGGAATATACATTTAAGGATCACTCCCCTGGGCAATGTGGGATGTCACAATCCACCCCCCTTAGGGGCCCGACGTCCTCGTCGGCACACACGTGGCCAGGGTTAGGCTCTGATACCAAATTGTCACATCCCGGCCCGGGGCGAATCACTTCCCAGACTCGCTCCACCACCGTAGCACGATATTGTCTGCTTTGGGCTTACCATTCCCTCACGGTTTTGTTTTTGGGAACTCACGAGCAACTTCCTAGTGGGTCACCCATCCTGGGATTGCTTTAGCCCCCTTCTTGCTTAACTTCGGAGTTCCTACGGAACCCGAAGCCAGTGAGCTCCCAAAAGGCCTCGTGCTAGGTAGGGATGGGAATATACATTTAAGGATCACTCCCCTGGGTGATGTGGGATGTCACAAAACCACTGCCAAATTTCCCCCAAAATTTAGTCGAGAAATCAGAGTGAACTCCACCCAATATTTATCAGAATTTAAATTTTTTTAAATTAAAATGTTCATAAAATTAATTTACGATAGTCTACATATTTATTTAAAAAAAAATTAATTTAACAAAAAAAAATAGTCTAAGTTCATTATTTAATAATCCTGGGCTAAAATTTTAGGCTAAAACGGTTGGAGCAGAAAAGTTGTTTCTGGGCTAAAAGCTAAATTTTCCAGGCTAAATAATTTGGCTTTTAGCCCAACCATTGGAGATGGTCTTAGAAGACCACACTTTCCTCAAAATTTCCAATCTTAAATTTAGGGATCCATACATATCTTTTTACATCCATATACTCATTGTTATTTTTTGTCATTTGATTATTTTCAATTCATTAGATCTGAAAATGAAAAATTAAGAGATGTGAGTAAAAGTTGAAAATAATGTGCATATAACACTATTCTAAAATTAAGGGTAATGCTAGGTTTATGGGATAAAGAAACCGTGTTCCAGTGAACGGTTTCTGGGTACCTTTTGCAGCCATATATTTGGTTCTCCTATATGTATATATACTTGTACGAGAAACTATTCTGCTAAACCAATATGGTTTGTAATATAGTCAGAGAAATGAGACGATTCTCCCATGGTTTTAGTACTCAAGTCTATATTCTTTAGTTTTTAACAAATGCTGCCATTGTACGGATTTTAAGCGATGGAATGCCACCTACATTAGAGGGTGAGAGAACGTTAAGCAGTCGGTTAAGATGGTAGCTAGGAATAGTTTACTTATCAGAGTGGTTAGTAGTGAACACATATGCATGAGTGATTATCCGTCGTTGATGTATGATAAGATTTTACATTACTAGTTGTTTGAGTTAATATTTGAATAGTGGGCCTTAATAAAGGAAAACCTAAGGAGCCAACTAAAAAAGAGATTTGCTTGAAGCCCAGCATCAAGCCTAGAAGTAAATTGAAGCCTTTTCAGCAATGATACAAGCCATGTATCTATAATTGAAATGACAAGTGATGGAAATTAACCTACTGCTAGCCAAAGAACATTTTCTAGTAGCATTGTTAGTAAAACGTTGATGACCCACTACCTTCCAAGTGATTTCGAGCAAAAGGAAAAGCTACAACAGTTAAGCCAAATTGTCTATAAAAGAAAAGATAGGCCCCAGAGTCAAGGATGCTCAACCAATCAAACAAACAAACATACAAACTCTGCTCTCAAAAAAGATAAGCAGCAAGCAACTAAGTATGTCATGTGGAAGGAGAATCGTCTGGGTTGTTAAAATAATTAGGCCAAGAGGAGTCAATGAGAGTGATGGCTGAAGTACATGAAGGAATTTGTGAAGCACATCAAGCTGAAATTAAGATGAAGTGGTTACTCAGAAGATATGGTTACTTTTGGCCCGACATGGAGAAAGACTGCAAGGCTTATGCCCGAGGGTGTGAAGAATGTCAAAGGCATGAACCTCTCAAACATGTGCCCTCAGTACCCTTGAACCCTGTGGTTAAGCCTTGGCCTTTTAGAGGATAGGTAATGGACTTCATTGGGAAAGTTTACTTAGCTTCTAGTAAGGGGTGTACATTCATAACTGTGGCAACATATTACTTTACCAAGTGGCTAGAAGCTTCAGCTGTGAAGACCATCACCTCAACTATTGTCAAGAAGTTCATTGAAACCAAGATCTTACACAGATATGGGGTGCCCGAGACAATTATTACAGACCGCGGGCCATCTTTTATTTCCAAAGAAGTAGAAAAGTTTGCAAGTAAGTTCAAGATAAAGATGATCCAATCTAGTCCTTACTATCCCCAATTAAATGGTCAAGTAGAAGCTAGCAACAAGGTCTTGGTGAGTATTATAAAGATGATGGTGGCGGATAGTCTAGAGAAATGGCATGAGAAGTTGGGAGATACTTTGTGGGCTTACAGAACTTCCAAAAGGGCAGGAACTAGAACTACTCTTTATGCCTTAACTTTCAGGCAAGATGTTGTACCACCTATGGAAATTAATGTGAGTTCTGATAAGATTCAAAACCGGTTTGGGCTGCATAGTGAAGAATACATTCAGGCTATGTGTCAAGGAGTTGAAGATCTAGATGTAGCCCAAATTGAAGCTTTAAATAAAATTCAAGAAAGGAAGATAGCTGTTACCTGAGCATACAACAAGAAAGTGAGATTGAAAAGGCATCCATTTTGCCCTTAAGAGCTTAAGTTGGAGGCTTTGGGAAGTGGAGCCCCACTTGGGAGGGTCCTTTCATTATCAATCAAGTGCTAGATAAAGGAGGATATTACTTGGCAGATTTGGAAGGAAGCTTGCAAAAGCATCCAGTTAACGCTAAGTTTTTAAAGAAATACCATCCAACTTTATGGGATGCAATAGATTGTTATATTGAGGAGATATAAGCAAGTTAAAAAAGGTTGGAGTTAGGCTACTATAGTTAAAAATTCAAAGGAAGGAAAACCAAGATAAAGATGAAGAAGAAATTCATATCATTTCATAAAAAAATTACAAAATATCTTAGCTTAACAACTTTGCATCTTCAACCAAGATAGTTATTCTAGAATAATAAGTTTGCATAATGGTGAAAATTCTGCCTGGTTCTCCTAGATACATGTTGCTATTGACAAGTTGGGTTTTTGAGTCCTTAACTTCCTGAGAAATCTTCTCCATCTCTTCTATTTTGTTGAAAAGATGGTCTGTTAGGGTCATCTTCTCGGCCTTCAGCGAAGAAAACTTTTCCTCCAATCTCAGAATCTTAGAATCAACCACTGCGATCCTATCTTCCATAACCGATCCTTCATCCACCAACTATTCGAGTGTGGCTGAGGTCTTCGTGTATTTTTCTTGGAAGAATTTAACTCTATTAGATGCCCGCTTCACCTTTTGATACTGATCCCTCAGCGCGCACAAATTCTCAAAAAAACTGAAAAATGACTCACATTGAGCCTTTGACAGTAATTGAGCCTTGTAAAGCTCGATCAGGACTTTCTTAGCATCATGAAAGATCTTGAGACTGAAGGAAGTAGTAAACTCCCTCCTCATCCAATCCTTGAAGATATGACGAGCATATTGGAGAATATAAGACTCAGATAAAGGTGGAGGAGATTGCAGCTTGGTCTTGATTTGCCCAAACTTCTTGACCAACTCGAGCAAAGATGTTGCTGAATGAGTAGATATCAAAGATGGAGGCATCTCTCTAACACCTTCAGCAGTAGCAGAGGGGGCGACCTCAGTTGGCAGAGAATGAATGATCTCAGGATCAGAAGCAAGAATGGAAGTAGTAGCAGCAGTTTTGACTTTCTTCTTTGGTTGATGGATAGGAATCTCCGTCACCCCAAAGGCCAAGGGAGGCATTGGGAGAGCTGCCTTGTGCATCAAAGGTATGGGAGATTTTCCCAAGCCCTCTCCAGAACTCTATTGCAAACCAAGAAAAACAAGTTAAGTAGAAAGATTACAAATCAGAGCATACAATAGGAAGGTGAGCAAAGGAAAATTGATATACCTGAGTTGAGCCTGGAGTTTTGGAAAGAGGTGGAGGAGGAGTTATTTCCCTTGATGGCTGAGGGGGATCATTCTCACTTACTTAAGAATGAGGGATGATGCCCAAGTCCTCACCAGAGATCTATAAATATAAAGGAGAAATGGCAAATGTTTGTAACTAACTTATTAAGAAAATAAAATAGAAGTAAAAATACTTTTATGCCTGAGCAGGATCTTGAATGGGAGGATGGGGTTCCTCTATGGTTGATATTGTTTGAGTAAAAGCCCGTGGACTAGTCACCTCTGAGACCACAGGGATCTCAGGGACTATAGGCTCCCTAAATGCAATTGTTGTTGATGGATGAGACTCTTACACTGGGGAGGATTGGGAAAAGTAAAAAGAAGATAAGTATAAGAGAAGAAGAGGACTTTAAGCATAAAATATTAAGACAAAATACTCATTGAGTTGCTGTTATCCTCTACAAAATGCAATATCTCCCCAGTACTTGGATTGAATTGAGAGGTTGAAGTCACCACCAATGCAAGAGGAGGAATGAAAGACTTGGGAGTTGAGCCTTGCCTGATCAAAGACACAGGTTCTCCAACCTTGGCCTACAAAGGAGTGAAAGTCAATCATTAGCTTCAAAAGTAATAAAGTTACAAATTTTAAGCCAAAGGTGAGAAAAATATACCTTGGAAGATTTAGCCCGAGGAGGAGAAGCATGTGTCATTCAGGCTGGGGGTGAAGAAGCCTCAGGCGAAGAGAACATTTCTTTTCTTATACCCTGTTTCAGGCAATCGGGCAAATAGTCAATAATAAATAAATAAATAAGAGAAAAGAAAAACGGAAAACTTCAAAGGAATGACTTGAGATGCATGACATACCTCCAGTTCTTCAAGGGTGGTATCAAGAAGATCCTTAGCCTTCTATTGCATCTCCACACTCAATGGCTCTTCCTTTGACACCATAAGGGGCTTCTTAGTTGCTTGAGGTTCTAGTTTCAAAGAAGAAAAAGTTGTTACCCCATAAAGTGAGATTGCAACTAAACAGAAAAAGAAGGATAGACAACTTACGAGAAACCTTCTATTTTTTTCCTGGCCACTTCAGGTGCAAGGGCAATAGAAGACCTAGAAGATTGAGAGGTCTTAGAGGTTTGAGCCCTGGTCCTCTTCTTAATTAGAGTTGCCAGAGGTACAAGCAAAATAGGCCGTGACTCGGGCTACTCTTCAGGATTAGACTCTGAAGATTTTATCACCAATGCCCTTGTTTGGTGTGTTGCTCGAATCTCCAAATAACTTGGAGACATCTCCGCCTTCCCCAACACCTTGTCTCTCCACCTTAGTCGCAACCTCTTGGAAGACAAATGTGTTCGTAACTTTTTCGTCTAGCTTGACATCCACCTTTTCAGTGTGGCCTTGGGCTACAAGATCAAGGTAACCAATGAAAGGATTAGAAGAAGGTAGATTCATAAAATATCATAAAATACAATTCAAGAAGATAAAAATACCTATTAGAAGCAGTTGGTTCTTCTGGTGAATCATTTTCTTCCAATTATCGAGCTCGCCTGAGAACTTGATTGAAAGTTGACTGAAAAGGCGGTCATGCGACTCCTTGAGATCTCCTCTGTACTTCTTAACCCACTTGGTTTCCCACCAAGTAGAGAACCTTGAAGTACACTCGAAGTTGAGAGCCATGGGCTTTCGGGCAATAATAGTCATAACTTCAAAACTACGTCGAGCAACCTGAAATGTGACCTCTTGTGGAGAAAAAAGACTAAAATAGGTGCCACAATGTACGGAGTAAAAAAATGGAATAAGGATGGCTTGCCTAAAACCCAGCTACCTACTGCAGAAGTTTGGATGATAAACTTCTAGCCCTCACTCGAAGCAGTCGCTCCTTACTCCCCAGGCTAAATCCCTTGGTTGAATGCAGCTGATAAATTTCTCTCTACAGAAAGCACTGATATCCTCCCCGAAAGAATCTTGGATAGTTTGGCTGGAGAACCAACAATATCTTCTTAATACTGAAGTCCCCCACTCCAAGTCTGCCTGAGTCCTGCAGACTCTGAAGAAGTAGAGTAGGAAAATGTAGAGTGATTAATGGGTGAAACTTCCCCAAGAATTCAAGCAGAAGCAACGCCTTCAAGCAACTCCAGGTAGGGTGCCTGAAGTTCGGGGAAGTATCATTGCAGCCACAACTGGATCATCCAGGTCGATCTGTTGAGATTGTTCTCAAATGGCTCGTCTCTGGACATCTTATACAAAAGATAATAAAGATAAGTGAGGCGGAAGGGGCTCGTAGCCACGTCATCAAAATTGTAGCTTCCACGAAAGGGATTCACTCAAGTTTTACTCCCTTAGACTTGTTAGGGAAAATATGCTTGTTGAGCCAGTACAGGAGAAAGTACATGTGCTCTTGATCTCTGTTGGCAGTAGAAGAAGTTAAGCCAAAATTCTTCTTGGCAAAAGGAATGAAACCTGTGAAGGAAGTCTCATAACTTTTAGAACTGGAAGAGTTGTACTCCAGCTTGATAATAGGATTAGAGGTGCTCGAACTCTCAGCAGTCGGGCAAGAAGAATAAGACCAGTCGTGGGTTACGTTTACGACTCTACCTAAGGGCCTTAGCCTGAAGACTTGAGCCATGTCAAGAATGGTCAGGGACACAAGGCCTATCCTGAAGTTAAAAGTATTGGTGCCCGAATTCCAGATGAGGAGAGTCGTGGTCAACAGTTTAGGCTTGGCAATTACAGTAGTCTTAGACAACATAATTAGCTCGTATATGCTGTTGTTCATGCATATCTTCTTGAAGGTGGGCTCGAGCTCATTTACTTACTACACCCAAGCTTCATCATTCGTAAAAGGAAATCCTCACCTTGGGCATGTTGTTTTCCATGACAATGGGGACCTAAGAAGTCCATGCAGGTCCCAAGGAGTGCACTCTTCCCTCTTCAAAGAAAAGTGAGGTATAAAGGCCAGCCTGAGGGCAATTAAAGGTCGTTAAGCAAGTGGCGCATGGTGGCGATGCCTTCGCCTGATTTGCAAGAAGATTGAGTCCAAGCAGCTTTGGGTGCAATTGGATGGTTTTAGAAAAAATAGAAGACATTTGAAGGCAGGAAGCAAGAAGGAGCAGAGAGTAAGAGAATTCTGAGAAAATTTAGGAAACTTGGAAATTCGAAGGATTGGAGTTACTAAGGAATTTGGTTGAGGGGTTAACTGAAGATTATATAGTAATGCAATTAATTAATGTCGGAATCCATGGGTTAATGCAAAGGTTTTGTTAAAAACAAACGGTTGCTTTGAATGGTGCAAGTCCCGAGTAAAGGTATGCAGTGGCTGTTTAATAATCATTAACTCCTCGATTTACAGACTCAACAATGATTGTCACATCCCCGCCTAGGCATCCACCACATCTAGGGCTTGACTCCATCGTAGCATGATATTGTCCGCTTTGGGCCCCGACCACACCCTCACGGTTTTGTTTTTGAGGACTCACACAAGAACTTCCCAAAGGGTCACCCATCCTGGGATTGATTTCGCGCGAACTCGCTTAACTTCAGAGTTTTTACGGAACCCGAACCCAGTGAGCTCCCAAAATGCCTTGTGCTACGCAGAGATGGGAATATACATATAAGACTTACAGGATCCTCACCTCTGGGCGATGTGAGATCTTACAATCCACAATCCTTAAGGGCTCGACGTTCTCATCGGCACACTTCCAGTCAGGAATTGGCTCTGATACCAAATTGTCACATCCCGATCGGGGCCCTCACCGCATCCCGGGCTCGACTCCACCGTAGCACAATATTATCTACTTTGGGCCCCGATCACGCCCTTACGGTTTTGTTTCTGCGAACTCACATAAGAACTTCCTAAGGGGGTCACCCATCCTGGGATTGCTCTCGCACGAACTCGCTTAACTTCGGAGTTCCTACGGAACCGGAAGCCAGTGAGCTCCCAAAAGGCCTCGTGCTAGGTAGAGATGGGAATATACATATAAGGCTTACAGGATCCTCACCCCTGGGCGATGTGGGACCTTACAATGATTAAAAAGGGCACTGTTTAGGTTAATATTTAAATATTGGGCCTTAATAAAGGAAAACCTAAGGATGCCAACTAAAAGAGAGATTTGTCCGAAGCCCAGCATCAAGCCTAGAAGCAAATTGAAGTCTTTTCAGCCATGATACAAGCCACGTATCTATAATTGAAATGACAAGTGATGGAGACTAACCTACTACCAGCTAAAGAACATTTTCTAGTGGCATTGTTAGTAAAAAGTTGATGACCCACTACCCTCCATGTGCTTTCAGGTAAGAGCAAAAGCTACAGCAGTTAGGCCAAATTGTCTATAAAAGGAAAGACAAGCCCTAGAGTCAATGACACTTAACCAATCAAACAAACAAACATACAAACTCTTCTCTCAAGCCAAATTTGCACCCAAAAGCTGAAATGAACCTAGATTTAGTCCCTTTTTAGTGATAGTTTCCTTAGAAAAGTTATATTTTCTAGTATAAAAGCTCTGCTACCATTCCCAATGTTGTAGTATCGATTCTCTCGTGTAAACTTGTTTACAATCCATCCTTTTTTAGCATATAACCTTGTAAATTCAAAGAGAAATGATTGCAAGAGGTTCAACCTTGCTAGACAAGGTGAAATCTTGCCTGAAGCTCTTTGTTTGTTTTCTAAATTAGTAGATATATTACTTAATACATTCTCCAACATGTATTCAAGTTATTCCCATCTGTTTTTTTTTTTTTTCCTATTTTAGGAGTCCCATTTGCATTTGGATCTGGTTAGCTTAATGGATATGTTTTCATTAAGATCAGTTTAGGATTAAACAAATAACTTAAGGGGCTCTGGACTCCCTTCATTCGATCGTACAAGACTATGAACTAAAAGTCCTTATTTACAAGGTAAGAAAAGGAACTTAATGTGGACTTAGCACATCCACGACAATCCTTTGAGAACAAGGAGTCTGAGTAACTTGGGGCGCAAGTAATTAACTTAAAACATATCTGTTCTACATCTGCTATGCCGAGATAACAGTGGCACGCCTAGCACTTAGTCTTGATTGTGAGCCTGAAGGCCTACACCTAAGGCCCCACAAAGACACTTTTCAAAACTAACTTTGTTTTCTTCTTGTAGCACTTCAACAAGTAAAAGCCTGACTACACATCTAAAATTACCAATCCTTTGGGAAGCTGTGTTGAGGTCCGAGGAGCATTCGCCAGAGAAATTTTTGCCTGGACACTAACACTACAAATTAGTAATTACCATCCAAAAGTCTTACAATGTTTGTCAATATTCGTCAAATAAGGACATGGATGGGGGCACATTAGACCAAATAATACAAATACGGATTCAATGATATGATGCATGACAATCATACTAGTACTAGTGTAGTCAATATATAAATAAAGAGAATATTATCACATCACATGCAAGCCTTTTGGTATTAGTGTAGGTTGAAGGTAGCATGTCGAGAATTTTGTACCAACACTGCTAATACAGTTTAATCATGGCTCATATTAGATTACAGGACGGTCTGTAGCTCGCCCTTTTCGAAAAGTAGTGTGTACAAGACTGGTAGATATATTCTGCAGATCAGATTCCATACCTCACATGCTAATTTCATCATTCCAGCTAGAGGTTCTTGTTTTTGTTTCTTACGTAGGGGTTCCAAAGATACCAAGAGAGGCTCTTGGTCCTAATTGAAGTTAAACCCACAAAAGCATGCCCCTAATCATCATTTGATTATTCTAAAAGGAAAGTGTTATTGGCACTTTAAAAATCTCCTTCTACACTCCTCATAAGTGTATTTTTCTTTTCAAATATAGAAAGTTTGGAGTGTAGAATGAGATTTTTAGAGTGTTAATAACAATTCCCTTCTTAAATACATGTAACATTCTCTCGTCATATATTTAGTATGTTTTGTTCTCTTGTCTTTGTGGAGTTGCTATGGCATTTACTTAACACATTCACCATTTAATAGTTATCTCCATGGTGAATGTATTAAGTAAATATTTCCACCATAGTCTGTCTCTTTTAAATCCAGACATGAATTAATAGTTCAAATAAGAAAGACAGTATAATTAATACTTTGTGGTTGCCTTCTTTGTCTTTTCTTTCTCTTTCCCTTGCGTTGCCAAACAAGATATTCAAACCCTAGCTTTTCATATTCTGTTTAGCGTTTATGGACACCATTTCCTGGACATTATTTTGCATGCACCCAACCTAGCCACACACTCGCTTTCACAAAGTATTCAAGCCTTTTGGTACACAAAAGAAATTTCAATGTAGGCACCAATTCTGGCAGTGGAAAGCTGGAAGCTAATAGGTAAGATTAGGTACATGATTAAACAAAAAACTTGAAATCTCAGGTAGATGATTAGCTAATAGGCAAATAGGTAAGATTACCGGTTGCCACCTGAAATTTCAGTAACCACCCCTTAATTTCAACTAAGTGATGATTAAACAAAAAACTTGGGATTCTGAATTTGGTATGGCAACAGTTGTGTACAAACAAAACTCATTATATATTCTTTTGTTCAAATAAATCTAGAGGTGAATTGGAGACGGGTGCAACTGTAAAGGCTATTAATTTGTGAGTACTTTATGTGATAAAAGTCTAGTGCTGTTCAACCCACTCTAACGTCTTATTTTTGTCACCCACATTATAACTTCACTTACCACACAAAATTTTAAAATTGAAATGTTATTTTAATTATTATTCATAAAATAACCTCTATATATATTTTTATTTTTTTATTTTTTTTTTAAATGTGCTAATAAGCACAGTGAAGTCTCCACTCATAGTCAATTCTCCCTTCCCGATTTTCATTCCAGCTAGAATTCTAGAATCCAATCACTTCTTATATCTCCAACCGATTGCAACTCTCCTTCCTTCCCTATAACCACTCCTTCCCTCTCTCTTCCCCACGACCAAGCCTCATGCCGCATTCCCAAAATTCCATCCTCATGCCCCCTTCCAAATTCCCGACACTCAATCCCACTCTTTCAAACCCAATTACTTCTTCTAGTCTCCCATTTCATCTATTAATTTTTAAATAATTGTTTGTAAAATATTTTAAATAACTATTATATATGATTAAACTAGAGGAATAGAAAATGAAGAAAATATTTATTGAATGGAATTGAGATGGTTGCAGTGCTATGGTGAATAGAGAAGAAATTTTCTTTTTCTTTTTTTACTTTGGTCCTTGGATGACATTTTATAAGAGGCTAAAATTAGTTTCAAAAGTTTTATTTAAAAGTGGTTGAAAAGATAAGACAGTAGGGTAAGTTTATCAATACTCTTAAAGTCTGTTTGAAAGTGATTTTAAAATTACGAAAAGTAATTATGACGATGTTTGGTAAAAATGTTAAAATTGTTTGTGTTTAAAAAACACTTGAAGTATTTCATGAAAGAACACATAACATTTGCTTCTTTTACACTTGTATTTTTATTAAAAATTAGTACTAATATTGCAACCTAGTTACTAAAAGCGTTTCTGAGCAAAGTTTTTTCTTTTTGCGGACAAAAGTGTTTTCTAAACTAGTCAATTTTGGTTTTAATGTATAATCCATGACAATTCTATTGTAAGTATGCAATACTATTGATTATCTATCAACCAAGGACATTAGTGGGGCACTCATAATCCTTTGCCATAACTTTTTTACCTTTATTCACTTGGGGTGGGTGCGGTGCAGTCACTGCTAAATTTTATTTTCTTTACCAGATCCCTGAAATAAGAGAAAAGAAAGAAATAAATATTAGATTTATTTTTTCGCTAAATTTTGTGTCAGAAAGTTGTGGGTGCTGACTGAGTAGTGATGTAGTGAGCCCGAATATTTATGGTACTTATTTACTGGAGATGGTCATGGTACTGTTACTGAAGATGCTGCTGCTGCTGCAGATTGGTCCTATCCACATGGGTTGTAATTTTCACTAAACGCCGCAAACTCAGTTTCTTCCTGTTATCTTACGAGAGGAGAGACTGGTCAAGCATCCCAACTCCCAAGCATGGGCTCGGGGATTTGTGTGTTGGAGTCTACATAATAACTGTATACATTGGTATTTGGTATTGCTACGTATTACTGGTACTACTATACGTGGCGGCGAAATATGTATATACACAGTAATCATGCATGCACTTCAGCTCACCGCCTCAGTTTTCTGCGTAGAAAGACAACTGATGTAGAATAAACGACGGAATGAACCACACGACAAATTGAAAAGTACAAAGAACAACAAAGTTAAAAGCATTGTAATTTTAGAAAACTAGATTTTAATCTCTACATAAGATAAAGTTTCGAAAATTATCTTATACAAGATTAAAAATTGATTTTAGTACCTAGATTCTATTTAATATCAGCATATGTATTCAATGTTTCTTTTTTTATTTATAATTTTATGAATTTAAATTTTATGAAAATATTATAAATCGCATTATGGTAAGCATCTTATATAAGAAAATATTTTCGTAGAGATTTTTCGGTGTACTTGTGTTTTTGCATATTTTCTTATTTGCCACTAATTCATTACAATATATTTAGGTACGAACATTTCGGTACATTGGGTTAGTATAATATGTTTAGGTACAGATATTTTGGTACACTAGTTTAGTATAACATATTTAGGTACCGACATTTTGGTACACTAATTTAGTATCATATAGTTAGGTACGGAATTTTTAGTACACTTATCATTTTACGTATTTTCTTATGTGTTACTAATTCACTATAATATATTTAGGTAAGGACATTTTGGTACATTAATTTAGTAAAATATATTATAATACGACCGTTTAGGTACACTAATTGGAGAAAGTTAAATAAAACTAATGAATTAAAATGTGTATAATAATAAATTTAAAATTTAATATAATAACATTACATAAGTTATCTATTAAATATAAAAACAAAAGTATAATATATATTTGAATTAAGTACACATTAAGGGACTAAAATCAATATTCAATCTAACACCAAATTTTTATTCTCTTACTCTTTTTTATGGCTTTGAATTTTCAAACTTTTAAATTAACGTTTCATTTCATTTTTATTGTCGCAAGCTCAGTTAGAAACTTACATGTAATATATTTATACGCTTTTCTCATTATCTTATTTCCTTTACGTGCAAGTTATCATGTTGCATGATTTAGGCATAAGATAGTGCTATCTACACCTATTTTTAATTCTTACACATCCTTCTCAATTCTCGTCTATCTAATGAATTGAAAAAAAATCAATGAAAAATTAACAAGAATGAAAAATAAAACTAAGTGTCAATAATACTACCCTATATATATACCCTCTCTGAGTATGACTAAAAAGGGAGAGGTGGAACGGGTATACATATAATGCAAGGCATTTCCACCACATGACGATTTGTATAACTTCACTATAACGATGACTTACAACTCAAGCAACATCGAACAACAGTAACAGCACTTTCTACAAAGAATCATGTATTTCAAGGAAGTAGATAAACATAAAAATTGAAATAGACTTCTAGCTAGCAATACAAGAAGGTTTCATACGATTTGAATATGGAACTACATGCATCTCAATTATTTGCTTTGTTTTGACAATAAAAATAAATAAAAAATTATTTGCTTTGTTATAATCTCGATTTCCAAACTTTTGAACAACGTGCAGCCGTTTCAACTTTTGAATAGTGAGTGAGTGATTTCAAGATGAAGATTATGGACGATAATGTATTAATATCTAAGATGAAAATGATTTGAAATCGTAGGACTAAACATCCCTAATCTTAACATTCCTTGAATAATTATATTCATTTTTAAAAAACTTAAATCATGCAAATAGGAGATTGTTTTGAGGAATAGAACTTTTTATCTTAGGGCTAATTTGCACTACAAAATTCGTACTTATTAGAGGCAGTTTTATTTGCATCTATTAACTATTATTAGGTGCAATTGTTGTTAATTTACACCTCTAAAACTAAGGAGTGGGGGATAAAAGATTTGCCTCTAAAACTGCCGTTGCTATTACTCCATCCGCACTTAATAACATCACTTTCCGCCCCTATTATTTTTCCTGCCATGTTGGCAGTTAAAGCAATGGAGGCATACAATTGTGCCCCTATTGTAAAGTTTATTTAATTTTACTTTCCTCGTAAATTAGATTAATATATACTTACATTTTTTGTCCCACACACACACACACACACACATATACATACATACATACATACATATATATATATACATATATATATATATATATATATATATATTCTAGATATTCTTCTTGAATTCATTGAAACAGTCTTCTACTCAAGTCAAAACTTTAGTACCAGTTAAAGAAATAAATTTCTTTACTAATGTTAAATCTTTGATTTACAATGTTTATAGGGAATACATGAAAGAGGAAGAAGTATAAATCTAGACCAGAATGTAGTACATATAAAATTATAACAAAACTTATATCTAATCAAAGACTCAATCTTCAGCCTCCAAAAACCCAAAATGCATACGTCTTCTATCATTCTTTCATCCCTGTAGATACAATAGAGGGAGATGAAAGAAAAATTAATAGATTTCCACAAAATAAAACTTCAATTGAAAATCTCATATAATATAAGATAAAGTAATGTTTAAATATAAACAGAACTCACAAAAATAAAATGAAACCTGCATTGTCACCTTTCTCAAAAGAATTGTACATTAAATCTGTAAAAGCAAAACAAACAAAAATAACAAAGAAAGCCCAACCCAAATCGAGCCGGTTCATAAGGTAATCTTCTAAAAATAAAACCTACAAATCTTACACCAGGTTAAAAGTATAAGAAAATGATTAAGTGAAGATTAGCACAAGGACCTTAAAATTTCTTGAAAATTTTCAATTAGTTCTACTTCGAAATCTTCAAATCTGGGCACTCTCCCCATTCTTAAATTTTGTCGCTTAGTTTTTTGATCTCTAGAATATCACAATGAAGAAAGATAAAGAAGAAATAGAGAAGAAAAGATTATGAAGAAGAAAGAAATGAGAGAGAACACGAGTTCAAAAGGAAGGAGTAGATGGAGGGTCTGTGTGCGTGGAAGGTTGGAAATGAGAGAAATAAGGGATGTGGGTACATATGTATCGGAGAATTAGGGGTTTGAGAGTTAGTATATTTTGATTTATCCCTTAAACACATCCAAAATAAACGGAAAAAATATGTAAATACCTAACTAAAATTATTAAAAATTTCGTTAAATATATTAGAGGCCCATTTATTCGCCTCTAATGTCTGAAATTAATAGCAACAATATTTATTCCGCCCCTATCACTTTAATTAGAGGCAAATTTATATATCCGCTCCTAATGCAAATTAATAGAGACGAATCCTTATTTTTGCCCCTAAGCTACTGCCCCTAATAATCAATATTCTTGTAGTGTTGGTATTGCCGGATTGCTATGTTTTAAAAAAAAAAAAATTATTTCTGCTATACTTTGAGAATAAACCGTTGTAAAATAAAAATATTGAGTGTTTGATATATATATATATATATATATATATATATATATATATATATTGTAAAAGTGCTTTTAACAAAAAAACATTAGTGATTTAGTGTTTGGTAAACTTTTATATAAATTACTGTGACTATTGATAAATGACTAAAAAAAGATATGATATTTAATGTGATATAATAATAATAATGAGAAAATTAGAATGCCCCACTCCGTTTTTACAATTTTTTTATTAAACATTTGTGTCTTTTAAAGATTTGATTTGGACGCTTTGACTAGTGGCCACCTAAGTATTTTTAAATTTATTTTATTTAGTTTTTTTTTTTCTAAATGAAAAATGTTATATGTTGATTTCCCACATAATCTTTTTAGTTAATAGAGGTTTTTTGGCGTGTTAGAATCTATGCCCCTTTTTAAGGGATGTTGGATAATTAGTAGATATTAACTATTAAATCATCAATATTATCTCTTAATTTTTAAATTTTTAACATTTATTTTTCTATTATAAAACTTCATTGATCACGAAAAAAAACTTACATCAGCAGAAAAAATGGAGATAGCCAATCCAACATGATGAAAACACCATAGACCCTACATTTATCTTGTTGAGTTCTAGCTTGATTGCATGGTTGTGTAGTATTATGCAACAGAAAACAAGTGATTTTAAAATATTGTAGCACAATATAATTTGCATAAAAGTTGTTGACAAAAGGGATTAGAATGAGATTAATGTCATTCGGCATGAGATATATGAATGTGAATTTTAATTGAAATCAAATTTAAATATATTAGTTTCTAATTTGAATTGTACTCATGCCATGTTGAAATGTACTAATATGACTTGAATCATACCGATGCCAAATTGAAATGTAGCAATGCTGATAGGATATGTACCCATGCCAACTTGAAACGTACCAACATATTGTCTAGAAATGTACCCATGCCAAATTGAAACGTAGTGATGCTAATATGAAATGTACCTATGCCAACTTAAAATGTACCAACATATCAGTTAGAAACGTACCAATTGACACACCCAGACCCGGAATGTCCACTAGGACCCTGAATCGAGCTGTGTTGGCCGACACCTAGAAGGTGACGAAGCCATAAGGTGTGATAGTGTAAAAAATGTGAATAAATTAAAACCTAAAAGTGCTTAAATACACGAGTGCACAATGAGCGGGTCTGGACCCATTTCACGCGTGATATAGAGCATAGGTATAGTACAGTAAGGTAAGATAATGATTATACCAGCATAAGAAGACATATGTACTGAAAAGTGCCACAAATCCTCGTCGATACGAAACTCTGCTGCTAGAACCTGGAGGGGTGCAAAAATAGAAAATGTGAGTAAGCGAAAAAAAACTTTTCAAACCAATTTCAATTACCAAAGCTAGTAACCCGTCACCGTAACATCTATATAATTTCCCAGAAAATAACAGACGTGACTATAACTCAAAACCATAACCAAAATAACAGTCTCACAGCTATGTCATGTCAAATATCTCAACAAGAATAAGTAACCCAGGTGAAATAAATCAATATGAAATGGTATGTTAGCCGGATCCACCTATTGTGGCTTGTACGGCTGAACCAATAGCTCATCAACATACTAGCCAATAGCTCATCAACATGCTAGCTGGAGTCACCTCACGTGACCTGTACAGCTGAATCAATAACTCATCAACATGCTATCCAATAGCTCATCAACATGCTAGCCAGAGTCACCTCACGCGACCTGTATGGCTGAATCAGTAACTCATCAACATGCTAGCCAATAACTCAATAACATGCTAGCCAATAACTCATCAACATGCTAGCCAATAACTCAATAACATGCTAGCCAATAGCTCATCAACATGCTAACCAATAGCTCAATAACATGTTAGCCAATAACTCAATAACATGGTAGCTAATAGCTCAATAAGTATACCTGCACACGAGTCAGAACCACCTAAAGTGGTATATACGACAAAACTGGGTGTAAATAAATACACTCAAGTGCTACGATCACGTGAAGACTGTGCGAATAATCACGAGTCACCTACAAGTTGGAACCACCTATTATGGTCTGTACGACAGGACTGTACACCTACCTTGGATCCAAGGTGCACGTAAGGTGCGGGAGGTGAATATCATGTGAAGGACTGTGCCATGGCCACGGGCGGGAGCACTAACACCGGGGTGCAGGTTTATGAGCTCTAATTGCATCTAATATAACATGTACGACTCAGGGGCAACCTGTACGACAAGGTCGGAGTTGCCTATTATTGCAACCTATACGACAATGTCGGAGTTGCTTAAAACATAAATGTAATCATGCCATAAATCCATCATTTCAACTAATACCATAAACTCACCTAAACTTACATGTGTGTCCTGCGTTCACCTTTACACTTCAAAGCATTCACAATAATTATGTGCAGATAATATACATATGGATATGCCATGATACAATCTAATACTCAACCATAATATAGTGTTTCCAAATATATATATATATATATATATACACACAACATGGCGTGAAATGCATAATCTATAACGCCCCACTTCCAAACAATTTATTTTCGGGAATAATTATCGGTGATGAGCCCAACAAGACACTAGTTTAATTAACTATCATTACTTATGTTTCTTTACTTTAATTTCTTGATTCTTCACGCATTGATTTATGACCAACATTTAAGTACCAAATCATAAGGTTAAATCTCACATTTTCCACCAATGTCCCTCACATTGCTCAATTCCCCAAATAAGGCTATTGTCTCAGTTATTTAGTTGCATTTATTATATGGATGCATCTAACGTCTCGTTAGACTGCCTACGTACCCTAAACAGGGATCAAGCCAATCATAGTTCATACTAGTCCTCCAAAGCATTCACAGAAATTATATGAAATATTCAATTTATAAACATTTGTGGAGATGTCAATCTTATATATAGATATACGATAGAAGGGAAAAGACCCACTCACCTTAGGTCCACGCTACAACTATCATTTACGAATATTGAGACGTCATGAACGATCCTCACCTGCCACGAAGTCCAAAAGTGGACAGAAGATGGTCAATTTTTCCCACGAAGTCAATGGGTGCCTAAAGCTTCCCAATGTCGATTCATCGTCTATGGAGGTCCAACGGGGTCAAGGTTGGTTGGTTTTGCTCCTGGGATGATGGACTACAAAACCAAGTGGTGGCATCGGCCATCGCTTTGCCGTTTTGCCGAAAAAATCAAAAGGGTAATCGGAGCATCGTAAGAACCGTCAACTTCCGTGGCCTCAAACCGCCATATACAAAGGTTAATCAAGGTGGTTCTTGGGTGTATTTTGTAGAGGGGAATGAGAGCTTCAAGATGGCGGTGGTGGCGTTGAGAAATTCCACTGGAGTTGGTCGAAATCGGCATTGGAAGTTGGGTGGTTGTGGTGGTGGTGTGCACGGGAAAGCTGGGAGTTTTCTTCCCTTTTTTTTTTTTCTTCTGATTTCTGATTGGGCTGCTGCCCTTTTCTACCTTTTATCTAATTGCTCCTCCTTAACCAATTAACAAACTTTAAATAACCAACTTCAAACATTCGTAACTATATCGTTATGATCCGGACTCGCAAACGGCTTTCACCTATGTGTTCGTACCAACGAGTACTACTTACATACGCTAAAAGAATAAGTCATACGTTTCTCTAAATGATGGTTAACGGAAGTCAAAGTCCTTACCTCTAGGGCATTTTTGTCATTTCCCTTGATTAAAATAAATAAAAACGTAAAATTAGGGACGGGTTGTGACACCAATACTAAATGGAAACATACCCTATATCATCTACCACTAGAATCTATTTTCCAAATGTACCATGGTACGAATACTCAAATCCAGAGGTTTGCATCAAATGAAAATAGAAAGGGAATGAACATGACTCACAAAGAAGGATGGAAGAGTATCGACTGACAAAATGAAAATAGAAAGGGAATGAACATGACTCACAAAGAAGGATGGAAGAGTATCGACTAACAAACAAGAAATGGCACAAAAGAATTGTAGAATGATCTTGAAAGAAGAACATAAATATATATCACACTAGATGCATAAACAAATCAAATTTGATATGTTTTTAGATTTTTAAAACATACGTCTACTAGATTCTAGGAGATTTGGATAATTATTAGCTAATTAGTACATTATATATATGGCAAATTGTGTAATTTTGCATTAAAAAAATGCTACTTATAATATAATTGGCACTTAAAATGCAGGAAAATGTTTAATAAAAATGCTAAAAGGTATAGATGTTTAATCTAACAAATAGAACAATGAGACATTTAAATCTAAACGCCCCTATAATAATTGTCTAAGAGAATAATATAGGGGCAATGATTGTAATTTTGTAAAATATGTGGGGTATACTTGTTATCTGAAAATTTCATTATATAGGCCCTGATTACTATGCTTAAAAAATAAAAATAAAAAATAAAAAAAATAAAACACTTTTTTTAGAAGCATGGTAGCCTCTACATCTGATTTTCTATGTTTTTCTACTATCATTGGCAACAATTTAAAAAAAAAAAAAACATTTATTTTTTTTTGTTTTACCAAACACATTTTATATTCCAAAATTTTTAATAAGTTATTTTTTAAAAAGCACCACAATTCCAAACCAACTCTTACTATATCGTGATCCTCACATTTTCTTTAGTGTCATTTAGAGTAATAGTATCATTGTATAAAGAAAAATATAAATCAATAATGTTTAAATTTAAGATATAATATTTACTTATCAATTAACCAAAATCAAATATGAATAATTGCTCCAAGAAAAAAAAATCAAAACAATTCACATGTAATGCAAGAATAATGTAATTGGAGCCACCGCTCTGGTTCATATGAAGCATTCATAAACTGGAGAGTGCAGTTTTGCGAGAGATTTTTCAAGTGTAATCAAAATACGGGTTGGTATATCACGTGTCGTTATATAAATGGTGGTATTTCACTTCGCTTAGAAGTGAGAAGTCTTATATTTGAATCTTGTGGATGGTACATTCGATACCAATTTAGGATGCTTTATCACGTCCCAGCCCAGGCCCCCACCACATTCCGAACTCGACTCCACCGTAATCCGCTTTGGGCCCCGACCACGCCCTCATGGTTTTGTTTATGGGAACTCACGCGAGAACTTCCCAATGGGTCACCTATCATGGGATTACTCTTGCGCGCTACTTGCTTAACTTCAGAGTTCTGACGGAACCCGAAGCCAGTGAACTCCCAAAAAGCCTCGTGCTAGGTAGAGATGAGAATATACATATAAGGCTTACAAGATCCGCTCTCCTGGACGATGTGGGATGTCACAATCTACCCTTCTTAGGGGCTCGACGTCTTCGTCGGCACACTACGGCCATGGTTAAGCTTTGATACTAAATTGTCACATCCCGGCCTAGGCCCCCACCACATCTCGGGCTCAACTCCACCGTAGCATGATATTGTCCACTTTGGGCCCCGACCACGCCCTCACGATTTTGTTTCTGGGAAATCATGCGAGAAATTCCCAATAGGTCACCCATCATGGGATTGCTCTCGTGCTACTCCCTTAACTTCGGAGTTCCGATGGAATCCAAAGCCAGTAAGCTTCCAAAAGGCCTTGTGCTAGGTAGAGATAGGAATATACATATAAGGCTTACAGGATCCACTCTCCTGGGCGATGTGGAATGTCACATGCTCATTGTGTAGCTTAGCCGAACTCTCTATCTCCTAGTGTAAAAATATCGATGTACTACAAAAAAAAAAAAACACGTGGAGACTAAAATTTGTAAACTAAATGACATAGAAGTTAATAGTTGAATTATTACTTAAACATTGATTAACATGTTTACTTTTATTGATGATATATTATTTATTTTGTAAATTTAGACTATAAATTTAATTAACGGGGAGCGTGATGTGGCGCTTTGTCTCATTCGCATGGATGGATTGGGGAATATGGACATGATGGGTGGGCAAGGGGTTCACTTCACCGGCATAATATTTTACTGCACAGCCCACGTGTCACCTTATAGTTTTTTCAGGAACTTGTATTTAACTGAATGGTAATGCTAAGGATATCAAAACTTTTAAACTAAATTTGTAAATTAAATAATATGGTGGTTAATTATTAAATTATTATTTAAATGTTGATTAACGTACTTATTTCTTATTAGTAACACATCATTTGGTTTTCAAATTTAATTTAAAATTTTGATCTCTCTAGCATTATCCTTAAAGATAATGCTACAAAGACTTTTGTAAACAATATTTACAAACTAAATGATGTGTCGCCAACTTTCATGTCATTTAATTTATAAATTTAACCTTCCTAGCATTACCTTATCCTCAATTGAAAGTTTCAAAGATATTAAGGGTTATAAATCTAAGTAATTTAATCGTAATCTATAAAATAAAACAATGATTGAAAATGCACAAGATATACAAGGAAGGGAAGAGTCAGACTGAGAGTAATGATGCTTCTGAGCTTTTATACTTTTCCTTTTTTTCTTTTCTGATTGAAAGTATACACAGCTTTTTTCAATGATCATCAGCTCACAATATAATTTTAACAGTTTTGAAACTTCATATACAGCATTCTACGTACGTCCATGAATCATAATACACTTATTTACAAGTAATTTTAACAGGCCTTGTTGAGTGGAATCCTACGTTGAAAAAAAAAAAATCTTACAAGTATTTATAAGTAATTAGATTACTTTTTATATTGTCAATTGTTTTTATGACGAAACCCTAATTTTTTGATGGTAGGTTCTCACGTGTGCTCAAGTGCCACATGTGCATCACGTCACTTGATTTGTATTGTTCATGAGTTAGGTTTAAAATTGAACTTGTTGAGAGTATGAATCTCATATCAACAAAAAGAAAATTTTTACATGTTCTTGTAACTTATAAGTAATTAGACTACATTTCATATTACTAATTAATATAATAGCAGAACTCCAAGCACAATCACAAAGGTGGCAGACTCATATTGCATTTTAAGTCCCCGTAGTTATTACCTGCAATCTTATCAATGAAAGTCATATTTCAAACAAATTAGGTCTGTTATGTCCGAAATTTACAACACAAGGTAGCATTATTAATTAGAGATATATCACAACAGTAACTTCTCCGCCCTTCTTTTCTCTACGTTCGAAGTCAAACAGTGACGGTTGGGGATACTGATGGGGTATGATCAGACGGAATGCTCCACGCATGGACGAAGAACCTAGAGGAAGGGTTTCAGTGTGGCTTTCCATGTGTCCAACAGTCGCTGGTCAGTCGTCAGCGGACGGATTCTGAAGGAGCTTGTGGAGACTGGCCATCACGTGGAAGGTTAATTTTAGGCTTTGTCCTCTCCACTTGGCAAGCGTACTATTGTGGACCATGTGATGCGAGATGTGATACAAACTAATCAATTTTTTTTGTAGAAAATAAGATTTAATACTGCAAGACATGCTATATTCAAAATATAATAAGGGAGATTATATTTATACATTTCAAATTACTTCTTTCATATTTTTTTAATTTTTTTAATATTTTTTATTAAATGTTAGTGGTGGGTAGAAAATATTAAAAATTAAAAAAGTATTAGAAAAGTAATTTTGGATGTGTGAATATAATCTCTCATATAATAATGAATGATACTATCTAAACACGTATTTTCACGCACTCTTCTTGATTTCTAGTCTTCAAATAGAATGAGTTCAAGAAGATCTAAACAAAAATTAATAAAAATGTGTGGAAATTAGTAAAAAGAAGTGTGCCAATGACACTATCATATATTAACTAAAGAGAAATGCTAACGAGATTCTTTCTAAATGAAACTTTTTATGACTTTTTACTACCTCATCATTTAACGTTAATTCTCATACAAACTCTACAAAATATTTAGCAAAAAACTATAAAATAACTAAAAGTCTACATAGAATCAAACTTAAGATAGCCACACTGTTAAACCAATGTAAAGCTGCCGCAATCAAGCTCATGTACCCATCCTCTAAATGGATATTGTAATTTTCTTGTTACTGGAATAAATAAAACCCACGAATTATTCCATTGGAACTTTTGGTATGATATTAGTTCAATGAAATTGTTACCGACATTCTCAGATCAACTTTTTCCAGTTTATATTTCAACTCTTTCTTCTTACTCATAAATGTTTGAAAATTTAAAAATAGATAATTTTACACGCTACAATTTACTAACAGATAAAAAAGTTGAGAAACTATAACGAAAATATTTAAACAAAAGGATTTAAAACTTCTTGATTAATATAAAAAATAATGCTAGGCAGACTACATTTGTTGACAAAATTTTGTAAACTAAATGACATATAAGTTGATGATTGAATTATTATTTCAGTGCTGATTAATGTGCCTATTTCTTAAGTGACACATTATTTAGTTCAACTTTAGTCTCCCTAACATTACCTTTAATATCAAAATTCTTTTCATTAAAATTTCTCAAAAAATTGATTGGTAAAAGCCGTAAATCAAGAGGTTGCTAATTAATGTTCAATAATTTCGGCATTTATCAAAGTTAAATAATTTTTAAGTTCAATAATGTTCAATGCTTTACGGCATTTTACAACATCGATGGTCTCAAACTTGTTCAACCAAATGATTTCCGATGATTTACGACATTTATCAAAGTTCAATAAGTTTGAAGTCAATCATGTATGGTACAAATTAACAAGCTCTGCCAAAAACATCAATGGTCTCAAACTTGTGCATGAACACTACGGCCTCTTCAACTTAGTTTCATCTATTCTTCATCTTCTTTCCTTAAAGCAAAAGTAATGTTTTGAGCAAAGTTTCTGATCTGTTTTTAGACTATAAAACCCAATGCAACAGAGGTTAAAGGCCCATTGAATTATTTAAAAGATGCTTGCCTGAGTTGCCTCTAGGAATCTGGAAAAAAAGTGAGATTCATAAGATGGGCAAAGTATTATATTTTTCAAGTGTTTAGTTTAACAAGAGTCTATTATTAAAATATGGTAAACAGTTGCCAACCCCAGAACTGTCTGCATGCCAACTTCCACAAGACCTGGCTCGAAAAAGGTTAAAAACTTGCATGTAAAATAATCATGGAATCAATAAAAGAATGGATGCAAACCCTCCACAAACGGAATATCATGTACGATTTGATCAATTGTTTAATGTCATCGATATTCCAAACATATATATAAAGACGAAGGTGGGAAACATTATTGAATTAATATTAATTCTCTTATCATTCTTGGTCATCACATGTACCAAAGTATAGCAATATTCACAAACACATGCTGCTTAGCTGCAAAATATGAGAATTTTATTTTCTTAGGCACTCATTGATTGTAAAGTTTGACTGAATATTCTTATTGTCAATAGAAAGACCCTAGGTTTCTGTAGACGAATCAAGACAAATTGATTTTGAGGTTGCCTTGCAAAAAGGGTTTTTGTTGTGTAAACGCTGGAGAAGCGTAAAGAATTGGTTTTGCTCGACTGGAAGTACTACTTCACCCTGTCTTTTTCCATCTCATGTTCCTCCTCCACCCTTCTTTTTCTTTTGAAGTTTGGGTTTGCCTGGGGTTGGTCTGCGTTACTGTCGTATTTCATCAAAGAAAACAATTTTAATTCATCGATTGAAATGACTGCAGATTAGTGGTGTAACTTAGGTTTGGTAACCCGGCCGAACACCCAACTTCAGTTTTAAACTCATAGGCGAGTTGAATTAGATTATAATTTGTCCAAACTGAACAACCAACAAAAACTGATCATTTTGCAGGTTGAGTTAGGTGCCGCCTCAACATAACCTTAACGCAACTCTGAACTTATAATAGGTTTAAACAAGTTAATTAGATTATACTCCTCCGTATGCATCCATGTCAAATCCACCTTTATGTAATTTAGATTAACTATTGTAGACTACTACTCAGAATAAAAGAAAAACACTACAAGAAAAATGGCCATTGGTCACGTTGCCCAAATGGTGACATACCCAATAGTAAAGCCCAATGGTGACCTTAATTGGTCACAACAACTTATAGTTGCGTTGCAGTTACTGAAGGAAGCTGAGCTTTCACCATTAAACCAATTAGCAAGATGGGAAATAGCCCAATTTACTTATAAGCTCATGCAAGGTCTATCCTCCCATCAATGTAAGATTCATTCTTAACACACCCCCCTCACGTGTGGCGAATTTTCAAGCCTAACATGTGATAACCCAACGAGGCACAAAATCATACTTGTGTGACTGATCAAATTGCATCATGAAAAGTATGTTTGTGCAACCGTGACAACTAAACATCACGCAAAACCATTTTGCACAACGGAACTTTGCGTAACGAAGGCTGACATCACGCAAAACAGCTTCATGTGACGAACAAAGACTTCAACTGCTTTTTTCCCAACATTGCGCGACGTATGCGCACCTCCATCTCGTAAAGCTATTTTGCACGACGAATGTACACCTTCGTCACGCAAAGGCAATAACTTTTTCCAGTTTGGGAGGCAAAAACTGCAAACCCAGTTGCCATAGCTACCTCGCTCCCCCATCTCTCTTCAAAACCTTCTCCAATCCCTCCCTTGCTCTTAAATTCATCATACAAATATTTCATCTCTCTTCTCCTCTATTTCCTCTACCTTCATCAATCTATTCCTATCCAGTAAGCGATTTGATTTTGTATATGTAACTTGGAATTGAGAATTCAAACTAAAACTATTAAATTTGTTTTGTACATGATTTTTATGTACAAATATCATTGAAGAATGAATTTGAAGGTATTTTCTTCAAATTGCATATGGGATTTTTGTAAATGTACCTTTGCCTACTTGCTATGCCCTTTTTTGGTAATGGTGGAGTTTTGTGGGATTAAATTTTTAATCAATCTTTATTAATTTTACCTATTAAAAGAAGTGAGACTGTAGATATATTGATGAAGACTTGTTTGGGCTTCATTTGGAATTAGCATTTGAATATTTTATCGGGGTTAACTTATATATTTACACGAAAGAAATTGTAAGAAATGTTGGTTTCCCCTTGAAATTTCCTTGATTTGTGCTATACGCTTGAACTAAGGGTAAATCCAATGCACCGCAGGTAATTAAGAATTATATAGAAAACCTACAGAAGCCATGATCTTCAAAGCTAATCTCATCCTCACTATTAAATTCTCAATGCTAAGCTATTGACAATAGGTTTTAGTTCAATAATAAGCGGGTTGATTTTTGTGAGCAGATGCCATATTTATGTAGATAAACAATGGCTATGATTCTCCTATTAAATCGTTGTAGAAAATCAATATTGTCTTCCAATTTTAATACAAGTAAGTAATTCAAGATTCATTTTCAGTCTCAATCCTTTGTAAACTTGAAGATAACCAAAACAACTTTCAATACGATTTTTTAAAACCAATATCTAGCCAAAATACGCGTACACTTGTGCTCATATTCTAACACTACATTTATCTCACCACCAAAATTACTCTAGTGTAACTAACTAGAATATGTATATTATGTGATATAATTAGTATAAACAAGTAAAAACTAAGCACATCAACATTATAGTTTAGAAGTATTAATATTTTGTATCTATTTTATTGAGTTTCAATAATTATTGTGATTTAATTTATTTGTATCCACATATTTTTGTACATCAAGCACAAAATTGTTTTGTGTTGTAGGAAGTTAATACTACTTAACTTCGTACACTTTTTTCAAGAAAAGCTTAGGGCCTGTTTGGTACTCTACTTGAATTCAACTTTTTAAACTCAAAAACAATTTCAAGTGTTAGGCCTTAAAAACTTGTTTGGTAGGACTATTTTCAAAAGCTTAGAGCATGTTTAGTATTGTACTTGAATCTAACGTTTTAAACTCAAAAACAATTTTCAAGTTTTAGGCCTTAAAAACTTATTTGGTAGGACTATTTTCAAAATCTATCTCTCATCCTCTCACATCTCTCTCATCTTTCTACACCATATCCGGATCACTAGATTGAGGATGACCTGGAGGGAGCTTCATGTAGACTTCCTCTTCGAGCTCGCCATGCAAAAAAGCGTTTTTTACGTCCATTTGAAAGAGAGGCCATGCATGGTTAATTGCAATCAACAATAACACCCTCACATTGTTCATTTTTGCAACCGGAGCAAATGTCTCCTTATAGTTGACGCCATATGTTTGAGTGAAGCCATGAGCCACCAAACGAGCCTTATGTCTCTCAATAGTCCCATCTGAATGCAACTTCGTCTTGTACACTCAGCGACTGCCCACAACCTTTTTTCCCTTTGGAAGCTTGACAACACACCATGTTTGATTTTCATGGAGAGCTTGAATTTCTTCTGCCATGGCCTTTTTCCACTCATCACAAAGATTTGCCTCTTGAAAGCTTTGGGGTTCACGAGCACCATTGAGAGCACTAAGAAATGTAGCATAAAAGGATGAGAATTTGTCATAAGTAATGAAATATGCCAAGGGATACCTGGCATTGTAGGTGACATAGCCAAGTAACCTTGATGGAGGATTACGTTCATGAGCAGGGTTGCGTCGAACTTGAGCTGTAGGAGTAGACACTTGTGAAGTCTCATAGGTTGGACTAGAAGTGTTGGATGATTCAGTTTGCATTCCTTGATTGGGAATGAGCACTTGCGATGCATGATTCTCTTCCTGCCCAGAACCATCAATTGGAGAGGGACATTTGACATCGGCAAGACATGGAATAGGTAATAAATCGAGCGGATTATCCCCCTGTCCAGAACTATCAACTGATGGTGTAAAATAGGGGCTAGCTTCAAATTTCACATCCCTTGAAACCACAATTTTATTAGTCTTTGGATTGTAACACTGATATCATTTTTGAGTGGATGAGTAACCCAAAAAAACACACTTAACAGCCTTAGGGTCAAGTTCATCATGATGTGAAGATTGAATGTGAACAAAACATGTGCACCCAAAGACCTTTAAATGTGATAAATTTAGTTTTTTGCCTTTCAAAACTTCATAGGTTGATTTGAAATCTAACACTCTGCTAGGTAATCGATTAATGAGATACGTAGCAGTGAGCACTCATTGAGACCAAAATTTCTTGAGAACATGCATGTGAAACATAAGGCTCTTGTTTTCTCGAGTAAATCTCGATTTTTTCTTTTTCTCTCGGCTACCCTATTTTGTTAGGGTGTACCAACATAACTTGTTTGATATAAAATCCCATGTGTGCTCAAGTATTGTGACATATATTCAGTGCCATTGTCTGATCATAAGACATGAATATGAGAAGAAAATTGAGTAATGACAAATTTATGAAAGTCTTTAAATACATCCACAACTTCACTTTTAAATTTCAAAAGATACAACCAAGTTATCCTTGTGAAATCATCCACAAAGGTTATAAAATATTGATATCCATCAAAGGACTTGAGAGTTGGACCCTAAATATCGGAATGAATGATTTCAAAAGGATTACTAGCCTTAGACATAGAGGAAGTGAATGGTAATCTAGCAAACTTAGACAAGTGACAAACATCACATTGATTCTTGATTTTGCGTAGATTTGGAAACAAAGTAGACAAAACTTGAAAAACCTTCGAAACATGGGTGTCTTTGGATAGATAATAGAGTCCATTTAAGTAAAAACCTTCACCAATTGTCTTATTGGTGACTAGATCCTGAAAGATGATAGTATGAGGAGAAAAAATGGCAAGGCACTCTAGTGAATTTGTGATTCTTCCAACATATAATAGTTGAAAAGGAAACGAAGGGACGTAGAGGGCAACAAACTTTATTTTTTTAGAGAGCAAATTTATTTTCCCTTTCCCTAAAACTAAAACACCCATTCCATTGGTAACTGACACTTGAGAAGGGGTGGACATTTTTTCAAAATCATGCAAATTTGTGAATTTATTTGTCATATGACTAGTGGCTCCAGAATCTATAATCCAATAATTATGCACATTACCAATATTGAGAGTAGTTGAGAAGGAATTCAAAAAACCTGGAATGTCTTGGTGTGCTATGCCCTCACTTTCAGCAAGAAACCCTACAAACTGACCAAGTAATATAGTTTGGTTGTTACTCCCATGGCTGATATTTCCTTCACAGTCACCACCCATCTGTTTTTTATGAAGAAATGCTACAAATTCATTGATTAAGGCTGTTGGATTAGCAATGAAGTTTGACACTGTAGATGAAGAAGCAACATGATTCGCCTTGTGTGGATGGTTATGAAGGGCTTTTGGAAAACTCTTGTGATCTTTAGAGAATTTTGGCTTCAATTCTAGGTGAAGGATCCAACACCTATCCCTCGAATGCCCAACACCCTTGCAATAGGTACATTTCAGATCCAATCTTTTCTATTTGTAGACTCTTTCTTCAACAACCTTGTGATTAGAAGCATAAGCCCTAGCTTCGGGCATGTTTGTCTTGACCTCCATATTCATCACCCTTTTGCAAACTTCTTCTCATTGGATAGTGGCACAAATGCTTTAGAAAGACGGGAGATCAGAGTTCATGAGAATGTGACTTCAAAGATCTTCAAAATCAGGACTCAAACTTGCCAATAGTTGAAAATTTTTGTCTTCCTCAACCCTTTTTAACAACACTGTGGCATATGTGGTATGAGGTCAATAAACATTTAACTCATTCCACATAGTTGTTAGAGTGCCAAAGATGCATAGATGATTCAGCATAGCTAAAAATCTCAGTAATCATCCGCTCCATGGAATTAAGTAACCATAACATGACCAATTAGTCCTTGCATAGTCAAGTCTCATAGGTTGGTGAGGTGAGCTCTGGCATTTGTACGACTCCATTGACATAGCCGAGTTTAGATCTTCCTCCAAGAGCAAGAGTCACAACTTTTTCCCAAGGGAGGTAATTGAACTCATTTAGTAGGACAGAACTAAGACGTTGGTTAGGGTTAACATCAATGTCAGAAAAAGTTGGAGTAGCGGCAAATGAGCTTTCTCCCTCCAGATTAACAGAACTTTCTTCAGCCATTGTTGTGGATTGAAAGAAACTCAAAACGCACAAAAATATGCAGAGACAGGCCTATTAGGGTCACTGCTCTGATACCATGTGGAATTTGATAAGCTTGTAAGTGTTTTTTTATTAATTATATGAAAGAAAGACAAGTGACAACATATATATGCAAAGGAGAGAAGGAACAGACTAATTCAATCATGCCCAAGCTTCTGACTTCTTCCATTAAATTAAGGGATTGATTACAGAATTTTACAAAGATATGGACGCCACTCTACTAGCCTATCTTCTACGATGGGATGCTGCACCTTGTTGTAGGAAATAAGGAAACCAAATTGCTGCACTTTGTCGCTAGAAACAAGGAAACCATTTGTCTAGATGATAAAAGACCCCAACTAGATGCAAACTATTATTTACTTCCAATAAGATTCTTTCATTCTCTTCAATTTATGGGCTTCTGGTATGATGGAAATGAACATTATGTTGAGTCTAAACTTGAATCCGCGTGTTTTTAGCTCTGCCATCCTCTTCACATGCATGCTTAACCCCGACATTAAACTCTGGCAAGAATTCCGTCGAGTTCGTGAGTGGTGGCACTCAGGCTCGCGTAGAATCGATCCTAGATAACTAAATATCTTTATGCATGTGGTTTTTATTATTTTATTTTTTTTAGCTGGAAATCACTAAGGAACTGACATGCATGCTCTCGATGTAAACTTTCCAGAATTCAATGAAGAAACCTGGCTCTTGTAGGCCATTTTCCGGCCAAATGCGACCATGGACGAGAACCCCAGCGGTATATTTCATTAATCACGTTAGGTGTAGAAATTACAATATTAGAATATGCTTGTTTGGTGAGAAATTTTAGAAAAGAATAATGTTGATGTACTGTTTTTACAACAAGGACGAAATTGTAAAAATTGTTGAAGTTTTAGGGCTGTTTGGTAATTCTAGGAAGTTGGGGCCATTTTTACAATTACCTCTAGGTTTAGGGGCAATTTTTTTAAATGAAAAATTGGGCAGATTATAGTTTATCTGTCCATTTTGTATATTATTTATGTTTAAGTATTTTGTTAAGTCAATGTGACTTGGTATAGGTACAAGCTTATTCGGTTTGACGAATGACAAGGCTTATCAAGAGCAAGCAAGCTATGGTTATGTGAGTGGGTTTTTTGTTTTTATGTGTGAGTGTGTGTGTGTATATATATGTATATGTAATTTTCCCAACAACTGCTTTTATATATTATGATATGGCATGCCATGTTTAGCTTTACAAATAGACTTTTCGTACATTTTATGTTTTTAATATTATTTGTGAGCATAAACTGTGGCATGGCATCCTTGCATTTTACCTGCTCATTATTACATGTTTGCACGATGTCTCTCAGTTATTTGTACTGTCCTAGGCCAAGGACTAGCTTCACGTGTGGTTCACATGCACCGTTTACATTCGCTTTGGATCCAGAGTAAGGTGTCAGCCTGTCCTTTTGTATGATGTGTTGGACTTGTATGTGATGCGACTAGCACAGCTCAGGTGATGTAGTATTAGAATGTAAAACCTATAACCAGTCTGTTCCATTATTTGAATACCTCTGCAATGGACTTGTGTGCCTACATAAATTAATGAGCATCGATTTCTTATATTATTAAATTGAGATTTGATGTTAAGATATCTTCTTGTTATGCCTACATCCAATAGCTTACTTGTGATGCAGGGTACTTATTACATACTATTATTATAATATTTTTAGGAAACCATATACTTGTTTTACAGTGAGGGGTTACACTTTTCGAAATGGTTTTACAAAACTTTATTTTCAGGCCCACTCGCCCTTATATTTTGCCCCTCCAAGATTTTAGTGGTAAAGGTTTCGTGACGACGAGGATTGTTGGTAAAGCTGTTACGTAGGAGACTTCTCCTTTCGCTATAAATATCCTTACTCTTCTTTTACTGTAATTTATCTATACTTTGACATCACTTGTGTGATATGGGTTCAATCCCGCTCACATGCGCACTCTAAATTAGTCACTTTTAGGTTTTAATTTAGGGAATTGTTATTAGCACTCCAAAAATCTCATTCTACACTCCAAACTTTCTATATTAGGAAAAAAAATACATTTGTGACAAATGTAGAATGAGATTTTTGGAGTGCCAATAACACTTCCCTTAATTTATTCACATTTTCCACATCACTACACTTTATGGTTTTGTCACCTTTGAGGTGTCGGACATCACATCGCGATTTGGGTGTCTTGGTGGACATTCCGAGTTGAGGTGTGTCATTTATTTTGTACATATAACACTTAAGAAATTGAATGGTATGTATATTTATTAAGTAGCTTTAAATTTATTGTAGTTCGGGTCAGGTTTTTGTTAGAAAAATATATTATTGTGGGTTTTATGTAAAAAAATATTTTGAATTTGAAGGGAGTAAAGTTACATTTTCAGTCAAGTTTATAATAATTTAAAAAAAAATACCTTGAGTGACTCCACAATGTGGTCATTGCGCAAAAATACTTTGCGCGACGTCAAAATGTATACCTGTGTCGCGCCATTTGTGATAATTTTAACGGTGCAATTGTAAAAAATAGGCTTCTTTTTTAAATTTTCACTACTGGATACCATACCCAAACTCTCTCTGACTCGATATCTCTCTTCCCTCCAGCTCATATTGCCCTCTCTCTCCCTCTCTCTCTCTCTCTCGGTCTCTCTCTTCCCAAGTTTGGACAAAATTTTCTTTTCCCGTAGCCTTCCTCTTCATCCTGTCCCGACTGCACCCAACCAGCAGCTATAGACCCAGGTCAGAATCAAGCTTTAATGCCTTAATTTGAAGATTTTGGTATTGTAATTAGATTCAATTTGGAAAATTAAATTAGAAATTGGGAGTCTTAGTGTTAAATCAAATTTTAGGGTTAGGAATTTTAGGGTTTTAGTGTTAAATCGAATATTAAGATGTTGATGGTGTTGTGCATTGTGAGTGTGAATGAAAAACGAAGTAAACTTTGATCATGAATCTCTGGATATCGTCTCTGCGTATAGTTTTTTCCCCCACCTGTTTAGGGTGGTGGGTTGGTATGCTTTCTATCTACTGTTTCAGGTAAGGGTATTTTGCTTCTGAATACAATTGAAATCTTCAGTAAATACTTTATTCAGTAAGGCATTTCTTCAACCTGAATCCATCAGTAAATACTTTATTAACATTGAGGTTCAAACGTTCTGTAATCACTCGGGATCAAAAAATTGGTAAATCTCCACCATCATGAGGGATTAAAGGAACTTTTGGATTTGGCAGTTCTCCGATATCCAACTCCAAATGCTTGAGATTTTTAGAGTAGGAAATAAAGCAGCTAGCGGATGCACTCTCACGGTTTCAAGAAATCAACAAATGACTGTATACAAACACACCAAAACATAAATAGCTAATAAAGTAGCTTAAAACATAAATAGCTAATAAAGTAGCTTAAAACTTAACATTGTCTTCTGATTCATGTTCAATAGGCATCCATGGACCGGAGAACGGGGCAATTAAGTTTACTCTTCAACCATGCTCCTAATGCCATAGTTATGTTCTAAGAATTAAAGTCTAAAAATCAAGCAGGAAGAAAAAGGTAGTGTTTTCTGAAATCAATTATCAGTATGGTTCATTTTTGGATAAGTTATGAACGCAATTCTGCTAACAGAGCATGAAAATCATTCTGTAATGCATGTATATATTGACAATTATCTCCAACAGGCTATCAGTATCACATGGTTAAAAGCAGTACAGCGCACTGAACAACGATACTACCTCAAAATTAGTTCAGCAGTGGTCATGGCCTCGCTTTTGCTGGTGGTGGACTGAAACTCGGGACACAAGATCAAACTTTTTCCCTTTCTGTAAGTGAAGGCAGTAGATCCTGATTACTCCTTTTGTAAACTGATTTCCGTTTCTCTTAACTACACAAGTTAGACTACACTCCAATTCTCACTGTTAAGGTGGCATAGCACACAAGCTCTGGATTGAACAACCCGAAAACTTCCCAACTTGTCTCACCACAAAAACGTACCCGAAATCCGTGGTATCCTCATATTTTAAAAAGTTGAAACTCTATAAGTGATGTTAATGTCATCTTCATTAGTGCAAAGCCATGAATTGATTTGTATACGATTTTCAAGCATAAAGTGTTCGTTTATGAATAGCTCTTAATCCTTTTCAGTTTTGCTTCCCCTTTATGTTGAATGTGTTAGAATACAATTGATTAGCAGTCTGATGTCACAGTGTTCCTTCGTGTCATTTACCACCATCCTAGTTTAGATTCATGGCTCTGCTGCTGCAGTAAAGTACTGTTCTGTTGACACAAAATGTTTATATAACAGTGGATGGTATTGGTAATATGGGCTTTTTTCATATAAGTATATTTTCTCTTGAATCACCTGACAATTGAGAAGTATATTTTATGAATTTTTTAGTTATCATCAATAGATTAACTTCTTCCCTAGAATAATTTTGTATCTCATTGATTAGACAGACTGTATAGGAACTAACATAGTTGGTTCCTGGTGAACTATGCAAGCTATCTTTTGCTGATTATTGGAACTTGAACATGCATTTCTCAAGGTGTTTAGATCTCGACTTAACATTATGGGATTGAAATCCCCTAACAGCATCAGTTGCTTCTCTTACCTTTCTACCTGTTTACTGGTTAGTCTTTATGGTCAGGTGTCTGGTTGAATGGCTTGTACGAAGTAAACTGTTTTTGTACGGTACTTTGATCATATCAATTAGTCTAATAAAGTTTTGGTACCATTGATTGATTACAATGTCTACTTACTAAAGTGTTTACTGGGCATCCTGAAACATGTTTTAGTTGTTATAAATAGTGATTCAGATAATCTTTAAAATTTACCACAGATTCTCAGTATCGGATTACCCATTCTTTTTTGTTTCACTTGATGCACTTTTTTTGTTGGTCATGAAAATGGATAGGTAGTTCCTCTTATTTTCAAATTAAGAATGTTGGTAACCTACTTACTTATATTACTTTGGGTGCTAATTTATTAGTTTCAAATGCAAGAAAGGATTAGTTTCTAATGTTATATTTTTATGGTTGATGTGATATAAACTAACACACAAATTAAACCCTCTTTTTTATAGTTGTAGTATGTGCAAGTAGGGATCGTTTTAGGCCGGGGATTAGGAGAGATGCTAATCTACACTAATTAGACTCTAAATTACTAGACTAGACTCAAACAATTCAAAACAAGCTAAATTGACTCAAATAACACAAAATTAAGTTAAATTGACTCAAAACAAGAACTAGAGAGAAGTTTAGACGAAAATTAAACTAAAAAGACTCAGAATACTAAATGGGGGGTTTTTTGACGAATTTTAACTAAAACTAAGTAGTTGCAGAAACAACTAAAGATTGCACGAAACTGGGTGAATTAAAGGGTGAAAGGCTAGTTAGAGGGTCCTTCTCCACACATGGCACATATGCATACAAATTGATTTCCAGTTATTATTCCTATAGACCATGAATGACAATGCCCCAAATTAATTGTGAACTGCACAAATTAACCATCAGATTTTCCTAATTTCATTGAATTGGACTCAACGACGCAACCAAATTATTCTTATCAAGTTCCCTATATGAACTGCATGATAGAGATACATATCAAAGATCATTAAGTTCTATGAAAATTATTAGCATTGACAAGACATTCGTAATTATGAACTGCATGATACTCCTGCCATGGATTCACATAACACAATCATAACTAGTGATTTCTATTACTTATAAATATAAGTTCATAACTATTAGGTGAAATTCCCTTATATTTTAGAATCAGATTCATGCATGCAAACTAAGTATGCATCCTTAATCAACATACAAGAATAAGTTATCAATCAAACAGATAAGTAAATCGCACTCATGTTTTATGAAACAATAATTGGAGGAAATCAATTCATATCACATATATGTATGTTCATGGCTTTGAATTCACTTCTAACTAAAATGAAATTAGTTCCACATGTTTGCAATTAAACAAAACCAATATAATTTAAACATTGAACTAAATCTAAGGATAGAAAGAACCCAGAAACGCTCCAACACTCCAATGGCAAATTGCACAATCCTTGAATAGCAGGTCACGGCACAAAGCTCATTCTCTCCTTCCTTTCTTGCTGCGGCCCAAAGTATGTATTTCTGATTTTCTCTCTAAAGCTCTCTGGTGGTTTTGTGCGGCATAAAACATGTATATATAAGGCTAGGGTTCACGCACCAATCCTTGGAAGACAAGGATAGGGCACGGCGCAAGTCCAGAAGGAAAAGGACTAGGGTTAGGTGAGGCAGAGATTTAGGGCTTCTAGAAAGAGGTATTGTGACAGGTTTCTAGAAGGACAAAGGATAAGATATGCGGCAATAATCTAGGGTAGATGATAAGGTTTCTAGAACCAGATATTTAGGTGATTTAATGTGAAATTGACTCCCCTTTGCAGCTGGAATTAAGGTAGGAAAAGATTAGGATAAGATAAGATAAGATTGGATAAAGTTTGGATAATGCTCATTCCTTTTAGCTGATTCCTTATCTTCAATGTCTTGAATTAATTCTTCCAGATGTTAAGCACATTCCTAGCCTCTTTTGATCTTCAAAAACGTCCATCCACCTTGCTCCATGCATGTGTTATCCATTCTAATCCCAAAACTGCTATAAAATGCTCCAAATTGCCTTTTCTTGCCAACTTTGCCATTTGGACCTACAAACACACGAAAATCACTTAAATCACTATAATAAATAGAAACTAACTCACTAAATGCAAAGAAACAAGCTAACAAAGTTGCATAAATATGGTCCTATCAATGGTTCAAAAAGTGTATAGATGTTGCAGATGATCACTCATCGTCGGAGTGTGACATGCACCTATCGCATTATCAGCATTTACCGTTCCAAGCATGGGTGCTCCATTGACTGGGGAGCCTACACCCCTTACTGAGGCTACTCCTATGGCGTCCTAGGTGGCTGCATCATTGACGTCATCAGTATTGGTTTAGCCTTCTGATCATCGACGACATTAATTTCTAAAATTTTCTTAATGTTTTTTTTTCTTTAGGAGGGCTCTAAGTTCCCAGAGATCTGCATGTTCAATGATGTTTACGTTCGACCCGGCAATGAGACCATTGAGCACCTTTATGTAAGTATATGTAATTGTTATTATTCTTATATTTATGAATCGTTCAAATATTAATTATATTTTGTTATTAAACATTATATGTTATTTCTTTATTATTACAGGCTGCTATGGTGGAAAAGCGCACCGTTGTTCTCTAAGAAGAAGCATTGTAACTTCCCTCAGAGACCTTGATCAAGGACGTCACTGTACCCGAGGATACAGGTCTTTAGATCCTGACTGAGGTCTTGGATCAGAAGCTCGATCATTGTCATGGCAAGTTTGTTCGGTGTATGGGGAAGGCGCAGGTTCGTGAGACAGGTGCCTCTTCTTCCAAATCAACCATAAGGCAAGTCAACGCCCTGAAGGAGGAAGTGGCAACCCTAAAAGGTCAGCTTGTGGCCCAGGGCAAGTAGATGAGTATGATTGTATAGGCCTTACAGGTGTCCGACCTCCAAATCTCGATGTCAACACCTGATCTTGCTCCACCTTCGACCTCCTAGCCACTTCGCCCAGCCAATACCCAGTAGCCTGATGTATCAAACCTAGATGACTACTTGTAGTTTTTTCTTTTATGTTCGAACATCTTGTATGTACATTTTCATATATTTTATAATTAAATACTTTTTCTTGGTTTATTAATTATTGTTTATAATTTAATTACAATATTTATAAATAAAAAATTAAATAAAAAATATTTTTGCTAAAAAAAAAAAAAAAAAACAAGGGTTTGAGCAACGAAGAGAGCACCTGCATCGTGCAAAGTGTCTTTGTACGACCCAGGTTCTTCCATCGTGCAAAGACACTTTGTGCAACGCAGATGCTGTCATCGCACAAAGACCTTTTACACAACTGAAGAACCTGCGTCACGCAAACCCTACTTTCACTGCCCTTAAGCGACGGTTGGCACATGATGAAGGTTTTGTTGGGCTAATTTTCAGGCAACGTTTTTTTACTTTACGCGACGAAGGTACATGCATCACGCAAACTATTTTTTGTACTAGTAAGGTGATGTGGAGCGTGTGTTGCTATTTGCTTCACACGTGGGACAACTTGGTTTGATATTAAGAAGGACGTTGAGGTTCCACCATAAAACCAATTGGTATTGTGAAGAATAGCTCAACTTACTTGTAAGCTCATGCAAGGTCTATCCTCCCATCAATGCGGAACTCATTCTCATCAAAGCCTTTCTATCTCGGCCTGGCCTAGTCGCCTTATGCGACTGACACTTCAAAAGGTGAAACTCTCCACCTAAGGGGCCTTTCGTCTTTTGATTAGAGTAGGGGTCGTAAGAGAGCAAGGCAATACAATTACCAATAATGGGTGTGTCGCTATTGCTGGCGCGACAATGGGGGTTTGTCACCAATTTTGGAAATATTTTAGCTCAACATCGTGATGGTGATGTTTACTATCCTATTCATTACCGTTAGATAAGTTTAAATCTCAAGATTCGTATAATGGATAGATATAAATCTCAAAATTTAAATTCATCTAATAGTAAACAGTAGGATGGTGAGCATTACCCAAGGTTCTAAAAAACGCTAGGCGGTAGTATGGCGGCCTAGGCGGATTTAGGTAAATTTCTTGTATATCTTATAAATAAGTGCATATTGACACTTACGAAAAATTAAACTTGTATGAAATTCATGGATAAGATAATAAAAGAATAATAAAATGCAAAAAGAGTATCCAACAAGTCCAAAATTTAAAAACACATTAAGCATATATGCCATAAAATCATAGTGAAGAGTATTGTAGGATGACACATGTACAATAAGTTCACAATTTAAAACCACATATAATGCAAAATAGGAGGAAAATAAGGAAATATAGTAATGTAGATAGGATTTTTTTTTTTTTTATTTCAAAAAAAAAAAAAAAAAACAAAAAAAAGGCCTCCTAGCCGCTTAGCACCGCCTAGCCCGCCTAGAGCCCAACCGATTTTTCCAACGAATTTGCAAGAAAACGTCTCGGGTCATCATTGCCCATCGCCTAGGCCGTTTTTTAGAACATTGGCATTACCATCATTTAAGAGTCAAGCAAAAATGCAACCCAATTTTTTGTCGATCCCATGGAATAAAATGATAATTCTTGTTCAATTCATTAAAATTTTGAAAATAAAAGGATGAAAGAAATATCAAAGCTTACTCAACCACTCATCGCCCAAGGTCCCAATTGGTTGAGAAATTTTTTATTGTGCTCAGATCACAAGTGTTACTCAACGGGTCGTTATATAAGTAGAGGAAAATTTTATTTTTCAAGTTGTTAATTTTTTTAACATAAGTATCTCACTACTTGTATAGTGACACGTGATATGTCATCCAATATTTTGGACACACTGAAAAATCTTTCGAATCAGTGGAGCCTAGATCTCTTGTTGCTGGATGCATCGTTTGTGCGCATCTTCTCTTTCTTTCTTTTTTTTCCTCAAGACTATAATGAGTTCTAGGCAAAGTTCGAGAAAATTAAAGAAATTAATTCTAGTCACCATTTCCCTTCTCTGTGTAAAATTGAGTGGGTCTAGGGATGGGCAACGGTTATGGCGGGCGGGTAACCGCGGTTATTTACGCATAACCGTTTATGCTCATACCCACATAACCGTTTACCCATTGGGTAATTGCCTAAATGGTTGTACCCGTACCCATAACCGTTTATAAACAGTTAACCATACCCATAACCGCATACCCATTTAACCGTAACCGTTTAATAACTATTTACCCATTTACCCTTTTTAACCTATTTATCTTTTTTTTTTTTTTTTTTTTTTTTTTTACCATTACCCCTTTTTCACCCATCTACATGTTTTTTAACAACTTGAAAATTTAAAAAAAATTATCATAATTTTCTTTTTATTGACAATTAAACACCGTTATATAATTTTCTTTTTTTTAACAATTAAACACCGTTATAGGTACATTCATCATACATTTCCGTATTTTAATTTTTTAAGTCCTTATATCATTCCAATAATTGAAATAATAGTTTACGGACGATATTTTTAACTGTTACCAGTGAAGGTAAATATAATATTTTCTAAGTATTATTGGGTTACAAAAATTGTTTAGAAGACATTTATATCAAAGCATTTATGTCAATTTCACGGTTACCCACAAGGAATTTAAATTAATTTGGCAAATTCCTTGATGATGAGAATCATCATTCCTTTAGCAATGTTATTGAGAGAAGGACCGATGAATTCCTTGCTAATTTATTGGGTGCTAAGTATTATTGGATCGAGAACATGGTTTGTGTTAATTTTATACATATATATATATATTAAATGGTTAAACGGTTACCCATTTATAATCGCAGTTAATACCCATAACCATCCATTTAAATTTTACGGGTAAACGGTTATACCCATAACCGTTTATTTATCTAAACAGTTACCCATAACCGTAACCGTTTAATTTAAATGGACGGGTAACCACGATTACCCATAACCAATGGGTATTTGCCCATCCCTAAGTGACACACCCCGACCGAGATCAGGGCATGCTGGCCGTCACACGAAGGTGACGTAGCCATGTGCGCGTGCGGAAGCTAATAAGAAGGTAATATAAAAGTACTAATAATTAAAAACCTAATAGCATACAAAGTACTAGTGTATGTGAGACACAATTCAGAGCAAGTCTACAACAGTCCAAAAGGAAAAGATACGACATATTTACACCCGAAGGTGACCCTACAATGGTGAATGTCTGTCAGAAATGCCGGGACGCCCTCTGGGATAAACCACCGAACTTGCTAGACCACTAGAACCTGGAGGGGCGCAAAAACAAAAGCGTGAGTGGGCAAAAACAAAGTTCTTTGAAAACTCTTTAGCAAAATACATTCTAACCCCTCGCCGTAAAACCTGTATACTTCCCAGAAAATGAACATATATACGTATGTATAGATATGTCAATCATGCTCCACCATATGCCATTCATGCTCACAATATGTCATTCATGCTTGAGAATATGCCACAACCGAATATCATGATCAAATATAAATGCTCAAGCGTAATTCACATCAATAACATATAATCTGGCAGCCGGGAGTCACCTAACGTGACCTGTACGGCTGCATCTAGAGCTCCACTCTCAACTTAATAACTGAATCTGCACACGAGTCGGAACCACCTAACGTGGTCTGTACGACAGGCTGGGTGTAATATATATATGTATGCTCTAGTGCTACGATCACGTGAAGCTGTGCGATAAATCGCGGGTCACCTACAAGTCGGAACCACCTATTGTGGTCTGTACGACAGGCTTGCACCTATCTTGGATCCAAGGCGAGCATGCGGTGCTGGTGAACATACACGTGAAGGCTGTGCCCTGGCCCTGGGCGGGAGCACTAACACCGGGGGTGCAGATTATGAGCTCTCTAAGCATTTCAAACTACTATTGCATAATAAACAGGAATGCATAACCACATGAATACCGCTTACCTGGCACTTACCTGTGCGTCCACAGCACCAAATACACATTTATATATATGTATGCCACTACTAATACATGCGATGATGCGTAAACAACATTCATACGATGCATGGCATAAAACAAATAACCTTTTCTATTTAATTTCTGGGAATTAATATGTATATAGGTATATACGGAAAACAAAAGCCCACTCACTGGTAATTAGAAGGGTCGTAGCCCCCCTGCCTCGAGTGTGTACGCTCGTCCTCGGAATACGAATCACCTATACGCGACAAAGTTACGAAAACGTTAATTTAAAAGCACCTAAGCAACTTCTCGTAATAACTTCTCATACATTGCTCAAATTGGACAATTGAATATACCAACGTGATCTACACAACCTCAGGATCACACACATATTTTTAGAAAAATTTTTGGACCACGCACGCGCCCCCACGCGCCTGAACAGGCACGGACCCACGCGCCCCCACGCGCGGCCACGTGCACTGCACACTGACGGCATCAACTGACGCCGTCAGGAATATTCCGTCAGTTTGACGGAATATTCCGTTAAATCCAACTGTTACCGTTAACTGCCGTTAGGAATATTCCGTTAGACTTAACGGAATATTCCCCTGTCTTCTCTGGCGAGACTCCGGCGCCGGCGACGGCGCCGGAAAACTGGGTAATTTTCAAACATTGTTTTCTCCTTCGTTTTTCAACCAAATTTCACGTTCTTTATACCAAAATGAAGCCTAGGACTAGTAGAACAACGTTAGACTAGTTTTAAGGCCTAAAAATTAAAGAATCTCACCTGTCTTCAAGGTCAAAACTCGGCCAACTTTGCACAGGACGATCGTGACGTCCAAATTCACCCAACGAACTACTCCGAGGCTCCTTGGGACCTCACAAACACATCTACAAGCTTAGAATCTCCTAAAACAAGCTAGATTAGGTTTGCATGAACAGTGCAATAATCGGACCTCGTTGAAACGACGTGAAAACATCTATATTCTTACCTGAAAATGGCACCTTTGAACTCCTCTCAGCTCCACGAACACGATGGTGGTCTTGGTTTCTTAATTGGTGCAGGTTTGAGTAGGTTTTGTGTGTATGGTCCGTGTGTTGAGAAGAGAAGAAGAAGAAGAGAGGAAATAGACTCGGGGAGAGAGAGAAAAAAAGAAAAAGAAAGAGACAGAGTGAGGGAATGAGGGAGGGAATCCCGGAAAGTTAAAGTGTGTGTGTGTGTGGGTGTAATCCAATACATTCCACACCACACCAACAACTAATAACGTGACAAAAACGATCTAGGGGTAAAATCGTAAATTCAATGTACGTTTCTATAAATCCCGGGACGGGATGTTACAACCTACCCACCTTAATAGAATTTCGTCCTGAAATTCAAAACAACCTCATTTAACCCCTAGTGATCGAAAAACAATCTAGGATACAATTCCCTCATCCTATTTTCTGTCTCCCATGTCGCTTCTTCAACCGAGTGATTCCTCCACAAGACTTTCACCAAATTCACCGTTTTGTTCCTCAGAACCTTCTCTTTCCAATCTAAGATCGTTAACGGTTCCTCATCATACGTCAAATCTGGATTTATCTCTAACGGTTGAGGAGGTATCACATGCAACGGATCAGCAACATAGTGTCGGAGCATAGACACGTGAAAAACGTTATGCACTTTAGCCAACTCCGGAGGCAACTCCAACCTGTAAGCTACCTCACCAACTCTTTCTGTGACTAGGTACGGTCCGATATACCTGGGACTCAACTTCCCTTTCTTTCCAAACCGCACAACACCTCTCCACGGTGAAAGCTTCAAAAATACCCAATCTCCGACCTCATACGTTCTGTCCGTAGCATGTCGATCTGCTAAACTTTTCTGCCTGTCCTGAGCTGCTTTCAGGTTAGACCTAATTACCTGAACATTTTGAGTCGTCTCCTCGACAATCTCCGGGCCTACTAAGACTCTTTCGCCAACCTCTGACCAACATAACGGAGTGCGACAAGATCTACCATACAAAGCTTCAAATGGCGCCATGCCAATGCTCGAATGGAAACTGTTATTGTAAGCAAATTCCATCAAATCTAACCGCTGGTGCCAAGCATCACTGAACTGCAACACCGATGCTCGCAACATATCTTCCAAGGTCTGAATAGTTCTCTCAGACTGTCCGTCCGTCTGTGGATGATATGCCGTACTGTAAAGTAGTCTCGTACCCAAAGCTTCCTGAAAAGCTACCCAAAACTTCGATGTGAATCGTGGATCATGATCCGAGACAATACTTACAGGGACACCATGGTACTTTACAACCTTTGAGATAAACAATTCTGCTAACCGGCTCAAAGAGTATTTCTCTCTCACTGGAATGAAATGTGCCGACTTAGTGAGCCGATCAACGATCACCCAAATGCCATCAAGGCCATTATGTGTACGCGGCAACTTGTACACAAAATCCATAGTGATATTTTCCCATTTCCACTCTGGAACGGGAAGCGGCTGCAACAATCCAAACGGCTTCTTTCTTTCTGCTTTAACCTGTTGACAAACAGCGCAACTGCTCACATACTCAGCTATCTCCCTTTTTATACCCGGCCAATAGTAAAATGATCGAATGGTATGATACATTTTAGTTGCCCCTGGGTGCATGGCATAAGCCGAGATATGTGCTTCATCTAGAATTTCCTTCTTCAAATCCACATTACTAGGCACGAACATTCTACCCTCTAACATCAACATGCCATCAGAATCACGAACTCTGAGATCTCGCCTCCTTCCTTGATCTCGAGCTCGAATTAGTTCTTGAATCTGTTCATCAGCTACTTGAGCTTCAAGCACCCGGTCAACCAAGATTGGCCTAACTTGAAAATTAGCAAGCAATGCCACTTCTTGATCTTCTGCTTCTAACCTTACTCCCGTAGTACGTAGGTCCACCAAAAGAGGAATACGACTAGTGTACAACGCATTAATACGGCCCTGTGACTTCCTGCTAAGTGCATCGGCCACTACGTTCGCACGACCAGGGTGATAATCAATCGTGCAATCGTAATCGCTGAGCAACTCCAACCACCTCCGTTGACGAAGATTAAGTTCCTTCTGGGTGAAGAGATACTGAAGACTTTTGTGATCTGTGAAGATCCTACACTTCTCTCCGTAAAGATAATGTCTCCACAACTTCAATGCAAAGATAATAGCAGCCAACTCCAAATCATGTGTAGGGTAATTCATCTCATGGGTTTTCAACTGCCGCGAAGCATAAGCAATCACCCTACCATGCTGCATCAATACACATCCCAGACCATTCAAGGAAGCATCGCTATAAACCTCGAAATCACCACTATCGTCCGGGAGTGTCAAAACAGGTGCATTAGTAAGACAATGCTTCAACTGCTGGAAACTCTGTTCACACTTATCATTCCACTCGAACTTAACGTATTTCCTTGTTAACCTCGTCAGTGGCAAGGCAATTACCGAAAAATCCTTAACGAATCTCCGATAATATCCCGCCAAACCAATGAAACTTCTCACCTCAGTGACGGTTCGTGGTTGCTCCCAACTCTCCACAGCTGCAACCTTCTGAGGATCAACCAGAATACCTTGAGCAGAAATGATGTGCCCCAAAAATGCGACTTGATCTAACCAGAACTGGCACTTACTAAACTTAGCATACAATTGGTGTTCCCTCAACCTTTTCAGCACCAAAGTAAGATGTCGGACATGCTCTGCTTTGGACTTAGAATACACCAGAATATCGTCAATGAAGACAATGACAAATCTATCCAGGTAAGGCTGGAATACCCGGTTCATTAAATCCATAAAAGCTGCTGGTGCATTCGTCAACCCAAACGGCATAACCAAAAATTCGTAATGACCGTAACGAGTCCTGAACGCCGTCTTAGGAACATCATCCCTACTAATCTTCAGCTGATAGTACCCAGACCTCAAGTCTATCTTAGAAAATACACAAGCACCTCTCAGCTGATCAAACAAATCGTCGATACGAGGCAATGGATAACGGTTTTTAATCGTCACCCGATTCAATTGCCTGTAGTCGATACACAGCCGCAAAGTCCCATCTTTCTTCCTCACAAACAATACTGGAGCGCCCCAAGGTGAAGTACTAGGTTGAATAAATCCCTTATCCACTAATTCCTGTAACTGCACTTTCAATTCCCTTAACTCAGCAGGAGCCATACGATAAGGAGTTAAAGAAATAGGATTTGTACCTGGAAGCAACTCAACATTGAACTCCACATCTCGATCTGGGGGTAAACCAGGTAAATCTTCAGGAAAAACATCAGGGAAGTGTCTAACCACTCTCACATCCTCAATTCTGCTAGGAACGGCCTCCTCTAGCACCACATGAGCTAGATATCCCTGACAACCTTTAGTCAACAGTTTCTTCGCTTGCAAAGCCGAAATAACGCCGTGTCTTACTCCACTCTGCTCACCCACAAAAGTAACCTCAGGTAATCCAGGACGGTGAAACGTAACTACTTTCCCGTAACAATCAATGTTGGCACGATAGAAGTGCAACCAATCGTTGCCCAAAATCACATCAAAATCGACAATATCTAACGGGATAAGATCAGCGGGCATAACAACACCCTCTACTATCACTGGACATCCTGGGTACATACAATCTACAACACATCTCTCTCCTCTAGGCATAGCGAACTCTAAATCGTACCCTAGAGGTGTGGGGCGAGGTTGCATTACTTGAGCAAATGTATGAGAAATAACGGAATGTGTAGCTCCACAATCAATTAAGACTCTAGCAAAATAACCAAGAATGTTTAACGTACCCATTATCAAGTCCGGGTTGTTCTGAGCATCCTGCAGGGAAATATTGTGAATACGCCCCTGGCCCTGCTGTCGTCCGCCACGACCTCTGCTCGCTTGAACACCGCGACCTTGAGCTCCACGCCCCTGACTGGGCTGACTCAACTGTCTCGAAGACCCTGCACTACTAGTGGCAATCTCACCCTGCTGATACTGTCCTCCTTGGTACCATTGAGAACCACCCGTTGGAGCTGGAGGATACGGCATGTAGTTGCTGGGATACGGGGGATAACCACCTTGTGAATACGGGTCCTGGGGGTATTGATACGGTCCCGGAGCATAGGGAACAACATCACCCTGATAGTGATAGGCACCACCTCTACCTGCTTGACCATAATTACTCGGACCCTGGATTTGCCGAATCGGTGCAGGTGGCGGCATGAAGGTCTGCTGCGGCTTCTGCTGCTGACTCTGGGGACAATTCACCGCTCTATGTCCCACCTGTCCACACGTGAAACAACCACTGCTAATCTGCCTGCACTCGCCGAAGTGTCGGTTATTACACCTACGGCAAAATGGGACTCGGTTTCGGCCACCATCACCTTGTCTCTGGCCTCGAGCATCTCCATAAAACCTACCTCCACGTCCCTGTCCAGAGGCACTGAAACCACCACTAGACGAACTCGAACTGGCACCACCCCTTTTGAAGTTTTGAGTTTGGCGAGGCCCAAGCGATGTTTGACCTTTTCCTTTGTCGTCTTTCTTCTGATTGCCGTTTTTCTCTTCGTCACTGTCACTTGACATATTCTCTGAGTCCTCAATCCTCAACAATATCTCATAGAACTCCTGGTAGGACTCACAGTGAGTCGTAGTCGCCATAGAACGCCATCTCTTCTTAGTGCCCAAACGGAAACGACGAAGCATCTCCGCCGGATTACCAGCGACATCCGGATAGTAACGAGACAAATCAGTGAACTTACGATAATACTCGTTAGCCGTCATCTTTCGCTGTTTCAACTCAGTGAATTCCTGTTTCTTACGATCAATATACTCAGGGGGTACAAATCTCCTCTGAAACACGTCCTTGAAAACATTCCAATCGGTCCTCTGGGCTGGAGTCAACCTACGAAGTTCTTGTTCCCACCAAGCTGCAGACTCCATCTCCAGAAACCAAGAGGTTGTCTCAACCCACCGTTCCATAGGAAGGTTCCCCTGGTTATGTAACACACGGAAAGTCTTCTCTAGGTGTTCCAACCAACGTTCTGCGCCTTCGTGACCCTCGTTACCTTTAAACTTATCCAACTTCAGGTTATACATAGTCTCCAGAGGAGTCCTCTGGGGAGGGCGCATCACTGTTTGAAGGGCTGTAGCAATCACTTCCCCCAACTGAGTAAGATCAGGGAAACTAGACTCATCTGAGCGACGTGGTTCCCGACGAGGCGGCATGATTCTGACAGAAGACACCAACTATTAGAATACTCACAAAGACACAGGACTGCCAAACCTAGGCTCTGATACCAAACTGACACACCCCGACCGAGATCAGGGCATGCTGGCCGTCACACGAAGGTGACGTAGCCATGTGCGCGTGCGGAAGCTAATAAGAAGGTAATATAAAAGTACTAATAATTAAAAACCTAATAGCATACAAAGTACTAGTGTATGTGAGACACAATTCAGAGCAAGTCTACAACAGTCCAAAAGGAAAAGATACGACATATTTACACCCGAAGGTGACCCTACAATGGTGAATGTCTGTCAGAAATGCCGGGACGCCCTCTGGGATAAACCACCGAACTTGCTAGACCACTAGAACCTGGAGGGGCGCAAAAACAAAAGCGTGAGTGGGCAAAAACAAAGTTCTTTGAAAACTCTTTAGCAAAATACATTCTAACCCCTCGCCGTAAAACCTGTATACTTCCCAGAAAATGAACATATATACGTATGTATAGATATGTCAATCATGCTCCACCATATGCCATTCATGCTCACAATATGTCATTCATGCTTGAGAATATGCCACAACCGAATATCATGATCAAATATAAATGCTCAAGCGTAATTCACATCAATAACATATAATCTGGCAGCCGGGAGTCACCTAACGTGACCTGTACGGCTGCATCTAGAGCTCCACTCTCAACTTAATAACTGAATCTGCACACGAGTCGGAACCACCTAACGTGGTCTGTACGACAAGCTGGGTGTAATATATATATGTATGCTCTAGTGCTACGATCACGTGAAGCTGTGCGATAAATCGCGGGTCACCTACAAGTCGGAACCACCTATTGTGGTCTGTACGACAGGCTTGCACCTATCTTGGATCCAAGGCGAGCATGCGGTGCTGGTGAACATACACGTGAAGGCTGTGCCCTGGCCCTGGGCGGGAGCACTAACACCGGGGGTGCAGATTATGAGCTCTCTAAGCATTTCAAACTACTATTGCATAATAAACAGGAATGCATAACCACATGAATACCGCTTACCTGGCACTTACCTGTGCGTCCACAGCACCAAATACACATTTATATATATGTATGCCACTACTAATACATGCGATGATGCGTAAACAACATTCATACGATGCATGGCATAAAACAAATAACCTTTTCTATTTAATTTCTGGGAATTAATATGTATATAGGTATATACGGAAAACAAAAGCCCACTCACTGGTAATTAGAAGGGTCGTAGCCCCCCTGCCTCGAGTGTGTACGCTCGTCCTCGGAATACGAATCACCTATACGCGACAAAGTTACGAAAACGTTAATTTAAAAGCACCTAAGCAACTTCTCGTAATAACTTCTCATACATTGCTCAAATTGGACAATTGAATATACCAACGTGATCTACACAACCTCAGGATCACACACATATTTTTAGAAAAATTTTTGGACCACGCACGCGCCCCCACGCGCCTGAACAGGCACGGACCCACGCGCCCCCACGCGCGGCCACGTGCACTGCACACTGACGGCATCAACTGACGCCGTCAGGAATATTCCGTCAGTTTGACGGAATATTCCGTTAAATCCAACTGTTACCGTTAACTGCCGTTAGGAATATTCCGTTAGACTTAACGGAATATTCCCCTGTCTTCTCCGGCGAGACTCCGGCGCCGGCGACGGCGCCGGAAAACTGGGTAATTTTCAAACCTTGTTTTCTCCTTCGTTTTTCAACCAAATTTCACGTTCTTTATACCAAAATGAAGCCTAGGACTAGTAGAACAACGTTAGACTAGTTTTAAGGCCTAAAAATTAAAGAATCTCACCTGTCTTCAAGGTCAAAACTCGGCCAACTTTGCACAGGACGATCGTGACGTCCAAATTCACCCAACGAACTACTCCGAGGCTCCTTGGGACCTCACAAACACATCTACAAGCTTAGAATCTCCTAAAACAAGCTAGATTAGGTTTGCATGAACAGTGCAATAATCGGACCTCGTTGAAACGACGTGAAAACATCTATATTCTTACCTGAAAATGGCACCTTTGAACTCCTCTCAGCTCCACGAACACGATGGTGGTCTTGGTTTCTTAATTGGTGCAGGTTTGAGTAGGTTTTGTGTGTATGGTCCGTGTGTTGAGAAGAGAAGAAGAAGAAGAGAGGAAATAGACTCGGGGAGAGAGAGAGAAAAAGAAAAAGAAAGAGACAGAGTGAGGGAATGAGGGAGGGAATCCCGGAAAGTTAAAGTGTGTGTGTGTGGGTGTAATCCAATACATTCCACACCACACCAACAACTAATAACGTGACAAAAACGATCTAGGGGTAAAATCGTAAATTCAATGTACGTTTCTATAAATCCCGGGACGGGATGTTACACTAAGTGGGTCCTTTCTCCCCTTGTGCCAGATGGTACTCTATTGATGTATATTTAAAAATAATGCAATAGTTACCATTCTTATTTTTCGTTAAACGGTTAGTGACGGACGAAATCAATAATAGTGACAATCTCTCTCAAATGCTAAAAACCTGCTCCCTTGCTTGATACTTTCTCACAACTGAATAATTGTGACAATTCTTCGTGACTGTTGCTCACATTTCTTGTAGTGAAATATCCTCATGTTACACATGTTCAACGCATTTCATAGAACAAAATAAGTAAGAATGCATATAATTAGGTTTTATTTGGTTTACACTCTAGAAGCAATCATTTGTTTTAAGTGGTCGTTAGGCTCTGAAACCCAAACCTTTCAGGGGAATAAGATGGGAGATTTGAACCACCACGGGGTGGCATATGGTTAGAGATGAATTCCATTCCATATTTTGTACGGCACGTTCTAAGTTTGATTTCTGACGTTAGTGAATCATACAATGGTAGCCAAAGAGAGACTAAAATGCCTTTATGAGTCTTTCCGGCCTCCGGAATGATAGACTGAGATAATGAAGCCACCAACTAATCATTTTTTAAAGAAAAGGGAAAATAGATGGGAGACTTGGGCTTACCATTGAGTTAGTTTTGTACTCCACAATCATGGTAGTCTTGAGTAATCAGATTTAAAATTAGGGCCTTGTCCATTGATCTCACTTCAATAGTCAAGGCTTCTCATAAACATAAAAACAAACATGTTACCCTAATAACCATATGGACTAGGTAGTTTTGTATTTTCTTGTTCCATAAAACCTTCTAAGCACTGCACTGTCACAGGTGTAGTGCACTTGTAAAATATGGTTACAGCCTGGTGAATAATACAGCACGCCAAAGCAAAAAATTGATAAAAATCAAGGAACCCAGATGGGAAACCAAAAGGCTTGAAAACAAATTGATGTGAGGCTAACAAACTGAAACTGCTGCAAATTTTGAGGTCAATGCAGTTTATCCTTTTGTTTCGTATTCCATTCCGTTCGTGCTCGTACTATCTCTGCCTTATCGGCCTGCATCCGGAGAAGGTGTGTGTATTCTAGGTCTGGTCTCCGATTGATGGAGTTGTTCTTGCAGTTGGAGTCATCAGCCAAACTTGATGTTGTACTTGTTAGAGACTCAAGCAAATTTGATTGTCTACATTCACGTCTATACTCCAGTGTCATGCTTGTGAGATCATAATCTCCCAATACATTGATGGGCACACTCTGCTCATTAAAAAACCCCAATTAATTAATTTAGTAGCAGTGAAACAAAAAAAGCAAAAAAGAAAGTTAGTAGCAGTCTTTATGTACCGATATAGCTAAGCTAGCCACATAAAGGTTCAAAATGTTCTCTTGCTGGACTTTCTTGCGAGATTTGATGTGCATCTAAATCATTTTTCAAGTGGATTCTCATTTGAATATGTGGCTCAGAATAACAATCAACATAAAAATTGGTATGGCTCTGGCTAAGCAAGTTTTGGTACTTTCTAGATATGAGCATTAGGTTTAGTGAAGTACCTCCAAAATCCATCCAATGTATTTCACATTATTAACATGTTGGTTGGCATCCATGTCACTCCATCTTGGCTGGAATAATTGTAGGCAAAGAAGCAGTTAATATGAAGAAACTATTACACTAACCAAATTGTATGAAATGAAAAGTAAATTCAAAAGTTTGATGACCTAATATTTCAGCACTTACTGCTAAACCTGATGTGATCCTCTCTGCAGTATCATCGGTGAGCTTGTCGATTTTCTCACTGTCATTTTTCTCTTTAGCAATTGCAAATCTGTTTAGGTAGAATGGTAACACCTCTTGCCTCACTTGGTCAGGTATCTTGGACAGCCTTCTTGTCTCTCTGTTCATGATCACCCAAGTGCTGCATGAAGTTAATGTAGGAGATCAGATAATTATAAGATAAACTTGGAATTAAACATTAATATCATTGGTTAAATTATGCAGTAAGCAGAAGATTGCAAACCTTGTAGCTCTGGTAATAATTTCTTGAGTCTGGTAGTCTCGGATAATCCAATCTCTTCGCATTCCGTTTTTGCCCGCTGCATCCACCCAAGTATCGATTTCGACCACATCTCCCCTGTCACGTACCAATTTTTGCACATCACCCTTTGTGAAATGTTTGAACTTGTACACATACCATGCAGTTCAGTTATGCCTAAAGTTATATGTCATATATCGATAACACATGCATACGAGTAATGCTAGAGAGACCATATTTTTTGAATCATTTGTATCATTATTCATCACATACCATGAGTTGTATCTCTGTACTTGAATGTGGATCCGTGTGACGACCCAGATGAGCTTCCGGATGCTCATCTCACGGGTAGCCCCAAATCCATTTCCGGCAAGGCCGGAACTTGTCACATGATTTAGAGCTGTCTCCTGCACCCATAAACCATATAAAGGTTACTAAGTTCAATGAAAGTGTATATAAATCCTAGTAATTCATGATTAGTATCTCTTATTTGAATAATAAGTAAACACTTTTTTCCTTGAAGCAAAACTGAAAAAATTGGACCTGGAGGAGATTCATTAGGGTTTCCATGGTGGCAGTTTTGTCAGGTCCAATCTCATAAGACCTAATAACAAAGGTCTGCCTATAAACAAACCTTTCCTCCACAAACTTTCCATGCAAAGAGGAATGCGGAAGTGAATCGCCATCATCATTAATCAACTCTATACTATTCTTGTTTCCAAATAATGTAGCCTCTCCCACATGAACACCATTGATCTTCCCATTGATTGTCTCCACACTTCTAGGAGTTCCGCCGGCACCGGCCCTCACTGAAAAGTTTCCATTTTTTCTCGTGATCATTGCTACACGCCTGGAAGAATAAAACCCTAATTTGGTAGCCGTCTCATTCTTCCCCGCCATCAACACGTCCCCCGGAAGGCATAGCGTGGCGATACTATTAGTTCTTGCTGCCATTGATGCCATAATAATCTCTAAGCGCTCATTTGTTTTTTCAGATATTTTGGAATCAAATAAAGCCAACAAAGTTTAAGTTTGATAAAAGAGGGCGGTGAAGCTTTTAGCACTTCTTGTCAAAGATTAGTATTAGGTGTAACCACTTATTGGAAGGAATAGGAGATCTAGTTATACAATTTAGGAAAAAGATTGATGGGAAAAAAAGGGAAGATTTTCCTGAAATGGAGGAGGATTACGGTATTTTTAGCTCAACCACTTGAATGGGTGGGGGAGAAATGGGTTAGTTTGCACCAATGGCTTCCACGCTAATGTTTTGAGTGGTGTTTTTGTGCGTATTTACAAGGGAGTTTCAAATAATAGATTATTTGGACAATAGTAATTTTGGATTAATAAGTAACTCTACCACTAATTATGTTGTTTAATTTGGCCTTGCTATTATGATATGCTAGAAAAAGGTATGCCTCTATATAATAAGGCTTTAAAATGATGGTGTGGGTAATCTGCCTCTAACTCTAGTCATGAAGAGTATTTAAGTTTGATAGGGGATTTTATCAGTGCTTTTTTTTTAAAGAAACAGAAATGCTAGGGAGAATATCTCAAAATAGGCATCATCTGTCACCTTATGTTTTTTGTTCAATATTTTATAATGTTGTCAAGAAAATTACACCAAAAATATGAGGTGACGTAGTTCCACTTTTTTAAAAAATCTCCTTAGCATTTCCCATTGAAAAAAGGTTTGGTTGAGCTTGTTGATTGTTTGACCACCATAAAGGGGTAGATGAAGTATTTGTGTTCTCCATTTCCGAGTTTGTGGAAACCAAGTCCAAAATATCTCGAAGGAGTAGGAATCATTTCACATAGAAATACTTTGTTGTTATTAAAGCAGCTCCTAAATATTTGGCTTGATCTTTTATTGAATTTTCACTAACAACTAAGGTTGAAAATTTTCAAATATAAGAGAGCTCTAAGAGCAGTCCATCCATGACTCAAAAGGCAGGCAAGGGCTTTGGAATTGCCCTTTAGCTCAAAAATCCCCGTCCAACAGTCATTTTGTAAAGGACTACTAGTGAGCTCTACTGTGACCATCAGATTGCGCAGCCATTTCATGCCAAGCCTTGAGTCTGTTGGCTATGGGCGACGTCAACGCTGACATTACTGAGAAGACAGATGCGCTTCCTTGAACAGATCTTTTTGTCTCACATCTTAGCCGTTGGACTTTCAACGGTGTGATTATCTGGACATTTGGGTTTCCAATGGTAAAAAAAATTGAAATTTTGAAGGTTCTCTCACGTAGAACAACATGGGGTATCTGATTTCCAAAGCGAAAGGAAATCAACAGCTCGGATTAGTCCGATGGTACACCAGCTGGAGAAGCCTTTCCTCGTGGGATGCTCTTGGCCCAATGAGTATCGCTTATTCTGGTGTTTATCAGTGGTGTTATGCAATCGGTTTACGTACTAATGAGGATCTTTATACTGGAGCTCTTTTTCTATTATTTCTTTTTGCCATATCCTTAACAGCAGGTTGGTTACACCTACAACCGAAATGGAAACCGAGCATTTCAAGGTTTAAAAATGCTGAAATGAAACCGAGCGTTTCATGGATTAGTACAATTATTATATTATTAGCATCAAATTCAGGCTTTCACTGGATACTGGACTGTACTGGGTCTGGCTTTTTCAATTACTCCTGATCTTTGAAATATGAAATAGAGTAGAGTATTGTATGTTTCCCGGGAGTACATACATAAATGGAATTTCCAAATAAATACCTAACCATCTTCTTCATACTCCACACCATAACTCAATATTTATTTTATCACAATCTCCTTATTTGTTTTTCACCTTCAAAATCCATTTGTTACCAAAAAAAAAAAAAAATTTGAGTAAGAAGACAAATTGGTCAATCAAGGAAGACGTTACTTTGCTTGAGGCTTGGGTGCATGTTACTAATGGGCCAGTCACGAGTACTGAGATGACGATAGAGCAAATGTGGGAAGAAGATGCATGCACAAATTGTCGAGCAAATTCAAAGAACATTTCAAACCAATCTATCTCTGCCGAATAGGTAAAAAAAATCCACATAAAGATTTGAAATCTTGGCAAGAAGCCTTCACAAAAGCAAAAGCAATTTATCGAAGTGGCAATAATCTAGCCAATGAAGTAATAACATTTTATTATTAATAAATTTCAAATGTAATTAACATTTATTTATGTAATTTATTATGTTGTTTCACAATTTTTTTTTTTCAGCAACTAAAAGCACAAATGTAGTTCAGCTTTATAACAACAACATATCATTCACAAAGCACAAGTGGTGGACCGTTGTGTAGCATACTCCGTAATATAAAATTGTGCCATATATTGGATGCCCTAGCGTCGTGCATTGGATGCTCTATGTTGCATGGTTCTAAAAGACACTAGGCGCTAGTTAGGCGACGAGCAAGGGCCTAGCGCCTAGGCAGGCCGGCCCTGAGAATTTGGGGGGCTTAGGCGAGTCTTCGAAGTGGGGCCCTAAAATTCTCTAATCTCCGATTCTTTGTATATTGATTTGTATAACAAAGAATTCACTAAATGCATGAAAAGTTCTATTTTCACATCAAATATCATTAGAAATTAAAATCAAAAGAAGATAAATATACAAATATTACTTAAACATTACACGATTCACGTTTTTAGACACAAATATACTAAATGTTTGTAGTCAAGAGTCTAAGATTGAGAGTGAAGAACAATAAAACTTGATGATCAAGAGAGTAAATAACAATAAAACTTGATTGATGAGTATAATAAATTCAATGTCAATTGTTTCTCTTGTGTTTTTTTTCTTCTTTTAAAATCAACATCACACTAACAAATTGAATATTAAAATAATCCATTATATAAAAAGTTATTGAAAAGAAAAATAGAAATTAAAAATTTTGATTACCATAAAGTACAATCTTTAAGACCTTATGATAGTTGGTTTAAACATTCAATAGAAATGGAGAGAATAGGAAATTAGTTTAAACATTCGATAAAAATGGAGAGAATGAGAAGTTGAAAGAAAAAAAAAAATTGCAATGAGACTTGAGTTTTATAACTTTATATGCATTTGGACAGATGGATTGGCAGTAAATTTGAAAAACAAGAAAAATCTAGTGATTGAAAGGCACCATCATGTTTCGAACTCAACCACCCCAAAGAAAAATGAAGCCAACGTTTCCACTGCACTAACAAATGAATTATGATATTTCTTACTTTTTTATTTATTTATATGTTAATTACAAGATATAAAATATTTTTGGGGGTCCTTCAGAAGTGGGAGCTCTAGGTGGACGCCTACTTGGACTACCCTTAGGGCCGGCCCTGCGCCTAGGTTTCTAAGCAGAACCTAGACAGGAGTTTAGACAGACTAAACAAATTTAAGTAAATAAGTGTATATTTACACTTAAAAAATATACTTTGTGTTTAAAAAAATATATACTTATATTCTAACATAAGCACAACAATAACCATTCTTTATCATGAATGTGAACCACAAAACCGGTTGGGCGCAACAACATACAGATACAGGCCCATGTCTTTCACAAAACTTGTATTGTGAAACATAATGAAGCAAAGTTATGCCAAAATCAAAAGAGGCTCTAATAAAAAGACAAAATAATAATTAATTTATAGTCATTTAGGGTGCGTTTGTTGCACCGGACTGTCTCGGATTGGACTAGCTTCAAGGACTAAGCTGAACTGGCTTAGACTAGACTAAACTGGACTAGCTTAGTGAAGCGTTTGGTGCAGTGTCGGACTAAGGCATGAACCTTTTTTTTTTTTTTTTTTCCCTTGAAATTCAATTGTTTTTTAAATTTTAATTCATATTTACTAATATTTTACAATTATTAATCTACAATTTTTTTTTCTCACTCACCCTCTCTCCACTCTATGTATCTTTCCTTTCAGTATCCCATCGTTTCCCTCGAATTAAACTCTACTCTGCATCTCTGTCCTCTCTCTCTCCCTTTCCTTTTTCTTCTCCCAATTTCAAGCTTTGTCAAACCTTTTCTTTCCCTTTCCACCTCTTGCCCTTCTCTTTGGGTGTTTTGCAATTCCCAAATGTGGTATTTTTGCAATTCCCAAATGTGGTATTTTTGCAATTCCTAGAGGCTTGGTGAGGTAACTGGTGGGGAGTCGGGGTTTGTGGAGTTGGGGGAGTGAAAGACAACGATGGCTTGGGGTTGGAACGCTTAGATTTCTTGTGGGGCTGCATGACCCTCTTCGAAGTCTTTGTCATGGCCGTTCCGACTTCACTTGTAGAAATTCCAGATAGACTTGGATTTCTTGGATTTGTTTCCGTCAAACCCAGTTGAAGGCGAACGCAAGAGACGGTCTTAGTAGTCCGAAGCATTTTGAGGGGTCTCGCTAAGACCTCCTAGCGAGGTCGTTAGTCCTTGCGAGTCTCATCTAATCTCATTAAAATTAGTCCCTGCCAGTACCAAACACGAGACTTCAGTCCAGTGATAGCTAGTGAGGGCAAACAAACGCATCCTTATGGGTATAATTAATATTTACGAGTACCCTTTTATTATTATAAAGATTAATTTTTTTAGCTTTTTATATTGATGGCTGATTCTAAACCCAAAGCATTCTTTTTTTCCCTTTCTCTTCGTCTTCCCCATCTTTTTGCAGGTGAATCATACTTTCTCTTCGTCTTTTTTTTTTTTTTTTTTTTTTTTTTTTCAGTTTCCAAAATTTAAGATCTAATTCTAGGCGTGAGTTACGAGTCATCGTTTGATGTTGGGTGTGTGGGTACGGGTTGTGAAGGTATGGGTTATATGGGTGGCGGGCAGCGGATCGTGTGGCCTTGATGGCCGCATGCCTCATTGCCTTCTTCTAGGTGGTGATTGTTTGACTCCTGAGCCACCTAGCCTCCACCACGACCGCCTACACTGTCCAACAGCCGTCTAAGGCCATCTCCAACCGAAGGTTGGTTAGAGGGTTAAAACTGGTCTCGTTTTAGCCCTCTAATCCTTCAAGATATTAATATTTTAATAAACAGTATATAATCATATTTACCTCCATCTTTAACCGATGGCCAAAGGGCCAAACATAATTTATTATTTAAATTTAAAAACTACAACAACTTAAATTTAAAAAACTGCAACTTATGTTTAAAAACTACAACTTCAATTTAAAACTACAAATTAACTTTAAAAACTACAACTTGGTTAATATTATTTAATGTTGTTTCATATTGTTTAATGTAGTTTCATGTTACTTAATTTAATTTAATGTTGTATAATGACTTAGGAAGTTATAGGAAAAAAAAATATAATTTAAAAAAAAATATGAGACAAGGAACTTATAGAAAAAAAAAATAGAAGTTATAGGAAAAAAAAAATTGTAAAAAAAATAATAAAAATAATAAAACTGTAAAAAAAAAAAAATCCAAAAATAACGGCTAGCCAATGTCAGCTAGCCTTTATTTTTAAATTTTTTACCTAACATTCATGTCGGATATAACCGACATCAATATAATATATTCCTGTCGATTATATCTGACAGGAATGCTCAAATTTCTAGCTCAGCCCGGGGCTACCTGGATTGGGCCAGCCGATTAGCCCTTTAGCTCTTTCAGATTTCATGGGGCTCAAGAGCCCTCTGGCCTAGCCCTCGGTTGGATACGGTTTTCGGGCGTTTTTCGGCTCTCAGACCCTTTGGATCCTTCGGTTGGAGATGGCCTAACATCTGCCTCAGCTCCGCCTAATTGTTTGCCGATTTTCTCTCCGATTTTGGCCTACTCAGAAAGGTTGACCATCGCGTAGCACCTAGATGCCACCTAGGCAGCCGCATAAAGCACAAAACATTGCTAGGTTGTAGTCTACTGAGAATTATATTGTTTTAATATTGTACAAGGTTGTAATGCTATGCTTTACTTTGCATTTGAAAGTAAATTATTGGCGTTAAACATAGAATTTTATTTTCAAAGAACAAATTTGCAAAGTTTACATTAAACACAATTACAAGGAATAAAAAAGAGTGTAGACGTGAGTCATAGTTTAGACTGAAAAAAAGGGAATGTAAATAGGGTAAATACTAGGAGTCCTTTATTAGGAAGGAAGGGTTTTGTATATATCCTGTTTTATTTGTTTCCTTGTAGGCTACGGATTGTATATGTATTTAGGTTTGAAGAAGTATCAAATAATATATGAAAATTCCCATATCATTCTTTTTGGCATCGGAGCCTTGTAACCCTAGAAACTACCGCTGCTGTGTTTGTCTGACGTAGTGGACGTATCGCAGCATCTCTGCTGCCCCGTGACTGGAAGAATTGCAGCACCTGTTTGGTTGGTTGCTGCCGTGAGTCATATCACCAAAAGAATTGCAGCACCTGTTTGGTTGGTTGCTGCCGTGAGTCATATCATCAAATTGTTGGTGCCTTTTTCCGTGTGTAAGTCGAGATGGCTGAAGGTGATTCAATCTTGAAGTTGGAGGGTGGTTCCCGTAAACCACTTAACAATCAGGTATTGAGTCCCGTTGTTATTCAGAACGATGCATCTGCGGTGCCAAACACTGTGAAGTTGAATGGATCCAATTACCCTCTTTGGTCCAAGGTATTGGAGATGCATATTGCTGGACGTGGTCGAAAAGGCTTTGTGACAGGAAGTACCAAGGAACCTGCTGAGGACATTGCTGAGTATGAGACGTGGGAGACCGGGAATGCCATAGTAAAAGGGTGGTTGATTAATTCCATGGAACCTGCTATCATGGGATTTTTTATTCACCTGCGTACTGCTAAAGAAGTCTGGGAGGAGGTGGCTCGGACTTATTATGATGGTTCAGATATTTCTCAAATTTATGAATTGAAGGTTAAGTCGTTCAGGCTTCGTCAAGAGGGCAGGCCGGTTGGTGTGTATTATGCTGACCTCAAGTCCGTTTGGCAGGAGCTAGATCAACGGAGACCAATTAAGATGACATGTGCTGCTGATCTTAAGACACTTCGAGAAGAAATTCAGATTGATCGTGTGTATGCTTTTTTGGCGGGCTTGGATGATATTTTTGATAAAGTACGTAGCGATATTCTACGTACTCAACCGTTACCATCTGTCGAGGAAGTTTTTTCAGTTGTTAGGCGTGAAGCACAACGACATGCCACCATGATGGGTGGGAATAACAACCAAGGGGGACCGTCCATGGCCATGGTCTCTCGGCCACCTGCAGCTTCCCGTCCTAACAATTCTTCTAATCATTCTTTTAATTCTCGTTCCTTTACCCGAGAAAACAAAGATGATTTGAAGTGCACTTTCTGTGGTCAAACTAGCCATACTGAAGATACATGCTTTACCAAGCATGGTGTACCTGATTGGTTTCCAGAACTTAAGAAGAAATTGCGGGCAAAGGACCGTGGCACAGTCGGATCCAATGGAGGCCGTGCCTCTTTTGCAGCGGCTACACCAACTGCTCCAGAGGCCGGGGCTAGCTCTGGGGATCCTAGTCACACTTTGTTAACTCGTGCTACTCCTGGTGATTCATCCTCCAATACAGGTATTGTGGGGCGTGTTCTCTTAGCCTCCGAAAGTAATCAACATACAGGTTGGATTCTTGATTCTGGTGCAACCGATCATATGACGTACGATAAAACTTTGTTTCAATATATGACAATGTCTCACAGGAAAAGCATCGCGACTGCTAATGGGACTCTTGTCCCCGTGTGTGGCACGGGCACTGTGCAACTTTCCCCATCTCTCCCTTTACATCGTTGCTTATTTGTTCCATCATTGTCCCATCACTTATTATCAATACCACAAGTCACTGAACAATTGGATTGTGTTGTTCTAATGTATCCGTCCTTTTGTCTACTTCAGGATATTCAGACCAAGGAGATAATTGGGCGTGGCACTAAGAGAGAGGGGTTGTACTATGTTGATGACGTCGTTTCCGGCAAGGCTAATGCGGTTCGAGCGTCACATACTAGTAGTTTGCAAGAAGTATGGTTATTGCATCGTCGGTTAGGGCATGCATCGTTTGGATATTTACGGCTTATGTTGCCTACTTTATTTAGTAGAATAAATGAATCAGACTTACATTGTGAAGTATGTATTCGTGCTAAAAGCCATCGTGCTTCGTTTCCTTCTAGTATGAATAAAAGGTCTGTGCCGTTTGAACTTGTGCACTCTGATGTTTGGGGGCCATCTCCAGTTGTTCTTCCTTCGGGAATTAAATGGTTTGTTACATTTGTTGATGATTGCACTCGTATGACATGGTTATATGTGTTGAAAAATAAGAGTGATGTTGGTCTCGTCTTTCGGTCTTTCTCTCAGATGATCCAGACTCAATATTCATCTGTGATTAAAGTACTACGGTCTGACAATGGTGGTGAGTACATTGCTTGTGAGTTGTCCGAGTTTCTTCGTGATCATGGCATTCTCCATGAAACGACTTGTCCTTATACCCCGCAACAAAATGGGGTTGCGGAACGGAAAAATCGCCACATCTTAGAAACCACACGTGCTCTTCTGCTTGGCGCCTCGGTCCCTAAGATGTTTTGGCCTGAAGCTGTTACTTATGCGGTCTATGTGATTAACCGTATGCCCTCTCGGGTCCTGAACTTTCAGACACCTCTTCAAGTCCTCACTCAACATGCTTCAGTAGTGTCGACTCATACTCTCACTCCTCGAGTATTTGGGTGTGTCGCTTATGTGCATATTCAGAAAATTCATCGCACCAAGTTGGATCCGTGTGCCCTTCGGTGTGTGTTTGTGGGTTTCTCACCTCATCAAAAAGGCTACAAGTGTTATCACCCTGAGACTAAGCATATGTATGTCACCATGGATGTGACTTTTTCTGAACTGGAGTTTTTTTATTCTTCTGTGCATTTATCTTCAGATCACCAGGGGGAGAACACTATTGGTGATCTGGAGTGGTTGGATCTAGGAGAAGACACAGTTTCATGCAGCACCGAACGTGCTGTTGTACTTTCTGACCGATGTGCTAATGATGAGGTTCAGGGTTCTGCCGTGTCTAAGCAAGTATATGAAGCAAATGAAACTGACGTGTCTGAGCAGTCGAGACAAGGGTCTGCCGCACCTGTCCAGGAGACTGCCGAGAGTTTTGCCGAGCCCAGTAGACAGCTGCAGCAGACACATACCGAATCTGTTAATGTGTTTTCCCCTCTCTCTAACTCCGAAGTGCCGTCCAATGAATCTTCTCTAAATACACCTGAGGTAAGTATCGTGGATGATTATGTAATTAACACGAGTGATAATGTGAATGTGTATAGGTTGCCACCAAGACAAAATCGAGGTGTGCCACCTGATAGATTCTCTCCGGAAGGAAAGGTGAAGTATCCAATAGCCAACTATGTCTCATGTGGTGGTCTGGCACCAGAACGCCAAACCTTGGTGAACAATATGGATTCAATTAAAGTACCAACTCGAGTGGAGGAAGCTCTAAAGGATCCAAAGTGGGCTCAAGCAATGGATGAGGAGATGTTGGCGTTACAAAAGAACAATACATGGGAGGTGATGTGTTTACCTAAAGGAAAAAAAACCGTTGGATGTCGGTGGGTGTTTACAATTAAATACAAAGCTGATGGGTCAATAGACAGGTACAAAGCAAGGTTGGTGGCTAAAGGATACACTCAAACATATGGTGTAGATTATCAAGAAACTTTTTCTCCAGTTGCCAAAATGAATACGGTACGTGTTCTGATTTCTTTAGCTGCAAATATGGACTGGCCATTAAAACATTTTGATGTGAAAAATGCTTTTCTCCATGGAAATTTGGAGGAAGAAGTGTATATGGATTTCCCTCCTGGGTATAGTGCTTATGGAAATACCGGAGTATGTCGGCTGCGTAAGTCACTCTATGGACTTAAGCAATCGCCTCGTGCGTGGTTTGACAGGTTTACCCAAGTTATGAAGAAGAACGGGTATCATCAGAGTCATTCTGATCATACATTGTTTGTTAAACAGAAAAAAGGTAAAGTGACAGCCTTAATCATCTATGTAGATGACATGATTATTACTGGAGATGACCATGATGAGATTTCGAAGTTGCAGAATAACTTGGAAGCCGAGTTTGAAATGAAAAACTTAGGAGACTTGAAGTATTTCCTTGGGGTTGAAGTTGCTCGCTCTTCAAGAGGTATTTTCTTGTCGCAACGTAAGTATGTATTAGATTTATTAAAGGAAACTGGTATGCTGGGGTGTAAGCCGGCAGACACTCCTATTGTTGAAAAGCATCATCTACATTTGGATCCAGATCAGAAGCCGGTTGATAAAGGGAGATATCAGAGACTTGTAGGGAGACTAATTTATTTGGCTCATACACGTCCAGATATTGCATATGCTGTAAGTGTGGTGAGTCAGTTTATGCATTCACCGAGTGTAGATCATATGACTGCTGTTATGCGTATCCTAGCATATTTGAAGTCTGCACCAGGAAAAGGAGTGTTGTACAGGAAGCACGGGCATATGACAATTGAGGGGTTCACGGATGCTGATTGGGCAGGAAATGTGAGTGATAGAAGATCTACTTCCGGATATTTCACTTTTGTAGGAGGGAACTTGGTTACATGGCGGAGTAAAAAACAGAAGGTGGTATCACGATCTTCAGCTGAAGCCGAGTATAGGGGCATGGCCCACGGCATTTGTGAAATCCTTTGGCTTCGAAAACTTCTCTGGAGTCTTGGGGTTAAGTCAAAGGAAATCGTGAAGCTATATTGTGATAACAAGTCAGCAAGAGATATAGCTGATAATCCGGTGCAGCATGACAGGACAAAACATGTGGAGGTTGATCGGCATTTCATTAAAGAGAAGCTTGAGAAGAAGATTGTGTCTATACCGTTTGTGAATTCGGAGGAACAACTTGCAGATGTTCTTACTCATGTTGTATGTACTCGCAAGTTTGATGACTCACTTGTCAAGTTGGGCATGTGTGATATATATGCACCAACTTGAGGGGGAGTGTAGACGTGAGTCATAGTTTAGACTGAAAAAAAGGGAATGTAAATAGGGTAAATACTAGGAGTCCTTTATTAGGAAGGAAGGGTTTTGTATATATCCTGTTTTATTTGTTTCCTTGTAGGCTACGGATTGTATATGTATTTAGGTTTGAAGAAGTATCAAATAATATATGAAAATTCCCATATCATTCTTTTTGGTATCAGAGCCTTGTAACCCTAGAAACTACCGCTGCTGTGTTTGTCGGACGTAGTGGACGTATCGCAGCATCTCTGCTGCCCCGTGACTGGAAGAATTGCAGCACCTGTTTGGTTGGTTGCTGCCGTTCGCCATTGTTCAATGAATAAGTAAGACAAAGAAAATTAATGTTTAGAGTGAATAATAAAGAACATTCAACTGTTTTACTCCTGCCACTGCTGTTGCACTTTCCAAACGAATGAACTTGCAGTAAGTGTAAACTTTAGACTTCATTGACCCAAAGTAGCTTGAAGTCTTAATCATTAAAGTGTTCTTGTGGGGCTCTTAATCATTAAAGTCTTAATCATTGACCCTAAGTAGCTTGAAGTCTTAATCACTAAGTATAAAGTTTGGACCTTCCATTTCTCTCCTCTGTGAGAGATCTTCCCGCTGCATGTAAGGGTCTCTCTCTCATTTTGTGAGAGAATTTTAACAGTTGCAATTTCTCACCATCCCTCCCGTTTCTTCAATTTCCCCATCCGATTGCCGTTTTGAGAGTCGGAGGCTTGGAATTTTTCTTTTTACTTTCTGTGTTCTTTTCATACCGTAGTCCCCATCTTACAACCCCTTTTCCTCAACCTCACCCCTTCTATATTTCCATTACCAACTTGCACATCAGCCCATTTCAACCATGTTTTTCCCCACCATCTTCCTTCTCCCTTACCCAAAAATTAGATATTAAAGTTTTGGACCTAATTTGGAATTTCAATTTTTATACTTTAAGATTTGATTTTTGCTTTGGGTATGCTTGCCACTTTTTGGTTGATTTTGCTATGCCTTGGTCTTTGTAGACCCACTATAGTTTTGGATCCTTCATGGTGGCTATTTTGGTGGTTGCTAGCCGGAGACAAAGGGCGTGAGACTGTTTCTATTTGTTGGGGATTAAGGTTTTTCCGGATGTTTTTACTTTTGGGCTTATTGCTTTTGATGTCTTCTTGTTTTCGTTTGTTGCTGGTGCCCCTCTTAGTTCTTCTCACATTTGTGGATTTCACGTCTGCGGTGGTGGATCGGGCTTTATGAGAGTCATGTTTGACTTATCTTTTGATCGCTTGAAGATGACGCCTGTTGCTAGTTCCGGTTGGATGCTACAATACCATCTTTTACAGATCTCCCGTCGAGGCTTCAGTCTCTTCTTTGGTTCATCGGTTTCTGGTAGCGACGGTTGCAGGAAGATTAAAAAAGTTCTTTGCCTTTTGCTTTTTCTTGTTATGGGTTCCAATTTCTGTATTGGCCCAAACTTCTGTTTGTTTAGAAGGTCTTTTCTTTTCTCCTATGCTTGGTTTTGATTTTGGGCTTCCTTTCATGTAATCTTGCTTTGCTGGTAATGAAATTATCCTTGACCCCCCTCCCAAAAAAATAAAGAAAAAACCTTTGACATCCCAACTTATCTAGCAAACTCCTTAAATATTGGAAAGAAAGAAGATTATCTCTCCTCTTAATCTCTCTTTTCCTTCCCTTCCTTCTTACTTGAACGATTACAATTAAGTCATGTCAACATTGTATATTTATTTTTTATATAAATAATAAAACAAAGAACAAATTGTGAAAAAATAGGAGTGATGGGATAAAAATAGGAGGGAAGAGAATTTCACTCCTAAATATAGGCCTTTAAAGCATCTCCAATGGGGGCCTTATCATTCATGAGGCTACCACATTTCCAGCCTTAGCGAGAAATTTCATCCCAATGAGCCGAAAAATAGGGCTAGATCCACCACTTGGGCTAGCAACTTCCTTTCTTGGGTAGTATAAAATCGGGCTACATCTAGCCCAAAAAAACAGTGGGTTCCACAAAAAAAAGTAGCAACCTATGTGAGCAAAATTCTATCACTCTCACTCCACTTGCAAATACACTTATACTCTCCTTTTATTATTTTTTAAATTCTTTTTTCTCACTTATTTTTCTTGCAATTTGGCTAATTAATAAATGTTTTAAATTTCATAAGAATTAAAAATTTCAAATTGATTTAACGTTTATGGGCATTGATGGGTGAAATTTTCAAATATATATTTTTTTTCAATTGTATGGTACTAATTTACCAATTGATGCTAGATGAATTATTGTGTTATACATGAAAATCAAATTATTTCAGGGGACGAAGTGAGGGTTTATTTCTTTCAATGAATGAGTTTGAGATAAGAGAATCTAATCTAACAAACAATATATAAGTAATGAAATCTAACTTTGTCACAATTTGAACTTTTTAGGCTGAAGTATTCATAAAAAAAATTCAAGATAGAACATCCAAAACTTAACATAAGAAAAACTAAAAAAATAAAATAAAATCATCGCTTAATTAAATTATTATATAAATAAATATATATAACCAGATATATAGTCAGAATAAATTAGGCCTGGAAAATAGGTTGTGTTTGTCGTTTTCGTGTAACACCTGTTATCTTAATGGGTCGTGTCATGTCACATTCGTTATCTTAACGGGTCCTTAATATTTCGGGTCACTTTACCCAACAGGTAAAGTGACCTAACCTGTTAAGAAAAAAAAATTTCTTAAATTTGCACATACCACACATTGCCACATAAATGTTACTTCAAAACATTAATACATATTTCGTTTAAGTACTACATCTACCCTCGAAAATAAGAGCCTAATAAACAAACATCCATACACTACTAGCATATTACAAAATATTAAATGTGCAAGGATATGCAAAATGAAAGAGTTTTTGTTTTCAAGGTTGTGAAGCCTTTCTCAAAAGTTTAAACCTTGCCAATGGAATTCAAAGCTTGCATGTTATTACAAAATCCTCAATTTTCATCGATCATCATGAAATAAGATTTTCTAGCATCCACTAGTGTAAATATTTTAAATTGAAGATCGAATTCATTCATTATATTCATATAGGGCCAAGGAGTGTAGCTGTAAAAAAATCATCAAAATTGGAGTTAAAATAACCGTTAAATCGTGATTTTTCGTTCATAACCGTTGAAAAGTTTTGTCTCTCTACTTGACCTTTGAATGTTTGTTTTTGCGATTTTTGGCATATGTGATCTTGAAGCATATACAAACAAGCTTGACGGTTGGATAGTTGAAATTAGTTTCGTAGAATGCGTATCTCATCAAAACGATAAATTCACTAACACTTAGAGTTTATTTATACTTTCATTAAGTATAACATAAGATTTTGTGGTATCCACTAGTGTAAATATTTTAAATTGAAGATCGAATTCATTCATTGTATTCATATAGGGTCAAGGAGTGCAGCTGTAAAAAATCATCAAAATCGGAGTTAAAAAAACCATTAAATTGTGATTTTTCATTGATAACCGTCGAAAAGTTTTGTCCTGTTACTTGATCTCTAAATGTTTGATTTTTTCAATTTTTGGTGTATGCAATCTCGAAGTATATACAAACATGTTTGACAATTGGATTGTTGAAACTAGTTTTGTAGAATGCGTATCCCATCAAAACTATAGATTCACTAACACTTAAGAGTTTATTCACTTTCATTAAGTATAACATAAGATTTTGTGGTATCCACTAGTGTAAATATTTTAAATTGAAGATCAAATTTGTTCATTGTATTCATATAGGGTCAAGGAGTGTAGCTGTAAAAAATCATCAAAATCGGAGTTAAAATAACCGTTAAATCGTGATTTTTTGTTGATAACTATCGAAAAGTTTTGTCCCGTTACTTGATCTTTGAATGTTTATTTTTTGCGATTTTTAGCGTATGCAATCTCGAAGCATATACAAACAAGTTTGACGGTTAGAACGTTGAAATTAGTTTCGTAGAATGCGTATCTCATCAAAACAATAGATTCACTAACACTAAAGAGTTTATTCATACTTTCATTAAGTTTAACATAAGATTCACTAGTGTAAATATTTTAAATTGAAGATCAAATTCATTCATTGTATTCTTGTAGGGTCAAGGAGTGTAGTTGTAAAAAATCATCAAATCAGAGTTAAAATAACCGTTAAATCGTGATTTTTTGTTGATAATCGTCAAAAATTTTTGTCCCATTACTTGATCTCTGAATGTTTGTTTTTTGCGATTTTTGGCGTATGTGATCTTGAAGCATATACAAACAAATTTGACGGTTGGATCGTTGAAATTAGTTTCGTAGAATTCGTATACCATCAAGTTCAATGGTATGTGTGTGTATATATATATTTATTAAGTACATTTAAATTTATTTATTTTGTACGTATAACACTTAAGAAATTGAATGATACGTATATTTAAGCCGATCCAATAGTCACCAATATTTAATATTTAATTTAATATATATATATATATAATTATTATAGTTTTTAGGGGTATAAAATTGTTAAATTAATATATATATAATTATTATAGTATTTTTTTGGGGTTATAAATTATAAAATTAATATTTTGCTTATCGTGTATCGTGTTACTCACGTGTATACACGAACCAACCCGTTATCTTAACAGGTGCTTATTGGGTTACCTGATAATGGCCCGATTCGTGTTATCGTATCGATCCGAACTTCTGTTAATTTCGTGTCGTGTCGTGTTAGGTTATCGGGTTGTGTCAGAAATTGCCAAGCCTAGAAGAAATGGAGGAGGCTTCTCTACCCTCCTAAGAACACCCCTTATGAAGGCTTTATCCTCCATGAGGCTACCACATTTCTAGACTTAGCGAGAAATTTCATCCTAATGAGCCAAAAAATCGAGCTAGATCCACCACTGGGGCTAGCAATTTCATTTATTGGGTAGCATAAAATTGTCCTACATCTAGCCCCAAAAAACAATGGTCCCACAAAAAAAGTAGCAACCCATGTGAACAAAATTCTATCACTCTTCCTCCACTTGCAAATACACTTATACTCTCCTTTTATTATTTTTTAAATTCTTTTTTCTTATTTTTCTTGCAATTTAGCTATTTAATGATTGTTTTAAATTTTATAAGAATTAAAATTTCAAATTGATTTAACGTTCATGGGCATTGATGAGTGAAATTTTCAAATAATTTTTTTCAAAATTGTATGATACTAATTTACCAATTGATGCTAGGTAAATTGTTGTGTTATACGTGAAAATCAAATTATTTCAAAAGGCGAAGTGTGAGTTTGTTTCTTTTAACGGATGAGATTGAGATAAGGAAATTTAATCTAACGAATGATTCATAAGTGGAAATTTAACTTTATCACAATTTGAACATTTTAGCTTGAATGGTTCAAAAAAAAAAAAAAATTTAAGATAGCACGTCCAAAAATCAACTTAAGAAAAGCTAACACATAAAAAAAAAAATCATCACTAAATCAAATTACAACATAAATAAATATATATAGCTCCATATAGAGCCCGAAAAATATAGCACTTATTAGGAGAGATTCTTTTATAAAGACATAAAGAGCCCCTCACTAGGCTATATCCACCACTTTTCCAGCTCCATATAGAGTCCCTCGTTGGGGATGCTCTAATCTCTCTACCATTCAATCTCTTACTATTTGAACGGTCACGGTTAAGCCACGTTAACATTTTATATTGATTTATTTTATAAAGATAATAAGACAAAAAAATAATGTACGAAAGAAAGAAATTGAAGGAAATGAGAATAGAATGGTAGAAAAACCTATTAAAAAAGAAATAACCCTCGGGAAGAGATTCTTTATTTACTACCGACATCACAACACAATAAATCATGACGCCTTGAATGATCCGTCTCAATCGGACCTGCAATAAAAAAAATAGAAAATATGTTCTTTTAACACTATTAGATTTGGGTCCTCATCTCCGGCACGTGTGACCGACCTCGATTAAACTACGGAAAACCCACAAAACACCAATACGTGGCTTGTGTCTGTAGCAAAGCACAAAGCCGTTGTGTCGTTTGAGGTAATGGCAGAGCCCAAGGGCCTCCAGCCACTCACGCACCTGACTAACCTGACCGCACCGCTGGACTGGGGGGTGTTAATCCACCTTGACACGCTTGAGGCAAAATCCGATACTTGTTCTTCTCCTGCCACGTGTCCACTTCTTGCCATCCTATAAATGCAGCACCAACCCTCTTCAATCTAGCTCGGAAAACTGAACTTAAACGCTTGTGACTACTTCTTTTGGCAACCAACCCGATTTATCCATCCGAGTTTTTTGCTTCAGTTTTCAAGTTCTCGGTGCTTTTGTTGGACACCACCCCCCACCCAAAAAGAAAAAATGGGAAAAGCTTGGACCTTTCTTACCCAACTTCACACAGTTGCTGGGTAAAACTTCATTTTCTTGCTTTTTTAACATTTAATTTTTGGTTCGATTTTCTTTCCAATTTTTGTTTTTTTTTCTTCTGGGTTGATCGGTTATCTGACCCAAAAATTTCTTGACAATTTATGCAGGCCAGTGCTGATGTTGCTTTACCCTTTGTAAGCATCTCTCTCTCTCTCTCTCTTAAGTTTATTTCTTTTGATTAATTTGATGAAACCCAATAAGTAGATGAAGAAGTATTAATTTTTGGTTTTTTTTTGGTAAACAGTATTAATTTTTGGTTTTTGTTGCAATCGGCATGTATGTTTATATGATTTGAGTGTAGATATGCATCAGTGGTAGCCATAGAGAGCACATCCAAACTAGATGATGAGCAGTGGCTTGCCTATTGGATTATTTACTCTTTCCTCACTCTCGTGGAGATGTTGCTCCAACCAGCCCTCGAGTGGTAAGAACAAATTAAGAAACTTATCCATTTCGTTTAATTTTCAATTTTTTCGTTATTCAATTTTCAGTTTTGGTTTTCACTTTCTTTGAAAACTGAAATGGTTATCAAACGGGCTTTTGTTTTAAGTTTATCATAATTTAAGTTTATTAGTTTGTGATTAAGTTTGTTGGTGGTGGAATATTTGTAGGTTACCAATTTGGTACAATGTGAAACTTGTGTTTGTGGCATGGTTGGTTCTGCCACAGTTCAAGGGGGCAGCTTTCTTGTATGAGAGATATGTGAGAGATCAAGTCAGAAAGTATGGAGGGTTTAATAACCATCCCCAATATAACCGTCCCCAATCCAGCAAAACATCCCCCACTGGCAAAGCAAAGAACTCGTTTGTGCAGTTCATGAACCCCAAGACTGTGAGTTGTTCTTAATTTCAAGTTTTGATAATATTTCATTTTTCAAAGATTCTCCTTTGATTTATTCAATTTAAAAGCTCGTAAAAAAATATGGAGTGCGAAAATCGAATTCTTATTCTAATTCTCAAATGGGCCTTTTCTTTTCTACTTTTACACCTTTTAAGATTGATGTTTACGATTAATTATTCTAATTAATCCTTGGTTTGGTTAATGGCTAGGGGGAGCAGGAGGCTTATTGAAAGAGGCAGAGAAAGCAATCTAATTTCCTTGAAAAAATAAATTTCCCTAGCTGACTGGTGTGGATGAGTGCACTGATTGGAAGTTCTTCAACCTTTGCTTTCTTTTCTTACACTTTCGGCCTTTCACCTTACTTGTTTTCCATGTACAACTTCTAAAGTAGATGACTTTGATGCTCCTGTGTTCCTTCATCTGTAGTGTATAAGATCTCCACTTAGTGATCATTTCATTAGTGTGTAATGTATGACTTTTATTCAGCTCTTTGTACGCTACTTAGTCGATAATAATCCACCGCCTAATTTACTTTAGTCTTGATTGGACGTGAGCGGCTTGTGCATGTTCCGGGATCACGATTCTCTCTCTTCCTCTTTTCATTCTCTTCTATCTCCTCTTCTAATATTCTCTATTTTGTTTTTCTTTTTATAAAAAATTAATATAAGATATTAACGGAATTTAATGGTGACCATTTAAATATAAAAAATTAATATAAGAAGTTAACTTGATTTAACCGTGATTGTTCAAATAAGAGAAAAGAAAAAAAGAAAAAAGAATCTTACTTCCTCTTCCGGACCCTTGCTTTCACACAAATAATTATGAAACAAGAGAAACTCATTTTCTGGGACGATGTTTCAACTTTCTACGTCAGATCCAATTCCAACTTTCAACTCACAGATAATTATGAAACAGAAATAGTTATCACAATAAAAGTATTACCGTGTTGGTGTTTCAAATTAATAATTAGTATGATACGTTGTATTTTGTCACATAACTATCTGTCTAAGTTGGAAGTACCGTACTAAATGATATTTCACTGCATGGAAGTCTTGTTACAAAGTAGGAAGGGATTGGAAAATTTTAAGTTATCTTTAATATTTTAAAAATTGTTATTAACACTTTAAAATAATAATATTTTTATTAAAAACATTCTTAAAACACTAAATTATGTTGCTGAATAGGGGAAGAGAAACATTTATTGGATACACCAAGTGCCAAATGGCCCGATGAACCTGCATTGTATTATTGCATTCATGAAAGAAAATGTCTTCAAAGTTTGAACTTGAATTTTTTTCTAAGAACACTATTGTGCCAAGATAGCACCAAATCAATTGAAACCAACTCAAGCTAACTCATAGATAATATATCAAATGAAATGCAAGAACAAAATATAAAAGACACCAAGATTTTAATGAGGTTCTTCAACAGTCAGTATAACTGGAGGTTCCTCAACAGTCAGTGTAACTGGAGTATGTCCTCGGAGCTGTAGGAGCTCACCCAATAATCCACTATCAACCAAATGGAAGTTTACAAAGTGTTGGCAATCTCACAACTCAAACCTCAACACATCCAATAACTCTCACTGAACAAAGAAACAAATAGAGAAAGAAATATAGTGAGTAATTTCTTCTCTATACAAAGCTCAAAGCTATTACAACAACTAATACTTTGATGAATGATTGCTAACAAAAAAGAAGAGCACTTTCTTCTTCTCTTCAAAGTGGAGCTGCGGCACCTTTTCTAATTTTTGCTTCTCTCAAAACAAATGGCAGCAGCTGCTGCCTTACTAAAACCCTAGCCACCTCACGTGGCTTGCACATATGGGCTAAATAAAAGGACCCATTGAATGGGCTGCTGAGATGAATTAAAGCCCAATAGAATTTGGACACAAATCCAACAAACACCACTTTTGTCACCAAATTGCCTTTTTAAGCACACGGACCAACCCACTTATTTGCAGACAGACTGATATCTCGCTCGAGGAACAGCACAACCACCACATACGACCAACAGAGGGCCGCCGGCCGATGGGACACATCATGCATATGCCCTCCTCTCTCGCGTACAGAGGTCTTGATTTTTACACAGTTACCTTTTAGGTTGAAATGGAAAACGTACAGTTAGGCTTTGGCTATTGAATAATTAAGTTCTTTTAGTTTTCGTGGCAGTTCCTTCCCGGTCAATACGTGGTTTGCCATTTCCTGCCTTTTGATTTCCATGTTTAACAGGTTTGCTTGGAAAACTTACTGTTACTAACGTGATATTTTACCACATTGTAATTGTATCTTGTTTTGCAAATTTTGTTTACATATCATTAGTTGCACAACAAAGATGGCAATCTAGTGAGCATGTCCGAGAGGATGTTGCTAAAAATATCGTGAATTTATATTAACCAAAAGCTTATTTGGTTTGATTTGGTTTGGTTTGTAGAAGTTTTGGTTGTGAAGCACAGCCCCTAGTTGCTAAACAGCATTTTTTAGTCCAGTAATACTTCTCTTCTAGGTAGATGTCTAAGATTAAATTGATCCTCCTTTTAATTTTATTTGAGAACCTACGCGTTCGATCTTCTTCTGTCGAACAATTCCTTTCCATTCGGCCTTTTATTGTCCAAGGCGTCGAGATTTCAATAAAACAGCAGGAATTTTATTTAAAAAACCGAAAAAAAAGAAAAGTTTCGAACCTTTGACTTTGAGCGTGTTCTTTGTTTGAGAAGAAGATGAACACAAAAGCATTTTTGTTATGATTTCTTTTTTTTGGTCAAAGAGATTATTATTACAAATAACACACCTTACAACATAGGCACAAAAACCAAACAACTTCCGCCACCACAGCCATCTCCACCCTCTGAAACACGTCCATCAGCCAATTCCCATCCTCTGTGCAGTTGCGCCTCCACAGATGCCACCTCAAACCTCAACTTGCTACCAAAGCACAAACATAAACAATGGATAATCGACAACCAAGTGAACGGAGCCGACTATGATATGAAGTTCGTGGATACCACAAACGACACTGCCGGAGCAACCGACAGACAACAAGGAGATAGTGGTGATGGTTGTAACACCCGAACCAGTGTAAACACTGGAACTCTACACACAATCTCCTCAGGAAACATGGCTGAAGATCAGATCAAAGATGAGCAGGGAAGAGGTATACCTTCAGGAGTAGAGGAAATGGGGAGACCAAAGTGAAAATTGGGAAAAGATAGCAGTAGAGTCAGGGAGAGAAGAAGGAAAAGAGAAAAGAAAAGACACGGCAACCGACCCTGGTTGAAAGACTCACAGGCAATGAGAAATACTCTCAGATTAGAGAGAAAGAACTCTCACCGTACATAGAGAATACGAAATTACAAAAGCATTTTTATTAGAAAAATAATTAGGGCTTGTGGTAGTTAAACTGAAGTGGTGGGGTGAAATTAGATGGGTTGTGGTATTTATTAGAAAAAATATTGTACATTGTAGAACAAAGACTACTTTCGACCAAACAAAAAATCCCACATAAAAATGTTCGAAAGTTCTTGTTTTCTCCTTCTACGTTGCAAGATGTATCATCATGTGCACTCTTACTTTCGTTGGCAATTAAATGATCACAAATTATTACAAGAAAACAGAAAAGAAATAGAGAAAAAAAAAAGGAGTAAAAAGTACCAACAGCAAAGGAAGGAAAAGGGAAGTAAAAGACCCTACCAAATCGGCTTCGAAGCCACACAAGACTTCCAACTTCTTGTTGGGTTCCATGTGCTGAAAGGCGTTAATCTACGTTTCATTATGCTCAAAATCCATCAAATGGGGGTTTTTTGTCTGTGGTCGAAGGATACTTCCAAGTTTCATTGAACGAGAACATCAAGGGAGTTATGTGCGAATTGTGAACCCTATATTTGAAGGGCACGTTGTAAGATGTACATTATATGCCCAAAAGATAAAAAAGGAGGAGAGATTTTTCTAAGTTCTGGGTATTCAAGTGGTATTCCAATGACATAATATAAGTGGAGCAAATGATATACTTTTCGTGTCCCTCCACTTGTATTCTTACATATAGAGTACCAACTTGAATACTAGACACTGTAAAAAGAGGAACTTTAACGAAAAGCTCCCGATATTATTTACTTTAAAGAAAAATCATATTTTTACACTAAAAAGTCAATTATAGTACTATTCATTTTACTCTTTATTTTGTCCTTATCGTTAAAACTCAAAGTTTTCAAGTTCTTTTCATTAGTTTTTCTTTTAAAAATTAAAAAAAAAAAAAAAAAAAAAACAGAAAAGAAAAGAAAAGAAAAGAATCTTGTCAATTTTTGAAGAGAAGCTCACATGTATCTAGGATATGATGGTGGCGCTTATTTCAAACTACTTGCACACTCACATATGTTTAAGTTTTCTCCTATGACAATGCTTGTGTGGTTGAGTGAAATACCACTAGTGGCATCCCCTATTAGGGAAAATGACAAGTCATCCATTTCAGTTCCTGTTAAATAATGTGTTAAAACTAAATGTAACTAGTTGTGCTAATGGTTGTGATTAGTTAGAATAGTTATGAGATTAGCTAAGGCAGTTAGGGGTATCTATGTAAATAGCCAAAGCCTATATATATATCTTCACAGTGTACAATTCATTATTCAGTTAATACAATTGAAAACTTACAGAGGAAGTTTTCTGTTTTAATATGGTATCTTGCTATTTCACTTAACAGCATCGATTCATCATTCCGCTCGATTCTTGATCGATTCTTGTTCTCATTCTTCTCTGATTCTTCAATTCTTCATCTCTAATCTATCTTGCATCTTGATTTCTGCAAGATATGACGGCTCAATCGTCTTTGCCACCTACTGGATCGTCTTCTCCGTCAATTCAAACCCCTAATTCCTCTTGCAATCCAAGTCCTATGAATTCTTGCACCTCTTTTACGATTCACAACATCGACAACATGGTGCCAATTAAGCTGAAAAGATCAAACTATCTACCATGGCGCGCGCTGTTTGGTCCAATTTTCAGGCGCTACAAGCTTCTTGGCATCATTTATGGTATTGAAGTCTGTCCACCACCATTCTTGCCTGATCATACCATAAACTCTGCCTTTGAGGAATGGTATGAAAAAGATCAAAATCTTTTGATCTGGCTCAATTCCACGCTCTCTGAAGAAATCATCCCTTTCATGGTTAGGGTTTCATATTTTTGAGAGCTCTGGGTAAAGCTTGAACAACGATTTGGTGGAATTTCAGAAGATCACATCCATCAATTGTCGCTCCTTTAATCCATTAAAAAATGATCTCACTCCATCTCTGAGTATCTTTAAGAAATTAAGGAAATTGCAGATTCCTTGCAATCAGTTGGTTCTTCTGTGTCCGATCACGATCTTAGGGCAGCCACACTTCATGGATTGCTTAATGAATTTGAGTCTTTCATTGACTCTGTCATGCTTTAGTTGTCTTCTACATCCCTTGATGAACTCCATTGACTCCAACTCACTAAAGAATTGTTTATGGCTCGAAGCAAAACTGTCAGCTCATCTTCTGCAGCTGAGCCTTTCCAAGCTTTCTCGGTGCAATCTCAACCCCCTCTACTACCCATTCCATCCATGTTTGCTGCTCAGAATCAACTCCAATTGTGGCAATAACTGAACTCTAACAATCGTGGCAAGAACACTCAAGGCAATTTCTTCTTTAATAGAGGCAATCGTAACTTCCATAACAACCGTGGTAATTTCTCCAACAATCATGGCAATCGAAGTTATCAAATCCCTCACACTACTCAAGGTTCTTCCACCTTCACAACTCTTTGCCAGATATGTGGATCTACTGGTCATGAGGCAATTGATTGCTTTGATCGCATGAATCTGGACATATGTGGTTGAAATCCTCCATCCAAACTCGCTGCTATGTGTGCACATCACTCTGCAAAACCATATCGGTCTTGGTTGATTGACTCGGGTGCCACCTCTCACATCACCAACGATGTTGCCAATATTTCTTCTCTTACTCCCTATACAGGCGAGGATAAAGTGTATATTGGCGATGGTAAAGGCCTTTATATTCATCATATTGGTTCATCATCCTTGCACATTCCTCACACTTCTTTTCAACTGCAAAATGTTTTACACGTTCCTCACATAAAACGTAATATCTTGTCTGCGTATCAGTTTCTTAAGGATAATAATGTTCATTGACACTTGACCCCTATGGATCCATTGTCAATAATCATATTTCGGGGAAGATGCTTTTGTGGGGACTGGTTAGAGATGGATTTTGTTCTCTTCAAGGTTCCATCAACTCTTCTATTCCATCACATTCAGCTTTGCTCAGTATTAAAGCTCCTGTTAAAGTTTGGCACAAGCGTTTGAGTTATCCTTCCTCCTCTATTTTCAGAAGGGTAATATCTACTAATAAACTTGCATTACAAGGCAAGTCCACTGTTGATTTTTTCTGTTCAGATTGTGCACTTGCAAAGAATCATAAGCTTCCTTTTGGAGTAGCTTCTTTAACAACTCAAAGTCTTCAACTTTTGCACTGTGATCTGTGGGGTCCTGCATCTGTTATCTCCAATAATGGTTTCAAGTACTATTTGCTTCTTGTTGATGACTTTAGCAAATATAGTTGATTATTTCCTTTGAAATCAAAGTCGGATGTATTTTCTACATTTGTTGTCTTCAAATCCTATGTAGAAAACTTACTTGGAAATAAAATCAAAGTTCTACGTTCAGATTCAGGGGGTGAATTTACTAGTCACTCTTTTGCATCATTTCTCAGTAAACATGGCATTTTACATCACTTCAGTTGTCCCCATACCCCTGAACAAAATGGTTGTGCCGAGAGAAAGCACATGCACCTTGTTGAGACAACTCGAACTTTGCTTGTTGCTTCTCATGTTCCTTATATATTCTGGGTTGAAGCATTCTCCACTGCCATGTATCTAATTAATCGACTTCTCATCTCTGTTATTTCAAAGTCACCATGGAAACTGCTATTCAATTAACCTCCGGACTACTCTAAACTCAAAGTGTTTGGTTGCCAATGCTTTCCTTGGCTCAAACCTTATGTTCATAGTAAATTGGATGCCAAGAGCAAAAGTTGTGTATTTTTGGGATATAGTCTTCAACATAAAGGCTATAGCTGTCTTGATCCCCTCGCAAATAGAATCTACATCTCTATCCATTACAGTTGATACAGCTCCAAAGTTCAAACCAAGATGCTTTGTCTTCAAAAGGTCCATCTATGGATCTTCACTTTGGCAAATATATTCCCAATATCTCCACTAGCAGTGCATCTGTCACATCCCGGCCCGGGGTGAACCACTACCTAGGCTCGCTCTACCACCGTAGCACAATATTGTCCGCTTTGGGCTTACCATTCCCTCACGGTTTTGTTTTTGGGAACTCACGAACAACTTCCCAATGGGTCACCCATCATGGGATTGCTCTAGCCCCCTTCTCGCTTAACTTTGGAGTTCCTACGGAACCCAAAGCCAGTGAGCTCCCAAAAGGCCTCATGCTAGGTAGGGATGAGAATATACATATAAGGATCACTCCCCTGGGTGATGTGGGATGTCACAGCATCATCAACACCACCATATGTTTCTGCCCCTGTTCCAATTCCTCCGAGTTCATCTTCTACTGGAACCATCTCAGTACCTATTTCTTCTAGTTCTGTTTATGTTTCAGAACCCTTAACTTTGCCACCAAGTCAGCCAAGTCATCCTTCTATCACTGTTAACTTCCATCCCATGATTACAAGATCCAAGGCTGGCATATGCAAAGTCTAAGTCTCAGGCTTATGCAGTAACAAAGCATCATCTTTCAGTTGATCTTGAATATGTTCCCAGAACCTACTTGCAAGCTTATAAGCATACTCACTGGCGAGCTGCAATGCAAGATGAATACAATGCTTTCATATCTACTGGTACTTGGTCTCTAGTTCCCTCTCATCCTTCCCAAAATATAGTTGGATGTAAGTGGGTGTTTCAGGTTAAGAAAAAGCCTGATGGCACTGTTGATAGGTATTTGTGGCTATTGTGTGTTCCTAGGCTCTAATATCATTAGATGGAGTGCCAAGAAACAAAGTACTGTTCCTCGATCATCTACAGAAACTGAATATTGCTCCTTAGCTCACACGGTTGCAGAAATCACTTCGGTTTGCAACATTCTCAAACATCTTCACTTTCCTCTACCTACACTGCCTACACTTTGGTGTGACATTCACTTTGGTGTGAAATTCTCAGCAATATCCTTAGCATCTAATCTTGTCTTTCATGCTAGAACAAAGCATGTTGAGATAGACTACCACTATTTCCGAGAATTGGTTTTGGCTAATCTCCTTAGAGTGCAGTTTGTTTGTGGTGAAGACCAATTAGCTGATCTTCACACCAAGTTCCTATCTAAAAGCAGATTCACCTATTTGTGTTCCAAGCTTCCAATTGGAATCATTTCTGATTCCCCTTCTCGCTTAAGGGGGTGTATTAGGGAGAATGACAAGTCATTCATTTCAGTTACTGTTAAATAGTGTGTTAAAACTAAATGTAATTAGTTGTGCTAATGGTTGTGATTAGTCAGGGTAGTTATGAGATTAGCTAAGGCAGTTAGGGGTATCTATGTAAATAGCCAAAGCCTATATATATCTTCACAGTGTACAATTCATTATTCAGTTAATACAATTGAAAACTTACAGAGGAAGTTTTCTGTTTTAATATCCCCAAGCACATGAACTTCTCGAAATCAACACCTGAGGCGGTGAGCTAATAAAGATTTTTGACCCGCACTTGTTGGGGTTTGTTCTATTTGTCCTAACAAGTTGGCGATCATCAAATCTTAATTGTTGAAATTTTTAATTTTTTGGTATCATTGATAACTAATCACTATGTCGTCAACCTTTGAATATTAAGCTTCCAATTTAGGGTTTATATATATTATTGATATTTAATTTAATCAGTTATTCAATTAAGATTTAATTTTCAATCATCTTAGCCAATTCCCAACTTTTCTTTCTTATCAATCGATCATGTGTTTGAAAATGTATGTCAAAGGAATTGGCATATTAAATCAATCTGCATTTTCCCGTTATGCTAATATCGAAAGGTTGATTTTTAAAGGTATATTTTGGTGCGTGCTTGTACTATTGTGTATTGAATAGACGTACATATATACGTACACATGCGATGCATGTGGGCAGCCAAGAAGTAGCAAGAAACACACCCAAAAGTTCATAAAAGCTTTCGGTTCTTTAGGCACCAAAAAGTAAGAAATCCCCATCTTCATGTGTTCTTTTAAGATATAAGAAAGCATCATAGCATAACTTTAAGACACCAAGGTTGGCTGTTAAAAAAAAAAAAAATAGTGTTATCCATACACACATGAGAAAATCAGAATTAAATGTCTCATTTTAAACTTTTGTAGACTAAATATTTATGTTTTGTGAGTTTTTTTATTAAGCTTTTGAAACATTTGACTAAGATACTCAGACTTGAATTACTTCAAATTAATTGAAATGAATTTACATTTAAATATCTACTATATATTTTAAATAATTTCAACTATATTTAAGTCTAAAAATTTAAACTTTTCAATCTAAGTGTACACCCACGCCAAATGTAAACGTACCACATTAAATAAAAACATACCAACGTCAAACGAAAACGTACCAACCTCGAATTAAAGCGTACCCAATTATAAACTACATTAAAATGAATATTCATCCATTTGGAATGTTTAAAAATATATTTGATTCATAAACAATGATCTAGATAGTCTTCTTTTTTGGTATATAAGTCTCTGAAACATCTTTTAGTTGATTGGAGATAAATCCTTATTATTGTAGATAATGCTAAATAATAACGATAAATCATATAATTTTGAATTAACAAAAAGGTTATTATCTGTTGATTAATGACTCTTTCTAGAAAGAAAAAAATAATTAATTAAAGTAATTTAAACTTTTACATTGTCACATCCCAGACTCCAACCTCTCGGATATTGTCCGCTTTGGCATTCTGGGCCTGGACTATGTCGCAGCCACCCAGCTACCGCACGGTTTTGTTCTTGTGGCCGTGTGTTAGTCCGCAGACCACATCTCCCACCACAAAAGGCCTCCTTAAAGGGTACCACCAGGCATGTACATATAAGGCCCAAAGACCAAGCCCTCACGGGCGATGTGGGATACTACAATCCACCCCCCTTAGGGAGCCCGACGTCCTCGTCGGCACACCACGACCGTGAGTCTGGCTCTGATACTAAATTGTCACATCCCGGTCTCCCGCCTTGAGGATATTGTCCGCTTTGGCATTCCTGGCCTGGACTATGTCGCAGCCACCCAGCTACCGCACGGTTTTGTTCTTGTGGCCGTGTGTTAGTCCGCAGACCACATCTCCCACCACAAAAGGCCTCCTCAAAGGGTACCACCAGGCATGTACATATAAGGCCCAAAGACCAAGCCCTCACGGGCGATGTGGGATACTACATACATTGTTAACGACTCTTTCTATAAAATAAAATAAAAATTAATTAAAGTAATTCCTCATTATTAGAACAAATAGTAATAAAACTTATGTTTTGAAAACAAACGTACCAAAAATTCAAATGTACAAAAAACTAAATATACTAAAAATTCAAATGTATCAAAAAGCCAAATGGACCAAAAATTCAAATGTACAAAGTAATTAAATGTACCATTATAAGCAAACGTACCTAATAATGAGTTTTGTTACATTCTATTTAATTTACTAAAATAAATGTTTCAATAAAAAATAAAAAAAATCTTAAATCATCATAATAAGAGATGCATAAAAATAGGAGAAAAAAGGGAATGCTAACGTGATTAGACTTCTAATGAAATAAAATTAAAGTACCAAAATTGTAGGGAAAATGTTTAATCAAATTTGTCAAAGGAATGGATGTTTAGTCTATGACATTTAAAAACGAGTCGTCTAATTCAAAACGTCCCTACACACATTTTTACTTCTCATATACTCTTTTTAATTTCCACGCGTCAGATTGATTGAATTGAATAAAATCATGAAATCAATGAACAAAAATTAACAGAGGTGTGTGAGAGGTAAAAATACATGTGTGAATAAACCTATCTTAAAAAAAACTAATGCATGTATGTATAATACTCTTTTATATCATGTTGTTTGATTATTTATAATATTCAGAGAAATGGAAATGTGGAAGGGAAAAGACGAGCTAGGGTGTTGTTTTGGATCCTCAAAGGGTTCATATCATGTTTACCCAAAAAAAAAAAAAAAAGGGTTCATATCATTTATCCACCAATGTAAAACGAGATATGTGCTCAATTAACAACCCAGATTTCATATAAAATGAAACAAGATCTTCCACATACATATCTAATAAGCAGTCCTGGCGCTTTCATTACCTAAAATGCATTAGTGTTGTAAAAATGCATGATAAATATGAATGTCTACTATGTAGTGGGAGTAGTAGGTAAAGGTTTAATGGGTGTAGTATGTGAAGGCATTAAGTGAGTGTGGTAGATATTGATTTAACATTTTGCCTATTCATTTGCCTATATAAGAAAGACCAATGTGTAAGAAGAGAAGACAACATCAAAAAGAGGAGAGAATAGAGAGTTATCTTTGTACTCCTATTATTCCAGATAATGAATCAAATCACCATTGCTACCCTAAGGACGTACTCCAATCACACTGGCTGTAGAGGAACCTCGTAAATTTTGTGTCTTATTTCATTTATTCCAATCCACATATACCGTTGATTTTACAACACGTTATCAACGCGAGAAGCTCTCGTGTTAGTGGAAAGCACAACGCCACAAATCCGGTGAAGCACTACTTACCTCTCACCTCTGTCAGCTGGAATCTCACAGATAAGAAAATCTTTTCATTTCATCTTCAAATCACTGTACTACTGATTTTCTTGAAGCAACTATATATCTTTTTGTATGACTGTATATCATCCTTTGCAGAAGTAGAAGGGTACATACTCAAAATTTGTAGAAAATCTGATAGCCATTTAAACAGCCTCTGAACTCTAACTTGCTGACCTCGGATTGAAATATTTTCTTCTTGAAAGTTGTTCGTCCGCCCAATACCTATAACATATCAAATTTTCAGAAAATTCCAACAGTGCGATCGTTGCAGATGTCTAAAACACCAACTCAGTTTCCAATTTCGCAGAAAACTGGACAGCCATATTATGAGTATCGAAACTTCATTTTTGGTAGTTCAAATTGAAACTGTTTCGTCACGAAAGTTGTTCGGTATCCTCTTATCCATATCATATTAAAATTTGAACTAAATCTAACGGTTTGATTTTCTCATAAGTTGCAGACACTACTCTTGACTCCAAAAATTATGAGAACCGTTTCGACCCTTTCGAAACTCATCGGAGAAGGAACACCAATTGAGACTTATTGTTACTATTACTTCCTGAGTGGAATTGGATCCCATCCCGATCCATTTTGTGGAGATCCTAGGGATCCCCACATCTTAGTCGTTCATCGTATATTGTGCAGTCATAAATCATTTGATTTTTTTTATTTGAAATTTAACACAAATAGTATCTGACGAAAACTAACCGCACGATGTACGATGAACGGCTAGGATGTGGAAATCCCTAGGATCCCCACAAAGTGGATCCGGAGAGGATCTTTTTTCTTCCTGAGTAACTAAAAGGACTTAGAGTTGTGAAAATAAAAATAAAATAAAAGAGATGAAACAAAAGGAAGTGGCATACAAAGAAAAAAAAAAAAAAAATGAATAGGCAAGATGTTAAATCAACACTTACCACACTCACTTAATGCCTTCACCTACTACACCCATTAAGCTTTGACCTACTACTCCCACTACATGGGGGACATCTATATTTACCTTGTATTTTTGCAACACTCCCCTTTGGATGACCATATGTCAATATTGACTGCCTCGATAAAATTTTGATATGTTTTGGATGCTCCTTCTGATAACTATCTCCCCCTGATTTCAAATTCTTTAGGTTGATGCGTGTCAATGCAATATTTGAAATCAGGGGGAGATACTCATCAAGGGTAGCATCCAAACATATCAAGATTTTAATGAGGTAGTCAATATTGAGATATGGCTATCCAATGGGAAGTGTTGTAAAAATGCATGGTAAATATGGATGTCCACTATGTAGTGTGAGTAGTAGGTAAAGGCTTAATGAGTTTAGTAGTTGAAGACATTAAGTGAGTGTGGTAGGTATTGATTTAACATCTTGCCTATTCATTTGCCTATATAAGGAAGGCCAAAGTGTGAGAAGAGGAGACGACATCAAAGAGAGGAATAAGAGAGGAGAGAATAGAGAGAGTTATCTTTGTACTCCTATTATTCCAGATAATGAATGAAAAGGAACCTCCAGTCACATTGATTGTAAAGGAACCTCATAAATATTGTGTCTTATTTCATTTATGCCATTATACACATACCGCCGATTTTATAGCAATTAGACTTAATTAACTAACTACATACAATTATGTGTCTAAATATCCCATGCGTGTAGTCATTGGAGAGATGTAAGATACGTTATTGAGCAAAACTTGTGACATGGTATACTTTCTCCGCTGAAAGGTTCCCTTTTTTGTTCCACTCAACGATGTCCCATCTAGTTGAGGAATTATGAGAGGAAAAAGCCAAAAAAGATCCAGGAAAAGAAGGAAATGATACAATTATGCATATACTTTTTACGTGGACTACTAGTAATCCCCCTTTAATAATGTTGATGAACAAAGGGAATCTATACCCCAAACGCCCACCCAACATGAAGTCCCGAAACTCATTCATTAGCATAATCTATGAAGCTGATTCAAAGGCCTTATAAGTTAAACATGCAGACTTATTGCACAAATAAAACCTTAATTAAACAAGCTTTTAGCTCTTAATTTTCTTCTCGTGCGGTCGAGGTTTAATAAAAATAAAAACCCAATAATTTGGCTGCTATTGATGTCATGTTGAATTGCATGAATTTGATCTCGCTGACTGACTGTCTCTGATGAACCCAGAATTAGATTTCTTCAGTCCCAGGTTTTTGTGTACTGGGAGCATGTTAATCCTTTTAGCTTTTGTTAAAAATTTGCAAGCAGGTGAAAAGCAAAGTTAGCTTAGCCTGAAAAATAAAAGTAACCAATAAACACTAATCAATCTCCCCATAACTTTTTAAAAGTCACCTTCTCCCATATGAAGTAAAATATAAAGAGTATGATGAATCTTAATTACCAAATTAACCCCATTTCACCCACTATATAAACCAGTGGTTGCAAATGCCTTACGGTCAGGCAGATGAAAACCTACCCCATTTTTTCTGAGATTGTCTTTTGAGCTAGCTCTTCCTCATTAGAATTACCTCGTACTCCACCCTTTTCTTAGGTTGAATTTATAACCTCCAAATGGATCCAATCAAGTTACTGAAGTTCCAAGCAGTCCACAAACACAAGAAACACCATCATCCTTTGAGCAATTTCGTCCTTCAATTTTTTACTGCATTAACTTGCAGTTTATTCTGTTTTAGCCCTTTGTGGCTTCCCTATGTATCTTCTTCCATGAAGGTCTTTGTCCGCGTTACCATCCCTAAAATCAGTTCAGTATTCTTGAGCTCCAAGTTTGTGTTCATTCTAGGGAATCTCATTGTTGTTGCCCTTATAGGAGAATCCAAAATCTTTTCAACAGGGACTTCGCCATCTAATATTGTTGACCAATACGAAAGTATGAAAAGGATCCAAAGCCAGCAGAGCTCTTCAGGCCACCAAGAAAGGGAACTCAAGACCTTGAATACTCTTTTGGTTGAAGAAAGGGTAGTGCTGAAGAGGACTTGTGGAGATCTATTAGAAGCTGTAGATGAGAAAGGATCGGTTGGAGAAAGTGAGGAAGTAATGGAGGAGGTGAAAGAGGATTTAGATGAAGATGAAGATGATGATGATGATAATGATGATGATGAGCTTAATTTACCTGATGATGATCAAAAACTAAACCAAAGAGCTGATGATTTGATTGCAAGGGTTAATGAGAGGAGGAGGTTTGAACTGCTATTCGTAACTGATGGCCTTTAGTAGCAAAGAATAGTTGTAAGTTTTAAAGTAGATGTGCGTAGGCCAGTGGTCAGGCAGTGTGTGCTACCACTTGCACTTGAAATCTAATTTTGTTCTAGATGCGTATATTAGAGTTGTTTAGATATCGTTTTGCATAAAAGAGTAGAAGAAGTAATCTTATTGTTATGCATCTGTGATCAATAAAATTGGTATGTTAAAAGTGCCGTTCTTTTGAGGCCCAAAGACTTTTGCCTTTTCTTCTTCTTTAATGGACATCCCTCTATTTTCCCTAATTAAGGTTTTACGTGAGAAGAGACTTAATTCATCTTGTAGTTTAATGGAAAACTAACCAAAACCCCCTAAAAACTTTCCTTTTAATCATAAGGACAAAACAATTCAATAATACCCAAAATGGGCATGAAAAAGAAGATAAGGGAAAAAACATTTCAAGGATATCACATGCAAAAACAAAAATTGGGCTCTAGGAGACAAAACCATACAGCAAATTCACGTGCAAAAGGAGACAAGCAAGTTCACATGCAAAGCAAAAGTCAGACCACGTTTCAGAAACAGTGCTGACAATTTCAGCAACAGTAGAAGCATAGTGACAAAGGACAAGTACCAAGGAGATGTCCACACCATTTATTTATAATTTTAATGCCATTGTATCCTCATTCAGTCTATATAAGTGGAGTTCCATTCATTGTAAAAAACACCTCAATATCTCAATACCTGAACACCATACTCTCATCATATACTCACACCATCTTCATACTCTCAAGCATCTGTAGTCTTCATAGCATCCTTTGTAAACATTTCTTTGTAAGCACTTCTCTTGTAAACATTCTATATATCAATAAAAGTTCAAGTGTATTTATTCAAGTAATCTCCAAGTCTTAGTAAGTTTTCTTTTCTTTCTTTAGTGTGTTTGTTTAATTAGAATTCTACTCCAAAACAGGAAAACACTATTGTAGTTATACTATTAACTTGCTAAACTGACGATCATACTTTATTCAAGCACTCTGTTATAGTTGAATGTTTGCTACACAAATAACTGGACATTAACTAGGATACCTTTGAGTTCTTCGTACCTCTGAGTTTAGTCATTAAGGCCTTATACCTGTATTGTGAGTGGTCGTCATGTTGAAACATGTCGAGTTCCATGTGCAAGGTTTTATGTCTAGTTGTTATAATGGCCATCCAACTATTTATTCGGGCCTGCTTAGCGAATCTGGTATCAAAACTAAGTTTAGAATTTTAATAATATAATTATAATAGTAAAATACCTTGAAGACGGAATTCATTAACATAACTGATATCACACTTGTTTAATTTGTATGAACAACAGATATTATTGTCCTTTTAGAACTTGTCGACCACAACCAACAAGTATTTATTGTCTGAGGCACCCAACTATAATTAGCATAAAGAAAAGATTATCACATATACCCAAAAGAATTAGCAGGACTTTGAAGAAGCAAAAGTTTTATCTTGATTATCTTGAACATCCTTCATTTATTCATAAATATGATAACACAGAAGTGTAGCATAAAGTTTTAGAAGCAAAAAGAGCAACATATCAAACTTTAGAGACCTTGAGAGAAGAAAGATAGTTTCTAAGAAGCCAGTTAGCCGTAACTTTAGAGAAATGTAGACTATAGTTTATGATCGATTACCTTAATTTAGAAATTAGTGAACCTTCAAAAAGAAAAATAACCTTAGACCAAAATAGTTTAGTTTGTTATTTTCCATTAAGAAAGCATAATCATATTTTACATAGTGAAGAAAATCCACAAGTCAATAGTATTGTAGATCTTATTATTAGTCAAGCAGAAAATATAAAATTAGAAAATAATAAGTATAATCATTTGTTAAACCACTTGTTAGAGTATTTTCAGAAAAATTCCATAAAAACAATTAGACAAAATTTAGATTATATTACATCTCAGTTAGAAGATAATAATTAAAAATATTCAAAGGTTTCCTAGTAAAAGAGAGATAAAAGAGCTTGTTGACCTCATAAATAATAAGCCGAAGCAAGTAGAACTTAGATCACTAGAAATAGTTGAGCAGTTAAAATTAGAAGTTCAAAAAATTCAATTAGTGCAAAAGGAGTTGAGTGAACAAGTAGATAAGTTGCATAATAAAAATAGATAAATTATTAGTTTAATGACTGATTCTAGAACTAGCAGATAATATATCCAAGTTTTGAAAGAAAGTAGTAAGCTAGATAAAGAACCAGTAGGTTTAACAGATTTTTCAACACAAGTAGCCAGTAGTAATATTCCCATTAGACAAAATAATTTAATTATTCAATTAGGTTTAAGTTCGGTTGAGAAATTAGATCAAGTTGAAGAACAAATAACAGAAATAAATCAAGTTTTACATAACACATCTTCATCACTTCCACCATCTTTGTTAGATAAATTAGAAAATTTAACTTTAAGTGCAAATAATAATATTAGAAGACCTAAGCTAAATCCTTTTGATAACCGAAAATGGAACTCTTTAGGAAAAAAAGAAAGAAGTAGTTAGAGCTGAAAATATTTATCCAAATGAAGAAGAAGCACAAGAATTCATTAGAAGAGGTTTTGAGAGAACACAGAAAAATAAATATAATTTGTATCAATTAGGTTTATTTGAAAATAGAAGTAGAATTATAAATAGCATCAGTCAACATAAAGTTAGTTATATTGATAAAGAAGTTACACTTAATTTAATTAGTAAATAAGTAGTTACTCATTTGAGAAAATCACAATTCAGTCAGATTCACATAGGAACAATATTAATTGGAATAACATGATTAACCAGAGTACGAGTAAGCATAAAAGCTTTAGTATATATATATATGATGACAGATGAGATAATCACCAATAAGCAGCAATTGTAACAGCTGAAGTAGACTAAAATTCAAACTTACCAATCATATGATGTGTTCCAAATTATATTATGACAATTAATGAATTTAGTAAATATATTAAAGTAAACATAAGATGTAACATCCCACATCGCCCAGGGGAGTGATCCTTAAATGTATATTCTCATCCCTACTTAGCACGAGGCCTTTTGGGAGCTCACTGGCTTCGGGTTCCGTAGGAACTCCGAAGTTAAGCGAGAAGGAGGCTAGAGCAATCCCATGATGGGTGACCCACTGGGAAGTTGCTTGTGAGTTTCCAAAAACAAAACCGTGAGGGAATGGTAAGCCCAAAGCGGACAATATCGTGCTACGGTGGTGGAACGGGCCCGGGAAGTGGTGCCACCCGGGTCGGGATGTGACATAAGAACAAAAAATTATAACATGAAATGAGATTATAAAAATTTGTGTATTAACTTAATGTATATTGGTAAAGTGTCTAATAGATATAATCATAAGTTTAATTTAAAATTTCAAATTTTAATTCAAACATTTGGTAGTAAACATGTAAATATGATAGAAGCAAAATCAGTAGATAATAACTTTTTAGAAGAAACTCAGTGGATATTACCTAACTTACAAGTAGGAAGAAATAGACAACCAAATAAGGTACAACTATATGAAACTAGTACAGGTCAAGCAACAATTAGGTTTAGTAATTACAAACAACTAGAAAAAATAGAAGAGGATGAAACTGAGATCGAAAATGAGAGTATTCATATGGCTTTTGATAATTTAAATATATTGAGCAAAATTTTGATCATATTGTAAATAAGCTTATAAAAGATATTAATCATTTAGATGAAGAACAATATTTAGAAAAATATAAGACATATGATTTAGGACTACACAGAATTTCAGATGAAGAGATGAAAATTTTATTTTTAGAAATAGGAGTATAACATATTTTAGAATCAAAAGAATATAATACTTTATTAAAATTGAAAGAAGAATGTAATCCATCAGAAGAAAGTAGTACATCAGGAATAGAAAATCCAGGATACATAAGTAGAACTAATAAACAATTTTTGAGACCAACAAATGAACAATATAATGAAAAAGCAAAAGTAGATTACATAGAAGAAAGTATGATAAGACCACCTAGAAAAAATAAGATTCCATATTTGAGAGGGTTAGAACAAATTAATATAGCAAATAATATATTAAACTTAGATAATGTAGATCCACAATATTGGGAAAGAACGATTGAGAGATGGGAAAAAGGTTGCGTACATACGGCATTAATGTTAGATTTTAGTAATTCACAAAATATGTTAGATTACTTTGAGCATATTTTAGATGTTTTAGTTTTTTATTATTTTCTGTCATGAAAAGTTCAAAATCCAGAACAGTATCAGGCAGCCAAAATACATTTTAATATTGATGGTTTTGTTACTTTGATTAAACAAGAATTTTTAGATCATAATAGGTTAGATGACAGAAGCAAACAAGAACAAATAAGAGCAATTATGAATTTAGAACAGTTACAGATTTGTGATTTACAATATATAGCTGAGTATACTATAGATTTCTTTAAATATTTAGGAAGAACATGTAGAATTAGTGCTATTAATTTATTAGATACTTATATGACAAAAATAAAAGGACCAATAGATGAAAAGATTTGAAATGAATGGGAAAAGCATCCGAAGAAAAATGATATTGCAATAGGACCTAGAATTCAACATTTATATGACATACTTAAACAGGAGCGTAGTCAAATAAAAACTAAGAGACAGATTAGGAAACAATTTTACATGACTTGTTAAAATATAGATTTACCACAACAATATGGTTGTTATAAGAAAAATAAGCATAAGAAAGTATACAACAGAAATATAAGTCATATAAACTCTACAGACAGCATAAGAATTTCAGAACAAAACCTTCAAGAACATATTGGAAGAGAAAATATATTCCAAAACACTTTAGAAAAAGAAGTGGTAGACCTTGGATTAGAAAATATAAAGTATCAAAATATAAGAGTAGCTATAAATGTTATTCATGTGGAGAAGTTAGACAGATTAGACCTAAATGTCCAAAATTAGGTAAACAGCCGAGAGAAAAAGTACATTTAATGGAGTTGTTTAAGTTAGAAGAAAATGAAGATATTAAGTCAATATACAGTTTAGATGATTTAAGTGATAATGAGAGTATTTATAGTATAGAAAGTATAAATGTCACATCCCGGTCCGGGGTCGATCACTTTCCGGGTCCACTCCACCACCGTAGCACGATATTGTCCGCTTTGCGCTTACCATTCCCTCACGGTTTTGTTTTTGGAAACTCACGAGCAACTTCCCATTGGGTCACCCATCATGGGATTGCTCTAGCCCCCTTCTCGCTTAACTTCGGAGTTCCTACGGAACCCGAAGCCAGTGAGCTCCCAAAAGGCCTCGTGCTAGGTAAGGATAGGAATATACATTTAAGGATCACTCCCCTGGGCGATGTGGGATGTCATAATCCACCCCCCTTAGGGGCCCGACGTCCTCGTCGGCACACATGCGACCAGGGTTAGGCTCTGATACCAATTTGTCACATCCCGGCCCGGGGTGGATCACTTCCCGGGCCCACTCCACCACCGTAGCACGATATTGTCCGCTTTGGGCTTACCATTCCCTCACGGTTTTGTTTTTGGGAACTCACGAGCAACTTCCCAGTGGGTTACCCATCATGGGATTGCTCTAACCCTCTTCTCGCTTAACTTCGGAGTTCCTACGGAACCCGAAACCAGTGAGCTCCCAAAAGGCCTCGTGCTAGGTAAGGATGGGAATATACATTCAAGGATCACTCCCCTGGGCGATGTGGGATGTCATAATTGTCACATCCCGGCCCGGGGCGGATCACTTCCCGGGCCCGCTCCACCACCGCAGCACAATATTGTCCGCTTTGGGCTTACCATTCCCTTACGGTTTTATTTTTGGGAACTCATGAGCAACTTCCCAGTGGGTCACCCATCATGGGATTGCTCTAGCCCCCTTCTCGCTTAACTTCGGAGTTCCTACGGAACCCGAAGCTAGTGAGCTCCCAAAAGGCCTCGTGCTAGGTAAGGATGGGAATATACATTTAAGGATCACTCCCCTGGGCGATGTGGGATGTCATAATCCACCCCGCTTAAGTGTATATTCACATCTCTACCTAACACGAGGCCTTTTGGGAGCTCACTGGCTTCGGGTTCCGTAGGAACTTCGAAGTTAAGCGAGAAGGGGGCTAGAGCAATCCCATGATGGGTGACCCACTGGGAAGTTGCTCGTGAGTTCCCAAAAACAAAACCGTGAGGGAATGGTAAGCCCAAAGCGGACAATATCGTGCCACGGTGGTGGAGCGGGCCCGGGAAGTGGTCCCGCCCGGGCCGGGATGTGACAATTGGTATCAGAGCCAATCCCTGGCCAGAAGTGTGCCGACGACGACGTCGGGCCCCTAAGGGGGGTGGATTGTGACATCCCACATCGCCCAGGGGAGTGATCCTTATATGTATATTCTCATCCTTACCTAGCACGAGGCCTTTTGGGAGCTTACTGGCTTCGGGTTCCGTAGGAACTCCGAAGTTAAGCGAGAAAGGGGCTAGAGCAATCCCATGATGGGTGACCCACTGGGAAGTTGCTCGTGAGTTCCCAAAAACAAAACCGTGAGGGAATGGTAAGCCCAAAGCGGACAATATCGTACTATGGTGGTGGAGCGGGCCCGAAAAGTGATCCGCCCAGGGGCGGGATGTGACAAATTATCGTGCCGACGAGGACGTCGGGCCCCTAAGGGGGGTGGATTGTAACATCCCACATCGCCCAGGGAAGCGATCCTTAAATGTATATTCACATCTCTACCTAACACGAGGCCTTTTGGGAGCTCACTGGCTTCGGGTTCCCTAGGAACTTCGAAGTTAAGCGAGAAGGGGGCTAGAGCAATCCCATGATGGGTGACCCACTGGGAAGTTGCTCGTGAGTTCCCAAAAACAAAACCGTAAGGTAATGGTAAGCCCAAAGCGGACAATATCGTGCTACGGTGGTGGAGCGGGCCCGGGAAGTGGTCCCGCCCGGGCCGGGATGTGACATTTGGTATCAGAGCCAATCCCTGGCCGGAAATGTGCCGACGAGGACGTCGGGCCCCTAAGGGGGGTGGATTGTGACATCCCACATCGCCTAGGGGAGTGATCCTTATATGTATATTCTCATCCTTACCTAGCACGAGGCCTTTTGGGAGTTCACTGGCTTCAGGTTCCGTAGGAACTCCGAAGTTAAGCGAGAAAGGGGCTAGAGTAATCCCATGATGGGTGACCCACTGGGAAGTTGCTCGTGAGTTCCCAAAAACAAAACCGTGAGGGAATGGTAAGCCCAAAGCGGACAATATCGTACTACGGTGGTAGAGCGGGCCCGGAAAGTGATCCGCCCCGGGACGGGATGTGACAAATTGGTATCTGAGCCTAACCCTGGTCGCATGTGTGCCGACGAGGACGTCGGGCCCCTAAGGGGGGTGGATTGTAACATCCCACATCGCCCAGGGAAGCGATCTTTAAATGTATATTCACATCTCTACCTAACACGAGGCCTTTTGGGAGCTCACTGGCTTCGGGTTCCGTAGGAATTTCGAAGTTAAGCGAGAAGGGGGCTAGAGCAATCCCATGATGGGTGACCCACTGGGAAGTTGCTCGTGAGTTCCCAAAAACAAAACCGTGAGGGAATGGTAAGCCCAAAGCGGACAATATCGTGCTACGGTGGTGGAGCGGGCCCGGGAAGTGATCCGCCCCGGGCCGGGATGTGACAAATAATTGTGACATCCCACATCGCCCAGGGGAGTGATCCTTATATGTATATTCCCATCCTTACCTAGCACGAGGCCTTTTGGGAGCTCACTGGCTTCGGGTTCCGTAGGAACTCCGAAGTTAAGCGAGAAAGGGGCTAGAGCAATCCCATGATGGGTGACCCACTGGGAAGTTGCTCATGAGTTCCCAAAAACAAAACCGTGAGGGAATGGTAAGCCCAAAGCGGACAATATCGTACTACGGTGGTGGAGCGGGCCCGGAAAGTGATCCGCCCCAGGGCGGGATGTTACAAATTGGTATCAGAGCCTAACCCTGGTCGCATGTGTGCTTACGAGGACGTCGGGCCCCTAAGGGGGGTGGATTGTAACATCCCACATCGCCCAGGGAAGCGATCCTTAAATGTATATTCACATCTCTACCTAACACGAGGCCTTTTGGGAGCTCACTGGCTTCGGGTTCCGTAAGAACTTCGAAGTTAAGCGAGAAGGGGGCTAGAGCAATCCCATGATGGGTGACCCACTGGGAAGTTGCTCGTGAGTTCCCAAAAACAAAACCGTGAGGGAATGGTAAGCCAAAAGCGGACAATATCGTGCTACAGTGGTGGAGCGGGCCCGGGAAGTGATCCGCCCCGGGCCGGGATGTGACAAATAATTGTGACATCCCACATCGCCCAGGGGAGTGATCCTTATATGTATATTCCCATCCTTACCTAGCACGAGGCCTTTTGGGAGCTCACTGGCTTCGGGTTCCGTAGGAACTCCGAAGTTAAGCGAGAAAGGGGTTAGAGCAATCCCATGATGGGTGATCCACTAAGAAGTTGCTCGTGAGTTCCCAAAAACAAAACCGTGAGGGAATGGTAAGCTCAAAGCGGACAATATCGTACTACGGTGGTGGAGCGGGTCCGGAAAGTGATCCGCCCCGGGGCGGGATGTGACAATTTGGTATCAGAGCCTATCCTTGGCCGGAAATGTGCCGACGAGGACGTCGGACCCCTAAGGGGGGTGGATTGTAACATCCCACATCGCCCAATGAAGCGATCCTTAAATGTATATTCACATCTCTACCTAACACGAGGCCTTTTGGGAGCTCACTGGCTTCGGGTTCCGTAGGAACTTCGAAGTTAAGCGAGAAGGGGGCTAGAGCAATCCCATGATGGGTGACCCACTGGGAAGTTGCTCGTGAGTTCCCAAAAACAAAACCGTGAGGAAATGGTAAGCCCAAAGCGGACAATATCGTGCTACGGTGGTGGAGCGGGCCCGGGAAGTGGTCCCACCCGGGCCGGGATGTGACAATAAATATGATAAATTCAAATTCTGAAGATTCAAGTAGCACAAATAGTGATTTAGAAGAGTATATGTGTGCATTCATAGAAGAGCAACATGAATAAGAATATAAATACATTAATTTAGGTTGGCCAGAAAAATGTCATAAGTGTACCAAATTAGTTGCAAGTAAATATTATAATACATATTCAATATTATGTGAAAAGTGTTATAGTAATAGGTTATTAGAAATTAATTCAGCAGAATCACAAGAAAATATTAAAATATTAGGAAATATTGTTTATAGTATAGAAAAGCCAAAAAATAGTTCTTTAATTACCATAAATTGTGAAATAGAATTAGCAAAATAACATAAAATACAAATAACAGCCATGATAGATATTGGGAGTACAAAGAGTGTCAAAAGAGAAGAGTTAATACTAGAAAAATATAAACAAAAATTAGCAGAACCAATAAGAATAACATAGTTTGATGAGAAATCAGTTTATTTAATACATTGTATTAATAATGAGTCTATTAAAGTAGAAAAACAACAATTTAATTTACCATTAACTTTTGTTTCACTAGTAGGATCATACCTATTCATTTTAGGTTTAAATTTTTTGAAAACTTTACAAGATTTTTTTATTTATGAATCCTAACATAACATTTTTCAAAAGAGGTATTACAATAACCGATCAAAGTAATACTGCAGAAGCATACAAAAACATAAGTGTAGAAGAAACTAGTGGCTAAGATAGTTGTTATTTAGAAAACTTAAAAGAAAATGATGAGCATAATAATATAGAAGTGTTTGATGAAGAAATATTTGAACATGAATATTTGATTTTAGAAGAAGGAAACCAAATAAAAATATTACAGTTAGACAGACCAAAGAGTTTAGAAGAATTATTACAATTAGCAGAACAAACTATAATCATTTCCTGAAAAACTTATAAAAGTAGCAGAACATTGTCTGGAAAAGTGGAAAGAAATTTGCTTAAGTTTTATTAGTAGTCTTTCAAATTGATATGTACATATGCATAAGGAGAAAGTTAGGTATATAGCCATGATTAATGAAGAGTTCTTTAGACTATCCACTATCTCCTCACATAGGTGGACTCATTTATACAAAAATATTCTAAAATTTCGAGGAATCCAAATGATAGCCTTAGATGAGGTTGAAGATTTTAGGTATGATATGATATTAGTAGCAGAAGAAGAAGAAATGTATATTTATAGTAGGACAAGGATCAGTCATCAGCCCTATTGGAAGCTTAAAAAATTCAAAGAAGAAACAGTAGAAATGTACTACAAAGTAAAAGAAGATAGAGAAAGAGATGCAGAGTTAGTAGAAGGCGATGAACAGTACTGGAACAATTTGATAGAAGAAGAGCTGCATAACATCGATAACATGATGGAAGCATGAAGAGCTAACAACAAATTAATGTAAGTTGAATAGCATCATGTAAAATAATGTATTTCCAAACAGCAATGTCAACATCATTATGGACTCCGCTACAATAATAAAAATGGTATAAGAGTAAATAAAGAAAAGAGCTTGATCCATTATGGATTTTTCATACACAAAATGTCCTTTTGATTAAGAATGAATAGTGCCAAGCCATTTTCGTTAAAACTCCCTAGTTTTAATTCTATTGCAAACATTATAATGTTGTATGCAAGATCTAACCTTCATATGTCTCACTCAATGATACGAGTTTTATGCAAGATCTAACAATTTCAAAGATTCATTATATCTCTCTATACAAGATCTAATTATTAGTTTTTTGAATCAGTCTATGGTACGTTTCATGAAAGAAAAACATTTGCGTACTTTCCATTGCTCATAGACTTCTCGAGAACAAGTCAAGCCCATCGGACTCTCTCTCGTCTTAAATATTAAGTATTATATTTGTTTGTTGCCATATCACTGTCGAAATAAGCTCAAGTTGTATTCGAGGGAGCCTTGAGCAATAATAATATATTTTAAGTTTTTTACATGTAAAAGTGAGCAAAATTCTAAGAATTCTAAAAGAGGACAAAGATCTTTCAACAGATACCAAAATGTCAAAAAAATATTACAATATCAAAATTGCCACAATTAGCAGACACCAAACTGAAAATTAAATGAATCAAATTCTAGGTCTCAATATAAATTAGCTATAGTTTTTACATGTTTGATTCCGGAGTTAAAAGATTAACTATATATGGAACATCAGATACACTATACATGTTTACTTTTTATATATGAAAGTGAACTATTCACTTGTGTTAGCCCATATATTTATTGTCCTTCACAATTTGCTACCCACCTATTAGGAAGACGAATTTTGCAACATATCAGAAAATTGGCATGAATGGAGGAGCCTGATGGAAGAGATGATGCCCCAAATCATATGTTGGAGTCGAAATAAGGGAAGTGTTATTAACACTTCAAAATTCTCATTCTACACTCATCATAAGTGTATTTTTCTTTCTAAATATAGAAAGTTTGGAATGTAAAATGAGAATTTTAGAGTATTAATAAAAATTCCCCGAAATAATACAAGTAAAATAAAAACAAATTTTTGCGGTAACATACTCACTCTAAAGCCCCATTTGGTATTACTTTTTGCTTCACTTTAAAATTAAGCAATAAAAAATGTTTAGTAAAACTAAAATTTCCTTCTTTTTCTAAAAATAAAACTAAAATTTCCTTCTTTTTCTAAAAAATAATGGCATTCAAACAAAAGCTTTTATAAAAAGCAAAGTTGACCGTTTAATGAATATTTTCAATTCATGTAATACACTCATTTGTTTTTAATAAAATGACATTATTTATCCGTCTACCTACATTTTTTTTTGTTGGAGAACAAAGTGACCGTCACTAATTAACACTAGAGCCAGTAACCTTACATCGGCATTCAGACAACAGCTTTTATAAAAAGCAAAGTTGACCGTTTAATGAATATTTTCAATTCATGTAATACACTCATTTGTTTTTAATAAAATGACATTATTTATCCATCTACCCACATTTCTTTTTTCTTGGAGAACAAAGTGACCGTCACTAATTAACACTAGAGCCAGTACCCTTACACCACCATCGCTACCAACACAATCGTCACCACCAGCGCCACCATCACCATCGCTACCAGCACTATTGTCACCACCAGCGCCACCACCACCACCACTGCCACCACAAACGCAATAACAACCACCAACACCGCCATTGCCACCACCATCGTCGCCACCACTGCCGCCATAATCATCACTACCACCACCACAACTACGCCACCACAACCACCATCATCATTGCCACGTCCCCAACACCATTATTACATATTCACTTCAACCACCACACCATACTACTACCACCATCACCATACAACCACCATTGTTGCTGCCATCACCACTGCCGCCTCCACTGTTATCATCACCACCACCACCTACAATTGCAACCACCAACATTACACTACCACCACAATTGCCATCTTTTCCAATGCCACCACTACTACCTCTACACCTCAACCACTTACTACCTCTACACCTCAACCACTACTACCTCTACGCCCCAACCACCACACCTTACTATTGGCACAACCACCATACATACCCCACCATTAGCGCGGTCATCACCACCACAAATGCTGCCACAGTTTGTCACCACCACCCTCATTGCCATGTCTATTTTTATCATTATATACAATTAATTATGTCACTTACATTAAATTTTACCAATGTTTTTACACTTTTTTTTTTGCATACTCACAACACTTATAAATATACAGTTTATCCAATGTTCAACTGCTATATTTTACAAATATTTTTAAAGCACAACATAATCAGTTCTAACGTTTCCTATTTTCCTAGGTATTTGGTCGAGGTTTGTATAAATTTAGGGGTGTGCTATCCATACATCTCATTTTACTTCTTACACACACCTTGGTAATTTCTGTCCGTTGATTTTTTTTAATTTATCTGATTCGACGGCTGAAAATTAAAAATATGTGTGATAAGTAAAATAAGAGGTGTGGATATCAAATTCCTAAATTTATCTAATCCATCTCTCCCAATCAGTTCAGTACTTTAGTGTCTCGATCATCTCACTTCTCACTCTTGCCACGCGTGGTACTGATTTATTGCGACCTGCAGGTAAAGCGAACAAAACTTTCCTACTTTTGGTGACTCTTGAAATTTTCAATTTTGTACATGCGGCATGAAAAATTACTGGAATCTTATAATAATTAGGGCAATTACGGGTTGTATGGTGACTGGAATTTAGAGATTGATAGTTTACGTCGACTATCGATTTTGAGAAAGAAATTATCGATAGAAGGCCTTTCAGCCTTGGTTTTGGGATAGATATTACGTCTAGTGGTTCAATTTTCTGATATTATTAACCGTCTCTCAGCGGATGTATATGTAACAATCACATGTGGAAATGTATATGTAATAATTACATGTGGCATAAGTAACCTAATACAATTAATTAAGAATATATTCAGTCCTACTAATTACAGCAAACCATAAAGAAAGTATAAGTTGTTTATTTGTCCCTTGTTTGCTTTATATGTGATGAGATAAATCATTGCTGAAAGTTTCATTAAAACTCTTTCATTGACAAGTTTAGTTGTATACATTTGTGTAAGCAGAAAAATCATAATCAACTAAAAACACTTATCTAGATTAGAACTTCCGTTGATCAATCTTCTGAGTGTTTGCATCTCTCCGTATATTGTGACAGCTCTATAACGTAAAACAAAAGATCTTCTACTCTCTTTCACTGTCATTATCACAACTCTATTCAATGGGGTTAGAAATGTTATTTATGTGTATCGAGTGTGAGAGCAGGGCCCCTTGTTATATAGTAAAAAAAATGGAATCCTAGTAAGGAACTTCCCAAGTATTATTGAAATCAATCTTTGCAATCTTTAATCTATATGAGATGTTACATACCACTGTGCAACTCTAAAATAGTCTTACACTTTGATCCAACAGATAGAACTTTTGCAGATGATGCCGGAGAAGAATTGATTTTTCTATGTTCAGATGGACAAATACCTATTGGTAATGGATATATTAGTAAATTGCTGGCAACAAGATCTTCGAAATCTCCACCGGAGTTTAAACTTGTACAAGGTTCTGAATATCCCAACAGAAGGCCCTTTCCATTCGGACATAAATATAAGATTGTGGATTCCAAACCCTAGGGCCTATGGGGTGAGTTTCTGAGCGTCCTTGGTATATGTATGAAGACAATCTTGAAGTTGTTGCTTTTGAATCCAAAAGTACCGTAATTAATTCCCATGACATTTGGTCACAATTAAGATAGAAGTAGGATTCTCACCTTCCTCTCACACTCTTCTCTTTGTTTTATTCTTTATATAAAAAATTTAAAACAAGATGTAGACGTGGCGTAATCGCAAGTGTTTAAATAGTAAGGGATGGAAGGAGAGGGAGATTAGGAGGGAAGAAAATCCTACTCTATTAAAATAATAAACCTTATTGTGGTCTATTGGGGACAAAATCTATGTCATGTCCAGAGCTTTTCGCTACTACGTGAGACAAGAAAACCCACCAACCCTCTTCAAAGTTTTCGATTGGATTGTGGACAGTCTACCCAAATCCACTCGTCAGACTAGTAGTAAAATTTCTTGATGTGGTTGGGGCAACAAGCTGGTTGTTTTTCAACTGTACAAATACGATTACATTTTGACACGGATAATGCTAAAGAGATTAAATTTGAAAATAAAATTTTAAAAACTAAAGAATATGGAAGTTAATGATTGATTTATTATTTAAACGTTGATAAACGTGCTCATTTTTATTAGTGACACATTATTTAGTTTACCAATTTTATCTCCAAATTTAGTCTCTCTAGCATTACCTTTTCGACACCCTTGAAATTAAATGGGAAGATGCATTTGACATTATGGACGGACCTCTCTCTAGCTCTGCACACTTCAAGGGCTTTTCTAGTTGCCGTGCGTGGTGATTGTGTTATGGCTTATTAGTTGGATGCAAATGGGATCCCTAAGCTGGACATACCTCTCTCTAGCGTTTCACCTCATTTTTGTCTATTCCGTCAAATAGACATTAAATTAAATGGTAGTATGAACATTTGATTTTTCATACAACTCTTTGCCTCCAATCTTCCCGATAAAAGAATCTCAATTCCGTTATTGACAACTTTAATTAAACTTTCGACCTTAACTTACAATAAAATGGTTGCTCTGTAGATAACACTTTATTGTAGAAACAAAAAGTAATCATGCCTACACATCCTGGTGTTGGTTTGATCCCCATGATTCTTGTCTCTCCTTACAAGTAACTATTTAACGCACTTACGCTATCGTTCTACCAAAACAATAATAATAATGCCCTTCTCCAAGTTCACCACGAACTGCCACCATTTTCATAAGGTTAGCCTTCGATTGAACTCAAGGATTGGATTTGTAAACCTAAGTTCCTTAATTTCTCATCTTCAACTTACTCCTAATTTGTTTCCTCAGCTTTTCTGGCCACAATTCACATGCGGTTTGGTAAATATGTGGTCAACCAAAATTCCTACGTAAGTGCCACATCCCCAAGCATGGCTATCTCTGTCTATAGCAAAAATAAAATATCCATACTACCCTTTTAACATCTATTTGACTGAATGAAAAAAAACGAGGTGATTTGAGATTAAATGAGACGAAAACATCAGATTCAAAGAGCATAATAAGACAAAACTGGTTTCAAGAGAGAAAGTAAGAGTAAAATGAAAGTTTCAAGGAATAAATTAATTTTAAGTTGTTTTATGTTGTTCTCTAAATGTCCAAATACAAGTTAGTAAGTAGATTAATGCTACGTTGTACGTTCTATACCTTGTTTGTTCATAGTATTTTTGCCTTCGATATTATTGAAAATACAAGAAATTAATATAGAGTCAAATTATAAGACTATTTTTTAGAGAGAAAGGCTTTTATTTATTTTTATGAAGAGAAAAATCTTCCTCATGAACATATGACGTCATTATTATTTTTAATTATTTGTAGATATAATGTTTAATCAAATTCTTAAAGAAACGTACGTTGAATCTAAGAAATAGAAAAAAGCCACTCAGTATTACGAATGGTATACTTCTTCACTTGTAAGTGAGAAGTCTTAGGTTCGAATCTCGTAGATAGCGAATTCGAAACCAAATTAGGTTGTCCACGGTGTGGCTATAGCGAAAATTAGATAACCAAAATTAGCCTTATTAAGTCTCAAATTTTTGTGCTCGCAAGTGTGCAAATCAAATGATAGTATATCACATAAGCACAAATATCGTCGCACAGAAATCGAAAAATCTTACTAACCAAAATTGAAACAAATTAGAGTGGGGAAGGTTTAATAGAAAAGATATGAAATTTTGAAATTAAACTAAAATAAAATAAAGCTTGAAAATAAAATGCATGTAAATTATAAATTGAGACATAAGAAATAAGACCTAGGGCATCCGAATTCACCGTAACCAATTCTACTTAATTAATTCCTTTTATATGTTATGCTCAAGTAGTTTCCTAATATTGATGATTGATTTTCCCTAAATTGTTCAATGGCCATGGCATCTTGTTGCATCAAAAGTATCCTTACATGTTAACCCTCTATGGTATATATCTAGATGAATTTAAACAAGTAAGAACCTATTAATTAAGCTCTATGGAAATTATTGGAAAATCACACAAACCCTAATTGCATGGTATCTACAAATAGGTGTTTATGGTATCATTTGCAAGAAGCTAAACCCAAGTTAAGTATGACATTTACTCTAACTTGCATCAAATCAACTTAATCTAAATCTAGATGGTGATCAAGCATCTAAATAAAAATCAAGCGCATTACGAATAGCAAAAGATACTCAACAAGGAAGAAAAACTTGATAATAACATTGCCAAAAGGCAATTAAGTATTCATGATTAACCTACATTGTAGCCCTAGCAAAGAAAAAACCCAAAGAAAGAACTCTTCCCTCTTCCCTTCTTTGCCGCAGCCACCCGCTCCCTCTTTAAAGTGTTATATATTTTGGTGGCTTTCTTTCGTGAATGAATGAATAAGGAGAATTAATCTCCACATTATAACTCACGGCAATGGGCAACAAGAAGGCTAATTAAAAACCTAGCCCTTATTGGACATTAAGTCCTAATTAAAGAAAAAGAAATTAAACGGAAATCATACAAACAATTATGTCTCTCTTAAAATTCACGGAATAGCATTCCCATGTCACTTTGATATCCAAAACCGTTGCAGTTTCATCTTCTAACTGTAATGCATGTCTTTGTGCAATTACTTAGTCCCTTGCTACATTGGATTACTCTAGACACCGGAAAAGTTCAATTTTCACTTTTTTTTTTCTTCATGTAACTCCGGTATTGAATGCCTATAAAATAAAACAATAGAATTTAGTGCATTTAACCCATTCATATACACAATACCCAAAGGAGATATATGATAAAATATATGAAAATTTGACCACATCAGTGGCTCAGCCGAAGTTCTCATCCTCTTAGTGTATAATATATCGTTGTATTGAAAAAATAATAAAAAGAATACCTATGTCAAAACTTTCCTAGTTTTTATTTTCATTTTTTATACCTAAAAACTTGTTCGATAAAAAGACAATGAATTCATAAAAGGTTGTCTAATAACACAACTGGATGAGAGAGTCATTGGGTTTTCCCAAACAAATTCTAATGGCGATCTGTCTTTATTCTTATCCTTCTGTTCTTTCAATTCTACACAAATGACAACGTGCATGGAGAGATTAAAACCAAAATAAAAGAGATGGAGAGATTTTTCAATGTAACCTGAACACATAGTGATAAACTACATGTCACTATACTAATGGTGGATTATGTGTGTTAAAAGTTGATAACTTAAAAAATTCAATTTTTCACTACTTATATAAAACATGTGGTATACCACCTGTGTTCCGATCACAATGAAATTTTTTTCAAAGAGATGCAGCAAAATTTTGGAGCAACTAAACAAATAATAACGTCACACAAGGAAATGTCTGTACACGTGTCCTAGTCTTGCCACGTGCCCTGTTGCTGCCATTGTGCCGCCACCTCCTCCTTCTTCGTCTCCTCCTAAGTCGTAACACTTCATATATTCATAAACCCCAAACCAAATTAATAGACAGCTTCTATCTTCAAGATTTCATCATCTCAGAAACATATTCCTGTGTTATCATCAGACAGGTAGCAAATTTAAGCAAAGCCATGTTGGGTCTTGTTCACACGTTCTTGAATCTTGTAGCTCCTCCTTTCACCTTCTTCTCCCTCTGCGTTTTCCTGCCACCCTTTTATCTCTTCAAGTCCTTCTCCTATGTCCTGAGCTCCATTTTCAGTGAAAATCTCAATGGAAAGGTCGTTGTCATCACCGGGGCCTCCTCTGGTATTGGAGAGGTAACCAATATCACTGACACTAAAGAAAATATGCACAAATAGCGCACACTACAAACTTTTAATCAAAATAGAACCGAATCATGGTAGATATGAACAACAATTTATTGTTTGCTTAAGTTTGAACCCCGTTCTATTTGTGCATGTCACATGACATATTATTTTTTAGTTAGTACACTTGTATTATTTGTGTTGTTTGATTTTGTAGCACTTGGCTTATGAGTATGCGAAGAGAGGGGCACGGTTAGCCCTTGTTGGGAGGAGGGAAAACGCTCTCAGAGAAGTTGTTGATCGAGCAAGTGACTTTGGCTCTCCAGATGTTCTCATGATACATGCAGATGTTTCCAAGGTTGAGGACTGCAAGAGAATAGTTGATGACACCATGAACCACTATGGAAGGCGTAAGTACAATTTATATGTGTACAATCAACTTTTATCATGTTTTTGGCACGGGGAAATATGAATTTAAATTAGCTACCGAATTACATTGGTACTCCAAAAAGAGACGTGATCTTGTACTATTTTGCTACTTTGTGATATGTACTCATCCCATAACAGACAATAATGAAGAAAGATAAAGCTATTTTTAGGGTGACAGTAACATGTAAATTCTTATTTAAAGGTATGATTGATTATTTGATGGGGTGTGTGATGTATGCAGTGGACCATCTGGTGAACAATGCTGGGATCACTTTACTTAGCATATTGGAAGACGCAACTGATATCACCAACTTCAGAACCATCATGGTAACTGCTCTGATTTCATTTATGTGGTTAATTGGTAAATACATGTCCAATTATCAAAACATCAATATATTTTGCCTGAATTTTGAAGTAAGCCAACCCAAGTAATGTCCCTATCTGTTCTATTTTTTTTCCAAATAGATGAGTGAAAGTTGACAACTTGTGATTGCAGGACACAAATTTCTGGGGCTCGGTTTATACCACTCATTTTGCACTTCCACACCTGAAAAGCAGCAAAGGTAAAATCGTGGTACTTTCGTCGTCTGCTTCATGGCTACCTATACCAAGACAAAGCATTTATAACGTAAGTGATCTTTATGAAGATTGTTTATATTAGAGATGTTATCTTCTTATACTTCATTACTTAATTGTTCACGTATATCTAATTAGGCAAGTAAAGCAGCTCTACTAAGCATGTACGAGACACTGAGGATTGAATTTGGGCCAGACATCCAAATTACAATCGTGACTCCTGGATTCATAGAGTCTGAGCTAACCCAAGGCAAGTTCTTAATGAGTGAAGGAAAAATGACAGTTGATCAAGATTTGAGAGATGTAAGTTTGTTAAATTCTTATATGCACTTAATTTATTAGTTAATCTAGTATGCATATTAGAAACATGTTATTTTGTTCAATATTGATCATCGCTTCATAATCACATTATATTGCTAAACTGTCTATATCTGTTTATGTTGTTAAGACTGTCAATACTGATCTTTGCTTCAGATTCACAGTATGTTGCTGGACTTTCAATATCCATTCACAGTTTGAATAGTGTATCATATTAACACGGCCCTCATATTGTTTTGTATGAGCGTAATTTTGTGCAGGCCCAAGTAAGTGCAACTCCAGTTGCTAAAGTGCAAGGATGTGCCAAATCAATCGTGAACAGCGCTTGTCGTGGGGATAGGTACTTGACGGAGCCGGCATGGTTCAGGGTGACATACTTATGGAAGGTGTTTTGCCCTGAGCTACTTGAGTGGGGTTACAGACTAGTTTATATGAATAGGGCGGGCTCATCTGCCAGAGATGCACCTAGCAAGAAGATCTTGGATTACACAGGAGCCAAGAATGTGCTTTACCCTGAGAGCCTCCATACTCCTGAAGTCAAGACAGACTGATCAAAACTAGTACTTGGGATTTAAGGATGTGAAATGGTTACCAAGTTATATACATATATATATATATACATATACATATATATATATACACACACACATACATATATATATATATGCGCGCGCGCGAAAGTTAGGAAGGTTTGTAATTTGGGTGGTGGTTAAAATCTGGGGGGGTTTTGAGTTGTCTACGTACGTAGATGTAAATAAGCAATAAAGGTGTGGTGCGGTGTGGTGTGTTGTAATGGATAAGTTAGTTATTAATGTATCTGGGTTTCCTCAAGCTCTCACGTGACCGCTGACCATCTCTGGAATTTTTTACCAAACTTTATGTGACTGCACGTGAGGACTGTACAGAAACCAAGCTGGTTCAGATACTAACTTTTGTCCAGGTGGATCTTTTGAGTTTTGAATTCTCCATGGTTCCTCTCTTCTTCAAGCCCTCAGGTTTATTGATCATATTGATATAATTAGGAATGAATGGGGGGAGAATTGCGAATCAAAATGAGAGAAATTTTATGTTATGAATACAAGTTGCATAAAGCGTTAATCTCTCCTTTGTAGAAAACTTCACTCTAAATTATGTTTTAAAAAACGCAAGAATTATAAGTAGACAAATAGCTTCACTTGAATGTGAAGCCATTAATCTCATAAGGAACGCTTGTAATTTTGAGTTGATTCTTTTTAGAATCACTATTGTAAATTTTCATTAACTGAACACATATTTATGTGGGGGCAAGTCACTACAGCTGCCTAAGATTATTGCATTTGAGGTAAAAGAAAAAGTTTATTGACTTTAATCTTTGAATAAGATTGAATTTAATTAAAATTAGTGTTAAATTACATATTAATTCTAGGCCCTTGACTAGATATCCACGAAAGCATAAATATGTAATTTCATTTTTGATAGAGTCGAAGGGACAAATTAATTTTTAATTTTGTATGATACATCTATTTATATTTCATCTTATGAGACTAAATTGTATTTAAAAAAAAATACATATATACACCTAGCAAGTGGGTTCAGATAACTTATAGAAAGATAATAGGGAGTTTTAACGAAAAGTCCACAGTACTGTTCACTTTAACGAAAAACCACATTTTTACACTAAAAAGTCTAACCTGGTACTATTCACTTTACCCTTTATTTTGTCTTTATCGTTAAAACTCAAAGTTTTCAAGCTTTTTTCATTAGTTTTCCTAAGATAATAATACATAAATCAAAATAGAATGTGAGTGTAAAGAATAAGTTGGGTATAAATTAGATATAAAACATGGGTACAAATAAATTTTCCAATCTAAAATAAAATAGGCACACTTGTCGAACCACAAATTTGTCCTTGTATATTTTACCTGGTTCACCCATTTAATTCACAAGAAGCAAAAAAAGTGACAACCCGTCCCTACTTTTATAATTTTATTAATTTTAAATGAGTGAATTGACAAAAATGCTCTAGAGGGGAAGGTATTGAGTTTCGTTGACTAACTTATAGTGAGACTTACAAAATGTTCTTTTAGCATATCCCTATAGTACTTGACAATACGAACGCATAAGGGCAAGCAGAATTGAAACCGAAGTTACGATAGGGGTTTTACAGAACTATAAATCCGAAAAGTACTTTTGTAAAGATTAATATTTATTATTTTATATATTTCTCATAATTATTATATTATTATTTTAAAGGATTAATCTCAGTTTACTTGTCACATCCCGGCCCGGGGCGGATCACTTCCCGGGCCCGCTCCACCACCGTAGCACGATATTATCCGCTTTGAGCTTACCATTCCCTCACGGTTTTGTTTTTGGGAACTCACGAGCAACTTCCCAGTGGGTCACCCATCATGGGATTGCTCTAGCCCCCTTCTCGCTTAACTTCGGAGTTCCTACGGAACCCAAAGCCAGTGAGCTCTCAAAAGACCTCGTGCTAGATAGGGATTGGTATATACATTTAAGGATCACTCCCCTGGGCGATGTGGGATGTCACATTACTACTCTGAAATTTCTTGGTTTTCAACATTTAATACATTTTTTCATCCCAAAGTGGTATATAAAATCATAATTTTGAGACATGTTCTTACATCCGTTAAGTTTTCTATTAAATTAGTCGTTAACTGGTGACATGGTGCTCACGTGGATAGTGACTAGCGCCACGTATCATAAGGCCCATATAAATATTAAAAGTTAAAAAATTCAAATTAAAAAAAAAAAAGTTTATGAGGAACCGCACGGCCAAAACCCATCATCCCTTCCCTCTTCTCCCGCTTCAACGCTTTCACCAAGCATTCCCTCCCTTCTCTTCTGCGCCCACCCAACCATCCCTTCTCTCCTCTGCGCCAACCCAACCTTCTTCGATCCCCCGCACATCCAACCTTCCCCCTCATTCTTTGACTCCACTATTCTCTCCCCTGATCCTTCCATACCTGACCCACATTTCCCTTACCACCATACCCCAACCCCATCCATTTGACTGCCAGTGGTGGTCAACAAAACCCAGATTTACGACTAAAGACTCACACCTACCAGATTTGACGGCGATGGAGAACAAAACCCAACGATCGGAAAAAACGGTGGTGGGGAGCACAAACCTAGCAGCCAAACCGATTTAATCTTTTCAAATTTTCTTTCAATTTTTACGTTGAATATAGACTCTGTTATGCAAGATTTGGTCAAATTTGAATTTTTTTTCTGCATTTGTGTGGATTCGGATCCCAAGTGCCAAATAAGGACAAATAAAGTGAAAAGGGTTGGGTGGATGTGAAAAGGGAGTATAGCGCTGCCCAGATGGTGAAAACAGAAAAAAGTGGAACAGAGAGAAAAAAAGAGAAAGGTGAAAGAGAGAGGAGAGGAAGAAGGAATGGAGAGGTGGGTTGGTAAGGGTGTAGTGGCCGAGATGGTGGACAATGGAAAGATTCTCCTCCTGATGGTGGAGATTAAAGGGGGAGAGGAATATTTCTTTTCTAATTTTTGTGTTTTTTAATTTTTTTAATTTTTTAAAATCCACGTGGCGCCCAGTCATTGTTCACGTGGGCGTCATGTCATCAGTTAACGGCTGACTTAACAGTAACCTTAACGGATGTATGAAACTGTCCCAAAATTTTGACTTCAGATACCACTCTAAGATGAAAATAACTTGATGTACTAAATGTTGAAAACCAAGAAATTTGAGGGTAGTAAACTGAGATTAACCCTATTTTAAAATTATTTTGTGAGAAATGAGGGAATGGAGAGTAATGGACGGAGGAAAGAAGGGAGAAATGAGAGTGGGCTGCTGCCCAATCAGAAAGAAGAGAAAGAGAGAGTGACCAACCAGAGAGGAGAGAAATGAGGGGAAAGGAGAGAGGTGCAAAGCACCCAAACGTGACCCGTGCACCCACACACCCAACTCGGTTTCGACTCGGAGGGTTTTCTGACGATTCTCATCCATTTTTTTCAGGCGATTTTCACCCATTCACCACACCAAACCTCATCACCACATCCCAACATCCATTTATGCTTAAAATCGACACGAATTGGTTGAGATTTCACGAAGAAATACCCTCATGTGTGGCGCGGAAACCCTTGCCCAAGATCCACCAATTATGAAATGTTTTCCTTCAATTGCCACCACCATTAGACTCCCCTTAAGGTCTAGAACAAAGCTCAAACAACTATAGGGGTGGTGGAGCACCATAGGTGATGGATAGAAGCCACCTATTTCTAGGGGTCTCGACGAGTTCGAGGGAAATTGGAGCTTTTTTCGGCCGAATTGGACTTCGACCTAGGTATGAAAGTTCTTCCTCTTATTGAGATCTTCATTCCTGTAAAATTTGGGAATTTTTGGAGTTGTTCGATTTTCCGGCAAGTCGAGACGGCCAACCACCGTGTGCGACGGCGCATGGTCAGTGGATTGGCGCTTCATTTTTAAGTTAAATTCGATGTTCTGATTCCAATTTGATAACCGTTTGTTATAATTCGATAGTTTAAACTAGTATGGAATATTACGCCACTTGATCATTTTATGATTTGATGATTTGACCGTTGGATCGTCACCAAACTTTATTACGTTATAGTACGTAATATTTGAAGACAACAGAAACTTACGGATCTGGAATCCGACATGCGGATCTTCCTGAATTGGATTTCTAAGTTTGTAAAATCAAATGTTGACTGCCACTTGATTTCATGATTGGCGGAAATCCGACCGTTGGATCTCGATGAAATTTTAGTATGTTATTCTAGAAGCATAGTATGGACTTTGAGAAGTTACGGATCGGAAATCTATGGGTGGATATTCCAGATTGACTTGTATAGGATTGTGGACCCTATTTAGAGTATTTCGACACCCTGATTCCAAATTCGCACTCAATTTTCTCAAATTTAATTGTTCTAGTGGAGTTTTACTAATGGTGTACAGAACTCATAATTCCATGTCTCAACTCTGAAGATTGCATAATCTTGTAGGACATATAATGTCATAGAATCTATGTTCTTTCTTTCTCCAAGTCGTGTGTGACATACGAATAAATTGTCTGAGAACTCTATTCCAACTCTATGTCTCTCACATGCAAGTCATATTAATGAAAGAGGAAACTTCTCATTATTTGTTGTGTATGTGATGATATGTTGTTTTAGCTTCGTCCGAAGTGGATGCCCAGTGAGTCCGCAGAAAAATGCACAAAGGCAATTTTGGACAGTGTTTGCCGTGGAGACATGCATCTGACAGAGCCATCGTGGGTCAGGTTCGGATTTTGGTTGAGGGTTTTGTATCCTGAGCTACTCGAGAAGCTTTTCCATCTAATAGTTGAAACCAAGAAGATGCCAGCCACTCCAAATAAGGATGATTAATTAGGATAAACGTTCATTTTAGTTTCGGATTCTGCAGTATACTATGTTTCATTAAATATTGGTTACATATTTTTATGTTTTTTTTTTTTTAATAGGTAAAATCCGACACGTATCGAATGTATGTACTGTAATATATCATTTTTAACAAAAAATAATGGACTATGAAATATTTATATTATGTCTGATTCTCTTAAACAAACGGTATGAAGACGGGGATGGAAACTGTTTTATACCCCAAATTGAGTTTGGGAATGAAGAACATGTTTCCAACAGAAATTTTCCCCGTACCAAGTCATATAAGGTTTGTTTTTAAAAGGGGTACTTAAGTTAATTGCAAACTCATAAAAAGCAATAGTTTACGAATTTTACACGGTACCTTTCGTACACTATATATATATATATATATATATATATATATAAAGTAGCCGCCCAACTGCATCGACTAGTTTCCAGTTGATCGATAAGAAAAAAGAAAAGAATATTGAGAGAATGGACGGACATGGATTCATCGTGGCCGGTGCCGGAGGGGGTTTTGGCCAACCGCCTCCCGACGACCTACTTGCGATACTTCTGAACGGGTCATCATCTGCCCAACCGCCCTTCTCATGATGCTCGACCACTTTAATAATATCGTTGAAATTATGCAATTTATAGTTGTTGGTTTTGTATGCATTCTGAACGCATGGAATTTCGTGATCGGTCTGTTGGAATGTAAATTGTTTTCCTGGTTGTTTTTCGAATTAAGTTAAAAAGACAAGTGTAAGGTTTGGATTCATTCCAACCATGAGCGACTCATACGTCCTAGATGTTAGACAAATGTCCTGTCCTTATAGATGACCTTAAGATGTAAGGCCTGGTTGTTTTAAAGGTCAGGTGTATATATATGGAATGTTAGCTGCTGTGCTCTGCAATGTTTAGTGCAGCAGCTTTCCTTGCACAGAAATACAAATATCACGTGCCTCATTCTTTGCATCTCCAACGAGGGCTTTATCCTCCACGAAGTTACTACATTTGAAGTCATAGTGACAAAATTTCATCCCCAATTGAGCCGGAAAAGAATTTTTAGCTATTTCATCGCCAAATGTTAATTGTTTGTTTTTGTTTCTCTATGCTTTATTTGGGAAAATTAGCAAAAACCCTTATAAGACTTCGACCTTTAGTTAAAAGAACTCCTTAGATGGAGGACTGATCGATAAATTATTGAGCGCTCGTTGCTAAAAGCCTTGACAAATAGAGTAAACAGAAGTTTGAAATCTGATACAAAACTTAAGTGTCTAAATTTTTCAGAGCCTTGAAGCTTTGAACTCGCGTGCGCGGTGGCTGTGGTGATGAATCTGATGAAAAGCGTGAAGGGTAAGGGGTTATTATCGATGCCTTCCACCTTATCAATCCACAAACTCTGATGATTGGCCAAGAACCAAGGCAAACCTTCAGGCCTTGATCCACAGGTTGAACAGACATCACTACTCCTTAGCTGTCAACTTCAGGATGAAATAACTGGAAGAGAAAATGCTGCTCAACCTTCGCAGGAAGAATTGGACTGCCGGGCTTAAACTCAGACCATTTGGTCATCGATCTGAAACAAATCTGTTCAGGTAATATGAGCGTTCACTGTGCATTTGTTTGGTGGTCAATTATGCCGAAATGAGATTCTTTTCACTTGGGTTTTGCAGGAAATGCTTAACATAGCTGCTGAATACAAGAAAGCCGTGGAGGAGAAAGATGAATTGCCACCTGTGAAGCTTGCGACTGCAAAGATGGGAAAGCAAGCCGCCAACAAGCACCTCGAACAGCTTGTCTCCAACTTTAAGTCGTTGGACATCGGCTGGACATTTGGAACATGCTAGATACCGTGAGTTTCGTCGATAATAGTACTTAACAAGACTAGTTCTAGCCATACTGGAAAATGTAATTGACCATAATCATTTACATATCTTGTCAATGAAACTTCGTCATTCAATTTACATACTATCAAACTAGATTTGCTAATCTGAAAAGGGCTTATCTTGCATCATTGTTCTTTAACATGAGGGTCTCGAACCATCTCTGGATACAGATGCTGCTTCAGGCCAGTTACGTACAGGAGCTTCTTACTCAGCGTATCCCTCTCGTCATTGCCCACTTTACTTATAAGAAGCGTACGGTTACACCACTCCAGCATCTCAGGGAAATACACCTTCCAGTAAAATGACTGCCAAACCCAAGCTGGTACTGTCAAACAATTTTCTCCTCGGCATGCGCTGTCCACGATTGATTTGGCGGCCTCCTTCACCGGCATGATCGGTGTTATGCTTACTTCAAGCTAAAACCAACGAAACCAGCAAAAGATGATACATGGTGGTCCAAATAAAAAGCATTATAAAACCTGAATTAATCACTAACAATAACCAAAAGTATATATATAACTAGGCAGGCTTACATCTCTCAATTCTAGATCTAATACCACTTGGCCTTCCTTGGATAAGAATTTTCCTTGCGAAATTTCCGATTCAATCATTCCCGGAGTCACGATTGTTATTCCAACTTCCCTACCAATTTCAACTTTCAACGTCCCGTAAAAGGCTATCGCTGCTGCTTTTGTAGCCTAATTAGCCAAAGTGAAATTCAATCACTGATGATTCACAGCTAAATACAGCAAAAATAAATACATTTCACTTGGGAATTAGCATGTTCATGAGGTCAATTGTTCACTTTACTTACACCATACATGCTTAATCGTGGTGCACGCAACCATCCGGCAGAGGAAGTGATCGCTACGATCCTCCCTCCGCTCCTTTTAAGGTGTGGAATGGCAAAGTAGGTGCCATATACTGAGCCCCAGAAGTTTACGTCCTAGCAAATGAAAAATGGAATCACTAAATATAACAATAGTTAACCTAGCTAGGTATAGCAAGTAGCAATTGACGAAGGCTTTGTAAATTTTAATTACTTAATTACCATGGCTGGCGCTAAGTTAGTGACATCAGTGGTTTCTTCAAACAAGCAGACAGGAACAATCCCAGCATTGTTCACTAGGTGATCCACTGTAAGCATCATTATTTAGAGTTAATCCAATATAAACAGATCTATGAATTAATTTGATCATGAATTGAGGAAATTAATTACAATTACACAATTTATAATCACTTAATTAATCAAGTGCACTTACAACGTCCAAAATGATTCACTGTTACATCAACACAGTGCTTACAATCTTCAACCTTTGAAACATCTGCAGTGATTGCGAGAACATCTGGGGAGCCAAAGCAAACGGCTGTGTTGGCCACGTCACGTAGTCGGTTTTCTCTTCTGGCAACAAGAGCTAGACAACCTCCTCTTCTAGCATACTCATATGCCAGATGCTTCAAAATCCATCAAACACAACTCTATATCACTTAAAACAATCCTTTATTTGGCCACACGAACCAACACAGTTTCTAACGGACTTTATCATCCTACCATCGTATAGTAGGACTCACCTATATTAACAAGTGCGTCGTCTAGTGTTTCAGTTGCGTGTCTAAATAACACTATCAATAATAAAATACAGCATAACTCAAGCACTAATCAATAAGTTAGTAAGCTAATACAGTGCTAGATGACACTCTCGTTTGGCCTCGTTTCAAATTTAAACCCATGATTTGAACGGTTACTAGATGACACTCGTTTGGCCTAGTTCCAAATTTAAACCCATGATTTGAACGGTTAATATGAGACATGTATAGCAAGAGAATATAACTCAAATCAAATATGAAAATGTATACTTTCAATTTCTATGTACCTCTCCTATGCCGGAGGAAGCTCCGGTAATGAGTATGACTTTTCCGGCCACATCTTCACTAAAAACATGTTGTGCGGCGGAGAGGAGAAGCTTGAAGAAGTGATAGGGTGGCAGAACGAAGAGCAACAAGGCGAGGGACATGGGAGGAATTGTAACAGTGAGCACCTTGTTAATAATATCCATGATTATGGTTAAAGGCTGGCTAGCTCCTTGATTAATAATTTTACACAGTTGTGATTATCTACATATATATAACTGATATCAAGCAGTGTCGTAGTTGTGATTATCCACATATACTATATATAACCGAAATCAAGGGTCAGGACTTTGCAACGTAGCAAGGTTGCATGAAAAGAAAGCAACACGTAGTCTCGGTGAGTTATTGCCACCAGCTTATTGAACAACCAAATTTTTTTTTTTTTCGGTCAAGAGGAGATCTTAGGTACCGTTTGGTACGTGGGATGGGACGGAATAGAGTGGGACAAGGCGTTCCGTCTCACGTTTGGTGCGCCTTAAACGGGTGGAACGAGTTGTTCCACAGGACGAGATTTGGGTGAATTTTCGTTCCACCTCACCCCCTGAAACGACTCGTTCCACATTCGTGGAACACAAAATTATAACCTCTCCGTCTCCTTCTTCTTCCTCCTTGTTTCCATCCGAGGGCATCTTTGCTCCCGCTCCGCTCCGTTCCGTCCTGTCCCGTTCCGTCCTGTCCTGTCCCGTCCCGTCCCATTCCGTTCCGTCATGTCCCGTTCCGTTCCGTCCCGTCTGCATACCAAACGATACCTTATTACACAACAACCATAAAATACAAGCAAACAAGGCACAAGACACCCTATTAACAAACAAACAAAAAAAAACCAAAAAGAGGGCCCAAGACTAAGAAAAACAAACAGAGAAAAAGCCCATATAAACAGTAAAGCCCAAAGAACTGCACCACAACCGAGAAACCGAGAAGCTTCTACTGCCATTCCACCATCAGCATTACAGTCCATCCAAGCAAAACCAGTCCACCGCCGCCGAGTAATACCTCACTAGACGCCATCTCCGACCTCGAAAAGCTACCTGAGCACAACCATAAGCAGGGGATAGTCGGCAACAGAGTGAGAGAAGCCAACTACCCGAGTGAAGCTTGTGGAAACCCACAAGCGAACACTGCTGAAACTGGCAGATAACAAAGAGAAGGTGGTGGTGTTGAAAACACCCAAGCCAGAGTAAACCCCAAAACTCTACACACGATCTTAGTAGGAAACATGACTGAAGATTGGACCATGGGATAGTCGGGATGAGGAATACCTTTGGGGATAGAAGAATTGGACAAACTGGATTTAAGGAGAAACAATAGTAAAAGCAAAGAGAGAAGAAGGAAATGGGAAAGAAGAGGACATGACAATCGACCCCAGCCGAAGCTAGGGCCGGTGCCTCTGGAGAAACTTAGGTTTAAAAATCTCACACAAACAGTGAGAAGGACTCTCAGTGTGGAGAGAAAATCTCTCACCCTGGAGAGAAATTTTCCAAAGAGTCAGCCTTTAGTCGATGAATCCAATATTTCCTTTGACCAAAAACTTCTCACTGAAGAAAGACCTAATAAAGAAAAGAGGAATGAGGATCCTAGGAATCCTCAAATCGTGTCCGTTCATCTTATATCGTGCAGTCAGTTTTCGTTTTGTACCGTTCATGTTTAATTTTAAATAAAAAATATTTAAAATAATTTATGGCTGCATGATGTACGATGAACGGACACGATTTGAGGATCCTCAAGATCCTCACAAGGAGGATCTGGAGAGTAATGCTAGGAAGACTAAATTTGTAGATAAAAATTGTAAACTAAATGATGTGTCAGCAATAGAAAATAGCATGTTTAGCGACGCTTAAGTAATAAAACAATCATCAACTTATATGTCATTTAGTTTACAAAATTTGGTCTCCCTAACTTACCCTAAAGAAAAAGATAATTGAAAGTGAGTTTCTGTGCACGAGGAGAGCTTGACTCTGTAAGATTGTGAAGAGTTCCTCTTTAACAGATTTTGTGATTATTTCACAAAATATTCCATATATAATGAGAGCATTGTTCTAAAAATCCCCGCCTAGCACTGCCTAGGCCCCACCTAGGCACTAGGCGGCTGGCTACTGTCCCGATTAATGCCTAGGCGTTTGAAAATTGAAGAAGGGGCGCCTAAATATTGTTGAGGTGCCGGTCTAGACCGTCCAAGCACCCGCCTAGGTCGTGACTCACTTAGACAGTAAATAGATAACTTTTATTTTGCATTTTATTTTATTTTTTGCAATAAATTGTAAGAGACTTGTTACATACTTAAATGAACACACATTATATCCTTATTCCTCGTGTGCAAGGCTTGTAACTTGTGTTCCAGGTTATTTCATACATTTCAACATCTTACTCCTAATAAGTTGTCTTAGACAAAAATAATTCTAGGATTTCTCAAAAAATACAAAAAATGGTTGATTTGGTATATGAGGATCTGAGCATTTGGCATTCGGAAAAGAGGAACGGCTTGTTCGCTTGTATAAGTTTCGAAGTGAAGATAACTACAAAATATACTCATTGGGGATCCTCCAATACGTGGTTAAAGTTGATAGATATTCTTTATGTTGAAGTGTACAAAATAACTCTAAATACAAGTGATGTGAAGCATGTAACTTATTTTGGATCGAAAATTAACGGAGTTAAGATGAGATGACAAATTAATGATTTTAGAAGTTGATATGACAAATCGATTAAAATTTTAGTTCAAATGACTTGAAAAGGGTGTATAAGTTCATATGACATTTCAAAACTCTCATTATAATATGAAGAATTTTTATCACAAACATGAAATTTCATGAAAAATAATTTATGATATGAACAATTTCAATCATAAGCACGAAATTTTGTGAACTCGGTAACATGACATTTTGAGGAGGAATGCCTCATTCATTGAGGATCCAAGTTAATTCCTGTAGGCACATTGCTTATACAGTGAAGCAAACAGATGTCAATGGAAGTAGCCAAATTAGATTTTGAAAAGTTAGTTTTCTCGTATATTCATTTTTTCTTTATGCACACCTTTTTTCTATTTCTCTCTCTTATTTTCAGTGATTTATTAAGGAAAATGAAAATAAATTTGAAAACTCTGCATTCATTCGAGGTTTCAAATTCAATTATCCGCTAATCACTCGCTATTCCGTGTTTGAAAAAATGACATTGTCTGAGTTTAGTCAAGTTTTTGGAGCACAAGTGAGCTGTTAGGATGCTAATCCTATTCGAGTTTCCTTCTAGCTCACTCTAGGGTTCGAGAAAGAGGAGGGTAATTTGAGATCCACTGATCCAATGATGAAGATTACATCTTTGTTCTACTTTACAATCCCATCCCAAATATCACTTGCAATCTTCACTCACTCTCTCACAATCCGCCGCTGAAGCATCCGCTAGTTCTAACGTAGCAACTCAGTTTCATCTCTTTCGATCACCCTCATATTTCAGTAAGAGGAACTTCAACTGTAATGATTTGACTCCGCTATCGTTCATCAAGGCTTGTGTTCTTCAACTTGGAGATCTTTAAGACCATGAATCCGCCTTCGAACAATTCCTTCTCCCAACTTCTTTCTCTGGACGCCATAACCGCAATTCTTGCAAGCAAGAGCTTCATCGAACTAGGGAGTTTTTCCACGATGTAGCATTCCCATTGAGAACAAGGCCACATATAAACCATGAAATAGAGTAAATCCAGAACTAGGGGGATATCTCAATGGGGTACGACTGCGAGGAGAGATGTTGTGACGCCCGACCAGGCGGGGAAGCATGCCGTGATGTTGGAGCGGCAGCGGAGGCACGTTGTGATGTCCGAGCTGGAAAGGAGGCCTTTAGTCTCCTCAAAAGCAACCACGCATCAGATTCAGCACAACCCTGTGTCATCTCAAGGGCAATTGGAAGATCATGCAATCTCATCTCTATAAGCATTATGCCCTGAAGACATAGAAGTCCATGATGCTGAAGGGATTCAATAATAAAAACTAGCATACGGGCACACACAAACTGTGAGAAAATTTTTTATTTTTGTTTTTGAAATAGAAGGAGAGAGGAAGAGAGTGATATAGAATGTGGGAGTGAGAAGTTTTTTTTTTATTTTTTTTTATTTTTTATTTATCTATTTATTTTTTTATTATTTTTTAATTAGATATATGTTAGGATTACATGTAGGTGAGGTTTTGAAAAAAAACAGCAAAATGTGATTGTGTGAAATTACATTTCTACCCCATATTTCTTATTCATGTTCTGGTTTAATTAGAAGGTTAAACTGGTAATTTCATAGAATTTTGGTTTACAATAAGTATTTTATTAATTAGTAGAGATGACCTTTAAATGGTAAAAACTACAAATTGATTAGGTATTACCTCGAAATTCGTTAAGAATTTTTGAAACTGCCTCATTTTTGCCTTCATATTCCGAACTTCTGTATTGTCTGGAGAAGAAAGAGCAGCTCTGGCCTCCTCAGGAGAATGACCTATCGCATTCTGTACAACCTAAAGAGCATACAGCTAGTCAACATATCAAACTCCGACGAGTATGTTCATCATGGATAAAACCTCAGCTCAAACTTACATTGTGATCAATGAGAATTTCAGAAATGAGAGTCCCATCATCAACATACGCTCCAAGCTCGTACATGTCACCTGTGTATTGGAACTTATTCACACCAGTCAAAACACACTGCAAAATTTGTTCACATTTCAGTAATATGGTTATTATAAATCTATCATCTGATGGAAACAAATAACAGAAATGTGTGTTCACCTTAACCTTCCCCCGAATAGAACGAATGTTCATTGTAATCAACTTGGCTGACAAACTAGATAGGTAATCGAAAGGACGTTCACGGTCTCCGGATAGTATTTCTGGGCGGTCAAATTCATTAACAACATCGGTTTCCTCATCATTCAAAACAGCATCTGAGGATGCGTAAGCCCTATGAGTTTCATTCTCATCAATCATAGTGATATCCTCGTCATTCAAAATGGAATCTCTAGTATGATTTTCTCCCCCAAAATGAACAGCATCCATTTCAATATCTTCAACAGCATCCTCAAAGGATGGGTTAGGAATGGCATTTTCAGGTACTCGACTTTCCCTGCTATGACGAACACTAGACCGAACTGTATTTAAATGGAGATTCTCAACACCAAAATCATCAGATAATGGGTTAGGAATAGCATTTCTTCTGCTATAGGGAGTGGTATCCATAGGCATCTCGTCAACACCACGGCCACCAGTAGATGATGGGTTAACAACAGAATGTTGTCCACTGAGAGGAACAGTAAACTCTTCAGCAGTCACTGGGCTGCTATTTCTAGAAGATACAGAGCTGGTAGTTCTACTAGATACGGAGATGGTGTTTCTAGAAGATACGGAGCTGGTATTTCTAGCAGATACAGAGAAAATAGCACCTACATATCAAAAATGGATGCAACAAAACTTAGAATAGAATGGAAAGACGTAATATCATAAGCTATACTTGTCAACAACTTCACAAGTAATGACAGGAACTAACTGCCAAAGAGAGGGAGACAAGGAATTCAAAGAAACTAGACAAGAGTTGCTTATGCTCTACAAAGCCCCACAACCACACGCAAATGGAGTTGTTGATATACCTTGGTTGGGTGCTTGAACAGAGGTCGGGGCTTCCATTGTTGAATTATTGGTGTGTCCAGCAGCATTAACAGTATTGGGAGGCCATGCAGCAAGAGCTAACCTAGTCGATAGAGGAGGAACTACTCCATTCCTGGTCCTGCATAACAATAACACATATTATCAAGTTCATCAGTTAAGTTAGTTAGCTTGTATAAAGTGTGTAAACTGTAATACATGGTAATGTAATGACCTCCTGTAGTCCAGCATTCCCTTACTAAAAGAAATTAGGAACCCGAAGAAAATTGGAAAAAATAACAACCAAGATTGACCAGCATATTTCTGAGCTTAAAACCTTAAACTGCAAGAGGAATAAATTTTTGCACTCCAATTGACGATCAAACTAGTTTGATGTAAGTTAATCATCACCTAAGAAAAAAATCCATCTTGCACTCCACCAACCATGCAGTCTGTTATCAGTTATCCAATATCATCCACCAAGTTAACTTAAACCCTGTTTATCCAATACCACTATAAACTTATATTTTGCTAGAGCTTTTAAAGGCAGCAGTGTTTTTTATTTCTTTTTATTTCCATCTATAATAAGCTAAGGCAAAGTTAAATTCAAAGGCATATCTAGTCATGGAAAATTTTATAGCTTATACATCTGAAAATTAATGGTCCGACATGAAAATCAGTAAGTTGTAAATCTTCAGCACTGACTACTATATCATAGATACTTTATAGTTACCTGTTTCCTCTTGGGGGCTTATTTACTTCTTCAACAAGCCGTTGACGTGCAGCATCAAGTTCCTCAACTAATCCTCCTAGAACTTCAATACATTCGGGGACCAGCATAAGAAGCCCGTGGCGTATATGCACATTACATATAGCAATCTAGAGTTTAAGAGGATAATCTATGTTTGAGTCAGAAGAGCTAACTAAGCCTTACGGTGCAATGAAAAGGGTTGAACGACCCATCATTTTCCATTAAATAAGATAGCCAGAGAAAAACAAACCTTCAACCCAGCAGGAGCCAAAGCTTCTAGGGCCTGAATAGGCCTGTATTCCATAGCAACGACGCGTTGAACACCGTCTGTCAATGACAATTTGAGGCACCTCTTGAGCCCAACAGCAGTTTTCTGATACCTATTCTTCAGAGGATTGCTGATGTTAACAATCTCATCAACCTGCAAAAAGCTTCAAGCTTTATGCATAAGCATTACCAAATCAAATTCTATTCGAATGGTTATGTTTAATTTGTGAAAAGGTTCAATCTTTACCTGCAAAACATAGGGTCCAGGAAGATCAACGAGATGAAGAGAAGCTACATTTTCCGGAAGCACGCCGCCGCCGGTTCGATTCATATCCGAAACCAGAAACTGCTCGAAGCAGAGCTTCGCCTTCGTCTCCACATCGAAGTTTTGAAATCCCGGCACGGATTGCCGGAGTCCATGGACGCAAGCACCGAGCCACTCCCTCTTTAGCCTTAGCCCCAACCTCTGGAGATGTTCGCTTATTTGGCAGCCGTCGTACCTCTGTGGAGGTGGCCAATTTTGGGGTTCCGGTGCCTGAGCCATGGGAGGAGGATGTGGCCGGGTAACAGGCTCGGGTGCCGGAGCCAGCGGAGGAGAATATTGCCTAGTAACGGGCTCGGGTACCGGAGCCGGCGGAGGTGACGGCGACGAAAGATTGTCGGAGACATCGATGAATTCTTCTTCGGAGGAGGAGGTGACTGGGAGTGGATCGGAGGGGTAAGGGCATGGCGTGTCTAGGGTAACGGGCGGGTGAGTGACAGTATGCGATTGTGGCCCAGGTTCTTCACTTTGCTGTTGTTGTGATGGCGGCGGTGGCGGTTGTTCTTCTTCGTCGGAAGAGTAGCTGAGGCGGAGGCGTCGTCTGAGCGTACTCATTTGGTGGCAAAATGATTTGGGGATTTTGGTGGGGTTTTAGAGAAGACGGTTTATTTTTGCAGGAAAAGATGGTTCAAACTTTTCAGTTTTTTTGGGAAAACGACTGGGCCGAACTCACCGGCCCAGCCCATCAAAGGCCCAATCAGGACTAAATGTTCCTTTCTGTAGAACTTCCCTACATCTAGAATAGACGGTGACAGTATCGCAAACCAACCATACACTACGGTTTGAAAAAGGTAAAATGCATGACAGTATGTAATTAGCTTAAGATACTGTCACTGTTTAACCACTGGCCGGCACTAACGTTAACCCGAAAGCATAAACGGACTCGACAATCATTCTGGAAACACCACAGAAGAACCAAGATAAAGGATTTGCATTGAACCTTGGAACCTAAGCATGCGAAGAAATGATAAGATCCCAATTGTACAAAGTTGTTCTGTTCCTCAACCCTAATCTGCTAACCAGCCTAACCACATCAGCAAGAATTAGAAATCACGTAAAGATACAAAGGAAAAACATCCAGCTCTAGTCTACTCTACTCTACAATTAACAATACAACAAGCGTTTCAAGATTTCATAGCGGGATGACCCCTCCATCTAGGTACACTGGAGTCGAGTGTTCTTTGCAAGACATTAATCCGCTCTTGTACGAGAAACTCTTCTGTGTCTTCAATTTGAGCGTGTTCCTTCTTCATGATCTGCTCCAGATCTTTGACGTAATCCAGTTTGAAGTGCAGCTTTTTCATCTACGTAAACATTCATGACAAAACGGGAAAATGGATAGGTGTATACACAGTAAGAATTGCAGCAACTGGGAAGAATGAAAAAGGAAGGGAACCCAAAATAGAAGAAAACAAAACTACTATATACCTGCGTCCCAATTATGGTTGCCATGAGATATTCAATCTGTCTATCCTCCTGATCAGCCAATAATTTTGAGTGAGCGGCAGCTGCTCCAAGAGTTGTTCCAATGGCAGCTTTAATTTGCAAAGTTGGAGGTATGTCATCTTTTCTGAAGAGTGCATCCTGACGCTCTGAGAAATATATAAACGCAAATTCAAATAGAGATGGTTAGGACTAAAATCATGCAATAACTAATTAGCCAGCAAAATAATGATGCGACTAAGTGAATACGGAAAGCTGTAATAGAAACCAACCGCCAAAAAAGAGGAGTGAAACAACAATCACCAAATACTAACTTTAGTTATACAAACATCTCCATTATCATGTATTCCAAATTGATTGTAATAAACTGTAAAAATCGTGTCTTGTTTGGCTTTACTGCAAATACCTGATCCGGCTGGCTTTTCCCTCATTTCCGAATCCCTGTCTTGGACTCTAAAATTGATAACAAACAAGAAATTTCAGAACTTTAATACCAAACATAATATAACTACAAAAAGACCTATATCTGAAGCATCAGTTGGAAAAGCATATTCCAGTGGATAGATAACCTCTCTGTCTCACAGTTTTTAGCAGGAGACCACACACCATTAGTAAAAGAATCATCATCAGTATCAAATATCTCCCTTGAACATGAGGTTTCCTCACAAATCACATTAATGGCCGCATCAGCTGCGGCAGCTGTGATTTGTGGACCAACCATGGTTGATATGGCAGCTACCTAAAGATGAAACAACATTAATATTTTGTAACAGAATAAAAGGCCATAGTTAGCATATGATAGCATGAAAGAATAGTTATGAAAAAGTAAAAGAAGCAAAATAATGAAATCAATCTCCACAATTTTCCTTCCTCATTCATGTGTGCATGTATATATATGTTTCCAGCCAAGATTTGCCAAAGCATTAGCAACTTAACTGGAGCCCCCATAACCATTTTAGTCTAAACTTTATAGGGTTGGGAAGTTAGGTACCTGTTTAATCAGTGAAGTACTAGCATCCGAAAGAGAAGCAATGCGCTGTCTTTTCAAAGGTGAACCTTCACTCAAAGTGTCTCCGTTCTGCTTGCCATCATCTGTCTGCTCATGCAACTGACCCTTGGTTATGATAGTCTCTTGACACCCTGTTGAAGATAACTGAACTTGCTCCGTAGAGTCCAAATTAGCACTAAAGCCATTAGAATTGTCTTTTCTGTAAGCAGAACCCAATACAAGCTCCCCAAAAGGTAGATCAATGAGCTTAGCAATACAATCAAATTTGGTCTTTGTCTGAACATTTTGAGCAACAAGCTCCCAATCATCCCCATACTTGAAAACAGATTCTAAAAGTAATAGGGTTTCTGATTCAGTCCATTCAGCTCCATTAGTACTGCTCTTTTCAACTGCCTCTTTTAACTGGAAATCATCCCTCGGTTTGTTCTCCTTCTCCCCATAGTTTCCATTTTCAAAACACTTTACGCAAATCAGAAAATCACCCTGCCAATATAGTAATTCAAACAGATACAGAAGTCATTAAGTTTCAGTACAAAAAGCTAGCGATAAATTTTTTACAGATATATTGAACGAAAAATACCTTGCTATACTCATAGTGTCCAGAATCGCAATGTCCACCACAGTTTCCACAAACCAACCCCTCCTTCTTCAAATCACCAAAAACATTAGAGTATGATGCCAACGGAGGAAACCCAACCCTACTCACACCTCCACCACCCCCAACCTCCCCAACTTTAGGTTGACCCGAAACCTGCGAAATGGGTTTAATGGAATTCGGCATTGCAGCCACCCGGATCCCATTGGGAACTCCATCCTGAACCTTAACCTTACACCTCTCATCACCCCCAGCAACAAAACCCCCTCCACCACCTGAATTCGCACCGAAATTAATCAACCCCCACTTCTCCAAGAAATTAAACACCTTATGAAGCAAACTAACATCACCCACAAGCGACTTTCTAACCTCAGTGAATGTAAGCTTCCTAGAAGGATCTTCCCTGTACTTATTAATGATAAAATCCCTGTATTCCTTGTACGTTTTCGGAGTTCTCGAGATCGAGCTCCCATCAAAATACTCCTTCAACGCAATTCTCTCAGTTTCATGAATCTCATCCCACAGAAACCAGCCTGAGAACAAACAAAACCAAAAAGCTCATACCCTTTTCTCAATCACATACTTTAACCAACAATTCAATAAAAAATTAACGGACCCAGTTGACAATTTGGGATGATTGCTTCGTGGGGAGGAGCAATTAGGGTTTTGAATTGGGGATAACGTTAGGGTTTTTGAAAAGATGAAAAAAAAGAAAAAAGGGGGGTGGGGATGCGGAAACTTACCAGAGTGGCGTGGGATGGAGTAGAGTTCGAGCTCTGGTTCGTCGGGTCGGAGCGGATTAGAACCCGGGTCGTGTGGAGCGAGTTCCATAACTTCGGACCAGGTAATTGAGCCGAGTCGTGTCGTTGAGTTGGGTCCGAATGAATTCTCTCTCGCTCGCCCTCTAATCTCAATAGTTTGTGCTTCGATCAATGGCTTGATCAGCGATTCGAGGGTCACGGACCAATCGGATGTATATCCTGCGGCGGAGGTGTAGGTTATGTTGTGTAGGAATTATATGGGATCGGGCCTTTAGAGTCCACATGAGTTTCACGTGACAAGAAAGAAGATTAATACAACTTTAATTTATGATTATGCTAAATAAGAAAATTAATTTTTTTTTCCCTTCAATATTAAGGAAAACTAATGAAAATGATTTGAAAACTTTGAGTTTTAACGATAAGAACAAATTAAATGATAAAATGAAAAGTACTAGGATTGACCTTTTAGTGTAAAAATGTAGTTTTTCATTAAAGTGAATAGTACTTGAAGATTTTCGTTAAAGTTCCCTAAATATTATGCAAAACATCGTACTTTACAGTAGTAACAAAAAAATAAAAAAAGGTAAAAAAATTCCTAATGCACGTTGATCTCCACGGATTTTCCTTCCTCCTAACAACTAATTAATTAATCCACTAACAGTGTCGTTCTACACAAAAACAAGACACTGTGTTGTCTTGGTGGAATAACTTAATTTATTTTTCAGCCAATATTTCCTTGTTTTTGATCTATTCGAGAATTTCAACTCATGAGTTTCAAATGGAGAAGTGTACATTCATCGTCTCCTTCAAGTGAAAATCGAAAACAAAGTGCCTACTTTCTTTTAAGATAAGTACATGACCAATTGGTCAAAACACGGTCTAGTTTCCACTTGATTGAAAGCGTTTTAGGTGAATTCAATGTTATAGCACAATGTGGAGTGGAGGCTGATTAACGGGCGTCTTACTATCATTGTACTCTAAACTTTAAGATGGTTTGTTAAGATAGTTTGCTTAATTTACAAAGTTAAACCAGTGCAACCAAGTTAGAGCACGCACTTTGAGCTCGTTTGAAAAATGCTTTTAAACGACTTAAAACACTGCACTTCAAGTGCTTTTTGAATCCAAAATCATTTTATCTAAAAACGCTATCAACCTTTTTTTCTCCCCGGGTTCTTTCTCGCCCGTTACGAGAGAGTGATCCGGATGAGGATCTTCTCACACAGCACCAACTCTGGATGCTAAAGACTCAAAGCAGACAAACAATGTGGCAATGGATGGAGAACGTGAACTAGTTTGGATGAAAATAGATAAGAGAAATATAGATGCTACAAACGTTATAACAAAAAGCATATCAACACTCCAACAAGAGTGATATAAAGTTGAACTCGATTTATAAGTGATAACAGGGGGAACAGACTAGTAGTCTCGAAAGGAAAATACAGAAGCAAGTAAAGAGCACCCTCGATGGACGATACTCTTAATTCAACCTCTGTGCAGCTTCCTTGGCTAAGAGCTTCTCCTTCGCCTTGGTCTTGGCCTGTGATTTGGCACCCATGATACCGCCTCCCCACTTCTTTCTTAACTCTTCGTACTTATCATTGAAGTTGGCCTAAATCACATACAAGTAACGATAAGGAGCGGTAAATCAAGTGTTTACAATCTGAAGGGTAAAATTGTCAAGCAATCTGACGGGTAAAATTGTCAAGCAAAGTAAAAAAAAAATTCAATTCAACATACCTTGATAGCCTCCAGAATTTTGCTGAACTCAAGCTTATCCTCATTCTTAACAGTTGTCAAACAAAGTGCAGCAGCTGTTTTCTTGTGGAGAAGCTGTCAGTGAGGCAAAAGATACATTAATTCCTTCCAAAAGACGTAGAATCCATTGTTTGATTAAAAATAACAGACAAAATTACAGATCTATACCGCTCCAAGACGGGATTTCCCCTTCACAATGCAGTATGGGATCTCCATCTTCCTGCACAAGGCAGGAAGCCATACAACCAACTCGATAGGGTCCACATCATGAGCAATAACAACAAGCTGAGCCTTGTTCTGCGAGGAAGACAACATCTCACTAGTTAGCATAACTTACGACCATGTCAAGGTTCATTCATTGAAACCTAGAAGGAACAAATCGATATGATGTATTACCAACCTGCTCGATCAAGTAGGTGACATGGTTAAGTCCATATTTCAGAACAATAGGCTTCTTTGTCTCAACAGTTTTTCCTTCAGATTCCTCTTGAGCTCGTTTCAGGAGACGTTCCCTCTTTGCAGCTTTGTCTTCAGGTCTGTACTTCAGAAGCAACTTGAAGAGACTAGTTGCTGCAAGTAGTGTTTGAAATATTATAATTGTTTGTGGGAGTAAAAACAATTTTATACTTCAGACCTCCTCTACAACTCCACCTTCAATGTTTCATAAAACCAGACCATATAAGAACATGAATGGATTAGTCATTAACCGCTCAAATCAGTAATTTTAGAGCTACAGATCCTAGAATCAACTATCAATACCATTATGCGACTATCGCAATCAGATACAGGATGGGATGTTCATCAAAAAACACGAAAAAGGGGCATAGAAGTAGAAATCCACAAGTGTTGAAAAACTTTTCCTTTCCCAGATTAGTAATCAGTAGGAAGTGAACGTATGCTCATCTAACCAACAATAAATTTTGAGTGATGGTAAGAATTTTAGATACACTTTTTCAAACAATTAACTTCAAATGATCCTAAACAATCACATTACTCAAGCAGCAAGAAATCACAATGGTCGGTTTCATACCGAGGTTCTTGTCCAGAGTCTTGGTGAACTGGTTAAGTGCTGGTGGGACCTTCAAACGTTGCTTAAGGATCCTCTTTTTCCTCTGGATACGGACAACCTTGGGCCACTTCACAAACCGGTGCAGATCTCTCTTAGGAGGCAAAGCCCCACCAATACCAAACTGCTTGGTACGCTTCTCAAATAGTGGGTTCACAACCTTCTCCTGAAACATTAATTAAAGAAATATTCAATAATTGACGAGTTTCAAAAACATTTTAAGATAACAATCCATAAACAAATGCAATATAACATACAGTTTTCTTCTTAGCAGGTGCTGCCGGTTTCACACCTCTCTTGGGAGCCTGCAAGACAAAAGAATATGGGAGAATTAAAAACAATGAAACCAATCAAAAGGTAACCACGATTCCGATCATGTCCCAAAGTTAATTGGCGTTAAAACTCGATCACATTTAACAAATGATACAACACCAGCGCCATCCAAAACGTGCTTTTCACGCATGATTGAAGGCATTACATTCACTGAACAGGAACCTCCGTAAACATTCAAATTCTGCTTAATTGGATAAACAAATGAAATAAAATTCACAGTTCAAAAATCCCCGAAAACAGCGTGCACATAATGGCCTCCAAATCTATCCCATCTCCAGCTGACAATTCGAAGTCTTCCGCCCCTCGAAAAACAAATTCTCAAAGACTAATTCCAAACATAGCCTTAAAGATTTTTTATTTACATTATTATTACTCTTTTTTCACTGATATTTTTCACTAATCACACCATTACATATACATACATGCTTTCATCAAAACTCAAAAGTAAGATCAGAGGTGATTAAGCTTAATCAGCACCAATTAACACATACAAACACCGCGATTATACTAATTAATAAGATTTCAAGCCCACAGATTAACTGATAATCCACATTTCACACCAACGGATGAAAAAAATCAGAAAACACAGGCATGCACACATACAAGTGAAAATTATTCGAAGACAGCATAAGGTTCGAGCATATGCAAGAAGAAGGAGTTGAAACTAGGGTTTAGAGCATACCATTTCCGGGTGGCTGAGATCTTCAGTGACCTTCTGGGGTTTACGGCGAATGAAACCCTAAAGCTAAGCTGAAGCTCTCGAGCGGCGCTAAGTGTGAACTATATATAGGTGGCCCTATTGCGGAATTTGGGTTTTGATCCGATTCGTTGGTTCGGGTCGGATCTTCCTGCGACTGTTCGGCTTTAGTTTGTGTTGCTTTTAGGGCGGGCCGCAATCATGGGCCATATTTTTTTATTTTTGAGTTGGGCTTCAGTTTATGTTGATTCAATCTGCCCGGGAAAAGTATGAAAAATGAGGCTTGGACGGTACAATCTCTCTGTCACCACATAATGAAAGTACCGCTTTTATGGTTCTTGGTTTGGAAAGAGATGTTGTTAGGTGATTTGTTTTATTTTCTCATTGAATCTGAACCTAAACTTGTGCTCGAGAGATAGACGTTCAAATACTTATAAAAGGACGTATGGATTCAATTATTACCAAATCACTTGTTTTCTCTTTGGAAGATTCACTATGTACATCAAGAAATGGCTAAGCCATAGGAGGTTTCCTCAACCCAAATTACACCAAAAACCAAACAAAAAACTAATGCAAAATTACCTTAACCTCATCAATGTCGGGTTTCCTCCCGATCAGAGTGCTTAAAAAACATTTACTTATGCATTCGAGATCTGATCTTGTCTTTTAAGAAACACAAAATTTAAATCAAGATTAAAGAATGAGGAATTCCCGAGAGAGGATCCTTGCCGGATCCTCTTTGTAAGAATTCCTGGAAGAGTAATGTTATTTATATCATGTTTTTGTACCACATGTTCATACCACCTTAGGTGACATTTGACGTGGACATGCGTAGCAATTGAATTAATCAAAATTTTAAATTTAGTACATTATTTAATAAACTAATAATTAAGAAAAACTAGTTAATTAAAGGCCTAATCGGATAAATGGTCCTCGTGGTCATAAGGTATTCGGAAGATAGCCCCTATGGTAAAAAAATTCGGATTTAAACCCCTATGGTCTAAGTCTTTTAGGATTTATACCCAAAATTGAAACTTCTGTCATTCATCCGTTAGTAGCATGCACGTGAGTTTCACATATGAGGATAAGATGGTCATTTCATAGTTAGTAGCATGTCAATAGCTTAGCTAAAACCCTCATGACGTTCCCAATTCTAAAGCATGATCTTGGACCAATTCATGAGCATGGGTGGACATTTATATCGGATCAACAAAAGGTAAGCTCTATGTTTCCTTTAAGTTATGCAAATATAATGGCTTATTTAATTTGTATTGATGTTGTAGGGTTTGGATACCGCTTTTACTACGATTGTGCCAGAAGCTGACCACATATGGTGTGTGAGGCATTTGTATGGAAATTTTAAAGCCATTCATAAAGGTAAGACATTAAAAGATTTGTTATGAAGTGTTGTAATAGCCCCCAACCATGCTGACTTTGAAGCTGGAATGGAGAAGTTGAAGAGCATTGATGGTGAAGCCTATAATTGGTTGGTAAAAAGAGATCCAGATAGGTGGGCTAGGTCTAGATTTAGCACAAAGGTGAAGTGTGACATGCTTCTTAAGAACCTATGTGAAACTCTTAATAGTTGGATACTTGCTGCTAGGGATAAACCAATTATAACCATGTTGGAGATGATACGATGTAATTTAATGAAAATGTTATGTGCTAAGAGGACATAAATAAGTAAACTTCAGAGGAATGTATGTCCTAAGATTCAACACAAGTTAAACAGGGAGAAGTTTGCATCTAGGAATTATTTGGCAACCTATTCAGGAAATTATAAATTCCAAGTTGGGAGTGGTTTGTCCTATTTGTTTGTGGTTGATATTGCTAATAGGACATGTAGTTGTAAACGGTGGGAGTTGATCGAGATACCATGCTTGCATGGTTGTGCAGCAATTTGTCGCAATAGACAGGATCTAAGGGATTATGTGGATGAGGTGTACCACAAGGAAACCTATCTGAAAGCTTATGAGCCCATGATTCATCCGTTGAAAGGATGTAACATGTGGCCTAAGTGCAACATGGACCCCCTTCTACCCCCATTAGTGAAAAAGCAACTTGGTAGACCAAAAAAAGCAAGGAAAAAGGATCCTGAAATGGAGAAAAAGGTAAATGATAATAATAGTGATTGTAAGCAGGTTATGAGTAGGAAGGGAAAGACAATACAATGCCACAAGTGTTGGGGTTGGGGGCATAACCAAAAGTTTTGTAAAAATGAGCCTAGAGATGCCCCACAAGGTGTATATATTGACAAGAGATGGGCATAATCTAGACAAGAAACTGACAGCAAGAAAAAAAAACAAAGTAGTGGTTTATCTGCTCAAATGAGTGGTACAAGTACAACTGTTGGGAATGAAGACCAAGTAATGAATCAACATACAACTGTTGTTCAAGTTGATGTTGGAGATGTTGTTCGTTCAATCGATGGAGGTCCAGCACCTAAAAAGTCCAAACTCATAGCAAGATGAAACAACCCCAAGTAAGCCTTCTATTGTGATCCCCGTGAAGCTACAAAAGTGAGTTCTTATTTTATTCAATTGATTCACAATTGATAAGTGAATAATTTCATTTCATTATGTTACTATCACATGTTCAAGATAATAGTCAACCAACCATTACTAGAGGGGGAGGATGTTCCATATTTACCACAATTCCTAGAGTGGAGATGCCTCAAGGTATAGTTGGAAGTTCAAATCCTACAATTAGAGTATCTTCTCATCCTCCAACCATTATTGAAGGGACAAAGGGTGCCACATTTACCACAATTCCTAGAGTGGAGATGCCTCAAAGTAGATTTGGAAGCTCAAGTCCTACGACTGGATGGCCTCCTCATCCACCAACCACTTCTAAACAAACTGTTGCACCATGGAAACCTCCTGGCAAGAGCTTTGCACAATGTATCCACAAAAACCTGATAGTGCTCTTATTTTATTTTGGATACATTGTGTTTTGATGCTTTCATATGTGGGAGTCCACTGTTTTTTTTATTTTTTTGCTCTTTTGTAATCGGGTCAAGAAAGTTGAATTTCATAAACGATTGAATGTCTTTTGGTAGTTTGTTATGCTTATTGATTAGAACCATGTTTATCAATGGTGATTATAAATCTTTGAGAATGAATGGTCATTCATCCCTTCCGTTCAACGTTCATGAGGAGTGAAGAGCAAAACTAGGCGTTTCGGCTACTTAAAGTAATACTGCGATCAGTCCCCAACCATTGCACCAAACTGACACTGACCCTTTGATTCAAAGGTACAACATCGAAGACGCAATGAGACAAAGAAAATGATTTTCTTCGATCCAGAAACAACAAAACGACATTCAAATTGTTTTGCAGGATCGAAACGTCGGACGGGTGTGAGTCAATTGCAAACGTTTCAAGCTGCGATGTGATCTCTTGTCAAATGAGATGTGCGTTTTGGTATGGAAGATGAAACGCAAGAGAGAGGGGAAGGGGACGACTGGAGAGTGATTATGGAAGCCTCGGTACGAGGGAAGAAACGCAAGAGAGAGGGGAAGGGGACGACTGGAGAATGACTATGGAAGCTTGAAGGGATGAAACGGGGGATGAAATGACTATCTTATCCTCACATGTGACACTTACGTGCTTGATACTAACATAGGAATGACGGAAGTTTCAATTTTAGGTATAAATCCTAATAGACTTAGACCACAAGCGTTTAAATCCAAACTTTTTTACCACAGGGGCTACCTTCCGAATATCTTATGACCACGTGAACTATTTATCCGATTATGCCTTACTTAAATGATGATTGTGGTATATGAGAAGTTTTTCTTCTTCATTTCCTTGGGTTTTGCAAATCTTTTAAATAATGCGGCTGTCCACATCAGATGCCACCTAAGGTGGTATAGAAATGTGGTATAAAAACATAGTATAAATAATATTACTCTTCCTGGAATCCTCTAATCACATCCGTTCATCATACATTGTACAACCAGTTTTCATCAAGTATTGTTTATATTCAATTTTAAATAAAATAATTTAAAATAATTTATAACCACATAATGTACAATGAACGAATATGATTTGAGGATTTCCGGGACCCTCGCAAAGAGGGTCCTTGTTCGGAATTCCCAACCCACAATTTACCAAAACGACAACATCACAATGGACCCTCTGAAATTCTTTGGTGGGTAGTGAGGAGCTCACTAGTAGTAGTAAAAAGACAGAGAAGCCCGCTCTCTCAAAATTATGGCATGAAATTTTGAAACCCTCCCTCCCTTTACAATTCCACAGCCCGCCCAATCTCCCCAAAAATTCCGAAATTAAAACCCCAGAGATTTCAATTCCCCCCAAATTCCGAAATCCCCAATTTGCTAAATTCCACCTCCCGTCCCTCTCAGATTCAGATTCACGTACCCCTCGTAGCTCCCCCGTCAGCTCTGTGATTCCTAGGGTTTCCATTTCCCAAACCCACAAATCTAGGGTTTTAACAACTCTCCGTTGAATCCTCGATCCCCTGCTTTGCTACTCGGTTCCCATGGCATCCGAAGTCCTAGAGGAGAAGAAACCGGAGGACGAAGCTCCGGTGGAGGAGAAACCGGAGGCTGAGGCCAAGGAGGAGCCGAAAGAGAAGGCCAAGGAAGAAGAGCAAGAGAAAGAGGAAGAGAAGGAGAAGGAGAATGAGAAAGTTCCGGAGGCTTCCGAGAAGATGACTGAGAACGAGGAGGAGAAGGTTGTAGAAGAAGGCAAAGAGAAGAAGGAGAAAGAGAGTGAGGAAACTCTGAAGAAGGCTAAGAGAGGTCGGAGGTCTAGTTTGAAGAAGGAGGAGAACGACCAGACCGAGTCGAAAAAGAGGGGGCGAGACTCGGCTGCGAAGAAGAGTAAAGAACTTGAGGCGGAGAAGAAAGAGAAGGAGCCGGTGACGCCGGTGATTGAGAGGCCCACAAGGGAGAGGAAGCTAGTTGAGCGCTACTCAGCTCCGGATAGCGGCAGGTCTTCCGGGACTAAAGCCTTGAGCATTGAGAAGGTATGGTGATGGGAAAGGGTGCCTTATTTGTTGGCCTTTTGATGGTCTAATTTGAATTATGCTTGTTTTCTGTGATTTCAGGGCCGCGGTACAGAGCTTAAGAATATCCCAAATGGTATGTTTTCTTAATTTTTTGAAAGCTTTGATCTTGTTAAGTTGTTTGTTGGTATGGTATAATTGCTGAAATGCTCTGATAACCTTACATACCATGTTGATCTGCTGTTGCATTCAGTGATAGTGATACTGACTGTTGACCTGCTACTATTGGCTTAGATTTAGATTTTTGGCAGGAAATTTACATGCATATGTTATGTGGTGGCTGCTTTAAGTTCACTAGTTCAAGTTAGATCCTTCTCTCATTAACTAGCAAATCTAAAAAAGAGGTTGTAATTCCCTGTAGGCTAGTAGTTCATGTGTTATTTCACTTGGATTCATGTGTACATATGACAGTGGTTCTGTTTTAGCTTCAGTTTCACATTTGAATGAACTACCCTGTTCATTTAATACATGGGAAACGTAGAATTGACGTATATTACTCTTGATAGTCACTGGTATATACATTTTATCTTCCAGTTGTAAACCACATATAAGCTTTTCTTTTTGATGGTCAGTCCTTAACCGTTGTCCGTGTATTTTTCTATTCCACTGCATCATTATTGACAAGCTAAGCAGTGGTACAAAAATTTGTTTGATGATTTTAACTGATTTGGATCTATAAGGTGTAGTGGCTTTCTTTGAGTTGAACTTGTGTCGGATGTAACAATAAACATAAATAAGTGGAAACTAGAAACAAAATTGTTGTGATATGAATTTCATTGTGCTGTTCCTCTGGTTAGAGTTGTCATAAGCAATGCCTAATATCCTTGTTAAAACAAAGGACCTGGGCATATATTCAGAAATTAGATTACTAAATGATTCTAGTTCTAATTAGAGGTTGTGTACGCTGGAGGATTACATGCAAATTTGCCCAAATAATAGAGCACCCCTGGTGCATTTGATCTTATTTACATTGTCCTTTGAGTCAATAAAAGAAGAGCAATGTGAAGTTGGATTGATTTAATGGCAGTTATTGTGTCAATTAGTTGATTTTGACATAGTTCATCAGTAATTTTCTTTTATTTGATTTCTTATAAACTTTCGCATGTCCAAGGGTACCTGCATGTACTCTTAAATGAAAAGGATACCTGCATGTTGTGAGGTGGAATTTTCTCATGTTGTATGTGGGAAAATAATATAGTTTGCATTTAAATTGTTATTCACTTATCTTAAAATTTCTTGTTACCGCAGTCTGGCCTACTTTTGTCTGATATTTGAACTATTTCAGTGGCTTTCAAGATGTCAAAGAGAAAAGCAGATGACAACCTGCAATTACTTCACACAATTCTTTTTGGAAAAAAAGCTAAGGTGAACTTTTGTGTGTCTTTTTTATTTTATTTTTGGGCTTAGTGATTTTAGGTGCTTTGTCTTCATACTATATGTGGCAGTTTTTATTATCTTTTGATGTGTTTTATTTGTTGATGTTCTTGTACAGGCTCATAGTTTAAAGAAAAATATAAGTCAGTTTTCAGGTTATGTGTGGGTTGAGAATGAGGTATTTTTATGCTCACCTTGATCAATTTTGCAGAGTCTGCAGGGTCTTCTTGGATATTCATGCAGTGCAGCATTATTCTTAATGCTCACTCTATCATTCTTATTTTTCTGTTTGCAGCAGGAAAAACAGAGGGCAAGGGTAAAGGAAAAGATCGATAAGTGTGTTAAAGAAAAGCTGATGGATTTTTGTGACTTGCTTAATATTCCGGTTAAGGGCACTACAAAGAAGGTAAATATCGGAAGAAATGTATTTATATTGCTTGAAAAGCTTTTTATACTGCTTGAAAAGTTGATGGGTGATCCCTAATCTGACACGCTGTGCTTACAGGAAGATCTTTCTGTCAAGTTATTGGAGTTCTTGGAATCACCACATGCTACAACTGATGTTTTGCTTGCTGAAAAGGAACAGGTTCTGTTTTTTTCCCACTATTTTTTACTTGTTTTATGTGCAATTTCACATTGGTTGTTAAACCATGGTTCATCTCTGAGTTTCAGAAAGGGCAAAAGCGGAGAAGGAAGGCTACTCTGAGTAAGGCTGCAGGTTCTGGAGAAGCATCACCAGAACCATCAGCCAAGGTGTGCATTCATTACTCTATTAAATTATGAATTTCTCACCAACGCCATGGATGTAGAAGGAATTTTGTTTCCTGATGCATTAGTTACTTGATCCATTTTTCTCTTATTTTCATTGATCCCTGTGTTATGTGCATAGTTGTCATCCGTGTTGTTATATGGGTTTACACCTAAGTATTCTCCCCAGAAGTCAAATTGTTCACTTCTGGTTTGACTTTAGTGTGCTGATTAGATTGATTTACTTCTTGAACCTTTTATTCTCATTGATAATTTTTTTAACTCTGATTAAGATACTTTGGCAATGCACTTTGCATTTGATGATATTTTGCAATGCGCATGTCTTTGCCACTTGGTCATGCATTTTCTTCTCGTGTCAGTACTTTGTAGTCTAACTTTGTGCCGTCTTTCTTGATAGAAACGAAAAGAAACACCCAATTCTGACAAAAAGCAGGAGTCATCCAAAGCTGATGAAGAGGAGGATGATGACAAAGTTGAAACTTCAGATGTGAAGGATGATTCTGGTGAAGATGATGATCACAATATGGTTAATGAAGAAAGTGACCATGAAGAAAAATCCGATGAAGAGCAAAAAGAACCAAAGGACCAGGTTTCGAGTCCAAAAAGTTCATCCAAAAAGACTGTAAAAGAGGGCTCAAAGGCTAAAGCTGGTAGCAAAACAACACCTTCTAAGAAGAAAACCCCAGCAAAATCTGCCAAAAGTCCTACAGAATCTGCAAAGAAATCTAGTTCTACTTCGAAAAGAGGTTCAACTGATGCTGAAGGAACTTCTGGCTCAACAACTAAAGCAAAGAGATCAGCAAAAAAACAGAAGACTGAGAAGGAAAACCCAAAGGATACCAAGGAAAAAGCCACTGGCAAGAAACAGTCGAGCAAGTCCCCAGCCAAGGATCAAGGTGATTTTCTTTGTGTTTATTTTCTGTGGGTACTTCAATATTAGCTAGGGTATCGTTCCATGAAGTGCTTATGTCTTCAGAATTTTTGGAGTTTCTCTTTTGATTGTATCAAATTCGTGCATGAACTAGGAAAAGGAAAAGCTAGCAAGAAACCGAAGCCAGAGCCCACTAGAGATGATATGCATGCCGTAATTGTTGATATTCTGAAGGAAGTGGACTTCAATACTGTAAGTTTCATCATTGCAACTTGACATCGAGTGGATGGTTGAAGTTGTGTTAGTTCTATTATTAAACCTTCTGCATTTACGTTGTGCAGGCAACTTTATCAGACATTCTCAGGCAACTTGGTAGGGTTCCTTTCTGTGTGCTTCAGTTTTTTTTTCTTTTTCCTTAACCTACTCTTTTATTTTAGCTAAATGTAAAACTGCGATTTACTCCTCAGGTATCCACTTCAGTGTTGATTTGATGCATAGAAAAGCAGAGGTGAAGGCAATAATTACAGATGTAATTAACAACATGACTGACGAGGAAGATGAAGGGGATGAAGAAGCAGAGGAGAATGCCGAAGCTGGTGATGCCTCAGACAAGGATGAAGAAAAGGATGGTGATGACAAGGATGACGATGATGCTTAAATCATAGTTGGCCAGAGCGTATGCATGACCGTTGCAGGTTGTGCATTAACCAAGTAATTCATACTTTCTTCAGAGGTGTGTGCCATCAGCAGTTTTTAAGAATCGATACCTTTGGATGTCCGGGGTCCTGTACCATATTATTTAACTTCTTTGTAGTGTTGAGCTGACCTCAGATTCATATGTTAGGTTGGTTTGTTTTCTTTTCTAAGTTAAAACCCCTTCCTATAAGAGTTGTTTAGCTGTAGCCGTGACTTAATTTTCATTATAATAGGGGTAGTAAGTGGGTTTTTTTTTTTTTTTTAATCTTAATCTCTTTTTTTCCTCTTTTTGTCTCTTAACTTCAATATTTGAGATGATATCGGCGTTTCGAGTCTTCAGTGATTTCGTATTGGATCCAGAATTCGTCATCACACCGTATATCGTAAACTCTGCTCTACGAAGAACTGCTATACGACTCCTTACATTTTGACCCCGAGAAGCTTGAAAATCTCAACAACAGAAAAATGGCCATGAAAGATGGGGTTCTTGAGAACTGCATTACATGTAAAGCACTTTCCATTGTGTGGAGAGCCTGAACTGAGGCCTTGAGAATGAAACCAGTTCAGAAAACGAAGCTTCTTTTAGCTGTCGACGGGCGCTCAGAACTTAAGCCGCCGATACCAGAAGGGTTACACTTTTGACTACAACTTGGTCTGTGCTAAGTTTCCACACAACTGACTTCGGCTGGGGAGAGCCTGTGTTTTCAGGGCCCGTGGATTTGCCTGAGAAAGAAGTATGTTTGTACCTTTCTCATGGGGAAGATAGGAAAGTCATGTGTGTGCTCTTGAGTTTGCCAGCTTCTGCTATGAAGATCTTTGAAGATTTGTAGAGGCACATCTAAAGGGGAAGAACTTGCATACGCCTGGCGACCAATAATACAATGTCATATGTTTCGACTATTTGTTGTTATGTTATATTATTTGCCTGGCACACCATAGCGGCATTTCGGGGTGCATATGTAAGAGTCTCTTTAAATATTAGGAGGTGGAGAACCAATAGTATTCAAGACCCTAATTTAATTCAATATGTGACAAAAGAAATCTTGGGAATAAAAAGGTTGTAGTAGGCCACTTGGTACTACGGTCTGATGGTATTCCTTTTTATTTGGACGTGAGAGGTCTTAGGTTTGAATCTCGTGGATGGCGAATTCGATACCAAATTAGGTTGCCTATTGTGTGGCTTCGCCGAACTCTCCCTTCCTATAGTGTAAAATATCAATGTACTTAAAAAAATAAATTGTAGTAGAAAAAAAAAAAAAAACAAGAACAAAGCCTTATTCTAATAAGTGGGCTTGACTGTATGAATCCTAAAATGTTAAGGTTCTTGCTTTTGCACCAAACCTTTCGTTAGCTCCAACTTCTAAGTGCTTCATGTCTTTTCTTAAATCTCTTTCAAAGTGTTCCTAGCTCTTTCTCTACCATTTTTGCTCTAAGCCTTTGTCTCATAATTGTATTCTAACTGGAAGATCTATAAGTCTTCGGTTCACATGTCAAAACCATATTAACTAATTTTCTGTCATCTTATCTTCAATTGCGGCTACTCTTACTTTACCTCTGATATTCTTGTTCTTAGTCTTGTCATTTATCATGTGCCCACACATCTAACGAAGCATTCTCATCTCCGCTACACTCATTTTTTCATGTGTTAGTGCTTGACCACCCAACAATATGTGTCACAAAGCATTGATGGCATTATCGCCGTTATTATTATGCATTTATAACGATCATATCTTTTGTTTTATATTTCATTTTATTGTTTACGGTTTTGTATGGGGAGGGTTACATAATGTTCAACAATGTCGGAGCATAGGTCTACAAATTTTTTGTTCAATATTAAGGCTCTACAATTTCTTTGAGTAATGTGTTTTAGACACACAAAATTGACTATATGATGTATCGTTACTCCCTAACCAAAACCTAATTCCATCGACCATTTGCATTATTTCCAGCTCGAAACATAATTAGATTGATTGTTTTTTCTAAGAATTGGCTTTATTTTCAACTAAAGTTTGATTGTAACTATCTTTGTTTTGTGATTAAAAAGAAGAGAATTCAAACTGGGGACCTCTCCAAATATGGTTAAAATGACAAACCGTTACACTAAGAACTATTTGGTCTTAATGTTTTTTCGGTTATCAGTTTTATTTTTTGTTTTAAATAAAAATAAAAATTGTGATAGGCTTGAGTTAGAATCATTATTTTTGAAGAGATAAATGAAGAATATATGAATTGGGGGTTTTTTTTTTCCTTTTCCCCAATGATTTAATTTTGTCAAATATATATTTCTTTTATCTCAGTAGTCACGTGCGTCTCGTTTTCTCTTTCTTTATCTCATTTTCTTTTCCACTTTTCTATTTTACCAAAAAAAAGAACGAAAATTCTGGTCAACATTATCCTTTTTTGAGCTAAAAAACATGACCTGACTACTTTTATCTGATTGCTGGGACAAAGAAACTAAGCTCCTCTGAGCCTCTGATAAATACATATCCCTTAAACTAAGGTGGAGTTTATAGCTGAGCCAAGGACTATTATCCACATTGTTAATTAACTTGGTGTGTTTTTGTATTTAATGTAATTCCTTTTTCCATACAATAATCCTAAACCTGGAAGGGTTAGAGGGTTTATCCTTTTCATAAGACTTAATAATCCAATGCAATTTTCTTGCTGAATAAACAATGAAGGCTTTCTTAAATTTGATGCAAAATTTAGAGGCGGATGAATACGATTCATAAGAATAAAAAGGACAACCCAAGCCAACAAAGCTTCATCATAAAATCAATTGGCAGTAGCTCGACTCCTAATTATAAACACATGTAAAGTCCTGCTAGATTCCCACTCTCAACAGTAATTCTGTTATCAGAAGATCCCAACCCAAATCTAATTGAAACTTCAAGTTTCTAACTGAGTGATTGGTTGAAACTTGTTAGCAAGCCATTCTCTGTTCAAATTCCAATCAAGAAGGTTCATAATTAATCACAGATTACGGCAAATGAGTAATATAATTTGACTCTAATCATGCTCTAGGAGAGATCTTGGGCTTTACTGTTAAGAGCAAGTGTACCAAGCAACCTAATGCAACTTCTAGATGCCCACCACACCAACCCTAACCCCTTGAACTCCATTGCCGGTATGCTTTCCGGTCACTGTACATTTGCACTGCCTAACACCGCACAATCTGCAGAGAAAGATCACACCGCTGTCCAAAATACTTAGATAGACTTCAAACTTTATGAGTTAGCAATAAACAAAGAAAATGGTTTCTTGAATTCTTTCTTCTTCCCAAGAGAGGGGCTATTCCACTAAAAGTGTTTTGCGTATGAGCCCCCACCAATTCCTTTTCGTGCTGCAGAACTTTGGTCAACCAAAACAGTCAATGGCGTGGTAGCAAGCAGCAAACTCATAAACTAGTGAATTGAAAATACAGAAGATATATGACCACAGAGCTGCAGCCTGCAGGAGCATTTAGTTTGTATCCCCATTTGCTCCCTATATAATTAAACTACAACCCCATCTGAGAAGGGACTGCAAAATCTCAGTTTTCATCATAACCATTCATCTCCCCTTGATATCTTACATCCAAGCATTGCAGGTACATTTCAATTTGTAGTTCTTATTTCCCTTTTGGGTTTTTTTTTTTTCCTTTTAAATCTAAGTTCTTGGTTACATATACATATTAATAGTTAGGAGTGTGATATCCACACACCTTATTTTACATTTCACATCCTTTTAATTTGCGGCCGGATCGGATGAATTGAAGAAGATCAAGGGACATAAATTATCAAAGGGTATGTGAGAAGTAAAATAGGATGTGTGGATAACACACTCCTACAGTTATTCTCCGGACAGGACGTCGTCTGTTTTTCTTAATGAGTGAACACATTTTTCTTACTTTTCTAGATTGTACAAGGGTTTTTTGAGTGATTGGGGATATCAGTGACAAAGCCTTTGAGCTTATTGTAAAGAAAGAAGAACCAACTTTGGTGCCTCCCGAATCCGAAACGGAGAAGGGTCTGTACTACCTCTCGAACCTGGACCAGAATATTGCGGTCATAGTCCGAACCATGTACTGCTTCAAATCGGATTCAAAAGGGAACGAAGAAGCCGCTAAAGTCATAAAGAGTGCATTGTCAAAAATTCTTGTTCACTACTACCCTTTTGCAGGAAAGTTAACCATCAGCACAGAAGGGAAGCTGATTGTGGATTGCACAGGAGATGGGGCTGTGTTTGTGGAAGCTGAAGCCAACTGTGAAATGGAAAAGATAGGTGACACAACAAAGCCTGATCCTAAAACTCTTGGAAATCTGGTTCATGATTTCCTGGCGCCAAGAACAGACTTGAGATTCCTCTCTTGACGGTACAGGTTTGAGTTTCCAAACTATTTTTTCCCTTTGAGAGAGCAATTTTGCTCACCCCCCATTGATGTAACATCAGCGTCTCGTTCAACATAGTCACACTTTACCTAGGATGAGTATTAAGTAGGGCTAATGCTACGTCACGGTCATACTCTCTTCAATTTTCTAGAAATATATCCGCTCCTAAAAGGATGTCCAGTGCTTCAAAATATATCACAGAGTTTAGACTCAAAGTTTATGCATAATACTATTAAGCCTTTTCGGATTGAATGTTTCGTAATTTTTGTTCAGATTGAATGTTTTGTGTTTTTCAATTGTTAAAATCTAGCATAAATAATTTTACTAGTAGGTAGAGTACTTATTTCAACTGTTAAGGTGATTGTTTAATTAATTTCAGGTGACTAAGTTCACATGCGGAGGGTTTGCTCTGGGGCTATGCATCAAGCATTGTACGTCGGATGGGATTGCTGTAATGGAATTTATCAACTCGTGGAGTGATACGGCAAGAGGCTTGCCGCTCAAGGTTCTGCCATTTCTCGACAGAAACATACTCAAACCCAGTAACCCAACGAAGATAGAGTTTCCTCACGACGAATTCATTCAGATCGAAGACATATCCGAAAACTCCAAGCTCTATGAAGAAGAAAAACTGCTATACAGCGCCTTCTGCTTCGACCCCGAGAAGCTCGAAAAGCTCAAGAAAATGGCCGTGGAAGATGGGGTTCTTGAGAAGTGCACAACATTTAAAGCACTCTCTGCCTTTGTGTGGAGAGCTAGAACTGAGGCCTTGAGAATGAGGCCGGATCAAAAAACGAAGCTCCTTTTCGCCGTTGATGGGCGCTCAAAACTTGAGCCGCCGGTACCAGAAGGGTTCTTCGGGAATGCAATTTTGTTGACACATGCACTGTGCAGTGCTGGGGAGCTACTGGAGAATCCGTTCTCGTTCGCGGTTGGATTAGTTGATAAGGCGGTTAAAATGGTGACGGACAGTTATATGAGGTTGGTGGTCGACTACTTTGAAGTGACAAGAGCTAGGCCTTCTTTGGCAGCAACCCTTTTGATAACAACTTGGTCCAAGCTAAGTTTCCACACAACTGACTTCGGCTGGGGAGAGCCTGTGTTTTCAGGGCCAGTGAGTTTGCCTGGGAAGGAAGTTTGTTTGTTTCTATCTCATGGGGAAGATCGGAAAAGCATAAATGTGCTTTTGGGTTTGCCAGCTTCTGCTATGAAGATATTTGAAGATTTGATGAGGCAGATTTAAGGGGAAGAACTTTTAATAACTACGCACATCCTAGATGTGACATTCCAAACTAATAATACAATGTCATATATGTTTCAATTATATTCCACGTGAAATTGTATTATTAGTCTAGAATGCCACATGGCACTCCCGAGTATAAGTCTATCTCAATTTCAGGAGAAGGAAGTGAAGAAAGAAATCTTGGGAATAAAGGGGTGGTAGTAGAAAGAAATTGCAGGTTTATTATGCATATTTGTAACTTCATCTGTATTTTCTGTATCTCATGTTATTGCGTATGGTTTTTAATGGGGAGTTTTATATTATGTTCAGCAACTCATGAACATGATCAAGTCAACATCTGAATTAATCAGGTTTTGTTGTGTTTTGTATGCTTATTACAACTTGTGCACTTTCTTATCAATAATAACTACCAATTGCTTGTACTCATCACATCCCTACCACAAATAACTAAGAAAGCTTTCATTGTCAGCACCTTCATGTAAACAAGTGGGAGTTGTGTGTAGGGTATCATCATAATACCAAGAGAAAATAATCCCGGATTTTGCTACGATCACTCGACTACATGCATTCATATGATCAAGGTTCTAAAAAATGTTAGGCGCTAGTCGGGCGGCGGGCTAGCGTCTAGCACCTAGGTGCCTAGGCGGGGTCTAGGCGGGCACCTAGACGGGGTCTACGCGGGCGTCTAGGCGGCCTAGACAGATTTAAGTAAATTTTTTGTATATTTTGTGAATAAGTGCATATGGACACTTACAAAAAATTATACTTGTACTAAATACATCGATAGGATAATAAAAAAAAATGATAAAATGCAAAAAGAATATCTAACAAGTCCCAAATTTAAAAACACATTAAACATATATACCATATAACTTAACATTTTGAATGACTATATCTAACTTTTAAAAATTAAAAGTAAAAATTCCATGGGTTGGGTGGTTCATAATAAAGAGAATTCTGAAAAGGTGCACATGCATCCTTCCCCATTTCATAAAACACCGCATGAGTGGTGTGACCCCTTCCCTCCAACCCTAGTCCCCATGCCTCACATCAGCCAAGACATTCAGAGACTCCCAAACCAAGAAGTCCATATCGACGCCTTGAAAACCGGAAACTTCTATTCTTTTTTATTCTTTCCTTTTCCTCATCCTCTTCGTCTTCTTTCCGTTTCCTCTTCTTCTTCTCTCTCTTTTTTTTTTTTTTTTTTTTTTTTCGTTTTCGCTTTGTAAATCTAAATTCTCTCTTTATTTTTTGTTTCCTCTTCTTCGGTGTAAGTTCCTCTTCTTCGATGGATTTCCAAATTCATAGAGAGGGAGTCGCGATAGCTACCAAAGTCGTGGTGCACAGAGAGAGGGAGTCGAAGCGGCGAATTTCTTCCCAGCATACTATTTCACTCCGCCTAGATCGCCGCCTACACAGTTGCCTGGACCGCCTAGGCCGCCTAAGAGCACCTAGGCGGGTGCCTAACAGCTCCCTAATTTTTCTGAACGATTCGGACCTAATTGCATCGGCACAACCCCGCCTAGCGCCTAGGCCGATTTTTAGAACACTGCATACGATTTATGACAATTGATCGCATGTAATTTATCGTTCACTTTACCATGACAATGACTTGACTTGAGTAACATCACAATTCGTGTAAAAGCAAAATAGACTCACAAAAATCGTGGACATAATGTTGAAACCCCAAAGACGGGTCCTACTCATACCATATATATCTATATGACCTAACCAAATAAAGGGTGGTAGAGAGACTGGAGACCCTTTTCCAGGTCATCTGCAACTTGTAGATGGTCACCACCCATCGCCAATAAGTTATGTATACCTTTCTTTCTATATTTGTATAATTATAAATATGAAGGGAGAGGTAGTTGTGATAGAACTCAGAAGCCCTCTAGCAAACATGTTCATTTTGTTATTTTTGGTGTGAGATTAGACGATCAAAACACATTAGACATTTTGAATTTGGAATGTGCAATAGAGGTGTAAACGTGAAACTCCGAAATCTATGTGTCTACAAGAGGGTTAGCTAGGTTTCATGGCTAGTCCTTTACTGCAACTGGTTGGCCCCAGGACCTATTTTTTGCAGCTACTATAACATCATTCTTTCAGAATCCAGCATAGCAAAAAAAATTCTAGAGTACACTAATGTACGACTTACTTTGTTGAATTTAACGGGTAAATGTGATCCACTGCAAAGACAATGTATTGCATAGACTGAGGAGAAAACAACCATGGCAGCTTGATCACGAAATTTATCTGCTCACTTTGTGTCGTTAAAGATTGGACATGAGTATTTTATGAAATACACTCTACCTAAACAAAACAATCACATTTATTGTACCACACAGGAAATGAATATTAGATGTTACTTCAACTTGTTTTTTTCTCTCTCTCGTAAAATGTTTATAAAGGGTGATGGAAAATTGCAGCTTGACTAGTTGTATATTCATCAAATTATTGAAAGGCTTTAAACAATAGATAATTAGATTTTTGATTTGGATGATGTAATGTTTTTTCGTCCTACTTGCTATTTATTCATTAGTAAATTAAGTTATTGGAGGAAACTAACAAACTTGAAACCACAAACCATTTCAGGTAACCATTAAAAAAAAAAAAAAAAAAAAAAAAAAAAAAAAAAAAAAACCTTCTTGGAATCTCACCATATAAAACTAAAGGTTTGAAAGTGTTATGCTCGTAAATTTGCTATTATATATATAATAATTCTATTTGTTTACACCTTTATTTTACTCTTCTATATAGGTTTTACATTATATTTGTGGTTTGTAGGTTGTAACAAGCAAAGAGTGCAAAGGGAGCTAAAAAAGGCTCTTACAATCCTATGTCATCAGCACAGCCTCTGCAAATCAGTCGAGTTCGTGGATTAAACTGTATTGACTCGGGAAGAACCAGGAGATGTGCCATATATGCTTGGAAAGCTACGGATGTCTATTTTCTGTAGAATTTTACCGTTCTTGAATATTTTTTTTCTTGAGAGAGTTATGGAAGTTTTAGTACATGAATGTCAGGCTACATGCGAATACAAAATTTTCTACAATTGTTATCAACCTGGCAGGTTAAGGGAGGGTTAAAATTCCTATTTATTAGGAGTTATAACCAGTTGGAAGAAGCCAAAAAGTCTGGAAGCAAATGAATAAAACGAGTAATATGATGGGACTTTAAAACCCATTGAATTAGAATGAAAAAAAAAAGGTTAATTGCCTTGTCGGTTACGGGGAATGAAGGAGGATCCCTAATCAGACCAGCAGGGGGGCGTGAGATCTAAAAAACAGAGAAAGGACAACCCACGGGAGAAGGGAGAAAAAGGAAGGACCAAAAGCACTGTTCTGCAATTCGTCATCGAAGAGTTTCTTCTTCTGCTTTTACTTTCTGTTTTGTTTGTCTTTACTGCCCATTTACATTATGAGTAACTAAATTTCATAGTTGAGACTTGGTTGAAGTCCTAATCATGTTTCCTTGAGTATTTTCGATACACTTTTGTTACAAGACAATTTGTTGATGCTTTAGTGATTAATTCCAGTTTTAATTCCAATCTTATTAAGTTATTTTATGATTGATCACCATCAAGTCTTGTACCTATGCCAATTAACAAGAGAACTAGTTACGGTTCTTAGAATTAATTATCATGAATAACCGGAATAGATATCATGTTCTAGGACTTGTGTGTTTGTCGATTTCCATTGTATTATGCTTTCTCGGAGTGCAACTTAGTAGATACCATGCTAAATACTTCGAGAATGAAAAGAGTTAGTGTAGACACCCATGCCTAATTCGTTGTTTAGGGAAATCAATAGCTTAAAGAGTAGATACCATGCCTTTAGGTTGAAAAAGTAAAGCATAAAAAATCTGTTTTGTATCATAGTATGTATCGGTTGCTTAGGCCAAAAAGGTTAGAGATGGAAGTCAAAGTCCCAACCGTTCAAACATCATTTTCAAAACCCTTATTGCCAATTACTTTTATTTGCCTACATTATTTATATTGTGCTTTTATACCAAGACATCTCAAACTATTTTGTGAAACCTTTACTTGCATAGTTGCTAGTTTTGAGAATTAATTAATTTAAATTGTTAAGAATCATACTCTAGATACATATTAGTGCAATCCTAGTGGGAATGATCTCATACTTGTTTTCTATACTATGTGTTTGACCTTGTGCACTTACGAGTTTAAAACGTGCAATTAGTAGCTTAATAATTAGATTGCTAAATGCATAACATAAAGCTATTGAAAATCAAGTGAAAAGACTAAAATCATGTTAGATTGTAGATCGTATTCATCATATTATACGAGATGCGAGAATTTGTATTCATGGTTGAGCATTAAATAACGTAAACGTAAATAAGTTGCATGTTAGTCCATCCAAATCTATGCATATGTTTTTTTTATGTTTATAACAAATCGTTTTTTAAATTTAAATTTAAATTTTTTTAAAATGATAACTAGAGCATTATTGTTATTTCCAATAAGAGTGAGGGACTTCAAGATTTAGAGTTTAAAATTAATCGTGAATGAAAACGAATGGCAGATAGATATTGGTTTTTGAATCACCTAAAGTTTTATCTCAACTTTTTATTACAATTAAGAGTATTGTTGTACTTTGAATCCAAGATTCTTATTTTGTTTTGGGCCTCCATAATCAAATACGAAATCTAATAAAAGATGGAGTTTTATATTGCCTAAAGGCCCAATCTTATTAAACTCTACACCGAAATGCCGAATTAATTTAAGTATTAGTTATCGGTAGATAAGTAATTTATTTTATTTAATAAATAAATTCCAAAATTTAAACTGATTTAACAATAATAATTAATGGGTGCCGATACTTATTGTCAATTTGTGGTGATGATTCTACAGTTTGGTTTAAAAAACTCCCCATGATACAAGGAATGCGTTTTACTAAAATTTGTGTTCTGGTTAAATTTTCTTTATAAATAAAGCTATCGTTTTTCTTTAAAAAAACTTAGGGTTTAATTGATCTAGTAATTGAGATTTCGACAAGTCGAAGAAACAAGTTGTAACTAATGACATATGATGTAAGATAAAAAAATACACTAAAGGCAAGATTGAATATAAACCGTTTGATCGATCGAAAGGCTAATAGAGAGCCCCGCAACTAACTCCCGCCTTATAAACCCCGTCATTATATTAGCCGCGGCGTCGATAAAAGTTGATGGGGGTGAAGAGGAGCTCCATAGTTCTTCTTTCTGGGTCGAGATTCATGGCCCCAAGTGCAAATTTTCACCTCAAAGTCCGACCCATGGTCTAATATCCGATAAATTTCGTACCCACAAACTCCACCTGTGTTTCCAACCAAATGATTTATCAAACCGCTTCACTGTGGCATTTCAACAAACAACATATGTGCGTGTAGCTACATTGCTTCCCTTTGTTAAAACAATATGTTTGTGAGACGATACTGGTCCGGTGAGTGGTGGTCAATGAACCAGAAGCGGTTCATGACCACCAGCAAGAGGGTGCAAGACAGAAGCAAATTGAAGAGGGTTCATGATCTCGAGATTGTGACTGAGAAATGGAAGATAACATCCAAAGTGTTGTTCTTGATGGAAATTCTGAAAAAAGAGCCCGAAATGATCATTCCCGTCAGGCAATTGGATCAGTACCGCAGCCAGATTAGTCTCCCAAAGCCCCACAGGGTGTCTGATTTTATTCGAAAATCACCGAAACTGTTTGAATTGTACAAGGATCACAGAGGGATCTTATGGTGTGGGATGACCAAGCAAGGTGAGGAATTGGTACAAGAGGAGGACAGAATACTTGAGGAGCATCAAGATATGGCGGCCGAATTCGTGACACGCTTTCTTATGATGTCTGTAGATAAAAGGCTGGCATTGGACAAGATTGTCCATTTCAGGAGGGATTTTGCTCTGCCAGTTGATTTCAGGACTAATTGGGTGCACAAATACCCCCAACATTTCAAGGTGGTTAAAGATAATGAGGAAGTTGAGCATTTGGAACTTGTTAATTGGAATCCTGCGTGGGCTATAACCGAGTTGGAGAAGAAGACAATGGGGATCACTGAGGCCAGTGATGATCATGTCCCGGGCTTGCTTTTGCTCTCTTTTCCGTTGAAGTTCCCCCCGAATTACAAAAAGGCGTACAAGTACAAAGGAGCCATTGATCATTTTCAGAAAAGGTCTTATTTATCTCCATATGCAGATGCCACGGGACTCAAAGCCGGCTCGAAAGAATTTGACAAGAGGGCAGTTGCTATTATGCATGAGTTGCTTAGCTTTACTGTGGAGAAGAGATTGGTTACTGATCACCTCACTCATTTTCGACGCGAACTTGTGATGCCCCAGAAGCTTATGAGGCTTCTACTGAAGCATTTTGGCATCTTCTATGTTTCAGAGAGGGGTAAGAGGTTTAGCGTGTTCTTGAAAGAAGCTTACAAGGGTTCGGACCTGATTGAGAAATGCCCTTTGGTGGTTTGGAAGGAAAAAGTCCAGAGCCTTATCGGTTATAGGGGAAAGAAGAAGATTGAAGCTTTTAGTGACATGGAAGACATGGAAGAGAATGGTTTCCATGAGAGCAATTCAGAAAGTGAGGACACCATTGACTTGCAGCTTGAGCAAGAGGAGAAAGTAGGTGACTTGGAGGATGATTCACTTGCAGGTTATTCTGAAATGGAGATTGAAGAGATTTGCAGTGCATATGAGGATACTAAAAGATGTTAATGCCTACAGGGGGCATATGCCTCGACTCATATTTGTGAGATGGTATTTATTATTGCATAGAGTAGGCCTTTGAGAAGGGATTTCTTTTTATTTTTTTATATAAAATTGGGAATTAATTGTGGAACCCACACCACATCGAACTTTAACGATCCAAACCGTTTATTTTTCAAGTTGTACCTCATAGACCATCTTTGCAAAATATTAGCCAAATTAGAAATATCTGAGGCGTCTAATTGAGTTGAAAGAAATTGATGAATATTTTGTTTTAAGAAAACATTAAAATTTCATCGTGATAATTAAATAGTCAAATGATTTCAGATAGCATTGAATTTTTGTAAAGATGATCTATAAATTGAGATTGACAAAATAGACGGTTCGGATCGTTGAAGTTTGATGTAAAATGGATCCCACAACTAATCTCCATTAAAAAAAAAAAAAAAAAAAAATTTGGGATCACTCTCCTTAAAAAGACTGATTGCATATAGATACAGTCATATAACATCCAACATTTCTTTCACTTTGAACCCTTCTTTGGCTGTTCTATACAGATTTAATTTGCTATACAACAATAAATAGTTAACCTGTAAATGATGTGATAATTTCACATTTTTGGTTAGAACTTAAAACATTTTTTATTTATTACTCTCTTATAAATTAATTAATGTTATAGGCATAATTTACTGAACAATTATGAAGACCAGAGAGAGAATGTGCGGCATAGAGAGAGAAGAGAGAGATGTGTAATTGTGAGGTGTGTTTTATTCCACCCCATTGTGCCTTTATTTATAGTAGTAGGGAATGTTAATTCCTTACCCTTTTAGGATTACAACTCTTAATAGGCAATCAACTCCTAATAAGAATATAAGAGTTATTCCTAGATACACTAGGATTTACACAATCATATTCCTAATCTAATAGGACTGTAATACTCCCCCTTGAGTGTGTAAATACTTAATGGCGCATTAGGTTTTCAGCAATGAAGTAATTATAGTTGATGAAGTCGTCGGCACAATGAGCGAATGCGAGTCTCAGATCAACGGAATAATGCATAAAAAGGTAAAACTCACAAAACTTCGCTATGGTAAAACCTAAAGTCCGAGAAAAACCTATAGATTAAGGAGAAAAGTGAGAAATTGCATTAAGTCAAAACTATACGTCTTCTGGACGCAAGTAGAAGAGTTCACAAATGTATGATCAACCCAGGATAGGTGCCTTGTTAAAACCTAGTTAGGTAGCAAAAACCCAGTGGGAAAAATGCTCCTAATTGTAGGGAAAAGAAATACATTAAGATCAAGTGAGTATATTTCTGGATATTCCTCCTGAGTTTGACATAACTTTCAAATGAGAACTACAAGCATTGCATATATGATAGTTAGGCATACCAATTCCTCGGACAAGCTTTTGAAAGGTTGACTTCAGTAGTGACGTCGTGTAGAGGTCGACAAGGTTGTTTGGGATCGGCTTGCATGACTTCAATCTCCTGATGCTTTGCTAATGTAGATGTAGATGCAATATGTCTTGACGTTGACTTCGTTCATGTCTTGGTCGGGTGGATACATGTGGCATAGTCTTCATGGATCGTTGTTGGGACTCAACGATGGATGAAAACAGTAAGTACTTCGAATATACTCAACAAGAACTCCTAACCATGTCTCATATCGTAGACATCCAAGATATTGCAGTATCCCTAACTGTAAAGACATAACCATTTGGGGATTTTGCCTTGTGCGGGTTTGATAAGTAACCTGTGTCAGCATAAGAAATAAGGCAAGCATCATTCCGAGGATCAGGGGGGTTGGATCCACTCGAGATGAGTTGGGATTTGCCCTCGTAGTACCTTTAGGGTACATCTTTAATACCAATTCAGTGGTTACGTGTAGGCGCGGTGCTGTATCTTTACCAAGATCAACAGCGAATGAGATGTCCTGTCTAATACAATGAGCTAAGTACAACGAAGCGCAAAGTTGAACTTATATATGGAATTTTGGATTCCATAACCTATACACGGGTCTCATTTGCATATAACGTATGGACAATCAAAGGTATACTCAAAGGTGACACCTTCAGGGTGTAGTTCGACTGGTAGACCACAATACCGTCAGACCAATGCTTCAACTTCAAGTTAAGGCATAAACGAGTTTTCCCAAGATCATTTATTTCAAATTCCATCTTTAGGTGCGAGGCAGTTTTTTCAAGCTCTTCCGGAGTCTTAGTGAGATTCGTGTCAACGACATAAACTGTAACTCTAGCAATTCAGAATAAAACTTAATAGTTTAACACTCAAGGGCATAATTCATCCCTGATTGATCAAATAATCACTTAGACATGTATACCACATTCGTCGGATTGTAACTGAACGCCTTAAACAAGTTAATAGGGTGTTCTGTGGTTTAGAACTATTTGAACCAGTTCATGTAATTCTTCAGGAACTTACATGTAACTCTCTGTACCTATATCTCTATGGAGAAACACTAACCATATTTCATAATGCTGCTATCAATCACATGAGATTTAAGAGAAACCTTGCGTCGTAAGGCATGCATCATATCGCACTATTTCATTCATCTCATAACGCTTCATTTCCCACTTGTAACACAATAGGGTTACCTTGGGCAGTGTAGAAACGACAGGTCCAAAACACACTTTGGTAAGGAATTTGACCTGGATTGTAATTTCGGTTGTCTAATCAGTTCTACGTTGTCACTTAATCAATGGAACACGGTTCAATATTGTCACTTTTCATTTATGTCGGTAGTTACCATATAAGTGAAAACATCATCGATGGTAATCTCATTTCAATTCCATTTAGCTTATCCAAAGTAGTATATTGGACCAAGAACTTCAAGTCTCGAGAGTAATTCAGATTAATCTCATGAGATGGAAATGATTTGAGACAACGATCAAGTATAGATTCATTGTTGTGCCGTGTCTTCCTCTTCTAGGGAAGTGAATCCTATAAATCGAGTGATCTGTTGTGTTCCCGGCCAAGATAGATTGATTAGCTATCAGCCAGTGTACCAGACCATCCAACAAGGGCGGCACACCCTCCAGGGATGTTGACTCGACATCCGTTAAGTATGTTTATCCTTGCATGCATGTTTGTAGCTGGTATATGATCTCATTACTTTAGCTAGATAAGAGAAATGCGTCTGGAGCAACATTATGAAAGCTATAATTTATCGCACTTACTAATCACACTTGTGCAGTATGGGAATCGAGATGAGCATAGTGGGCAACGTCCATGCAAATTCGCGTCGTTCTCCAAAAACGTTGATGTTCTTATCTCCCCTAACAGCAGGAAGACTGTTTCATTAAAGTGACAACCTGCAAATGAGCAGGAAAAAGATCACGTGCAAGAGCTTTAAGAAAGCTAGTGTGAAAGAAAATCATAATCGACAAAGATTCACATCCTTCTTTGAGCACCCCTATTGGTACGTTGTGACGGCGCAATTTGGCACATGAAATGCATACCCAAATGTGTAAATACGAAAATTGTCAAGTTCGTACCCACTAACCAATTGTAACGTCAAATAGATTGGGTAGCAATGAGCCTTAAAATGGACCAACATAACTGCGTACAAAATTGTATAGCCCTAAGCAGAAACCGAAAACTTGATACGTTCACCAAAATCCGGGCAACCATTTAAATTACGCTTTATGATCACTAGGCGAGGCTATTTGGGGTGAACATAGGAATTCGATGTTCAATTATAAACCCAAAAGACATGCAATACTTTATAGAAAATCGTCAATATAAACTCTCCGGCATTATCCAGTCTCCCGGACCTTAAGGGATAAGTAGGGTGGTGAATCCTTAATCGACCAGGAGGTTTAGCAGCAATGTGTGTGGACAAACATGTGACCAGTTTGTCAATTCATCAACCAAAATCATAAGTATTTATATGGTTCGCATTTTGGTTGGATTAGTCCACATATATTTCCTTGTTCTTGTTGAAACTATGTTAAATACCAAAGTTGTTACTTTGAGGTCTGATTCTGGAGGTGAATAATTTAGCCTTGTGTTCACTCAATATCTCAAAGATAATGGCATACATCATCAATTATCTTGTCCTCACACCAAAACAAAATGGTTGTGTAGAGCGTAAACATAGGCATTTAGTGGAAATTGCTCGAACACTTCTAGCTGCCTTTAATGTTCCTCATATTTACTGGGTTGAGGCATTTTCCACATCTATTTATCTCATTAACAGATTGCCTACTATGGCTAGATCTTGTCATTAGGAAAATCTTTTCAGCAAGTCTCCAGATTATATAACACTGAAAGTGTTCGGGTATGCAGGTGTTTTCCCTGGTTAAAACCATATACAGATTCCAAATTAAAGCCTAAAAGTAAACCTTGTGTCTCCCTAGGCTATAGTCTAAATCACAAGGGTTACAGGTGCCTTGACATTCAATAAAAAAGGGTTTACATTTCTGGACATTTCATATTTAATGAACTGACATTCCCATTTCATCAAGTTTCTCAAGTTCAACCTTCTATCTCTTCAGCTTCTAACCATTCTCCTCAAATACCTTCAACCATAACCTTTACTAAGATCACTGATACAGCAACCTACCTTTCAATACTTATCAATCAAGTTGCACCCTTACTTAACCCTATCCCTTCATCACCTCAAAACACCACCTCTATCCCTAACCATTCATCACCTCTACTAACACCACCACCTCAAAACACTCACTCCATGCAAACAAGTTCCAAATCTGGGATTTTTAAACTTAAGACATACTCTACCACTAAACACCCTCTTCTTTCTCACATCTCTCAAGATTATGTACCTACCACTTATCTTCAAGCCTCAAAACACCCTCATTGGAGACAAGCAATGCATGAGGAGTTTAATGTATTGGTAAACATAGGCACTTGGTTTCTTGTTCATTCTCACATCTCTCAAGATTATCTATCTACCACTTATCTTCAAGCCTCAAAACATCCTCATTGGAGACAAGCAATGCAAGAGGAGTTTAATGCATTGGTAAACATAGGCACTTGGTCTCTTGTTCTTTCTCACCCATCTTAGAATCTTGTTGGGTGTAAATGGGTGTTCAGAATTAATAGGAAGGCAGATGGTATTATTGACATATATAAAGCTCGTTTAGTAGCTAAAGGTTGTCATCAACAGGAAGGCTTAGACTACACAGAAACTTTCAGTCTTGTGGCAAAGCCAGTGACCAATAGGCTCATTCTTACACTTGCATCTCAGTATGATTGATTTCTCAACCAATTGGATGTCAGCAATGCATTTTTGCATGAAACTCTATCTGAAAATGTGCTTATGTAGCAACCATCTGGTTTTCAAGATCCTACAAAGCCTAATCATGTCAGTAAATTACACAAGAGTCTTTATGGGCTCAAGTAAGCTCCTCGAACCTGGTATGATAAGCTTCATGGTGCACTTAAGTCTATGGGATTCAGTGGATTACATAATGATCACTCACTATTTGCCAAGAAGGATCATTCCCTGGTGTTTATTCTTGTATATGTTGATGACATCTTAGTCACATGTTATTCTTCATAGGCTTGCAAAGACATAATAACTCAACTTAGTGCTCTTTTCCCAATCAAGGATTTGGGTTCCCTTCATTTTTATCTTAGAATTGATGTTAAAAGGTTCTTCTAGTATCTTTATATCTCAGACCAAATATATTCTTGATCTGCTCAAAATGACAAACATGGCAGGTGCAAAACCATGTGCTACACCTCTTAGTATATCTAAATTGGATCATTCCTCCATTTTGCTTTCTAATCCAGAAGAGTACAGATCAAATGTAGGGGGCTTGCAATATCTTACTTTGTCTAGGCCAGATCTTTCCTTTGCAGTTAATGTATCAACCAAGATAGTCTTATTTTCAGGCAGTCAAAAGAATATTGTGGTATTTGAAAGGCTCACTTGACTTTGGTTTCCTAAGACTTCAAACCCTTTCATTATTAATGCTTTCTCAAATGCAAATTAGGCAGGGTGTGCTTTGGACAAAAGATCAACATGAGGTTTTTGCATTTTTTCTGGGAAAGTCACTCATTAGTTGGAGTGCTAAAAAGCAACCAACAGTTGCACATTCCCCCACTGAAGTAGAGTATCGATCTTTGACTAACACTATTGCTGAGATTACTTGGCTTTGCAAATTACTGGTTGATGTTGGTGTGAGTCCATCATATCCTCCTAAGTTGTGGTGTGACTATCTTTGCTATTTCTTTAGCCAAGAATTTATTGTTTCCTGCATGGACCATATATGTGGAGATAGACTACCACTATATCAGGGAAAGAGTACTTTCACAAGCTGTCACTGTTCATTTTGTGTGCTTATAGGATCAAATTGTAGATATCTGCACCAAATCACTATCCAAGCCAAGATTTTTGTTGCTCCGAGACAAACTTTCACTTCAGTTGCCCAAGCTCAGTTTGAGGGGGCATATTAAGGATAGTTTTGTAAAAGACAAAAGTTAACAGTGTCAATTTTGTAATTATCTTGATTTTTTGATATAGGTGGTTATAGGGTGGTTATATCTGTTATGGTGAGCTATCAAGTGAACCGCTATTGTATAAATACCAACCGAGGTAATCTTATCAATCATTCAATGGAATACATTTCCTAATACATAGCACTACAAAGGCAACGACATTAATAATTGTAGGTGTTGGAAAAATAGGGTCTAATTGCTATATTGAATCACATAGAAAATTAATAAATAATTCATGCATTATATATCAAAGTTAACGCATGCACATGAGTAATTAACCAATGTTAAATGAACATGACATAATGAATTAGAAAAACCTAGAAATATGGTCGAGGTAAGTATTGGACACTCAGTCCTTAATACAAGTTTACGTCTCATTCCCATTATGGTGCTCATGGTTGATCGGTGTTTGTTTCGCAAGATACAATGACCACGTCCTTGGAATACTAGCACTCCAAATCACAAGGCTCCATGAACCACAATTGTGTTGAAAACCCTCTCATATGGACTCAATGAGACTCTTCAATATTTTGTGCACTCTATGTATGATTATGTAAAACAATGAAAAGTGATTAAGTGATTATAAGGGGTTTTCCTATTTATAGAATGTGAGATACCTGTTTGGAAGCATGAGATTATTCATGAAGAGTCAAAAGTTGAAATTCTTCATTTGAACAAACAGATCTTTCTACCAAAAACCTCCATTTCTAATTTCCATTCAATTAATAAATGTAATATTATTATAATAATAATAATAATAATAATAATAATAAATTTTACAACAGTAGGTTCATTGGAGCTATCACAACGGTATGCAATTGGCTTCTGGATGGCTACAAGAAATAGAGTTTAGAGATGCATATCAGGCATTCATGCAATGGGATGCTGGATTCATGAGGAAAGTTTGTGGATGTAGTAAATCACTTTGAGGAAGAGACTTTTCTCGGGACTTCATATTGAATGTTGTAATTTTAATGCCACAGAGTAAAAATTAGTGTTAACTACGCGATTAAGAAGAAACATATTGTAACACATTGGATGAGGATTGCCTTAGATTCATCATCATAAATGAGATCATGATAAGATTAGCATGAAAATCAAGAAAATTCAACCCAGAGAACAACCCAGCTGGTTCCAACAATGCACTTATCGAGTGCTAGCTCATCAGAGTTTTTCACCTTTGATACCATGTAATTAATATAAAAGTTGTGCTTTGATTGATCAGTTTAAGTCCTTAGATATGAACCATTATATGTCTGAAGGCGTCATCGCCAGTAAAGTTTTTTTGAGCTTAGTTCCCGGACCGCATACAACGGACTTTCACAGTTGTGTTTATTGTCTAAAATTCCTTGGCCGCAATTTTCACATACCAATCACCATGTACGTTGTAGAGAGAGAGAGAGAGAGAGAGAGAGAGAGAGGCTCTTGAAAGAGGTATTTTTCTTTTAAGAAAAACTAATGAAAATGGTTTAAAAATTTTGAGTTTTAATAATAAGGACAAAATAAACGGTAAAGTGAATAGTACCAGAATTAACTTTTTAGTGTAAAAATATGATTTTTTTGTTAAAATGAATAGTACTGAAAGCTTTTTGTTAAAATTCTCTTTTTTTTAGTGTATTTTAAAATTCATTCTTGTTATGACTTAACAAAAATAAATAATATTATGCAACAAAGTCATACGCATTGAAAGAAAGAAAGAGAAAAACAAGCAGCTCTAGAATGAGACATTTTTTTAGTGTGTTTTAAAATTCATTCATGTATGACATGACAAAAGCAAATAACATTATGCATCAAAATCATACGTGTTGATTATATAATGTATTCATATTATAACACATTAACAAAATTAAATAAATACCATCGGACAAGTATAATTCATTCTTGTCAACGGGCAAGTTTGAATAATAATTGTGAAAGAAGTCACAACCCACTTGGTGTGTTCGTTATAAGTGAGGAAAATTAGAAGTAAAAATACTAAGAAGACTATATGAACACACGTTAAAATACAAAAAAGTAGATTAGCACCAAAATAAAATATACATTAATAAGAGAAGACAAGTGAAGGAAACATAGAGACTAGTGGTGGTAGGTAGCAGCTTTCTGAGAGAAAAAAAGGAGCTCCAATGTTATGACATGACAAAAACAAATAATATTATGCATCAATGTCATATGTGTTGATTATATGGTCTATTATAACACATTAACAAAGTTAAATAAATACCATCCGACAAAGTCAGAGTCATACCAGTATAATTCCTTCTCGTCAACGGGCAAGTTTGAATAATAATTCTGAAAGAAGTCACAACCCATATGAGCAAGGGAGGGCCCCTTGGTGCGTTCGTTATAAGTGAGCAAAATTAGAAGGGACGTCACCAAATACTTATATCTTTAACATACCTCACCCCACTTTAGGGATATGGGTAAAGCACAACTTGAGATCCAATTACGTAGTAATTTTTTGTATACTTTATTGCTATATCTAACATCCTCATTAGACTGCTTACGTACCTTAAACAGGAATTAAGCCATTTGTAGTTTGTCATACACTACACTCAAACAATCATCACATAATTCACTATATCTCCACACAATACCACAATTCATGGCATGCAGCATCTCACGGAACAGTTGACGAAGCGCAACATGAATCTCTAGCCATATTGGTCAACAAGTCTAATCATAATGACAACAATCACAACCAACATCATTCCATAATCACATCAATCAATAACACATACCATACACCGAAATGCAGGGCTAGAGCGACAAAGTTTGGTCGAAGCCTACATCTCTGAAGCTGAAATCAAATCCAATGAACCAATAAGTCAAATGATGTGATTTCAGACCACTCAACGAAATCCATCGACATCGGGTTTCAGACCACTCAACGAAACCAAGACACCAAAGGCTATTCCGGACCACTCAATGGAATTACGGAGTACAATGCATATCGAACCACTAAATGATATCCAAGCTGGATATGATTCCGGACCACTCAACGGAATTGCGGAGCACAAGGCATTTTGGACCTCTCAACGGAATCTAGATGGAGCAGGGAACTAGACCACTCAACGGAACCCCAGCGGAACCCAGTTCCGGATCACTCAATGGAACCAAGTGGAAGTCCAAGAAATATAACAACACTCGAAGAAACAATACATGAACCAAGTATTCAATTTAGAAGGGCTGAATGAATCAAGAAATGAACTAAGGAAGCAAGATATGAAACAAGTGTCAAAGCAACAAACCCCATGACAATGGGTTAACAGTCCACTACTAGCCCTCACATTTCATCACATCATACCAAACATAAAAATCAACCACACTCCACAACAAGTTCAATACATAAGTCAAATCACATAAAATAAACAAGCATAACACGATGTGATGCCATCGATATGTAAATTGAGGTGCACGTCAATCCAGGAAGACACGTCATCATGCTGAGCCTAATAAGCTCCATGGAATCTCAACAACACTTTAAGCTTAGCGACACGCTAGAAGAACTCGGGCTAGTTGACGAAAAAGTCAACCATCGATCAAGGTCGTGAGTGGGGTCCACAACCCTAGAAATCTAAACTGGAAGATCCGCCTATCAGATTTTTGATCCGTAACTTCCCAAAGTCAACATTATACTTCGAAAAGAACATACTAAAATTTCATTACGATCAACGGTTGGATCTCTGCCAATCACAAATTCAAGTGGCAGTCAACGTTTGATTATACAAACTTAGAAATCCAATTTGGGAAGATCCATATATCGGATTCCTGATCCATAAGTTTCTAATGTCCTCGTATCAAGGTTTAGTGATGATCCAATGGTCAAATCATCGATTGCTATAATCAAGTGACATCCAACTAGGCAGTCAATTACGAAACTATGTTAAAACATCATAATTTCACTAAACGGATGTCAAATATAGAATCGGGGCATCAAAATTAGCCTAGGATGGTCTGGTGGGTTCTCGACCTACGCGTCATCGCATGCGGCGATGGATCACCCTGATTTGCTAGAAAATTCAACTTTTTTTTCCAAAAATTACCAAATTTTATAGAAATGTAGAACAAGTCAAGGGAACCAATTTTCATATCCGGGTCGAAGTCCAATTCGGCCGGGATACACCTGAAATTGCCCACGAACCGCCGAAACCCTAGAATTGGGTGTGCTTCAATTCGACCTCCATACGTGCTTTGACGCCTCCACCACTGCTTGGGCTTTGTTTCTGAGCTTGTGGGGAGTAGATTGGTGGTGGTGGACAAATTTTTAGGTAGTGGATCAACGCAATTCACCAGAAATTGGCTGGAGAAAGGATTGAATTTGGCCTTGATACTCGGTTGGGTCACGCGGGTCAAGGGGACCCGGTTTTCCCCCTCATTTTCTCCTTCCCTCCTTTCCCTCCTTCTGATTGGTTCCCTTACTTCCCTCTCTCTTCCTCATTCCCCGCCATTTCCCCTCCTTTATCTCATTTCCCTTCTTCTGATTGGGCAGATTTTTTCCCCCTTTCCTAGTCACTGCCATCCACCTAGCTACAAAAATAACGGGAAGGCACCCAAATTTTCTGGAGCCTTCCAGCAAAACGAGACAATTTTACCATTTTGCCCCTAGCCTTTGCTCGTTTATATTTCATTCGTTATAGCTCCAAATCACATTCCATTTGCGCTCACGTGTTCATATCGACGAGTATTATCCAAATACACGAAGAAAAATGGGAAAAAAAAAATATATACACACCAAATATGTTCTCGAAAATTTCCGTTTAGTTCATTAAGGGTGTTTTTGTCCTTTTACTAAAAATTATGCATTGTAAATATAAACGCGTCGAAATTAATAATATAAAAATATGTAAATTTAAATGGTGAAATTCGGAGGCGGGATTTCACAGATCATGTAGTATCGATAGAGCATCTTGATTTGCCTAGCGCTAAGCCTAGTACTGCCGTGGTAGTCTCGATAAAGAAGTGATCTAGGTAGAGCATCATCGTCTACATGGCACTGCAAAGAAGTGGTCCATCATGTGCCAAAAAGGATCTCTTCCATCCAACAATGATCTAAGCCACGGTGGTCCACTTAAAGCACCATGATCATCTTGTGGTCTCCGTAGAGAAGTGATCTCGGTAGAGCATCCTAGTTGGCCTAACACTGCATGCCTAGCGCTAAGCCTAGTAATGCCCTGGTAGTCTCCGTAAAGAAGTGGTTTCGGTACAGCATCATGGTCTACCTAGCACTGCAAAGAAGTGGCCCATCATGTGCCAAAGAGTCTCTTCCATCCAATAGTAATCTAGTCTCCCGTCAAAGAGTCTTCTCTCATGATGATGACATGGTCAAAGTGTGATTGGATCATTCTGCAAAACCCGCATTAACAAAACTTTTCTTATGATTTATGGAATAAAATACAGTCTGCCTAATAATCACATATGCTGTACAATTTCAATAATGAATATTCTATATATGCCATTTCAAAATTGTTTTCATAAAATGCATATAAACATTAGCCGTGAGCATATGTTTAGTTTTGAACTAATTGTTTTTCGTCAAACAATGGACTATTAGCTTTGTCGGTGTATAGTCCGATCCATGAGTGTGTAAGATGTAAGTTAGGGGAAACTAATTATTTTTTCATGTTTAGTATCAAGCTTTACTTGGTATATGCAATATTGGAGGGAACTAAAAAAAAATTGTATTTATCACAAATGCTGCGATAATTGGAGGTTGTCAAAGTTCGATTGCTTGAACGTGTTTGCTCTTCGTAGTTTGAGTGGCTCGCAAGACGCTTCGCTTTGCTTCGGCGGAGTTTTCAGCGCCATAGGTCAAGCGGATTTACCGAATAATGGCGAGGTAAACCGGTTTTATATGTTGTTTTGGTTGATGGCTTTTTCAGTAGAAGATTATTGTAATCTATGAAACCAATTAGCTATCCCAGCATCTTTGAAGGGTTAACGCGAGACAAACCATATGACTTGGGCACGTTCTGATTTACCATTTGGTGTTAATCAAGCGTGCCAGTTTATGCACTTCTAAAGTTCTTTTTTGTGTGTCAATTTACGCGAGGTCAACTAGTAGTTATTGTGTCTTTTTTGGTGATAATCTTATTAGTTTGAGTGCTAAAAAGCAATCCACTATTATCAGATCATACACAGATGCTGAATATTGATTACTTACACAATTGATGAGATGGATTTGCAAAAATTTTAGGGACATTGGCTTTTCTTTATATAAAGTCCCTTCTTTGTGGTGCAGTAATATTTATGCAATCTTTTTTACTTCTAATCCTGTGTTTTATGCTCGAACAAAACATCTTGAGATTGATTATCATTACATTAGAAAATTGGTGTTGCCTTCTTCAAGTTAAATATATGTGCAGTCAAGATCAAGTCGCAGATTTCACACTAAATCTTTGTCCTAGTCCAGATTTCGATTTTTGCAATCCAAGCTTTCACTTGGTTGTCATACTTCACCTGCGTTTAGCTTAAGGGGTGTAAGACGAGAATATTACAAGTCCAGTCAGCAATGTAACAACCTTAGTCAATAGAGTTAATGTTGATAAGATTTAGTTTTTAGTAGTTATCCCAAATTGTAATTAGTCTTTCTTAATTGTCATTTGTGAAATGTATGTATGCAGACAGTCGTAATTATTTAATCATTGACAAATAGAAAGTTCATTTCCTTTCAAAAACTGTTTTATTTTCGGGCAAAAGAAAGAAAGTGTTTTTTATATTGACCAGTTTGTTACAAAATTAATTTCTTTATACACCTGGCGTGAATTGGATAATTAATCCAAACAAAACCAAATTTACATGTTAATTACAAAGAACTAGCATCCAAACTAAAATATTTCCTGTAAGTTAACCACCACTAAATATAAATCATATATTTCTTGCAAAATCGATGTGTTTAATTGTGACCGCAGCACACTTAGCTGTGGTTCTTTGAATATATTTTTTTTTGATCTACTTGTATTGCATTTCTTTGAAGCACTTGAATTACATATGTTTACGTAAAATTAACCACCACTAACTGTTAAGCTAGAGAGAGAAATGGGTTTCGTATATGAATAGAGAGAGAAAGAGGAAATTTACAGAGAACAGAAAGAGAGGCTGAATATTTCTTTGGTATATTATTTCATAGTCAATAAGACATCTTAATACAAGTATTTATAGACAACACAAGATTGCAACTAATCTAACTACCTAGCTAATCTTCTGCCAAGTGTCATAATCTCAGACACAAACATAATATCTCTATCATCCCCCTCAAACTCATGCTTGGATGATCCTAGCATGAGATTGCTACAATGTGTATGAAACAAAGGGGTACTTAATCCCTTAGTTAGAATATCTGCAAATTGTTCCTTGGAAGAGACAAACTGAACATGGAGTTAATTCTTGGCAACCCGTTCTCGAACAAAGTGAACATCAACTGCGATATGTTTTGTTCTTTGGTGTTGAACGGGATTGAAAGATAAGGCGATGGCCGACATGTTATCACAAAACAGAACTGGAACATAAGGGACTTTAATCTGCAGAAAGCTGAGAATTTGCTTAATCCAATCAAGTTCTGCAACTGTAGAAGATAAGGCCCTATACTCGGCCTCTGTGGAAGACTTAGAGACAGTTTGTTGCTTCTTTGAGGACCAACATATAGGATTACCAGCCAAGTAAACAACCAACCCAGTGGTGGATCTTCAAGCATTAGGATCGCCTGCCCAATCAGCATCACTGAATGCTTTAATGTCCAAATCTGAATTGGAATAAGTCAAGCCACATGCCATAGTACCCTTAAGATACCTAAGAATCCTCTTGACTACAGTGTAATGTGAGACCATATGACACTGCATAAACTGACAAACTTGGTGAATTGAGAAAGCAATATCAAGCCGGGTAAAAGTTAAATATTGTAGAGCACCGACAACACTCCTATAAAGGGTAGGATTGTTGTATGGTTCACCATCATCCTTAAGGAACCTATTATAAGGTAAGGAATGTGCATCACAAGGTTTAGAGTCAACCATTTATGTTTTAACCAACAGATCAAGAACATACTTTTGCTGTGAAAGAGACAAACCAATTGTAGTTTGAGATATTTGAATACCCAAAAAATAATGCAGAGAACCTAGGTCTTTGATATCAATCAGAGGTCAAGGACTGAATAACCTGTTGAATAGCCATAGAATCATTGTCGGTGATAATGACATCATCCATGTAGAGTAACAAAATAACCAACGTGGAACCAACAGTCTGCACAAATAGTGATGAATCAGAATAAGTATTCTGGAACCCCAACATAGGAAGAAAAATAGTAAATCTCTCATTCTAGGCTCTGGGAGCCTGTTTCAAACCATAAAGAGATTTATGAAGTTTGTAGACCAAATTAGGATTCGTAGAATCCTCAAAACTAGGAGGTTACACCATATATACTTCATCTTGTAAAATGCCCTGTAAAAAAAATCATTTTTTACATCCAATTGCCTAAGAGACCAACTGAAATGAGCAGCTAAACCCAACATTATCCTCACTGTTGTAGGTTTAACAACAGGACTGAAAGTTTTAGTATAATCAATCACAAGTTCTTAACTAAACCCTTTTGCTACCAACCGAGCCTTATGTCTAGCTATAGTACCATCAACATGTTTCTTAAGCTTGAATACCCATTTACAACCTACCAAATTCTTGTTCTGAGGTAAAGGTACCAAACTCTAAGTTTTCTGAGTATGAAGTGCACCAATTTGTTCCTTCATAGCATCTAACCAAACTGGACACTTGAGAGCTGACTTATAAGAACCAGGTTAAACCAGAGAAAGATCACTTGCATTGGCTGACTGTAAAGCGGATACAAGTGCTTTCTTTTTTATTATCCCACTTTTACTTCTAATTTGCATAGGATGTAGATTCATAGGTGGAATTGATAATACCACTTGAAGAGTGCAGGACAATGGATAGGTGCCACATGGATCTCAAAGTGTTCAGTTTCTGCAGTAGTAATGGACTGAGATACATGAAATGGAGGTAGACTAATACTAGGTGAGAGTGATGGTGAAGATGGGATTGAAGATGACGCATGAGAGTTGGAAGGCATGGAAAAGGAAGTGAACTCTGTAATTGGTGCAGATATAAGTGAAACTACTAAGTTGTTTGATGTCACAACTGTTATTGGTAAAGACACAGATGATGTGGGCAAACACACAGATCATGTGGTATTGGTATTGATAGTGGATGTTGTCAATAAGTCTTTAAAAGGAAACTCTTGTTCACAGAAAAACACATGTCTTGATACATAAATTTTCTGTCTAGCAACCTCATAACCCAAAAACCCTTTGTATTTGGAAGCATACCCTAAAAAAATACACTTAGTTGTTTTGGGTTGTAACTTGGTGCTATTGTAAGGTTTAAGAAGTGGATAACAAGCACATCCAAAAAATTTCAAATGAGAGAGAACTGGAACATTCCCATATAGTAACTCAAACGGAGATTTGTGAGATAATAATGGAGTAGGCATTCTATTGATTAGGTAAGTGGTTGTTTGACAAGCAAAATTCCAAAAATGAGAAGGAATCTGAGCATTTTGAAGTAAAGTAATGGTGGTTTCAATAATATGTCTATGTTTTCTCTCAGACAACCCATTTTGTTCCGAGGTGTATGGGCATGATTTTTGATGGGAAATGCCTTTCTCAACTAGAAAAGACTAAAACTTAGTACTACAATACTCCCATCCCCCATCACTTTGTAAAGTCTTCATACTAGCAGAAGATTGACTCAACACATAGGCATAAAAAACAATAAAGGTAGTACAAAGATTAGATTTATTGATAAGTGGGAATATCCATGTGTATCTAGTACATTCATCAATAAAGGTAACGTAGTACCTATATCAATCGATTGATGTACAAGGTGTAGGACCCCAAAGGTTACTATGCACTACATCAAAGGGAATGATAGACTTATTGACAGCGGATTGAAATGGCAGCTTATAAAATTTTCCTTCTAAGCAACTTTGACACACAACAGGTACAAGATCTTTGGCACACGGAATTTTGGACTTATGCAACATCAAAGAAACAATGGAATTAGAGGGATGGCCTAACCTACTATGCCATATATTAGAATTGACAAGTTGTCCAAGAAAAGCTTTAGCTTGTAGCTTTGACTTAGGTACACCAAGAGTAGAAGTAGCTAAGGAATGAATGGGGTAAAGTCTATTACTGCATAGCCCTCGGAATGAGATCCTCCCTATGACTTTGTCCTGTATCCAGAAGCAAAAAACATCGAAAATAAGGTAGTAATTATTGTCCAGATACAACTTGTGAACTGAAAGCAGATTCTGTGACAATTTGGGAACATATGACACAAAATTTAACTTTGCACAGAAGTATTAAACATAGTACTACCAATATGAGACACTTTTAAACCTTCACCGTTAGCTGTTTGAATGGTTTCATTGAATGGATAGGGGGAAGCCAATGACAAGTTGCTCAAATCTGTTGTCATGTGATTGGTCGCATCGGAATCAGTAAGCCAAGCCTGAGAGATAGTATGTGATGTAAAGGGTTGTGATGGTTGAGCAACCACAGTGTGCATAACTTGCATTGATGGTTGTGAGTGATATTGCTACCCATTATAAGCAGGAACGGAACTTTAAGGAAAATTGCCATATTACGGTCCAGCATAAAAGCCATATTATTGTCCATACATGGGAGAATAGTGAGAACTAGAGCCAATATCGTTCGGTCCTTTCTTGTTGTAAAAATAAAACCATGTGGCATGATTGGTTTTTCCATAGATGTCACATTGAGGTCTGGTATGGGGCGTTGAACCACAAAATGGTGCTGTGTGACCCTCACTGTTACACAATTAGCATGTAACAAATGATGGAGCATAAGGTTCATAAGTGGAATGTGGCGCTTGTCCAAGTACTCCTGGAGTGGGAGTAGGAAACACATGAGTCTGAGGTTGATAAAATGGTTTGGAATGAAAGTTTCTGGAACCTTAAGTAAACTTTCCCTTGCCCTTGTTTTTATATTGATTGAATTGCTTGAAACCCCTTTGAACACAATTAGACTGTCCAGAACCAACAGAAAAAGACTGAGATTGACCTTTAGGTGCCTGTGATGAATTGTTAGCAACCATTACAGCTAAAAATGGTGCATTTGTGCTAGAATCAACGATGAACTCTTCTGCAAGTAACTGAGATCTGAATTCTTTGAGAGAAATGACTTGTTCTCTTCGTCGAATAACAATTCGAAAAGTATTATACTCAACAGGCAACCCATTTAAAGCCAAAATCACTATATCTTCATCAGCAAAGGAAACACCCACAACAGTAAGATAATCCCTAACAACTTTTATCCTTTGCAGATACCAAGCCACAATATTAGTACCTTTCTTAATGTTCTGTAAATTCGACTTCATTTGAAAATACTAGTTCGAGAAACCGTAGAAAATTGCTCCCTTAATTGAGTCCAAAGATCTCGAGAACCAGTACTCCCTATAGCACAAGACATGGCTACCGGAGATAAAGTTGCAGTAATTAACTGCATAATCACCATAAGTAGATGAATTTGACACATCCACACCAGAATTAACATATTAAGATGCACAACGAGCAGGACAAGGGATAGAGCCATCAACAAATCCCATGATACCATTACTCGCAAGTAATAATTTCATTTGAAAATGCCAATTAAGATAATTGGAGTCATCAAGCTTAACATTCACTGAAGTAGGAAGCGATGAAATAAGTGCAGTAATTGGAGATTGGAGCAATTGCAATTAACTAGCAGTAACCATGATTCAAGAAATCAAGTCACAAAATCTTGGATACAGAAAGATACCTCTCAACGGTGAATTCACAAACACTTGGAGTGCAAGAACACAGAAGAGAACAGAATGAGGATTTCGATCAGAAATTGCAGAACATCAAAACCCTAGAAACTTGTAGAAGAAGAAATCGAAGAGACAAAGCACAATTCAGCAATTGCACTTAAAGCTTTGCAGTAATTTGAGAGAAGAGCGGAAGCTTGTGAAGGATCAACAGCGATTGATACCATGTTAAGCTAGAGGGAGAAACAAGTTTCGTATATGAATAGAGAGAGAGAAAGAGGAGATTCATAGAGAAGAGAAAGAGAGGCTGAATATTTATTTGGTATATTATTTCTTAGTCAATAAGACATCTCAATACAAGTATTTATAGAGAGCACAAGATTGCAACTAATCTAACTACCTAGCTAATCTTCTGTCAAGTATCATAATCTCAGACACAAACATAATATCTCTATCACTAATGATGATATATACATGACTAAAATTGGTTTATCTTAAGCATTCTCGACGGACTAAGCAGCCTATAGGCACCGCCAAGCGTCATGGATGCACGAATTTAGACGACGTGCCGGGCTGCAAAGCATCAACGAACCATAACCCTTAACAAACCCACAGTTAGGAGTACTAACTTCCTCACTGCTCTCCATCTCAGCCAACACTTTATAAAACAAATCCACATCACAAGGAAGCAAAATCGGACCTTCGCAATTGTAACCGTATTCCATTTCGGCATCATCCAGCAGCATCTTAAACAAGGAATGATTCGCAAACTCCGTCTTCACTGCAAATCGTTGTCTTTGCGGTCCAACGTAGACCGAAAAACACCCGTCCGGAGCTACCAGGCCTTTGATCTTCCTAGTACTGGAACTGCAGTGCCATGACTTGCTCTTTGTCAACGAGTTGTGTACTTTGCTGCTGCTCTTTCTTTGTAAACTCCATCGCTTCCACGCGTTGGCGATCAGATTCTTCTTCCACTTTCGCTTTATGATATCCATCTATATGAAGTTTTACAAGAAAATATAAATATGTGGATTTAGAATCTGAGTACCTCTGAGGACCAAACACAAGAGATTTATATATGAATGTGTGTGTATATATATGTATGTGTGTATCTATATATTTGTGTATGTATATGCTTGAGAAGTTGAGGGAGGTGTTCACAAAGCCCCATCCCCAGGTAAACACTCCTAATGATATGGGAGATCGTCAACTCTTATAGGCTCATAGATTTTGAAAAAATATATGAATTGTTTAAGGAAATAATGTGGAGAAAATAGAAAGGGCCACTTCCTTTTGTCTTTCAACGGCAACGTATGCTAGCTAGGGTTAATGGAGAACAAGATAATGAAAGGAAAATAAATATAAAATATAAAATAAATAACAACATTAACACTTTTTTTTTGGGGGAAAATCTCGACGGTGTTAGGAAAATTTTATTGATAACGAAAAAAGAAGTTACACCTAATCAATGAGACATAAATCTTACCCTTCGTAAAACAGAGATACTAAAAAAGATTACACAAAAAAAAAAAAAAAAAAGACATAAAGCTTACCTTCCTAGAAACATAACAATATCAACATATGTTTGATTGCAAAATAAGTAAATAAGACAACTACATATATATATTTGGATTTAGTTTAAGGTAAGAGACCTAGAAGAATATTAACATGAGATAATCAAAGCTTTTGTGAACTTAGTAATATTTGGAGGCCAAAAATGCCACGTAGTGAGTGGTGGTAGGTTAAGTGAGCTTCTTGGAAGTCTTGGTGTTCAATTCTACTCCAACACCTAGCTAGGCGGAATCCCCAGAAATGATTTTATCCTTAACACATGGTTTTTGTCTGCACCAAGATATATTTTTAGTCTTTGCATAAAGTTCTAGGGCTGTATTATTTTTAACTAAGAGCATCCGACACGTATTATCTAGGATCGATGAAAGATCAACTTATGGGTGGCTGCCATCATGACATTGAATGGGTCATCATACCCTCGTTGGGGAGTAGATGAGTTCATGTTTCATTTGGTTTCCCATTTATAAATCAATAAAAAAAAAAATTGTTATTGGCATTCCAAATTTTTCATTCTACACTCCAAACTTTCTATATTTAGAAAGAAAAATACAGTTGTGAGGAGTGTAGAATGAGATTTTTAAAGTGCCAATAACACTTCCCTAAAAAAATTTCATCCATTTTAGAAATGTGCGGAATATTGAAATGAATAAGTTTATGTATGAGTAATCCACTTTATATCTCTAATTGGACAAAAATTAAATTTCATTTCTACAACTAACGGACCTTGAAAGTAGTGATTATCCATCGTAATCAATAATCTATAAAGAGTCTCCATTAAATTGTTTTTAGGTTGGACCAGTTCTAATGACGTGTTTAATTATTTTAGAGGGAGCCCAAATCATCATGAATTGATAACATCTAATCAATTCTAATTTGTGATTTCACATGTACTAAATTTTGTATTATTTGTAATTTGAGATTCATGCATTTTGATTTCTCATGTGATATCAAACATAAGGAAGTCAAAAATTGAAATAATCACACATTTTAATATTTATGTTCCTTTAACTAAGTATAATTTCTCTTTTGTTATATTAATAAAATTATCTCGTATCGTAAAAGTAATCCAAAAATAAAAAGTAAATGTATCATAACATGATATTATAGTATTTATTTGACATGGTAATAGAATGTACCATCAGGTGTCATGACTCTCATGTGCTTCATTTGATCTAAGAAAAGTTGTCCAAATATATATTTTTTCAAATGAATCACATGCGAAGTGTTACAAATCATGATCATGATGTGGATTAGTGACGATTAGCAATTTAGAATTATGTGATCATTGTATACGTATATACATCCCCCCTTTATGCCAATTTGAAAGACCTTGGAAAAAATGATGACCGGGTGAAAGTAACCCAATCAAATTGTCACCAATAACTTAAATTAGCCGTCACCACTCACCAATGCTTGGATGAAACATTCTTCAAATCATATGCGATTGTCTCTTACTCCAGCAGCAACTTGTCTGTATTATAAAGATTTACCTCCTTCATACGAAGCTCCTTTTGTCTTTTGGTCTACCTTCCATTCTTTTATTAATTTTACTACTCCTTCATGCATGCAATCATTGATTTATTGGGGCTAATCTGAATTTGTTAATTTATATACCTTCTTGAAAGTGACTTTATCTGATTACTATCAATGTATACATGTGGTTAATATATTGTACGAAATAGTTCGGCCTAGATGGGTATATGCCCCTGAATAGTAAGCAAAATAAAAAATTATAAGTTTTTACATGTAGCTCAAGTAGTGAAGGAGTATGAATCAATAAATTGGAACCATTCGAACATCATAGCGGAGGAGTATCAATCAATAAATTATGGATAATGCTTGGGTGCTTCATTGGGAGACTTACTTGTCCTCTTACTTAAATTAATGAATCTTTATCGTCCGAACAATATAATCGATATCGTTCATTCTCATTATCATCATCTTAAAATCATATTTGCAAAAAATTATTCAATTTGGAGGATGCTACTTGTTATAAAAAAAAACGTTGATTGATTTAACACGTATGGATGACAAAACAATTTCTGAATTGAATGATCATTTGTAAATATGACCTTTAGATGATGGTAAAAGAGAACGAATAGTTTCAATTATAATATTCGGACGGTAAAAATTCGTTAATCGTAAGTAAGGGGACACAATCATAAATTTTTACTATTTTAATTTCCAATAAAGAGATTGGAGAAATGTTTGAACCTACAACACAGTAGGTTGACGCCATTTACTTTACTTCTGTTAAATATTATCGTTTGTGTGCGTACTATTATATGTTTTTATATACATATGTATAAGTATTTAGGGTTTTTTTTCATCACAATTGGTTTCTAAAATTGGATCTTCCAATAAAAAAAGTTCTTAAAATAATCAATCAATTTGGTCCCTGAAATAGGTACTACAAATCAATTTGATCATTCGGTTAGTTTTTCGTTAATCTTGACGAAAGGTAACGAAATGGCCAAATTGATTCACAGAACCCTATTTTTAGACGCCAAATTGAATAATTTTCTTTTTGAAGGACCAATCGTGATAAAAATCTTAATATTAGTATACTGTATACACCTTATCAAGATTATGATTTCTTAAAACTATATGTTTGCACGTAATCCTCTAAAGAAAAATAACTATTCACAAGACGAGAATGATTGGAGGGGACCTAGCTCCGATTGATTTAAGCTTTCAATTGCGCACGTACTAATCAGTCAATAGGGCATGATGCAACGCCGGTTTTTATCTTCCAACCACTTAATTAAATATTAAGCTCATCTTAATCAATAGCCCACGCTTGCTTGGGCAAACAAAGACTTTTTTTTTCAGGGATTTCAGTTAATTTAATACTAATTTTACCCTTAAGGCACATGGTGTATTCTGAATACAATTAAAATCTCCAAGCATGCACGCACGCACTCGTTGACATTTGGTAAATTGGTTCTGCAAATTCGAATTCTTCATTCGTTCATCGATATTTTTTCACCACTTGCTCAAGATACATACATCGGTCCCATGTATTTTCAAGACGAACCACAAACAAACAAGCAGTGCAATTTGGTTCTCTGAAATGGAATTCATATTCATATCTTACACTGATATTGTGTTAAAATATGAACATTAAACGCTTAAAACCGGGGGCGGAGGGAAGAAGCACATTGTTTTGCAAGCCTTCCCCTATAAACATCTTTCATTATTCTTCTTTACTACCCTTCTGCTATTAGTCAATAATACAAAACACATTATAAACTATCTCCCATTTAAAACTCCAACTCCCATATTTGATTCCACCCCAACGCTAATTTAATATTTATTTATTGGATATAAAATCAATAACCTTTAAACATTTTGATATAAAAAAAAAAAATTCTCTTAACATTAAACCTCTTCACTTTTAATTAAAACTAAAAACTTCTCTAGTCTTTCTTTCACAGTGCAAACCAGAGCAAGAGTCCAAGGCTAAAAAGCTATTATATTTCATATCTATTTTCATATAAAATTCAAATTAATTCAACAAAAACAATACTATTTGTAAAATCTATCTTACTTTCTATAAAAAAAAATTTTTTTTATTGTTTTTTGTCTATCTTACATCTTACTTAAGTGTTAGAGTTTGGACCTTTTGATTAATTCTTCTTATTGAATTTAATAGTATAGATAAGAGGTTATTATGCAACGGTTTCAAAATATGAAAATTCGTGAGAGACAATTATGATTATTGAAAATATATAAAATATTATAGATGCATGTGCCTATCTTAATCCTATCTTTAATACATACTCTATCAAGTAAGGAATCTCTATCACAATCAATTAGGGATATTCTCACCATTATTCTAAGATATCATCTTCTAATTAATATCTTGGAAATATATTTTCCTTGCGCATCCTAAGGATGACATAACTTGGCCAATATGAAGCCGACATGTGTAGGGCAAAACCCTACACCATGACCAACCATTACCTCCTATAGATACCCTGATCACTTCCAAGTTTTGGTAAGCTTTTGCTACACATACAAGCCCTAAACACTCACTCTTTTCAGAGAAACTAACTTAAGCATCGGAGATCCATTAGTCAAACATCCGCACCTCGTGGCGAGGTTTTGGTCTATGATCAAAGGTGTTTATTGTTTTATATGTACACATTTGTCTAAACTGAAGACAACATATTTTTGCTACAATAATTACCGAGTAATGTAGTCGTAAACTGTAACCCTAGAAACTTTTTAAACTCATTTTGATTCAATGTTTTTACAGATTTTTTAGGATTTTCAATTCAATCACTTATGATTGGCTTGTGATAGCAAGAGTTCCTATTAATCCAATACATTCGGCAAGGTATGTCTTAAACATGGGTGCCTGCTGTGGATTTACAACATAAAGTTTTGTTTTTATTGTTTATTACCAACGATATTGCCATTATGGTTAAACTAAAGAAAAGAGGTTTAATTTTGAGATGCAATAACTTGAAAAGAAAAGTTATGCGTCTGAGCAATCCAATACTTACACAACACAAATAATCTAAAAAAATAAGCGGAAAAGTTACGTCAACATAGATTCTCTGAGATGAGATAGTTGGTCTTTGACCCTTAGTAGATGAAACCATCTAGACAAAATAAAAATGTAGAAAAATGGTTGAAAGTACAAATAACTACCCAACCTTTTAGGGTATTTTCAAATTTGTCTCAATTTTTTGAAATATTTCAAATAATTACCTAACATTTTGAAAATTAGATTAAGTCACTAGAGTTAAGTGAACCGTTATCAACGTTAAGCGATTCATTTACCAAAGTGATGATGTTACCCACAAATTCTAAAGCTGATTCTCCTAAACTGGTGTTTATTATATGTAAAGTTAGCTATAAAATTATTATTAATAGACTAAAACCTATACTAGAGGACTGTATCTCAAAAAATCAGGGTGCTTTTGCACCTGGAAGATTCATCCACAATAATATTCTCTTTGCTCATGAGTTATTTACAACTTTTAGAAATAAAAAAGGTAAAGCTGGAGCAATGACTGTTGAATTAGATCTTGTGAAAGCCTATGATTTATTGAATTGGGATTATATCAAAGCAGTATTAACTACATTTGGTTTTTATGATCATTAGTTAAAACTCATAATGGATTGCATTTCTTCAACTTCTTCCTCGGTGCTCATTAATGGCAAAGCTCATGGATATTTCTACCCAATAAGAGGCATTAGACAGGAGGATCCTCTTTCCCCGAATATTTTCATTTTGTGCATGGAACTTCTAATTAGACAACTTAATAATGTTGTTGTGACCCTAAAAACTCATGTGGGTTTACTTACTTCTCCTCGTGGTTTTAAAATTTCGAATTTGGTGTTTGCAGATGATTGTCCTATCTTTGCAAAAGCTACAAGTACCGCAGCTAGAAACGTTCTTAAAATTTTAAATGGCTTTGCTGCAGCTTCAAGACTGAAGGTAAATTTTTTATAAATCCTCCTATATTTTTTAAATAATACAAAATCAATTGAGAAATGATGCAGTTAATATTTTGCAAACTCAACATAAGACTACTGTTGAAAAAATACCTAGGGATTCATGCTCAGAATTAAAATTTAGCTTGCTGGCTGGAAAGCATATACTTTGTTCAGAGCAAGAAGATTAACTCTAATGCCTGGAGGTCTTAATAGAACCCTTACCAAAGGGTGCATGATGTTTCTTTGGGGTAAGAACAATAAGTTGAGTCCAATTGTTTGGGACAAGGTTTGTCAACCAAAAAGTATGGGAGCGTTTGGCATTAGGAAAAGTGAACGCATCGATAATACTTGTTTAACTAATTAAACTTGGTTGGAAAGTTTTACCAGTTGACTCTAGTTGGTGGGTGCAGATATTTGAGTAAAAGTATTTAAAGGCATGATAGTTTTATGGATGTAAAAGTTAAACGTAATCATTCCATTGCCTGGAAGGGAGTCCTAAAAGGGAAGGAGATTTTTTTTATTTTTTTATTTATTATTTTTTTGGTGATAGGAACACGAGTGGTACACCACGTGTTTTTATATAAATGGTGAGAAAATTTATTTTTTAAGTTATTAATTTTTTAATACACACATCTAACCATTTGTATAATGACATGTGATGTACCACCGTGTTTCAATCACATTAAAAAATCTCTCCAAGAAAAATATTGAAAAGGGTATGTGACATGAACGGTGAGAAACGGTAGAAATATCTCGTTCTAGACTCATAATTTGGTTTTTCCTTTCATGTTATTCCATCTTGTATCTGAAACTCACTTGGCTAATTTAAACTGGAATTTGAAAGTTAGTCACTTTATTTCCAACAATAGCTGGAATAAACAATTCCTACTTCATTAGGTGGAAGATCATGAGGTTGTTAATAAAATTTGCAGTATTCCTTAAATATTAAGTGAAATAGATGACTCCTTTTGTTGGGGCTTTAATGCCAATGGTAGTTTTTCAGTTAAATAGCACAAGAAGAGAAATGTTAAGGAGAATTTTTTCAAAAGTGAACTTTTCATGAACTCTCTGTCATCTTATGTTTTTAGCACAATATTTTTTTTAAAGTTGGTACGGGAATTATGTTAAACTGTGAAATGACAGAACTGAAAATTCCCTATAAAGTTAGGCTGTTTACTTGGCTTTTGATTCGTAATAGATTACAAACTCGAGAGATACACACATAAACACATTAGTGAAATTTGCTCTAATTCCCTCTTTACAATCTGAACCATAAGAGTCAGGACCATTTACTTATGAACTGCAATTTTGCGAGGCACGTTTGGAAAACCCTCCTGATTTAACCCCAGTTAATGATACTGCCTTATTAGTCTAATAGAGTGGTTAAGAATGCTTGATAGAAACATTATCACAACCATATAGCTAATTTGCTTGCAAATTTGGAAGAATAGAAACCATATGTTAGCTTCAATTGTGGGTAAAGAGTATTTTAAAGCCAATAATGCGAATAAGTCAAACACTAAAATAAAATGGAGAATTAAATGGGGATCTCAACAAATAGGGCTCCTGAAAATTAATTTTGATGGTTCAGTCATCAACTCCAAAGCAGCATGGCTTTATAATCAGAAATGAAGATGGAACGCCGATTGTTGCTAGTGCTGGCAGCTTGGGAGAAAACACAATTTTTTTGTAGCAGAAGGACTTTAGCTTTAAGGGATGCACTTTGGATGGCAAGGGAAGAGGTTTTAAGAATGCTTGTGTGGAGAGCTATTCGAAACTCATGATTGATGCAATCAAAGGATCATGCGCTATACTTTGGCGATTGAGGAATATCATTGAAGATATCAAGTGGTTGGCTTTCTCTTTCGTTTTGATTTTTTGGATTCATATTTGCAGAGAAGCAAATTTCTTGGTGAATGCTATTACTAGCACAAGGTTTTATTTTAATAGTTTTCATGTTTGGGATAGGTCACAGCCTAAAAAATACCTTCTTTTTTTATTGTATCATAATTGGTTGTGATCGGGGTCACTTTCTTTGATGTCTTTTTTTTATTTTTTATTTTTTATATATATATATAAAAAAAATTAAAAAGCATTCCATTTTACACTTTTCAAATTTTTTTATTAACCAAAGTTTTTTTTTAATTTCACATTAATTAAGATTAATTTTTAAAATACGTTGGTTTTCCAAGATAAAATTTTCAAAGTGTATTAAAAAAGTTATCTTAATTTCTTCGAAAACGTGAAATTCTTGAAAATGGTGCTTTTAAAAAAAAAATTAGACTTTTTATGATGTGAAACGAAATACCATTGTATTATTAAAAAAAAAAAACAAATTCATGATTTGATGCAATAATTATGTCATTATAGTTAACTAAATCACCTTGAGAAAGTTATATTGAACAATTTAAATCCGAAAAATGAGGATTTGCAAAAGTTATATTGGATAATGTGAACTTCAACAAATAATGCCTTGTAAAGATTTATTGAATAGTGCGAAATAAATTTGGTTCGATTATTACTAACGTGAAAGTCCTAAGTGAGTTTGTACTCCGCAGTAACATTTCACGATAAAAAAAAATTTGTTTAGGAGCGGTTACTTCTAACAATAAACATCTTCTCTATATTTTTCTACAGAAAAACACCTAATTGTTACCGATGTTAAACCTACCAATGGTAAAAGTCAAGGTCTTTCGTAAGCATTACTTCAATAATTCAATTCACGTGTACAATATTATTTATTATCCTGGAAAAAAAAAAAAAAAAAAGCAATCAAACTTCATTTTATTCTAGCATTGATTTGAAATGCTCCCAAGTCCCAATTTTTCTTTTAATGTATTTTTCTCAAGTGTTTTTGGTTTACAAATTATTTCTTTCAACAACTTCACATTGATGAGAAGATATATTGTATAACTCATGCAAGATCCACTCTTTTGACAAAAAGTGAACTAAATAGTTAAGTACAAAGCAAATATACGCTTTAGTATGTGGTTTTACAACAACTTACAAAACATATTTTATTTAGCGGGATGAGGGAGTAAACTAAATTAAGAAATCATATTATTAAGTCTTTTACTATAATTTATCGGATATTAGATGAAGCCCACGCATTGTGTGAGTAAATATAAAAGAATTAATATATATAAAAGAGAAAGAAGTTTTAGAGAAATGTGAAGGAAAGAGGGAGAGAAAGAGAACGTGGAAGATTTTTAAATTTTAAAATTTAAAATCAAAGATATTTTATGATGATATGTGGGTGATAGGAGAAAAGAAAAGCAAAATTTAATTTGTGCAAAATTATATTATTACCCATGATTTTATTTTGTGATGATGATGCTTTGAAAAAATTAGTTTCTTATGATGTGAAATGAAATACCACCATAAAAAAAAAAAGTCATGACTTGATGCGATAATTATGCCATTATGATCAACTAAGTCACCTTGAGAAAGTTATATTAAACAATGTGAAGTTCGAAAAATGTTGCTTTGCAAAAGTCATTGGATAACGTAAATTTCAATAAATAATGCCTTGAAAAAGATTTATTGAATAGTGCGAAATGAAATTGGTTCAATTATTACTAACATGAAAGTCTTTATTGAGTTTGTACTACGTGATAACGTTTTTACGATAAAAAGGACATGTTTAGGAGCAATGACTTCTAACAAGAAACATCTTTCATACGTTTTTCCATAGAAAATACCTAATTATTATCATAGTTGTCATGTTAGACTTACCAATAGTAAAAGTCAAAAACTTTTGTAAGCATCACTTCAATAATTCAATTCATGTGTCATATTATTTCTTATTATGCAAAAAAGTGTTAAGGTAAAAGAAAAGAAAAATGAATCAAACTTCATTTTATATGAAGTAGCATTGGATTTGGAAATGCCCCCAATTCTTCTTTTAATGTATTTTTCTTTAGTGTTTTTGGTTTACAAATTATTTCTTTCAACAACTTCACATGATAAGATATCCATTTGCAGAACTGAAGTCATATAGGATCCCACACATTTGAGAAAAAGGATGAAACAAACAGTGAAGTACAAAGCAAATCTACACTTTAGTGTGTGGCTTACAAAACATTTTTTGTTGTAATATAATATGTAAATGGCCCACATAATTAGTTTTTTTTACTATTCATCTAAAGAAGAATTAGATGGATGACTATTCATGCACAATAATTTCACTATTTATTTGAAAAAAGTTTGTAAAGTGAATAATGTTGCTACAGTAATCTTTTGCCTATAAAATAGGGAGGAAGGAAGAAGAGAGAAATAAGAAGAAAAAGATGAGAGAAAAACATACAGAGGAAAGAAAGAAGAGTTATGGAGGAAAGGAAGAAGAGGAAAGAAGAGAGATGCAGAAAAAAATACTAGTGAGCTAGGCTAGAGAGAGTAGAGAAAATAATGATTGTTATCTTTGTACTCCTATTATTTCAGATAATGAAACAAACTACTAATGTTGCCCCGATGACATAGGCACACTTGCCGAACCTCGTAAATATTGTGTCTTATTTATTTTATATTCCACTGCACACACACCGTCGATTTTACAACATTTTCTATTTTATTTCATCATGATGAGTGAGTAAACTAAATTAAGAAATCATATTATTAAGTCTTTCACCATAATTTATTAGATACAAAATGAAGTTCACACATTGTGTGTGTAAATATAAAAAAAATTAAAATATATACTAGTGGAAGATAAAGAAATTTGAGAGAAATGTGAAAGAGAGAGAGAACATGGAAGAAGTTTAACTTTTTATTTTTAATATTTCAAAGATATGCTATGTTGACATATGGGTGAATGAAGAGAAAAACAACAAAATTTGGTTTGTGCAAAATTATATTACTGCTCATGATTTTATTTTATGATAAAAGACTAAATGTCTTTTACAATCTCTTTTAGTTGACAAAAATATTTTGTTAATAGGTAGTTTAGATATTTATTGGCTTTTTATATTAGCACCCCACAAAATGTTGAATGCATCTCACATTAAAATTTAATATTAAATAACTTATTTACCCCACTATGCAATGACAATTTTGACCTTATTAGGTTTTAAAAAAAAAATTCTAAATACACCCAAAATCACTTTTAGCGTATTATTTATCTTTTCAACTATCAAAACCCTCACACCTTCCATTGTTGAAAAAAATCCTAACCAATGAAACTACAAACATGTTGATTGAGAAAAGTTGTTTTTGACGAATGGAACACAAAATCTATGTTTCAGAAGCTTCACATGAGGTAAGACTTCATATTTTTCATTGGTTTGTTTGTTTTGTGGTCAATATGATAACTAGGCAATCTGCTGTAAGGGTCGCCACCCTCGTGGACTTTGCCCATACAGGAGGTTTGTCCTAAGAAACGTAACTAGTGTTGGTGAGGGTTTTCGATTGGTTTGTTCGTTTTGTGGTCAGTATGATAACTCTTGCCGGCATGATAGGTTGCATGCTTTTAACGTGTCATGTAGATATTGTGGAGTGGAAGGTCAACACATGTACTTTGAGTGCCCAGTGTGGATACAAAATGAAACCTTTCCCACGAGACAATATCATCATCCTGAATTGCTGAGGAATAGCTGAGGTATTAGGAAGATTGCATTGCGTGTGGCTGTTGCATGATTATTAATCTCCTTCATATGTCATGTCTAGTGCTTATTTCCTTGAGTTTCGGCATTGTGTTCGTATGTCATGTATGTCTTGGAATAAGCTTCGCCGTCGTCATTCATGAATGTCGGATGGATGGATATACTTTGTTCAATTGTTATTTCTCGTGTTTAGTAGGGGTTTGGTTTGCTTGTATTGCTTGTCTGGGAATAGTTATTACTATAAGCTAGCAGTAGCGCCTGTTGTTGTTGGGATTTCCTAAATGTATATGATCTTGTTCATTGTTTTCAGTATTGTCTTGATTTTAGGCTTTGTCTTGGGTTGAATTTGTATTGACAACTTGCTCCAGTCAAGAACATCACCAAATAGTGATGCTGTAATTAGTCAAAATTTAGTACAGGGACGCCCTACATACGTTGCCCCACAACTCTAGGCCTTGCCACTTTCAGATGATTTGAAATCTTTCGGCAAATTAAAAGTTCAAATGGTTAGATTCAATCCCTAAAAGTTAAAAATGAGTGTTATAAGATTTGATAAATGTGGTGTGTATAAAAAATGTAGGGTATATGTACAAAATGTAAGGTGTATATTAAGAATGTGGAGTGTGAGGGTATTATGGAAAAGTATGTGGGGGTGTATTAATATAATTTTTAAGTGAAAAAGCAAATGTGGGGTGTATTAAGTATGTGGGGTTTATTCAACAATTTGTGGGGTGTTAATATAATAAGCCTATTTATTAACCCTGGTCTATGTAAATCAATTTATTTTAGGAAACTTTAACGAAAAGCTTCTAGTATTGTTTACTTTAATGAAAAACCATAGTTTTACACTAAAAAATCAATACTAGTACTATTCACTTTACCCCTTTTTTTTTGTCATTTTCATGAAAACTCAAAATTTTCAAACCATTTTCATTAGTTTTCTTTTATTTTAATCAAATTTGCATATTTGAATTGTTGCAAAACAACATATGTTACAATTTATAAGTGATTGACACGAAGAATAAGATCAAGTTTGATCTAACTATCATTTAAACATTAAACACTAATAACTTCATTCTTAATTTCTTTATATACAAGATGCTTGTAATTTCAATTTCTTTTTAACAACGATGTTGGTAAAGCAAAGATTCTTACTAAACTACGCTACGTGATGTACTAGTCATAATTATGTATCGTACTTGTTATTATATGAGTTGAACTTGGGACTTAGAGAAGAAAACTACAATACATTATGCTAATAACGAATATGAGTGCTATTAGGCTCTTCAACCACCACATATGATTTAGGGTTAACTACATTTTACACTCATTAGGTTTGGGGTGATTTTGAAATTGGGTTACGAGGTTTTTGCTTTTTCACATAACAAGTTGAGGTTTTAAAACTATATCAATTTATCCTTTTGGGTAATGAATTATTTCATGTTTCATTAAATTGATGACATGATGAGTGTGAAACCCATGTAAACAACATTTGTATGAATTGTTTAAAAACTCATAAATTTAATGGAGAATCAGAAATTCAAATAGATAAAACGTGTTGTCGATGGAAATTTCCGCCATCTATAGCTTTGACGAAAATGCACCTGTAAAACAATCAACACCTTTGATCAAGGACCTAAGCCTCATGCGCGCACAAGGTTGGGGGGGGGGGGGGGTAGGCCAATAGATCTTCGATGGCTAAGTTAGTTTCTTTGAAAAGAGTAAAATGTTTAGGGCTTTTTTTAGGGTACCAAAAGCTTCTAAAATTTGGTAGAATATAATGTATATATAGAAGGAGAAGGCCGGCCATAGTGTTAGAGTTTTACCCTATACAAGGCGGCATCCTATTGGCCAAGGTTTACGGAGAAATATTCTCAAGATATTAAATAGGAAAAAATATATTGAGATAATAGAGTAATTATCCCTAATTGATTTAAATTGGGATTACGTACTTGAATGGAGTCAATCTTCAATTAGGAATGTATTAAAGATAGGATTTGGGTAATTAATCCTTATCTTTAGTGTTTTGACTTTTCCTTGCCAAAGGCAGATGAGCGGTAGGCAGTCATATTCAGCTACTAGTGACCTTCAGGGGTGCGAGTTGTGTGTGGGAATATCTGAGGAGCCTACCCATTTAATGAGGGCAATCTTGTCTTTCTTGTGCTATTACTAACATAAGGTTTCATTTTAATAGTTTTCATGTTTGGGATAGGTCACAGCCTTTCTGGCCAAAAATACCTTGTTTTTTTTTCATTTTATCAGAATTGGTTGTGATCGCGGTCACTTTCTTTGATGTCTTCTATTTTTTTTTATATAAAAAAAAATTAAAAAGCATTCCATTTTACACTTTTCAATTTTTTTTATTAACCAAAGTTTTTTTTTTAATTTCACATTAATTAAGATTAATTTTTCAAATACGTTGGTTTTCCAAGATAAATTTTTCAAAGTGTATTGAAAAAGTTATCTTAATTTCTTCGAAAACGTGAAATTCTTGAAAATGGTGCTTTGAAAAAAAAAATAGTCCTTTCATGATGTGAAACAAAATACCATTACATCATAAAAAAAACAAATTTATGATTTGATGCGATAATTATGTCATTATAGTTAACTAAATCACCTTGAGAAAGTTATATTGAACAATGTGAAATTCGAAAAATGAGGATTTACAAAAGTTATATTGGATAATGTGAACTTCAACAAATAATGCCTTGAAAAGATTTATTGAATAGTGCAAAATGGAGTTGGTTCGATTATTACTAACATGAAAGTCCTAAGTGAGTTTGTACTCCGCGGTAACATTTCACGATAAAAAAGGATTTGTTTAGGAGCGATTACTTCTAACAATGAACATCTTTGTAAGTTTATCTACGGAAAAACACCTAATTGTTACCGATGTTAAACCTACCAATGGTAAAGTCAAGGTCTTTTGTAAGCATTACTTCAATAATACAATTCAAGTGTATAATATTATTTCTTATCCTGGAAAAAAGAAGTGTTAAGAGAAAAAAAAATGAAAAAGGAAAAAGGAATCAAACTTCATTTTATACTAGCATTGATTTGAAATGCTCCCAAGTCCCAATTTTTCTTTTAATGTATTTTTCTCAAGTGTTTTTGGTTTACAAATTATTTTTTTCAACAAATTCACATTGATGAGAAGATATTGTAGACAACGAAATTTCAGTAAAATAAATGTTAACCAATGTATTAAAATTACAACATTTATTTACTTCACCAACCTCACACACTTACTTCACCTACAACCTCCACTTACTTCACCTACAACCTCCACTCACTTCACCAAAAAAATGAATGGTGGTGATTCACTCTCAAAACCTATAAATAGGCTTCTCCATCAAGAGGAAGAAGGAAAAACCAATTGACAAATACATTTCTCTACTCCCAAAATAGAAGAGAATACTCCCCACACAGGGGGGACCAAAACCTTGAAGACTTAAAGTTCTAAAGCTCTCAAGAAAATCCCGAAGGATCAAGAAAGCACTCTTCGTTCTTTGTCAAATCCTCCTTCAAGATCAAGCCCCAACGGCCCTTGAAGAACTCCCACCAACTCAAGATCAAGCCCCGACGGCCCCTTGAAGAAAGTGTTCATCATTCATCATCCGTTCATCCTAAGATCAAGCCCCAACAGCCCTTTGGATCAACAACCTCAACAAATCCACACATCCAATCGTTCTTCAAGACTAAGCCCAAAAGCCCTTGAAGATCTGCTCATCCATCAACCTTCAAGATCAAGCCCAAAAGCCCTTGAAGAAATCCATACACCCATTCTTCAAGATCAAGCCCAACGCCCCTTGAAGATCCATTCATCAACTGTTCATCCTAAGATCAAACCCCAACGGCCCTTTGGATCAACAACCTCAACAAACCCATACACCCATTCTTCAAGATCAAGCCCAACGCCCCTTGAAGATCCGTTCATCAACTATTCATCCTTAGATCAAGCCCCGACGGCCCTTTGGATCAACAACTCATCCACAAACCTACACCCTACAAAGATAGAATCAGAGGACCAAATTTGAGAGAGATCGTAATCCCAAAATCATTAAACACAAAAATATTATTTTGTACACGTATTCTTGTTTCTTGTTTCAGGAATTTTTCGTGTTCATAAATTTGGCACGCCCAGTGGGACATCTCTACCTCTCATCTCTATCCTCAAATCAAGCACGATATTCCACGTGATTGATGCAAGAACTTCCTACAGCTTACTCTTAGGAAGACCTTGGATCCACGCAAATAGGGTAGTGCCGTCCACTCTTCACCAATGCCTAAAATTTTACCAAGAAGGAGTGAAGGTGATCCAAGGTGACACCAAGCCATTCACCGAAGCCGAATCACACTTTGCAGACGCCAAGTTCTACATGGACGAAGACATGGTACCCGAAGCTCTTCCAGAAGAGATCAAATCCACAGGCAAAGCAGCACCTAAAAAGCAAGAGTGGCAAACCATGCCTAAAAAGCAAAAAAAACAGGCCGTGCCATCTTCAAGCAAAGACGGTGACAAGTTTGCTAAACCTGCAACAACCAAAGGGAGTAGGATGCCGTCAGAAGGACCGAACACACCCATATTCCGGTATATCCCGATGTCAAGAAGAAAGAATGGTCAATCTCCATTCGAAACTGGAACAAGAAAAGCCGACACATAGTGGCACAATGATAATGTAAAGTTACTCAAGACGAATGCAGTTTTGCCTCTGACACAGCTAGGGGGTGCTAAGGCCGCAAGACTACCACAAGGCTTCATAAAAGCTCTACCAAAGAAGGTGGAATCAAGCTTTCTTCCAACCAAGAGGACCGAGGAAGGTTTCGACCCAAACGCCTACAAACTCATGTCAAAGGCCGGGTACGACTTCGCTTCTTCTGAGGCGGCTGGAAAGAAGGTTTCAAACACTGTCAATGACAAAGAACGTGACCTCACCAAAACTCAAAAGAAGTTAAAGGAGCATGGTTACGGAGTTGACAACAACAAAGCCGGACTTGGCTTCACACCAAATGCACCCGTGAAGATTTCAAGCAAAGTGAAGAAAGCTAGCGCTCAACACATCAGCGTGAGCATTGAACAAGACCAAAAAGAGCCTAAACCCGCCCCTCGGACGTCGGTCTTCGATAGGATGAGCCATTCAAGCTCCAGAATTTCAGTGCTTAATCGCATTGGTAGTCAAGACCGAACCTCTGTCTTCAAGAGGCTTAACGCGCCAACATCCCAAAGCTCTGTTTTTGAAAGGTTGTTAAAGCCTAAGAAACAAAGCAACACAGCTATCTCTCCTCTGCGACGATCAACTTCGGAAAGATTTGAAGATAATGAGAAGCCTTTTGGAAAGAGGAAGACAACACCAAAGGAAGAAAAGTTCGATGGGTTAGCAAAAAAAGCGATGTTCGAAGCTTGATTCCTTCAAGGATGAAGCGCCAAGCAATCCTAGAGGTCGACACAAAAGGACCACTGAAGGTAAGGAGGCGCATCATCGTCCACACTGGCAAATCTTCATGCCAACAAACCCAAGAGAACGGCACTGAAGATAAAATCCCTAAGAAAGATGTAACTTCTGGCTCTTTCGACTCAAAGTCTTCAACTCGACTGTTGGGGGCATGCTCCAAGTCAAGTGAAATTGAAGGATGGACTCATGTCACTCCGAAGAAACTGCACGAGAAACTTATGTCTTCTCCACAAGTGCACCAATCAGAAATGAGGGAAAACAGCTTTCGCCAACCTCCAAAGCAATGTGAAAATGTTGAAGATAAGAAAATTTCAACACAAAGATCGTTCATGCGGGATCTTTTCTTCCTCGAAGACTTATTCAATTTCTCGATCAAGGCTCTTTGCTATGAAGATTGTGAGGAATGCATTTCGAAGATCGCTTCGAAGAAATTGGACAAGCAGCAACCATCTTGTCCACAAGTTTATCAGTCGAAAAGAGGGCAAAACAGCTCTTGTCAACCTCCAGAACAATGTGAAAGTGTTGGAGATAATGAAATTTCGACACAAAGATCGTCCATCCCCATCACAATGTGCGACCTCTTCCCAAAAGACTTCTTCAATTACTCGGTCAAGGCTCCTTCCTATGAAGATTGCGAGGAACGCCTCTCCCAGATCGCTTGACAAATCCACAACAACAACAAACGCTCCTTGCCTGCATGAGCTGAAACTGCAAACGACACCAAAAGCTCGTTGTCTGCACGAGCTGAAACTGCAAACGACACCAAACGCTTCTTGCATGCACGAGCTGAAACTGTAAACGGCACCAAACGTTTCTTGCCTGCACGAGCTGAAACTGCAAATGACACCAAAAGCTCCTTGCCTGCACGAGCTGAAACTGCAAACGGCACCAAAAACTCCTTGCCTGCACGAGTTGAAACTGCAAACGACACCAAAAGCTCCTCGTTCGCACGAGCCTAAAAGGTGACAACAAACGTTCCTTGCCTGCACAAGCTGAAACTGCAAACGGCACCAAACGCTCCTTGCCTGCATGAGCTGAAACTGCAAACGGCACCAAAAGCTCCTTGTCTGCATGAGTTGAAACTGCAAACGACACCAAAAGATCCTCGTTCGCACGAGCCTAAAAGGTGACAACAAACGTTCCTTGCCTGCACGAGCTGAAACTGCAAACGGCACCAAACGCTCTTTGCCTGCATGAGCTGAAACTGCAAACGGCACCAAAAGCTCTTTGTCTGCACGAGTTGAAACTGAAAACGACACCAAAAGCTCCTCGTTCGCACGAGCCTAAAAGGTGACAACAAACGTTCCTTGCCTGCACGAGTTGAAACTGCAAACGGCACCAAACGCTCCTTGCATGCACGAGCTGAAACTGCAAACGGCACCAAAAGCTTCTTGCCTGCACGAGTTGAAACTGCAAACGGCACCAAAAGCTCCTTGCCTGCACGAGTTGAAACTGCAAACGACACCAAAAGCTCCTCGTTCGCACGAGCCTAAAAGGTGACAACAAACGTTCCTTGCCTGCACGAGCTGAAACTGCAAACGGCACCAAAAGCTCCTTGCCTGCACGAGCTGAAACTACAAACGGCACCGAAAGCTCCTCGTTCGTACGAGCCTAAAAGGTGACAACCAAACGCCTCTGGCCTGCAAGAGCATAAACTGTGTACGGCAAAATCATTATCAAAATCACCAAAAAAAAAAAGAAAAAAAAAAGAAAGGAAATAACACATCTTGGTGATATATATGTTTTATCTATATTTAGCACAATACACTGAATAAAATAAAGCATGTCCATTGATCTCCGAGAAATTACAAGTGCGTACAAAAAAAAAAAAAAAAAGATGGAGCTTTCACAAAGGTTGTTCACGTGAAGCCCCACTACTTGGCAAAACTCCAGGAGCGGGAGGCATCGAAGATAGATCATTCGAGGCCTCAATACTTGGTGGAACGCTAGATGACGCAGGAAAAAGGTGCCTCTGGAAGAAAGCCGCAAGCCTTTGACGGTCACTTTGAATTCGACCTTCAGATTCTTGCAGCTGATCAAGCTTCCTCTTCATACTCGTCGAATAATTATTTGCAAGCACATGCAAACCTCTATTCTCGCGCTTAAGCTGTTGGATCTCTTGTTTAAGATTTTCCACCTCCGCCATCAATGATTCAACTTGACGGGATCGAGCAAGTAGGCGTTGGCCCATGTTAGACACGGAGCCCACACACTAAACACTGAGAGCTAGGGACTCTTGAACGGCCAACTCATCGGACCGTCCTGAAAGCAGCCTACTATCTCTAGGAGTGAGGAGGTTCCTAGCTACTATTGTAGCTGTTGTTGCATCCTTCATCACGGAGTCTTCACCTGTAAGAGGGCCACTAGAAGATAAGAAAGACGGGCACCATACATTACCCTGACGCGGCGCACCCGTATCACTGCTGAGACTCAAATCTAAGCAAATGTTAGATGGGTTAGCCATTTTCAAAGGTGTTAAAAGAGAAGGGTTGGATGGAGTAAAATCTCAAAGGGCTGTTAAAACAAAATACACCGGAGACGATTTTCACGAATGGGCAATCTTCAAAGTGTGCATGTTGGAGGTGATCGATACCTCTATAAAAGGAGAGGCGACACAACCACCGATTCAAAAAAATTAAAGAGACACCACTCTTCAAATCTTAAAAGCCGGATTTTCCTGCGTAAAGTTCGGCAACGCTCTTCAGACACAATCTCGGCTTTTCAGATAACACGTGCAACTTTGTCAAAGATCTCTGACAAAGTTGAAAACGCGTGGAGGTCATTATCCCAACTACCACACTTTTGCCGACAAGCGTGGGTGACAAAGCCGCATCCGCACTACTACTTGCCATTAAAATTTTTATATATGTCAACATTCATGGCAAGGCATACATCCAGAAACGCATGACTCTTCTTCTCGGCCGAGAATGTAGCTGCAACCAAACCTCTCAACATGCTCAGTTTTCTTCTTCCCTTGAAAACACCTATTCAACCAAGTCTTCGAGAGCAAACGTATCCCATATCATTAGGGTTGAAAGCAAGAGTATCTCATAGCATGCCTTTCCCTCATCCTTTCCTTTGTTCTTGTTCTTCCCTGAAAGACAAAGAGAGAGAGAGAGATCAGTCGACACTTGGAATCAAGCTTCCCGTTTGGAGCCGACTGCCTGGAATCCCTTCCCTGATTGCTTATCCAGCCCTGCTTTCAAGTACTCATCTTTAATTATTGATGTACCCCCAAAGAAGATACCAGATGCCTGGAGTACAGATGAGGCAGGAGGAAACGGTAGATCGAAGCATGTGGAGACAAACACAACAAATATATGTGCTGATTCATTCGCTGCTTCTTTAAAAGCAAAAGTATCTCATATCATCAAGGGCGAAAGCAAAGGTATCTCATATCATGTTTTTTCCCTGTCTTTTCCTTTGCCCTTGTTCTTGCCTCCAAGACAAGGAGAAAGAAAGCAATCAGTTGAAACTCGAAATCAAACTTCCGATCTAGAACCGACTACCTGGAATCTATTCCCTGGTTGCTTACCTAGCGTTGCTTTCGAGTAGTCATCTTCAACGGTTGATACACTTCCAGAGAAGGGACCACATCTGCTTGGAGAACAGCTAAGATGAGTGACAATGAAACATCAATCTTGTGGATCATTAGCAAACACAACAACTGCATATGCTGAGTCATCCTCTAACCCTCTTCAAATATGAATTGGAAAGATTGAACAAAGAAACAGGTCATCACCTCCACCTCGTGCTTACCTGCCATGTGTCTGAATCCTGAAACCGCTCATGGTCATATTTTCACTCAAGATCAAGCCTCGATGGCCCTTGAAGAAATCACAAGTCCGATTCAAAATCAAGTGTTCACCACCCTTGAATCAAATTCAACTCCAGATAAAAGGAGTTAAGTTCAGACCTTCGGGGGTGACCAAAAGAATCCTCCAGCCCAGTTCAAGATTAAGCCTGTGGAAAATCAACGATTGGAGGAAACCAGAAAATCTTCCAGTCGAACTCAAGATCAAGCCTCGATGGCCCTTGAAGAAATCACAAGTCCGATTCAAAATCAAGTGTTCACCACCCTTGAATCAAATTCAACTCCAAATAAAAGGAGTAAGTTCAGACCTTCGGAGGAGACCAAAAGAATCCTCCAGCCCAGTTCAAGATTAAGCCTGTGGAAAATCAACGATTGGAGGAAACCAGAAAATCTTCCAGTCGAACTCAAGATCAAGCCTCGATGGCCCTTGAAGAAATTTCCAGCCCAATTCAAGATCAAGCCTCGACGGCCCTTGGGTTGACATCTACATTAAGGGACTTCAAAACGCATCTTCTACACGTGACAAGCACATGTCTACGACGTGCCTTGAAGTGGGGGCATTTGTAGACATCGAAATTTCAATAAAATAAATGTTAACCAATGTATTAAAATTACAACATTTATTTACTTCACCAACCTCACACACTTACTTCACCTACAACCTCCACTCACTTCACCTACAACCTCCACTCACTTCACCAAAAAAATGAATGGTGGTGATTCACTCTCAAAACCTATAAATAGGCTTCTCCATCAAGAGGAAGAAGGAAAAACCAATTGACAAATACATTTCTCTACTCCCAAAATAGAAGAGAATACTCCCCACACAGGGGGGACCAAAACCTTGAAGCCTTAAAGTTCTAAAGCTCTCAAGAAAATCTCGAAGGATCAAGAAAGCACTCTTCGTTCTTCGTCAAATCCTCCTTCAAGATCAAGCCCCAACGGCCCTTGAAGAACTCCCACCAACTCAAGATCAAGCCCCGATGGCCCCTTGAAGAAAGTGTTCATCATTCATCATCCGTTCATCCTAAGATCAAGCCCCAACGGCTCTTTGGATCAACAACATCAACAAATCCACACATCCAATCATTCTTCAAGACTAAGCCCAAAAGCCCTTGAAGATCTGCTCATCCAACAACCTTCAAGATCAAGCCCAAAAGCCCTTGAAGAAATCCATACACCCATTCTTCAAGATCAAGCCCAACGCCCCTTGAAGATCCATTCATCAACTGTTCATCCAAAGATCAAGCCCCAACGGCCCTTTGGATCAACAACCTCAACAAACCCATACACCCATTCTTCAAGATCAAGCCCAACGCCCCTTGAAGATCCGTTCATCAACTGTTCATCCTTAGATCAAGCCCCGACGGCCCTTTGGATCAACAACTCATCCACAAACCTACACCCTACAAAGATAGAATCAGAGGACCAAATTTGAGAGAGATCGTAACCCCAAAATCATTAAACACAAAAATATTATTTTGTACACGTATTCTTGTTTCTTGTTTCAGGAATTTTTTGTGTTCACAGATATATTGTATAACTCATGTAGGACCCACTATTTTGACAAAAAGTGAACTAAATAGTTAATTACAGAGCAGATATACGCTTTACTATGTGGTTTTACAACAACTTACAAAACATTTTCTATTTTATTTAGCGGGATGAGGGAGTGAACTAAATTAAGAAATCATATTATTAAGTCTTTCACTATAATTTATCGGATATTAGATGAAGCCCACACATTGTGTGAGTAAATATAAAAGAATTAATACATTATATATATATATATATATATATATATATAGGGAAGTGTGGCACTCCAAAAATCTCATTCTACACTCCTCATAAGTGTATTTTTCTTTCCTAATATAGAAAGTTTGGATTATAGAATGAGATTTTTGGAGTGCTAATAACAATTCCTTATATATATAAGAGAAAGAAGTTTGAGAGAAATGTGAATGAGAGAGGGAGAGAGAGAGAGAATGTGCAAAAGGTTTAAATTTAAAATTTTAAAATTTTAAATCAAAGATATTTTATGATGATATGTGGGTGACAAAAGAAAAGAAAAGCAAAATTACATTATTACTGTGACATCCCACATCGCCCAGGGAAGCGATCCTTAAATGTATATTCCCATCTCTACCTAGCACGAGGCCTTTTGGGAGCTCACTGGCTTCGGGTTCCGTAGGAACTCCGAAGTTAAGCGAGATAAGGGCTAGAGCAATTCTATGATGGGTGACCCACTGGGAAGTTGCTCGTGAGTTCCCAAAAACAAAATCGTGAGGGAATGGTAAGCCCAAAGCGGACAATATCGTGCTACGGTGGTGGAGCGGGCCCGGGAAGTATTCCGTCCCGGGCCGGGATGTGACAATTGGTATCAGAGCCAATCCCTGGCCGGAAATGTGCCGACGAGGACGTCGGGCCCCTAAGGAGGGTGGATTGTGACATCCCACATCGCCCAGGGGAGCGATCCTTAAATGTATATTCTCATTTCTACCTAGCATGAGGCCTTTTGGGAGCTCACTGGCTTCGGGTTCCGTAGGAACTCCGAAGTTAAGCGAGAAGGGGGCTAGAGCAATCCCATGATGGGTGACCCACTGGGAAGTTGCTCGTGAGTTCCCAAAAACAAAACCGTGAGGGAATGGTAAGCCCAAAGCGGACAATATCGTGCTACGGTAGTGGAGTCGGGCCCGGGAAGTGGTCATGTCCGGGCCGGGATGTGACAATTACCCATGATTTAGCCAGTGATTCTTTGAGCCGGATGGGATTTCCAATGCCTCAGGAAATTGGTCGAGATAGATGACAAAACCTTTTTACTCTCTTCCTTACTCTTTAAAGTAAGCAAGTAAACTACCTTACTGCGGGGGGCGGGGGCAATCTTCTCTTATGGCCTTCACCTCCTGCCCGGTGACTAAGAAAGAAATTGGTTTGCACTTGAATTGAAGTGATGAGGTTGCAAAGCAAAAAGGGAAGTTGGCCTCCTATTGAAACGCTTTCCATCCCTCAAAAGGCAACCTGCTTTCAATATTATTTGTTATGTTACGTTGCCATTGATGATGATGCTTTGAAAAAATTAGTATTTTATGATGTGAAATGAAATACCACTAAATCATTAAAAAAAACAAATTGATGACTTGATGCGATAATTATGTCATTATGATCAGCTAAGTCACCTTGAGAAAGTTATATTAAACAATGTGAAGTTCCAAAAACGATGCTTTGCAAAAGTCATATTGGATAACGTATATTTCAATAAATAATGCCTTGAAAAAGATTTATTGAATAGTGCGAAATGGAATTGGTTCAATTATTACTAACATGAAAATCTTTATTGATTTTGTACTACGTGATAATGTTTTTACGATAAACATGATATGTTTAGGAGTGGTGACTTCTAATAAGAAATATCTTTCATACGTTTTTCCATAAAAAAATACCTAATTATTATCATAGTTGTCATGTTAGACTTACCAATAGAAAAAGTCAAAAACTTTTGTGAGCATCACTTCAATAATTCAATTCATGTGTCTCATATTATTTCTTATTATGGAAAAAAGTGTTAAGGTAAAAGAAAAGAAAAAGGAATCAAACTTCATTTTATATGAAGCAACATTGGATTTGGAAATGCTCCCAATTCTTCTTTTAATGTATTTTTCTTTTGTGTTTTTGGTTTACAAATTATTTCTTTCAACAACTTCACATGAGAAGATATCCATGTTGCATAACTGATGTCATGTAGGACCCACACATTTGAGAAAAAAGATGAAACAAACAGTGAAGTACAAAGCAAATCTACACTTTAGTGTGTGGCTTTTCACAGCTTACAAAACATTTGTTGTTGTAATATAATATGTGGATGACCCACATAAATAATTTTTTTTACTATTTATCTGAAGAATCAGATGGATCACTATTCATACACAATAATTTCACTATTTATTTGAAGAAAGTTTGTAAAGTGAATAATGTTGCTACAGTAATCTTTTGCCTATAAAATAAGAGCATATGGAGGAAGGAAGAAGAGAGAAATAAGAAGAAAGAGATGAGAGAAAAACATATAGAGGAAAGAAAGAGAAGTTATGGAGGAAAGGAAGAAGAGGAAAGAAGAGGGATGCAGAAAAAATTACTAGTAAGCTGGGCTGGAGAGAGAAGAGAAAATAGTGAGAGTTATCTTTGTACTCCTATTATTTCAGATAATGAGAGAAACTATTAATGTTGCCCCGAGGACATAGGCACACTTGCTGAACCTCATAAATATTGTGTCTTATTTATTTTATATTCCACTGCACACATACCGTCGATTTTACAACATTTTCTATTTTATTTCATCATGATGAGTGAGTAAACTAAATTAAGAAATCATATTATTAAGTATTTCACCATAATTTATTAGATACAAAATGAAGTTCACACATTGTGTGTGTAAATATAAAAAAAATTAAAATATATACTAGTGGAAGATAAAGAAAGTGAATTGTTATTGGCACTCCAAAATTCTCATTCTACACTCCAAACTTTATATATTTAGAAAGAAAAATACACTTGTGAGGAATGTAGAATGAGATTTTTGGAGTGCCAATAACACTTCCCTAAAGAAATTTGAGAGAAAGAACGTGGAAGAAGTTTAAATTTTTATTTTTAGGGGTGTGATATTCACACACCCTATTTTACTTTTCACACACTTTTTGAATTTTCAGCTGTCGGATTGGATGAATTGAAGAAGATCAACAGACATAAATTATCAAGGAGTGTATGAGATGACACACCCCGACCGAGATCGGAGCGTGCTGGCCGTCACACGAAGGTGACGCAGCCATGTGCACGTGCGGAAGCTAATAAGATAATGGTATAAAAGTACGAATAATTTAAAACTAGCATACAAAGTACTAGAACGAGTGCTAGCGTAAGTGGAACACGAATTCAGAGCAAGTCTACAGCAGTCCAAAGAAAAGATACGACAATAGTACACCCGAAGGTGACCCTACAATGGTGAGTGTCTGTCAGAAATGTCGTAAACGCCCTCTGGGAAACCACCGGAACTGCTAAGCAACTAGAACCTGGAGGGGCGCAAAACAAAGGCGTGAGTGGGTAAAAACAAATCTTTCGAAAACCATTTATAGAAATACTTTCTAACCCCTCGCCGTAAAACCTGTATACTTCCCACAAAATAAACATATATACGTATGTATATAGATATGTCAATCATGCTCAAATATATGCCATGTGCTCAATAATATGCCATGCCGAAATCTCATAATGATATGCAAGTGCCCAGGTATAATTCATATCAATCATATGTAATCTGGCAGCCGAAGTCACCTAACGTGACCTGTACGGCTGCATATAGAGTTCAAATCTCACAATCAATAACTGAACCTGCCCACGAGTCGGAACCACCTAAAGTGGTCTGTACGACAGGCCTGGGTGTAATACATATGTACGCTCTAGTGCTACGATCACGTGAAGACTGTGCGAATAATCGCGGGTCACCTACGAGTCGGAACCACCTAAAGTGGTCTGTACGAAAGGACTGTGCACCTAACTTGGATCCAAGCTGAGCGTGTGGTGCGGGAGGTGAACATCACGTGAAGGACTGTGCCCTACTCTGGGCGGGAGCACTAACACCGGGGGTGCAAGTTATGAGCTCTCTAAGCATCTCAAACTACTGCTGAAAGTAAACATGAATACCACTTACCTAGCACTTACCTGTGCGTCCACAGCACCCAATATGCATATGTATATATATATGCAACTACTAACATAACCATCGATACATGAATAATGATGATGTGACGCATGACATAAGTAATAAACATTAATTAAATTTTGGGAAAATATAGTATATAGGTATATACGGAAAACAAAAGCCCACTCACTGATATGTGGAAGGGTCGTAGCCCCCCTGCCTCGAGTGACCACGCTCGTCCTCGGGGTACGTGTCACCTATATGCGAAATAACTATAAAAACGTCAACTTAAAAGCACATAACCAACTTCTCGTAATAACTTCTCATACATTGTTCAAAATGGACAATTGAATATACCAACGTGCTCTACACAACCTCAGGATCACAACCATATTTTTAGAAAAATTTTCCTCCGCCGCACGCGCCCCCACGCGCCGGCCAAGGCACGGCCACACGCGCCGGCCACGCGCATGCACGTGCGGTGCACACTGACGGCGTCAACTGACGTCGTTAGGAATATTCCGTCAGTTTTGACAGATTCCGTTAACGGCGTCAGGAATATTCCGTCAGACTTGACGGAATATTCCGTCACCTTCTCCGGCGAACCTCCGGCGAGGCTCCGGTGCCGTCGCCGGCGCCGGAAAACTGAAAAAATTTCAAACTTAGTTTTCTCACTCGTTTCTACACCATTTTTTTCACGTTTCTCGAACCAAAATGAAGCTTAGGACTAGTAAAATCACGATATACTACTTTTAAAGGCTAAAAACCACTCGATCATACCTGTCTCCAAACTCCAAAAACCGGCCAACTTCGAACCAAGCTATTCCGACGTCCAAATTCGTCCAACGAAGTACTCCTAAGCTCATCGTGACCCAATCAAGCTACCTACGAGCTTAGAAATCCCAAAAATGTGCTAGATTAAATTTGCATGAACAGTACTCAAATCGGATCACTTCGAATCGACGTGAAAACTGTGGTTTTCTTACCTAAAAATGGTGTGGTTGTACTCCTTTCAGCCTCACGAACTTGATTGTGATCTTGGTTCCTTCGATCTGTGACGATTTGAGTGAGTTGTGTGTGTGTCCGTACGTTTGTGTTTGGAAAAGGAAAGGAAAGAGAACACGGGAGAGACAGGGAGAAGACAGAGGGAGAGAGATAGGGACAGTGTGTGTGTGTGTGTGTGGCCCAACACATGCCAACACCACACCAAGTAACCAAAAACATGACGAAAACGAACTAGGGGCAAATTCGTAATTCCACACGTACGTTAATATGAATTTTGGGACGGGATGTCACATGAGAAGTAAAATGAGATGTGTGGATAGCACACCCCTATTTTTAATATTTCAAAGATATGCTATGATGACATGTGGGTGAAAGAAGAGAAAAACAACAAAACTTGATTTGTGCAAAATTACATTACAGCCCATGATTTTATTTTAAGGAAAACTAATGAAAAAGGCTTAAAAACTTTGAGTTTTAACAATAAGGATAAAATAAAGGGTAAAATGAATAGTAGCAGGATTGACTTTTTAGTCTAAAAATATGGTTTTTTGTTAAAGTGAAATGTACCGCGGGCTTTTCGTTAAAACTTCCATTATTTTATGATAAAAGACTAAATTGTCTTTTACAATCTCTTTTAGTTGACAAATTTTTTTCGTTAATAAGTAGTTTAGATATTTATTAACCCTGGTCTATGTAAATCAATTTATTTTAGGGAACTTTAATGAAAAACTCTCAGTATTGTTCATTTTAACGAAAAACCACATTTTTACACTAAAAAGTCAATCCTGATACTATTCACTTTACCTTTTATTTTGTCATTTTCGTTAAAACTCATAGTTTTCAAACCCTTTTCATTAGTTTTCCTTTATTTTAATCACAGTTTGCATATTTGAATTGTTGCAAAACAACATATGTTACAATTTATAAGTCGTTGACATGAATAAGATCAAGTTTGATCTAACTATCATGTAAACATTAAACACTAATAACTTCATTCTTAATTTCTTTATATACAAGATGCTTGTAATTTCAGTCTCAATTTCTTTTTAACAACGATGTTGATAAAGCAAAGATTCTTACTAAACTACGTTGCGTGATGTACTAGTCATAATTATGTATCGTACTTGTTATTATATGAGTTGAACTTAGGACTTAGAAGAAAACTACAAGACATTATGCTAATAATAAACATGAGTGCCATTAGGCTCTTCAACCACCTCATATGATTTAGGGTTAACTACATTTTACTCTCATTATGTTTGGGGGTGATTTTGAAATTGGGCTACGAGGTTTTCGCTTTTTCACATAACAAGTTGAGGTTTTAAAATTGCATCAATTTATCCTTTTGGGTAATGAATTATTTCATGTTTCATTAAATTGATGACATGATTTGCGTGAAACTCGTAACTAAGTTGACATGTAAGCAACATTTGTACCAAATTGTTTAAAAACTCATAAATTTAATGGAGAATTAGAAATTCAAATAGATAAAACGTGATGTTGATGCAAATTTCCGCCGTCTCTAGCTTTGACGAAAATGCACCTACAAAACAATCAACACATTTGATCAAAGACTTAAGCCTCATGCGCCCACGAGGTGGGGGAGGGGGGTTAGGCCAATAGATCTCCAATACCTAAATTAGTTTATATGAAAAGAGTAAAGTGTTTAGGGTTTTTTTTAGGGTACCAAAAGTTTCTGAAATTTGGTAGAATATGAGGTATATATAGGAGGAGAGAGCCGGCCATAGTGTTAGAGTTTTACCCTACACATGGTGGCATCCTATTGGCCAAGGTTTATGGAGAAATATTCTCAAGATATTAAATAGGAAATAATATCTTGAGATAATGGATTAATTATCTCTAATTGATTTAAATTGGGATTACTTACTTGAATGGAGTCAAACGAGGGAGTAGCATGGCTTGGTTCCTCATTTGATTTCTCATTTTCTCCTTGAGTAAACCCTGCATTCACATGATCAGATTCATTAGTAACTTCATTGCCAACTCTATTATTGATAACCTTACCACTTTTAAGTGTAGTGATTGCTTTGGCTTGCTCTTGGTTCCTTTGGAGTATCACGGGTTGGCTTGGAAACTTTCCAACCTCTCTTTGGCTCAAGGCATCTGCAATCTGCCCCAATTGTGTCTCCATTTTGGTTAGAGCCGCCGAATGTTGTTGGAGAGTGCTATTGGTGGTTTGTTGGAATTGCAAGGTATTTTGGGCTAACAATTTAACCGTATCTTCAAGTGTAGGTTTTGGTTGGAAGTTTTGGAATTGATTGTTGTTCTTCCACGAAAGATTGGGATGATCTCTCCAACTTGGGTTATATGTATTGGAATACACCTCATTCCTTGGCCTTTGATTGTAAGAATTCATGAGGTTCACTTGCTTTTGGACATACTCGGGGTAAGCCTCCTTAGATGGACATTGATGAGTAAGGTGGCTTGGTATGTTGCAAATGGCACACACTTCACTTGCTTTTGGCACTATGTTGAGCACGGATTCAAGCTTCTTTTCTAGGTTAGCTACCTGCAAAGAAAGATCATGATTAGAGCTTGTTTCATATACTCCAACTCTCTTACCCCTTACATCTTTGTGTTGAGCATTAGATCCTAACATCTCATAAATGTTATATGACTCTTGAGCATTCTTTTTCTTCAAAGCTCCACCTGCTGCATTATCAACAGTTGATTGACATGTTTGGGTTAGTCCATCATAGAAAATTTGCATTTGTAAGTGAAGAGGTAACCCATGGTGTGGACATTGCAACAAAAGGCCTTTAAAACGCTCCCAACACTCATTGAAAGGTTCTCCATCATCTTGTTTGAAGTTGAAGATTTGTCCCCTTAATGTGGCTGTCTTTTGAGTGGAAAAGAACTTTTCCAAAAACTTCTTAGCCACGGCATCCCATGTGGTGAGTGAACCAGGTACTAGAGTCATTAACCAACCCTTGGCCCTATCTTTCAAGGTGTAAGGGAACACTCTCATCCTCAGATTTGCTTCACTTACTCCCTGTAAAGGTAAACCACTCACAACATTGTAAAATTCTTTAATATGAGCTAAAGGATCTTCATTAGGTAAGCCATAAAAAGAAGGAAACATATGGAAATGTGAAGATTTAAGATCATAGTTTCTAGCTTTTGTGGGCAGCAAGATGCATGAAGGTGAATTTGGTATGATTGGTTGAGCAAAATCCTCCAAAGCTCGAAGATCATCTTGGTTGCCCGCCATCTCTTCTTCTCTTTCCCAATTAAAGTGCTCAGATCCTTCACTTGTTGGACTAGACGGTTTCCCTTCCTCTTCTTCACGGACAATGGAGGAACTTGTTGGCACAAAGCTTTCCAAAGTGTTGCCCTTTAACCGTTCAATTCTTTGGCCTAATTCAGCAAGTCTATTTGACATATACTACCTGAAACAAGATAAAACAAGTTTGAATAAAAATCAGAAATCTACTTAAAATGAAAAGAACAAGTTTTAATATCAAAACAAGCAATTATAAGGGACTGAAATTAGTCCCCGGCAACGGCGCCATTTTGATTGTTGTTTTCCTTCTTCATGTTAGAATATGTTTAGTATAATGGCACAAGTAAGGGTGTCGAATCCACAGGGACTAATTGGACCTATATAATCACTTGTTTTGCAAGAACTCTTTACTAGAGAAATAAAACTAATCAATGTAGGCAGATTTGTTGTTGTAACTTGAAAGCATAAGGAAATGAAGTAAACACAAAATGAATGAATCAACAGCTAATAAAATGAGATAGTACCAATGGAGATGAAGCTAGGGATTCGATTTTACCATTGCTAACCCAAGGCCATGCTTGTTGAATCAAATTATACTCATCCATCTACCTATTTCTTGAGTTTGTTTCACTTAGATATGATCAACCATATGATGTGTGGATTTGATCAAATGTCTCTAATCATGAGCCTAATTGTGATGTGCAACTTTGGTTCCTAATCAAGAATATATAGTGCACAAGAAACTTTCACAAAACCAAAGGGAACACTCGGCAGGATGTTTGCAAAACATTCCCTTCATTCATTCACATATCCACCAAGATTATGCATGATGTGTGCTTTAATCTTGGCTAAACAACCTGTGGTTAATTCAAATGATGATCAAGCATTAAAATCAACACACTAAGTCACAATTAAAACGGAGAATGAAACAAGAAATAGATAGATTAAATGAGAATTCTGAATTAACTACATGGCAATCTTGCAAGGCTACATCGAATCCCTAGAGAGAGATTAGTTACACTTCATGTTTACAAAAGGTTTGACTTAAAAATATATAACATGAGTGAACATAGGATTAAGAAGAAAGAACCCTTGAAGCAAAACTGATGTCGAAATCCCTTAAGAGTTGCCTTCGGTGTGGGTGCTCCAAGTGTGTTGTAAATGAAGGTGGAGCGGCTAAGGTTGAATGGTTTCTGCGAATGGGAGAGTGTATGGAATGAAATGAAGCCAAGAAGAGATTGTGTAGAAATGGAAGGGGATTTGCGGCAAAGGGGAAGATTGGATGTGTTTGTGGTGTCTTGTGTATGAAAATGAGATGAGATTTTTGTGTATGAATGCATGGGTTTTTATAGGGGGAATGGGAAAATATGTGGGTGATTGTTTAAGAGTGAATGTGGTTGTTATGATTGAGAGTGCATGTGGATGAAATAATGATGGAAAAAGAGCTAGGTTGTTGGTGTGTGAATGCATGTGTTGAATTGGTGGTGCAATGATGAAAGAGTAAGTGCATGTGTGTGTGAATGGTGGTGCAATGATGAAAGAGTAAGTGCATGTGTGTGTGAATGGTGGTGCAATGATGAAAGAGTAAGTGCATGTGTGTGTGAAAGAGTAAGTGCATGTGTGTGTGAATGGTGGTGCAATGATGAAAGAATAAGTGCATGTGTGTGTGAATGGTGGTAGCTAGGGTGAATTATGATGAATGCATGTGGAATAAAGATGGAGAAGGTGGTGTAATGATGAAGGAGTAAGTGCATGTGTGTGTGAATGGTGGTGCAATGATGAAAGAGTAAGTGCATGTGTGTGTGAATGGTGTTTCTTGATGGTTTTGGGGTTGTGATGCATGTGAATGCATGTGGCTAAGGGTTGTTGATTGGGCTAGAGGTTTTGCATGGCTCAAAGGATTGTTTGATTGGGCTAGGCCCTTTGTTTTATGTCCAAAGTGCATACAAGGCTTTCAAATTCGTCCAACACTTTGGCTCCAAGCATATGCTATCCATTCCAAGCCCAATTTTGCTCCAAAATGCTCCAAAATGCATCTTTTTGCTTCCTTAGCCATATGAACCTAAAAACACACGAAAATGGCTTAAACTACTAAAACAATTATGAATTAACAACATAGATGCACGAAAACAAGCTAAGTAAGTCGCCTAAATATGCTCCTATCAAGTAGTGGCAATGATGGTAGTGGCACTGGTGAGTAGTGGCGGTGATGGCAATGACAATGGTAAAGGTATGGTAGTTGTGGTGTAAAGGTAGAAGTGGTGGCATTGGGAGTGGTGACGATTGCAACGTTGCTGGCTGTGATAGAAGCAATGATGGTGGTAGTGTTGGCGACAATGGTGTAAGACTGGTGGTTGTAATTGTAGGTGATGCCGACACTAGTAGTAGTGAAGATGATGGAATTAGCAATTTTGGGGGGGGGGGGGGGGGAAGGGGGGAGACACTGGTGATGGTGATGGTGATGACATCAACAATACCAAAGGTATGGTGGTGGTGCCAACAGTGGAGAGTGGTGGTTAGGGTACAAAAGTTACAACGAAGGTAGAAGTAGTACTGCTCTAAAGGAGGTCAAATCACCGCAAAACAGAAAGAAAAAAGCCCAACAACTTAACAAATGTTTTTTTTTCCCCCTCTTTTTAACCCCCTTCTTACATGGTCAAAAAGTTTTGTCAACTCGAGTTTTCAATAGTCAAGAGATGGTGACAATAATTTTTTCAAATACTTGATCTTTGAGATAGGCAGCGGTGCGGTTGTGGTTGTGGTAACCTATATGTTGTTTTTAAAGGGAAGAGATCCCTTCCAGATCTCTCCTACTAAAGTTCATTATCAATTAATCTGGATCCTTGAAATTTGATCCAACAGCTAAAATTATTATAACTTTTAAAGAGGCATCCTGTTTGTAACCGTTAGATCAAATTTTAAAAGTCTGGATTAATTGATTGGTAAGTTTTGATGAGAGAGATCCGAAGGGAATCTCTTCCTGTTTTTAAAAGGCCATTGCTTTAAAATAATTTAATTTTTTATTTTTAACTAAATAATTTTTTATTACTTAACTTTAGAGCGAAACCCTTTAAAAAAAATCTTAAATAAAATACCAACGGGCCCTTAATTAAGTTAAAAAAACTAAAATGTATTAACACATTTATTTTTATTTTTCACATATCATTCAGTTTTCGACTGTGACCGTCGGATAAAATAAATTGTAAAAACTAAAGCAAGAAAGAAGCGTGCAACACCGCCTATCATTATTGAAATTTGCAGTTGGATTTGCGTGGAGTGGGCCCCCGGCGGTTTGATCGTCTTCATCTTTGTCACGGTTTAAACCAGAAAAAGAAAGCGGAACTTAATAAAATAAGTAGTCTCGGCCTTTTGAATCTCTCGTTTTCAAAGCTATGGACGCGAGGGTGAAGCAAGAGCTTCTCGAAGCTTCGTTTATTCCAACGCCGAAGCGAACCGGCGTCGGTTGTAAGTTGCCCCCGGATTCGGTAATTTGCCTGAGCACGAGTAGCGACAGCAGCAGCAGCAGCGACTCCGACTCCGACGATTCGGCGGATGGAGGCGGCGGCGCTTCGGGGGGTTTGGCGAAGAAGAGGAAGTTGGACGGGATGGGAGTTGGATTTCCGGTTGGGTTTTTGAGCCCTCTGCCGCCGGAGGAAGTGGAGCGGCTGCTTCCCGGGCCGGAGGCGGCGGTTGCGCGGAGGGAAGAGGGCAGGGTTGTCAGTCGGTCGAACTGTAAGCAGTTTTGGAAGGCTGGGGATTATGAAGGAGCACCTTGTGCCAATTGGGATTCTTCTGCCGGTAATCTTAAACTCTCTCGTTGCTCTTCAAAATCTGCTACATTGTATTCTTTGCGTTTGTTTTTACTAAGATCTGTTTGGTTTCCGAGAAAGTTTTCGATCTTTTCAAGTTATGGAGGCACTATGGTAGAAGTGTACTGCTTCACTTATTGGAAAGTTTCACTCTTTACATGCAAGAGTGGATTCTGTTCAGAAATGGGGTCTGTTGCCTAATTTCGAGGGTCTAACATGATCAGCCAGGACTGCCAATGATGTTTAACAAATTTACTGTTGAATATGCAGGTGGGATAGACCATGTCCGGGTTCACCCTAAGTTTCTGCATTCGAATGCTACGAGCCATAAGTGGGCTCTTGGAGGTATATTTGATTGATGTTCTGTGTAGTGCTTGATTTTGTGTTTCTGTGCTTAATGCTTGACCAGGACCTTGTGATGTTTTGCAGCTTTCGCGGAGCTCTTGGACAATGCATTGGACGAGGTAGTTTTTCATTCTTCATTTTCATTATGATTCTACATGTGTTTTCTGTTTACTCTCTGATTGGAGTTATTTCTTCACTTTAATGGCAGGTGTGCAGTGGTGCTACATATGTTAATGTAGATATGCTAGAAAATAAGAAAGACAGAAGCAGAATGTTGCTAATTGAAGGTATTTTTAACTTTCTTAGTTCTCCAGTAACTTTACCTCATTGTTGGATGTCGTTTGAAGAACGCTTAGAGGTTTACTTTTGTTCTCAAATTGTCATATTTTTTATTGTTTGGCACTTCATTTGACGTACATTGCAGATAATGGTGGTGGGATGGATCCAGATAAGATGCGACATTGCATGTCATTGGGGTATTCTGCGAAAAGCAAACTTGCAAACACTATTGGACAATGTATGACACCAGTATTTAGCTATAGTGTTTTTGGTCTTCTATAATCTCCAAAGAATCATTTTAGTTGCTTTTTTACACAGATGGAAATGGCTTTAAGACAAGTACCATGAGGCTTGGAGCAGATGTAATTGTGTTCTCTCGTTCTAGTGGAAAAGATGGAAAAAGGTGTCTTTCTGGTCATAATTATTTATTGTTGTTTCTTTTACAGTGCATTTCATGTTATGTTGGTAATGGTTATTTTCTTCAGCTCATGGAAACAACGCTAGAGTTTAGAGTTGTGTGTTACTTCTGAGGTTCAGAAACCATCATTGCGTGCAGGAATTTCTATTTTCATATCTCGTATCCACTTTGGCATGGAGAATTCATACAAACTTACATGCACTTTTTCATAAAGAGTGACTTTATAAATGAGAGCAACTAATTATCTAGAACTATTAAGCAATTGTATATCACTTGTTGCTCGAATTTGGATAGTTGAATTATATTCCATGCTTTTGTTCATGATTTAAGTAGTATCAGTTAAATGAGCTCTCACCAATATGTGTGTGTGTGTGTGTTTGGTCATATTTCACCACTTCTATTGGTGTACCCCATTGCCTTTTCTCATTATCTATTATGAAACGAAAAAAATATTTTTTTTTCTTCTGAGATTTTTTTTTTCTGTTCTTTAAACTAATTGAGACATTCACATTTCTTTTAGTGCTACACAGAGCATTGGATTGCTGTCTTACACATTTTTGACAAGCACGGGAAAGGAAGATATTGTAGTTCCCATGGTATGGCATTTAAATTGTCTCTCTACCTAATGGACCTTATACGTATTCACTTGAAGTCTTATTGTTTATTCAATGTGACTATAGATAGTTGTCACATCGGTGAGGTAGGTTGGCCCTTAATGTGTAGAATAAAAGAGGGTAAGCATTCGGTGTCGGCCTAGATGGTTTACATCACTTTCGTGAAATCAGTTTTAACTGTCTTAGGAAGAGAAATTTGCAATAAAAGGTGTTGTGTTGAGTACCTTAGCTGAGGTGTTGTGTTGAGTACCTTATTTGATTCACTATGTTTTTTTTTGGCGTGTTTGGAGAGAAGAGAGGAGTGGGATATTGACAGGGTGGATTATTTGGATTTAGGGGTGGAGGTTCGAGGACACCCTTTTTTTTTATGAATAACTTCTTTTTCTAGTTAATGTTGGATTTTACTATGCCATTGTTTTTTCTATTACATGTATGCTTTTCCGAAAAGAAGCACCACTTGTATACTTGTATTCTTTTTCAGTATACTTATCCAAATCCCTCAAAAAAGAATTAAAACCCAAGTCACAAGTTGGTCCTTTAGCTGTGGAGCAACCACAGTTTATTGTACATTTGGTTGCATTTAGTTCATTATTTCTGTATTGTGCTATATAGCTAATGAGTTTCTTGTTGTTACTGAGTTAGCTTAGGACCTGTGACTAAAAGGATTTGTTTTGTTGTGTGCATGAATGAAAAGCTTGATTATGAGAGAGGACAAGGGACTTGGAACAAGATGTTAAGATCCTCTTCAAGTGATTGGGATAAGAATTTGGAAACAATAGTTCAATGGGCACCATTTTTTGACGAAGAAGACCTGCATCATCAGGTAATTCATTACTGTTTTAGGGCTTTTACCAAATTGGTAAATTTAATACATGTTTTGTTATTAATTTTGTTATTTTTATTTATTGTTTAGTTCTATATGATGAAAAACCATGGAACCCGAATAATCATCTACAACCTTTGGGAGGATGATGAAGGACAGCTGGAGCTTGATTTTGAAGCTGATCCACATGTATGTTGATTGCCGAGATATTAATTTTGTTTTTGTTTTTTTTTTTTTTTTTTGTTTTTTTTGGATGTTGTTCAGTGGCTTTGTGATTCTAGCAGAATTAGATATGGTGCCTGATTTTTCAGGATATTCAAATTAGAGGTGTTAATCGAGACGAGAAGAGTATACGAATGGCAAAGGACTACCCCAATTCTCGTTTTTTCTTGACCTACCAGCACTCATTGAGGGTAAAACTAAATTTCATTTTATTTGCTCTTTTATCAGTTTTCCAGTAGTCTTGCTTGGGATGTGTCTGAGAGGAATTCATGTATTTGATCTCCTTCTAGTCACTATCTTTCTGTGCATTGCTTAATTTGGATATTTCCACTAGTTGGCAGTAGTCGGAGTAAAATACATTGGTTTTAATGCATGTGGTAAAATGATAAAGAACTAGGAGAGATTAGTATATGAAATGAATTGAAGTGATAGATGAAGATGATTTTGTATCATAGTTCCTGGTTCAACTTGAAGACAGAATAAGTCTTTCTGTTCATCTTTTTTTTTTTAATTATTATTATTATTAATACGTTTCTTCATTTTGACTCCAGAGCTATGTATCAATTCTCTATTTGCGGCTTCCTCATAACTTCCGAATTATTCTTCGTGGGAAGGATGTTGAGCACCACAACATAGTCAATGATATGATGTTGTCTCAGCAAGTCACATATCGGCCACAGCCTGGTCTTGATGGGGTTCCAAAGGAATTAAATGTAACACCTCATGATGAACTTTTTCTTTAATAATTTTGCGTAATTTTGTTGTCTTTCTAATGACATGCAACTCTTGTCATCAGATGGTTGCTGTTGTCACCATTGGTTTTGTGAAGGATGCAAAACATCATATTGATGTTCAAGGGTTTAATGTATATCACAAGAATCGACTGATTAAGGTATTTAAGTTTTAACCTATGCATTTCTTGAGTTTGTTTCCTTTTTTATAAGATGTTCTCTCTTGAATATGTTGTTTGAGCAATGAATTTTCATTGGTCATTAAGCACAAGTTGATAAATCTTAAAGAAATTCTTATTTATCTCCAGCCATTTTGGAGGCTTTGGAATGCTGCGGGAAGTGACGGCCGTGGTGTTATAGGTTTTGTTTCTGCATTCAACTTTCCTTGACTTTAACAAATTAGCTGCAAGTGAGTTTGTTTCTGAGGCATTTTGTTCTTGTAGGTCTTTTAGAAGCTAATTTTGTTGAACCAGCTCATGATAAGCAGGGGTTTGAGCGTACAACAGTTCTTCAAAGACTCGAGGGAAAATTAATAGCTATGCAAAAGACTTACTGGTTCGTGGTTTGTGTTCTTTGGGCTAATTGCTTACAATGCGTTCAGACTTTTGTGAGTTGCTTTGTTTTTTTTTAATCTTTGATACTCACAAATGGGCATTCGCCACTGCATATGCAGGAGAAACAATTGTCATAGAATCGGCTATGCTCCACGTAATAAGAATGCATCAGCAGATAAAGGTATGTTGTGTACCGTACATTCTTTTGGGTTACCAGGAACAAGAATTTATGCTTCTTTTGCTGTGGGCGGTACAGTTATTTACATGACTTATGTAGTGATTGAAAACCCTTGTCAACCTTATAAACTCATAAATATTCATCTTTTGATTTGTAGAGGGTTCTCCCTATGAAACAAATGGTAAAACATCAGGCAGCAAGAAACCAGTTAAAGGTTCCGGCAAGCTCCATTCCAGAACTTCAAAAGATATTCCTACTTATCATGGGCATGTGAATGTACATATGTCTGATAAAGCCACAAATAGAGTGCATTCCCCCTCAAAATCAGGGGAAGGATCGTCAAGTTCTTCTGAACCATCATCACCTTCGGCAGTCAATGTTACTGATAAACAAGTGAATGGCAGTAGTAGTAAGGCATTTTCTGCTAAGAAAGACTCTGGAAAAGGTGGCCCAGTGACTCGGTTATCTTCACGTATGGACGGTACTCAGCAAGATTATTCACCGCGTGCAGGAACCAGTTTACCCACCCGAAGTTCCAAGTCAAGGGTTACTTCTAACTTTGCTTCTAGTCACTTTTTTGCATTAGAGGGTAATTATATTTCTAAAGTTAGGGTTTTGTTCAATTACCAGGGGAATGATGTCAATGGTGATTTAGGCGTTTTGGAGCAATTGAGAAAAGAAAATCGTGAATTGAAAGGAAGGTACGTATTCTGTCCTTTTGACCACTATAGAAATATTTGTATGCGACTTAATGTTTGCTTCAGTACTTTATCACCATGCTGCATGCCAGTCATCCTCAACTCTTTTGTTCTATACAGGTTGGAGGCGGAAAAGGACAGAGGAGCTTCTGCTGATTTGGACCAGGAATTGCAGCGTGAAAAGGATAGGTCCAAATCACTTGAAACCCAGGTATATGCCTAATATCTAATTCTCGCCGAGCTGGTTGGAAAATTGGGAAGTAGATCTGAGTATGTGATTGTACTCTTGGAATATTTAATAAGATTTTACTGCCTGGTCTTGTGATCACCAGCTCCAAACGGCACAAGAAAAAATTGAGGAAATGAACAAAGAACAAGACACTCTAATTGGCATATTCTCCGAGGAAAGGGAGCGACGAGACAATGAAGAGGCCACTTTGAGAAAGAAGCTGGAGGTCAGCACAATTTCGAATTATATTTCGTTCCTACCTTTTCCCTTTTAAGATCCACTTCCCCCTTATTTTGCTTGTTTTTGCAGGATGCATCCAGTACCATTCAGTTATTGCTTGACAAGGTAAGGAAACTGGAAGCAACGAAGTCCGGGAACCTCAAATCCAATAGATAGCGCACTCTTGCCATTCTATTCAGTAGTGATCTTTAGGAGTTGGCGGAATGTAGCTGACCTGAATTTCAGAAGTAGTCTAACGTAGATCGGGAGTCATTCATCGGATGGTTGGGGGACTCGCCCGCCGCCTTTCTCGCTAGTTATGTGATGTAAATTGATGTAATGTGAAAAGGAGAGAAAACAGAGTGATGATATGAAGTATGAGCTTCAATGTGTGCTGGGTTTCAAAGTTGTTCTAGCTATTCCACTGTTACATGGGTCTTTGCATCCTCTGATTAGGTCAAGTTCCTTGAATAACGAAGTATTTTACTCTCTCTCTCTCTCTCTCTCTCTCTCTCTCTCTCTCTCTCTCTCCAAACCAAACAAAAGCGATCGGACTGAACCAAAATTGAACTGAATCGGTTATATTATTCAGTTAGTTTTGGTTTTGAAATAAGCGAACAGAACCGAACCATGCCTACTCTTCACCGTAAGTTATGTTAGTCTTTTCGTGATGTAGGATTTCAACTGAGTTCACCCGTCGCTTCAATCCCATTGTTAATTGCTGTGTGTAAAGTTTGGTAGACTGAACAATTTTTTATTAGGTCCTAACGATTATTAGGAATCCGGATTCTTTTTGTGAGGATCTCAGGGATTTGTGAATCATCTCTTTATGCGGCTGAAATTATTTTAAATATTTTTATTTAAAATTAAATACAAACAGTACGTAACAAAAACTGATCGTATAATGTACGATGAATAGATACGATGTCACATCCTAGTCCTGACTTTGTCGTAGCATGATATTGTCCGCTTTGGACCCTAGCCACGTCCTCACAGTTTTGTTTCTAGAAACTCACACGAGAACTTCCCAGTGGGTCACTCATTCTGGGAATGCTCTCGCTCGAACTCACTTAACTTCGAAGTTCCAATGGAACCCGAAACCAGTGAGCTCCCAAAAAGCCTCGTGCTATATGGAGGTGGGCATATACATATAAGGCACATCACCCCCTCTCCGTTGGTCGATGTGGGATATTACAATCCACCCCCCTTAGGGGTCCGACGTCCTCTTCGGCACACTCGCACCACACGGTAGAGTGGCTTTGATATCATTATGTCACATCCCAGTCTCAGCTCTGACAAAGCACGATATTGTCCGCTTTGAGCCCTGGCCACACCCTCACGGTTTTGTTTCTGAGAACTTACACGAGAACTTCCCAATGGGTCACCCATCCTGGGAATGCTCCCACCCGAACTTGCTTAACTTCAGAGTTCCGATGGAACTCGAAGTCAGTGAGCTCCCAAAAAGCCTCGTGCTATATGGAGGTGGGCATGTATATATGAGGCACATCAACCCCTCTCCATTGGTCAATGTGGGATGTTACACACGATTTACAGATCCCTAGGATCCTCAAGGTTTACTAGGTCCCGAAATTATTTTTTATTGATTTTTGAAGTTGAGAAATAGAAAAAATAATATAAACTAGTAGTGAGGCCCTCCAAATAGATTTGCAGATGTCAAAAATCTTGGGAATGTCATTAGTTAATTTTATTAAACGTGTGGTGCAACTAGAATGACTCAAGATTTGGGTTATATTGAATCTTGTAAAAATCCTCAAAATTAATTGCAAAACATGGGTAACTCACAGTAGTTGTGAAAAAAAAAATTCAAATTTTTAGTTTAAGGAAACATTTTGTGTATGAGTCAACAAAAATGGTGCAAGACCTTAGGAAGTGATCATACAGTTTATTAGGTCTCATAATTATTTTTTTATTAATTTTTAAAGTTGAAAAAAATTGAAAAATGATATAAACTAATAGCGAGGCCCCTAAAGAGATTTGTAGGGGTCGAAAATTTTGGAATGTCCTGAATTATTTTAGTAAATATGTGATGCGATTAGAATGACTCAAATTTTTTGCTTATAATGAAAACTTTTAAAAGTTTTCAAAATCGATTAAAAACGTGGGTTATAACTCAGTTTTTGTAAAAAAATTGAAATTCTTAATTTTAGGAAATATTTTGCGTGGGAATTAATAAAACTAGTGCAACACCTTTGGATGTGATTTTATCCTTTATTAGGTCATGAAACTATTTTGCATTGATTTTTAAAGTTGAAAAATAGAAAAAAACATAATGAAAACTAATAGCCCCCGCCGCGCCCCCCCCCCCCCCCCAAAAAAAAAACAAAAAAAAGGAGATTTGAATGTGTCCGAATGAGATGTCCTAAATTAGTTTTTGGAAATATGTTGGAAATATGTGCTACAATTAGAATGACTCTAACCTTGATTTATAACGAATGTTGTAAAAGGACTCAAAATCGATTGAAAAATTGTGGGTTATATAACTCACAATTTTTGTAAAAAAATTGAAATTTTTAGCTTTAGGAAATATTTTATGTTGGAGTTAAGGAAAATATTGCAAAATCTTTAGATGCGATCCTACCATTTATAAGGTCACGAAGCTATTTTTTTTATTGATTTTTAAAGTTGAAAAATAGAAAAATATATTTAAATTTAGGTTTTAAATTGCTGATTTCAAGTGTTTAAATATGAATTATAATGGATTTTGCATGGAAATATATATTTTGAAGAACATGAATATGATAGATTGTTGTTATGGTTAGAGAAATAAAAGAAAATTTAACCCCAAAAAAAATGAAAAGGGGGATCGGTATGAAGCTAGCAACTTTTCTTGAGTGCAGTAGCTAGTTTTCAAGCAATGTCCTTCAAGGAGGATTGGTGAAAATTTTTGTATTGAATTTTTTTTCTTCCTACGTTACTCTATATAGATTTAAATACCTTTAGATTTAGATTTATATCCTTATTTTTATTTTTTTTGCATGGATTATAAGAAAATTTTCACTGAAAATACATTTTGTAGAACATGAAAATGATAGTTTGGTGTTGGGTATGGGAAAAACGAAAATTTAAGAATAATAAAACTTAAAATAAATCAAATTAAGGGTTTAGACGCAGGGAGCTGCAACCCAAACTCATGGCTTCAGGTAGGCCCAAGGCGCCAAGCAGTGGAGGCATATGAGGTTTAGGGATTTTGGACTTGGCCACAACAATCCAGCCTTCCATGGGCCGAGATGACCCACAAAGGCATTTCAACGTCTCTCTGGCCACCATCGTGTGGAGGCTTATGTGGTTTAGAGTTTGGGGGCTTCGCCATGACAGTCCAGCCTTATAGGGGTCGAGAAGACTCACAAAGGCATTTCAGCATCTCTTTACCCACCATCGTGCAATTCACCAGCGCTAGGAATCGAACCCAAGACGTGCCGTGTGGAATACGGACCTGAAATTCATCCCCAACCACCGGGCCACCCCGTGGTGATTACGTGCTTATTTTCAGTTAAATGTTGATTAACATACTTATTTTCTATTGACAACATATCATTTGATTTGCAAATATAGTTTAAAAGTTTGGTTTATCTAGCATTACTCTTTTCATAATTGTATTCATTAGAAGAAAGGTTTTAGCTACTCCACCGACTCATCGACAATAATTAACTCAGACTAATTTGGTTTTGTGATGATGCCCTAATTTCTAAGCTCACAGAATTATAGGTACTAAATACTCAGATTTAGTAAAACAATATTTGATTATGTGACAACGTAATCACATTCATCACGAAATCCATTTTTAAAGAAAACATTTATTACATTAAGGAGAAGAAGAAAGTTTGAAGACGCGGAGACTAAATAGAAAAGCCTATTGATCAAGCAATCCACCATTTTCGACCAGTAAATATAGTGTGTAGGGAAAATATAAAATAAAGCTCGTTTATGCATCCATCACCACTCACCCCCGCTCACACCATCTGGTCACTCTCTAACCCCAATGAAAAAGAGAATAACTTATTGGAACGAGTTTACCGATACATGACATCTTGATTCAATAATATATTGTCATATGGAGAAAAATTTGCACATATCAATGTGTTATTAGACAAGGTATGACACACCCCGACCAAAATCAAGGCGTTCTGGCCGTCACGTGAGGATGACGTATCCATGTGTGCAATGCGGAAATGATAATGATACAAAGAAATGTGAATAACTAAGAACCAAGCTAACTAATTTACACTAATCAATTAAAAGTACAATGCCGATATTTAAGTGTGGTTACACAATAATTAGAGCATAGGTAGTCAAAGTGCAGTCCAGCAGGACAAATACTAATTATACAATATCATAGGTGGTTCTACATTAGTGATAATCTGTCAGAACCGCCGTCAATTCCTCGTAAGTCACCAACAAGCACTCCTACCTAAAACCCAGAAGGGCGCAAAACAGAAAGTGTGAGTGGGCAAAAACAAAGCTTTTCAAAACCATTTCACTTATCAAAGGTAATAACCCCTCGCTGTAAAACATGTATAATTTCCCAGAAAATAGAATACGTATATCAAAACCATGCTCGGAATAGCAAAATCCACATATATGCCATGCCAAATGTTTTATATTTAGAATATGCATTTAGTAGTTGCACATATTTATGTTTAATGCTGCGGATGCTCAGGTAAGTTCCAGGTGAGTTTATAGATTGTGGTTGTGAGTTGCATGATTATGCTGAGATGTATCTATAGCTCATAACCTGCACCCCGGTGTTAGTGCTCCCGCCCGTGGTCAGGGCACAGTTCTTCACGTGATGTTCACCTCCCGTATCATACGTTCACCTTAGATCCAAGTTAGGTGCTCAGTCCTGTCGTATAGACCACTATAGGTGGTTCCGACTCGTAGGTGACCCACGATCATTCGCACAGTCTTCACGTGATCGTAGCACTTGAGCGTATTTATTTACACCCATTCCTATCGTACATACCACTTTAGTGGTTCCAACTCGTGTGCAGACATACTTGTTGAGCTATTGGTTGAGCCGTACAGATCATATTAGGTGACTCCGACTAGATGGATGAGCTATAGATTCAGTCGTACAAGTCATATTAAGTGACTATGGCGACATATCATTTGCATTAATTGTAACATCCCACATCGCCTAGAGATGAGGATCATGTAAGCCTTATATGTATATTCTCATCTCTACCTAGCACGAGGGCCTTTTGGGAGCTCACTGGCTTCGGGTTCCATTGGAAGTCCGAAGTTAAGTGAGTTCGCGCGAGAGCAATCCCAGGATGGGTGACTCACTGGGAAGTTCTCCTGTGAATTCCCAGAAACAAAACCGTGAGGGCGTGGTCAGGGCCCAAAGCGGACAATATCGTGCTACGGTGGAGTTAAGCCCAGTATGTTGTGGGGGCCCGGGCCGAGATGTGACAAGGTACACCACATATGGAGATAACTCTATTGTATGTAAGTAATTCCCCTAATTGGGGTGAAGTGCTTGCTTTAGTTTGACCCATGTTTATTTGAGCGTTGCTCTTAAAATAAACTCGTGAAACAACATTAAACAAATACTCTATAAAATATAGGAGTAATATTATTTAGACATATAAAATTGACTATACTATTGATTTATTGGCGAGTATCACATATAATATAAATTTTTTTCCATTAGAGTGTCAACAATGTGATCTATTTTGTGTGTTTAAATAATATTAGTAGCTGGCTCAACCGGAGCACCAATTGAATGAGTCCAGCTATCATCCTTCTTGTTTCAAGGAGGTGTTCCATAAAAAACAGTTTCTCAAAGAAAAGTAAATAAATTCTATTCACCAAAAATAATAAGGAGCCGTTTACTAATTATTTTGTTTTTGTTTTTATTTTTTCAAAAAAAATTGAAAACCCAAATTTTGTTGGCAACTACTTTTATTTTTCACAACACTGAAATTGAAAACTAAGTTCTTTAGTTTCAAAATTTGGCGTTAAGTTATCACTGAGTACTATGGTTTAATGGTACTTCTCTTCACTAGTAAGTGAGAATGCTTAAGTTCGATTTTCATCAAATGAGAATTTGAACCACATTATTGCTAATCCATTATGAGGCTTGGTCTACTCCCTCACCCTTTTGAAGTAGATAATATTGTTTGGAAGAACCTTGTTGTGGGGTGCTTTAGGCCCTAATTTCTTAGGAGGCAGATTGTATGCCCTCCTGTTTGGGTATCATTCTCATCCCCTCCTATTTGTGCGATCACGGTTAAGCCACGTCAATATTTTATATTCCTATTGTGTTTTGTCTTATTATCTTTATAAAAAAATCAATATAAAATATTAACGTGATTTAACTGTGACTGCATAAAATAGAAGGGGATGGAAAAGGCACCCAAACAGACAATTTGCCTCCAATTTCTTATTCAATGTAATGGCGACCAATATTTCCATTTCAATTTAATCAATCAAATCCATTCCAAAGGAAATGACCATATCATCCTTGTCCATGTTAAGCAGTACTTCTAGGAAAATATGCTTGCCCATGTCCAAAAACAGCAAAAACCAAATAAATGGATAATCATTAAAAAAAATCTTAACAGGCAGCACGCACGTGCAATCGCAGAATTCCCAAACGTCCTCCGTGCGGTCCCCGGTCCCCGGTCCCCACCACCCCATTCTCAACATTCCCCCTCCCGTTCCTCCTCTAAACCGGATAAATTACGTAATCATTCATTTTTCCCATCAGTTACAGTTAACTCCCCCATGTGCGCCTTAATCCCTCATTAATTAATTAAACACTCAATTAATTAATCTCGATTAACACTCACTATATAACCACTCACCTCCGAAACCAAACACCCAGAGGATCACACGCACGACCTCCCACATTCCCCTCCTCTTCGTCTTCTTCCTCTTGCCCCCTCCTCGAAACCCTAATCCAGGTACGACGTCGCCTAGTTCCAGTAATCTCTACATACAGTCTCTGTATTTTTATATATGTAAAGGTGTCGAGACTAGCAGAAAAAACAAATAAATGCGATCGGATTTATGTGCGATTTCGCTCTGCCATTTCTGTCGCTTTTGGAGCTTTTCTCTCCGCAGACCCAACAATGTCTGCCATTTTTGTGCGCTCTGTGTCCTTGTACCTCTCTGTACCACTGTTTACAGCCTGTTTGTTCTCTCTCTAACTCCCACTCTCTCTCTCTCTTTCTCTTTCTTGCTCCAGTAATTTCGCTGCACAAAACTTTCCCGGAAAAACCACATTTTCCCACACACGCAATTGTATCTCGCTCGCCGCAGCGATTCGGCACCGAAACGCGGCGTTTTCCTCGACAGTTCGGAGAGGAAAAGTCTCGGTTTCCTCTTTTGTGAAAACACCTAGCTCTCTGGCCGCTCTGGCTCTCCAAACATCAAATCGCCGTCGTTTTGCCTGTTTTGAGCCTACACGAAAAGCCTACCGTGTAGCCTCTCTAGCTCTGTTGTCCTCCCCGTGAGTCCTTCCCACTTTGTGCAAGTCAAATCTCAGCCCTCACAATCTCTCTCTCTCTCTCTCTAAATCGACGGCTATTGTTATTTTTGACTGATTTCTCTGATTGATTTTTGATGTGATATAATTTCATCGACTCCTTCAACCTCTCACTTGTATTTTCTTCACTGCAGAGCTTCTAAGCTTGCTCGGTAACTCGTTCGTCGACTCAGAACTCTCGCTTTCGCAACCGAGTTCGTTTTCAACTCGACTCACTCACATGATGACGAAACGGCCAGTCGTTGCGGTCCTGGCGTCGCTGCTTCTCTTCGGAGTCGTGGCTGCAGTGGTGCTGCTGTTCGCGCCTGGATTTGACGGAGGTACGTGTACGGACGACGACTTGTCGTTTGGATCCTACCGCCGAAGATTCACGCAACGCACGCCGTGATTTGTTTTTATGCTTAGATTCTATATTCCCATACAATTCCCTATCTAATTATTGCTTTTGATTTTTATATTTTGATCTGCTTTTTTCCGTTTTTGCTTTTTGTTTGTTCTTGGCATCTCTTTTGCAAACACAAGGGGTCCATGTGGTTGTCATCTCTCGAATTTTAATTTTAATTAATTAATTACTTAATTTCTTGTCCAATTCGTTATTTTTACACTTTCCGCCTTATATATATGTATATATGTGTGTGTGTGTGTATATATATATATATATTTTTTTTTTTGATAATTTTTTGTTTTTGAATTTTGTTTGCAGCTGGAAATTTGATGTCTGAATTGTCTGAAGCTGTGAACTCCACACTCACTGCAGTCCACCGCAAGCTGCTTGTTCGTGGTAAGCGATCAATTTTTAATTATTTCAAATTATTAGTGATTTAATTTAATTTCTTCAATTAGTTAATCGAAACGCATGGAGGTCCCTGGATAAATAGTTTATTTAATCATTGAATTTTCCATGAAATTGTTTATTTATTGGGGAATTTAAATGCATGGAGGGCTGTGGATAAATGTTTTTGCTTTATTTCAATTTGAATTTTTCGTAATTTTGTTTTTTCTAAAATGGTGATGCTGAGACAAACCAGAATTCGTTACCCATTTTCGCAAGTGAATATATGGGCACTGTTTGTTCAGATGGAGTGGGAAATAGGTGTCAGAAGAGCACGCCCTTAAGGGGTATATGCTAACGTGCACCGTTAGTCTTTGACCCCTCTTTGGCAATACTTGCTGCTTTCCCATGTGGGGTATCTTTTAAATGGGATCTCAAATCTTCCAATATTTTTCATTCCCTCTTTTGTTGTCACCCATTTGAATCAAAAGTCTTTGCATAAAAATACACACTGTTGAAGAACATTATATGTACATTCGTTCTTTTGATTACCTGATCATCAGTGATACATGGTCATTTATCGTTGAATTTGATAATGAGCGGTCATATATTTAGAGGTCACTACTCACTAGAGAATATTTCTTTGCAAATCATAGCTTAAGAATGTCTTTTTGATTTCGCAAATTGGAATTGATTTTCACAATCTGTTCTTATTTCTCGCATTTTCTTGGTTACTTTTGTTTCTTAAATTATTTATGTTAAATTCTAAGATGACAGAGAGTTTATAAAGTTAATGTTAAAGACTCTTTCAAAAGTAAAACTTTCCAAGAATTCTATGCTATTTTATAATTTAACGTTAATTTTTGTTTTAATATTATAACAAAAATATAAAATATTAAAGAGTTCATAAAAATTACTTTTAAAAAATTCACTTTAGCATTCTCAATTATTTATTCAATTATGTTACTAGAAACAAGAGGAGGGAATAGAAATTTGGAAATCATTTCCCGTACAAATAAGCCCTACTTCACTTTCATAGCTGTCTGCCAATTGCTGCATATAATGAATGCCAATTGCGTTTTGTCTTTTTCTATTTTCCTGCAAAGTAAATGTCGACACATGCAAAATGCCCTACCGTGAAGTGAAAGAGTGTCATGACGAATAGTGTTAATTTTTTTACGAAAGAGTAATGCTAGGGAAACAAAATATGTAAATTAAATTTTAAAAGTTAAAAAACAAGATAGTTGATGGTTGAATTATTGCTTAAATTTTGATTAACATGTATTATTTTGATTGATGACATATTATTTTATCTGTAAATTTAATCAACAAATTTAATATTTCTATCGTTTTTTTTTTTTTCGGAATGCTAAATTGCCAAACACAAAAAGGCTAAGACATCGCTGAAAAGCAAAACATGAATAGGTTATACATTGAAAGCAGAAGCTTTGATAGGTCCCATCTCCATTAGCCATTTTGGGTTCGATTTGTCTGTTTTAACTTTTCGTGTATTATCCCTGTGACTCATCTAGAAAAAAGTGTGTTTTGTCTACAAATGCTTTCCCCAACCCTTTTTGTTAAGTGACTCGTCACTTCTTCACTCAGAATACATATTAAACAAAACCTCTTGTATTCGCGTTCACCAAAATGAGTGTGTAAGACTCGAATAGAGATCACTTTGGGTGGACAAATTATGTGACGAAGCTGCAGTACTCAAGAATTTCTCCTATTGAAGAGCTTGCTAACGTGTACATTGTAATGTTTAGTAATGTGGATTTCGTTACATTAAGGTCACCAAGGTAACTACGTTTAGAAATCGAATACAAAATTACAGTTGTACTCAAGAATTTCTCCAAATAGACGGTTGGTTGGTTGGTGTGACCATTTTAGTGTTTTAACCTTTCACTATCTTAGCCTTATTATGATTAAAGACCCTAATCATATATTTTTGTTTTATTTTCCTTTTCTATATTAAAGTCTGTATATTTATATCATCTGCTTTCCTGTTTTACAGCGACAGCAATGGAGGAACCAAACAGGATTCGGGGAGACAAGTGCAGCAAGGCAGACATAGTGATAAATCAGGGCCCCACACCCCCGCTGCCAAGTGGCATCCCCACATACACCGTCGAGATCATGAACACGTGCGCCACCGGCTGCGACATCTCCCACATCCACGTCGCCTGTGGCTGGTTCAGCTCCGCCCGCCTCGTCAACCCCAAGATCTTCAAGCGCCTCCGCTACAACGACTGCCTGGTCAACGACGGCAAGCCCCTTGTCAGCGGCGGTACGGTGTCGTTTCAGTACGCCAACACTTTCAGCTACAAGCTCTCGGTCTCCTCGGTCACGTGCCGTTAAATATGGTACTAATAAAACAATCAATCGCCTAATTACAATAGTTAACACAAGAAAAAGACAGAAATATATAAAAGCACCCAAAGCAGGATCATCTGGTATCTAAATACCCAATTTGCCCTTTCTCTGCTTTCGCTTTATATCGTGGATTAGGGTGGCAAAAGCTGAGATTTCTGAAGATGGATATGGGTAAAAATGTCACGGCTGTGTCACCGACGGAAGGAGAATATTTGGGGTTTATTTTGTATATAGTAAGAATAGTAGTATAGTGGCAGAAATATGTGATGGAAAAATTGAATGTTGTGTGTGTTAATAATTTTGATGATCACATTCAGCGTAGCAACATGTAAAATAGAATTTGAACTAACCTCCAGCCATGATCGTCCAACAACAGGTTTCCAGTGACATTGCAAAATAGTTTAAGTGATCTTCTAGCCTATTGCCACTCGAGTGCCTTTCTCAAATGGAATGCAAAGCTTTATAAAGGCTAGGCTAGGGACCCCTTAATCTCACGTGAAAACAAACTGACTCCACTAATCCCTACCATCAAGGGATTCGCTGAGTCAAAATCTCTCCCCTTATCTGTCAACTAGAGTCATGCTCTTAGTGGAATGTAATCAACTATAGTCATGCTTGGAGTGGGTTGTTTGACTAATTCATATCTTAACTAATTACCAATATTAGCAACTAAATATTAATGACTAATATGTGGGCCACCTTAAGTGAAAATATTTGAACGTTGCTAACAGTGTGTTGATATTGGAGGAGGAATGTTTCTGGAGAATATATTGTTTGGCAAACGAGATTTTATTGCTGATGCTTTTGAATCTTTGCTTTCTGATTCGTTTGTCTTTGGTTTTTTACTTGATAAATGCTAGGGAGACTCTCTCAAGATGCGGCTCTCTATGTACTCTTTGTTACCTCACATTTTAACGTAAAATCTCGTGCCAACATAATAAAATATTGTGCCAACCATTTATGGGCTTTGCTTTAAAATCAACTTCAATGCAACAAGACTTGTACAATCCAAATTTTGGCGAAACTGACTATACGAGATGCTTTTATTCAAAGACCGAGGGTTATTTTGGTATTTAATGTGTTTTTAGAAATAACTGTTTTTGTTAGGCTCTAACATTAATCAACTATGAAATAAAGTAATTAAATATTTGATACACTGTAATTTTTAAGACGTTGTGAGTGAAAATCGTAAGTGAGGCCCTATTTGGTATCCTATTTGAAATTTTTTATCATTTTTCAAAATATTTCTTAAGAACATTTCTTTAAAACAATTTTCTTTAAGATTCAAAAACTTGATTGGTTTGCAATTTAAAATTTTTAAATTTTACGACTTAAACTAGACAAAGAAATCTAAAAAGAGGGGTCCCATAAGAGAGAGAGAAAGAGGAGAAAGGAGAAAAGAAAGTAAGAGATGATTGAAGGAAAGAGAAAGAAGAGAGAGGATCGGACGAGATAGAGAGGAAGAGAAGTGAGAGAAATAACCGAGAGAATGAAGAGAGCAAATTGGAGGAGAGACAAAAAAGGTAAAAAAAAAGAGGAGAGAAAGAAGAAAAGAGAGATAGATTTGGAGTGAGGGGAGGAGGGAGAGAAAAAAAGAAGAAGTGAGTTTAAATTTAAAAACTCTAAAAACTCACTTTTTATGTTTTTAGATAATAGACTATATTTTTGAGTTAGTCTTGAGTTCAGTTTTTGAAAATAATCCTACCAAACAAATTTTTAAAGCCTAAAACTTGAAAAATAGTTTAAAAAGTTGGATTTAAGTAGAATACCAAACATGCCCTTAATATCTATATCTATTTGTACTATTATTTAAGAAAGGACATTGCATAACTCCCTTATAACCTAGATTTTCTCTAAACTGCTCAATATATGTGTAGCTTATGGGCAATGATATTTTACAATAAGACCTACTCCAATGCTCAAAGTAAAACTCAAATTTTAGGTTCTAAACTGACCCCAATTTGCTCCAACTCTTGGGGCAAATATGAGTTAAAACTCAGAACTCATTTCTAGGCCAAATTTAACCCAAGATTTTCCCCTGGATTAGTGGAGCTGGCCCATCGTATATGTATAGTTTTTTTAGTTTTATATTTATAAATTTATTGAATCAAACGGTTAAAATTTAATTTGATGAAATCCAACGGTAAAAAAAAAAAAAAAAAAAAAAAATCGAAAGGTCCAAATTTAAATCTAACGGCTGAAGTTATTAAAAAAAATTCTTTTATGTGTTTCATATTCTTTCATAATGTTTTACGAGTTTCATAGTGTTGGTTAGTGATTTTTTAATATTTGTCGGAATCTAAATATTTTTAGGTTAAAATGTTCATAAAATTAAATTAGGATAGCATACATAACTTTTTTCTTTTAAAAAAGTTACTTTAAGAAAAAAAATTAGCCTAAATTCAGTCTTTAATAATTTGTGGCTAAAATTTTAACTCAGAAGGGTTGAATAAAAAAAACTGTTTTTGAATTAAAACCTAAATTTTCTAAGCTAAAAATTTTAGGTTTTAACCTAAGGATTGAAGATGGTCTAAGAAAGTTGGGGTATGTCATTCAATGGGTTAGCAGCTAGCCATAAGAGCACTTCCACAGGAAGCAAAAGAGGCCGGCACCCAGTGGAAAAAACAAGCTGAGACTCAGCCAATCCACTCTAGCCCGTGGAATAGACTGGCACCCAGCCCAAGCCAGTCCACAGGTCGGCCTAAAATCGATAGAGGAAGGAGACGGCTCATCTGACGCCTTGCTAACGTCATGGCTACAGACTCTCTCGTCTGGAACCCCATCCGACTCCTGGAACCCCATCTCAATCCCTGGAACCCATCCCAATCCCTGGAACCCCATCAACCCCCTTCCCCTGATAAATCCATATATTCAACACCATGTCCCCCTTCCAAATCATGATCTTCCTGCAACTGGAATTTTTTTTCCGTTTTGTATATTTTCGATGAATTTTGGAATATGTAGGTGTTGATTTTTGGGGGTTTACGGTGTGCGCAGGTCCAGGATGGTGGGTGTCCATGTTCAGAATAGGGTAGATTCGACGACGTGGTGTACAGAGAGGAGAAAAAAAGGAAGAACAAGAAGAAGAAGAAGATGGTGTACAGAGAGAAGAAAAGACTGGGAAAAGTGGGAAGAATAAGAAGAAGAAGAAGACGGGAGGGGTGTCAGAGAAAAAAAGTCAAAAAAAATTAAAAAACCAAAATTTTATTTTATAATAATAATTAATAATATTTTAATAAAATTGACTAGGCTATTTTTTGTTAGGGGTGGAGATGCTTTGGCCTATTACTGTTTACTAGGATCTATTACTGTTTACTTGAGTGGATAAATGAGCTGGATGCTGGTGCAAAGTTTTTAGGGATGGAATTGCTCTAATAACGTAATATTGAACTCTCCATCCCACAAAATTTAAATCTAAAATTTCTAGCTTATAAGTGGAACAGAATACCGCTATACCATACTGGCTGTTTTAATTTTAATTTTGAAGCAACTCATTTTATTTCTTATTTACTTTTTGGACTTAAGACTTTCCATTTCACCGACCTCCAATTCTCACCAAACCCAATAAAAAGGTAGTAGTTGGGTTACGGGCCACGTCAGCCGGCTCGTAATGAGCCCAAGTAAAGTTGACCTTGAACAACCCGAAAAACCAACCCGACCCGCATGGCTTTCATCTCCTATGTAATCCGCAGTCTAAGACTCTAAGGTCCTGGTCTTACTTTTTTCTTACGCTTTATCTTCTTCATCGAAACAGCTCCACGGGAGCTTCCGAGCAATCATGGCGAACACAATCCCCGGGGCAGCCGTCGGGCTTTACTGCTCCACTCCAAAGCTTTCTCAGAGACCCACCTCGCGGTTTTCGCAATCGTCCCGGCGGTTCTGCACCGTCAAGATGGCCGTCTCCCTCGACGAGAAGAAGAAGAGTTTCACTCTCGAAAAATCCGAGCAGGCTTTCAATGCCGCCAAGGTACAATTACCATTTTACCCAATCTGCGCGTACTTTTTGTAATAGTTGTTGTGGGTTTTGAGTGAGTGGGTTGTGGAGTTTGTAGTGAACCGTTGGGCGTGAGAAAGTTTGGTAAAGAATCTGGGAACTTTGAAATGGTGGGTTTTAGATGATTTGGAGATGTGGGATTTTGTTAGAAATATGGGAATATATAGGATTTGAGATTACACAGGAATGTACTGAAAGCTTTAATCTTGATCACGTTTTAAAATGGATGATTATATTTGTTTTTGGCACCCTTGATCTGGGATGTAACTGTTTTTCCAGTTTCATATTGCTTTGTTGTTCATGTTTCTGCTTGGAAATGTACTTCGAGTCGCGATTTCAATCTCGGCTTATTGTTGTTTGTATGTGTTGTTTGAACTTTTTCTTCTGCATCTGAAGTCGAACAGTGAATGTTGTTTCAGTATCTGCTATTGCTTGCTGATGCAAATTTTGTTTCGTTTTGTAGGAGTTAATGCCTGGAGGTGTGAATTCCCCTGTTCGGGCTTTTAAATCTGTTGGTGGACAGCCTATTGTGATTGATTCTGTTAAGGGCTCTCACATGTGGGACATAGATGGAAATGAGTACATTGACTATGTGGGGTCGTGGGGACCTGCGATAATCGGGCACGCAGATGATGAGGTTTTTTTCTTTTTTCTTGCAGTTTTATTTGCTTCTGTTGATGTTCTTAGTTCTGTGGTCAGTTCACGTTGTTCTTGTTCCGAAGTATAGTTTAGTTGAACCTTCATCGTTTTCTGTTTGACTAGGGTGCCTCTCTGGTAGCAGCAGAGACGGTTATAATATATGCTCAACTATCTTGGATTGACACTTACCTTCAGGTACTTGCAGCTCTGGCTGAAACGATGAAGAAAGGAACGAGCTTTGGTGCACCTTGTCTTCTAGAGAATGTTCTGGCGGAAACTGTGATCGCTGCAGTTCCAAGCATAGAAATGGTTCGATTTGTGAACTCAGGTACAGAAGCATGCATGGGTGTGCTCCGCTTGGCCCGTGCATACACTGGCCGACAGAAGATCATTAAGTTTGAGGGCTGTTACCATGGCCATGCCGATCCATTCCTTGTCAAGGCTGGTAGTGGAGTGGCCACGTTAGGACTTCCAGACTCACCTGGTGTTCCGAAGGCAGCCACTTTTGACACTCTAATAGCCCCGTACAATGACTTGCCGGCTGTGGAAGCGCTCTTTGAGAGTCACAAAGGAGAAATTGCTGGAGTCATCCTCGAACCGGTTGTTGGCAACTCTGGCTTCATTACTCCCAAATCTGATTTCCTTAATGGTATACGTAAGCTCACCAAAGAACATGACGCTCTCCTCATATTTGATGAAGTGATGACTGGATTCCGTTTATCTTACGGTGGAGCACAGGAGCATTTTGGCATTACTCCCGATTTAACAACGCTCGGGAAAATCATTGGTGGCGGACTGCCGGTTGGTGCATACGGTGGAAGGAGGGAGATTATGGAAATGGTGGCACCAGCAGGACCGATGTACCAAGCCGGGACCCTGAGTGGAAATCCATTAGCAATGACTGCTGGGATTCATACCCTTAAGAGGTTGAGGGAGCCAGGAAGTTATGAATACCTGGATAAGATCACAGGAGAACTCGTTCAAGGTATCATAGATGCCGCGAAGAAAGCCGGGCATGCAATGTGTGGTGGATATATAAGCGGTATGTTCGGGTTTTTCTTCACTGAAGGGCCGGTCTACAACTTTGAGGACGCGAAAAAGAGCGACACCACAAAGTTTGCAAAGTTTCATAGGGGGTTGCTGGAGGAAGGTGTGTACCTTGCTCCGTCCCAGTTCGAGGCTGGGTTTACAAGCTTGGCACATACGCCGGAAGACATCCAGAACACGATAGCTGCTGCAGATAGAGTTTTTAGGCAGATTTAGAAACCAAGTCGTTTCTCTGTACTATTATTTCTCTGTTCACGTTTTGTTTTGGTTATTTTTCCGCTGTTTCGTTTTGTTTTCGTTTCTGTACCCTTTCTTCTTGTACTTGATCCCCGCCTTGTATGGATTGTAGCTCGGGCAAACGAAGAAGTTGATCACCTTTCCTTTCCAGGGCTCTTCACTCAGTTCAGACACTAGGAGTCCCAAAGCAGTCGACACCTCGACGGAGGCCTTGTCCACGAATTTGGAGTTGACATCACATACGGCCAAGCAGTTTCTGAACTTGCCTTGCTTTGACAGGACATCCTCCACCATTGTCTTCCACTGAAGCCCAGCCGCTTTGCCAAAATTCCAGTGCTGCGCATAGTCTGTCATCTCATTGGGAAGCAAATTAGCATCCGCGCCAGTCTTGAACTTATTCCCACTGGATTTCAGTTTCAGTTCTTCCAAAATATGTCTCAACCGTATTCGCCTCACTGTTCTGAGAAAGGTATGCCGTCCTCAAGGGCGCCAACACTTCATCCGTGAGGCGGTCGATGAGTGATCTGTCCTCCCGCTCCTTAACACAACCTTGGTGCTCTTCCCGTGAGAAAAACTGTTTCGCAATGCAAGCACACCAGTGCGGAGATAACGAGCTCGGGGAGGTGGGAAGTCTAGTAACTGTTCTGTTTTTCTCTATGTGATTGTCTAATAAGTAACCGAATAAAAGAACATCCAAAATAAGCAAAGCATTTCTACCTGTAGTTTAAATGTTGTCTTTTGCATTAACAAGGTATGTACAGATTTTCATTACTGCTACAATCATTCAGGCAACTTACATACAGACAGGCAGAGGAACAAGGCAAGAACCAAAGTGGAAACAAGAAAAGCGAGCAACCCCTGTGGTAGAACACGAACCTTGAAACTACTGAAATCACCAACAACATGGTTTTCTGTACACACATCACAACATGGACACGTCAATGAACAAATGTATGACCCGAGATGGTTTCTGTAGCCAAAGGATTGATACCCAGGTCACCAGATCCCAACCTCTAAACAGTTTTTTTCACAATATGGAACATGAACAGACAACTTTCCGGGGCCGATCATCAATCTTCTTTTCTGTTCAGAAAATAACGACGATATTTTTATTAGAAACCTCATGCTTAGAAAATCATTATACGAATGCAACAGAACTTAATTAATCACAACACGATGTTCCTGATTAGTTATTCTTTATACTCAGGATTAGTAAAAATGAAGAAGAATGAACACGGTGATAGCAGTAACCAGTATGGATGCTATACTATATGCATCTCTTTATTCTTGGGACATTAATTGTTCTTCCGGAAGAAATAAGGCCATAATCGAAATGGCTATCTTCCATCGACTGTTGTCTACATTAATTTGCTCTAAACTCGAATCTGCTGTAATACCATAGCAGTAACCAGTAAGGATGCTATACTATCCTCACATCACTAACAACTCCGAAGATATATCTTCTTATGGAGTAGAAGAAAGAAAGCAAAGCCTTCGCATAGGTTCACATCAAATGCTAATGACCAAATCCGCGCTAACTTTTTGTCTCAATTTTAACTTGAATATTTTCCTAGTTGATTATTCAACAATGGTTGAAAGGTTTCAAGAGGAAATTACAATTAACTTCTCTAGGTATAAAGGCTGCATTTATCAATCCAGTACCCAATCTACCCAAACTAGAATTCACTTTTCGTCTATAAACGGAACTTCCACATAAAAATAGGTTATCAAAATGACCAGAAGCATATAATTTTCCAACATAGAGTTCTTTATTGAAATCAAATTGATGGAGTTTTCACAAGCCACAAGTAATGTAATTTTCCGAGATTAAGTTCATAACGGAAACATTACCTGTTTTAGCTTTTTCGATAGCTTGCTGTACAACAACAAGCATTATGATAATTCCTCCACCAATATCAGCCAAAGGTAATTTACACTGACCCACTGTCTTGTTGTTCTCCAAAATCTTGCCAAAACTCATCAGTTTCACTTCATTCGCCGTCTTCGGCGTCATAGTCTTGCCTACCAAACAATCAAAAGGGCAATCCAAGAAAATCAAAACAAAGCTGGAAAACAGTGAATACCATATGAAAAAGGAGCCAATTACAAATTTGTGACTGAATCCCCAACTTCTACCAAAACTCTGATTTCTCAAATTAAAATTGTTGAGATTTCATCTAATTATTAAGAAATCTAGCTCAAGATTCAATTGGACAGATTCTATCAAACTCTGCTAAAATTCAGATTGCCAAGAACTGAAATTTCAAACCCAGATTGACATAAACGGAATTCCAAACCCAAATCCACACAGAAATTCCAAATTTTATGAACCCATTTAAATCGAAGAAACTTCATAGCGAACAAAATAACATGGGAATTAAGTTGTAAGAAACAAGTGGCAAAGAGAAAACCTCTGGGCCAATCGGAGACGACCCTCTGCTTGAGCATATCGACGGTGGAGGCTGATGAGTAGCTGAACGGCCCGATATCGGTGCCGTCGTACAGCCGGAACTTTATGTCCACCAAATCCTCCTCCGGCATCTCTCTGTCAAGCCTTTGACTTTTGACTTCTCACACCTATGCACCGACCGATTTCTTCCACGTGTCCCCTTGCGCAGCACCCGATCGGGCCGAACAATTCAAACGTACTTTCTCTTCTCTCTCTCTATGGAGGTTGGAGGTTGGAGGTTGGTACTGGTTGGCGAGCTCAATGAGAAGAAGAAGTGTAGCCAAAGGTACATTGGCCCGATTACGACGTCGTTTCAGTCAGCAGATTGAGACAACGTGAGATTTTAATTTTTTTAATTTTTTTAATTTTTAAATTTGATAGAAAAAGGATTGTATTAAAGATAAGAACCCTTTACACAACTAGTGCCATTACAATCGAAAAGAAAAGCCATATTAGCTTCCATTGGGAGGCAAGCATCCCAAATACAAAGCTCATTTCTTTTAAGCCCGATAGACGATATGGCATCCGCAACAAAATTTGCTTTCTTAAAGATATGCCTCCACTTGATATCATGGAAATTTGTATCGCACCACTTGATGTCTTCAATGATGAATCTTAAGTTCTAAGGCACATCACAAGCACCACGGACCACATCAATGACAAGCTTTGAGTCACCCTCCACAACCACATAATTCAAGTTCCTCATCCTAGCCCAGACCAACGCTTCCCGTAAAGCTAGAGCCTCAACAACATTGATGGTCACAGAACCCAAGTTCATTGCCCCTGCGAGGATAAGTTTGCTCTCCCAGTTTCTGACAACGAATCCTCATGCTGCCACAGAGTTTGAAACCAAGCCATCAAAGTTAACTTTAATGTAAGGGGACACTGGGCATTGCCATCTTCATGGCGCGAGTAAAAGATCTGTAATGAAAGGCCTTGTCATTCTTGAAAATGCTAGCACTTTTGTGATTCCAAATTTGCTAGCAAATTACTAAAGCTTTACTTAAACTACTCATTATATTCTTATCGTTATGTGGTAAGTCACCCAACCATTCACTCACCTTCAGGCTACTGTCAATAGTTGATAATAAAGCATCATTTGAGCAGTTCCATACTTGTTTCACATAAGAGCAATAAAGAAAAAGGTGATCATGATCCTCCTCATGGCTATTACACAACAGACATTGGCTATCTAAGTTTGTTATAAGCTTGCTAAGTCTATTTCTAGTTTGTAATTTATCCTTAACGAGACTCCAAGCAAATAGCTTAATCTTTGGAGGTACTACTTTCTTCCAAATCTTATTCAGAAGCTTCTGCACTGAAGAGGAACCCAAGTCCTCCATTTGGAGCCAAGTTGCATATTTAATCGAGAACTTGCCATTGTTACTTGGGCCCCAAACAGCAGTGTCCCTTGGGCCAACGAGAGAGATAGGGATGTCACATATTCTACTAACAATGTCACTATCCATTATCTGACTTAAGTTTGTTCCTATTTCACTGTCCTTCAACGATGAACTCAATCACCTTTGTATCTCATTGAATATGCTGAGATTAGTTTGCTGGTATGAGGTGAAATAGGGGGTAAGGAAAAACCCAATTATGGGTCCAGGACAAGATGTCCTTGCCATCATCAACTACCCACCTCATACCTTTGGAGATTATATCCCTGGAACCTAGAATGTTTTTCCAAGCAGTTGAATGGTTTTGCTTAGCTTTAGTTTCCATAAAGGAATCAATTCTAAGACATTTCCTTGTAACTATATTTGCCCACCTCCTTATCAAACAGAACTTTCCATCCTAGCTTAACAAGACAAGCCTTGTTGAAATGTTCGATGTTCCTAATGCCTAAACCTCCAGCCTGTTTAGGTATACAAACATTCTTCCAACTCACTGGATTACATTTATTGGCATTACCTTAGAAAAACTGTTTACAATCTTTATTCAATTGACTAGTTAGTTTATAGGGACACTTAAAGCAAGACATAATGTGATTTGACATACCTATAAGGTTTGCTTGAATCAAAGTGAGTCTTGTTGGAAATTTTGAGTAGAAATTTCATTGTCCCACATTGGCCATTCCCAAAAGGTTTCCTCACTTTATAAGGCTTTGTCCCTTATAGAAAGTGATTGGAATGATAGGCATTAGAGAATAAAATTGGGCTCACCTTTGGGTTGTACTATCAATTAATTAATAATTAATATATATATATATATATAAGTATATATGTATATATATAATTATCAAAAGATGGCCCTTGGCCCTTGGGGCTTTGAAAATTAAATTCTTTAATTAATTATTTTTTTAATTAATTTCAAATCTAATTAAATTATTTTTTATTTGAAAATACTCATCTTTTCAGATGAAATTTAAAATCAAAAAACACAGAGAGCACAACACGCCTCTGAACAGATGTCTCCCAATAGTCACATCTCATTCTCATACCTGTTGGGAACAGGCATAATCCCACTATATATACATCCATCTGCATGACATTTAGAACACAAAAAATACAATTCTTCTTCTATAATCCAAATCATCCTTACTGAGAGAACCACATAGAAATTCGCTAGAAGTCAAGTTTTCCGGTGCTGGAATTCTGACTTGATCATTGAATCCTGGTGAAGTAGACGTCCGTAGAACTACAAACACTAAGTAGGGACGAAATTTCTGTTTCAAGGATATTGCGGTACGCAAGCCTCGATCTTCAATATTATTTCATTGTTCATACTTTGTTAATTTCCTATTCGCATTTATTATTTATTAGCATATATAATTATATCACATACTGTTGACATATACACCAATAAGTCTCCCAGCTTTGGACAAAGTATTTGTTTTCCAACCTGCCAGTTTTTGCTTAACCCTCTTGATCAACTCACTACCATTCATAAGGTATCGTTTGGTATGCAGACGGGACGGGACGGGACGGAATGGGACGGGACGGGACCGGACGGAACAGAACGGAGCGGGAGCAAAGATGCCCTCGGATGGAAACAAGGAGGAAGAAGAAGGAGACGGAGATGTTATAATTTTGTGTTCCACGGATGTGGAACGAGTCGTTCCAGGGGGGTGAGGTGGAACGAAAATTCACCAAAAACTCGTCCCGTGGAACAGCTCGTTCCACCCGTTTTAGGCGCACCAAACGTGGGACGGAACGTCTTGTCCCACTCTGTTCCTTCCCGTCCCACGTACCAAACGGTACCTAATGTCCTTCCATAGCACAATATTATGAACGACGAGGTATTTTCCAATAGTAGTTTTTATGATGGATTTGGAGAATAATGACTATATCATTTTTAGTCTGGTTACTTGTATTTGAAGAGAAATAAAGGGAAGATTTATTAAAATTTATTTGTTGCCCTGAAGCATTTGCAAACATATTTAACACCTCCAAAATTTTCCTAGCACCCTTAGTAGTTGCTTTTGCAAAAATAAGATAGTCATCTGCAAAGATTAAATTTGAGACTCTATAGCCAAATGAGGAGGTGAGCAAACCAATATGGGACTTTGGGGTAATTGCTAACTCATTTCAGCTTCTAATTAAAGGTTCCATGCAAAGAATGAACATATAGGGAGATAGAGGGTCACCTTGTCTAATACCCCTACTTGCATCGAAATATCCATGGGATTCACCATTAATATTAACTGAGAACAATGTAGAAGTAATACATTCCATAACTAATCCACTTTTGACATAAACCAAACCTTTCCAAAACACACTTGATATACTCCCAATTAAGCATATCATAAGCCTTTTCCAAATCAAGTTTAATAGCTAGATCTCTCGTCCTGCCATTCTTCCTGTTAAAACTTGTAAACAATTCATAAGTAATGAGAATATTATCCTATATAGATCTCCCAGGCGCAAAAGCCCCCTGGTTTTGTGAGATACATAAACGAAGAAGGGACTTCAACCTGGAAATCATAACTTTTGTGATAATTTTGTAACTAACATTATAAAGACTTATTGGGCGATAATTATTGACCATCTCTAGGTTCTAGGTTCTCCACTTTTGGGATTAAAGCAATGTTCGTATGGTTGATAAGCTTAAGACTAGTATTATTTATAAAGAAATCTTTTACCATGTTGCAAACTGAGGATGTTACCAGCTCCCAACACTCCTAATAAAAACTAGCATGAATACCATCCGGCCCCGGGGCTTTGAGAGCACCAATGTTTTTGACAGCATTTAAGATCTCATTATTTGAAGGAACAGCAGTTAGCATGGTATTTTGTTCATTTGATATACACGTATCAATAACTTAAGAAACCAAGCTAAGCTGGTTAATGGTAGGATTGTGACCTCTAGTGAACTGCATCTTAAATTCATGCACAAAGATTTGTTTCATGCCATTTCCTCTCGTCCACCAAAGGCCATTACCATCCCTAATCCTATTGATTTCATTACGCTTCCTCCTTATTGTGGTACTCATTTAAAAGAATCTTGTATTTTTATCTCCATACTTAAGCCAGTTGGCTTTAGCTTTTTGAGCCCACATTACCTTTTCTTCCTGGACTTGAGTGAATTGCTCATTTATATGAGCCTCTAAATTGGTTTTATCAATGAGAGTATTTGTAACATTTGCAGTGCCATTCAAGGACATAATTTCATGTTGAACTCGGTCAAGCTCATTTAAAATCTTTTCGTTTCTTTCTTTGACTAAACCAAAAACCACACAATTCCAATTTTTAGCAAGGAAGGAGAACTTACCTAAACAGCCCCTGAAGTGATCAATAGGAGGCGTCCCCTCACTGTAACTCCATGCACCCTTAACAAAACCTTTGAATTTCGGAAGTAAGTTCCACATGGCCTCAAATTTGAAAGTCCTCCGTTGTCTACACTTAGAACCAACATTGTCCAATAAAAAAGGACTATGATCTGAACCTAGGATATGATGATTATGGAGGGAGTAGTTAGGGTGTATTTCAAGCCAGTAGGAATTAGCAACCACTCTATCAGTCTCTAAAAAGTAAGAGTATTATCCTTGTGTTTATTTGTCCAAATGAAAGGAACACTGGAAGCTTGTAAAGAGATAAGGCCAACATCGTTTAATAAATTGACAAAATTTGTCATATTGATATTTCCACTCTGATTTCCTCCCCATTTTTCCTGAGTACTGGTAATACAATTAAAATCACCAAGCACCATCCAGGGTTTATTAACGGGGTTAAGTCCTAATAACTCATCCCACATATTCTCTTGTAGATATTTATGGGGATAGACGTAAACAAAGGTAACAAAGAATTCAATATTCAAACACACATCCTTAACTAAAGCATGAATAAATCTAGAAGAAACAGAAAGCACAATAACATTCATCGTGCTAAAGTTCCAACAAAGATAGACTCCCCCGGATCTCCCTTCGGGGTTGCAACAAAAAAACTTATCAAAACACCTCCTAAAGCAACTAACAGGGTCCTTTTCCACATCAGATTTAGTTTCAACAAAACAAAAGAAGTCTAATTTAGCCAAACTACAAAGATAATCAAAATTACTCTTAAACTTTGGTCTTCCCATTCCCTTGCAGTTCCACACAATCCTCTTCATCAGTCTATCTCGTCAAGGTATGCAGATGGTCAAACCTCATCAACCTACTCCTCTCGGACTCGTTTCCTCAGACTCAGCATTCCTACAGTTGGCCTAGCACTTGTAGATGTTGCTTCCGCTGCCAGAATCGTAGCAACAAAGCTCTCAGAGTTCTCCATAATCTCAATATCACCACTTCCCACATTTGACATCACGACATCCTAATTTTGTTTAAAAAAACACATGGCATCAAAGAAATTTACTATACGTAACCTAAGATCACTAGCATAGTAAGACTCAAACCAAGGACTTAAATCAGACAGATCATCAAACACAGCACAATCAGGCAATACCCAATTATTAATAAATTTAACTACTAGACGAGACTTGAAACTATCAATGCCCAGATAGTCTAAAATCCCCGCACTTACCTGCTGAACACTCTCCTTAGTTTTCCCAGGTCTCCTCCAGTCCTGCACCAAGTCCGCCTTTGCCACCCATTTTGGCTTCGGGCTGACCACCACTTCCTTATACGATCTATCTTCCTTAGAACTTTCACCCAACTTTTTCTTATACCCCTTTCACCTCCACCTTGGAATCACTGTAGTCCATCCCTCCTTCTCCGAGCCCCCATCCTCCACTCGCTGTCCCAATTCCTCATTTTCAATAAACTCTTCCTCCACAGTTGTAGCATTTCGAAAACAAAGCATCGCATCTTTTTGTAAATAGGCTTTGACATCTTAATCCATAATCACATCCTTCAGGTAGACATATGGCTTATCCTCAAAAACTTTATCAATCATAAAACAGGCATCGTCCGCTTCCATTTTCGTACACATATATCCTTCAACTTTTCTTTGTTCGCAATAGAAACAAACCTTAAAGATTTTTTTCATAGCTAATCAGGATTGGATAATCCTTTTCATGGTTAACAATGAGCATTCGTTTGAGGGGAAAACGCAAATCCACCTCTAACAAAACCTTTACAAACAGACCATCCAACCTCAGCGTCACTTCATCCACTCTAATCACTCTCCCGATGGGTTGAGTAATATCTTTGATAATCTTTTCTTCCTTATATTGCATCAGGACTCGAGGTAAACGCGCCCAGACAATTAACTTGGTAATGACATCAATATCCTTAAAGCTTGTTGTCCACCTTTCAAGATGGAAGATTTGGCCATGCACGTACCACGCCCTATTCTTGATGATAAATTTTAGATCATCTTGGTCAGTAAACTCGAGAACAAACCATTTTATGCAGAAGTGATCAAGGTAAAAGGTACTTTTCAACTCATTCTTCCATAAGAGTCCTAGCTTCCACTTGATCAAGTGAGCATCAAGTGGTTGACCAAACATCTTCCCTATAAGTACCCTAGAAAACATGTGCTCAACATTGATGGATAAGCAAAGTTGGGCATTAATCCTAGTCACACCACGTTCTATAATGAAAGTGTTCATAGCCTTTTCGACAACCACTGGGTTCTACCCAGGCTGAGAAACAGGAAAAGGGTTCTCCCAACTCGGGATATAACCCTCCGAGCAAATTCTAGGCCTATGGGCGTTGTTGGAAGAGGAAGCAGCACGCTAAGGGTTTGTCATTGTAAGAGCACTAAGAAATGAGAGGACCAGAACTAGAGTTTTGCGGGGACAACAAGCGCCCTAAGGGTTGATATAAATAGCACCACTTAGGGGAAAACCAACCTTTAAACCCTACTAACACAATGAAACTACGCAAGCAAACTAAAACTAAAAGACCTATAACATAGGCCATAATTATAAAAACCACCAAAACCTAGGAAAACGTGCGAGTGCATGACGCCAGGGCCTAGAAACTCCAAACTAAACAGTCTAGCTCCAATCAAAATAAAAGAATCAGGGCTTGAAAAGATCAACCGTCTCTAGGGAAAGTAGACCCCAAGGGAAGTTAAACCATCCTAGCACCCCAAGCAAAGCCAGTAATGATTTTGACTACAGACAGAAACTTTCAACATGAGGAAATAAGTTCTCCAGAGCACAGAATACAGAGAGTCGCCAAAAAGCTTAAGCCGAAAAAGCAAATGCCACACAAACAGCCAATCACACAGACTAATTGAGAAATAGAAAACACAACAAGCAAAACTTAACCAAGTCGAGAAGCCTAAAAACCCTAACAAATCATACCACTTCGCCAGACACCACTTAACCCATCTAACACTTGGGAAAAGAGGATAAATTAGTTCAAAGGTCTCATCGGGATTCCTTCCCCACTCCACTAGCAGCCAATTACCAATCCATCTTACCCTATTCAAGCTCATGATTACCTTTTCCCCATTTATCAAGTATCCAATTAGGTTTTCTAGGAACTTACCCAACACATAATCATCAAAAACCATCTTACCCCACAACCACTCAACTTCCTTCCACTTGATCTCGACCGACAAAGTGTCTTGGAGATTAACGTGATAAAGCTCGCGGCGCCTCATACCGAGAAACCCTAGAGCCCTAGATGTTATTTATAGTAAGCGATAAATTTCATAATAGGCTAATTATAATAATTTAATTTGAATTTATTGTTGTAAAAAATCGAATTTAAAACTTTTCATTTGAGAAGAGAATATCAATAAATCGTAATACAATTTGGCACATATAACAAGCATGACTCATTTGTAAATTGCGTAGAAACCACACTTAATTATTAAAACCAAGTTGTGTAGTAGTCACACTTAATTACTGAGGTTTTATATTTTAAACTCAAAATATATTGACACTGAAATGGTTAAGTACCAAACTGAAACCAAATTGTATGGTAGGATTCAGTTCTATAATTGAAAAAGCCTACTATCAAACTGTATCAAAATTATTGTAAATTTTCAATTTCAGCACTAGTCTTATTTTTATTTATTTTTTACTAACAATAAAGTTAGTGGATTAAATAATAAATTATTACAAAAAAAAATCGATGGAGATTAAACATATATTAAATGTATAAACATGATTACTTTTTACCATTGTGATAAAACGCCATCTGCAACACCATTATATAACCTTGAAACTGAGCCATCCTAAAGCAGGCCCACTCAAAATAGGCAATATTCTAAGGAGAAAATTGTACAATGATCCCTCAATTTTAATCTAATTAGAGTAATAGTCCCTTAACTAAAAATTCATGACTATTAGTCCCTTAACTTTTTAAAACATGCAGCTATGATCATTTTCTTCAATTCCGTTATAATTTCCGTTAAAATGAGTCACATACCAAGCATATGAGGTTGAATCGAGGGGTAAATATGAAAACCAAATGAGAAAAATTGTAGCAATAGTCCCTCAACTATAACCCAACTGAAGAAATGATCCCTCAACTTAACCCTATTGTAGCACTAGTCTCTCGACTTTAATCTAATTGTAGCAATGATCATTCCAACATAACTCATTTTGACGGAATTATATTGGAGTTAACGAAAATGACCATAGCTGCATATTTTGATCAATTAAGGGACCAATGATTATGAATTTTTAGTTGATATTCCAATTTGGACCTTCTAAAAAGGGGCATTTATCAAAATTTCTCAAATCTAAACTGGCTTGTATACGCCGTCGTTTCTGTCAGCGATTAAATCACCGGACGACGTCGTCCCAAGAAGTTTGGTCTAGGGCTGTGATTTCGCTTCCAAATGCCGAAAATTTGATCCGAAAATCCGATAAAAACCCGATAAATGAAGAGGACGTGGGAAGACAAGGCGATGGAGATCGTGTGGCAGAGTCCAGCGATTCGGCCGCAACCGCAAGATTACATCTTTCGCGACGGTAAGTTCTCCGCCGTTGAAAATTGTCATTTTCTTCGAGAAGTAATAACAAATTAAATGAATAAATAAATAAAAATGTCTTTGGCGGGAATGTTGCAGGGAGGCGCCATGTCAGACCCTACTACTTCGAGTTCATCTGTCATGTAATCTTTCTTGATTAATTTGGTAATATGATTAGTTTAATGTAATTAGTTTACTTGTGATTAAACCCTAATTCTGTGATTCCGGGTTTTTAGGTGAAGAATCGGTGGGCGGGGAAGACCATCGTTGATTTGTTCACTCATGAGTTCAAAGGCCGGCCTTATGATTACTATGTGAGAGTTTTTGTTTTTTGTGTTCTTGTTTTAGTTGCTTTGCATTTTAATTGAACGATTTCGTGTTGATGAGTTGAGGTTTTGGATGTGATTTGTTGTGCATTTGTAGGTTAGTGCAGTGAAATCTGGAAGGATACAGGTTGATGGAGAGATGGTGCCGGTTTCCCACATTGTTAAAACGTCGCAAAAGATAAGCCACTTCGTCCACAGGTTTGTGTTGTAGTCGATGGCTCTCGCTCTTCTTGTTTCCTTATGCGCTTTTGTTAATTGTGTGATTGGTTCAAATTCGTATTTCAAAGTATTGAGTTACCAATTGATGTAAAAATGGTTGTAGGCATGAACCCCCAGTCATGACTTGGGATATATCGATTCTTCAAGAAAAACCGGATGTGGTTGTTGTTTGTAAGCCTGCATCTGTTCCGGTGAGTAGAATTTATGACCTAGTGTGCTGAGCAGGGGATGAAACATCTTCCTCATCTCTTATAACCCTACTACTGAGTCTTATTGCTGTTAGTATCTGCTGTTTTTTAGGTGCATCCGTGTGGTCAATATCGTAAGAACACGGTTGTTGGCATCCTTGAGGCTGAGCATGGCTTGGCACCTCTATTTCGTATCCTAAGTTTCAAGCATAATACTTCTGACAGCTCGTATTTTGAAGTTACATAATGATATTTTGCAATGGAGTCTTTATCTTCTTTATTATACTTTCCTTGACACAATGATACCAGCAATTCATCGACTAGATCGCCTTGTCTCAGGACTCCTTATCTTGGCCAGAAGTGCTTCAAAAGCCGACTATTTTAGGCAGCAGGTAAGCTTTATCTTTGAAAGTGACTGTATGATACTTAGCCACCACGTTATTAGTTAAATATTCCTGAAACTTTAAGTCATAATCACGGCCATAGGACATTATAATCAATGCCTGTATTATGGTAGCAGAAATTTATAGTGAGTTGGTTTCTGTCACGATACAATTCGATATAGTCCTGGAGCTACATGCATTACAGTCTTATCCTACATGTAATCAGGGGTACACCCATCTAATTGAGTATGTGCTACATGTCAGATATAAAGTATACTGTCTCTCTAGGTGTATCTTCTATATTCACATAGAGTGAATTGTGTACCTTTTATAACAGCACTTATGACTACTTTTATAGAAGAGAGACAAGCTTGGGGTTTTCCCAATTATTTGGCCGGTAATGTTCTAAGGGGTGTTATTGGTTGCATGCACATGTCACTACCGTTGATAAATCATTTTATTTTGTTACACTGTGTTTTGAGAGCTTCTGTTTTGATGGCTAGATGGTGTGCTTTTCATTATTTTGTGGATAAGAAATTTTTTAACTCTAGATTTTCTGAATGTCAAATGCAATTGTTGCAGATTGAAGGAGGGATGGTCCAGAAACAGTACATTGCAAGAGTTGCTGGGGAATTTCCTGAGCAAGAGGTTTGCTTTTGTTAAGGCTGGATGTTAAAATTACTGGTCTTAATGTTAGGATTGACAGATTGTTTTTGTCTCTTACTCCAGCAAGTTGTAGATGCTAATGTTAATCATGATGCTCGAGAATGTAGGAGCACAACAGAGGTGGGTTATAATGTGCATAATGCTAGTAGCTTCTGTTTAAACCATATGATTTTTTAGTAGTTTCGATAAACTTCTGTTATGTTGTTAAAGTTGATTGTCTGAAACTTCCTGCCATGGGTAAACCCATTGTTAACTGGTCTTCTCCAATTGATATTTTGAATTATATACTGAAACGTATGAAGCGCCCATACTGGATGATAACCATCTCTTGTTTATGCAGATTAGTCACTCAGGTGATGATATTCCCATCAAGGGGAAGACTGCCTGTACAAAGTTTACCAGACTCAGTACCAATGGAATCCATAGTCTTGTCTTGTGCGAGCCAGTCACTGGCCGAACTCATCAAGTAAGTCAATACACTGATTATATGGGCAATGTAACAACAGATTTTGAACAGTTTGCTTTTGAAAAAGAAAATTATCTCCCTTTTCAAATCCGGACAGTAAGTTTGCAACATGCATCGTATGCTTTTATTTTTGGTTCCCTTTGATAATTTTTCGTTCGCAGTTCATTTCAGTGAACTTTTGCTATACTTCTGTTCTTACGACTCTGCCTTCCATTTTGTTTTTTGAATTTTGATATCTTTTAAACTCTAAGGACATAGCTCTACATTTTTATTCCTATTGGTCTGAATTCTGAAGCAATGATTTGAATTGACTAAAAGATCAATGATCTCCGCTTTTCTGTGATGTAGATACGTGTCCATTTGCAACATTTAGGCTATCCGATAGCCAATGACGCGCTTTACCTGTCCAAACATGTTAATGGTCGTTCAACTGAAGGAATGGGTGCTGATAGAGCTGCTGCAAATTCCAGCCCCTCTCCGCCATCTGGCTTTCGCGAAAATTTATCCACTGAACCTGTAGATTCCAATGAAGATTTCGGCATTGATCCCATGTGTACAAATTGTCCGAATTTGGTTCCAAAAGGGTACAACTTATCTTTTCGTCACACGTAGTCTACATGAAAAAAATTCTTTGATGCATATTCTTTCCAACCGTATAAATTTTATTTTCGACTGTTTTCCACTAAAATTCTATTTGTTGCAGATACGATGTTTATGAAGAGGCTTTGTGGCTGCACTGTGTTCGGTATTCCGCACCGGGATGGACTTATGAATGCCCATATCCTGATTGGGCATCACTTAGCTAACCATTTGTGTAATCCATAACTCCTAAGCCTTTTGTTTTCTTCATCGTAATAGCTCCTTTTGACAAGAATTTAAGGCCCAGTACCACAAATTTTGTGAAGAAATGTATACAGATGCATTTTGTATCCTAATAAATTTATTTTCCGTTACAATTCCGATCTCTAGCTTGTTGGAAGAGGTCTCACGTTCAAATTTTACAAACGAAATGAATAAAAAAATGTTAAAGTGAGTGCCCTATGGGATTGTGGGATAATCATGACACCACCTGGTCTAAAAACCCTAGGTAATTTAAGCACCGTTAACAAGTTGACCAGAAAGAAAGAATAAGAATCTTCAACAAAATGGGGGAAAAGAACAAACAAAAGAAAAATCATAGACCTGACTTTTCTGCCCCTCCTAATTTCAATACACTCTCATCCTCTCCTATTTGTACGGTCACAGCTAAGCCACGTCAACATTGTATATCACTATTGCTTTTTGTCTAATTATCTCTATAAAAAAATTAATATAAAATATTGACGTGGTTTAACTGTGACCACACAAAATAAAAACGGATGAAAATGTATTGGAACTGAAAAGGCAGAAAAGCCAGGTCCAAAAATCATAACATGTTGACAGTAAACTTTTTATCATTGATACGAAGATTCAGGCTTTCGGATGATCAATCAAAGTATTAGTACAGTAGTAGTGGGTTACTTCACCCTCATGATCTCATGCATTGCAAGCAGTCACAAGGTAGGGTCAAGCATGGTTACCTACCAAAACTTAGGCATGCTTCTCCTGAAAATGACCTGTGGTCACCGCCGTTCATTTCACACACCTTTTCAGAAACAACGTCGACAAAGAGAGAAACCACGTAGTGCCAGCGTAATTATGTTTTCCAACCATTAACTTATCATATTATGTGACAATTAATGTGTATTTATTAGGTCAGTTATTATGATCAGTAGATAATGTTTTATCTCTGGAGGAGAGAGTACTCGAACTTAAAACCCATTCTAGACCGAGAAGAGATTAAGCACTAGACGACAAATGGGGAGTTGAAATTGAAACCATTCTGGTCATACAATTGATTTGTACTTATTAGCTAGGTCAAGTATATATTGTAATCAATTGATACTGTTCTATTACTAGAGGAGCCGGATTCATACTTGAAACCTACTATGGATTAAGTAGCTCTAGACTTAAGAGTTAGTTGGTACCGATACTTAACATATCAACTGTTACATGATTTAGCCAACTTGTGCGATAAAAATGAGTCATGTTAACTTGCGAGCTATTTCTCTTTAGTATTATAAAGAGAGAGACCTAATCTTTTGGCATTCAGAAATAAAGATTTGCAATGAGAAAACGTGCAAATATAATCAAGAATACGCATATTTCATTGGTGGGTTTTTAATTACTAAACACTGCTGGATATCACATCAGGGAAAGGAACTACCAAATGTTGGGGAAACAAGTACAGTGAAAGCCACCAGATTATTTAACATGAAAAGTTGGTCATGGTGGTCATACTTGAAGCAATCCTTAAATTTGTGGTGGAATGTGGCCTAAAATTTTTGTTATATGGATGAAGAATCTGATCAATCAGTTTCACTGGCAGTGACTGGTGCCCCAGAATTATATTTCTTCGAATTCTTCCCCATCAAGAACCAGAAAAGTAGTTATGTATAAAATTGTGTGAATTTTGAATATGTTCCCACATCAGGAATCACTATAAACATTAGGCATCAATGTATGGTATCTTGGGCCCTTTAATTGGTTTTGGCTGGTTGAATACCTTATTTCTAAGATAGTATGAAACTATTAGTGGTTGATTGCCCTGGTTATGATATTTTTTTTCAGTTCATTGTGTTATAGGTTCAAAGTTCAAACTCTCCACCTTTTCCATTTATTAGGATAGTTTAGAGTAAGAATATCGCTTGTATTAAAAAAAAGAGTATCAATTCAAGCTAATTCACGTGTTAGGCTGAACATACACACATTGATCACAGATTTGGCTCAAAATACACTAGATGCGAGGGAAAATGTTATTGGATTATTTTCCTACTTATGTTACGTTGCACTTGTTAGGAGAAATTTTATGGGGTTTAATGTGGTTCCCTAGTCACTTTATGTACTGCTCACAAGTCTTACTAGATTTGAAATATATTAATTTATTTCCCTTGAATATGAGTGATGTTATTACTTTAATTTAAATATGGTAGAGGGGCCACTTAGTACTACGGTCTAATAGTATTACTTTTCACTTGTAAGTGAGAGGTCTTAGGTTCAATTCTCGCCAATGACGAATTTGAACCACATTATTGCTAACCCATTGTGAGGCTAAGTCTACCCCCTCCCTCTTACCCCTCCCTCTTAGTGTAGATAATATCTTTTGTTCTAAAAAAAAAAGTCTCTTACTGTAGATAATATTATTTATTCTAAAAATATTCTTTGACTCTGTCAATTCATGCTAGTGTCTTAGCTTATTTTAATTATATGAATACCTTTAAATCAACACGTGATGTATATCTCACGTGGAAAATGAAAAGCCTTTGCCCTATAATTAAGTACAGTGAGTTACCTTTCACTTGGGAAGAATATTCTGATCTATGCAGATTCCAAACTCATGTATATGGGTGATTTTGTTCCACTAGCTAGATGTGTTTAGGTGGGCCCATTCAGATCGGCCCGGTGTGTAATCTTTCGAGTCATTCAACACTAGCTACATGCAATAGCATGGAGAGAGAGAGAGAGAGAGAGAGAGAGAGAGAGAGAGAGAGAGAGAGAGAGAGAGATTGTGTTGTTCCGTTCTGGCTGCTAGGGTTTGTACGCGTCTCCCCCACTGAAATTTCCTAAAAAAGCTAGCTAACTTAATATCGGCAAAATTTTAACTTCAAGTGGATAGGCTTGAAAGAAAAAAAATTCTTTGCCAACTTTTAGTTTATGTTACGGTGAGACATTTTCTGTGTTGGTGACTTTTTTTTTTGAATTTTTTGATTTTTTTTAATTTTTATCCATGATAGTAAATTAGTTTGACATAATTGGAATAATTATAAAAGTAAGTGAGAAAATTATAGTCTATGATGCATTATTTTTCGCCAAGTTTATTAACCTAAGTGTGTTTGTGAAAAAAAAAAAAAAAAAAATCAGATTAAGATATATTCCAGCAACAACCATTCTAAATTGAGTTATATCTTACTTGATAAGTTTTTTCTATTTGTTTTGGTTTTTCTGGAATTTGATCATACCATAGCTAGCTTTTTACCTTGAACATCCCAAAAGATGAGCATTTTAGAAAGTTCATTGGAAAATACTTTAGTTTGTGTAGTCTGTCTAAGAATGGTTAATGTTAGTGAATAACAGTTCAAGAATTAAACTATAGAAAAGATCTAACCTATCTACCAATTGTTAATGTTGACGAGTGCGATAATAATTGGGTTCGTCAGTTTTGCTTTTGCCTAGAAGTTGGAGTTTTAAGGAATTATCTGTGAAGAGCCCTCAAAAGAAAAGGAAAAAAAAATCTAGAGCATGTAGTTAACTAGTAATAATATCTCCTTAATACATTAATTGAAATAAGCTTAATTAATTTAAAGCTAATACAAAGCTAGCTACATCAGATAGCTACAGAGCTTTAAGGGAACAGAGATACTGAAAGACTGGGAGATTAGAGGGGGATACATAACATAGATACGCCCATGGCACCTACGCCTTAGAGCACAGTTAATTAAACCAACACACAAATTAAACTTCAATTAGGGCAAACTTAAAACAGAAGGAACTATGCTTATCTTGAAGACTTAAGAACCTTATAACATGTGCACGTCCCTTCAATTTTGGGTTCAAACTTCGGTGGAGAAATCATCATCAATGGCAGCTTCCTTGGTTTTTTCTGTCTTTTCAGCCATGACAATTATATTTTGAACCACTTCAATCATGTCATTTGTAATGTCCACAGTTGGATTCAAAATCACTGCAGGACTCAGTTCCGAACACACCAAAGTATTGATCTTCATCACATCAATAAAGTGCTCAGATAATTCTTGAACTTTTGGCTGATCTTCCAGGAATTTCTTTGCATTCTTGTAGACTATGTAAACCACCATTTGAACAACCCCGAAGAGGAAGCCCAGCATGTTTGGAAACTGTTTGTCCGACAAACCAAGAGGAACACAAAAGATTAATATAATAATATATAGAGAAAGTTTCAAATTAAAGGGATAAAATTAATATAATTCTTCACGCCTGCATGTTACATGCATGTAAGCTTATATATGTAAACTACCAAGGTTCACTTACAGCTATGTAGTAGTCCTTGATCAGAAAACCATAGAAGAACCATGCGACTGCACCTAATGTTAGGAAAAATGATAACGGAAATGGCATGAACTCAACACTCTTGGTCCGTATTACTTGTCTCTGCACAAATTTACCAATGTTATCTTAAGAAATTAATTTAACCCTGGAAGAAACTAAAACCTTCTTTGGAAGTACTACCTCTTCCAAAGTGATATTACAGCACGGTTAGTTGAGATGTTACAAATAGGTAAGATTTGTTTTAGGTCGAAGTTGCTAATTACCAGGACACCAAGAGGTGCGACAAATACGCTTAGGCTGAACACAAGACAAATCCATCCCACAATCTTAAAACGTGTTTCACCAGTGGCTAGAAAGCGAGTCAAAACAACCATCATGCCGTAACTGAAAAGGTTCAGCAAGAACAGAAGCATCGCGGTTGAGATCTGCAAGTGCCAAATAAAACCCATATGTAAGCTTCAAACTAGAATAATGAAAAACATTTGATGACTGTTAGTGTTCTAGACAACCAATACATACCTGGCCTTCTTAGGGGCATAGAAAAGGAAGAGGGAAATGTAAATAGTCTCTATGACGCAGCCAACCGAGTTGATTGTGATGACAAGAGTGGCATCCTCTTTCAGCTCTTCCTTAAGGAGGGCATAGTATATGTACATCATTGAACTCAAGAGCCCAATTACATATGGAAGTGCTTGAAGCCCTTCAGTTGTTTTTTTCTTGTAAACTGTATAAAAAGTTGGCCTGCAATTACAACCATCGTTGTTCTCATTAGCAAGGACGTACGCATATAAAAATTTGAAAATTTTCCATGGAGTAGTTAATACATTGGCCACTTACACTGGAGCAAGAAAGACCAAAAGGGAGATGATATTGCCTACGACAAAAGAATTGAAAAAGGGACAAGGTAAAAAATATATTAGTCTTAGTAAATTATAATTTACCAAAAATTGGTTTGTAATTAAACTTAAAATCTTAAAGAGAACTTATTAACACGTACTACAAGCAATATTATGGAGTGTGCATTAATCAGTTGTGACCATTGATCAGTTGGTGAAAAAGAAAAGGAGGCAGAAGGGACACATGAGCTACAATACCTAAGAGGCCGAAGGCCAAAGTCAAAGTGTGGTGAAGTGCCATATCCTTGGATTACAACCAAAAGATTGGAAGGCTCTCTTTGTTTCACTCACTCTATGATCCCTTGCTCACGCAGTGACAACAAGAGAGTTTTACTGCACAACTGCTATCTTATACTTCTCAACACAAGACATGCTTAGAAGCTAAGGGTGTGATCTATTTATACAAAGAGGAGCTGGGAGATCGAAGGGTCACGAATTTGAGGGATATCAAGTTGCATGCAAAAAAAGTGCGAAGCAATATCATTGTAACACTCTAGGGTTAACTTTCCAGTTGTTCAATTGAGCTTTTTGACGTTTACATAATCCAAACAGCTTTTTTAGCTAGCCCCTATTGCCCTATATTTTCCCTACTTAGTCTTTTCTCTCCTAAACATGAACGGCCTCACACCAGTTAAACCCTAGTGCAACTACTATTCCTGGTACGTACAAAAAAATCCCTGGGGTCCCACTAAAGTTTCTTTCTGATGTGTCACCCACCAAGTGGTTTAATGGTTACAACTCATAGTTCATTTCTAGGGACTTCCTTGCTCTTTCTTAGGTGGCTCCTTGACTTCTTCAACACAAATTGTTTGTTCGAATTTCTTACTCAACAAATCAAAATTAATGGCATACATTAATTAGTCAATATATAGTTAAGTGATCTCTTAGTTGTTTATTTGAGTCTATTCTGAATATTATAAAATTCTTTTGCAAAATAATATACACCGTGCCGAGGGACCAAACTGGGCATAGCAAGTGGCATAGGAGCCGACTCGGCATCAGCAGCTTCATGCCGCATTGGAGTGATCCAACATGTGGCTCTGCACGTTCCATCGCTCCTCCGTTCATTTCCAATACTGATCGTGAAACACCAGATATTGAGTTCTAGAGTTCGAAGTGGAATATTTTATTTGCCCGTTCATGGGAAAGAAAGCAGAGATAAAAACTATTGTTGATTTAACAAAGTAATCATCACAATTCAGCCTTCATGCAACAACATAGCCTCAACTTCTCTCTATAAATACCAAGGACCCTTTGCATATGTAAGGTAAATTGCAATATAAATGGTCTCTATGACACAACCGAATGAGTTGATGGTGATGAGAAGGATCACATGAGACTTGAGGAATGCATATATATTCTACGTCCTACCGGAATTTCTGCTCTTCTACTTTACCACTGGATAAATATAGGTCCCGTTCGATAAGTTCATGCACACACACACACATACAGAAAGACAGCTAGAGGGAGGCAGAAAGAAGCAACCTATGGCTACGTTCCCCTCTCCAAGCGAACGCACAGCTGCTTTGGCCCTGCATCTCCTTGCCACCAGGGATGTCTCAAAGGATGAGATTCAAGCTCATACGATGAATGTCGAGGTGATCGAGCTTCTCTCTCATCCATTTTTGAATTTGTGCTTAATCAATTTGTTGGTTTTGTTAGATTTTTCTCCTTCGAATGCAGTTTTCAAATCGATTTGTTGTTTATTAGATTTTTCTCATCATTTTACTTAGAGCTTCAATTTTCTTCCAATTTTTTAACCTGCACTTTGTTTTTTTGTAGATGATAATTTATATTGATTAGTTAATCTGTTTACTTTTGTAGATGGTAATTTATATTGATTAGTTAATCTGATTTTAATTAATCATTATCTTCTTAATTAGTGGTCCAGCAGGCGAAGTCGAAGCAAACGACCGCGGGTGAGGTGTTTCGTTATGGACAAGAAAGCCGAAGCCATCCTGAATCTCTTGTCACGCGACGGCTGTCTCCCTGAAGTCAAGATACGTGAGGATCTCGGTGACAATCCCGACACCAGCAAAGCACTGAGAAAGTAAGAATTGCCCCTCTCTCTCTCTCTCTCGGAATGTGTTATGCAAGAATGGTTGTTAGAAGATGCTGTGTTCATGCAGGTTGCTGAGCCATGGGAAGGTCAAAAGAGTAGGGGCAGGAGGGCGTCACCAGCCATATGTTTACACGGTATATGTATTTATATTAAAGTTAATTATTTATTTGTGCATTTTTACTCACAATCCTTTAATATTGTAAAATGAGTTTATATTTTTAAGTTTTTGTAGTAGTTAAATGAATCAAACTCATTTAACAATAATTAATCAAATCTAAATGAATTAATATGGTCATAAATCTAGTGGCTGCTTAAGTTCACTTAATATTTTTGTTTCATGTTAGTTATTTATTTATTGTTTTAATTGCAGATATCATGAGAACGTAGCTGACTAGCTAGGTAGCTAATGGATCGGGTTGACCAGAAGTAATAGGGTGTAGGATACTTCTTTTGATGTAAGAGTAATGCTACATTTATCATCTATTTGTATCGTCATTTGTATCATTTTCCTAATAAAATTTTGTTAAACTGTTATTTAACTTAATGAAACGGCAATGCTTATTGTTAATTACTATTTAATGTATTATGCATTTAACATATATATATATGTTACTGATTGCAACATGGAAACTGATTTTGACCAATGCGCGTGTCAATGTGTTGGCAACACCCCCGTTGAGTTATAGTGCACCACGAGGAGATGGACAATGGAAAACGAGCTAGGCAACTAGACAAGAAAATAATTGGGCTGCCCCACGCTTAGTCCTAGTCAGAAGCAAATTACGATAAGAAGCTGATGTAATCAAAGTGACATCACAATATCACACGTCATTCCCTACAATCTCCATGCTGTAACCTAGTAGTCTGCATCCGAGCCAGAATAAAAACAATAGACAGAGAAAAGAGATTGAAAAATCAGAGGGTACCAGTGTTCAACAATTAAAAAAATAAAAAAAATAAAAATTCAGCCGGTCACCCAAACTTGTGACACGTTCAAATCCCTCTCGCCTGTCTTCTCTGTCCTCCCTCACTCCTCCAACTCCATAGCACTATCACCACACATGGAAGAACCACAAACCTCTTAAATTGGTGCCATTTTTCTTCTTATATCGAAAACAATATTCCAACTGTTATATGGAAATAATTGATTGTTTTTGGAGATTGCATGCAGTACTAATTCATGATATGACATGTACATAATAAAATTTCACTCTCAACTCTACGATAGTTTTTATAAAAGTCTTTCATTTGCTTCTCTTCAATGCATATCCTATTTTTTGTCATAATTCTTCTAATGATCGATTCAACCTTTGATATGGTTATATTTCACCTCTTGAATAAGTTCAATAATGATCATAACAGCCCTATTGCTCCTATTGAGAGAACTTATGGTTAGATTTTTCAGAAATTTCTAAATGAACAATTTTCAACGAAAACTACATCCATTCATATTTGGACATAATTTCAACCTTCGTTACTGTTTAACCAGGTAGAAATTTTTAATGTCGTATGTCATATATAATTAGTTAATGACTAAAACTTGAGAATCCTATTGAGGCTATTATATTACTACTATGAGAGATGCGATCAATAAAGTAATCAACAAGCGTGATAGAAGAAAATTTATTGAGAAGATTCTGAGAATATTGAGAGATTTTGGCGGTTGAATGAGCTTGAAAGTACTGCCAAAGCTAGCCAAAGAGCCGGAGTACTCCTAGAGAAACAGCTAAAAGCAATAGAAAGTGATAAACCGAAAAAGGAAGTGGCTTAGGAGGTGTCAAGTGAAAGAGGAGCTAAGGAAGTTAACCTTTCCAAATATGTACCGTAAGTGTGTTGCACAATAATTAAAAATACCGACTCACATTTGTTGAGTTGGCATTCACAAATATGTTTGTTCTAATGTCATGGGTGCTTGGCTTTTCTGTACTAGAGACACCTACTGCTAAAAGCTAACAAAGTAATCATCACAATTCAGCCTTCATGCAACAACATAGCCTCAACTTCTCTCTATAAATACCAAGGACCCTTTGCATATGTAAGGTAAATTGCAATATAAATGGTCCCTATGCATTCCTCAAGTCTCATGTGATCCTTCTCATCACCATCAACTCATTCGGTTGTGTCATAGAGACCATTTATATTGCAATTTACCTTACATATGCAACTAAGCAAGCGAGGGTGAGTAGTGCCACCTTCGCAGTTCGATTAGTTTAGCTGAATTCCATGTAGAATATGACTTATATAAAGGACTTAATTAGAATTAATAAATTAAATTTGGGTGCAGGTGTCTACTCTGAGGCTGCTTTTACTGGTGAACTTCGGGGGATTTTGCTTGATTCTTCTTCTGTCCCGCTTCTTGTCACAAGGGCCGACCCGCGTCGAAGTTCTCGGATGGGTTTGTGTGACTTTCTCTGTCGGTGTCTTTGCAGCACCTTTAAGCGTCATGGTAATTGATTAATCAAGTACTGTAATCAAATCCTTAAAGGTTTAACATAATCTCAATCTATATGCATTAAGATATTAATATATGCATGATTTGATTTTGTGTGCTACAGAGAATGGTTATCCGCACCAAGAGCGTGGAGTTCATGCCGTTTAATTTATCCTTCTTCCTCACCCTAAGTGCCGTTATGTGGCTCTGTTATGGCTTACTCCTCAAGGATCTCTATGTTGCAGTAAGTCATTTTATTTGTGTATAATAAAACTAATATTTATTATTTTTACGGCTAGTCCTGTTTAATTAGTACGCTAGGTGTGTCGGTTAACATGTCCTTAATTGTGGAATAACTTTCTTTTGATTATTTTTAAAATAGAAAAATCTGGTGATTATATGTCAATGTGTGCCACCACGCATGTATAATGCTAGCTTGATTACATCAAGCTTTAACTCGTTTATATCGTGGCAAACGAAAAAAAGGCCGTGATAACCTTATAAAGGTTAAAAGTGTATTAGATAATAGAATAATTTAATTAATAAAAAGCATATGTTGATTATAAGGAAATGGAAAAAAATCAGTCATTTGTTATGCAAACACTATCCCTTAATGGATCACTCTCTTACGCCAAGTTTAATTTAGTGACATATATGAAAGCAACAAGAACCATTTAAGAAGCTACAATATATTGTTCACAAAATTTAATAAGGTTACTTTATCGCAATTTATTTTGATATATTCGCATCCCATCTGCACTCAAGTTTTTGAATTTTCCTCATATGAATTTAACGTAGAATATTGTTTGTATAAGAATATATCCGTTGACTTTAATTAATTAATCACATGATCCTTTCATTTGCAGACCCCAAACATAATTGGTTTCTCCTTTGGGGTGGTTCAGATGGCCCTCTATACAAAGTACAGGAACACCAAAACCATTGTGGAGGAAAAGCTACCAGAACACAAGGCTGATGTTGTAAAGCAAATCACAATTTTAACTACTACTCCTGAGGTGGAGGTACAAGTCCAAGCACCTGTAACCTCGGATGCCAATGGTACTGATGCTCATCAAAACTCTGAGCTTAACACTGACCAACATGTGCATGCACAAACATGCCGTAACGAGAAGATCATCGAACCATCCATGCCAGGCCAACTAGTTACATGTGAAGTTTGAATATTTATCATCTGCCGTTTGCCTGCTTGTACCTGAATCAATCGAGCTCGATCGCTCTATATAAATGTTTTGGACGTCATGATGCATATGTATCATCGTGTACATATGTCCTTTTGGTGCGTCTTTAGTTTTCCATGATGTTTAATTTTCCTTTATCTTTGTGTAAGCATATGAGGCTGGTTCATGTATAGACTAGCCTCCTCTTGTTCTTTCTAGGGAATAACGGTCTTCACAGTAATTATGTATGTTTCTTGGCCGGTTATGAAATAAAATTTGGTCTTAATTTAAGCTGAAGAGAAAGAAGGGATTTTGGTTTATGCACGCATTAATTGAAATCCTAGATTTTCATCATCGGACAAGGTTGCTTAATTTATTCATTAATTGTTGAAGGGTAATGCTAGATAGACTAAATTTGTAAATTAAATATGCAAACTAAATGATGTATCACTAATAAAAATAAGCACGTTAATCAACGCTGAAGTAATAATCCAATCAACTTTCATGTCATGTGGTTTACAAGATTTTATTTACAAATTTAATCTCTATAGCATTACCCATTGTTGAAACCAGCAAGCCTCGGATTGGATTTTGGTTTTTGTCCTGGTACATTATTTTGAACAGGTACACAATTTTACAGGTAGATTAATTTATATGCATAGGTATAGTGATAATATATCAGTGTACATAGGACTATAATATAACCATGTATATATTCAAAATTATGTACGTACATAAGAAAAAGTACTAGAACAAAAATTCAATTTAACACTCAATTTTCATGGAAATAAATTTATTTAATTAAGGACGCAAATAAATATTTTCCAAAAAACAAGTTTAGTGTTTGTAAAATAGTGTTGTATAATGAATTTATGAACTAACTATACTGATATGCATTTAATACAATCACTAAGTTAACAACGAATAACATCGCCAAAAACAATGCCACGTTAGCCTAATCGGACAAATGAAGCTAATCGCTTACCCAAGTAAATCCCCATAGACTAAATTCGCTAGTCTCTCACTCTAAGCCATGTAAGTCCAAACGGTACACCACATGTTACTATATATACAAATGGTGGAATATGTGTATTAAAAAGTTAATAACTTAAAAAATAAAATTTCCCACCACTTCTATAAAAACACATGGTGTACCACTCGTATTCCGGTCACAATAAAAAATTTCTTCAAATTCTAGGTCTCAACACAAATGATACAATAATGGATGTATCAACATCTGCTGAAATGGAAGGGTCCAGAGACCAATGCTCTTTTTCCACCAAAAATACGCCCGTAATAGTTTAACATGTATGATTAACCTAAGTTACAATTTAACATGTATATTTAAAGATCAGGAGAAATCGAATCTCCTTAGCAATCTTTCTCGTTCTTTCGAAAAATACATTGAGTTTAACCTAAAGAATACATAGAAACCAATTAAAGTTGTATAATAGAGGTAGCACTAGACTTTGTTTTTAGGTATGTTTTTGTATGTTTTGCACATATTGGTTCTATTGCTGTCATTAGGAGCATAACTGGTAGTGCTTGTTGCCACGTTTGCGTGTACGCTACCTTCCCAGCTTTTGGTGTATTCTTTTTTTTTTTTTTTTTCGGTAACAAGCTTTTGGTGTATTCAATTCAACCATATTCTTCCGTTGACGACAAGTATGACAATATATATGACATTGTTCCTTGCATTACGTAAGAGCAAAATTATTGTTTAGTTACAATCATGTATAAAAAAAATTCAATAATACAGGGCGGAAAATCTTTACGTGTAATGATCACATAACGAGTTTTACTTAAATCTTTTTTGTTGTGTCTTGGCCCGTTCGTTAGTGCGGAACCGAGATTCAGATTACAACCTCACCAAAATCACACACAGTTGAACAAAATAAAATACAAGAAATAAAGACACAGAGAAATTTACGAGGTTCGGCAAAAAACTGCCTACGTCCCCGGAGAGATATTGCTCTTCACTATGAGAATAACAGTACAAGTATACATGAGTTAAATCGACATAACCCAATCCCATATCCCTTGTACACCCACTCACAGAATTTTCCCAAGAGCCTCACTCTACCCCAAGAGTTCTTTTACAAGAGATCTTTCACTCTAGCTCTCTTGATTTCTCTCACCCTTGCCCATGGTAGATCCAAATGCTCACACCATCTCTTTGGATGCTTTTCCCTTCCTCATCCATTCATTCTCCTTTGGCAAGTCATTTAAATAAAAATAACCCACTTTTCTTCTCCTCCTTTCATCCATCCGAAAGCCACAAAGCAATGCTTTGAAAAAGCCACAAAACATGGTTTTGAAAAAGCCACAAAACATTGCTTTGAAAAAGCCACAAAACATGGCTTTGAAAAAAGCCACAAAACATGGCACTACTTTGGCCACTATCCAACAATCTCCACCTTGGCCAAATTGTACCAAAGTCCATTGGCCTTACGTACCAGCATGCACACTCTGAATCAACCTCGTTGGTCCTGTTCCGATTCAGTCACTGCCAATGCATGTGCAGCTGCTGCAAGCTAAAAATCACCATTTAGCTTCAGACAGGATCTCAACACATCCTCGTCTCCTCCAGCAGGTTTTCCTCCTCTTCATTGTCTGCAACCTGGAAACTCGTCAGCGCGCCTATTTCCAGCAACAACCCATCGAGCCAGACAAAATTCCCACACTTCCTCCTACCTCAGAACCTTCTCATCACCTGTGAATCCCATAGCTCCACCTGCTGCAAAACCCCTGCAACACTTGAGACTAAACATCACCAGGAGAAGTGTTGCTTCGAGTACCTAGAGGGCATACTCAAAGTCTTCCACCACAAACTTGTTAACCCGGCCTTGCACTCGTAGCACTGTGGACCCTTGCCTCCGGAACCGGATCCGAACCTGCTGTCTCTCTCAGATCCTCTTTCCAATTTTCTTCCACGATTTCAACCTTAAATAGCTTAAGCAGTCTTGTGCCCACCATCATCCATGGTCTCTTGTGTGTATCATTCCACACCAAAGAAGCTTGCACCTGCTCCAAACTTACTGTTTCTTTCCTTGCAGTAAAGTTTCACAAGGTTCTCGTACAAATCTGAAAGTGAGGTAAGAAGAAAGAGGCCTTTGTCTTCTTCCTCAACATCAACTTTCGCAGTTGATCCAAGCATCCCTAAACACGGCTTCCATTTCTTCAGGCCTCCATTACTCTCCTTTACCAAGAGCAAAACCGTCTCTCCCTTTAAACTGCTCAACTGAAAATTCCATGGTGAACAACAAATCTGGACCTCCAACGAACCAAAGCCCCCAACGATGCTCTGATACCAATTGTTGTGCCTTGGCCCGTTCGTTAGTGCGGAACCGAGATTCAGATTACAACCTCACCAAAATCACACACAGTTGAACAAAATAAAATACAAGAAATAAAGACACAGAGAAATTTACGAGGTTCGGCAAAAAACTGCCTACGTCCCCGGAGAGATATTGCTCTTCACTATGAGAATAACAGTACAAGTATACATGAGTTAAATCGACATAACCCAATCCCATATCCCTTGTACACCCACTCACAGAATTTTCCCAAGAGCCTCACTCTACCCCAAGAGTTCTTTTACAAGAGATCTTTCACTCTAGCTCTCTTGATTTCTCTCACCCTTGCCCATGGTAGAGCCAAATGCTCACACCATCTCTTTGGATGCTTTTCCCTTCCTCATCCATTCCTTCTCCTTTGGCAAGTCATTTAAATAAAAATAACCCACTTTTCTTCTCCTCCTTTCATCCATCCGAAAGCCACAAAGCAATGCTTTGAAAAAGTCACAAAACATGGTTTTGAAAAAGCCACAAAACATGGCTTTGAAAAAAGCCACAAAACATGGCACTACTTTGGCCACTATCCAACATTTTTTTCTTTAGTTTTACAATTGTGTTAACTTGTTAATATGATAAGCTTTATTAATGGCATGGTGCCTCATGATATTGTTGATATTATTAAAGCCATATCCGTTCCTCTGGAGCTTTGTTTGGGGTTCCTAAAACTAAAGATAAATTCACCATCAAATCAGCAGATATATCGATTGTGCGGATTACTACTACGTTTTTTAACACTACTCACATGAATAAAGTGTGGACGTCATGCATTCCTCTGAAAGTAAGTTATTTGCTTGGCTTCTTATTCGAAAGAGACTCAATACGAAAGAGAGGATTCACAAGTTCGTCCTTGGGAGAGCTCTTGCTGCCATATATGTAACCTGGAAGATGAGTGCGTTAATCACTTATTTTTAAGATACCCTGTTGCAATGCAGATTTGAACCATTGCCCCTCTTCAGTTAATCCTGTTGGGCAGGGTGATCTGATTCATTGGCTTGATAATCTTGATGCCAATTCTAACTTGGATGTTGGCTTGTCTCCTCTTTCCCTTGCTCTTATGATTTTCTGGTAGTTGTGGAAAGATCGGAACGATTGGCCGTTTAATAAACAACTTTCGATTGTTTCTAGGGTTTTTCATAAAGCTCTGGTGATTGTCAATAACTATCGCGATTGTAATTCTTCTAAAGGAGTTAAATCTGTTCCTCCTGCCATCGGTTGGAAACCTCCGGATTATCCTGCTTTCAAGTTGATACTGATGGGTCTGTAATCTTGGATGGGTTTGTAATCTGGTGATTGGCAATAACTATCGCAAGCTGCTTGTGGGTTCGTACTTTGGCTTCAGACTGGATCTCCGATTCTGGCTAGCGCCAGGAAGATTGGTGTTGCGAATGTTATGGTTGCTGAAGGAAAGAAGGTCTTGGAGCAGCCTTTCAGAAAGGTCTAAATTTCCTGAAAGTGGAGGAAGATTCAAAGACGCTTATTGATTCAATCAATGGAGACATTAATTTTTGCTCCTTGGAGGACACGCTCGATCTTGTTCAATATTCAGAGGTTGGCCTGCAAGTTTCAATCAATCTGCTTCTCTCATTTTTTTAGAGAGGTGAATTTTGTATTGGATGCCCTTGCATCGAGTGGTCAGAACTCTTGTAGTGATTTGAGGTGGATGCAGTCTCTTCTAGTGATTTCAGTTGTTAAACTTACGCCTAATTTGACATCTATATAGTTCTCTTCTTCCAAAATATCCAGTGCATAACGACATATGCACTCTTATGCATTTAAACAATTTTATACAATATTCAAAAGTTTAAATTAGAATTGCATTCTATAATTATATAAGATGGCCTATTAAAAAAAAAGAAAGAAAACTATATAAGATAGATAGCATGCAATAACTATTTAAAAAAAATAGAAATTTCTATCATTCTCAATAAAAATACAAAAATAAAAATGGGACCATTTTCGACTTGGATAGGATCAAGAGTAGGATATTTTTGTAGTGGGATCTTTCTGTGTTTTGTTTTATCAATGCTTACAGTATCGGAGCAATCATCCCATGGACCCTTTTTAATTTAGGGGTGTGATATCCACACATCCCATTTTACTTCTCACATATTTTTTTAATTTTCGGTCGTCGGATCGGATGAATTGAAGAAGATCAACGGACAGAAACTATCAAGAGGTGTGTAAGAAGTAAAATGGAGTGTGTGAATAGCACACCCCTTAATTTAATAGTGTTAGGAGAGTGCCGACGAACATAATGGACAATTTTCAAAATCTATAACCAATAAACTTTTCTTTATGCCGACGAACCTATATTATGTAATACTAGCCTTCATGCACGTGTAGAAGACATTTTTTGAATTACGGCGTGTTACTCGCGACTTATATGTTTTAAATGTATTTATATGCATAAATTGACTAAAGGAAAGTCAAATATTTGAAGTAAATGAATAATCTTAAATCATCCTAGAAGAAACCCCTTATAAACCAATTAAAACAGCTGAATTCACATAATAAAATCAGTCTCTATAGAATTTATATTAAGAATAGAGAAAATAATATTTAATAAACAATTGATTGAATCATATTATTGCTAGCCTATTGTAAGACTAAGCCCACCCCGTCCCCCTTAGTGTAGATAATATCATTTATTTAAAAAAAATAAATCATTTGACAATTAATTTAATCACATTATTATCTGTATGTAAAAGACCTTTTTTTATAACTGGCATTACACACCTCTTAAGATGTTTTAAACGTGTTTAAAAATAGAGAAAATAATATTTAATAAATAATTGATTGAATCACATTATTGCTAGCACATTGTGAGACTAAGCACACCTCTCTCCCCCTTAGTGTAGATAATATCGTTTGTTAAAAAAAAAATATTATTTGATAACTTATCACATTGTTATCCGTGTGCGAAAAACCTTTGTTATAACCGGCATTACACGCCTCTTAATATGTTTTGAATGTGTTTAAAAATAAAGAAATTGAATCACATTATTGCTAGCTTATTGTGAGGTACTAATTAAAAAAGAGCACCAAAAAAAATAAATTATTAAAGAAATATTGTTAAAATGATGAAAATGCCCCTACCTTATTTGATGTATTTATTTTGGAATGCCCTTGAAGTTTTTTGTTTTGAGGGCATTTTTGTCCAAATATTTTTGTTGAAGCATGGTTACACCAAATCACTATTCACCTTTTCCATTCTCTTTATATATAATAGATTGGAACGCTAAGTGTTCACTTAATCGGAGGCTTTTTTTGCGAGGATGTGAAGGTGAGAGAGTTAGGTTGTTAACTAGTGTTATGATGAAATTTTGGGTTTGTTTGGAAGTGTTTAAAATAATTGAAGGCATTATAAAAAAATGTTTTTTGGCTCCAAAAGCACTTGAAGTGCTTTTATAGGAAGGACTTCCAAGTGTTTTTCAGGAAGCACTTGTATTTTTGCTGATGATTGCTTCCAAAAATATTTTCACTAAAAACGCTTTAAACCCTTTTAAAAGTACTTCTAATCGAGCTCTTTAACTTTTTATGGTATTAGAGTCGGGTTGGTGGATGTGTGAAACCCAACAACCATAGGTGTTTCACGTCATTCGATTAGTGCTGTCCACATGTTAAGGTTAAAAATTCGTCAAATATGAAAAAAAAAAAAAAAAAAAAAAAAGACTTTTCATGGATTTTGAAGTTGGCTACTCCTACCTACTGGTAGTCTATCACAAACTCTTTTGTTAGCTAAAATGACACATTAGTAACCATACCGATGTTGTCATTCAACTTGCGTTTTACATGTACAACATGGCAAGTGTGAGAGTCTTGTCATAAAAGACTTTGATAGAATTCTGGGGAATATGGGATTTTTTTTCATTTTAATCAAGAATATGATAAAGAGTAATGCAACATTTACCACATTTTTTATACCACGTTTATACTATCTCTCTAATAAAGGTATAACCCACCAATAAATGTATGTCCATTTCCGTTAAAAATGTGGTGCAAATGTGGTATGAAAAATATGGTTGAAGTAGCATTTTTTTTTCTGATGAATGATAAAAAAATTTAAAATATACGATAAGGGTATAAAGATAATAAGAGGCCTATTTTAAGTGAGGCCTTAAGCACGCTGCACGTTGTTTGCCTTACCTATGGGCCGTCTCTGCCAATTATTGTTGTTGCCAGTGTTGCCCTAACAAAATGCTTTCGTAGTTAATGTTCATTCTTATCTTTATGCATTTCACTGCTCCATCCAAAAATTTCATATGTACCTACTGTACTTAAATGTGATTTGTTTTACACCGCCCAGGTTTGAGTTTTAGGATTTGACCATGGACGGTTTTGTAGCATTTTTGTTTAAAAACCGTTGGAGAATCGGATCTCACATCGGGCGTATGATAAAATAATATTCAATTAATATATGAGAATTTACATCCCTAATATCACCGAAATTTTTTGTGATAAAACACAACACCTAGCAAATAAGTGGTTAAGTTAGGACAATATTGGTGATATTGGTGGTGAATCATGTTGGGCCTAAAAGTTTATCATGGTATCAAATCAGGCTATTCTTTCGAAACGTCATGAGTTGGGATCTTGAAAAATTGTGGTAGCTCCAACTTAAGGATATTAAATGACTCAGCATTCAAAAATTTGCATTGGCTCTAATGAATGAATGTTGACTGGGCTTTTGAAAGGCTATGCTAAGTCGGGTATAATGACTTGATATGTTCCCAACGTAGGAATTGGTTTCTCTTGTAACCTCATATAATTAAGGTCATGCGTGAAGGCGCGTGTTCAAGAATAGAATGCCACATCGTGCATATGACAAAATAACATACAATTAATAAATGAGAGTTTCTGGCCCTAATATTACCAAGACTTTTTCTGATAAAGCTTAACAACTAGCAATAGGTGGTTAAGTTAAGAACAATATCGATGGTATTGGTGATGGCAATACTGAACCTGAACAGTTATCAAAAAGTCATTTGAAACTCGACTGGTTTGCTCATGATTTTGGCTGGCGTGGAGATTGTTTGGGTTTGATCGTGATAGTCGATCTCATCCTAATGACGTTTTTGGATTTTCAAACCCACCTGAAGAATAATCTCACCAACATTTTTCTTCTTTTTGAAAAGAGTAATGCTATGGAGACTAAATTTGTAGACTAAATTTTGTAAACTAAATGACATAGAAATTAGTGATTGTATGACGTTTTTGGATTCTCAAACCCACCTGAAGAATAAACTCACCAACATTTTTCTTCTTTTTGAACAGAGCAATGCTAGGGAGACTAACTTTGTAGACTAAATTTTGTAAACTAAATGATATAGAAGTTTATGATTGAATTATTACTTAATCGTTGATAAAAGTGCTCATTTTTTAGTGGTGACACCTCATTTAATTTGCTAATTTAGTCTACAAATTTAGACTTCCTAACATTACTCTTTTGGAAACTTTGTCAAGATAAACAAAATTAGTATTTTGGATGAGAAATAGGGTTTCTTGGCAATGTGAACTTTCCTTATTTAACTACTCAACTTTGCTAACCAAGATTAAATCAAGGTCAACAGGAAAAGTTGTATCTTGTTTTTCGGTTTATCACTTTCTATTGCTTTTAGCTGTTTCTCTAGGAGTACTCCGGCTCTTTGGCTAGCTTTGGCAGTACTTTCAAGCTCATTCAACCGCCAAAATCTCTCAATATTCTCAGAATCTTCTCAATAAATTTTCTTCTATCACGCTTGTTGATTACTTTATTGATCGCATCTCTCATAGTAGTAATATAATAGCCTCAATAGGATTCTCAAGTTTTAGTCATTAACTAATTATATATGACATACGACATTAAAAATTTCTACCTGGTTAAACAGTAACGAAGGTTGAAATTATGTCCAAATATGAATGGATGTAGTTTTCGTTGAAAATTGTTCATTTAGAAATTTCTGAAAAATCTAACCATAAGTTCTCTCAATAGGAGCAATAGGGCTGTTATGATCATTATTGAACTTATTCAAGAGGTGAAATATAACCATATCAAAGGTTGAATCGATCATTAGAAGAATTATGACAAAAAATAGGATATGCATTGAAGAGAAGCAAATGAAAGACTTTTATAAAAACTATCGTAGAGTTGAGAGTGAAATTTTATTATGTACATGTCATATCATGAATTAGTACTGCATACAATCTCCAAAAACAATCAATTATTTCCATATAACAGTTGGAATATTGTTTTCGATATAAGCACCGACTATTGCTCTTGAAAAAAAAAAAAGTGAGAAAGGCTTTGAACTTGTTTTTCTCAAGCAATATTCATTTTATAGAGCTTTTTTTTTTTTTTTTTTTTTTTTTTTTTTGAGTCAAGTGATAGCGTTAATAAGTTAAATGTTAGATTAGTCACTGACGGTGTTCGAACCCACGCCGTCATGCAAGGGCACAACACATTTTCACCATGTGGTAAAGCGCCACTTGCTTTACAGTCAGATGAGAGGTCGATGTAATCAGTAATTAAATATGATACCTGTAACATTACTCATAATAATTTTGCATGTTTTGATATTAGCCTCATAATGGGTTAGCAATAATGTTTTTCAAATTCGCCTTTGGCGAAAATCGAACTAAAACCTCTCACTTATAAGTATAAAAAATAAAAAAAAAAAAAAAAAAAATCAAAATCAAAATCAAAATCAAAATTAAAAAAAAAAAAAAAAAAACCCCACTAGACTATAGTAATAAGTAGCTACTCACTTACTCATATGGCTCATTTGGATGTGCTTTTAAAATGACTGAAAATGCTTTTAGAGAAAATGTTTTTGGTTTCAAAAACACTTAAAGTGCTTTCTGTAAAAAACACTAGTTATGTGCTTATTCCAGAAAACACTTTAAGTGTTTTTTTTTTCAGGATTTACTTACATCTTTAATAAGGATTGGTTCTAAAAATATTTTCACTAAAAACGCTTTCGACCATTTTAAAAGTACATTCAAACGAGAAATTCACCACTGTAGAAATATGTCAAGCCCAAGGAATAGTTCAAGTCATGACATCTGTGAAGCAAACCTTCTTTTTATCTTTTGGTGGGCGATTATAGCATATTAAAAAAAAAATAGTATTGCGCTCCATCTCATATAGCTTTTGACCATCACGCCTGAACAGGGGATTCAAAGTGGCCATGTTTGGATTGCTACAGATGGCAGCATTTGATCTCATGACAAGTATATGTATCTACCTGTTTACGTAAGTATATGAGTGCATTTTTACTCATTACTATCAAGTGATGGTAATACTTATCATCCTATTATCATTGGATGAGTAAATTTTGAGATTTATGTCTACCTACTACATATATTTCGAAATTTAAACTTATTTAACGGTTATAAATAGAGTGGTGAGCGTCGTCGTCGTCATCATCATTATCATCATCATCATCATTTGAGAGAGATGAACAAAAATATTTCCTAATTATATTGCTAAAACACCACAAGCGCCCTTTGAGTTCCTCCATGAGGTTAAATGTTGTTGTATAAATATGGGTTTGTGAATGGTTGAATACAGAAAAACCTAAAAATTGGAAATTTAGATTTAATAAGAAGTTTGTGTGATTGCATTTTTTTGAGGTTTTGAAATGTAAAGATGGACTGGGAAGTGGTAAGTGTGGGGTTTAGAATATGGTCCACCTGAAAAAGGATAAGATTTGTGAAGTATATCGGTGATCATGGAATGATTAATTAAGATTAGCAAGCTTAGTGTACCTCCTATATCTGTGATTAGTAAAATAATTATTGCCCCATCGTATGTTAGCGTGAGTCAATATTAGGAAAAATAGGGAATGTAAATAATAGGAGTCCTTTATTAAGTAGGTTTGTGTATATGTTTTTTGTTTCCTTGTAAAACTATGATAGCACATGTATATATTTCTAAACAAGTAATAGAAGAAATATTCCCGTAAAAGTTCTATTTGGTATCAGAGCCAAAACCCTAGTTTTTTCTTTTCCGCTGTGCTTGGTTGACCTTATTTATGCAAATCTTCTGCAGAAAACAGGTTGCCGTGTGGGTGTGTGCTGCTGCTGTGTATGCAGTTTGTTGCTGTATACTGCTGTGCAACACAATACCTTGCTGCTGCCGTGCGGGTTGTGTACAGATTGCTGGGGTTTCTGCAAATTGCTGGTTTTTCTGCAACTTGGGGCTGCTGCCGTGCGGGTTGTGTACGAATCAGAATTGGTTATCCGTTTGTACTGCTTCAGTTTTTTGTCTGTGTGGTGTGGCTGCGTGTCCGTAGTATCGTGTTGGACTTCTCTGCACAGTTCTTTGTCTGTGTGGTGTGGTTGCGTGTACGTAGTATCGTGTTGTTTTTTGGGTTGATTTGGTGATTTGGTGAGCAACACCGAATGGACTCAGGAGGCAGTGGAGTGATGCGGTTAGAGGGCAGTAACTCAACCAATAATCAAGTCGTGAATCCTATCGTTATTCAGAGTGATGCGTCTGCTGTACCCAATACCGTGAAGTTAAATGGATCAAACTATCATCTTTGGTCCAAGGTTTTGGAGATACACATTGCTGGACGCGGTATGAAGGGCTTTGTGACTGGGAGTACCAAGGAGCCGGCTGAGGCTAGTGCTGAGTATGAGACGTGGGAGACAGGGAATACAATAGTAAAAGGGTGGTTGATCAACTCCATGGAACCTACTATTATGGGTTTTTTCATTCACCTACGTACTGCTAAAGAAGTGTGGGAAGAGGTAGCTCGGACCTACTATGATGGGTCAGATATTTCTCAGATTTATGAAAGAAAGGTGAAATCATTCAGACTCCGTCAAGAGGGTCGGCCAGTTGGTGTGTATTATGCTGATCTCAACTCCGTTTGGCAGGAGTTAGATCAGCGGAGACCAATCCAGATGGTATATGCTGTGGATCTCAAGACGCTTCGAGAAGAAATTCAGATTGATCGTGTGTACGTTTTTTTGGCGGGATTGGATGATGTGTTTGATAAAGTGCGTAGTGATATTTTACGTACTCAACCTTTACCTTCTGTTGAGGAGGTGTTTTCTGTTGTTCGACGTGAAGCTCAACGACATGCTACCATGATGGGTGGAAGTAACAATCAAGGAGGGTTGCCGTCCATGGCAATGATATCTCGGCCGGCTGGTACAAATCGTTCTTGTAATTATTCTAATCAATCTTTAAATTCTCGTCCTTTCAACCGAGAAAATAAAGATGATTTGAAGTGTAATTTCTGTGGACAAACCCGTCATACTGAGGATACATGCTTTACTAAGCATGGAGTGCCTGATTGGTTCCCAGAGTTAAAGAAAAAATTGCGTGCCAAGGAGCGTGGAGCAGCTGGGTCCAGTGGAGGCCGTGCCTCCCTTGCTGTGGCTACACCCACTGTTCAGGAAGCTGTGCCTAGCCCCAGTGCCTCTGGTCAGAATTTGTTGACTCGTACTCAGGGTGCCTCGTCGTCCGACACAGGTACCATGGGACATGTTCTCTTAGCCTCCGAGAAACAGCACCATACAGGTTGGATTCTGGACTCTGGGGCAACGGATCATATGACATATGATAAAAATATGTTTCAATACATGACTACATCTCACAGGAAAAATATATCAAAGCAAGGTTGGTAGCTAAAGGATACACCCTAACATATGGTGTAGATTATCAAGAAACGTTCTCTCCGGTTGCCAAGATGAATACGGTACGAGTTCTGATATCTTTAGCTGCTAATATGAACTGGCCATTAAAACAGTTTGATGTGAAAAATGCCTTTCTTTATGGGAACTTGGAGGAAGAAGTATATATGGATTTTCCTCCTGGGTACAGTGCTGGTAGAAGTACCGGAGTATGTCGGTTGCGTAAGTCTCTTTATGGACTTAAGCAATCGCCTCGTGTGTGGTTTGATAGGTTTACTCAAGTCATGAAAAAGATTGGGTATTACCAAAGTCATTCTGATCATACATTGTTTGTCAAACGGAGACAGGAAAAAGTGACGGCCCTAATCATCTATGTAGATGACATGATTATTACTGGGGATGATTGTGATGAGATTTCAAGGCTGCAGAGAAATCTTGTGGCTGAGTTTGAAATGAAGAACCTAGGGGATTTGAAGTATTTTCTTGGAGTCGAAGTTGCTCGATCGTCGAAAGGTATTTTCTTGTCACAACGTAAGTATGTTTTGGATTTGTTAAAAGAAACTGGTATGCTGGGATGTAAGCCAGTTGATACTCCTATTGTTGAAAAACATCATCTATGTTTGGATCCGAATCAGAAATCAGTTGATAAGGGGAGATATTAGAGACTTGTAGGGAGACTAATTTATTTGGCTCATACACGTCCAGATATTGCCTATGCAGTAAGTGTAGTAAGTCAATTTATGCATTCACCGAGTGAAGATCATATGGCTGCTGTTATGCGTATCTTAGCTTATTTAAAGTCTGCACCTGGAAAAGGAGTTCTCTATCGGAAGCATGGACATTTAAGGATTGAGGGGTTCACAGATGCTGATTGGGCAGGAAGTGTAGGTGACAGACGGTCTACTTCGGGATACTTTACTTTTGTAGGAGGAAATTTGGTTACATGGAGAAGTAAAAAACAGAAGGTAGTATCAAGATCCTCGGCTGAGGCCGAGTATCGAGGAATGGCTCACGGCATTTGTGAGATTCTCTGGCTTCGAAAGCTTCTTGAGGGGCTTGGGTTCAAGCCAAAGGAAACCATGAGACTATACTGTGATAATAAGTCAGCAAGAGATATAGCTGATAATCCAGTACAGCATGATAGGACAAAACATGTGGAAGTTGATCGACATTTTATTAAAGAGAAGCTTGAAAGGAAGATTGCGTCAATACCTTTTGTGAAGTCAGAGGAGCAACTTGCAGACGTTCTAACTCATGCAGTATGTAGTCGAAGGTTTGATGACTCACTTGTCAAGTTGGGCATGTGTGATATCTATGCACCAAGTCCTTTATTAAGTAGGTTTGTGTATATGTTTTTTGTTTCCTTGTAAAACTATGATAGCACATGTATATATTTCTAAACAAGTAATAGAAGAAATATTCCCGTAAAAGTTCTATTGTTATTAGTTTGAGGAAAGTATTGGTGAAGATATCTTTCTTATGACAAGCTCATCAGGTGATTAACGTTGGTGTGCTAGGATGTGATGTGATCGTCATTTTATTTTATTTTATAACTATAGCAATCCTTTGATTAATTCCAATGTAGTAGTACTGCTCTAATTGACCTGCACTTTTCCAATCAAATTTTAGTCCTTAAGAGATCCTAACGTTATACAGACACGAGGACGTACGAACAGGAGAGAGACATGGAAAGATTCCAAGAACAACAGTTTGTTTACCTTAACTGTTTGCACTTGACAGCTTAGGCCATCTCCAACCGAAAGGTCTAGATGATAAAAAATAGTCTGAAAACTGTCTCCAACCAAGGGTTAGGCCAAAGGGTTCGTGGGTTCCACATGAAAAAAAAGGGCCAAAGGGCCAACCAGCTGGCCCAACCCAGCCAGCTAGCTAGCCCCAGGCCGGGCCACAGATTTGAATGCAACGGCTAGCCGTTATTTTTATTTATTTATTTAGTTTTACAGTTTTTCTTTCTTCTTTTTTACAAATTTTTTTTTTAAAAAAATTAAAATTCTATTTTTTTCCCCTATAACTTCCATTAAACAACATTAAATTTAATTTGTAGTTTTTAAATTTAAGTTGTAATTTTTAAATTTAAGTTGTTGTAGTTTTTAAATTTAAATAATAAATTATGTTTGGCCCTTTGGCTCTCGGTTGGAGATGGTAAGCAATATGAACATGCACTGTTCATTAAAATATTAATTTTTTGAAAAGCCAGAGGACTAAAACAAGTCATCGGGTCGTCCTTCAGGTGGAGATGACTTTAATTACCTAGTACATGAGCCTAAGTTTTTGGGAGAAAAACGATAATTTTATTGAAGACACTTATTGTTCAGTGTTCAGTGGCAAGGTTATAGAAGGTACACTAAGCTAGCTACACGGTTACACCATTAGCTTTCCTAAAAACAGGTTACGCTGGTAGTTTTAATTGTATGTACATCATAATTAGCAAAGCATGCACTATGAATCAAACTATAAATTCAGGAGAAATTATTAGGTGTTACCGTATTACCACAACACTCATGCTACCGCTGTTGGAAACCTGTCATCTGTTCTTTATTTTTGAAGCTGAATTTAGAATCTATTTTAATATAAAATTAAAGATAAAAACGCCAGAAAAAGGAGAAAGAAAAAAAAAGGACCGACACCCCAATAGGCCGACTCACTAAAGCAGAACCCAACCCGCAGTGCCTCTTTCCGCCGCCCTGCTCCCTTCTCTTTTCCTTACTGTCGGGTATCTCCTCATCCTTTCCTCTCTCATTTATCTTCTTTTTTCTTTTCATGTAAATTTTAAATTCAATCTGGAAACAATTTGATGTCCTTAACTTGAAACTTTTAAAGATTGAAGAGTAGGCAGATCGATCATTCGCAAACAAAACCTTATAAAGATTCAATTGCACATATGTCCGAGAAACCATTATCAAACAGATATGCGAGAAGAAGAAGAAGAAAAAAAGGGAGGGACGGAAGCAAGAGATGGTTGTCGGGTTGGAGGCTGGGGTCGACTATGGTGAGAGATTTCCAAACTTCCTCATACGGTGGACGGTGGTTTTTTTTCTCTATTTTCGCCTTTTTACTTTGTTTAAGTGATAAAAGTGATTCAAGCCCAGCTGTATAAACAATGGACAGATGACCAATTTTTAATGAAAATACCACAGCTGATGGAATAATACTGTACTACCTAATAATTTCTCATGAATTTACTGGTGACATGAATTTGCTGGTGAAATGGTTCAAATCACTCTTCCAATATTTCTGAGTGAATTCCAAAATTAGAGTGAATTACTGGCGAAATGGTTAGGATTCACTTACAACACATATACAATTATTACTGATCATGCTAAAGTTTAAAGTTCATTTTCCAGGGTATAGCTAAATATTGTACACATCTTATATTAACTAGATAACAGTATTATGTCTACGTTGTCACTTGGCATATATAATTTCTTTCTTTTTTTTTTTGAGATGATAAATGCGATAATTCTTAATCAATGACTCACTCTTCTTATCAACATAATTTTATTTAGTAAAAGAAAAGCAAATATCTCAACCCATGCATCTAGACTAAACTACGTCTATAGATCTTATAATTAACCTAACTGATTTGTTTGTAGTACATATGGTGTTTTGTTTCACCATGGATCTTGCCCGCAGTCATAGCACTCATTTTTGTTTTTGTTTCAGTATTTTCCTTGAATATAATTTACACAAAGACAGACAGTGAGTGATAAAATTAAGAGATTTTTTAGTGTACCAAAAACATTGTCCGGTGTAATGAGTATCATAGTATAAGTGAATGAACTCTTGAAGAAGAATAAAAATTTGCTGGCACTTATATTATGACACTTGATATACCAAGTTATACTCCTGATACACTAAAAAATTACTCAATAAAATGGGGTGACACCATTTAAACTTAGCTAGGGCCACTCCTCTCGTTTTCGTGTTCTCGAAGAACCGATACGTGGGCATCCCTCATTGTTTTCAAAGCAAAAAGTGTTTTAACTTACGTAATAGCTAGCCATGCCCTAATTACTAGCTAATTGATACAATTCGTTCTTTAATTTACCTTGTCAAATCTGCATGCACGTCGCAGGGTCTAGGTAATATTCCACAGATTCTGCTATATTCCTAACTCTGATTTGATTGCCTTTCGCTTGATATATGTACATTGTGTGTGAATGATTAATTAGAAAAATAAAAAAAAATTAGAGAAATTTTTTTGTGTACTTAAAATACTCGTTATATTGTATATTTTAATATGTTATAATATGAATATCCATATGATAAATATCTATCACATTTACTATATATCTATGAAAAAAAGTAAGGATTTTTATACGTTATAATATGAGTATACAATATGATACACATAGCATATATCAATGAAAAAAGTATACATATTATAATTTAAATAAATTATTACATCACGAGATCATGTTCTTGAAAATTAAACTCTCTCAATCCTCTTGGTCTTAGCTCTAGCTAGTGCTATATATCGCCTGTTTTAAATAAATATTTTAATTCTTCTGAATGCTATTGTGTTTGTAGGGAAACATCTGGTTTCAAATCACGCTGTTTGCTTCCTATATGATTGATCAATTATATACAGATATATAGCAAGAGCAATCCATTCTTCGTGAGATTTTGAGTTTGATACGCAAAAATAAGCCACCTGCACAAGTCAAATGTTTACACGATGAATTAATTAATCATGCTAACATCACGACCTTTTTCATTCCAAATTATTAGTACATAATTAGATCCGGTGAATCTAGAAAAAGTTGCTTTTACTTGCTGCATGCATGTGGATTTCAACGAGAGGTGTGTGTTCCTTCCTCTTCCATTCCTCTATCTGTATTAGTTATATCCTTGTTTTTTTCACTCTTAATTCTTAATCGAGCAAGTCAGTGCTATGATTTTGGCTTTTGACTCTAGCCGTCAATATGCATATAATATGTACGGTAAATACGAGACACCTGCGGCCAACAAATTATCCCAAACTTGGGGTCCCCTCCAAGAATCCCATTATAATATCATAAAGATTAACAAAATTGCTTATATTTTATTGTATAGTTAACAATAAAAAATGTTCGAATGCTTGAACAACTGATACATATCCAATTCTCATAATATCCTTGTATAATTTAACAATAATACTATTTAATTTTCATTTGAGTGACAATACATAATGTTAAATTGTACTATCTTTTTTCTTTTAATTTTCTTTTAATTTTTTAGTATTGAAATTGAGATATTGATATTGTATGCACTATGAGGTGTGTTCCAACTAAATGTTTGAGGGTCCAAGAGTGATTAATTAGCTTTAAGGTACACAAGGGGCCGTGAAGAATTATTGATGATGACCATAGTCTCCAAAAGAAAAACCCGGATACAAACGCTGTTTTAGAGATTTCATATGATCTGATTGTGGTTCAATTTTTAAATATGTGTTTATGGGGTGCATGATGCATGCATTATCTGTTTATCTTTCTTTAGCTACATGGTTGCTTGAGAGTTATCAGAGAAGGGGTTTTGTCTCGTATTTGAAATGATCTTATGTTGTAGGATATCCCACTCACTTTGTTGGGTTAATAATTGGATAGATTTTTTTAGTATGCCGAAAACACGATTCGGTACACCAAGTGTTATAATATAAATGGTTGGATACTTAAAAAAATCCAACTACTTGTAATATGATACTCAGTGTACTGAGCCGTGTTCCAACATGGTGAAAATTTTCTCTAATGGTTGGATTAAGGCAGACATCCATATTATATAAAATGCCAACTATCAACCATGACGACCTCTTATCCTCTCAACTTTCTCTCTACCTTAGCTAGCTAGCTAGCTATGAACTTGATGATATTATCATGACGTGATCAATTTAATCATTGAATTGGTGCTTTTATAGATTATGTAGCTACAAGCCAACCTTATCTTCCAAGCACTACAAAAGGAAAACAAGATATCTACCATGGACCAATACGTTTAATCTTAAGAGACCAAGATATGTTTATTGTATAGATTGTGATGCGTTAATTAAGCATGCAATTATAAGATTTTACTTAAGTTTGCACTTTTTTTTTTTTGGAAGGATGATTTAATTAATCTAAGCTATTGATCTAAATTAGATAACGGGCTGGATTGTAGAATCAAATTGAAAAGTGTAAATTTGGTAGCAACGTCAAACATTGTAGATTTTAGCCCATTACGTGTCGTTTCGAAGAAAATGACATCACGAGCAAAATAACATTCTCCTTCATGATTATAGTCAAATCATATTTGCAATTTTAGGCGAATTATATTGTTTACTAGCCCTGAAACAACATTCAAATCCTTTATTTTTGAGGATATTTGGTATTAATTGTTATTTGAGTTTTTTTTTTTTTTGTTTTTTTTTTTTTTTTTTTTCTATTAGAATTACTAGAAGGGTAATGCTAGGGAGACTATATTTGAAGATAAAATTTACAAACTAAATGATGTGTCATCAATATAAATGAGCGCATTTATCAACACTTAAGTAATAATTCAGTCATCAACTTCTATATCATTTAGGTCTCGTTTGGCACGCCGTATAAAGGATCATATAGTATAAATAATACAGTAGAAGTTGTTTGGTGCTCATATGTACTAATTAAGCATCGGTTAAATTAAATCGGTCCCACCATTTTAATACCCCTCACACCCGCTAAGTTATACTCCCCAAAACCTCCGTATAATTTAGTTGGGTCACAAATTCGACCTCTATGCTTGCATCGCAAAACCTCATCCAAGTATTCCTTCTCTCTTTCTCCCTCCCCAGCTCCGATCAACATCATACAAACAAAAAATCAGAGGTGCCAAACCTAGGCCATGCCGTCCCTATTCAAACATCCATGGTGGCGAATCGAACTAGAACTGGACAGCTGCGCCGCTCCAGAGCTGTCTTCTCCACCTAAATCAACTTGTTCTGAAAACCCGCATCGTCGCCGCCCATGACCCACTGCTTCTCTATAACTGCTCGCACCATCATCTTGCATACGAGTATGCCATTGCTATTATATCTTGAAACGAGATCTCATGGTTGCGAACTGTTGCTGCCTTGCACGAACCCAAACCCAAAAAGCACAAAATCTATTGCGTCACCCCCACATTGTACCAGACCTGATTGCTTTGAACCATTGCAGACCATTAAACACTGCCAAACAAATATCCTTGATTTACCCCTTTTTTCAAATTAGGTTTTGGTCTAATTTGGGGGCTTTTCATTTGCTTCCTATCGTGAAGATAGGATTAGCTTCCTATCAATTTTTTTTTGTGTTTTTTAAATTCAGTTCAATGCCAAACACAGTATAAAATAATACGGTCATTAGTCTGATTTGCACCAAATGCTCGACTAATTTAGTCAGTACTATCCAATGACTATTTATCTTATCTGATTAAAATAGACAGTATTGTTCGAACTGCCAAACGAGACCTTAGTTTACAAAAAGGGTAACGCTTGCACTACAAAAAAAATGAGCACTACGCACAATAAATTATCTGTGCCCTTTGAGGACAAAAAGCACCAACAATTGTGCTCATAGACCAATAGCAACAGTGCAGCTACTATCTTTGTGTTTGTGCCCTCTATGGGCATCACCATTGCTAAAAGGGCACAATAGACTGTTTGGTGCTCAAAGAGGCAGACACAAATAAAGGCCTTTTTGTGTCCTTATTCTGACAACTTGTCAGATGACCATCTCCATCCATGTTTGCATTATTTTTGTTATTGTGCCCAGTAGGTTTTATTAAAAAAAAAAAAAAGAAATGTAAAATTTTGAAATAGAACCAAAAATTTAAAATTTTCATAAAATCAAAGATGGCAGTCTCGGCTGTAAAAAGCAATCCAATAGTAGAAATGGAATGTCTATAATGAAACTACATAAATATTCCTCATAAAGAACATGTTTACAAGTGTTCAAGATAAAAGACCAACAAAATAATGAGATTTTCCTATCAATGTATCCATGCATTCCTACATATAGCCACCCATAACTGATTTTACCCTTTTTCCCAGCTTGGTGGATTATGCAATCACCTTCCTGATTTCCAAACCAAAGGAAAAATGAAAAAGGGAAAGGATCACATATTTCCAGCGATGTTACCCAAACATCCAATCATCATTAAGAATTCATTAGCTTTACACATATCTGACAACAATAAGAGTTTCATTTTCTCTGACAAAAAAGAGAACATTTTACCATTGGTACAACTAAATGTCCAATGTACCTTAACAAGACAGGGATGCAAATCCCTATCGACACTGTGAACCATAATTGTAGAAGGAAGTTCATCCTCTTCCTGGAAAAGAAAGAAATTTAGTAAATATAAGTTTCATAAAAAGTAAAAAAATAGTTATTTTATATATAATAAGAGCAAACATTAATAGGACCTCTAATAATATTGTATATATTTCAAGCAAATAAAAACCAAACTTATTAATGTATGGTACATTAACCACTTACAAAGATGAGAAATGGCACGAAGGTAAAGTACACCTCTACAATATAATATATTCCCATCAATCCTGTAAAAATATGTATAATCCAAAATCAAACATTATATACAAATAACAAGTCATAAAAAATAAATAAATAAATTGAAAAAACTTTTGTAATAACAGAAGCAAAATTTTCATCAAATGGATGAAGGCAAGGGCCATGTCTTTCTGATCCAACGGACAAAGTCGAGCATACTAGAAAACAACAAGCAAAATGTGTGATATTTAGGGGAACTAATGAACAAACATTGATATCTGAATCTACAAATGCCTCTGCTAAATCTACTACAAATTTGTACTCCTAAATCACAATTAATTAGTAAGGCACATGAAAATTCAGGGCATACAGATAATCAAGTTTGGCAGGAATCACGTGAGTCACAAAATTGAAATACATTGAGGTTTTTTTTTAATTATTAAGTGCAGGGAGCCGATTTTATACCCTCACAACCTCGTGTTCAACATACATAGTCAAAATCTTTCATAAGAATGCTAAATCAAGAAACGGGTAGGAGTTTTACTTTAGTCACTTTATAGCTCAAACATAATCCTAGTGGTGATGGTGTAGATTATTATAGTCACCTGAACGTCAACTAATACAGCTCATAACTATATTCAGATTGCATGTGCATGTCAAATCATAAAATCCTCATAGCAAAATCACAAAGAAATGGTATTATAGCAAGAACTGTTTTTTCAGTCTCCAGATATTTTAATAGGTCATAGAGCGATGAACTGATGTCTCATGCAAATAACTTTTGTGATAATTTTGTAACTAACATTATAAAGACTTATTGGGCGATAATTATTGACCATCTCTAGGTTCTAGGTTCTCCACTTTTGGGATTAAAGCAATGTTCGTATGGTTGATAAGCTTAAGACTAGTATTATTTATAAAGAAATCTTTTACCATGTTGCAAACTGAGGGTGCTACCAGCTCCCAACACTCCTAATAAAAACTAGCATGAATACCATCCGGCCCCGGGGCTTTGAGAGCACCAATGTTTTTGACAGCATTTAAGATCTCATTATTTGAAGGAACAACAGTTAGCATGGTATTTTGTTCATTTGATATACACGTATCAATAACTTGAGAAACCAAGCTAAGCTGGTTAATGGTAGGATTGTGACCTCTAGTGAACTGCATCTTAAATTCATGCACAAAGATTTGTTTCATGCCATCTCCTCTAGTCCACCAAAGGCCATTACCATCCCTAATCCTGTTGATTTCATTACGCTTCTTCCTTATTGTGGTACTCATTTAAAAGAATCTTGTATTTTTATCTCCATACTTAAGCTAGTTGGCTTTAGCTTTTTGAGCCCACATTACCTTTTCCTCCTGGACTTGAGTGAATTGCTCATTTATATGAGCCTCTAAATTGGTTTTTATCAATGAGAGTATTTGTAACATTTGCAGTGCCATTCAAGGACATAATTTCATGTTGAACTCAGTCAAGCTCGTTTAAAATCTTTTCGTTTCTTTCTTTGACCAAACCAAAAACCACACGATTCCAATTTTTAGCAAGGAATGAGAACTTACCTAAACAGCCCCTGAAGTGATCAATAGGAGGCATCCCCGCACTTACCTGCTGAACACTCTCCTTAGTTTTCCCTGGTCTCCTCCAGTCCTGCACCAAGTTCGCCTTTGCCACCCATTTTGGCTTTGGGCTGACCACCACTTCCTTATACGATCTATCTTCCTTAGAACTTTCACCCAACTTTTTCTTATACCCCTTTCACCTCCACCTTGGAATCATTGTAGTCCATCCCTCCTTCTACGAGCCCCCATCCTCCACTCGCTGTCCCAATTCCTCATTTTCAATAAACTCCTCCTCCACAGTTGTAGCATTTCGAAAACAAAGTATCACATCTTTTTGTAAATAGGCTTTGACATCTTAATCCATAATCACATCCTTCAGGTAGACATATGGCTTATCCTCAAAAACTTTATCAATCATAAAACAGGCATCGTCCGCTTCCATTTTCGGACACATGTATCCTTCAACTTTTCTTTGTTCGCAATAGAAACAAACCTCAAAGATTTTTTTCATAGCTAATCAGGATTGGATAATCCTTTTCATGGTTGACAATGAGCATTCGTTTGAGGGGAAAACGCAAATCCACCTCTAACAAAACCTTTACAAACAGGCCATCTAACCTCAACGTCACTTCATCCACTCTAATCACTTTCCCGATGGGTTGAGTAATATCTTTGATAATCTTTTCCTCCTTATATTGCATCGGGACTCGAGGTAAACGCGCCCAGACAATTAACTTGGTAATGACATCAATATCCTTAAAGCTTGCTGTCCACATTTCAAGATGGAAGATTTGGCCATGCACGTACCACGGCTTATTCTTGATGATAAATTTTAGATCATCTTCATCAGTAAACTCGAGAACAAACCATTTTATGCCGAATTGATCAAGGTAAAAGGTACTTTTCAACTCATTCTTCCATAAGAGTCCCAGCTTCCACTTGATCAAGTGAGCATCAAGTGGTTGACCAAACATCTTCCCTATAAGTACCCTAGAAAACATGTGCTCAACATTGATGGATAAGCAAAGTTGGGCATTAATCCTAGTCACACCACGTTCTATAATGAAAGTGTTCATAGCCTTTTCAACAACCACTGGGTTCTACCTAGGCTGAGAAACAGGAAAAGGGTTCTCCTAACTCGGGATATAACCCTCCGAGCAAATTCTAGGCCTATGGGCGTTGTTGGAAGAGGAAGCAGCACACTAAGGGTTTGTCGTTGTAAGAGCACTAGGAAACGAGAGGACCAGAACCAAAGTTTTGTAGGGACAACAAGCGCCCTAAGGGTTGATATAAATAGCACCACTTAGGGGAAAACCAACCTTTAAACCCTACTAACATAATGAAACTACGCAAGCAAACTAAAACTAAAAGACCTATAGCATAGGCCATAATTATAAAAACCACCAAAACCTAGGAAAACGTTCACGTGCATGACGCCAGGGCCTAGAAACTCCAAACTAAACAGTCTAGCTCCAATCAAAATAAAAGAATCAGGGCTTGAAAAGATCAACCGTCTCTAGGGAAAGTAGACCCCAAGGGAAGTTAAACCATCCTAGCACCCCAAGCAAAGCCAGTAATGATTTTGACTACAAACATAAACTTTCAACATGAGGAAATAAGTTCTCCAGAGCACAGAATACAGAGAGTCGCCAAAAAGCTTAAGCCGAAAAAGCAAATGCCATACAAACAGCCAATCACACAGACTAATTGAGAAATAGAAAACACAGCAAGCAAAACTTAACCAAGTCGAGAAGCCTAAAAACCCTAACAAATCATACCACTTCGCCAGACACCACTTAACCCATCTAACACTTGGGAAAAGAGGATAAATCGGTTCAAAGGTCTCATCGGGATTCCTTCCCCACTCTACTAGCAGCCAATTACCAATCCATCTTACCCTATTCAAGCTCATGATTACCTTTTCCCCATTTATCAAGTATCCAATTAGGTTTTCTAGGAACTTACCCAACACATAATCATCAAAAACCATCTTACCCCACAACCACTCAACTTCCTTCCACTTGATCTCAACCGACAAAGTGTCTTGGAGATTAGCGTGATAAAGCTCCCGGCGCCTCGTACCGAGAAACCCTAGAGCCCTAGATGTTATTTATAGTAAGCGATAAATTTCATAATAGGCTAATTATAATAATTTAATTTGAATTTATTGTTGTAAAAAATCGAATTTAAAACTTTTCATTTGAGAAGAGAATATCAATAAATCGTAATACAATTTGGCACATATAACAAGCATGACTCATTTGTAAATTGCATAGAAACCACACTTAATTATTAAAACCAAGTTGTGTAGTAGTCACACTTAATTACTGAGGTTTTATATTTTACACTCAAAATATATTGACACTGAAATGGTTAAGTACCAAATTGAAACCAAATTTTATGGTAGGATTCGGTTCTATAACTGAAAAAGCCTACTATCAAACTGTATCAAAATTATTGTAAATTTTCAATTTCAGCACTAGTCTTATTTTTATTTATTTTTTACTAACAATAAAGTTAGTGGATTAAATAATAAATTATTACAAAAAAAAAATCGATGGAGATTAAACATATATTAAATGTATAAACATGATTACTTTTTACCATTGTGATAAAACGTCATCTGCAACACCATTATATGACCTTGAAACTGAGCCATCCTGAAGCAGGCCCACTCAAAATAGGCAATATTCTAAGGAGAAAATTATACAATGATCCCTTAATTTTAATCTAATTAGAGTAATAATCCCTTAACTAAAAATCCATGACTATTAGTCCCTTAACTTTTTAAAACATTCAGCTATGATCATTTTCTTCAATTCCATTATAACTTCCGTTAAAATGAGTCACATACCAAGCATATGAGGTTGAATCGAGGGGTAAATATGAAAACCAAATGAGAAAAATTGTAGCAATAGTCTCTCAACTATAACCCAACTGAAGAAATGATCCCTCAACTTAACCCTATTGTAGCACTAGTCTCTCAACTTTAATCTAATTGTAGCAATGGTCATTCCAACATAACTCATTTTGACGAAATTATGTTGGAGTTAACGAAAATGACCATAGCTGCATATTTTGATCAATTAAGGGACCATTGATCATGAATTTTTAGTTGATACTCCAATTTGGACCTTCTAAAAAGGGGCATTTGTCAAAATTTCTCAAATCTAAACTGGCTTGTATACGCCGTCGTTTCTGTCAGCGATTAAATCACCGGACGACGTCGTCCCAAGAAGTTTGGTCTAGGGCTGTGATTTCGCTTCCAAATGCCGAAAATTTGATCCGAAAATCCGAAAAAAACCCGATAAATGAAGAGGAAGAGGGAAGACAAGGCCATGGAGATCGTGTGGCAGAGTCCGGCGATTCGGCCGCAACCGCAAGATTACATCTTTCGCGACGGTAAGTTCTCCGCCGTTGAAAATTGTCATTTTCTTCGAAAAGTAATAACAAATTAAATGAATAAATAAATAAAAATGTCTTTGGCGGGAATGTTGCAGGGAGGCGCCATGTCAGACCCTACTACTTCGAGTTCATCTGTCATGTAATCTTTCTTGATTAATTTGGTAATATGATTAGTTTAATGTAATTAGTTTACTTGTGATTAAACCCTAATTCTGTGATTCCGGGTTTTTAGGTGAAGAATCGGTGGGCGGGGAAGACCATCGTTGATTTGTTCACTCATGAGTTCAAAGGCCGGCCTTATGATTACTATGTGAGAGTTTTTGTTTTTTGTGTTCTTGTTTTAGTTGCTTTGCATTTTAATTGAACGATTTCGTGTTGATGAGTTGAGGTTTTGGATGTGATTTGTTGTGCATTTGTAGGTTAGTGCAGTGAAATCTGGAAGGATACAGGTTGATGGAGAGATGGTGCCGGTTTCCCACATTGTTAAAACGTCGCAAAAGATAAGCCACTTCGTCCACAGGTTTGTGTTGTAGTCGATGGCTCTCGCTCTTCTTGTTTCCTTATGCGCTTTTGTTAATTGTGTGATTGGTTCAAATTCGTATTTCAAAGTATCGAGTTACCAATTGATGTAAAAATGGTTGTAGGCATGAACCCCCAGTCATGACTTGGGATATATCGATTCTTCAAGAAAAACCGGATGTGGTTGTTGTTTGTAAGCCTGCATCTGTTCCGGTGAGTAGAATTTATGACCCAGTGTGCTGAGCAGGGGATGAAACATCTTCCTCATCTCTTATAACCCTACTACTGAGTCTTATTGCTGTTAGTATCTGCTGTTTTTTAGGTGCATCCGTGTGGTCAATATCGTAAGAACACGGTTGTTGGCATCCTTGAGGCTGAGCATGGCTTGGCACCTCTATTTCGTATCCTAAGTTTCAAGCATAATACTTCTGACAGCTCGTATTTTGAAGTTACATAATGATATTTTGCAATGGAGTCTTTATCTTCTTTATTATACTTTCCTTGACACAATGATACCAGCAATTCATCGACTAGATCGCCTTGTCTCAGGACTCCTTATCTTGGCCAGAAGTGCTTCAAAAGCCGACTATTTTAGGCAGCAGGTAAGCTTTTTCTTTGAAAGTGACTGTATGATACTTAGCCACCACGTTATTAGTTAAATATTCGTGAAACTTTAAGTCATAATCATGGCCATAGGACATTATAATCAATGCCTGTATTATGGTAGCAGAAATTTATAGTGAGTTGGTTTCTGTCATGATACAATTCGATATAGTCCTGGAGCTACGTGCATTACGGTCTTATCCTACATGTAATCAGGGGTACACCCATCTAATTGAGTATGTGCTACATGTCAGATATAAAGTATACTGTCTCTCTAGGTGTATCTTCTATATTCACATAGAGTGAATTGTGTACCTTTTATAACAGCACTTATGACTACTTTTATAGAAGAGAGACAAGCTTGGGGTTTTCCCAATTATTTGGCCGGTAATGTTCTAAGGGGTGTTATTGGTTGCATGCACATGTCACTACCGTTGATAAATCATTTTATTTTGTTACACTGTGTTTTGAGAGCTTCTGTTTTGATGGCTAGATGGTGTGCTTTTCATTATTTTGTGGATAAGAAATTTTTTAACTCTAGATTTTCTGAATGTCAAATGCAATTGTTGCAGATTGAAGGAGGGATGGTCCAGAAACAGTACATTGCAAGAGTTGCTGGGGAATTTCCTGAGCAAGAGGTTTGCTTTTGTTAAGGCTGGATGTTAAAATTACTGGTCTTAATGTTAGGATTGACAGATTGTTTTTGTCTCTTCCTCCAGCAAGTTGTAGATGCTAATGTTAATCATGATGCTCGAGAATGTAGGAGCACAACAGAGGTGGGTTATAATGTGCATGATGCTAGTAGCTTCTGTTTAAACCATATGATTTTTTAGTAGTTTCGATAAACTTCTGTTATGTTGTTAAAGTTGATTGTCTGAAACTTCCTGCCATGGGTAAACCCATTGTTAACTGGTCTTCTCCAATTGATATTTTGAATTATATACTGAAACGTATGAAGCGCCCATACTGGATGATAACCATCTCTTGTTTATGCAGATTAGTCACTCAGGTGATGATATTCCCATCAAGGGGAAGACTGCCTGTACAAAGTTTACCAGACTCAGTACCAATGGAATCCATAGTCTTGTCTTGTGCGAGCCAGTCACTGGCCGAACTCATCAAGTAAGTCAATACACTGATTATATGGGCAATGTAACAACAGATTTTGAACAGTTTGCTTTTGAAAAAGAAAATTATCTCCCTTTTCAAATCCGGACAGTAAGTTTGCAACATGCATCGTATGCTTTTATTTTTGGTTCCCTTTGGTAATTTTTCGTTCGCAGTTCATTTCAGTGAACTTTTGCTATACTTCTGTTCTTACGACTCTGCCTTCCATTTTGTTTTTTGAATTTTGATATCTTTTAAACTCTAAGGACATAGCTCTACATTTTTATTCCTATTGGTCTGAATTCTGAAGCAATGATTTGAATTGACTAAAAGATCAATGATCTCCGCTTTTCTGTGATGTAGATACGTGTCCATTTGCAACATTTAGGCTATCCGATAGCCAATGACGCGCTTTACCTGTCCAAACATGTTAATGGTCGTTCAACTGAAGGAATGGGTGCTGATAGAGCTGCTGCAAATTCCAGCCCCTCTCCGCCATCTGGCTTTCGCGAAAATTTATCCACTGAACCTGTAGATTCCAATGAAGATTTCAGCATTGATCCCATGTGTACAAATTGTCCGAATTTGGTTCCAAAAGGGTACAACTTATCTTTTCGTCACACGTAGTCTACATGAAAAAAATTCTTTGATGCATATTCTTTCTAACCGTATAAATTTTATTTTCGACTGTTTTCCACTAAATTTCTATTTGTTGCAGATACGATGTTTATGAAGAGGCTTTGTGGCTGCACTGTGTTCGGTATTCCGCACCGGGATGGACTTATGAATGCCCATATCCTGATTGGGCATCACTTAGCTAACCATTTGTGTAATCCATAACTCCTAAGCCTTTTGTTTTCTTCATCGTAATAGCTCCTTTTGACAAGAATTTAAGGCCCAGTACCACAAATTTTGTGAAGAAATGTATACAGATGCATTTTGTATCCTAATAAATTTATTTTCCGTTACAATTCCGATCTCTAGTTTGTTGGAAGAGGTCTCACGTTCAAATTTTACAAACGAAATGAATAAAAAAAAGTTAAAGTGATTGCCCTATGTGATTGTGGGGTAATCATGACACTACCTGGTCTAAAAACCCTAGGTAATTTAAGCACCGTTAACAAGTTGACCACAAAGAAAGAATAAGAATCTTCAACAAAATGGGGGAAAAGGACAAACAAAAGAAAAATCATAGCCTCACTTTTCTGCCCTTCCAGTTTCCATACACTCTCATTCTCTCTTATTTGTGCGGTCACAGTTAAGCCACGTCAACATTGTATATCACTATTGCTTTTTGTCTAATTATCTCTATAAAAAAATTAATATAAAATATTGACGTGGTTTAACCGTGACCACACAAAATAAAAACGAATGAGAATGTATTGGAACTGGGAAGGTAGAAAAGTCAGGTCCAAAAATCATAACATGTTGACAGTAAACTTTTTATCATTGATACGAAGATTCAGGCTTTCGGATGATCAATCAAAGTATTAGTACAGTAGTAGTGGGTTACTTCACCCTCATGATCTCATGCATTGCAAGCAGTCACAAGGTAGGGTCAAGCATGGTTGCCTACCTAAACTTAGGCATGCCTCTCCTGAAAATGACCTGTGGTCACCGCCGTTCATTTCACACACCTTTTGAGAAACAACGTCGACAAAGAGAGAAACCACGTAGTGGAGAAATTTTTCCAAGTGACGGGAACACCATGATACGTGGTGTTCCCTCACACATTAGGATTTGACATTTTGAATATCTTTCAATTTTATATTTCAATAAATAAATAAAACTAAATCCTAATGTGTGAGGGAACACCACGTGTCATGGTGTTTCCGTCACTTGGAAAAATTTCTCCACGTAGTGCTAGCGTGATTATGTTTTCCAACCATTAGCTTATCATATTATGTGACAATTAATGTGTATTTATTAGGTCAGTTATTATGATCAGTAGATAATGTTTTATTTGTAGAGAAGCGAGTACTCGAACTGAGAGGAGAAGAGATTAAGCACTAGACGACAAATGGGGAGTTGAAATTGAAACCATTCTGGTCATACAATTGATTTGTACTTATTAGCTAGGTCAAGTATATATTGTAATCAATTGATACTGTTCTATTACTAGAGGAGCCGGATTCATACTTGAAACCTACTATGGATTAAGTAACTCTAGACTTAAGAGTTAGTTGGTACCGATACTTAACATATCAACTGTTACATGATCTAGCCAACTTGCGCGATAAAAATGAGTCATGTTAACTTGCGAGCTATTTCTCTTTAGTCTTATAGAGAGAGACCTAATTTTTTGGCATTCAGAAATAAAGATTTGCAACGAGAAAACGTGCAAATATAATCAAGAATACACATATTTCATTGGTGGGTTTTTAATTACTAAACACTGCTGGATATCTACGCACAAAGTTTTGCGCAACAGTGGTGTAATTTGAATCACAAGTTCTTCAAAACCCGAATCCCCCCACCTTTTTAAAAAGGAGAGTCATCTATCACATCAGGGAAAGGAACTACCAAATGTTGGGGAAGCAAGTACAGTGGAATCCACCAGATTATTTAACATGAAAAGTTGGTCACGGTGGTCATACTTGAAGCAATCCTTAAATTTGTGGTGGAATGTGGCCTAAAATTTTTGTTATATGGATGAAGAATCTGATCAATCAGTTTCACCGGCAGTGACTGGTGCCCCAGAATTATATTTCTTCGAATTCTTCCCCATCAAGAACCAGAAAAGTAGTTATGTATAAAATTGTGTGAATTTTGAATATGTTCCTACATCAGGAATCACTATAAACATTAGGCATCAATGTATAGTATCTTGGGCCCTTTAATTGGTTTCGGCTGGTTGAATACCTTATTTCTAAGATAGTATGAAACTATTAGTGGTTGATTGCCCTGGTTATGATATTTTTTTTAGTTCATTGCGTTATAGATTCAAGGTTCAAACTCTCCCTTCTTCGCTTATTAGTATAGTTTAGAGTAAGAATATCACTTGTATTAAAAAGAGAGTATCAATTCAAGCTAATTCACGTGTCAAGCTTAACATACACACATTGACACACCCCGACCGAGATCAGGGCATGCTGGCCGTCACACGAAGGTGACGTAGCCATGTGCGCGTGCGGAAGCTAATAAGAAGGTAATATAAAAGTACTAATAATTAAAAACCTAACATCATACAAAGTACTAGTGTATGTGAGACACAATTCAGAGCAAGTCTACAACAGTCCAAAAGGAAAAGATACGACATATTTACACCCGAAGGTGACCCTACAATGGTGAATGTCTGTCAGAAATGCCGGGACGCCCTCTGGGATAAACCACCGCACTTGCTAGACCACTAGAACCTGGAGGGGCGCAAAAACAAAAGCGTGAGTGGGCAAAAACAAAGTTCTTTGAAAACTCTTTAGCAAAACACATTCTAACCCCTCGCCGTAAAACCTGTATACTTCCCAGAAAATGAACATATATACGTATGTATAGGTATGCCAATCATGCTCCACAATATGCCATTCATGCTCCATAATATGCCATTCAGAATCTCATAATCAAATATGAATGCTCAAGCGTAATTCACATCACAATATATAATCTGGCAGCCGGGAGTCACCTAACGTGACATGTACCGCTGCACCTAGAGCTCCACGCTCAACTCAATCACTGAATCTGCACAAGAGTCGGAACCACCTAACGTGGTCTGTACGACAAGCTGGGTGTAATATATATGTATGCTCTAGTGCTACGATCACGTGAAGCTGTGCGATAATCGCGGGTCACCTACAAGTCGGAACCACCTAATGTGGTCTGTACGACAGGCTTGCACCTATCTTGGATCCAAGGCGAGCATGCGGTGCTGGTGAACATACACGTGAAGGCTGTGCCCTGGCCCTGGGCGGGAGCACTAACACCGGGGGTGCAGATTATGAGCTCTCTAAACCTCTCAAACTACCATCGCATAATAAACAGAAATGTATAACCACATGAATACCGCTTACCTGGCACTTACCTGTGCGTCCACAGCACCAATTACACATATATATATATGTATGCCAATTACCAATGCACGTGATGATGCATAAACAATATTCAAATGATGCATGGCATAAAACATATAACCTTTTCTATTCTATTTCTGGGAATTTAGAGGTATATAGGTATATACGGAAAACAAAAGCCCACTCACTGATAATTAGAAGGGTCGTAGCCCCCTTGCCTCGAGTGTGTACGCTCGTCTTCGGAAAACGAATCACCTATACGCGACAAAGTTACGAAAACGTTAATTTAAAAGCACCTAAGCAACTTCTCGTAATAACTTCTCATACATTGCTCAAATTGGACAATTGAATATACCAATGTGATCTACACAACCTCAGGATCACACACATATTTTTAGAAAAAAATTTTGGACCACGCACGCGCCCCCACGCGCCGTCACAGGTACGGCCCTACGCGCCCCCACGCGCGGCCCACGTGCACTGCACACTGACGGCGTCAACTGACGCCGTCAGGAATATTCCGTTAACTGACGGAATATTCCGTCAAATCTAACCAGATTCCGTCCACTGCCGTTAGGAATATTCCGTTAGACTTAACGGAATATTCCCCTGTCTTCTCCGGCGAGCCTTTGCCGGCGCCGGTGGCCGGAAAACTGGGAAATTTTCCAACTTTGTTTTCTCACTCGTTTTTCAACCAAATTTCACGTTCTTTATACCAAAATGAAGCTTAGAACTAGTAGAACAACGTTAGACTAGTTTTAAGGCCTAAAAATTAAAGAATCTCACCTGCAACAACGATCCAAGTTCGGCCAACTTCGAACCTAGCCTTCCCAACGTCCAAATTCACCCAACGAACCACTCCGAGGCTCCTTGGGACCTCACAAACACATCTACAAGCTTAGAAATTCCAAAAACAAGCTAGTTTAGGTTTGCATGAACAGTGTTCAAATCGGACCTCGTTGAAACGACGTGAAAACAACGATATCCTTACCTGAAAATGGCACCTCTGAACTCCTCTCAGCTCCACAAACACGATGGTGGTCTTGGTTTCTTGTTTGGTGAAGATTTGATTAGGTTTGTATGTGTGTCCGTGTGTAGAGGAAGAAGAAGAAGAAGGTGAACTCGGGGAGGAAGAGAGAGAGAGAGACTGAGAGAAGAGAGAAGGGACAGAGTGAGGGAATGAGGGAGGGAATCCCGGGAAGAAAAGAAAATGTATGATTGTGTGTGGTCCCACCACCCACACAACACAAATATACACGTAAACGAATAGATTAGGGGTAAAATCGTAATTTCCCATGTACGTTAAAATGAAATTTGGGACGGGATGTTACAACCTACCCTCCTTAAAAGAATTTCGTCCCGAAATTCAAAATAACTAATTACACCCCTAACGGTCAAAGAATAATCTAGGATACAAATCCCTCATCCTATTTTCTGTCTCCCATGTCGCTTCTTCAACTGAGTGATTCCTCCACAAAACTTTCACCAAATTCACTGTTTTGTTCCTCAGAACCTTCTCTTTCCAATCTAAGATCGTTAACGGTTCCTCGTCGTGCGTCAAATCTGAATTTATCTCTAACGGTTGTGGAGGGATCACATGTGACGAATCCGCAACATAATGTCGGAGCATAGACACGTGAAACACGTTATGCACTTTAGCCAACTCCGGAGGCAACTCCAAACTGTAAGCTACCTCACCAACTCTTTCTGTGACTATGTACGGTCCGATGTACCTGGGACTCAACTTCCCTTTCTTTCCAAACCGCACAACACCTCTCCACGGTGAAAGCTTTAAAAATACCCAATCTCCGACCTCATACGTTCTGTCCGTAGCATGTCGATCTGCTAAACTTTTCTGCCTGTCCTGAGCTGCTTTCAGGTTAGACCTAATTACCTGAACATTTTGAGTAGTTTCCTCGACAATCTCCGGACCTACCAAGACTCTTTCGCCAACCTCTGACCAACATAACGGAGTGCGACAAGATCTACCATACAAAGCTTCGAATGGCGCCATGCCAATGCTCGAATGGAAACTGTTATTGTAAGCAAATTCCATCAAATCTAACCGTTGGTGCCAAGCATCACTGAACTGTAACACCGATGCTCGCAGCATATCTTCCAAGGTCTGAATAGTTCTCTCGGACCGTCCGTCCGTCTGTGGATGATATGCCGTACTGTAAAGTAGTCTCGTACCCAAAGCTTCCTGAAAAGCTACCCAAAACTTCGATGTGAATCGTGGATCACGATCTGAGACAATACTTACAGGGACACCATGGTACTTCACAACCTTTGAGATAAACAATTCCGCTAACCGGCTTAAAGAATACTTCTCTCTCACTGGAATGAAATGTGCCGACTTAGTGAGCCGATCAACGATCACCCAAATGCCATCAAAGCCATTATGTGTACGCGGCAACTTGTACACAAAATCCATAGTAATATTTTCCCATTTCCACTCTGGAACGGGAAGCGGTTGCAACAATCCAAACGGCTTCTTTCTTTCTGCTTTAACCTGCTGACAAACAGCGCAACTGCTCACATACTCAGCTATCTCCCTTTTCATACCCGGCCAATAGTAGAATGGTCGAACGGTATGATACATTTTAGTGGCCCCTGGGTGCATAGCATAAGCCGAGATATGTGCTTCATCAAGAATTTCCTTCTTCAGCTCCACATTACTAGGCACGAACATTCTACCTTCTAACATCAACATGCCATCATAATCACGAACTCTGAGATCTCGCCTCCTTCCTTGATCTCGAGCTCGAATTAGTTCTTGAATCTGTTCATCAGCTACCTGAGCTTCAAGCACCCGATCAACTAAGATTGGCCTAACTTGAAAATTAGCAAGCAATGCCACTTCTCGATCTTCTGCTTCTAACCTTACTCCTGTAGCACGCAAGTCTACCAAAAGAGGAATACGACTAGCGTACAACGCATTGATACGGCCATGTGGCTTCCTGCTAAGTGCATCGGCTACTACGTTCGCACGACCAGGGTGATAATCAATCGTGCAATCGTAGTCGCTGAGCAACTCCAACCACCTCCGTTGACGAAGATTAAGTTCCTTCTGGGTGAAAAGATACTGAAGACTCTTGTGATCTGTGAAGATCCTACACTTCTCTCCGTAAAGATAATGTCTCCACAACTTCAACGCAAAGATGATAGCAGCCAACTCCAAGTCATGTGTAGGGTAATTCATCTCATGGGTTTTCAACTGCCGCGAAGCATAAGAAATCACCCTACCATGCTGCATCAATACACATCCCAGACCATTCAAGGAAGCATCGCTATAAACCTCGAAATCACCGCTATCGTCCGGGAGTGCCAAAACAGGTGCATTAGTAAGACAATGCTTCAACTGCTGGAAACTTTGCTCACACTTATCATTCCACTCAAACTTAACATCTTTCCTTGTTAACCTCGTCAGTGGCAAGGCAATTACCGAAAAATCCTTAACGAATCTCCGATAATATCCCGCCAAACCAATGAAACTTCTCACCTCAGTGACGGTTCGTGGTTGCTCCCAACTCTCCACAGCTGCAACCTTTTGAGGATCAACTAGAATGCCTTGAGCAGAAATGATGTGCCCCAAAAATGCGACTTGATCTAACCAGAACTGGCATTTGCTAAACTTAGCATACAATTGGTGTTCCCTCAACCTTTTCAACACCAAAGTAAGATGTCGGACATGCTCCGCTTTGGACTTAGAATACACCAGAATATCGTCAATGAAGACAATAACAAATTTATCCAGGTAAGGCTGGAATACCCGGTTCATTAAATCCATAAAAGCTGCTGGTGCATTCGTCAACCCAAACGGCATAACCAAAAACTCGTAATGACCGTAACGAGTCCTGAACGCCGTCTTAGGAACATCATCCCTACTAATCTTCAGCTGATAGTACCCAGACCTCAAGTCTATCTTAGAAAATACACAAGCACCTCTCAGCTGATCAAACAAATCGTCAATACGAGGCAATGGATAACGGTTTTTAATCGTCACCCGATTCAATTGTCTATAATCGATACATAGCCTCAAAGTCCCATCTTTCTTTTTCACAAACAACACTGGAGCGCCCCAAGGTGAAGTACTAGGCTGAATAAATCCCTTATCCACTAATTCCTGTAACTGCACTTTCAATTCCCTTAACTCAGCAGGAGCCATACGATAAGGAGTTAAAGAAATAGGATTTGTACCTGGAAGCAACTCAACAGTGAAATCCACATCTCGATCTGGGGGTAAACCAGGTAAATCTTCAGGAAAAACATCAGGGAAGTGTCTAACCACTCTCACATCCTCAATTCTGCTAGGAACGGTCTCTTCTAGCACCACATGAGCTAGATACCCCTGACAACCTTTAGACAACAACTTCTTTGCTCGCAAAGCCGAAATAACACCATGTCTTACTCCACTTTGCTCACCCACAAAAGTAACCTCAGGTAATCCAGGACGGTGAAACGTAACTACTTTCCCGTAACAATCAATGTTGGCACGATAGAAGTGCAACCAATCGTTGCCCAAAATCACATCAAAATCGACAATATCTAACGGGATAAGATCAGCGGGCATAACAACACCCTCTACTATCACTGGACATCCTGGGTACATACAATCTACAACATATCTCTTTCCTCTAGGCATAGTGAACTCTAAATCGTACCCTAGAGGTGTGGGGCAAGGTTGCGTTACTTGAGCAAATGTATGAGAAATAACGGAATGTGTAGCTCCACAATCAATTAAGACTCTAGCAAAATAACCAAGAATGTTTAACGTACCCATTATCAAGTCCGGGTTGTTCTGAGCATCCTGCAGGGAAATATTGTGAATACGCCCCTGGCCCTGCTGTCGTCCGCCACGACCTCTGCTCGCTTGAACACCGCGACCTTGAGCTCCACGTCCCTGACTGGACTGACCCATCTGTCTCGAAGACCCGGCACTACTAGTGGCATTCTCACCCTGTTGATACTGTCATCCTTGGTACCATTGAGAACCACCCGTTGGAGCTGGAGGATACGGCATGTAGTTGCTGGGATACGGGGGATAACCACCTTGTGAATACGGGTCCTGGGGGTATTGGTACTGTCCTGGAGCATAGGGAACAACATCACCCTGATAGTGATAGGCACCACCTCTACCTGCTTGACCATAAGTAGTCGGACCTTGGATTTGTCGAATCGGTGCATGTGGCGGCATAAAGGTCTGCTGCGGCTTCTGCTGCTGACTCTGGGGACAATTCACCGCTCTATGTCCTACCTGTCCACATGTGAAACAACTACCGCTAATCTGCCTGCACTCGCCGAAGTGTCGGTTATTACACCTACGGCAAAATGGGGGTCGGTTTCGGCCACCATCACCTTGTCTCTGGCCTCGGGCACCTCCATAAAACCTACCTCCACGTCCTTGTCCAGAGGCACTGAAACCACCACTAGACGAACTCGAGTTGGCACCACCCTTTTTAAAGTTCTGAGTCTGGCGAGGCCCAAGGGACACTTGACCTTTCCCCTTATCATCTTTCTTTTCATCACTGTCACTCGACATATTCTCTGAGTCCTCTACCCTCAACAGTATCTCATAGAACTCCTGGTAGGACTCACAGTGAGTCGTAGTGGCCATAGAACGCCATCTCTTTCTAGTGCCCAAGCGAAAACGACGAAGCATCTCCGCCGGATTACCAGCGACATCAGGATAGTAACGAGACAAATCAGTGAACTTACGATAATACTCGTTAGCCGTCATCTTTCGCTGTTTCAACTCAGTGAATTCCTGTTTCTTACGGTCGATATACTCAGGGGGTACAAATCTCCTTTGAAATACATCCTTGAAAACATTCCAATCGGTCCTCTGAGCTGGAGTCAACCTACGAAGTTCTTGCTCCCACCAAGCTGCAGACTCCATCTCCAGGAACCAAGAGGTTGTCTCAACCCACCTTTCCATCGGAAGGTTCCCTTGGTTATGTAACACCCGGAAAGTCTTCTCTAGGTGTTCCAACCAACGTTCTGCGCCTTCGTGACCCTCGTTACCTTTAAACTTATCCAACTTCAGGTTATACATAGTCTCCAGAGGAGTCCTCTGGGGAGGGCGCATCACTGTTTGAAGGGCTGTAGCAATCACTTCCCCCAACTGAGTAAGATCAGGGAAACTAGACTCATCTGAGCGACGTGGTTCCCGACGAGGCGGCATGATTCTGACAGAAGACACCAACTATTAGAATACTCACAAAGACACAGGACTGCCAAACCTAGGCTCTGATACCAAGCTGACACACCCCGACCGAGATCAGGGCATGCTGGCCATCACACGAAGGTGACGTAGCCATGTGCGCGTGTGGAAGCTAATAAGAAGGTAATATAAAAGTACTAATAATTAAAAACCTAACATCATACAAAGTACTAGTGTATGTGAGACACAATTCAGAGCAAGTCTACAACAGTCCAAAAGGAAAAGATACGACATATTTACACCCGAAGGTGACCCTACAATGGTGAATGTCTGTCAGAAATGCCGGGACGCCCTCTGGGATAAACCACCGCACTTGCTAGACCACTAGAACCTGGAGGGGCGCAAAACAAAAGCGTGAGTGGGCAAAAACAAAGTTCTTTGAAAACTCTTTAGCAAAACACATTCTAACCCCTCGCCGTAAAACCTGTATACTTCCCAGAAAATGAACATATATACGTATGTATAGGTATGCCAATCATGCTCCACAATATGCCATTCATGCTCCATAATATGCCATTCAGAATCTCATAATCAAATATGAATGCTCAAGCGTAATTCACATCACAATATATAATCTGGCAGCCGGGAGTCACCTAACGTGACATGTACCGCTGCACCTAGAGCTCCACGCTCAACTCAATCACTGAATCTGCACACGAGTCGGAACCACCTAACGTGGTCTGTACGACAAGCTGGGTGTAATATATATGTATGCTCTAGTGCTACGATCACGTGAAGCTGTGCGATAATCGCGGGTCACCTACAAGTCGGAACCACCTAATGTGGTCTGTACGACAGGCTTGCACCTATCTTGGATCCAAGGCGAGCATGCGGTGCTGGTGAACATACACGTGAAGGCTGTGCCCTGGCCCTGGGCGGGAGCACTAACACCGGGGGTGCAGATTATGAGCTCTCTAAACCTCTCAAACTACCATCGCATAATAAACAGAAATGTATAACCACATGAATACCGCTTACCTGGCACTTACCTGTGCGTCCACAGCACCAATTACACATATATATATATGTATGCCAATTACCAATGCACGTGATGATGCATAAACAATATTCAAATGATGCATGGCATAAAACATATAACCTTTTCTATTCTATTTCTGGGAATTTAGAGGTATATAGGTATATACGGAAAACAAAAGCCCACTCACTGATAATTAGAAGGGTCGTAGCCCCCTTGCCTCGAGTGTGTACGCTCGTCTTCGGAAAACGAATCACCTATACGCGACAAAGTTACGAAAACGTTAATTTAAAAGCACCTAAGCAACTTCTCGTAATAACTTCTCATACATTGCTCAAATTGGACAATTGAATATACCAATGTGATCTACACAACCTCAGGATCACACACATATTTTTAGAAAAAAATTTTGGACCACGCATGCGCCCCCACGCGCGGCCCACGTGCACTGCACACTGACGGCGTCAACTGACGCCGTCAGGAATATTCCGTTAACTGACGGAATATTCCGTCAAATCTAACCAGATTCCGTCCACTGCCGTTAGGAATATTCCGTTAGACTTAACGGAATATTCCCCTGTCTTCTCCGGCGAGCCTTTGCCGGCGCCGGTGGCCGGAAAACTGGGAAATTTTCCAACTTTGTTTTCTCACTCGTTTTTCAACCAAATTTCACGTTCTTTATACCAAAATGAAGCTTAGAACTAGTAGAACAACGTTAGACTAGTTTTAAGGCCTAAAAATTAAAGAATCTCACCTGCAACAACGATCCAAGTTCGGCCAACTTCGAACCTAGCCTTCCCAACGTCCAAATTCACCCAACGAACCACTCCGAGGCTCCTTGGGACCTCACAAACACATCTACAAGCTTAGAAATTCCAAAAACAAGCTAGTTTAGGTTTGCATGAACAGTGTTCAAATCGGACCTCGTTGAAACGACGTGAAAACAACGATATCCTTACCTGAAAATGGCACCTCTGAACTCCTCTCAGCTCCACGAACACGATGGTGGTCTTGGTTTCTTGTTTGGTGAAGATTTGATTAGGTTTGTATGTGTGTCCGTGTGTAGAGGAAGAAGAAGAAGAAGGTGAACTCGGGGAGGAAGAGAGAGAGAGAGACTGAGAGAAGAGAGAAGGGACAGAGTGAGGGAATGAGGGAGGGAATCCCGGGAAGAAAAGAAAATGTATGATTGTGTGTGGTCCCACCACCCACACAACACAAATATACACGTAAACGAATAGATTAGGGGTAAAATCGTAATTTCCCATGTACGTTAAAATGAAATTTGGGACGGGATGTTACAACCTACCCTCCTTAAAAGAATTTCGTCCCGAAATTCAAAATAACTAATTACACCCCTAACGGTCAAAGAATAATCTAGGATACAAATCCCTCATCCTATTTTCTGTCTCCCATGTCGCTTCTTCAACTGAGTGATTCCTCCACAAAACTTTCACCAAATTCACTGTTTTGTTCCTCAGAACCTTCTCTTTCCAATCTAAGATCGTTAACGGTTCCTCGTCGTGCGTCAAATCTGAATTTATCTCTAACGGTTGTGGAGGGATCACATGTGACGAATCCGCAACATAATGTCGGAGCATAGACACGTGAAACACGTTATGCACTTTAGCCAACTCCGGAGGCAACTCCAAACTGTAAGCTACCTCACCAACTCTTTCTGTGACTATGTACGGTCCGATGTACCTGGGACTCAACTTCCCTTTCTTTCCAAACCGCACAACACCTCTCCACGGTGAAAGCTTTAAAAATACCCAATCTCCGACCTCATACGTTCTGTCCGTAGCATGTCGATCTGCTAAACTTTTCTGCCTGTCCTGAGCTGCTTTCAGGTTAGACCTAATTACCTGAACATTTTGAGTAGTTTCCTCGACAATCTCCGGACCTACCAAGACTCTTTCGCCAACCTCTGACCAACATAACGGAGTGCGACAAGATCTACCATACAAAGCTTCGAATGGCGCCATGCCAATGCTCGAATGGAAACTGTTATTGTAAGCAAATTCCATCAAATCTAACCGTTGGTGCCAAGCATCACTGAACTGTAACACCGATGCTCGCAGCATATCTTCCAAGGTCTGAATAGTTCTCTCGGACCGTCCGTCCGTCTGTGGATGATATGCCGTACTGTAAAGTAGTCTCGTACCCAAAGCTTCCTGAAAAGCTACCCAAAACTTCGATGTGAATCGTGGATCACGATCTGAGACAATACTTACAGGGACACCATGGTACTTCACAACCTTTGAGATAAACAATTCCGCTAACCGGCTTAAAGAATACTTCTCTCTCACTGGAATGAAATGTGCCGACTTAGTGAGCCGATCAACGATCACCCAAATGCCATCAAAGCCATTATGTGTACGCGGCAACTTGTACACAAAATCCATAGTAATATTTTCCCATTTCCACTCTGGAACGGGAAGCGGTTGCAACAATCCAAACGGCTTCTTTCTTTCTGCTTTAACCTGCTGACAAACAGCGCAACTGCTCACATACTCAGCTATCTCCCTTTTCATACCCGGCCAATAGTAGAATGGTCGAACGGTATGATACATTTTAGTGGCCCCTGGGTGCATAGCATAAGCCGAGATATGTGCTTCATCAAGAATTTCCTTCTTCAGCTCCACATTACTAGGCACGAACATTCTACCTTCTAACATCAACATGCCATCATAATCACGAACTCTGAGATCTCGCCTCCTTCCTTGATCTCGAGCTCGAATTAGTTCTTGAATCTGTTCATCAGCTACCTGAGCTTCAAGCACCCGATCAACTAAGATTGGCCTAACTTGAAAATTAGCAAGCAATGCCACTTCTCGATCTTCTGCTTCTAACCTTACTCCTGTAGCACGCAAGTCTACCAAAAGAGGAATACGACTAGCGTACAACGCATTGATACGGCCATGTGGCTTCCTGCTAAGTGCATCGGCTACTACGTTCGCACGACCAGGGTGATAATCAATCGTGCAATCGTAGTCGCTGAGCAACTCCAACCACCTCCGTTGACGAAGATTAAGTTCCTTCTGGGTGAAAAGATACTGAAGACTCTTGTGATCTGTGAAGATCCTACACTTCTCTCCGTAAAGATAATGTCTCCACAACTTCAACGCAAAGATGATAGCAGCCAACTCCAAGTCATGTGTAGGGTAATTCATCTCATGGGTTTTCAACTGCCGCGAAGCATAAGAAATCACCCTACCATGCTGCATCAATACACATCCCAGACCATTCAAGGAAGCATCGCTATAAACCTCGAAATCACCGCTATCGTCCGGGAGTGCCAAAACAGGTGCATTAGTAAGACAATGCTTCAACTGCTGGAAACTTTGCTCACACTTATCATTCCACTCAAACTTAACATCTTTCCTTGTTAACCTCGTCAGTGGCAAGGCAATTACCGAAAAATCCTTAACGAATCTCCGATAATATCCCGCCAAACCAATGAAACTTCTCACCTCAGTGACGGTTCGTGGTTGCTCCCAACTCTCCACAGCTGCAACCTTTTGAGGATCAACTAGAATGCCTTGAGCAGAAATGATGTGCCCCAAAAATGCGACTTGATCTAACCAGAACTGGCATTTGCTAAACTTAGCATACAATTGGTGTTCCCTCAACCTTTTCAACACCAAAGTAAGATGTCGGACATGCTCCGCTTTGGACTTAGAATACACCAGAATATCGTCAATGAAGACAATAACAAATTTATCCAGGTAAGGCTGGAATACCCGGTTCATTAAATCCATAAAAGCTGCTGGTGCATTCGTCAACCCAAACGGCATAACCAAAAACTCGTAATGACCGTAACGAGTCCTGAACGCCGTCTTAGGAACATCATCCCTACTAATCTTCAGCTGATAGTACCCAGACCTCAAGTCTATCTTAGAAAATACACAAGCACCTCTCAGCTGATCAAACAAATCGTCAATACGAGGCAATGGATAACGGTTTTTAATCGTCACCCGATTCAATTGTCTATAATCGATACATAGCCTCAAAGTCCCATCTTTCTTTTTCACAAACAACACTGGAGCGCCCCAAGGTGAAGTACTAGGCTGAATAAATCCCTTATCCACTAATTCCTGTAACTGCACTTTCAATTCCCTTAACTCAGCAGGAGCCATACGATAAGGAGTTAAAGAAATAGGATTTGTACCTGGAAGCAACTCAACAGTGAAATCCACATCTCGATCTGGGGGTAAACCAGGTAAATCTTCAGGAAAAACATCAGGGAAGTGTCTAACCACTCTCACATCCTCAATTCTGCTAGGAACGGTCTCTTCTAGCACCACATGAGCTAGATACCCCTGACAACCTTTAGACAACAACTTCTTTGCTCGCAAAGCCGAAATAACACCATGTCTTACTCCACTTTGCTCACCCACAAAAGTAACCTCAGGTAATCCAGGACGGTGAAACGTAACTACTTTCCCGTAACAATCAATGTTGGCACGATAGAAGTGCAACCAATCGTTGCCCAAAATCACATCAAAATCGACAATATCTAACGGGATAAGATCAGCGGGCATAACAACACCCTCTACTATCACTGGACATCCTGGGTACATACAATCTACAACATATCTCTTTCCTCTAGGCATAGTGAACTCTAAATCGTACCCTAGAGGTGTGGGGCAAGGTTGCGTTACTTGAGCAAATGTATGAGAAATAACGGAATGTGTAGCTCCACAATCAATTAAGACTCTAGCAAAATAACCAAGAATGTTTAACGTACCCATTATCAAGTCCGGGTTGTTCTGAGCATCCTGCAGGGAAATATTGTGAATACGCCCCTGGCCCTGCTGTCGTCCGCCACGACCTCTGCTCGCTTGAACACCGCGACCTTGAGCTCCACGTCCCTGACTGGACTGACCCATCTGTCTCGAAGACCCGGCACTACTAGTGGCATTCTCACCCTGTTGATACTGTCATCCTTGGTACCATTGAGAACCACCCGTTGGAGCTGGAGGATACGGCATGTAGTTGCTGGGATACGGGGGATAACCACCTTGTGAATACGGGTCCTGGGGGTATTGGTACTGTCCTGGAGCATAGGGAACAACATCACCCTGATAGTGATAGGCACCACCTCTACCTGCTTGACCATAAGTAGTCGGACCTTGGATTTGTCGAATCGGTGCATGTGGCGGCATAAAGGTCTGCTGCGGCTTCTGCTGCTGACTCTGGGGACAATTCACCGCTCTATGTCCTACCTGTCCACATGTGAAACAACTACCGCTAATCTGCCTGCACTCGCCGAAGTGTCGGTTATTACACCTACGGCAAAATGGGGGTCGGTTTCGGCCACCATCACCTTGTCTCTGGCCTCGGGCACCTCCATAAAACCTACCTCCACGTCCTTGTCCAGAGGCACTGAAACCACCACTAGACGAACTCGAGTTGGCACCACCCTTTTTAAAGTTCTGAGTCTGGCGAGGCCCAAGGGACACTTGACCTTTCCCCTTATCATCTTTCTTTTCATCACTGTCACTCGACATATTCTCTGAGTCCTCTACCCTCAACAGTATCTCATAGAACTCCTGGTAGGACTCACAGTGAGTCGTAGTGGCCATAGAACGCCATCTCTTTCTAGTGCCCAAGCGAAAACGACGAAGCATCTCCGCCGGATTACCAGCGACATCAGGATAGTAACGAGACAAATCAGTGAACTTACGATAATACTCGTTAGCCGTCATCTTTCGCTGTTTCAACTCAGTGAATTCCTGTTTCTTACGGTCGATATACTCAGGGGGTACAAATCTCCTTTGAAATACATCCTTGAAAACATTCCAATCGGTCCTCTGAGCTGGAGTCAACCTACGAAGTTCTTGCTCCCACCAAGCTGCAGACTCCATCTCCAGGAACCAAGAGGTTGTCTCAACCCACCTTTCCATCGGAAGGTTCCCTTGGTTATGTAACACCCGGAAAGTCTTCTCTAGGTGTTCCAACCAACGTTCTGCGCCTTCGTGACCCTCGTTACCTTTAAACTTATCCAACTTCAGGTTATACATAGTCTCCAGAGGAGTCCTCTGGGGAGGGCGCATCACTGTTTGAAGGGCTGTAGCAATCACTTCCCCCAACTGAGTAAGATCAGGGAAACTAGACTCATCTGAGCGACGTGGTTCCCGACGAGGCGGCATGATTCTGACAGAAGACACCAACTATTAGAATACTCACAAAGACACAGGACTGCCAAACCTAGGCTCTGATACCAAGCTGACACACCCCGACCGAGATCAGGGCATGCTGGCCATCACACGAAGGTGACGTAGCCATGTGCGCGTGTGGAAGCTAATAAGAAGGTAATATAAAAGTACTAATAATTAAAAACCTAACATCATACAAAGTACTAGTGTATGTGAGACACAATTCAGAGCAAGTCTACAACAGTCCAAAAGGAAAAGATACGACATATTTACACCCGAAGGTGACCCTACAATGGTGAATGTCTGTCAGAAATGCCGGGACGCCCTCTGGGATAAACCACCGCACTTGCTAGACCACTAGAACCTGGAGGGGCGCAAAACAAAAGCGTGAGTGGGCAAAAACAAAGTTCTTTGAAAACTCTTTAGCAAAACACATTCTAACCCCTCGCCGTAAAACCTGTATACTTCCCAGAAAATGAACATATATACGTATGTATAGGTATGCCAATCATGCTCCACAATATGCCATTCATGCTCCATAATATGCCATTCAGAATCTCATAATCAAATATGAATGCTCAAGCGTAATTCACATCACAATATATAATCTGGCAGCCGGGAGTCACCTAACGTGACATGTACCGCTGCACCTAGAGCTCCACGCTCAACTCAATCACTGAATCTGCACACGAGTCGGAACCACCTAACGTGGTCTGTACGACAAGCTGGGTGTAATATATATGTATGCTCTAGTGCTACGATCACGTGAAGCTGTGCGATAATCGCGGGTCACCTACAAGTCGGAACCACCTAATGTGGTCTGTACGACAGGCTTGCACCTATCTTGGATCCAAGGCGAGCATGCGGTGCTGGTGAACATACACGTGAAGGCTGTGCCCTGGCCCTGGGCGGGAGCACTAACACCGGGGGTGCAGATTATGAGCTCTCTAAACCTCTCAAACTACCATCGCATAATAAACAGAAATGTATAACCACATGAATACCGCTTACCTGGCACTTACCTGTGCGTCCACAGCACCAATTACACATATATATATATGTATGCCAATTACCAATGCACGTGATGATGCATAAACAATATTCAAATGATGCATGGCATAAAACATATAACCTTTTCTATTCTATTTCTGGGAATTTAGAGGTATATAGGTATATACGGAAAACAAAAGCCCACTCACTGATAATTAGAAGGGTCGTAGCCCCCTTGCCTCGAGTGTGTACGCTCGTCTTCGGAAAACGAATCACCTATACGCGACAAAGTTACGAAAACGTTAATTTAAAAGCACCTAAGCAACTTCTCGTAATAACTTCTCATACATTGCTCAAATTGGACAATTGAATATACCAATGTGATCTACACAACCTCAGGATCACACACATATTTTTAGAAAAAAATTTTGGACCACGCATGCGCCCCCACGCGCGGCCCACGTGCACTGCACACTGACGGCGTCAACTGACGCCGTCAGGAATATTCCGTTAACTGACGGAATATTCCGTCAAATCTAACCAGATTCCGTCCACTGCCGTTAGGAATATTCCGTTAGACTTAACGGAATATTCCCCTGTCTTCTCCGGCGAGCCTTCGCCGGCGCCGTCGCCGGCGCCGGTGGCCGGAAAACTGGGAAATTTTCCAACTTTGTTTTCTCACTCGTTTTTCAACCAAATTTCACGTTCTTTATACCAAAATGAAGCTTAGAACTAGTAGAACAACGTTAGACTAGTTTTAAGGCCTAAAAATTAAAGAATCTCACCTGCAACAACGATCCAAGTTCGGCCAACTTCGAACCTAGCCTTCCCAACGTCCAAATTCACCCAACGAACCACTCCGAGGCTCCTTGGGACCTCACAAACACATCTACAAGCTTAGAAATTCCAAAAACAAGCTAGTTTAGGTTTGCATGAACAGTGTTCAAATCGGACCTCGTTGAAACGACGTGAAAACAACGATATCCTTACCTGAAAATGGCACCTCTGAACTCCTCTCAGCTCCACGAACACGATGGTGGTCTTGGTTTCTTGTTTGGTGAAGATTTGATTAGGTTTGTATGTGTGTCCGTGTGTAGAGGAAGAAGAAGAAGAAGGTGAACTCGGGGAGGAAGAGAGAGAGAGAGACTGAGAGAAGAGAGAAGGGACAGAGTGAGGGAATGAGGGAGGGAATCCCGGGAAGAAAAGAAAATGTATGATTGTGTGTGGTCCCACCACCCACACAACACAAATATACACGTAAACGAATAGATTAGGGGTAAAATCGTAATTTCCCATGTACGTTAAAATGAAATTTGGGACGGGATGTTACACACATTGATCACAAATTTGGCTCAAAATACACTAGATGCGAGCGAAAATGTTGTTGGATTATTTTCCTACTTATGTTACGTTGCACTTGTTAGGAGAAATTTTATGGGGTTTAATGTGGTTCCCTAGTCACTTTATGTACTGCTCACAAGTCTTACTAGATTTGAAATATATTAATTTATTTCCCTTGAATATGAGTGATGTTATTACTTAAATTTAAATATGGGAGAGGGGCCACTTAGTACTACGGTCTAATGGTATTACTCTTCACTTGTAAGTGAGAGGTCTTAGGTTTGATTTTCGCCAATAGCGAATTTGAACCACATTATTGCTAGTCCATTGTGAGGCTAAGCCTACCCCCTCCCTCTTAGTGTAGATAATATCATTTGTTCTAAAAAATAAGTTTGGGGGAAGGGGAAGAATTTGAAAATTTGAACCCCGGACGTAAAAAGATCCTAATTAACTAAACATATCATGTTCCGACTAAGGTAAACTGAGTTTGAGTAATATTGGCAAACAGGATTTCAAATTCTGTTATGAACTCAAGGGAATTGTAAGCGTATCTCATTTGGGTTATGTAAATAAGGATTAATAATTCTTGTTTTTACGTTACACAAGCGTAACACTTCTTATTTAGTAGTGTAATTTAAATAAGAATAAAATATTCTCTGACTCTGTCAATTCATGCTAGTATCTTAGCTTATTTTAATTATATGAATACCTTTAAATCAACACGTGATGTATATCTCACGGGGAAAATGAAAAGCCTTTGCCCTATAATTAAGTACAGTGAGTTACCTTTCACTTGGGAAGAATATTCTGATCTTTGCAGATTCCAAACTCATGTATATGGGTGATTTTGTTCCACTAGCTAGATGTGTTTAGGCGGGCCCATTCAGATCGGCCCGGTGTGTAATCTTTCGAGTCATTCAACACTAGCTACATGCAATAGCATGGAGAGAGAGAGAGAGAGAGAGATTGTGTTGTTTCGTTCTGGCTGCTAGGGTTTGTCTGCGTCTCCCCCACTGAAATTTCCTAAAAAAGCTAGCTAACTTAATATCGGCAAAAATTTAACTTCAAGTGGATAGGCTTGAAAGAAAAAAAATTCTTTGCCAACTTTTAGTTTATGTTACGGTGAGACATTTTCTGTGTTGGTGACTTTTTTTTTTTAAATTTTTTTAAATTTTTTTTAATTTTTTAAAATTTTTATCCATGATAGTAAATTAGTTTGACATAATTGGAATAATTATAAAAGTAAGTAAGAAAATTATAGTCTATGATGCATTATTTTTCGCCAAGTTTCTTAATCTAAGTGTCATTTTCGTTTGTGAAAAAAAAAAAAAATCAGATTAAGATATATTCCAGCAACAACCATTCTAAATTGAGTTATATCGTACTTGATAAGTTTTTTCTATTTGTTTTGGTTTTTCTGGAATTTGATCATACCATAGCTAGCTTTTTACCTTGAACATCCCAAAAGATGAGCATTTTAGAAAGTTCATTGGAAAATACTTTAGTTTGTGTAGTCTGTCTAAGAATGGTTAATGTTAGTGAATAACAGTTCAAGAATTAAACTATAGAAAAGATCTAACCTATCTACCAATTGTTAATGTTGACGAGTGCGATAATAATTGGGTTCGTCAGTTTTGCTTTTGCCTAGAAGTTGGAGTTTTAAGGAATTATCTGTGAAGAGCCCTCAAAAGAAAAGGAAAAAAAAAATCTAGAGCATGTAGTTAACTAGTAATAATATCTCCTTAATACATTAATTGAAATAAGCTTAATTAATTTAAAGCTAATACAAAGCTAGCTACATCAGATAGCTACAGAGCTTTAAGGGAACAGAGATACTGAAAGACTGGGAGATTAGAGGGGGATACATAACACAGATACGCCCATGGCACCTACGCCTTAGAGCACAGTTAATTAAAGCAACACACAAATTAAACTTCAATTAGGGCAAACTTAAAACAGAAGGAACTATGCTTATCTTGAAGACTTAAGAACCTTATAACATATGCACGTCCCTTCAATTTTGGGTTCAAACTTTGGTGGAGAAATCATCATCAATGGCAGCTTCCTTGGTTTTTTCTGTCTTTTCAGCCATGACAATTATATTTTGAACCACTTCAATCATGTCATTTGTAATGTCCACAGTTGGATTCAAAATCACTGCAGGACTCAGTTCCGGACACACCGAAGTATTGATCTTCATCACATCAATAATGTGCTCAGATAATTCTTGAACTTTTGGCTGATCTTCCAGGAATTTCTTTGCATTCTTGTAGACTACGTAAACCACCATTTGAACAACCCCGAAGAGGAAGCCCAGCATGTTTGGAAACTGTTTGTCCGATAAACCAAGAGGAACACAAAAGATTAATATAATAATGTATAGAGAAAGTTTCAAATTAAAGAGATAAAATTAGTATAATTCTTCACGCCTGCATGTTACAAGCATGTAACTTGTACATGTAAGCTTATATATGTAAACTACCAAGGTTCACTTACAGCTATGTAGTAGTCCTTGATCAGAAAACCATAGAAGAACCATGCGACTGCACCTAATGTTAGGAAAAATGATAACGGAAATGGCATGAACTCAACACTCTTGGTCCGTATTACTTGTCTCTGCACAAATTTACCAATGTTATCTTAAGAAATTAATTTACCCCTGGAAGAAACAAAAACCTTCTTTGGAAGTACTACCTCTTCCAAAATGATATTACAGCACGGTTAGTTGAGATGTTGCAAATAGGTAAGATTTGTTTTAGGTCGAAGTTGCTAATTACCAGGACACCAAGAGGTGCGACAAATACGCTTAGGCTGAACACAAGACAAATCCATCCCACAATCTTAAAACGTGTTTCACCTGTGGCTAGAAAGCGAGTCAAAACAACCATCATGCCGTAACTGAAAAGGTTCAGCAAGAACAGAAGCATCGCGGTTGAGATCTGCAAGTGCCAAATAAAACCCATATGTAAGCTTCAAACTAGAGTAATGAAAAACATTTGAAGACTGTTAGTGTTCTAGACAACCAATACATACCCTGGCCTTCTTAGGGGCATAGAAAAGGAAGAGGGAAATGTAAATAGTCTCTATGACGCAGCCAACCGAGTTGATTGTGATGACAAGAGTGGCATCCTCTTTCAGCTCTTCCTTAAGGAGGGCATAGTATATGTACATCATTGAACTCAAGAGCCCAATTACATATGGAAGTGCTTGAAACCCTTCAGTTGTTTTTTTCTTGTAAACTGTGTAAAAAGTTGGCCTGCAATTACAACCATCGTTGTTCTCATTAGCAAGGACGTACGCGTATAAAAATTTGAAAATTTTCCATGGAGTAGTTAATACATTGGCCACTTACACTGGAGCAAGAAAGACCAAAAGGGAGATGATATTGCCTACGACAAAAGAATTGAAAAAGGGACAAGGTAAAAAATATATTAGTCTTAGCAAATTATAATTTACCAAAAATTGGTTTGTAATTAAACTTGAAATCTTAAAGAGAACTTATTTAACACGTACTAAAAACAATATTATGTAGCGTGCATTAATTAGTTGTGACCATTGATCAGTTAGTGAAAAAGAAAAGGAGGCAGAAGGGACACATAAGCTACAATACCTAAGAGGCCAAAGGCCAAAATCAAAGTGTGGTGAAGTGCCATATCCTTGGATTACAACCAAAAGATTGGAAGGCTCTCTTTGTTTCACTCACTCTATGATCCCTTGCTCACGCAGTGACAACAAGAGAGTTTTACTGCACAACTGCTATCTTATACTTCTCAACACAAGACATGCTTAGAAGCAAAGGGTGTGATCTATTTATACAAAGAGGAGCTGGGAGATCGAAGGGTCACGAATTTGAGGGATATCAAGTTGCATGCAAAAAAAGTGCGAAGCAATATCATTGTAACACTCTAGGGTTAACTTTCCAGTTGTTCATTTGAGCTTTTTGACGTTTACATAATCCAAACAGCTTTTTTAGCTAGCCCCTATTGCCCTATATTTTCCCTACTTAGTCTTTTCTCTCCTAAACGTGAACGGCCTCACACCAGTTAAACCCTAGTGCAACTACTCCTGGTACGTACAAAAAAATCCCTGGGGTCCCACTAAAGTTTCTTTCTGATGTGTCACCCACCAAGTGGTTTAATGGTTACAACTCATAGTTCATTTCTAGGGACTTCCTTGCTCTTTCTTAGGTGGCTCCTTGACTTCTTCAACACAAATTGTTTGTTCGAATTTCTTACTCAACAAATCAAAATTAATCGCATACATTAATTAGTCAATATATAGTTAAGTGATCTCTTAGTTGTTTATTTGAGTCTATTCTGAATATTATAAAATTCTTTTGCAAAATAATATACACTGTGCTGAGGGACCAAACTGGGCATAGCAAGTGGCATAGGAGCCGACTCGGCATCAGCAGCTTCATGCCGCATTGGAGTGATCCAACATGTGGCTCTGCACGTTCCATCGCTCCTCCGTTCATTTCCAATACTGATCGTGAAACACCAGATATTGAGTTCTAGAGTTCGAAGTGGAATATTTTATTTGCCCGTTCATGGGAAAGAAAGCAGAGATAAAAACTATTGTTGATTTAACCGATTAGACCCGGTAATAATGGCTGGTATAGATTTTCCCTGCCGTCTTTTTACTACAAAAATGAACTATATATACTGTACTGCAACGCACTAGATTGAAGTTACATATCAAGACCACTTGCTCAGTCCTTTGTAGGAATCTAGAGGGTTTGAAATTATTTCATTCACCCAGAATCGCACTTCATTCACCCAGAATCGCACTAAGGAGCTTTTTGATGTGTAATCGCACTTGATATGTACGTAGGGCTATCCGGAGATATCATGGCTCATTTGGCATAAAGAAGCAATCCGACGGTAAAGAATAAAGCTCAGAATCAGGACGGATCCCATGCTTTCTTACCCATACAAGATACAACTTTTCCTGTTGACCCTGTATATCCGCCATACTCAATTCGTAAAACCCTAATTCTCTATAATATCCTGTGTACTCCATGTTTTAGCAATATTACCAGGTGACGTGCCAGTCATGTGCACCGATTTAATCTTGGTTAGCAAAGTTGAGTAGTTAAATAAGGAAAGTTCACATTGCCAAGAAACCCTATTGCTCATCCAAAATACTAATTTTGTTTATCTTGACAAAGTTTCCAAAAGAGTAATGTTAGGAAGTCTAAATTTGTAGACTAAATTAGCAAATTAAATGAGGTGTCACCAATAAAAAATGAGCACTTTTATCAACGATTAAGTAATAATTCAATCATCAACTTCCATATCATTTAGTTTACAAAATTTAGTCTACAAAGTTAGTCTCCCTAGCATTGTTCTTTTCAAAAAGAAGCAAAATGTTGGTGAGTTTATTCTTCAGGTGGGTTTGAGAATCCAAAAATGTCATACAATCACCAATTTCTATGTCATTTAGTTTACAAAATTTAGTCTACAAATTTAGTCTCCATAGCATTACTCTTTTCAAAAAGAAGAAAAATGTTGGTGAGATTATTCTACAGGTGGGTTTGAAAATCCAAAAACGTCATTAGGATGAGATCGACTATCACGATCAAACCCAAATAATCTCCACGCCAGCCAAAATCATGAGCAAACCAGTCGAGTTTCAAATGACTTTTTGATAACCGTTCAGGTTCAGTATTGCCATCACCAATACCATCGATATTATTCTTAACTTAACCACCTATTGCTAGGTGTTAAGCTTTATCAGAAAAAGTCTTGGTAATATTAGGGCCAGAAACTCTCATTTATTAATTGTATGTTATTTTGTCATATGCACAATGTGCCATTCTATTCTTGAACACGCCCCTTCACGCATGACCTTAATTATATGAGGTTACAAGAGAAACCAATTCCTACGTTGGGAACATATCAAGTCATTATACCCGACTTAGCATAGCTTTTCAAAAGCCCAGTCAACATTCATTCATTAGAGCCAATGCAAATTTTCGAATGCCGAGTCATTTAATATCTTTAAGTTGGAGCTACCACAATTTTTCAAGATCCCAACTCATGACGTTTCGAAAGAATAGCCTGATTTGATACCATGATAAACTTTTAGGCCCAACATGATTCACCACCAATATCACCAATATTGTTCTAACTTAACCACTTATTTGCTAGGTGTTGTGTTTTATCACAAAAAATTTCGGTGATATTAGGAATGTAAATTCTCATATATTAATTGTATATTATTTTATCATACGCCCGATGTGAGATCCTATTCTCCAACGGTTTTTAAACAAAAATGCTACAAAACCGTCCATGGTCAAATCCTAAAACTCAAACCTGGGCGGTGTAAAACAAATCACATTTAAGTACAGTAGGTACATATGAAATTTTTGGATGGAGCAGTGAAATGCATAAAGATAAGAACGAACATTAACTACGAAAGCATTTTGTTAGGGCAACACTGGCAACAACAATAATTGGCGGAGACGGCCCATAGGTAAGGCGAACAACGTACTTAAGGCCTCACTTAAAATAGGCCTCTTATTATCTTTATACCCTTATCATATATTTTAAATTTTTTTATCATTCATCAGACAAAAATGCTACTTCAACCATATTTTTCATACCACATTTGCACCACATTTTTAACGGAAACGGACATACATTTATTGGTGGGTTATACCTTTATTAGAGAGATAGTATAAACGTGGTATAAAAAATGTAGTAAATGTTGCATTACTCTTTATCATATTGTTGATTAAAATGAAAAAAAAATCCCATATTCCCAAGAATTCTATCAAAGTCTTTTATGACAAGACTCTCACACTTGCCATGTTGTACATGTAAAACGCAAGTTGAAAGACAACATCGGTATGGTTACTAATGTGTCATTTTAGCTAACAAAAGAGTTTGTGATAGACTACCAGTAGGTAGGAGTAGCCAACTTCAAAATCCATGAAAAGTCATTTTTTTTTCTTTTCATATTTGACGAATTTTTAACCCTAACATGTGGACAACACTAATCGAATGACGTGAAACACCTATGGTTGTTGGGTTTCACACATCCACCAACCCGACTCTAATACCATAAAAAGTTAAAAAGCTCGATTAGAAGTACTTTTAAAAGGGTTTAAAGCGTTTTTAGTGAAAATATTTTTGGAAGCAATCATCAGCAAAAATACAAGTGCTTCTTGAAAAACATTTGAAGTCCTTCCTATAAAAGCACTTCAAGTGCTTTTGGAGCCAAAAAAACATTTTTTTATAAGTGCCTTCAATTATTTTAAACACTTCCAAACAAACCCAAAATTCCATCATAACACCAGTTAACAACCTAACTCTCTCACCTTCACATCCTCGCAAAAAAAAGCCTCCGATTAAGTGAACACTTAGCGTTCCAATCTATTATATATAAAGAGAATGGAAAAGGTGAATAGTGATTTGGTGTAACCATGCTTCAACAAAAATATTTGGACAAAAATGCCCTCAAAACAAAAAGCTTCAAAGGCATTCCAAAATAAATACATCAAATAAGGTAGGGGCATTTTCATCATTTTAACAATATTTCTTTAATAATTTATTTTTTGGTGCTCTTTTTTAATTAGTACCTTACAATAAGCTAGCAATAATGTGATTCAATTTCTTTATTTTTAAACACATTCAAAACATATTAAGAGGCGTGTAATGCTGGTTATAACAAATGTTTTTCGCACACGGATAACAATGTGGTAAGTTATCAAATGATTTTTTTTATTTTTTTATTTTTAACAAACGATATTATCTACACTAAGGGGGAGAGAAGTGGGCTTAGTCTCACAATGTGCTAGTAATAATGTGATTCAATCAATTATTTATTAAATATTATTTTCTCTATTTTTAAACACGTTTAAAGCATCTTACGAGGTGTGTAATGCCAGTTATAAAAATGGTCTTTTACATACAGATAATAATGTGATTAAATTAATTGTCAAATGATTTATTTTTTTTAAATAAATGATATTATCTACACTAAGGGGGACGGGGTGGGCTTAGTCTCACAATAGGCTAGCAATAATATGATTCAATCAATTGTTTATTAAATATTATTTTCTCTATTCTTAATATAAATTCTATAGAGACCGATTTTATTATGTGAATTCAGCTGTTTTAATTTGTTTATAAGGGGTTTCTTCTAGGATGATCTAAGATTATTCATTTACTTCAAATATTTGACTTTCCTTTAGTCAATTTATGCATATAAATACATTTAAAACATATAAGTCGCGAGTAACACGCCATAATTCAAAAAATGTCTTCTACACGTGCATGAGCGCGTGCATGAAGGCTAGTATTACATAATATAGGTTCGTCGGCATAAAGAAAAGTTTATTGGTTATAGATTTTGAAAATTGTCCATTATGTTCGTCGGCACTCTCCTAACACTATTAAATTAAGAGGTGTGCTATCTACACACTCCATTTTACTTCTTACACACCTCTTGATAGTTTCTGTCTGTTGATCTTTTTCAATTCATCCGATCCGACGACCGAAAATTAAAAAAATATGTGAGAAGTAAAATGAGATGTGTGAATATCACACCCCTAAATTAAAAAGGGTCCATGAGATGATTGCTCCGATACTGTAAGCATTGATAAAACAAAACACAGAAAGATCCCACTACAAAAATATCCTACTCTTGATCCTATCCAAGTCGAAAATGGTCCCATTTTTATTTTTGTATTTTTATTGAGAATGATAGAAATTTCTATTTTTTTTAAATAGTTATTGCATGCTATCTATCTTATATAGTTTTCTTTCTTTTTTTTAATAGGCCATCTTATATAATTATAGAATGCATTTCTAATTTAAACTTTTGAATATTGTATAAAATTGTCTAAATGCATAAGAGTGCATATGTCGTTATGCACTGGATATTTTGGAAGAAGAGAACTATATAGATGTCAAATTAGGCGTAAGTTTAACAACTGAAATCACTAGAAGAGACTGCATCCACCTCAAATCACTACAAGAGTTCTGACCACTCGATGCAAGGGCATCCACTACAAAATTCACCTCTATAAAAAAATGAGAGAAGCAGATTGATTGAAACTTGCAGGCCAACCTCTGAATATTGAACAAGATCGAGCGTGTCCTCCAAGGAGCAAAAATTAATGTCTCCATTGATCGAATCAATAAGCGTCTTTGAATCTTCCTCCACTTTCAGGAAATTTAGACCTTTCTGAAAGGCTGCTCCAAGACCTTCTTTCCTTCAGCAACCAGAACATTCGCAACACCAATCTTCCTGGCGCTAGCCAGAATCGGAGATCCAGTCTGAAGCCAAAGTACGAACCCACAAGCAGCTTGCGATAGTTATTGCCAATCACCAGATTACAAACCCATCCAAGATTACAGACCCATCAGTATCAACTTGAAAGCAGGATAATCCGGAGGTTTCCAACCGATGGCAGGAGGAACAGATTTAACTCCTTTAGAAGAATTACAATCGCGATAGTTATTGACAATCACCAGAGCTTTATGAAAAACCCTAGAAACAATCGAAAGTTGTTTATTAAACGGCCAATCGTTCCGATCTTTCCACAACTACCAAAAAATCATAAGAGCAAGGGAAAGAGTAGACAAGCCAACATCCAAGTTAGAATTGGCATCAAGATTATCAAGCCAATGAATCAGATCACCCTGCCCAACAGGATTAACTGAAGAGGGGCAATGGTTCAAATCTGCATTGCAACAGGGTATCTTAAAAATAAGTGATTAACGCACTCATCTTCCAGGTTACATATATGGCAGCAAGAGCTCTCCCAAGGACGAACTTGTGAATCCTCTCTTTCGTATTGAGTCTCTTTCGAATAAGAAGCCAAGCAAATAACTTACTTTCAGAGGAATGCATGACGTCCACACTTTATTCATGTGAGTAGTGTTAAAAAACATAGTAGTAATCCGCACAATCGATATATCTGCTGATTTGATGGTGAATTTATCTTTAGTTTTAGGAACCCCAAACAAAGCTCCAGAGGAACGGATATGGCTTTAATAATATCAACAATATCATGAGGCACCAAGCCATTAATAAAGCTTATCATAACAAGTTAACACAATTGTAAAACTAAAGAAAAAAAGATTTAAGTAAAACTCGTTATGTGATCATTACACGTAAAGATTTTCCGCCCTGTATTATTGAATTTTTTTTATACATGATTGTAACTATTGTTTATAATTTTGCTCTTACGTAATGCAAGGAACAATGTCATATATATTGTCATACTTGTCGTCAACGGAAGAATATGGTTGAATTGAATACACCAAAAGCTTGTTACCGAAAAAAAAAAAAAAAGAATACACCAAAAGCTGGGAAGGTAGCGTACACGCAAACGTGGCAACAAGCACTACCAGTTATGCTCCTAATGACAGCAATAGAACCAATATGTGCAAAACATACAAAAACATACCTAAAAACAAAGTCTAGTGCTACCTCTATTATACAACTTTAATTGGTTTCTATGTATTCTTTAGGTTAAACTCAATGTATTTTTCGAAAGAACGAGAAAGATTGCTAAGGAGATTCGATTTCTCCTGATCTTTAAATATACATGTTAAATTGTAACTTAGGTTAATCATACATGTTAAACTATTACGGGCGTATTTTTGGTGGAAAAAGAGCATTGGTCTCTGGACCCTTGCATTTCAGCGGATGTTGATACATCCATTATTGTATCATTTGTGTTGAGACCTAGAATTTGAAGAAATTTTTTATTGTGACCGGAATACGAGTGGTACACCATATGTTTTTATAGAAGTGGTGAGAAATTTTATTTTTTAAGTTATTAACTTTTTAATACACATATTCCACCATTTGTATATATAGTAACATGTGGTGTACCGTTTGGACTTACATGGCTTAGAGTGAGAGACTAGCGAATTTAGTCTATGGGGATTTACTTGGGTAAGCGATTAGCTTCATTTGTCCGATTAGGCTAACGTGGCATTGTTTTTGGCGATGTTATTCGTTGTTAACTTAGTGATTGTATTAAATGCATATCAGTATAGTTAGTTCATAAATTCATTATACAACACTATTTCACAAACACTAAACTTGTTTTTTGGAAAATATTTATTTGCGTCCTTAATTAAATAAATTTATTTCCATGAAAATTGAGTGTTAAATTGAATTTTTGTTCTAGTACTTTTTCTTATGTACGTGCATAATTTTGAATATATACATGGTTATATTATAGTCCTATGTACACTGGTATATTATCACTATACCTATGCATATAAATTAATCTACCTGTAAAATTGTGTACCTGTTCAAAATAATGTACCAGGACAAAAACCAAAATCCAATCCGAGGCTTGCTGGTTTCAACAATGGGTAATGCTATAGAGATTAAATTTGTAAATAAAATCTTGTAAACCACATGACATGAAAGTTGATTGGATTATTACTTCAGCGTTGATTAACGTGCTTATTTTTATTGGTGATACATCATTTAGTTTGCATATTTAATCTACAAATTTAGTCTATCTAGCATTACCCTTCAACAATTAATGAATAAAGCAATCTTGTCCGATGATGAAAATCTAGGATTTCAATTAATGCGCGCATAAACCAAAATCCCTTCTTTCTCTTCAGCTTAAATTAAGACCAAATTTTATTTCATAAACGGCCAAGAAACATACATAATTACTGTGAAGACCGTTATTCCCTAGAAAGAACAAGAGGAGGCTAGTCTATACATGAACCAGCCTCATATGCTTACACAAAGATAAAGGAAAATTAAACATCATGGAAAACTAAAGACGCACCAAAAGGACATATGTACACGATGATACATATGCATCATGACGTCCAAAACATTTATATAGAGCGATCGAGCTCGATTGATTCAGGTACAAGCAGGCAAACGGCAGATGATAAATATTCAAACTTCACATGTAACTAGTTGGCCTGGCATGGATGGTTCGATGATCTTCTCGTTACGGCATGTTTGTGCATGCACATGCTGGTCAGTGTTAAGCTCAGAGTTTTGATGAGCATCAGTACCATTGGCATCCGAGGTTACAGGTGCTTGGACTTGTACCTCCACCTCAGGAATAGTAGTTAAAATTGTGATTTGCTTTACAACATCGGCCTTGTGTTCTGGTAGCTTTTCCTCCACAATGGTTTTGGTGTTCCTGTACTTTGTATAGAGGGCCATCTGAACCACCCCAAAGGAGAAACCAATTATGTTTGGGGTCTGCAAATGAAAGGATCATGTGATTTATTAATTAAAGTCAACGGATATATTCTTATACAAACAATATTCTACGTTAAATTCATATGAGGAAAATTCAAAAACTTGAGTGCAGATGGGATGCGAATATATCAAAAAAAATTGCGATAAAGTAACCTTATTAAATTTTGTGAACAATATATTGTAGCTTCTTAAATAGTTCTTGTTGCTTTCATATATGTCACTAAATTAAACTTGGCGTAAGAGAGTGATCCATTAAGGGATAGTGTTTGCATAACAAATGACTGATTTTTTTCCATTTCCTTATAATCAGCATATGCTTTTTATTAATTAAATTATTCTATTATCTAATACACTTTTAACCTTTATAAGGTTATCACGGCCTTTTTTTCGTTTGCCACGATATAAACGAGTTAAAGCTTGATGTAATCAAGCTAGCATTATACATGCGTGGTGGCACACATTGACATATAATCACCAGATTTTTCTATTTTAAAAATAATCAAAAGAAAGTTATTCCACAATTAAGGACATGTTAACCGACACACCTAGCGTACTAATTAAACAGGACTAGCCGTAAAAATAATAAATATTAGTTTTATTATACACAAATAAAATGACTTACTGCAACATAGAGATCCTTGAGGAGTAAGCCATAACAGAGCCACATAACGGCACTTAGGGTGAGGAAGAAGGATAAATTAAACGGCATGAACTCCACGCTCTTGGTGCGGATAACCATTCTCTGTAACACACAAATCAAATCATGCATATATTAATATCTTAATGCATATAGATTGAGATTATGTTAAACCTTTAAGGATTTGATTACGGTACTTGATTAATCAATTACCATGACGCTTAAAGGTGCTGCAAAGACACCGACAGAGAAAGTCACACAAACCCATCCGAGAACTTCGACGCGGGTCGGCCCTTGTGACAAGAAGCGAGACAGAAGAAGAATCAAGCAAAATCCCCCGAAGTTCACCAGTAAAAGCAGCCTGAGAGTAGACACCTGCACCCAAATTTAATTTATTAATTCTAATTAAGTCCTTTATATAAGTCATATTCTACATGGAATTCAGCTAAACTAATCGAACTGCGAAGGTGGCACTACTCACCCTCGCTTGCTTAGTTGCATATGTAAGGTAAATTGCAATATAAATGGTCTCTATGACACAACCGAATGAGTTGATGGTGATGAGAAGGATCTCATGAGACTTGAGCTACAATCATTTGGATCAACCCAAATGGCCGTTTGAAGGATCACATGATTGGGGGTTAACTCAGCAACCCACACCTTGAACTACAAAAATCGATCACGCTCACCCACAGCTGCAAGTCGCAGCAACCTCAGAGCTCAACAAAAAAAAAAAAAAAAAAAAAAGGAGTCATGTCCTATGCAACCATGGATTCAAAATCTTTGCCGTATGATCCCTCCTGCCACCAGAGCTTCAAATCAACGCTTGCCACAAGTCTCATGTGATCCTTCTCCTCACCATTAACTCATTCGGTTGTGTCATAGAGACCATTTATATTGCAATTTACCTTACATATGCAACTAAGCAAGCAAGGGTGAGTAGTGCCACCTTCGCAGTTCGATTAGTTTAGCTGAATTCCATGTAGAATATGACTTATATAAAGGACTTAATTAGAATTAATATAGTATATCCATATCATTGCACTGAATAGTGCAAACACATATGGAACCGATTGAAATCCCTCCGTCGATTTCTTTTTATACACCCTCCAAAATGTCGGCCTGCATCACCCAAAACATTAGTCGAAGTTAAATAACCACTTAAATCTCGTTAATTGCCTCATTATCCCTGAAATAAATAACAAAGAAAAGAAACTTACAGCGGAGCTAGAAAAACGATGAATGAGACAATGTTGCCTGTTTAAATTGAACATCGTAAGAAGAAGAAAAGTTAATTTCTATTGAAGAAAAGTAGAATAAGGAAAACTAAAGAGAAACGATTTTGCACAATTCAGTTTATTTCCTCCCCTTATTCAATCCAAAGATCACAAATAAGTAGGGGTGTGCATGGGAAGAAAAGGGGTGAGCGGAATGCTAATATATTGTTATACCTAGAATGCCAAAGGCAAAGGCCAATGGATGGTGAGAAGTTGATGCAGTCATGGTAGCTAGAGTTCTCTCTTTGGAGATGTGTAGCAACTGAAACTGAAACTGAAGGAACAGGGTTTTGCTATGAAGCTATATAGCTTAGCCCTGTATCCTCTTATATCTTTCTGATATTCCGTCTTTGCCACGAGATCCTGAATACAAAGGGTCCTTGGTATTTATAGAGAGAAGTTGAGGCTATGTTGTTGCATGAAGGCTGAATTGTGATGATTACTTTATTAGCTTTTAGCAGTAGGTGTCTCTAGTACAGAAAAGCCAAGCACCCATGACATTAGTGTAAACACAAAAAGTTCCTGAAACAAGAAACAAGAATACGTGTACAAAATATATTTTTGTGTTAATGATTTTGGGGTTACAATCTCTTTGTAATTTGATCCTCTGATTCTATCTTCGTAGGGTGTAGGTTTGTGGATGAGCTGTTGATCCAAAGGGCCGTCGGGGCTTGGTCTAAGGATGAACAGTTGATGAACGGATCTTCAAGGGGCGTTGGGCTTGATCTTGAAGAATGGGTGTATGAGTTTGTTGAGGTTGTTGATCCAAAGGGCCGTTGGGGCTTGATCTTAGGATGAACGATGAACACTTTCTTCAAGGGCCGTCGGGGCTTGATCTTGAATAATGGTTGTGTGTATTTCTTCAAGGGCTTTTGGGCTTGATCTTGAATGAACGGATCATGAACGATGAACACTTTCTTCAAGGGCCGTCGGGGCTTGATCTTGAATAATGGTTGTGTGTATTTGTTCAAGGGCTTTTGGGCTTGATCTTGAATGAACGGATGATGAACGGATCTTCAAGGCTTTTGGGCTTAATCTTGAAGAACGATTGGATGTGTGAATTTGTTGAGGTTGTTGATCCAAAGGGCCGTTGGGGCTTGATCTTAGGATGAACGGATGATGAATGATGAACACTTTCTTCAAGAGGCCGTCGAGGCTTGATCTTGAGTCGGTGGAAGTTCTTCAAGGGCCGTTGGGGCTTGACCTTGAAGGAGGATTTGACGAAGAACGAAGAGTTTTTTATTATTTTAGTTTTTGCTTTCGGTGGCGCTGATCCACCAAAGATGTTTTTTTTTTTTTTTTTTTTTTTAATATTTTTTTTTTCTTTACTTTCATCATTACTTCCCAACATCATCATTTCCTTTTACTTTATTTTATTATTTTTATTATTTTATTTTTTTGCTTTCGGTGGCACTGATCCACCAAAGATTTTTTTTTTTATTTTTTTTTTATTCTTTACTTTCATCATTACTTCCCAACATCATCATTGCTTCCTCTTTTCCTTTTTCTTTTGACTTGCTAATAGTAGCATGCATCTTTTTTTTTTCTTTTTTTTTAATATTTTTTTTTATTCTTTACTTTCATCATTACTTCGCAACATCATCATTTCCTTTTACTTTATTTTATTATTTTTATTATTTTATTTTTTTGCTTTCGGTGGCACTGATCGACCAAAGATGTTTTTTTTTTTTTTTTTAATTTTTAATTTTTAATTTTATTCTTTACTTTCATCATTACTTCCCAACATCATCATTGCTTCCTCTTTTCCTTTTTCTTTTGACTTGCTAATAGTAGCATGCATCATTTTTTTATTTTTTTTTTTTTTTATTTTTTATATATATATATGGTGCTCTGCAAGGCTAGGTTTGTGGGTGAAAACCCAGGCCAAGTTCGAGAGAAGACGGAGGAGGAAGGGGTGTCCGTGCTGCTGAAGCTGATCGGTAGAAGGAGAGGGCTCGCAGAGGAGGACGAAGATGGACAGAAAGCTGGAGTCGAGCTTGGAGGTAGTGCAAAGCGTCGGGCTTCACGATCGGCTAGTCGTTTGACAGCGGTCGTTGAAGTTCTTCTCCAATTCAAATGCAGCAGTAGAGGCAAGAAGATGGATGAGGTCTTTGGGTGTGAGTTGACAAACTTTGGTTTTGTTGATCACATTCAAAGGCAGCAGCCATGGCGTACATACTCTGAAGCAAGTTGTTGTCTTGTTGGTCAAAGACCAAGATTTTGACAGAGAATTGAAGAGGCCGCCTGTGAAGTTGTTCGAAAACAGCATCGGCTTAAAGAGCCAGCCAAAACTCTCGAAGTCAACTTCAACTTGCATTTGATGATGATTGTGAACTTCCATGCAACTGTTGCCGCTGTGCTGGTGGGCAGAAGGGGATGAGCAGCTTGGAGTCGCAGGGAGACAGCTACAGTGCCGCCTCGTTGAAAGGAGTCCTTGGAGGCGAAAGCAACTCGAAGGTGAACCCGTCAGACTTCTTCACCGTCGTGTCCGTGCACGACAAGTAGACGTTGTTGTTGTTGCAACCGTTGATTAAACGCACCGCCGTCGTCACCGTCATGATTGTGATCATCAAGGTCGTCGTCCATGGGGAAACACCGCCATGTTTGATTCGGCGATTGAGAACCGACATGCTGGAGCCGGAGCTGCAGTGGTAATGGGCATGTGGGGACTGAAGATATTGAAGGTTTTGAGCTTCTTGATTTGCATGGGTTGCTGCAGGAATTCGGTCTCGATCTGCAGGTGGGGATCTGTAGCTATCGCTGCTGCGGAGAGGTGGGGTGTCGCAGGTCAGGACACGAGTTGCAAGCCGGTCGTGAAGAGGACCAACGTTCATCAAAATTCAGGCCTTGCTGAAGCCCAGGACTTCGTGGTGGCTGCTGTTGCAGATCTGCAAATATCGAAGAAGACGACATTTTTGGAGGGGAAGAGCGAAGAGAGGGACATCGTGAGTGGCTAGTTTCGTGGTTGAGTGGCAAGCGTTGATTTGAAGCTCTGGTGGCAGGAGGGATCATACGGCAAAGATTTTGAATCCATGGTTGCATAGGACATGACTCCTTTTTTTTTTTTTTTTTTTTTTTTTGAGCTCTGAGGTTGCTGCGACTTGCAGCTGTGGGTGAGCGTGATCGATTTTTGTAGTTCAAGGTGTGGGTTGCTGAGTTAACCCCCAATCAGGTGGCCGGAGAAGAAGAGGACTTCGCCAGAGTTGTGAAGGTGAGGGTGGTGTCTTCAGAGAAGTGGTTGACGGCGGCGGTAAAGTCACCGGAGGAGAAAGCGGCGTTGCCTTTGGCTTTGGCTTCGTCGGCCATGGCTGTTTGGCGATTGAAGAAACCTATTCTACAGAAAGTAGAGGGATTGCGGGTTGAGGGCATGGCTTGGGCCTAGATTTGGGCTGCTCCTTTTTGTGGACTTCAACTTCTGTTTCTTTGAGTTGGCATGGGTCTTAAGTGTAGGCAAACCCACTTTAACATGTATAATTTTTTTTTTTTGGATAGAGAATATATATCTTTTTTTTCTAATACATAGTAACATATGTATTTTTTTTTTCTTTTCTTTTCTTTTGTAATAAAATTGACTTTCTTTAATGAAATATTTATTTATTTATTTTGATGTGACTGTACTTGAAGTTTTGAAGTTTCAAGTTGCCTACGTACTCTTCCAAAAAAGAGATCAAGTCATAACGTAGTTCGAATGAGTGATGGTTTTGATGATGATTTTGCCGTACACAGTTTATGCTCTTGCGGGCCAGGAGCGTTTGGTGCCGTTTGCAGTTTCAGCTCATGCAGACAAGGAGCTTTTGGTGTCGTTTGCAGTTTCAACTCGTGCAGACAAGGAGCTTTTTGAATTTTGTCAAACGATCTTAGAGAGGCATTCCTTGCAATCTTCATAGCAAGGAGTCTTGACTGAGTGATTGAAGAAGTCTTTGGGGAAGAAATCACGCATCGTGATGGCAACGGACGATCTTTGTGTCATAACTTCATCATCCTCAACACTTTCATGTAGCTTTGAAGGTTTTGGTAGTTGCTTTGCCCCCTTTCCGATTGGTGAACTTGTGGAGGAGACCTATGTTTCTTGTGCATTTTCTTTGGAGTGACATAAGTCCATCCTTCAACTTCACTTGACTTGACTGACATGGTTTTGGAGCATGCCCCCAGCGGTTGAGGTGAAGATTTTGAGTTCAAAGAGCCAGAAGTGACGGTGGTATAGTTTGACTTCACCACATCATTAAGATCTAGCTCGATGATCCCTTTCTGAGCCAACTTCATGATGAGATCTTTTAGCACAAAGCACTTTTCCGTCGAATGACTAATGAAGCGGTGGAATTTACAGTACCTTGGACTGTCAGTACGGTTCATATCTTCTGGCCGTTTGCACTCAGGTAGGTCGATCACCTTTTTGTCAAGCAAGTCTTTCAACATGGCAACCACGTCAGAGTCGGGGAATGGATAAGTCTTCTCCTCAAGCTCCTTCAAAGTGCGTCTACGTATCTCTTGATCACGAAAAGCTTCGGTTTGAATCGCCTTGCTTCATGTATGGATTTTGACTGGAGTTGTGTTGACCGTCATTGCTTTCTTGGTGGGTTTCCACGTAGCCTTATCCACCTTTGGCCCCAAAACTTTGTCATTCTTGTAGTCGGCGATCTGTTCTTTCTTCCCATGATGGGTGATGCTTAACTCCATATCATGGGCGCGGGTGGCTAACTCCTCAAATGTTCGTGGTTTGATGCCTTGAAGGATGTAGTGTAGTCCCCACTGCATGCCTTGAACGCACATCTCAATGGCAGAGGTTTCAGAAAGCCGATCTTTGCAATCCAAACTTAAGGAACGCCATTTATTTATGTAGTCGACGACAAGTTCATCTCTCCATTGTTTCGTACTGGTCAGCTCTAGCATGCTTACAGTACGACGAGTGCTGTAGAAACGGTTGAGGAATTCCCTTTCTAGCTGGTCCCAACTGTTGATAGACTCAGGTTCGAGGTCAGTGTACCAGTCAAAAGCGTTACTTTTCAGCGAACGCACGAACTGTTTGACGAGGTAGTCTCCCTCTGTCCCAGCATTGTTGCAAGTTTCAACGAAATGGGCGACATGTTGCTTCGGGTTGCCTTTTCCATCGAACTGCATGAATTTTGGGGGCTGATAACCCCTTGGCATCTTCAAAGCATCAATCTTCTTGGAGTAAAGCTTTGAGTACAGTACGGAGTCATGCGAGCTTCCTTCGTACTGTGTCTTGATAGTGTTTGCGATCATCTCCTGTAGCTGCTGGATAGAGAGAGATCCCATGAATGCCGTTGCTTGGTCTAGCTTCGGCTTCTCTTCAACTTTCTCCGCTGGTGGCTCCTCTTCTTCGTCGACTTCTTTCTTTAAAAGGCCAACATTTGGGTCGATTTTCACGTCGGGCAGCGCATCTAGTTGGTTGACAAGTGCGGCAATCTGCAAGTCCTTCTCTTCCACAGTCCATGTGAGCTTTGCGATTGCTTCATTCATCTGAGCTAGCTGCTCCTCGATTGAAGTTGCTCCAGTGGTCATGACTTGCATGGTTGTACTGCCGCTCGGATCAGCGTCGGAGAGTAGGGACTCTGAGTATTTCCTCGGGCTTTCGTCTTCTTTACCTTCTTGAACCGTGATGTAGAAAACATCTTGGATCTCCTCTTCAGTGCCGTTCTCTTGGGTTTGTTGGCATGAAGATTTGCCAGTGTGGACGATGATGCGCCTCCTTACCTTCAGTGGTCCTTTTGTGTCGACCTCTAGGATTGCTTGGCGCTTCATCCTTGAAGGAATCAAGCTTCGAGCGTCGTCTTTTTCTCCTAACCCATCGAGCTTTTCTTCCTTTGGTGTTGTCTTCCTCTTTCCAAAAGGCTTCTCATTATCTTCAAATTTTTCTGAAGCTGATTGTCGCAGAGGAAAGATAACTGTGTTGCTTTGTTTCTTAAGCTTTAATAACCTTTCAAAAACAGAGCTTTGGGATGTTGGTGCGTTAAGCCTCTTGAAGACAGAGGTTCGGTCTTGACCACCAATGCGATTAAGCACTGAAGTTCTGGAGCTTGAATGGCTCATTCTATCGAAGACCGACGTCCGAGGGGAGGGTATAGGCTCTTCTTGGTCTTGTTCAATGCTCACGCTGATGTGTTGAGCGCTAGCTTTCTTCACTTTGCTTGAAATCTTCACGGGTGCATTTGGTGTGAAGCCAAGTCCAGCTTTGTTGTTGTCAACTCCATAATCATGCTCCTTCAACTTCTTTTGAGTCTCGGTGAGGTCGCGATCTTTGTCGTTGACGGTGTTTGAAACCTTCTTTCCAAGATTTGAAGAGGAAGCAAAGTCATGCCTAGCCTTTGACATGAGTTCGTATGCATTTGGGTTGAAGCCTTCTTCGGTCCTCTTAGTTGGAAGAGAGCTTGATTTCACTATGACACCATGTTGCGCCTCCAGACGGTTGATGAGTTTGGCGGTTTGCAAGTTTTTCTCCTCTGCAGTCTTTATCAGCCTTGCAATTGTTTCCTTCATCTGAACCAGCTGTTTTTCAATAGAGGTAGTGCCGATAGTCATGACTTGTTCTTTGTTTGAAGCCATGGACTGTGCTTGAATATCTTGAACGGAGACAGAGATGAGAGGTAGAGATTGTCCCACTGGGCGTGCCAAATTTGTAAACACGAAAAGTTCCTGAAACAAGAAACAAGAATACGTGTACAAAATATATTTTTGTGTTAATGATTTTGGGGTTACAATCTCTTTGTAATTTGATCCTCTGATTCTATCTTCGTAGGGTGTAGGTTTGTGGATGAGCTGTTGATCCAAAGGGTCGTCGGGGCTTGGTCTAAGGATGAACAGTTGATGAACGGATCTTCAAGGGGCGTTGGGCTTGATCTTGAAGAATGGGTGTATGAGTTTGTTGAGGTTGTTGATCCAAAGGGACGTTGGGGCTTGATCTTAGGATGAACGATGAACACTTTCTTCAAGGGCCGTCGGGGCTTGATCTTGAATAATGGTTGTGTGGATTTCTTCAAGGGCTTTTGGGCTTGATCTTGAATGAACGGATGATGAACGATGAACACTTTCTTCAAGGGCCGTCGGGGCTTGATCTTGAATAATGGTTGTGTGGATTTGTTCAAGGGCTTTTGGGCTTGATCTTGAATGAACGGATGATGAACGGATCTTCAAGGCTTTTGGGCTTAATCTTGAAGAACGATTGGATGTGTGAATTTGTTGAGGTTGTTGATCCAAATGGCCGTTGGGGCTTGATCTTAGGATGAACGGATGATGAATGATGAACACTTTCTTCAAGGGGCCGTCGAGGCTTGATCTTGAGTCGGTGGAAGTTCTTCAAGGGCCGTTGGGGCTTGACCTTGAAGGAGGATTTGACGAAGAACGAAGAGTGTTTTCTTGGTCCTTCGAGATTTGCTTGAGAGCTTTAGAGTTTCAAAGCTTCAAAGTTTTGGTGTGATGTAAATTCCCTTCTTTCTTTCTCTTTTTCAAAATGAATGCCTTGGTTTCCTATTTATAGAATTCCAAAACTTGATTTTTGGATTTAAATAATCAGATGAAATAAATCATTTCTGCCAGGTATTGACACGTGTCCTATTTGATGACTTTTCCAATTTATTTCGATTTTTCGTTGAGTCACAAGCTACATGTAAAATTTATGTGACACGTGAGCGTTGAAATTTTAATTATTGGTCAACATTCATTTCACCGAAATTTTGATGTCTACAATTAGAACAAACATATTTGTGAATGCCAACTCAACAAATGTGAGTCGGTATTTTTAACTATTATGCAACACACTTACGTTACATATTTGGAAAGGTTAACTTCCTTAGCTCCTCTTTCACGTGACACCTCCTAAGCCACTTCCTTTTTCGGTTTATCACTTTCTATTGCTTTTAGCTGTTTCTCTAGGAGTACTCCGGCTCTTTGGCTAGCTTTGGCAGTACTTTCAAGCTCATTCAACCGCCAAAACCTCTCAATATTCCCAGAAACTTCTCAATAAATTTTCTTCTATCACGCTTGTTGATTACTTTATTGATCGCATCTCTCATAGTAGTAATATAATAGCCTCAATAGGATTCTCAAGTTTTAGTCATTAACTAATTATATATGACATACGACATTAAAAATTTCTACCTGGTTAAAGAGTAACGAAGGTTGAAATTATGTCCAAATATGAATGGATGTAGTTTTCGTTGAAAATTGTTCATTTAGAAATTTCTGAAAAATCTAACCATAAGTTCTCTCAATAGGAGCAATAGGGCTGTTATGATCATTATTGAACTTATTCAAGAGGTGAAATATAACCATATCAAAGGTTGAATCGATCATTAGAAGAATTATGACAAAAAATAGGATATGCATTGAAGAGAAGCAAATGAAAGACTTTTATGAAAACTATCGTAGAGTTGAGAGTGAAATTTTATTATGTACATGTCATATCATGAATTAGTACTGCATACAATCTCCAAAAACAATCAATTATTTCCATATAACAATTGGAATATTGTTTTCGATATAAGCACCGATTATTGCTCTTGAAAAAAAAAAAGTGAGAAAGGCTTTGAACTTGTTTTTCTCAAGCAATATTCATTTTACAGAGCTTTTTTTTTTTTTTTTTTTTTTTTTGAGTCAAGTGATAGCGTTAGTAAGTTAAATGTTAGATTAGTCACTGACGGTGTTCGAACCCACGCCGTCATGCAAGGGCACAACACATTTTCACCATGTGGTAAAGCGCCACTTGCTTTACAGTCAGATGAGAGGTCGATGTAATCAGTAATTAAATATGATACTTGTAACATTACTCATAATAATTTTGCATGTTTTGATATTAGCCTCATAATGGGTTAGCAATAATGTTTTTCAAATTCGCCTTTGGCGAAAATCGAATCTAAAACCTCTCACTTACAAGTAAAAAAAATTAAAAAAAATAAAAAAAAATCAAAATCAAAATCAAAATTAAAAAAAAAAATAAATAAACCCCACTAGACTATAGTAATAAGTAGCTACTCACTTACTCATATGGATCATTTGGAAGTGCTTTTAAAATGACTGAAAATGCTTTTAGAGAAAATGTTTTGGGTTTCAAAAACACTTAAAGTGCTTTCTGTAAGAAACACTAGTTATGTGCTTCTTCCAGAAAACACTTTAAGTGTTTTTTTTTTTCAGGATTTACTTACATCTTTAATAAAGATTGGTTCTAAAAATATTTTCACTAAAAACACTTTCGACCATTTTAAAAGTACATTCAAACGAGAAATTCACCACTGTAGAAATATGTCAAGCCCAAGGAGTAGTTCAAGTCATGACATCTGTGAAGCAAACCTTCTTTTTATCTTTTGGTGGGCGATTATAGCATATTAAAAAGAAATGGTATTGCGCTCCATCTCATATAGCTTTTGACCATCACGCCTGAACAGGGGATTCAAAGTGGCCATGTTTGGATTGCTACAGATGGCAGCATTTGATCTCATGACAAGTATATATATCTACCTGTTTACGTAAGTATATGAGTGCATTTTTACTCATTACTATCAAGTGATGGTAATACTTATCATCCTATTATCATTGGATGAGTAAATTTTGAGATTTATGTCTACCTACTACATATATTTCGAAATTTAAATTTATTTAACGGTTATAAATAGAGTGGTGAGCGTCGTCGTCGTCATCATCATGATCATCATCATCATCATCATTTGAGAGAGATGAACAAAAATATTTCCTAATTATATTGCTAAAACACCACAATCGCCCTTTGAGTTCCTCCATGAGGTTAAATGTTGTTGTATAAATATGGGTTTGTGAATGGTTGAATACAGAAAAACCTAAAAATTGGAAATTTAGATTTAATAAGAAGTTTGTGTGATTGCATTTTTTTGTGGTTTTGAAATGTAAAGATGGACTGGGAAGTGGTAAGTGTGGGGTTTAGAATATGGTCCACCTGAAAAAGGATAAGATTTGTGAAGTATATCGGTGATCATGGTATGATTAATTAAGATTAGCAAGCTTAGTGTACCTCCTATATCTGTGATTAGTAAAATAATTATTGCCCCATCGTATGTTAGCGTGAGTCAATATTAGGAAAAATAGGGAATGTAAATAATAGGAGTCCTTTATTAAGTAGGTTTGTGTATATGTTTTTTGTTTCCTTGTAAAACTATGATAGCACATGTATATATTTCTAAACAAGTAATAGAAGAAATATTCCCGTAAAAGTTCTATTTGGTATCAGAGCCAAAACCCTAGTTTTTTCTTTTCCGCTGTGCTTGGTTGACCTTATTTCTGCAAATCTTCTGCAGAAAACAGGTTGTCGTGTGGGTGTGTGCTGCTGCTGTGTGTGCAGTTTGCTGCTGTATACTGCTGTGCAGCACAATACCTTGCTGCTGCCGTGCGGGTTGTGTACAGATTGCTGGGGTTTCTGCAAATTGCTGGTTTTTCTGCAACTTGGGGCTGCTGCCGTGCGGGTTGTGTACGAATCAGAATTGGTTATCCGTTTGTACTGCTTCAGTTTTTTGCCTGTGTGGTGTGGCTGCGTGTCCGTAGTATCGTGTTGGACTTCTCTGCACAGTTTTTTGTCTGTGTGGTGTGGTTGCGTGTACGTAGTATCGTGTTGTTTTTTGGGTTGATTTGGTGATTTGGTGAGCAACACCGAATGGACTCAGGAGGCAGTGGCGTGATGCGGTTAGAGGGCAGTAACTCAACCAATAATCAAGTCGTGAATCCTATCGTTATTCAGAGTGATGCGTCTGCTGTACCCAATACCGTGAAGTTAAATGGATCAAACTATCCTCTTTGGTCCAAGGTTTTGGAGATGCACATCGCTGGACGCGGTAGGAAGGGCTTTGTGACTGGGAGTACCAAGGAGCCGGCTGAGGCTAGTGCTGAGTATGAGACGTGGGAGACAGGGAATGCAATAGTAAAAGGGTGGTTGATCAACTCCATGGAACCTAATATTATGGGTTTTTTCATTCACCTACGTACTGCTAAAGAAGTGTGGGAAGAGGTAGCTCGGACCTACTATGATGGGTCAGATATTTCTCAGATTTATGAATTAAAGGTGAAATCATTCAGACTCCGTCAAGAGGGTCGGCCAGTTGGTGTGTATTATGCTGATCTCAAGTCCGTTTGGCAGGAGTTAGATCAGCGGAGACCAATCCAGATGGTATGTGCTGTGGATCTCAAGACGCTTCGAGAAGAAATTCAGATTGATCGTGTATACGCTTTTTTGGCGGGATTGGATGATGTGTTTGATAAAGTGCGTAGTGATATTTTACGTACTCAACCTTTACCTTCTGTTGAGGAGGTGTTTTCTGTTGTTCGACGTGAAGCTCAACGACATGCTACCATGATGGGTGGAAGTAACAATCAAGGAGGGTTGCCGTCCATGGCAATGATATCTCGGCCGGCTGGTACAAATCGTTCTAGTAATTATTCTAATCAATCTTTAAATTCTCGTCCCTTCAACCGAGAAAATAAAGATGATTTGAAGTGTAATTTCTGTGGACAAACCCGTCATACTGAGGATACATGCTTTACTAAGCATGGAGTGCCTGATTGGTTCCCAGAGTTAAAGAAAAAATTGCGTGCCAAGGAGCGTGGAGTAGCCGGGTCCAGTGGAGGCCGTGCCTCCCTTGCTACGGCTACACCCACTGTTCAGGAAGCCGTGCCTAGCCCCAGTGCCTCTGGTCAAAATTTGTTGACTCGTACTCAGGGTGCCTCGTCGTCCGACACAGGTACCATGGGACATGTTCTCTTAGCCTCCGAGAAACAGCACCATACAGGTTGGATTCTGGACTCTGGGGCAACGGATCATATGACATATGATAAAAATATGTTTCAATACATAACTACATCTCACAGGAAAAATATATCTACTGCCAATGGTACTTTGGCACCCGTGTGTGGTGCCGGCACTGTGCATCTCACCCCATCACTTCCCTTACATCATTGCTTGCTTGTTCCGTCTTTATCCCATCACCTATTATCCATACCACAGGTTACTGAACAATTGGATTGTGTTGTTCTAATGTATCCGTCTTTTTGTCTACTCCAGGATATTCAGACCAAGGAGATAATTGGGCGTGGCACTAAGAGAGAGGGGTTGTACTACGTGGACGACGTCGTTTCTGGAAGAGCAAATGCAGTTCGCTCGTCCCGGTCTAGTAATTTACAAGCAGTGTGGTTGTTGCATCGTCGGTTAGGCCATGCATCTTTTGGGTATTTAAGGCATATGTTACCTAGTTTATTTAGTGGAATAAATGAATCAGACTTACATTGTGAAGTATGTATTCTTGCTAAAAGCCATCGTGCTTCTTTTCCGCCTAGTATGAATAAAAGAGCTTTACCGTTTGAACTTGTGCACTCTGATGTTTGGGGGCCATCTCCGGTTGTTACTTCTTCTGGGATTAAGTGGTTTGTTACGTTTGTTGATGATTGCATTCGTATGATGTGGCTATATGTGTTACAAAATAAGAGTGATGTTGGTATGGTATTTCGGAATTTTTCTCAAATGCTTCGGACCCAATACTTCTCTGTGATTAAAGTTCTTCGTTCTGATAATGGTGGTGAATATATTAATCGTGAGTTGTCAGAGTTTCTTGGTGATCAAGGCATTCTCCATGAAACAACTTGCCCCTATACTCCACAGCAAAATGGGGTGGCTGAAAGGAAAAATCGCCATATCTTAGAAACGACACGTGCACTACTTCTGGGTGCTTCTGTTCCTAAGGTTTTTTGGCCTGAAGCTGTTACTTATGCCGTCTACGTGATTAATCGTATGCCCTATCGGGTGGTTCAGTTTCAAACTCCGTTTCAAGTCCTCACTCAACATGTTCCTATGGTGTCTTCTCATACTCTCCAGCCCCGGGTCTTTGGGTGTGTGGCGTACGTGCATATTCAGAAAATTCATCGCACTAAGGTGGATCCGTGTGCACTTCGCTGTGTGTTTGTTGGTTTCTCCTCTCACCAAAAAGGATATAAATGTTATCACCCTGCGACTCGTCATATGTATGTTACCATGGATGTGACCTTCTCTGAATCCGAGTATTTTTATGCGCCCGTATCTTCATCTTCAGATCCCCAGGGGTAGAGCTCTAGTGATGATCTGAAATGGTTGGACTTGGAAGGAATCCCTGTGGTTGATGCCGTGCATAATGGGGCAGTGATTATACATGCCGAGAATGATAAATCTGCAATTGTTGCCGATAGCAGCATGCAGTCAGGACCGGTTCCAGATGAGAGTGATAAATCTCCAACAGTCACCGAGAGCAGCATGCAGTCAGGACAAGTTGTTGACGAGCCTACTAATGTACCCCCTTCTCTCTCTAGCTCCACAGTGCTGCCCAATGAATCTTCTCTGGATATACCTGAGGTAAGTATTGTGGATGATTATGTAACTAATACAAGTAATGATGTAAATACATATAAGCTGCCACCGAGACAAAATCGGGGTGTGCCTCCTAACAGGTTTTCTCCGGAAGGCAAAGTGAAGTATCCAATAGCCAACTATGTCTCATGGAATGGTCTTGCACCAGAGCGCAAGACTTTGGTGGACAATATGGAGGCTACTCGAGTACCAACCCGTGTGGAGGAGGCTCTAAAGGATCAAAAAATGGCAAACGCAATGGATGAAGAAATGTTGGCGCTACAGAAGAATAATACCTAGGAGGTGACGTCTTTACCAGAGGGAAAAAAAACAGTTGGCTGTCGTTGGGTGTTCACTGTCAAATACAAAGCCAATGGATCAATCGACAGGTACAAAGCAAGGTTGGTAGCTAAAGGATACACCCAAACATATGGTGTAGATTATCAAGAAACGTTCTCTCCGGTTGCCAAGATGAATACGGTACGAGTTCTGATATCTTTAGCTGCTAATATGAACTGGCCATTAAAACAGTTTGATGTGAAAAATGTCTTTCTTCATGGGAACTTGGAGGAAGAAGTATATATGGATTTTCCTCCTGGGTACAGTGCTGGTAGAAGTAACAGAGTATGTCGGTTGCGTAAGTCTCTTTATGGGCTTAAGCAATCGCCTCGTGCGTGGTTTGATAGGTTTACTCAAGTCATGAAAAAGATTGGGTCTTACCAAAGTCATTCTGATCATACATTGTTTGTCAAACGGAGACAGGAAAAAGTGACGGCCCTAATCATCTATGTAGATGACATGATTATTACTGGGGATGATTGTGATGAGATTTCAAGGCTGCAGAGTGATGCGATATTTATACGCACACAAACTAAACCCTATTTGTGACAATTGTAGTAATGATGTAAGTAGGGATCGTTCTAACCGGGGATTAACTAGGGGTGCTAATCTATTTTGAAATGACTTGAAAACACAAAAACTAAATGTAAATACTCTTAACAAGACTACTATGACTCAGAATGGCTTTAAAAAAAACTCAAACTGCCTAAAACAATCAAACTGACTCAAATAGAAACTAGAACTTGATTTAGACGAATTTGCAAGTGTTTATGACTCCAAAAGCTTAAAGATACAAAAATAAAACAAATACGAATGATTAAGACTCAACGAAATATGGGGGAAATGTGTTTGGACGATATTAAATTAAAAAGACAGAATATAATTAAAGGCAAAATGTAAATATGAATGTGATGAAAATATGGATGATGGAATAGCCAAGGGGTTCTTCTCCACACATGTTACACTTGCATACAATATTGATTCTCAGTTGGTCTTTCGATAAGTTGTGAAACTCAATGCTCCAAGTTAATTAGGTCCGCTTAGATTAACTTTCAGATTTCCCTAAATTCGTTGGATTGAATGGAATACGCATACAACCAAATTATTCTTAATCAAAGTCCCTAACTATGGAATACGCATGATAGAGACATTCAACAAAGATCATTAAGTTCAATGAAAATTATAAGTGTTGACGAGGCATTCGTTACTATGGAATACGCATGAAACTTATGCCAAGAATTCGTTTAACGCGATTGTTTATAAGCAACCTCCACTACTTGTGAATATAAGTTCATAACGATTAGGTGAAACTCACTTATATTCTAGCGTCATATTCATGCATGAAAATTAAGCTTGCAATCTCAATGAACATACATAAATAAGTTATCAATCAAACAGTTAAACGAATTGAATCCACAACTTATGAAATTCCAACCAAAAGTAATCAATTCATATTGCAAATATAAACATAGTTTCGAATCACCCCCTAGCTAAAGGGGGTTTAGTTCCTCATAACCTTGAAATCAAAGAAACAACTAAACATTCCAACAACTCAAACTTGAATTGTATGAACGTTTAGGCACTCTTCTCTTCCATTACAAAACAAAGAAAATTGAATTCAAACATTGAAATCAAAGAAACACCTAAACATTCCAACAACTCAAACTTGAATTGTATGAACGTTTAGGCACTCTTCTCTTCCTCGTTGTTGTGGCACAAGGTCTAAGGTGAGCTTTGGGGATTATGTGAAGTGTTTTGGAGGGATGGGAAGTGGTTGGATAGTGGCTGAAATGGAGGATAAAAACTGCACAGATTGGAAGGATATGCACGGCAATGGATGTGTATTTGTGTTGTGTGTTGTGTTGTGAATTGAATGAGATGATGAATGAATGAATGAATGCTAGGGTATTTATAGGAGTAGTGGAGGGAACATAGGGCTGTTTGTTTAAGCATGCATGTGCAGGAATGTGGTGGAAAACAGCTAGGAAAGCTGGAAAGGAAAATGAAGGCCACGGCAAAGACAGTTTTGTGAATGATGGCAGGTTGTGTGATGGTTTTGTTGTTGGTTAAAGCTTGTGAAAGTATGTGCAATGTGTGGTGGATGAATGAGATTGCATGTGGCTTTATGGTTGAATGATTAAAGGGTGCATGTGGGTGGATATGTGGCTGAAAATGATGAATTAGACAACCTGGAAATGGCAAGGGAAATGCACGGATTAGACTTGTTGTTTGTGTGAAGTGTGTGTGAATGCATGTAAGTGGCTGATTTGTGTGTTGGGAAATCATGTGAATTAAAGGGATGAAGGTGGGTTATGCATGGCATGGGTAGGAGTGGAATGATAGCTAGGTTATGATGATGAATGCATGTGGAATTGCAAGGAGGAAAGGTGCAGAAAATGGAAGGGGATACACGGCTAGGAAGAAGAATGAATGATGTGCATGTGTGTGAATGCATGTGGATTAGGTGGAAAGAGGTGGGTGTGCATGTGAGTTGAAATGCATATGTTTAAATGGTTGAAATGTGTAGATGATTATGAGTATGATAAGTGATAAGTGAATGATATGTTAAGTGATAAATGAATGATATGTGGTGAGTGATAAGTGAATGGAAGTGATAAGTGATAAGTGAATGGTTTGATAAGTGATAAGTGAGTGGAAGTGATAAGTGATAAATGAATGATATGTTAAGTGATAAATGAATGATATGTGGTGAGTGATAAGTGAATGATATGATAAGTGAATGCTTTAAGTGTTTAAAATAGGGAACAAAGCCCTTCCTTGCATGGCAAGGAAGGGGGACACAAGGAAACACACGACAATGTCCTAAGGTTGCAAGGAATGTTGTTTTTGTGTTCTAAAATGCGTAGGAGTCTTCAATGATGCTTAAACATGAGGTCTTTTAGGATTTAACTTTCCTACTTCAAGTCTTTAATTTCGTCCATCCTCTTGGCTCCAAGCATATGATATCCATTCCAATCTCTAATTTGCTCCAAAAGGCTCCAAAAGGCATCCTTTTGCATACCTTGCCCTTAGAACCTGAAAACACACAAAAGAAGCATAAAGGACTAAAATAACTAAAGAAACATAACGTAAATGCACGAGAACAAGCCATTTAAGTCGCATGAATATGCTCCTATCACAGAGAAATCTTGCGGCTGAGTTTGAAATAAAGAACCTAGGGGATTTGAAGTATTTTCTTGGAGTCGAAGTTGCTCGATCGTCGAAAGGTATTTTCTTGTCACAACGTAAGTATGTTTTGGATTTGTTAAAAGAAACTGGTATGCTGGGATGTAAGCCAGTTGATACTCCTATTGTTGAAAAACATCATCTATGTTTGGATCCGAATCAGAAATCAGTTGATAAGGGGAGATATCAGAGACTTGTAGGGAGACTAATTTATTTGGCTCATACACGTCCAGATATTGCCTATGCAGTAAGTGTAGTAAGTCAATTTATGCATTCACCGAGTGAAGATCATATGGCTGCTGTTATGTGTATCTTAGCTTATTTAAAGTCTGCACCTGGAAAAGGAGTTCTCTATTGGAAGCATGGACATTTAAGGATTGAGGGGTTCACGGATGCTGATTGGGCAGGAAGTGTAGGTGACAGACGGTCTACTTCGGGATACTTTACTTTTGTAGGAGGAAATTTGGTTACATGGAGAAGTAAAAAACAGAAGGTAGTATCAAGATCCTCGGCTGAGGCCGAGTATCGAGGAATGGCTCACGGCATTTGTGAGATTCTCTGGCTTCGAAAGCTTCTTGAGGGGCTTGGGCTCAAGCCAAAGGAAACCATGAGACTATACTGTGATAATAAGTCAGCAAGAGATATAGCTGATAATCCAGTACAGCATGATAGGACAAAACATGTGGAAGTTGATCGACATTTTATTAAAGAGAAGCTTGAAAGGAAGATTGTGTCAATACCTTTTGTGAAGTCAGAGGAGCAACTTGCAGACGTTCTAACTCATGCAGTATGTAGTCGAAGGTTTGATGACTCACTTGTCAAGTTGGGCATGTGTGATATCTATGCACCAACTTGAGGGGGAGTGTTAGCGTGAGTCAATATTAGGAAAAATAGGGAATGTAAATAATAAGAGTCCTTTATTAAGTAGGTTTGTGTATATGTTTTTTGTTTCCTTGTAAAACTATGATAGCACATGTATATATTTCTAAACAAGTAATAGAAGAAATATTCCCGTAAAAGTTCTATTGTTATTAGTTTGAGGAAAGTATTGGTGAAGATATATTTCTTATGACAAGCTCATCATGTGATTAACGTTGGTGTGCTAGGATGTGATGTGATCGTCATTTTATTTTGTTTTATAACTATAGCAATCCTTTGATTAATTCCAATGTAGTAGTACTGCTCTAATTGACCTGCACTTTTCCAATCAAATTTTAGTCCTTAAGAGATCCTAACGTTATACAGACACGAGGACGTACGAACAGGAGAGTGACATGGAAAGATTCCAAGAACAACAGATTGTTTACCTTAACTGTTTGCACTTGACAGCTTAGGCCATCTCCAACCGAAAGGTCCAGATGATAAAAAATTGTCTGAAAACTGTCTCCAACCAAGGGTTAGGCCAAAGGGTTCGTGGGTTCCACATGAAAAAAAAGGGTCAAAGGGCCAACTAGCTGGCCCAACCCAGCCAGCTAGCTAGCCCCAGGCCAGACCACAGATTTGAATGCAACGGCTAGCTAGCTATCATGACATCCATATTATATAAAATGCCAACTATCAACCATGACGACCTCTTATCCTCTCAACTTTCTCTCTACCTTAGCTAGCTAGCTAGCTATGAACTTGATGATATTATCATGACGTGATCAATTTAATCATTGAATTAGTGCTTTTATAGATTATGTAGCTAGAAGCCAACCTTATCTTCCAAGCACTACAAAAGGAAAACAAGATATCTACCATGGACCAATACGTTTAATCTTAAGAGACCAAGATATGTTTATTGTATAGATTGTGATGCGTTAATTAAGCATGCAATTATAAGATTTTACTTAAGTTTGCACTTTTTTTTTTTTGGAAGGATGATTTAATTAATCTAAGCTATTGATCTAAATTAGATAACGGGCTGGATTGTAGAATCAAATTGAAAAGTGTAAATTTGGTAGCAACGTCAAACATTGTAGATTTTAGCCCATTACGTGTCGTTTCGAAGAAAATGACATCACGAGCAAAATAACATTCTCCTTCATGATTTAGTCAAATCATATTTGCAATTTTAGGCGAATTATATTGTTTACTAGCCCTGAAACAACATTCAAATCCTTTATTTTTGAGGATATTTTTGGTATTAATTGTTATTTGAGTTTTTTTTTTCCCTATTAGAATTACTAGAAGGGTAATGCTAGGGAGACTATATTTGAAGATAAAATTTACAAACTAAATGATGTGTCATTAATATAAATGAGCGCATTTATCAACACTTAAGTAATAATTCAGTCATCAACTTCTATATCATTTAGGTCTCGTTTGGCACGCCGTATAAAGGATCATATAGTATAAATAATACAGTAGAAGTTGTTTGGTGCTCATATGTACTAATTAAGCATCGGATAAATTAAATCGGTCCCACCATTTTAATACCTCTCACACCCGCTAAGTTATACTCCCCAAAACCTCCGTATAATTTAGTTGGGTCACAAATTCGACCTCTATGCTTGCATCACAAAACCTCATCCAATTATTCCTTCTCTCTTTCTCCCTCCCCAACTCCGATCAACATCATACAAACAGAAAATCAGAGGTGGCAAACCTAGGCCATGCCGTCTCTATTCAAACATCCATGGTGGCGAATCGAACTAGAACTGGACAGCTGCACCGCTCTAGAGCTGTCTTCTCCACCTAAATCAACTTGTTCTGAAAACCCGCATCGTCACCGCCCATGACCCACTGCTTCTCTATAACTGCTCGCACCATCATCTTGCATGCGAGTATGCCATTGCTATTATATCTTGAAACGATATCTCATGGTTGCGAACTATTGCTGCCTTGCACGAACCCAAACCCAAAAAACACAAAATCTATTGCGTCACCCCCACATTGTACCAGACCTAATTGCTTTGAACCATTGCAGACCACTAAACGCTGCCAAACAAATATCCTTGATTTACCCCTTTTTTCAAATTAGGTTTTGCTCTAATTTGGGGGCTTTTCATTTACTTCCTATCAATTTTTTTTTTTGTTTTTTAAATTCAGTTCAGTGCCAAACACAGTATAAAATAATACAGTCATTAGTCTGATTTGCACCAAATGCCCGACTAATTTAGTCAGTACTATCCAATGACTATTTATCTTATCTGATTAAAATAGACAGTATTGTTCGAGCTACCAAACGAGACCTTAGTTTACAAAAAGGGTAACGCTTGCACTACAAAAAAAATGAACACTGCGCACAATAAATTATCTATGCCCTTTGAGGACAAAAAGCACCAACAATTGTGCTCATAGACCAATAGCAACAGTGCAACTACTATCTTTGTGTATGTGCCCTCTATGGGCATCACCATTGTTAAAAGGGCGCAATAGACTGTTTGGTGCTCAAAGAGGCAGACACAAATAAAGGCTTTTTGTGTCCTTATTCTGACAACTTGTCAGATGACCATCTCCATCCATGTTTGCACTATTTTGTTATTGTGCCCAGTAGGTTTTATTTTAAAAAAAAAAAAAAAAAATGTAAAATTTTGAAATAGAACCAAAAATTTAAAAGCATCCAAGATTACAAACCCATCCAAGATTACAGACCCATCCAAGATTACAGACCCATCAGTATCAACTTGAAAGCAGGATAATCCGGAGGTTTCCAACCGATGGCACGAGGAACAGATTTAACTCCTTTAGAAGAATTACAATCGCGATAGTTATTGACAATCACCAGAGCTTTATGAAAAACCCTAGAAACAATCGAAAGTTGTTTATTAAACGGCCAATCGTTCCGATCTTTCCACAACTACCAGAAAATCATAAGAGCAAGGGAAAGAGGAGACAAGCCAACATCCAAGTTAGAATTGGCATCAAGATTATCAAGCCAATGATTCAGATCACCCTGCCCAACAGGATTAACTGAAGAGGGGCAATGGTTCAAATCTGCATTGCAACAGGGTATCTTAAAAATAAGTGATTAACGCACTCATCTTCCAGGTTACATATATGGCAGCAAGAGCTCTCCCAAGGACGAACTTGTGAATCCTCTCTTTCGTATTGAGTCTCTTTCGAATAAGAAGCCAAGCAAATAACTTACTTTCAGAGGAATGCATGACGTCCACACTTTATTCATGTGAGTAGTGTTAAAAAACATAGTAGTAATCCGCACAATCGATATATCTGCTGATTTGATGGTGAATTTATCTTTAGTTTTAGGAACCCCAAACAAAGCTCCAGAGGAACGGATATGGCTTTAATAATATCAACAATATCATGAGACACCAAGCCATTAATAAAGCTTATCATATTAACAAGTTAACACAATTGTAAAACTAAAGAAAAAAGGATTTAAGTAAAACTTGTTATGTGATCATTACACGTAAAGATTTTCCGCCCTGTATTATTGAATTTTTTTTATACATGATTGTAACTATTGTTTATAATTTTCTCTTACGTAATGCAAGGAACAATGTCATATATATTGTCATACTTGTCGTCAATGGAAGAATATGGTTGAATTGAATACACCAAAAGCTTGTTACCGAAAAAAAAAAAAAAAAAGAATACACCAAAAGCTGGGAAGGTAGCGTACACGCAAACGTGGCAACAAGCACTACCAGTTATGCTCCTAATGACAGCAATAGAACCAATATGTGCAAAACATACAAAAACATACCTAAAAACAAAGTCTAGTGCTACCTCTATTATACAACTTTAATTGGTTTCTATGTATTCTTTAGGTTAAACTCAATGTATTTTTCGAAAGAACGAGAAAGATTGCTAAGGAGATTCGATTTCTCCTGATCTTTAAATATACATGTTAAATTGTAACTTAGGTTAATCATACATGTTAAACTATTACGGGCGTATTTTTGGTGGAAAAAGAGCATTGGTCTCTGGACCCTTGCATTTCAGCGGATGTTGATACATCCATTATTGTATCATTTGTGTTGAGACCTAGAATTTGAAGAAATTTTTTATTGTGACTAGAATACGAGTGGTACACCATGTGTTTTTATAGAAGTGGTGGGAAATTTTATTTTTTAAGTTATTAACTTTTTAATACACATATTCGACCATTTGTATAGTAACATGTGGTGTACCGTTTGGACTTACATGGCTTAGAGTGAGAGACTAGCGAATTTAGTCTATGGGGATTTACTTGGGTAAGCGATTAGCTTCATTTGTCCGATTAGGCTAACGTGGCATTGTTTTTGGCGATGTTATTCGTTGTTAACTTAGTGATTGTATTAAATGCATATCAGTATAGTTAGTTCATAAATTCATTATACAACACTATTTCACAAACACTAAACTTGTTTTTTGGAAAATATTTATTTGCGTCCTTAATTAAATAAATTTATTTCCATGAAAATTGAGTGTTAAATTGAATTTTTGTTCTAGTACTTTTTCTTATGTACGTGCATAATTTTGAATATATACATGGTTATATTATAGTCCTATGTACACTGGTATATTATCACTATACCTATGCATATAAATTAATCTACCTGTAAAATTGTGTACCTGTTCAAAATAATGTACCAGGACAAAAACCAAAATCCAATCCGAGGCTTGCTGGTTTCAACAATGGGTAATGCTATAGAGATTAAATTTGTAAATAAAATCTTGTAAACCACATGACATGGAAGTTGATTGGATTATTACTTCAGCGTTGATTAACGTGCTTATTTTTATTGGTGATACATCATTTAGTTTGCATATTTAATCTACAAATTTAGTCTATCTAGCATTACCCTTCAACAATTAATGAATAAAGCAATCTTGTCCGATGATGAAAATCTAGGATTTCAATTAATGCGCGCATAAACCAAAATCCCTTCTTTCTCTTCAGCTTAAATTAAGACCAAATTTTATTTCATAAACGGCCAAGAAACATACATAATTACTGTGAAGACCGTTATTCCCTAGAAAGAACAAGAGGAGGCTAGTCTATACATGAACCAGCCTCATATGCTTACACAAAGATAAAGGAAAATTAAACATCATGGAAAACTAAAGACGCACCAAAAGGACATATGTACACGATGATACATATGCATCATGACGTCCAAAACATTTATATAGAGCGATCGAGCTCGATTGATTCAGGTACAAGCAGGCAAACGGCAGATGATAAATATTCAAACTTCACATGTAACTAGTTGGCCTGGCATGGATGGTTCGATGATCTTCTCGTTACGGCATGTTTGTGCATGCACATGTTGGTCAGTGTTAAGCTCAGAGTTTTGATGAGCATCAGTACCATTGGCATCCGAGGTTACAGGTGCTTGGACTTGTACCTCCACCTCAGGAGTAGTAGTTAAAATTGTGATTTGCTTTACAACATCGGCCTTGTGTTCTGGTAGCTTTTCCTCCACAATGGTTTTGGTGTTCCTGTACTTTGTATAGAGGGCCATCTGAACCACCCCAAAGGAGAAACCAATTATGTTTGGGGTCTGCAAATGAAAGGATCATGTGATTAATTAATTAAAGTCAACGGATATATTCTTATACAAACAATATTCTACGTTAAATTCATATGAGGAAAATTCAAAAACTTGAGTGCAGATGGGATGCGAATATATCAAAATAAATTGCGATAAAGTAACCTTATTAAATTTTGTGAACAATATATTGTAGCTTCTTAAATAGTTCTTGTTGCTTTCATATATGTCACTAAATTAAACTTGGCGTAAGAGAGTGATCCATTAAGGGATAGTGTTTGCATAACAAATGATTGATTTTTTTCCATTTCCTTATAATCAGCATATGCTTTTTAATTAAATTATTCTATTATCTAATACACTTTTAACCTTTATAAGGTTATCACGGCCTTTTTTTTGTTTGCCACGATATAAACCAGTTAAAGCTTGATGTAATCAAGCTAGCGGTTATACATGCGTGGTGGCGCACATTGACATATAATCACCAGATTTTTCTATTTTAAAAATCATCAAAAGAAAGTTATTCCACAATTAAGGACAGTTTAACCGATGCACCTAGCTTACTAATTAAACAGGAATAGCCGTAAAAATAATAAATATTAGTTTTATTATACACAAATAAAATGACTTACTGCAACATAGAGATCCTTGAGGAGTAAGCCATAACAGAGCCACATAACGGCACTTAGGGTGAGGAAGAAGGATAAATTAAACGGCATGAACTCCACGCTCTTGGTGCGGATAACCATTCTCTGTAACACACAAAATCAAATCATGCATATATTAATATCTTAATGCATATAGATTGAGATTATGTTAAACCTTTAAGGATTTGATTACAGTACTTGATTAATCAATTACCATGACGCTTAAAGGTGCTGCAAAGACACCGACAGAGAAAGTCACACAAACCCATCCGAGAACTTCGACGCGGGTCGGCCCTTGTGACAAGAAGCGAGACAGAAGAAGAATCAAGCAAAATCCCCCGAAGTTCACCAGTAAAAGCAGCCTGAGAGTAGACACCTGCACCCAAATTTAATTTATTAATTCTAATTAAGTCCTTTATATAAGTCATATTCTACATGGAATTCAGCTAAACTAATCGAACTGCGAAGGTGGCACTACTCACCCTCGCTTGCTTAGTTGCATATGTAAGGTAAATTGCAATATAAATGGTCTCTATGACACAACCGAATGAGTTGATGGTGATGAGAAGGATCACATGAGACTTGAGGAATGCATAGTATATCCATATCATTGTACTGAATAGTGCAAACACATATGGAACTGATTGAAATCCCTCCGTCGATTTCTTTTTATACACCCTCCAAAATGTCGGCCTGCATCACCCAAAACATTAGTCGAAGTTAAATAACTACTTAAATCTCGTTAATTGCCTCATTATCCCTGAAATAAATAATAAAGAAAAGAAACTTACAGCGGAGCTAGAAAAACGATGAATGAGACAATGTTGCCTGTTTAAATTGAACATCGTAAGAAGAAGAAAAGTTAATTTCTATTGAAGAAAAGTAGAATAAGGAAACTAAAGAGAAACGATTTTGCACAATTCAGTTTATTTCCTCCCCTTATTCAATCCAAAGATCACAAATAAGTAGGGGGTGTGCATGGGAAGAAAAGGGGTGAGCGGAATGCTAATATATTGTTATACCTAGAATGCCAAAGGCAAAGGCCAATGGATGGTGAGAAGTTGATGCAGTCATGGTAGCTAGAGTTCTCTCTTTGGAGATGTGTAGCAACTGAAACTGAAACTGAAGGAACAGGGTTTTGCTATGAAGCTATATAGCTTAGCCCTGTATCCTCTTATATCTTTCTGATATTCCGTCTTTGCCACGAGATCCTGAATACAAAGGGTCCTTGGTATTTATAGAGAGAGAAGTTGAGGCTATGTTGTTGCATGAAGGCTGAATTGTGATGATTACTTTATTAGCTTTTAGCAGTAGGTGTCTCTAGTACAGAAAAGCCAAGCACCCATGACATTAGAACAAACATATTTGTGAATGCCAACTCAACAAATGTGAGTCGGTATTTTTAACTATTGTGCAACACACTTACGTTACATATTTGGAAAGGTTAACTTCCTTAGCTCCTCTTTCACGTGACACCTCCTAAGCCACTTCCTTTTTCGGTTTATCACTTTCTATTGCTTTTAGCTGTTTCTCTAGGAGTACTCCGGCTCTTTGGCTAGCTTTGGCAGTACTTTCAAGCTCATTCAACCGCCAAAACCTCTCAATATTCCCAGAAACTTCTCAATAAATTTTCTTCTATCACGCTTGTTGATTACTTTATTGATCGCATCTCTCATAGTAGTAATATAATAGCCTCAATAGGTTTCTCAAGTTTTAGTCATTAACTAATTATATATGACATACGACATTAAAAATTTCTACCTGGTTAAACAGTAACGAAGGTTGAAATTATGTCCAAATATGAATGGATGTAGTTTTCGTTGAAAATTGTTCATTTAGAAATTTCTGAAAAATCTAACCATAAGTTCTCTCAATAGGAGCAATAGGGCTGTTATGATCATTATTGAACTTATTCAAGAGGTGAAATATAACCATATCAAAGATTGAATCGATCATTAGAAGAATTATGACAAAAAATAGGATATGCATTGAAGAGAAGCAAATGAAAGACTTTTATGAAAACTATCGTAGAGTTGAGAGTGAAATTTTATTATGTACATGTCATATCATGAATTAGTACTGCATACAATCTCCAAAAACAATCAATTATTTCCATATAACAGTTGGAATATTGTTTTCGATATAAGCACCGACTATTGCTCTTGAAAAAAAAAAAGTGAGAAAGGCTTTGAACTTGCTTTTCTCAAGCAATTTTCATTTTACAGAGCTTTTTTTTTTTTTTTTTTTTTTTTTTTTTTGAGAAGTGATAGCGTTAGTAAGTTAAATGTTAGATTAGTCACTGACGGTGTTCGAACCCACGCCGTCATGCAAGGGCACAACACATTTTCACCATTGTGGTAAAGGGCCACTTGCTTTACAGTCAGATGAGAGGTCGATGTAATCAGTAATTAAATATGATACCTGTAACATTACTCATAATAATTTTGCATGTTTTGATATTAGCCTCACAATGGGTTAGCAATAATGTTTTTCAAATTCGCCTTTGGCGAAAATCGAATCTAAAACCTCTCACTTACAAGTATTAAAAATAAAAAAAAAAAAAAAAACCCACTAGACTATAGTAATAAGTAGCTACTCACTTACTCATATGACTCATTTGGATGTGTTTTTAAAATGACTGAAAATGCTTTTAGAGAAAATGTTTTGGGTTTCAAAAACACTTAAAGTGCTTTCTGTAAGAAACACTAGTTATGTGTTTCTTCCAGAAAACACTTTAAGTGTTTTTTTTTCAGGATTTACTTACATATTTAATAAGGATTGGTTCTAAAAATATTTTCACTAAAAACGCTTTCGACCATTTCAAAAGTACATTCAAACGAGAAATTCACCACCGTAGAAATATGTCAAGCCCAAGGAGTAGTTCAAGTCATGACATCTGCGAAGCAAACCTTCTTTTTATCTCATATAGCTTTTGACCATCACGCCTGAACAGGGGATTCAAAGTGGCCATGTTTGGATTGCTACAAATGGCAGCATTTGATCTCATGACAAGTATATGTATCTACCTGTTTACGTAAGTACATGAGTGCATTTTTACTCATTACTATCAAGTGATGGTAATACTTATCATCCTATTATCATTGGATGAGTAAATTTTGAGATTTATGTCTACCTACTACATATATTCCGAAATTTAAACTTATTTAACGGTTATAAATAGAGTGGTGAGCGTCGTCGTCATCATCATCATCATCATCATCATCATCATCATCATCATTTGAGAGAGATGAACAAAAATATTTCCTAATTATATTGCTAAAACACCACAATCGCCCTTTGAGTTCCTCCATGAGGTTAAATGTTGTTGTATAAATATGGGTTTGTGAATGGTTGAATACAGAAAAACCTAAAAATTGGAAATTTAGATTTAATAAGAAGTTTGTGTGATTGCATTTTTTTGTGGTTTTGAAATGTAAAGATGGACTGGGAAGTGGTAAGTGTGGGGTTTAGAATATGGTCCACCTGAAAAAGGATAAGATTTGTGAAGTATATCGGTGATCATGGTATGATTAATTAAGATTAGCAAGCATAGTGTACCTCCTATGTCTGTGATTAGTAAAATAATTATTGCCCCATCGTGTTATTAGTTTGAGGAAAGTATTGGTGAAGATATCTTTCTTATGACAAGCTCATCAGGTGATTAACGTTGGTGTGCTAGGATGTGATGTGATGTGATCGTCATTTTATTTTATTTTATACTATAGCAATCCTTTGATTAATTCCAATGTAGTAGTACTGCTCTAATTGACCTGCACTTTTCCAATCAAATTTTAGTCCTTAAGAGATCCTAACGTTATACAGACACGAGGACGTACGAACGGGAGAGAGACATGGAAAGATTCCAAGAACAACAGTTTGTTTACCTTAACTGTTTGCACTTGACAGCTTAAGCCATCTCCAACTGAAGGGTCCAGAGAATCAAAAATAGTTTGAAAACTGTCTCCAACCAAGGATTAGGCGAAAGGGTTCGTGGGTTCCACATGACAAAAAAGGGCCAAAGGCCCAACCCAGCCAGATAGCTAGCCCCAGGCCGGGCCACAGATTTGAATGCAACGGCTAGCCGTTATTTTTATTTATTTATTTATTTTTACAGTTTTTTTTCTTCTTTTTTACAAATTTTTTTTTTAAAAAAAATTAAAATTCTATTTTTTTCCCCTATAACTTCCATTAAACAACATTAAATTTAATTTGTAGTTTTTAAATTTAAGTTGTAATTTTTAAATTTAAGTTGTTGTAGTTTTTAAATTTAAATAATAAATTATGTTTGACCCTTTGGCTCTCGGTTGGAGATTGTAAGCAATATGACCATGCACTGTTCATTAAAATATTAATTTTTTGAAAAGCCAGAGAACTAAAACGAGCCATCGGGTCGTCCTTCAGGTGGAGATGACCTTAATTACCTAGTACATGAGCCTAAGTTTTTGGGAGAAAAACGATAATTTTATTGAAGACACTTATTGTTCAGTGTTCAGTGGCAAGGTTATAGAAGGTACACTAAGCTAGCTACACGGTTACACCATTAGCTTTCCTAAAAACAGGTTACGCTGGTAGTTTTAATTGTATGTACATCATAATTAGCAAAGCATGCACTATGAATCAAACTATAAATTCAGGAGAAATTATTAGGTGTTACCGTATTACCACAACACTCATGCTACCGCTGTTGGAAACCTGTCATCTGTTCTTTATTTTTGAAGCTGAATTTAGAATCTATTTTAATATAAAATTAAAGATAAAAACGCCAGAAAAAGGAGAAAGAAAAAAAAAAGGACCGCCACCCCAATAGCCCGACTCACTAAAGCAGAACCCAACCCGCAGTGCCTCTTTCCGCTGCCCTGCTCCCTTCTCTTTTCCTTACTCTCGGGTATCTCCTCATCCTTTCCTCTCTCATTTATCTTCTTTTTTCTTTTCATGTAAATTTTAAATTCAATCTGGAAAACAATTTGATGTCCTTAACTTGAAACTTTTAAAGATTGAAGAGTAGGCAGATCGATCATTCGCAAATAAAACCCTATAAAGATTCAATTGCACATATGTCCGAGAAACCATTATCAAACAGATATGCGAGAAGAAGAAGAAGAAAAAAAGGGAGGGACGGAAGCAAGAGATGGTTGTCGGGTTGGAGGCTGGGGTCGACTATGGTGAGAGATTTCCAAACTTCCTCATACGGTGGACGGTGGTTTTTTGTCTCTATTTTCTCCTTTTTACTTTGTTTAAGTGATAAAAGTGATTCAAGTCCAGCTGTATAAACAATGGACAGATGACCAATTTTTAATGAAAATACCACAGCTGATGGAATAATACTGTACTACCTAATAATTTCTCATGAATTTACTGGTGACATGAATTTGCTGGTGAAATGGTTCAAATCACTCTTCCAATATTTCTGAGTGAATTCCAAAATTACAGTGAATTACTGGCGAAATGGTTAGGATTCACTTACAACACATATACAATTATTACTGATCATGCTAAAGTTTAAAGTTCATTTTCTAGGGTATAGCTAAATATTGTACACATCTTATATTAACTAGATAACAGTATTATGTCTACGTTGTCACTTGGCATATATAATTTCTTTCTTTTTTTTTAGATGATAAATGCGATAATTCCTAATCAATGACTCACTCTTCTTATCAACATAATTTTATTTAGTAAAAGAAAAGCAAATATCTCAACCCATGCATCTAGACTAAACTACGTCTACAGATCTTATAATTAACCTAACTGATTTGTTTGTAGTACATATGGTGTTTTGTTTCACCATGGATCTTGCCCGCAGTCATAGCACTCATTTTTGTTTTTATTTCCGTATTTTCCTTGAATATAATTTACATAAAGACAGATAGTGAGTGATAAAATTGAGAGATTTTTTAGTGTACCAAAAACATTGTCCCGTGTAATGAGTATCATAATATAAGTGAATGAACTCTTGATATTATGACACTTGGTATACCAAGTTATACTCCTGATACACTAAAAAATTACTCAATAAAATGGGGTGACACCATTTAAACTTAGCTAGGGCCACTCCTCTCGTTTTCGTGTTCTCGAAGAACCGATACGTGGGCATCCCTCATTGTTTTCAAAGCAAAAAGTGTTTTAACTTACGTAATAGCTAGCCATGCCCTAATTACTAGCTAATTGATACAATTCGTTCTTTAATTTACCTTGTCAAATCTGCATGCACGTCGCAGGGTCTAGGTAATATTCCACAGATTCTGCTATATTCCTAACTCTGATTTGATTGCCTTTCGCTTGATATATGTACATTGTGTGTGAATGATTAATTAGAAAAAATAAATAAATAAATTTAGAGAAATTTTTTTGTGTACTTAAAATACTCGTTATATTGTATATTTTAATATGTTATAATGTGAATATCCATATGATAAATATCTATCACATTTACTATATATCTATGAAAAAAAGTAAGGATTTTTATACGTTATAATATGAGTATACAATATGATATACACATAGCATATATCAATGAAAAAAAGTATACATATTATAATTTAAATAAATTATTACATCACGAGATCATGTTCTTGAAAATTAAACTCTCTCAATCCTCTTGGTCTTAGCTCTAGCTAGTGCTATATATCGCCTGTTTTAAATAAATATTTTAATTCTTCTGAATGCTATTGTGTTTGTAGGGAAACATCTGGTTTCAAATCACGCTGTTTGCTTCCTATATGATTGATCAATTATATACAGATATATAGCAAGAGCAATCCATTCTTCATGAGATTTTGAGTTTGATACGCAAAAATAAGCCACCTGCACAAGTCAAATGTTTACACGATTAATTAATTAATCATGCTAAAATCACGACCTTTTTCATTCCAAATTATTAGTACATGATTAGATCCGGTGAAATATAGAAAAAGTTGCTTTTACTTGCTGCATGCATGTGGATTTCAATGAGAGGTGTGTGCTCCTTTCTCTTCCATTCCTCTATCTGTATTAGTTATATCCTTGTTTTTTTCGCTCTTAATTCTTAATCGAGCAAGTCAGTGCTATGATTTTGGCTTTTGACTCTAGCCGTCAATATGCATATAATATTTACGGTAAACACGAGACACCTGCGGCCAACAAATTATCCCAAACTTGGGGTCCCCTCCAAGAATCCCATTATAATATCATAAAGATTAACAAAATTGCTTATATTTTATTGTATAGTTAACAATAAAAAATGTTCGAATGCTTGAACAACTGATACATATCCAATTCTCATAATATCCTTGTATAATTTAACAATAATACTATTTAATTTTCATTTGAGTGACAATATATAATGTTAAATTGTACTATTTTTTTTCTTTTAATTTTCTTTTAATTTTTTAGTATTGAAATTGAGATATTGATAGTGTATGCACTATGAGGTGTGTTCCAACTAAATGTTTGAGGGTCCAAGAGTTCCAATTCTCATAATATCCTTGTATAATTTAACAATAATACTATTTAATTTTCATTTGAGTGACAATATATAATGTTAAATTGTACTATTTTTTTTCTTTTAATTTTCTTTTAATTTTTTAGTATTGAAATTGAGATATTGATAGTGTATGCACTATGAGGTGTGTTCCAACTAAATGTTTGAGGGTCCAAGAGTGATTAATTAGCTTTAAGGTACACAAGGGGCCGTGAAGAATTATTGATGATGACCATATAGTCTCCAAAAGAAAAACCCGGATACAAACACTGTTTTAGAGATTTCATATGATCTGATTGTGGTTCAAATTTTAAATATGTGTTTATGGGGTGCATGATGCATGCATTATCTGTTTATCATTCTTTAGCTACATGGTTGCTTGAGAGTTATCAGAGAAGGGCTTTTGTCTCGTATTTGAAATGATCTTATGTTGTAGGATATCCCACTCACTTTGTTGGGTTAATAATTGGATAGATTTTTTTAATGTGCCGAAAACACGATTCGGTACACCAAGTGTTATAATATAAGTGGTTGGATACTTAAAAAAATCCAACTACTTGTAATATGATACTCAGTGTACTGAGTCGTGTTAAAATTTTCTCTAATGGTTGGATTAAGGCAGACATCCATATTATATAAAATGCCAACTATCAACCATGACGACCTCTTATCCTCTCAACTTTCTCTCTACCTTAGCTAGCTAGCTAGCTATGAACTTGATGATATTATCATGACGTGATCAATTTAATCATTGAATTAGTGCTTTTATAAATTATGTAGCTACAAGCCAACCTTATCTTCCAAGCACTACAAAAGGAAAACAAGATATCTACCATGGACCAATACGTTTAATCTTAAGAGACCAAGATATGTTTATTGTATAGATTGTGATGCGTTAATTAAGCATGCAATTATAAGATTTTACTTAAGTTTGCACTTTTTTTTTTTTTGGAAGGATGATTTAATTAATCTAAGTTTGCACTTTTTTTTTTTGGAAGGATGATTTAATTAATCTAAGCTATTGATCTAAATTAGATAACGGGCTGGATTGTAGGGGTGGGCATAAAAACCGCCAAACCGTAAAACCGCATCGAACCGTAAGAAAAAAAACCGAAAAAAACCGTGTTGACCGGAAAAATCAACTTTGAGTGAAAAACCGAACCGAACCGTTCAAACCGGTTCCGGTTTCGAATGACCAAGAACCGGCCGAACTGAACCGGACCGTTTTATTAATAATAAATAAATAAATTATATATGCACACACATGTCATGGTATAATAGGTTGAAAAATTGTGTACAGGAGCTGCTGCTTCTTGCTTGCTCTCTGAAGTCTGAAAACTTGCAATTTGTTTCATCATTTTTTTTGTTTGTTGACTGATTGACCAGTACATATGTATTTTAGTTGTCTCTTTTTGTTGACTTGGTGCCACTACCAAAGACATTTGCATTAAAAAAGATGTGTTGTATGCAACTTTATGTAATCAGTTTTAGAAGATGTATTTGAATGCATAATGATTTAATGTTCAAATAATTTATTATTAGGAACCGTAAACCGGCAAGAACCGAATCGGAACCGGTGTAGACCGAACCGTAATGTTCTAGCCATAAATTTAAGTGGAACTGCACCGAATCGAATCGTTAATATATTTCGGTTCCGGTTCCAATTTAGGAGTGGAACCGCACCGAACCGCGCCGTGCCCACCCCTACTGGATTGTAGAATCAAATTGAAAAGTGTAAATTTAGTAGCAACGTCAAACATTGTAGATTTTTGCCCATTACGTGTCATTTCGAAGAAAATGACATCACGAGCAAAATAACATTCTCCTTCATGATTTAGTCAAATCATATTTGCAATTTTAGGCGAATTATATTGTTTACTAGCCCTGAAACAACATTCAAATCCTTTATTTTTTAGGATATTTTTGGTATTAATTGTTATTTGAGTTTTTTTTTTTTTTTTTTTCCTCCTATTAGAATTACTAGAAGGGTAATGCTAGGGAGACTATATTTGAAGATAAAATTTACAAACTAAATGATGTGTCATCAATATAAATGAGCGCATTTATCAACACTTAAGTAATAATTCAGTCATCAACTTCTATGTCATTTAGGTCTCGTTTGGCATGCCGTATAAAGGATCATATAGTATAAATAATACAGTAGAAATTGTTTGGTGCTCATATGTACTAATTAAGCATCGGATAAATTAAATCGGTCCCACCATTTTAATACCTCTCACACCCGCTAAGTTATACTCCCCAAAACCTCCGTATAATTTAGTTGGGTCACAAATTCAACCTCTATGCTTGCATCGCAAAACCTCATCCAAGTATTCCTTCTCTCTTTCTCCCTCCCCAGCTCCGATCAACATCATACAAACAGAAAATCAGAGGTGGCAAACCTAGGCCATGCCGTCCCTATTCAAACATCCATGGTGGCGAATCGAACTAGAACTGGACAGCTGCGCCGCTCTAGAGCTGTCTTCTCCACCTAAATCAACTTGTTCTGAAAACCCGCATCGTCACCGCCCATGACCCACTGCTTCTCTATAACTGCTCGCACCATCATCTTGCATGCGAGTATGCCATTGCTATTATATCTTGAAACGATATCTCATGGTTGCGAACTATTGCTGCCTTGCACGAACCCAAACCCAAAAAACACAAAATCTATTGCGTTACCCCCACATTGTACCAGACCTAATTGCTTTGAACCATTGCAGACCACTAAACGCTGCCAAACAAATATCCTTGATTTACCCCTTTTTTCAAATTAGGTTTTGCTCTAATTTGGGGGCTTTTCATTTGCTTCCTATCGTGAAGATAGGATTAGCTTCCTATCAATTTTTTTTTTTTTGTTTTTTAAATTCAATTCAGTGCCAAACACAGTATAAAATAATACGGTCATTAGTCTGATTTGCACCAAATGCCCGACTAATTTAGTCAGTACTATCCAATGACTATTTATCTTATCTGATTAAAATAGACAGTATTGTTCGAGCTGCCAAGCAAGACCTTAGTTTACAAAAAGGGTAACGCTGGCACTACAAAAAAAATGAGCACTGCGCACAATAAATTATCTGTGCCCTTTGAGGACAAAAAGCACCAACAATTGTGCTCATAGACCAATAGCAACAGTGCAACTACTATCTTTGTGTTTGTGCCCTCTATGGGCATCACCATTGTTAAAAGGGACTGTTTGGTGCTCAAAGAGGCAGACACAAATAAAGGCTTTTTGTGTCCTTATTCTGACAACTTGTCAGATGACCATCTCCATCCATGTTTCCACTATTTTTGTTATTGTGCCCAGTAGGTTTTACTTAAAAAAATAAAAAAAATAAAAAAATAAAAAAAAAAAAGAAAAAAGAAAAAGAAATGTAAAATTTTGAAATAGAACCAAAAATTTAAAATTTTCATAAAATCAAAGATGGCAGTCTTGGCTGTAAAAAGCAATCCAATAGCAGAAATGGAATGTCTATAATGAAACTACATAAATATTCCTCATAAAGAACATGTTTACAAGTGTTCAAGATAAAAGACCAACAAAATAATGAGATTTTCCTATCAATGTATCCATGCATTCCTACATATAGCCACCCATAACTGATTTTACCCTTTTTCCCAGCTCGGTGGATTATGCAATCACCTTCCTGATTTCCAAACCAAAGGAAAAATGAAAAAGGGAAAGGATCACATATTTCCAGCGATGTTACCCAAACATCCAATCATCATTAAGAATTCATTAGCTTTACACATATCTGACAACAATAAGAGTTTCATTTTCTCTGACAAAAAAGAGAACATTTTACCATTGGTACAAGTAAATGTCCAATGTACCTTAACAAGACAAGGATGCAAATCCATATCGACACTGTGAACCATAATTGTAGAAGGAAGTTCATCCTCTTCCTGGAAAAGAAAGAAATTTAGTAAATATAAGTTTCATAAAAAGTAAAAAAATAGTTATTTTATAAATAATAAGAGCAAAACATTAATAGGACCTCTAATAATGTTGTATATATTTCAAGCAAATAAAAACCAAACTTATTAATGTATGGTACATTAACCACTTACAAAGATGAGAAATGGCACGAAGGTAAAGTACACCTCTACAATATAATATATTCCCATCAATCCTGTAAAAATATGTATAATCCAAAATCAAACATTATATACAAATAACAAGTCATTAAAAAAATAATAATAAATTGAAAAAACTTCTGTAATAACAGAAGCAAAATTTTCATCAAATGGATGAAGGCAAGGACCATGTCTTTCTGATCCAACGGACAAAGTCGAGCATACTAGAAAACAACAAGCAAAATGTGTGATGTTTAGGGGAACTAATGAACAAACATTGATATCTGAAACTACAAATGCCTTTGCCAAATCTACTACAAATTTGTACTCCTAAATCACAATCAATTAGTAAGGCACATGAAAATTCAGGGCATACAGATAATCAAGTTTGGCAGGAATCACGTGAGTCACAAAATTGAAATACATTGAGGTTTTTTTTTAATTATTCAATGCAGGGAGCCGGTTTTATACCCTCACAACCTCGTGTTCAACATACATAGTCAAAATCTTTCATAAGAATGCTAAATCAAGAAACGGGTAGGAGTTTTACTTTAGTCACTTTATAGCTCAAACATAATCCTAGTGGTGATGGTGTAGATTATTATAGTCACCTGAACGTCAACTAATACAGCTCATAACTATATTCAGATTGCATGTGCATGTCAAATCATAAAATCCTCATAGCAAAATCACAAAGAAATGGTATTATAGCAAGAACTGTTTTTCAGTCTCCAGATATTTTAATAGGTCACAGAGCGATGAACTGATGTCTCATGCAAATAACTTCTAAAGTCAACAGGTCACAAGTCCACCAAACCACATTGTTCGCAAGATACACATACCATCTTAAGGCAAAAATGCTTACTGCTTTTTAATCACTTTTATGCAGATTAAGTAAAACCAAAAGTCAAATACTGCACATATAGTAGTAAAAAACAGTCTCAACATTACTGGGTAAAAATTAGCATACCATCCAATGATGGGCACAGTGCCAACATGAAAAAGAACTGGCTTCCATTTGTATTCCGACCAGCATTCGCCATTGATAAGATGCCAGCTCCAATATGCTTCAACTCTTGTTTTATCTCGTCCTCAAACTTTCCCCTCAAACTCATTATACAAAACAAGTTCTTCACTATGGTCTCAAATCTAATTAAAATCGGGGGTAAAAAAAAAAAGAAGCAAATTTCAATACATTATGGGTAAATTCAAGGGAATTTATTTTTACCCATAAATGGATTCGCCACCCTTTCCTGCCCCGGTGGGATCACCACCTTGCCCTATGAAATCCTACCCCAATTCCAATTTAACCGTCAGTAATATATATATATATATATATATATATATATATCTAATATTTATATACACTACAAAACCAGAAAATATGAAACCTGGATGATTCTGTGAAATTACATTGTCGTAATATCCTCTGCGAGCGAGCCCGATGAAGTTCCTGCAAATCCTCGGCGAGTGTTTGTAATAAAGCTACTATTGTTAACGATTTGAAAACACAAATAATGTCAAAGATACAAACTTTATGGATTGAATTGTCCATTTGGTTACTGAGAAAGTGAAAGAAAATTGAAGGGAAAATTTGGGAAGAAGGAGAATTTACCTCGATGGTGAAGATGCCAATGGTGGTTTCTAGGGCGGCCTCCGGCGACCCTCCTTTTTTGCTTGCCCACATCTTTCTGACTCGAAGATTCTCCTTCACCAAATCCAAATCAATGTAGCTTGAAGAAGACAATAGTAGGAAATAAAATCAAATAGATCTATATATTTTTTGAAAATCAAATCAAATAAGAGAGAATTAGAGAGAGACTGAATCTGGGATTTGGGAATGTAGAGAGAGAATAAAGATGGACCGAATCTGGGAAGGTAAAGAGAGAAAGGGAGTCGGAGAGAGAGACAGAGGTGAGAGAAAGAGAGTCTGAGGGAGGCAGAGCAGAACATGAAAGTAAGGAGAAGGATAGATGAGAGAGAGGGAAAAAGAGATGAGAAAGAAGGAAGAGGAAAGAGAGATCATTTTTACCTCTTGCATCGAGGTCCAATTTCGACAGCCTTTACCGGAAATTGGCAGGAAAGCCTACGATCACCGTTGCTTAGATGCGAAATTGAGGAAATTTGGCGAAGAATTTAGAGAAACAAACTTGGGAGTTGGAAAGAGGACGACAAGAGGATTTTAGAGGTATAATTAGACGGTCGTTAGTGACGGGTAGACAACGGCTTTGTTGCGTGAAAGAGGAAGGAGAGGGGGAGGGAGGAAGAATTGAAGATTGCTGAAGAGGACGAGGAGTAGAGTTTAAGAGGGGGAGAGAGAGGAAAGGCGTCGACTAGTTAAATAGACACGAAAACCTACTTTTAATTTAAATATATTACATCCGAGAGCACGAAAACTTTTATTGTGCTTTTGTAAATTCATACTCAAACCTCATTTCTGACATTTAAAGGTGACACATGCAAGTAGGCACAAATACACTTCATTTTCGGCACAAACCAGTGTTCCTTTTGCTTAGCGAGCACATATAAAATAGTTTTGTGTTCAGTGATACTCAAAATGCACAGATATGTATTTGTGCTCAATGAAATTGAAAGGGACACAAATCAATTGTGTTCTTGGCCCATTTTTCTTGTAGTGTAGTGAAACTAAATTTGTATACAAAATTTTGAAAACTAAAGGACATGTAAGTTGATGATTGGTTTATTACTTAAGTATTGATAAACATGATCATTCCTACTGGTAACACATCATTTAGTTTACAAATTTTATCTCCAAATTTATTCTCTCTACTCCCTAGCATTTCCCTTCCTAAAAACCCTAGGGTTGTAGTCGACTAGAGATACATTCTTTGTTGCGTTAGCTTTCATATTATTCAATAAAAAACTTTGCGGTTTTCTCATATCTTCAAGTGAAATTGAAATTCTTATGCTTTAAGTACTATGGGTCATTCATAATAACATATTTAACTCGTTATATATGAGATTCTAAAAGCTTTCATCTACAAATATAGATAAATATACTAAATATTCTTGTTATACCAGGGCCAAGGAGGCCAATTGGTCAAACATGACATTTGACTATTTTTAACCCGATAAAAAATGGTTGATATTACAAATATGATAGCATTATACCGAAGCCTATGTTGCTCGTTTTGTCAATTGTTAACATACTGGTTCTATGGTGTAGTGGTTAGCACTCTGGACTTTGAATCCAGCGACCTGGGTTCGACTCCCGGTAGGACCTGGTTTTTATTCCTTACTTTTTTTTTTTTTCGTATATGTACCTTGGAAGGCCCCACGTGGAAAATCCCTTGGTGCGATAACTTGGTTTGTAGTCTGCTTCTGCAGCTGGCGCTACTGTACGCTATCCATCTGTTTATAGCACTCTGGAAAAAGAAGAAAACGCGATGGAAGCTACACCGGCCGTTCCATCCACAGAAACTATTGTCGGTGACTCCACTCGGTGCGGTCGGTTTCGGTGGCGTAGTAAAACTACTACGACGGACGAGAGAGATCGGATGAACCTCTTTCAACATTAAGAAGAAAAGTATCTAGATTAGCTAGTTAGTGTACTTTATTGAACACGATTAGAGGGAAACATATTTCATATGTATAATATCATGCTAATCCCTAAACCCTATTACGTTCTGTGTTACGAAAAGGTTTGCTCATATTTTCCTTCTTAAGAGGGTGATAACACATATGATGAGAAAACAAATCAACCAAATCATAGAGGAATCAAACAAAAGTCTTTCGTATTTCATAATCTTTTTTCGGTTGGAAAATTCATTGGATTTAGGAACTACATTCAGACATTTTTTAATGTGAAAACAGAGACGGTTTTCCTAATTTCTATAGGATTATTCATGAAAACAATTTTCATTTCACAAAGCAAACTTTTCTTACAATTCAACTGGAATTCCTAATTACCAAAGAGCTGCTACCAAAAAGAGTTGCCCTAGTTTGTTGCATCAGACTGTTGGGATGTACTCAAAGAGTCTTCTTCAGCTGTCGTAGGAGAAAACAAGAAAGGCTTGGGTGCAATCTCCAAGGATTGAAGGGGTCCTTCCAATACTCCACCACTTAGCTCATCGATGGCCGATCGGACCACTTGCTTATTACCAACATCTTTCTTGCTATTTCATTTTCCTCCTCAGTGATCGATAGCCCCAAAAACATTCTTATTGTTCTCTAACTCTAGATCTGTATGCACGTAATGCAGAAACATTTTGCTCGTATGTGACACTCCGGAATCCAAATTCTTTCTTGCTCCAACCATTTCAAGAACCAGCATTCCGTAGCTGTACACGTGTGAGACACTCTTCCAAAGTACCGACTAAATAATTCTGGTCGGATGTCATGTATCCAGCAGTTCCTCTTGTGCCTAACATCGACACAATGCCCTCCTTCGGTTTGCATAGTTTGGCAAGGCCAAAGTACGCAATTTTAGGGCAAAAATCTTTGTATAAAAGAGTGTTCTGTGGGTTCATGTCAAAATGTAAAATCATTGTGTTACAACCACGGTGTAAGTATTCTAGTTCTCGTGCAATGCCGACTGCAATTTCGGCTGCAATTTCGGATAATGTCTGCAACCTAAGCGACGATTAATAAGAGTTCAAATTTATTCATTTAATCTATCAATGCAAATAACCTAATGCTTGGTAATTGCATGAGCAGCCAGATCTTTGCAAAAGCAACTGAATCCACCAGTACAAGTGCTAATCCCACACTTCCCTCCTGACTCCTCACAAATGTTCAACAACCCTAATTTCCAATTCAAAACCCTCGTCTATAGCATATTCGATACTCACTTCAGTAGCCTCAAAAGCTCCAGCAGCAGTTGTCAAAACCGGAAAATTGACCCTATTTGTGCAGTTGCCATTAGCAGGATCAGCTACGGTACTTGTGACACGCGAAACAGTGATGTCACGGTTGTCTATTTGCAACGAGGATCAATTGCTGGGTAATCAGTGATACGATTTGTACTAGTATTGCAACCGTAGTAAAAGATCACGTTTGTAGCCCAGCAGTACAATCAAAAAGAGAGAAGTTGATGCTGGTGTTAACGGAAGTAGGAGGACGGATAGTTGTCCAACAGTCCTGCCGAGCAACTGTAATATATACTTGGAATACTAGAGTTGGTTTCAAGAACTATGTAGTTAATATCCATCATGTTGGTGATCACGGGGGCATTGCCTTGGCATTGGAGCTCGAACCCAGGTTGACACAGTAAAAGGGTCTGCCCACATCCCAAAAGGGTTATGAGATGTCTTTGGTGCTCCACAGTTAATAGCATCGCTGTAGTTTGAGTATGCTTGATCATTTGCACACAGACATAATTTTTTTTTTCAATATATATATTTGTTGAGCCAAAATTTCAGTTCTCGACCTTTGAAATATTCAACAACTATATATGCTTGAACAAAAATTAAAAAAAGCCATACGTTTATTCAAGTATGAGGCTTTCTGGTTTAAAGATACTGAGTGTAAGGAAATTCTCAGGTCTTGCTGGGGGAAGACGTGTGAAGGTGGGTGGCTGGAAAAATGGCAAAGAAAGATTAATGCATGTCCCAGTCAGTTGTTGAATTGGAGTAAAATGAAATTCCGTCAGAGGGGGTTACAAATTGAAGCTCTTGTGCATCAGCCGGACGACCTACAAATGAATTGGAAGGACAACTTTGAAAAAATCAAATCTTTGTCTATTCATATTGATCAACTTTGGGAGCAGGAGGAAAGATACTAGCAGGAGGAAAGATCTAGGATGAAATGGCTGCGTGAAGGAGATGCCAACACTGCTTTTTTCCACCAATCCACAATTCAACGAAGAAGGCAGAATAGTTTCGTAAAAATAAAAGATAGTGATGGCAGATGGACTGATAACCTGAATAGGGTAAGAACCACGATGGAGGATCACTTTATTAAGTTATTCACTTCAGAGGGTCCGAGAGATTGGGGTTTGACAGTGGAAAGCATCGACCATTTGGTCACTCGTGAGATGAATTCTAGTTTAACATGCTCGATTGAGGATCAAGAAATAAAAGAGGCGGTTTAACAGATAGGAGGTCCTTGCAAATCGCCTTAAGCCATTGCTCCCGAGCCTGATTTCTCCAATGCAGAATGCGTTTGTGGCCGGTAGACAAATACATGATAATATTGTCATTGCTCATGAGGTCTTTCACTTTGTTAAACTGAGGAAAACGAAACATAAATATGAGATAGGTATCAAGCTTGAAATGAACAAGGCCTATGATCGAGTGGAATGAGATTTTTTAGAGGCAGTTATGACAAAAATGGGGTTTGATAGAAAGTGGATTATCTTGTTATGAGTTGTGTGAAGACAGTGGACTTCGCAGTAATTGTAAACGGTCAGCCAGGAAGGAGATTCTCCCCATCCCGCGGGTTACGTCAGGGTGATCCATTGCCACCATACCTATTTCTTCTTGTCAGTGATGTCTTATCAAATCTTATTCAAACAGCGGTAGAATCGAGATTTATCAAAGCTTATTCTAAGTGATTATTGTTCAGCCTCGGGGCAGCAAGTGAGTTTACAGAAGTCCAATATTTATTTTAGTGCAAATACACCTTCGATTATTGCAAGTGAGCTTTGTGAGATACATGGTATGCAGGCTGTTGATGACCCCGGAAATTATTCCGTTATACCCAATGAATATTTTCAAGTTTCCTGTGTACATATGTAGAGAAATTGATTGTTTAATTGCTGGGTTCCGGTGGGGACAAAAACATGATGAACGGAAAACTCATTGGGTTAATTGGGAGACCATGGGTTTGCCAAAAACTGATGGGGTTATTGGTTTCAGGAATCTACAAGAGTTCAACGTTGCCCTACTTGCTAAACAATGTTGGAGAATTATTAATAAGCCAGATTCTCTCTAGGTTAAGGTTCTTAAAGCCAGGTACTTCCTTTCCACCTCGTTCCTTGACGCTATAAGAGGATGCAAAGCGTTGTGGGCTTGGGCGAGTTTGTTAGACGGGAGAGGGATTCTTCTAAATGACACCCATTGGCAGGTTATGAATGGTTTCAATGTTAAGATTTGGTTCGACAGGTGGCTCCCTTCTCTCCCCTATGGTCATCATTCACCGCAAGGTTCTGTTTCTGTTGGTCAAAATCAAAAAGTTGAATCTTTAATCGATTGTGATACTCAACAATGGGAGCTTGAATTTATAGGGCCTTTTATTTCGGACCATGAATATTTAGCGATGATACACACATTGGTGATCTGTAGAGCATGGATACGCTTGTATGGCCGCTAGTAAAGAACGGGCTGAATACGATACGATCGGGCTACCATTGGCAGCATAACATGGAGGTTTCCAGCAGATTGCAATGTCCCTATTCTTCTAGTGTGCCAAGCAGTCAAGTTTGGAAATATATTTGAAATCTGAAGACGCCTCCAAAAATTAAAAATTTCTTATGGAAAGCTTTACACAGGGCCCTTGCAACTATGGCTGATCTATTCAAACGAAGGTCGTCACCTTCTCCAATCTGCCCAATCTGCAATGACAATGAGGAATCGGTGGAGCATCTTCTACTCTTGTGTCTGTGGGTGGAGCCTATTTGGTTTGGCGGGCAACTAAACTACAAGATAAATAAAGATGAAATCACTACTTTTGGCTCTTGGTTACATTCGTTAATTAGTGCTCATCTGGGTTCTAAGTTGGAGAAATCCACACTGATGTCTCAAGTGGCTTTTACTTGCTGGCACATATGGAAGGCAAAGTGTGATGTTGTCTTCAACCATAAGCCAATCTTTCCTACACAAGTAACTCAGGCTATTTCTTGTGCTTTGGTGGTTTTTGAACAAGCTAGGGAAAAAAATCCTGAAAGCAATCCAGCGGGAGTCTTTTCAAGTCTGTTGGGGGAGTCTTTTCAATTTTCCCCACCCTTACGAAAATTGCTCAATTGGGGGAGTCTTTTCAAGTCTGTTGCTGGTCTTGGGTTCCAAGAACAGCTAATATGGCGGCTGATCATTTGGCGTCTTTCGCATCTCCGGAGATGAGTGTTCAATCTTGGGTCGACAAACCACCATCTTCGTTGGTTCATGTTCTCAACAAAGTTGGTTTGCCTTATCCTCCTTCAAGTAGAAGTTTTGAGTAGTGTAGGAGGGGAGATGCTTAGCACCAAGTGCAACGTCCTTCTTCATGTATCCCCCTTACACTGCTTTTAGTTGTAAAATCATGTATATTTTTCTCCTCTGTTAGTCCCTCTGTGGGCTTTCATGTGTACTCTTTGGTTTTGCTTGATAATGCATTTCTAGCTTGATCAAAAAAGAAAATAAAGAAATAAATAAATAAAGGCATATTATTATAAGACTTTCACAGTGTTGATCCGTCTTGAAACAGAAAAGTATATAATAATGTGTTGATAATTTTATATGGAAATTTGAATTATATATGTGGTGATATTATTACTCCACTTGCAAATTATTAGAGTAATTGTCAAAATCCTCTCTAAATTTGATTTTTTGTTTGCTTCAAAATTTTTGGACTAAATTATGAAAATTCTCCATGTCTTCCCTAGAAAGAAGTTTCCCACATTTCATTCAATTTTGTGTTTAAAAATGTCATGTGCCCGAAAACTAAATAATGTGAAGAAATTTGACAGCATGGGGACATCGGGATTTTTATAGTATGTCCTTAAATTTAGAGGTCGTGATCATTGAGGAAGGAATCATGTGTCTTTAGTGTTGTTTTTTTTTTTTTTCCTTTTCCTCTATTTTTTGCGCCAAGCGTCCAATTGCAGGACCTCTTTGAGCATCAATAATTAGAGATGCAAAGTGCTTTAAAATTGTTTGTTGCCTCAGAAAGTTCTCTAATGGACAAAAAGTAAAATACTTTGACCGAAAAATATATATTTACATCTTCTTTTATATTTTTTCGAGACGTGCCCTGCTAAGTAAAAAATGTTACTTTGTACTATAGTTTAGTAGTATTCAGTTTTATTTGTAACTTAGAGGTCTTAAATTCGAATTTCATAGATGACGAGTTCGATACTGATTTATTTTATCACTTTTAATATAAATATATCATTGTGTTAAAAAGAAATTAGGCCCATACGGCTGAACTAGGAAACATAATTCAATATGCGTTTTTTTCTTTTCTTTTTTTTTTTTTTTTTTGAAAAGAAAAGATAGTAGATTCGTTGATTGAGGAACTTCATTACATAGTTTGAGATACAATAAGCCATATCAAGGCAACACACATTCTTCCAAGAATAAATTAGAAATGAATAAAGGAGGAGAAACATCCCATTCACACTCCTGATCCAAGGAGAGACCAAAACGATGCTTAATACTTAATCCCTACAAAATGCCCAATATCTCTCGTAGCCCAAACCCCGACATTACATGTGTATGTATGTATGTATGTATGAGTAATGTTATTCATATCATGTTTTATACCACATTTCTATACCATCTAAGAAAAATTTGATTAATCATTTGAAAATTTTGCATATCATATGAAAAATTTGCAAAACCCAAGGAAATGAAGGAAAAAGACTCCTCGTATACCACAATCATCATTTAATTAACTAGTTTTTCTTAATTATTAGTTTATTAAATAATGAACTAAATTTAAAAATCTAATTAATTCAAATAATGTGGCTGTCTACATCAAATGCTACCTAAGATGGTGTGAAAATATGATACAAAAATATAATATGAATAACATATGTTTGTATGTACGTACGTGCAATTGTGTATGATTCAAACTGTGTACGTAGTTGCAAGACTTGACCACTTCTCTCTCTACTCCTCCAGTAGTTGCGGGAATTGACACCTCATGCCTTAATCCAATCGAGGGGAGATAGAGAGCTTCTTCTGATTTTCTTTTAGGATTCAGTCTTACAGAGGATGCTGCTGCTGATTGAAGAATAGTCAACTCCAGCCCACCTCTAAAGCACCAACCTTTCTTTGACTTCTGTTAATTACTTTTCCAATTTTTTCACTTCTTTCACGGCCGCCCCCCAAGAGCGCTGATGAATGCGGAGCCGAATCACCACCTTCGGCACTCCCCTGCCGGCGGCGCTGCCGCTGGTCGGCCGGAGCTGGTCAGGACTTACAAGACCTGGAAAGGCAGCAATGTAAGCTGAATCTCTCACTTGGGTTTTGTTCAATATGTGAAGTTTTGTTTGCTTTTCTTGATTTTGCTCACTTTTGGGGAATCTTGGAGTTACCCAGTTGCTGAAATTGAAAGATGTTTCTTTCTTTTGGGTGTTTGATTGAAAGATGATTGCTTTTTTATTAGGAAGGTGTTGAAAGATGCAAAATTGTGATTGATTTGGGTTGTGATTGCTTTTAACGAGTGGTAATTTGTTTGGTGATTGAATGGACACAAATTAGCTTTAATTATTGCTTGGAAAACTGGGGATTATGGCCAATTTGTGTACTTTTTATATTTTGGCGAGACGATATTATGAACTACTCTAGTTTATTGGAGGGGGATTTGAACTTGGATGCAAGGGCACGGACACACCATCTTCTTCGGCTTTGGGTTTACAATTTAGGTCACTGCTTTGGCATTCCCTGCATACCCTTTAGCCATACAATCCTCAAAGACTGAATCTTAAGCTCATTGATCATGTTGTAGCATAAGGGGAGGATAACCTTTCCTGTGGATTCTATCGCCCTTTTTAATATATGACAATTTACCTTTCGGCATATAAGCTTTTCTTTTGGTTTGTCTTTCCCTTTAAGTGGCAGCTTATGCATACTTCTGTTATGTGTTTATGTTTACTCAAACACATTGTTGACTGTTTTATTCTGCAGATATTTTTCCTTGGTGGAAGGCTTATATTTGGACCCGATGTCAGATCTCTTCCGTTAACAGTATCCCTCCTTACTGTGCCTGTTGCAGTTTTCTGCATCTTTGTAGGAAGAAAACTAATTGATCACTTGGGAATTTCAGTAATTATTGCTGTTTGTGTATGGACGCTACTTGTAAGTCCTTTTCCTATTTGAATTCTGTTATAGTAGTTCGTAAGATTGTATGTATTCATATTTGCTCAATGCACAAGTGTAAAGTTTACTAATGTGTAGCTTATTAGTTATAACTGATAATTTTGGTGATAGTTTTTATGCCTAGTTTTCTACTTAGTCGACACTCTTTTTTCATGAATGTCTGAACTACGAACTACCAACGAGAATTACAATGCTGGGTTTTCTTGTATTATGTAATCACATCAGATTTCTGAAGTTAGATGCAACAAATTGTGTTCTGATGGATGGAAACGTGTGTATTTGTTTCCTCAGGTTTTGGTTTTTCTTCTACTAACCTCAGGAAGAGATCCTGGTATAGTACCTCGTAATCTTAACCCTACAGAGCCAGAGGATTACGATGCGAGTATAGAGAGTGGGTCTAGTGAATCACAACAGTCACGTTTTCCACGCATGAAGGAAGTAGTTATCAATGGTATTACTGTGAAGATCAAGTTTTGCGACACCTGTATGCTTTACAGACCTCCTCGTTGTTCTCACTGTTCCATATGCAATAACTGCGTGCAGCGATTCGACCATCACTGCCCTTGGGTTGGCCAATGTATTGGATTGGTGAGGGACATACTTTCAAGACCTAAACTCTGGTGCTTTTCTATTTATATTTCCTTAATTCTGTGGAGGTGCTTAGTTTGAATGGATGATTAATTTATATTTGATTATAAGAATCACAATAACTCAAACCAATTGCTCAAATTTATGTAAACTGCCTTTGATTTCTGTGTACAGCGGAACTACAGGTTCTTCTTCATGTTCGTCTTCTCTGCAACTCTTCTTTGCTTATATGTACAAGGGTTTTGCTGGGTCTACGTTGTGAGGATCATGCACGGCGAGGATATATCAATTTGGAAGGCGCTAATTAAGACTCCCGCCTCCATTGGGCTCATTATTTACAGTTTCATTGCCTTTTGGTTTGTCGGCGGTCTTAGTATGTTCCACTCATATCTCATCAGTACAAACCAGGTTAGAAGCTCATTAATTCAAGAAATCCTGCTGTGCTGTGTGGTGATATTTATTCGTGTAAATCCATCTGTACTTTTAAATTCAGGTTTATTCGTCTTGTAATGTTAGAGTTCTCTTTTGTTGTGCTTTGGCAGTCTACCTATGAAAACTTTAGATACCGGTACGATGGACGAGAGAACCCATTCAACAAAGGGACAATTAAGAACTTCATGGAGGTATTCTGCACAAGAATTTCTCCATCCAAGAACAATTTCAGGGCAAAAGTTCCAAAAGATCCTGAAGTTCTTCCTACACCAGTCGGCGCCAATTTTGTTAGTCCTGTCATAGGGAAAGCCATGAGTGACATAGAGATGGGGAGGAAGCCATTATGGAATGACGCTTCAAGAGACATGCATGATTATGAAGGACAATTCAGCAACGATGATGGAGTAAACAAGGACGCCGCAGTGAGCGAGGCTGATAGGTCCCAAGATTTAAGCAGGAGTCTCCGAACAGAGAGCACAGAGAGACACGTTGCCTCACAACCTAGACGGTCTAGCTGGGGGAGGAGGAGTGGAAGTTTAGATATTGCGCCCGAAGTTCTTGCTTTTGCAGCTGGAGTTGGGGATTCAAGGCGGGTCACTGATGGAAATGGAATCAACGGCAAGTTGACAACAGACATTGGACAATCCCGTACAAGTTTGTAAATACTCGATAAACAGGAAGGCGATTATACTAAAGAAAACAACACGAGGAAAGGCTACGAGCTTTTGGAAATGTTAAGCGTGTTATATTGTTTGTATATTAAGTGTGAAATTTGAAAGAACTGCTCTCTCAAGCAGTCAATTCTTTCCAACGTGTGCAATGCCATCACGAGTTTATCTTCCTTTTTCTTGTTACTTCCATCTGTAATTTGACCACCTCAGTTTTCGTGGTGTAAATGTGGAACCAATTTTTCGTGTATGTTCGAAGTTTGTTTCACCTCTCTGTTTTCCAGCACTAAAGCGTACTCCATTCATCACAACATGAATGGAGATCTCTACATCGGGAGAAGCTCCCGGTCATTCCCGCACGGATCCGGCAAGTACCTCTGGTGCATGTACGAAGGCCTGTGGCGACGTGGCAAGGTGTCGGGGAAAGGCAAGTTATCGTGGCCGTCGGGTGCAACGTACAAGGGCGAGTTCAAGTTGGGTCGGATGAAGGGTTGCGGGACGTTCATCGGATCCGACAGGGATACGTATCGACCCGTGATTCCAAGTCAAAATTCAGAGATTTTGCTTGCTGAAATATTCATACTTTCGAGCATCGAGTTACGGCTGCAACATGCAATACACTCATGATTCATCACATCAATAACAATATGAAATATTCAATAAAAATTTGATAGATAATAGTACTGGAAGAGGTATGGACCACAATAGCTTCGAGAAAGGGAGAAGTTGTTTCCAGAAATGCAGAACACAATTTCAACTGATATTTAACTGACTCCGTAAGCAAAAACGGCCACATTACGGAATTAAGAATGCATGCCAAACTTCTAGACCTTCATTGCATACTCTGAAAACGCTTCATAATAATCATACTCATATCAAGGTACCGGCGGGCACAGTTCGACAGGCAAGCGGACTCACTGGAACTGAACTTGCTCCCAGGGGTACTGGTGATGCACTTGTCCCAACATACATTTGTAAGCTTTCCTACCATCTCGTTCACCATTGCTCTTTCCTTCTCTTGCTGCACATCAAGCACACCGTTGTTTAAAAAAAATCAACCATAAATGGCTTAAGTATACTGACGGAGAAAGTACCAAACTAGCAGCAGCAACAGGAATAACGTAGTAATAATCACATTGTAAGTGTTTGTGCAAGGTTCAAAAAACACTATATTGTTTCGACAATGCTACAAAGCATATCGCCAGAAGATTAGTCGATGCACAAGCAATCAAGATAAAACATTTGAGTCTAGTTTTAAGGCTATAGCGGCAACATCTCAATTCGTCATTCGTCAATAACTTCATAATCATTCTTATATTCTTCTCTTTTCACCCCCACAACAAGTAAAAAGATCAATTCGAATTAAGGGGTAAAAGGCTATCACACAATGTTAAGTATCAAAATGGAGTTCGGGGGCGAAATTTGGAACAATTTTCAGGCTTTCGACAATGTTGCACAAGGTTTTCACTCTAAAGAATTGAGGCATTGAATTAAACACTGAAAGATAAAGATTTTCACCCATACACTTCAAAAATAAAAAATAAAAAATAAACGATAACGAATAATCGACTCCAAAACTACCAATTAATAGTGAGCTCAATTAAAATCTCAATACTATTATTAGGGAAAAATTGTTTGCTGTTGATTTATATAAATTCGTAAAAGCAAAGAACTCAAAATTACATCTTTCAATGGGGTAAACATGCATATATTTGTATATGTACTATTCAATATTCAATCCCAAACATATAGATATGTAAAAACCCCAAAACCCCTAAATCCCCAAATAAATTCAGAGTTTTAATCCGCTGAAGTAAATAAAAAGCAACTGACTTTATTTTCTTCCTCGTGAATTTTCTCGGGAAATAAACAGGGAGAAGGATAATAGAACTTACGTTGATGAAATTAAGCAGTTCAGGGTTGTTCATTGCTGAAGGATCCATGGCAGTTTGTGCTCGCTATTCCGCTAAAACCCTTTTAAATTCTTCAGATTTGAAAACAATCCCACCGTCTCACACGCTCTGAAAAACCCTAGAAACATTCTAAAGCCTCAGGGGAGACCGGCAACCAATAAGGGATTCAACTTGTTGGGCCACATTTTACAAGAAAGCTAATTAGCCCCAAGACCCCTAGAAGTTTTAAATTTTGTAGGCCCAAAGAAGGGGAATGGGTTGAGAATTAGGGTGATTTTCGGTTGGATCAGGTCGAAAACAAGTATTCCAATGAAAATTCAAAAAAGTTTTAGAATTAAATATTTTAGTTTTAGCTTTGAAATTTTGGGTTATCGGGATTTATAGGAAATTTCGGAATTTGTTTTATCTTAAAATTCTTGAAACATAATTTGGATCTCCTACATTTTACAAGACTTTGAAAATTTTAAACTTTTATGTATCCACTAGTTAATATTTTTTCTGAATTTTTGTTATATTTATAATTTTATATGCAATTACATTGGTGTATGACATAAAATCATATTAAACAAACTAAAATAGTATGTATGATTATACTCTTCATGTTTAATATATATCAATATGATTAAATATACAAAATAAGAAATAAAGCATATCCATATGTAACAATAAACACGATAAAATAAGAATATGTACAGGTTTTTTTTTTTTTTTTCTTTTCTATAGTACTGAGTTTGAGAAATTCTGGATTGCAATTTCAAATTGGATATGTACATTCCAATTGTGATTCAAATTTTTCGAAAATTTTCGAAAGTGAAAATGTTTGAACTTGAAATGAAAATTTCAATTCGGATTGGAATTTTCAATCGAACTTACACATCTAGTTGAGATCAATAAGAAGGTGGAGAAATTCTTATATGCAAAAACTTTGTGTGTAGAACACTAGACACAAGAAGTCGAAGCAAACTATTGACGGTTACTCCTCAACTTTTGCTCGCCCGTTGTGGTGAGAGTTGTTCTCTCTCTTTGAAAGTTTTTCTCACTTCTTTGTGCGAGTGTTGTCCACTTCTGTAAATTCTTTGTTGTCGATGACCCTAGTTGTGGCCAGAGTCGGTGGCAATCATCCCCTTTCTTTTCCCTTTTCCCATCGTTCTGCTTCTTCTTCTCCTTGTCTACCATCCCATTTCAGTCTTGTTCTTCAACCTTAAATCCATCTTTGATCTACATGTCTTTCATCCTTAACTCTAAATTCTAGTTTCTTCTTTGTTCAAATCAGTGTTGTCCATCCTCTTCCATAGCTTTCATCTTTCCTTCTCAATCTAAATCTCACATTTTCCCCACTCCCCTTCCGGGTTGGCTCCGTCTTTCATCATTCCTACCTCTTTTTCATTATGCAATCACCTTTCTTCACCACACTTGGTTGCGGTTCTCCTGAAATGTGTGTAGAGGTTCGGCTCAGGTGTACACACCACCACCTTCCATTTGTTTGCCTTTATTGGCACTATTGTTGGTGGGTTTTCACTGGCTTCTTTCGATCTATGATTGCATTTAGTGTGGTGTTCATTGCAGGATGTTGAAGTCACCATCTTCTTCTTTTCTGGCTTGTGGACTCTTGGCGACAGTCAGGGGTGTTGGATTATGCTGGTAGGGATGCACTGTGTAGGCAACAACGATGTTTATAGAAGGCTAGGTTTTTTGGTTTGTGGTGTTTTTGTTTTTAGGCGCCAACTTGTGATTTGGGGCCTGTTTTGTGTAATTTTGGGTCCATGCTTTTGATGTGTATCACTTGTTTTTAGACCTCTTTTGTTTGGTTATTTGTTGGTAATACAAATTTTACCTTTGTTATTAAAATAAAAAAAAAATAAATAAATAAACTACAAAGGGTTAGGGTCTTTTCTATGTGCAGTTGGGTGGCTAAGTGGTTCAGTCATTCACACATGGCAACAAATGATTGTGTTAACAAGTCATTTTTTGTCAATTCACAAACTGATATGTATATATAGGGGCGGATCAGTGGCGTTTTACACAGCTTTTGACACAATTTTTGTGGGATCCACTACATATTGTATTTTAACCATCTAAACCGTCTATCTTTTTTAATATCATTCATAGGTCATCCTTACAAATAAAATTAGAAAAATTCAAAACCCTTAAGACATTCATTTATACTGAGAAAATGGATGAATATGGTTCTACAAAGAAATCTTAAACCCTCAATCTAATGGTCATATGGTTTTAGATTTGGGTGATTTTTGGTAGAATGACCTTTGAGGGAAGATCTAAAAGATAGATGGTTTAGATTGTTGAAATACATTACGAAATGAGCCCCACAAAAAACGTTGTAAAAAATTGTATAAAAATGGTGTCACAGATATGCATTTTTTTGTACTTCAATGATCGTTGAAATAGGACTATTTCTGGGGCCCAATCGACATCGAACTTCAATGATCTAAACCGTCTATTATTTAAGTTTAACTTTATAGATCATCCTTGCAAAATATTAGTCAAATTAAAAACGTTTGAGGCATATAATTGAGCTCAAAGAAATGAACGATTGAACTTTGATAGATAATGGCCCCACAAGTAGCCAAGTATTTTCGTTTGTTGATTGATATAACAAGATTAATTCATAGAAATTGGAAAGGGAATATGCAAGGTATATGAGAGCATTAGCTAAGGCTTATGCAAATGGTTTGACATCCTGTTAAAAGTAGAAATTAGGCAAATTAAAGTGCTATAAAAGATAGCAAATTTTGAAAGACTTTCTTATGCATTAAGTATTTGTACTCCTTTTCTTCAATGTTAAACTTTTTGATACTAAACACATGCATAATATACCCTATAAAATTAATGAAAATCATAAATACGACTTTTTCCATATATACGACTTTTTCTCCACCATTATAACTTTTCTTTGGTCCAATAATCACATCTCTTTAAACATACATGACTCAAATTAATGAATTAAAATTAACCAATTATTGGAAGAATTGCTTTAGATTCAAAGAAAAGAGAAAGCAGCTGCATATATTGAGGCCCATGTGTGAAGCCACAAGACATTACTACCATGAAAGATTACACAACAAAATAAGCATGTTAACTTTTGTTTCTGTACTTTCAAAATAAGCACTTGGCCAGAGACATTGTTTTAACGAAATCGGGTGGTTTTTTTATGAAGCAGAAGATCTTTATATCAAACCTGCATGCATGGAAAGAGAGGATTAAAGCTACATCTTCGTGATGAAGAAAAGCACCAATCTGAGTTGACGATTGGTTTTCAGCTAGATAGCTTTCGATAAAAGCAGGTTCTTTTTTTGTGGCTCCTTTCATTCAAATTAACAATTGTTCAAATAAAAAAAGGAACAAAATTCTTAGATCTTTTATGTGCTGCTATGAATCTTTATGTGTCAGCCATCCATAATTCAAAAGAAAGTAAGTAGCTCGTAGTTAAACTAATTAGTCCAAAACCACTAAATAAGAGAAAATTTTAATATTGGAAGAACAACCATAAGCAAATGAAATCGATTAGGCATCTGATGAAGAATCAAGAAACTGCCTACTGTGAATGATTTTGGAGTAACTGTTATCTTAACGAACATAGCTCGGTTATTAGCATGCATGATGCAGTTTTTACTGTTGCATTATTTTATGTGGTCCTTGGAATTTTGCTTTTAGAGATGGTTACTCAACGTAACCAAACTTTTACATGGGGATAATTTTAATTTCCCAAGTTATCATAAACTTTAGGTTTTACTTCACTTATTTTCTTTTTCAAACGTTGCATGTACTTGAGACAATATCCTATAAAACGAGTATGTATATATTAATATTTCAAACATCAAAATACTCTGTCAAAAAGACTTGCATGACTAATGAGCAACTTTTTGTACAAAATTAGGCTATGTATTTTCTATATTATATATACTTTTTTTTAACTATTATTTTTTAAACATTAATTTATATTATTTTTTTGAACCATTATATTATATTATTATAAATTACAATTGTATATTTTCTATTAATTTGTAATTTGTTTTCTTTAAGTTACTACTAAGGCTGCAAGTGGCCCTCTACTATATAGTTGTGAAGAGGAGTGTCGCCCTTGCACCACGTCATGGGTTCAATCCCTGTTGACTCCCTAATCTAACAAATATATCGTATTACCATCACTTGCTACATCATGTATATCTATATGTAGTACAAAAATATAATTTCCTCAATTCCCCAATAATTTTCTTTATATATGTTTTTCTCTTTTTAAGGGTTACCATATAGATATATAGCTTCTGGAAAAACTTCATTTTTCAGATAAAAACACTTGAAGTCTCGTTTTGAAGCAAAAACTCATAAACTCAAATGTTATTCTGTCAACTTTTATTATACTATATTATTATTGCACAATGGGTTCAGAGATTTTATTTTGCTTTTGATTTTATATGATGCGTTTGGACGAGAGGCTTTAAAATTTCATAAAACCTTTAATAAATTATAAATGTATTAACAATGCACCGCCAAAATTGGATGGAGCAACTTGAAAATGACTTATTTCAAGGTGTCAATTTGAAAAGTCTTTTGCTTAGCGTCCCTGGATACGTACATTTGTAATGTTTTAGTATAGTAACTTTCTAATGCATTTTTAACAATTAAGTCTAATTAAAATTTCATAAAACTTCAAAGTTCTTCATTCAAACATAGCACGAAACAACTCACTAGCAGCATCAGTTGTTTGAGAATAAACCAATTAATTTTTTTTTAATTGTCAACATCAAAATTATTCATCCGGTAATAGTACTGTTGTCCCATTCTATATTCACACCGCTACGAATCATTTTTCTTTTCTTTTTCTTGTACAACCACTCAAAAAGATACTCCCTCTCCAAATTCTTCTCTTGTTCTGTCTATAAATATTCAACATGGCTGCTTCACATTTGCTCATCTCTTAACAGAGGCCAATAAGTTCCAAGAAACAAAGGCCCTTTCATTTTTCAAAATAATGGACAAGTTCAACTTTCTGGGAAATGGGATGACCAGATTGCCTCCTGGTTTCCGATTCCAGCCAACAGATGAAGAACTTGTCTTTCAGTACCTGAGATGCAAAGTCTTTTCATGCCCCCTTCCTGCTTCCATTATTCCTGAGATCAACGTTTGCCTGTATGATCCTTGGGATTTGCCAGGTTAGCATAAACTACACAGATATATTATCACTAACCACTTAGCTTAATTTTTAATTTTTTTTTTTATACATTTTTCCACTTATAAATACTGACATTTTATGTGTGGTATGTTTCCAGGTGATTTGGAGCAAGAGAGGTATTTCTTCAGCAACAGAGAATCAAAATACCGGAATGGAAACCGAGCTAACAGGGTGACAAGTTCCGGTTACTGGAAAGCGACCGGCGTTGACAAAAAGATTGTATCTTCAAGGAAGAATAATATTGTGGGGAAGAAAAAGACTCTAGTTTTCTACAAAGGGAAGTCTCCAAATGTTTCTAAGACTGATTGGGTCATGCATGAATATTGCCTTGTCAATGCAGAAACCACAGCTTCCATTCACACAACTGAGGTGAGTCTAGGACAAGGTTATGTTTTTGTTTCACAAACTCAAGATGTTCGACATGAACGTATGGGTTTGGTCAACTGGTATTATAGCACCCCTGTGCACTTAATTGTTCAAATCTCCCTACTTGTAGATTAGCATATATTTCGTCTTATTAAAAAAGAAAAAAAATATATCATTTGACACAGTAATTTTATGCAGAATGCTTTAACCCCGAAAGGAAACTGGGTTTTGTGTCGCGTGTTTTTGAAGAAAAGAAGTGGCAAGACGGATGAGGAGATTATGGTGAATTACAATGGCATCAGAGTTTGCGATAATGCAAGTCCTGTATCTTCTTCTTCATCTTGTTCGAGTTCCTAGCTAGTGGGATCACAGAAGTAACTTCTTCAAGTGAAGAAGGTGGTAAGGAAATCAGTGGCCGCCGTAAATTTTGATCATGTTAATTAAATGTATCATTGTTCTTCGCGTGTCGTGTTCCTGAAAAGGAAATGAATCTACTTCCAGAAACTTTACTGCTTTGAGAGATTGGTGGATGTAAAACTTGGTAACTTTTAGAATATGAACCCAATTCTCAGCATCCTCCTTTGGAGAAAAACTTAATAACTAGAGCTACCCAATTAGGGCATCTCTTATATCGGGCGTCCAACATGTCAAACTATCAGAGAGACAAGTTAAAGAACAACTTCCAACAATATCGATATTATCTCCAACTCGTTAATTACCCCCTACACAATTCGTCATGTGTGGAGTTTTATCACAAAAGGTCTCGGTATTAGTTGGAATAGTGTTATGATATTTAAACTCTTCTTTTTCCAAAAATACAGCCAACGTGGGATATTTCAACACTCCCCCTCATATAGGACCCAATTAGTGGGTGACGATCCACACATTGGCAACCACGTGGAGTTAAGGGGACTCACCCTACATGCGGAGGCAAGGGACCCACCATCATTGCACGAGGCCAAGGGGACCCACCGATCATATGGCAATACATGCGCACTCCCTAGGTCTAATATCATGTCAAATTATCATAAAGAAGGGCCAAGGCCCACTTCTAACAACACCGATACCTTCTTCAACTTGTTAATTATCATCTGCACAATCCATTAAGTGTGGGGTTTTATCACAAAAAGCTCAGTATTAGTTGGAGTGGAGCTAGGATATTTAAATTCTTCTTTTCTCATAAATACGACCGATGTAGGATATTTCAACACAATATTTTGTGAAAGCTGGCTTGTTAATGACGTGTTCCAGCTTTCCTTACACAAGTTTTTTTCTCCCTTGTTTGAAACTATAACATGCATGTTAATCTATATATAAAGCTGGAAGCTAGTTTTGGTGTCACGGCTTCGACAAAAATATTAGGACAAAATTGCCCCTCAACCAAAAAAATCCAAAAGCAACCCAATATAATATATCAAATCATGCAAGGGTAATTTGGTAATTTTATTCATCATAAAATATAATATAAATACATGTGGGAAGAGAGAAAAGAATAAAAAAAATGGAAGGATGAGTGAAAATTGATGATGCCCATGTGAAGGGGAAAGAAAAATATAATAAAAAATAAGGAAAATCATGAATATTATGTTCAAAATATCATAAGAGACGCGTAGTGCAGGTGATAAATTAGTAAATTTTTTTTTTTAAAAAAAAAAAATTAGTACCTTACAATAGGCTACCAATAATGTGATTTAATCAGTTATTTATTAAATATTATTTTCTTTATAAAAAATGTTTTTCGCACGCGGATAGTAATGTGATTAAATTAATTGTCAAATGATTGTTTTTTGTTTTTTTAACTAACAATATTATCTACATTACGGGGGTGGGGGTGAGCTTAACCTTACAATGGACTAGCAATAATGTGATTCAATCAATTGTTTATTAAATATTATTTTCTATATTCTTAATGTAAATTCTATAGAAACCAATTTTATTATATGAATTCAGCTGCTTTAATTGGTTTATGAGGGGTTTCTTCTAGCATGATCTAAAATTATTCATTTACTTCAAATATTTAACTTTCCTTTTGTCAATTTATGCATATAAATACATTTAAAATGTGTAAGTCGCGTGTAACACATTGTGATTCAAAAAATGTCTTCTGCACATGCGTGAGTGCGTGCATGAAGGCTAGTATATGTATACACACATACATACATACATATGTTTTGAAATTACAAAGATTAAAAGATAAGGGGAAGGGCTTATTGCTACAGGAATCTCTAGCTTTTCATTTCAGAAGGTAATTGGTTTTTCGAAGGAGTCAGAATGAGATGAGATAGGGAGAGAGGGGTATGAAAGACGCAAGGCATATATATCAACTTTGCATAAAGGAAATCCTTTCTTGGAGAGCACCAGTTCCAAAATGAAAGCTCAGCTAGAATATGGGAGCGCGCACATGGACTTTCATCTCAGCTTCTTTCCTAGTTTTAAACGTTGAAAGGAGATATAAACATTTACACACAAAAAGGAAAAAAAGCATAAAATTATTACCTATGAAGACTTTGCTTAGATTCTTTGCTTAATTGATAAAAAATAAAAAATCAATTTAGGTACACATAATAAGTCTATTCATTGCCTCATGAAGAACAAAACCTATGGTTTTTATTCAGAAAAAAAAAAAAAAATCTAAACTTGAAATTTCTTTTTAAATAGCTGTATTTGGATTGGAATTTGTTTAAATCAGATTTGCACCATCTACTCGTGAATTCTAGACCGTTGGATATGGAAGAAAAAATAAAGAGGGTTACCAAATTTTCAAACAATTTTAGGTAGATCATAGATGGATATTTACTGACCAAATGGTCCATAATCAGGTTAATGTGAACGAGTTAGATCTTTATTTATATAAAAGTAAAACAAAAATAATAATAAAAACTTAGAGAAGAGAAAAAAAATAAGGAGATTTAACATGGCCAACAAATTAGCTTGGTATGTCAAAAAAATAGCTTGATTTTTTTTTTTAAAGTTGAAATAATTTAAATTTCTAACTATGCCACTGACTAACATCACATTACATTACATTTTCAATTAAAATGATTTTGGACATAAAATCCATCTTAGGGTTTAGAACTGAAATTTTGTTGAAGCTAGCAACACACCGTCGGTAGCAATAAACAAAGCTGGCAAATGACTCTTTCAACATCCGAAATAAATGGCCCCAAAACAAAAATAAAAAATAAAACAAAACAAATTTACAACTAAAAATTGCAAATATAGTAAGTTCGTTTACAAAACCCAAACAATTTTCTATAATTAACCAAACCAAACCTAAAACCATAATTTAACAGTTAGCCAAAGTTTCAAACCAAATATTTGCATTATTATTATTTTTTTTAGTTGCCTAACTGTCAAGGAACATGAAGTTTATCCTATAATTAACAAATTAACTGCCTTTGACCCATCTCTTTCATATTCTCCCTTCGACTCATTTTTTCCCAGATCCAATTATCTTCTACTTCTCTTCTTCCTACCGTTTGTGGCCATTCCCCATTGTTGTCTTCTCTAATGGGTGGCCAAAATTCAAAGCTCACACCAGAAGCCGAGGCTGTGCCTCCTCGAATCCGTTCCCTCTTGCAGAGGCGCTTCGAGGAGATGAAGAGCCGGTCCAAGGCACGAAAGCTAAAAGCCGCTAGTACTCTCTCCAAGAAACAGCTACTTAAGGACGGTGATCAGGAGGAGGTTGATAGCCCTCTCCCTCATTCGCTGCAGTCATCACCAGAGTCTGACAAAATAACACGTCCGAAGATACCACCAACATTGGAGAACAAGTCCAAGGTTGCACCAATTTCGCCGGAGCGTGACAAAGGCACAAAACAGGCTGATGATGAGAACCAAAACAAGGAGCAGATCAAGAGAGATGGAACGGAATGTAGCGTTGAAGATCATAAAGAACCAAAGGGTGTGAATGTGTATGTAGGAGGGGTTTTTGCAATGGAGGACACCACAGAGGGAGAAGAAGAGGACGAAGATAATGAAGGTGGTATTAGAAGAAACAACGAATTTTTTATGTGCCCCGCGTCACCAAGTTTTAGAGTTTATTGCATGGAAGCTCTGGAAATTGAAAATGATAGCAGTAAGTTTTGGCACAGAAAAATTGGATGCAACTTTTTTGTAGCACATTTGAATATTTCATAAAAAAATATGAACATTTGTGGAATTGATGCATACAAATGCAGGCAAGTATGACAGCACTACAGATGAGGATATCAAGCACAAGAAGTCGCCAAGTGCTGCGTCTGCACACAGCAATGTTGATAGCGTAGCGTCAATGACTGATCACCATGATGTAAATATCTTATGAGCATTTTAAGTAATTGATTTATTAAGCAGAAAAAAGTTTGTGATTTTGTTCCGAAATGTTTCATTCATGTTTTCAGGGCCAGGTAACAAAGACAAGGAAGAAAGGAAGGAGAAGGAGAAGAGTAAAAAATGGATTCGGCGTAAAGAATCTATTGAACATTAAAGGATGCTACTACCCAGGTTGCAGTGGTGGCCAAGACAGAGCCACCTATCTGGCCGAGAAATCTGCAGCCACTTGATCACGCTAGGAATTGTACGCTTGATATACATTGTTGATCCATTCCCTAATAGCGGTTGGGGTTTAGTGGCTGTCCAACATATGATATCAGGGCTGCGGTTCCAAGAGGCCTTCAGTTCAAAATCTCCAAGTCCCCACAAGCCACTAATCACACCTGCAGGATGGGAGTTGCACCTATACTGTCGTGCAGGATGAAGCTGCGTGGAAGAGAACGTGTTGGCTTGAGTGATTGTCCATGAAGATGAGCAAGAAGAGTGATAGTATTATTTCCGTACTTTTCCTTCGGATCTCTTTCTTGTTCTTGGCCATTGAGATTTTCAATTTCCTGCAATTCTGGGCCATGACTCACTAAGGACCTAAGGTGATGAACAAAAATATTATGCAATTTTTTACTATTTCTACAATGATATAAATTATAATCCATGCATGGAGGTTGCAGACAAGTGACTAAAGGTGGTGAACAAAGTTACTTGTCTCAAAAAACTCAAATATTTCATTCAAAATTTCAACTACCACTTTCGAGGAGAGTAATTCAAATTTTGGCATAGGACAAGAGGGCGCCTAACCTTATTCTAAACTACTTGAATTCACGGAGGTGAATTTAAATTCAGGTGCAAGGGGGAAGGCATGCGGTATCCAACTGGCCTAACCGACACCTATATAAATATCTTTCTTATACCTCAAATAAAGAGACTGAAATCCACGAGGGTTTAAACGCCTTTTGGATAGGTTTCTTAGAGACTCTTGTATCCAAGAGACTGAGATTTGGACGCAATGCTAATTTTACACACTAAAGAAGCTATCAAGTTAACAAAAGAATATATATATATATATATATATATATATAATTTTAATAGATCGGGTGTCAAGTTAACAAAAGAAGCTATCAGATATCAACTGTCCAAAATCACAAGAAAATAACATTAACTAATACAGAATAAATTTCATAGCATTTATATAATGACGGATTATCGGAAAAACACAGTAATTATTTACAGTGAAACCACACATTATATATTAGTAAGACAATACTTAAATTAAGGACACAAACTAAATCTTAAACAACAGCAACTAGAAAGAAGTCTATAAGGCCATCTCCAACAGAGGGCTGGCCAGAAGACTCGTTTTAGCCCTCTGGCCCTCCAAGATTCTCCAAGATATTAATATTTTAATGAACAGTACAAGGCCATATTTGCCTCCGTCTCCAACCGAGGGCCAGAGGGCTCCTTTTAGCCCTGCCACAAAAAACCGTCTCCAACCGAGGGCCAAAGGGTCATAGGGCCAAACATAATTTATCATTTAAATTTAAAAACTACAACAACTTAAATTTAAAAACTACAACGTTAACCGGCCCAAAAAACCAAAAAAAAAAAAAAAATTGAATACAACGACTAGTTGACTAGCCGTTGTATTCAATTTTTTTTTTTTAAGCAATTCTGTCGGTTATAATCGACAGGAAAGCTATATTTTCTGGCCAGCCTCGTAGCCAGCCCTCCAGCCCTCTAGCCCTCTCCGATTCCGTGGGGTCCTCTCAGATTCCACAACTCTCTGGCCTAGCCCTCGGTTGGAGATGGTTTTCGGGTTATTTTCGGCCCTCTGGCCCTCTGAACCCTTCGGTTGGAGATGGCCTAACATATCTAAGTCAGAAGGGAAGGCAGAGTTGAGAAAAACCTCATCCTCGACTAAATTAGTACGAGAAAACCAATAGGCTGGAGATATTTCTCAACTTCAGTAACCCTCATCCTCTTGACTTTGCTAAGGAATGAAGAGACTTCATCAGCTGTATATTGATGCTTAATTAGTTATCTTCCACAGAAAATATTATGAAATTTCGACCATCGTTTCGTATATTTTTTGTGTAATTACTCTCTTACCTGCTCAAAACTTGAACTAATATCTCGGTTTATAATTGACATATTAATTCAGATGTTAGTGAAATGTGGGGTGAATGTCACACATGTGTTTGTGTAAGAAAGTTAACCAAAGTGGACTTTGGTGAAAGTTATTAAGTGCATTAGATGAAAATGTCATGGGGAGGTGAAATATTTTATTTTTATATGTAAGAAGTTGACGGACCAAACTCCTTTAAATAGAGGCATGTTTGTAACTTCATTACAGCACATCAGATCAAGAGTGAAAAACAATAATATAAATATCCCCCTCCTCTCTTTCCCTACATCCTTTGTGTGATATATTGCACTCGTTCCGCTTCTATCTCTAACAAGAGTTGTCTCTCTTACTTTTACCTATTTATAACATCCGACTGTATCTCTGGAAATATTTTCAACCTTTTCTATCTGGTGGAATATGCATATTCTAAAGAGTTATTATAAATAGTAAACTCAGAAAGAAAAAATAAATAAATAAATCACAGAGCGTTCCCTGTGCATGTGAAACAACGACTGAAACGATGTCGTATGAAAAGGTTAAACTTGGATAAACAGAGGCATGCACGGAGAAAAACAATTAAAGGTCTACAGAAATTATTCCCTTCCCGATATTGTTTTGGCAAATGATATTGGAATACATGTTCTAACTCGTAGGAAAATAGTTTTGTAAAGGTCCAGATTGTAATTTGATAATTCAGCTGCAGAGAGTCCGGGGTCGTTTGAAAATGCTTATCTAAATAGCACTTCCGCTCATGAACGCTTCTACACTAAGCAATTATATATTCCCCCATAAATTCTCATTTGCTTCAGGAACAAAGCTTCTCCAATGCAGCATCAATGTCAAAGAAAAGCACTTGATTTGAAATACTGTACAGAAGAAGTGGAACTCTCCTTTCTGGCGTTTTGGTTGTGTGGATTATACAACGAAACACTTACAAGGGTTCATATTACAACAAATGGGAACAATTAATGAAGAAAACAAATAAGATTGCAATCCGAAAAACCAAGCTAAGCTCGAGAGAGAAACCTAATTTCAAGGGAGGCCAAAAAAGATTGACAGAAACGATACTTTCTCTACCTTAAAGCTTTCAAAAAAACCAAAAAAAAAAAACAAAAACCCCTCAGGAATCGATTATTTACTCTTAAACAATAAATTCATCGATAGCCCTATCGAGGAAGGCTTGAACGCCTGGATGAACTTCCGAGGAGGAGCCATCAAGGGGTCTTCTCTATTTGTTTTCTTCCTCCTTGAAGGCCCCCCGACCGCTCCCATGCTTTTAACAGATGATGAAGACTTTGTGTTCAAAATCATTGATCCAAATGAAGCATCTGTCGTGAGAAATGAGAGCGGTCCTTTATGTGATGCTTCTTGTGGGTGTCCGACGGCTCCATCCTGATGTGGGGGTGGGAATTTCTCACTCTTGCTCTTGGCATTTGCTTGTGTCATCACTCTCCACCTCTGGAAATCAGCAAAGATCAGAGTATAAGAGTTAGCTAAGACAAGTACTACCCAAAATTAAGGCACGACACTGCCACTGTTCGCATACTGATTTTCCTTGTGGTGACTACTCTCTTTCCCACCCAAAGCATAGCAATATCAAAATGGGAGGAAAATTGTTAGCTGATATGTTCGTATATCGGTGATGGTGTCCAATGTAAACTGATGTAATGATCCAATACTGTAAGATCTACCCCATTACTTAATAGTTCAAGAAATTTGGCATCGTCAAAAATATCATCACCACATTCTATTAATCAAGTTGAGTTCATGCCAAACAGAGAAATGTCAAAGGTCAGGCGCAACCTAAAATTCATAAAACATAACCCTAAAACTAGGGGAAGTTTAATTCCAGGTTCATGTCCGTATACTGCACCGAAAAGGGAAAACAGAAGTCCTTGATGCACAGAAGATAAGACCTGGAAGCAACTAAGAAAGGGCGAAGCCTATGCAGTTCGACTCAGAATTATGAAAAGCCCAAATGACATTCCAGAAATAATAAGGTTATTTCTAATTTGAAGGAGTGGGGTAAGATGTGTGTGTGTGTGTGTGTGTGTGTGTGTGTGTGTGAGGGACACAGAGAGAGAGAGAGAAGCTTCACGTACATCTAAGTTTCCTTGAGCCTCTGCATTAGCTTCTGGAGCAGGAACTGCCCGACCAACTCGATCACGAGCTTTAACTCTCCTGGGACCTTCAGCAGCATTAGGTTTCCCACTGAGACCTCTTTGCCTGAGGACAACAAATATCATCTGTTATCATATGCTCAAATGAGAAAGCAGCAAACATGAAGAAAAGTAAAAGAGTAACCTTCTAGCTTCTTCATCTCGTAACTTTACATCCATTTCTTTGGCGGGCGGATATTTTGGTAGACTTGATGGCTCACAAGCAAAAGGCTCGGTAGTAAAGAACTGTACCCAGATCACCAAATATGCAATTAGACACAATAAAAATCTGGCACAGCCAGCAGGTCAGTTAATCGTAAAGAACGCAGTCAGCCTTAAGCACTTGCTAACTTCAAGAGGGTGATATATGTTTCTTCTGGCAAGAAGCATAATTTTTAAGAAGACTTCTTTAGTAGACACTGAATGCCACAGAGTCCTTGAACTAATTAACCACTCTGATGATTATTTTCTTTTTCTTTTTCTTCTGATGGGAGATGATGTTTTACTTTTCAAATTATTGAACTTAGCTTCACATTTATATTTTCCTCAGAGAAAACTGGAATTATATAGATACTTACTTCACTATTTAGAGCAGCGGTGGCAGTGCCTCGTCCATCAGCATCTAGTGACAGAAGAGATTCAACTAATGGTAGCGAAAAAGGTGGGAAATCCTTGAATGTTTCTGCTACACAACGCTTGTATGGCTGCTGTGGCTTAAAAAGTGTTGCATTGGGCAATTTGTATTTTTTCCAGTATTCCTCAGATGGGGAGCCACATAACTTAAATATCTTATGCAGTTGTTCAACCTGTACAGGAAAACAATTCAAAGGTGTTTGTTTCAAAGGTGTTTGTCAAACTGAAGTCATATGAATGAATAGAAAATGTCAACACATCAATCAAGAAGATTAAGATACCAAAGTTCAAACCATTTAGACGAGACAGGAATAGCATCTCACAAGAACTATTGTATTTTACTTGTAGCCTTACAAGTATAAGCGTACCAAACGAAGATGCAACGTGGTTTCAAAAAGAGTGGAGCAACACATCATTACTCATTACTCAAGAATCAGGAATAATTGATCAACATGGACAGAACGGATAACCTAAAGAGAAAAGCAACAGATTAAACAAAGTAACCACAATACCTCTGTCCGTCCTGGCATAATAGGCTTCCCGGAAAGTAACTCTGCCAAAATGCAGCCCGCACTCCAAAGGTCAACTCCAACTCCGTAGAAAGTGGCACCAAGAAGAAGTTCAGGAGGGCGGTACCAGAGAGTGACAACTCGACTAGTCAAGGGTTGCCTCTTCTCAGGATCAAAAAAAGTAGCCAGTCCAAAATCAGCTATTTTTAAAATTCCTTCGTTGTCAATTAACAGATTGGAACCCTTGATATCCCGGTGCAAGACACCATGGTTGTGGCAATGCTCAAGCCCAGACAGCAGTTGTTTCATATAGCACTTGACCTGCCACAGCGCATATCTTGAGAAATAAACCAGCCTCTCAATGTCATAATTCTATGCATGTGAAATGAAGAGCAAGACAAATCAGATCCAAATGGTGCAGGGAGTCACCTACAAGCCTACCAATAAAGATGCTAGCTTACTTTCTGTAAGATACAATTTTAAGCCCATTCATCAATTTTTTTCAAGCAACTCCCCATTTTAATCCCGAATATCTTTTTAAAGCTAGAAAATAGTTTGTTATATAACTGAAACAGTTGATCTTTAGTGAACAAAAGTTTAGCATAAATACCTCTAAAAAAAGGAAAAAGGAGTTTGAACCAATCTAATATATATACCAAATACTTGAGCCATTTTGATCTCAGTGGACTTTCGGGTTAATTTAAGCTGCACTTAATGGAATTTAAAATTCAAATTCTTTCTACGTGTGTAAACAAAACAATAAAAAAGAACAAAAGACATCCCTTTCTTTCCCTGAGCTTCTAACCAATTCCACCTTTTTATCTGCACTCAATAAAGTGATGTGAGCAACAGAAAATTTGCCCGAATTCACCTACCCCAAACGATACCATAACATCGTATGACATGCCAGATGCACATAAATCATAAATCTGGAATCCCAAACTAGCAACTATGGGACCCAATCCAGCCCAGAAAGGTCTCGGGTTAACATCAAAAGCTAACAGCAAAAGGGACAACTACGGCATACGAGTTCAAGAACGAAAGTAGAAAACAAATCGAAACACGTAAAAACAACCCAGAAAAGCAGACACCAAAAGTCCAACTGAAAAGCACCCAACCCACAAACATTACAAAGAAATATACATTCTAAACCCAACAACAATCCAAACCAAATCAAAATCAACAACACAGAGCATCAACTTCACGTAATAATCGAATCGAAATCCACAATGTACCTGAGGCTCAGTGAATTTCACCCCGGAGCTGGCAGCGAGGCCCGAAAGATCGTGCTCCATGTACTCGAAAACCAAGTAGAGGCTGCAGGACATTCTGGAAGTGACTAACCCTTCAAGCTTAATCACATTGGGATGGTCAAGTTTTCTGAGCACATTGATCTCTCTGGCCATGAATTTCACACTCTCTGGCTCCAAATTATCAAACCTAACCTTCTTTAATGCCACAATTTTACCACTAATCAAGTCCCTTGCTTTATACACATTGCTATAAGTCCCTTGCCCAATCTAAACAAAAATTAATAAAAATAAATAGAATTCAGATAAATTAAATTATAAAATATATATGAATTCATAGAAATTAAATTCAAACCAGATAAAGTTACGATTTTGAGCACCTTAGCGAGCTTCTCGAACGTGTTGGCGCGCCGAGGCGTCCAGCCCTGGATCGCATCGCCGGCCACGGCCAGCAGCCACGACGGCCAACCTTCCTGTTTCGCCGGGAAAGGCTTCCGCCGCTCGATCGCCGGGAAATCGCCAGTGTGATTCGCTCTGTTCGCCCTCTGCCTCTCTACCACCTCTTTGCTATCAGACTTAACGGCCTCGATTCGCTCTGTGGCGCCGGATGGCTCCTCGATGCTCCGGCGACGGCACCGAGCTTCACCGGAACTCCGATGACTCCCGGCGGTAGATGCCTCCGTGCCCAAAACGCACCCCATCGTCTCAGCTCTCGCAGCTCCGGCGACTCATTTGAGGACAAAGATATCGCGGTCCGGCGTCGTTTCAACAGCTGGCACTTTCTTCAAGCTCGCGTATTGTCTTACTGTATAGTATTGGACTGTCACATGGATGACGACCGATAGGACGTCGTGCCGCGAAACTGAAATGGAAACCGCAGCGGGAGGTGGCGGTTTTAACGACGGGAGTACGGGCAAACGGCGGGAGAGAGAGAAAGAGAGAGAGAGAGAGAGATGGCGTCTGTGATCCAGTCGGGAATCCAATTGCGCCTCTGATGGAGTTCAGTGTCTGTCATCAGAGTGAGAGTCTTACTTGTCAGGTGGTGGGAAAATTTGAGCCATGGGTTTTCTGTTTAATTACGGAAATGCCACTGGTTCTTGGGGTATCTAAGTGGTTGATTTTTACGATTTACCGCGGGCGGAGGGGAAAAGGAGAAGCAAAAGCTGGTGTCCATGAAGTGCAAAAATTGGGAGTTGGGACCGCAAAAGTCAAACCAGATGTAGAAAAGCGACTTTTCGACAGAGCTACAGGGGCAGGGGAAGCACTTCCAACTTATATTAGCATCTCATGATAATAATGTAAAATATATGGATATATTATACTAATTGTATATTCGTATAACGCAAGTTATACTCTTAAAATTAATGACTTGAATAAGGGTTTATGTAGAACAAATTTGTTGTTACGTGATATTTCGGTCTAATAATTGTTGTAATATTATATGTAATTTTTGTTCTACATTAATTGAATCAACACAACGACGGTAAAATTATTCGATGAAAGTTGCTCCGCGGTCCCCGCGGACCAGGGTCAAGATCAAAACTTTTTTAGTTCCGAGTTATATAAGAAAGTAACATTGACTCCATGTGTGGGACAAGAACCACATATCTCAGTCTTCTAGGATTCCCATTAAAATAATAAGTAGATTTCTAGTTGAAAGAAAAGTAGATGCACGATTTGATTGGACTAATCATGATTAATTTGGATAATTATTGAAGATTCACAATCCACTGGTGAAAAGAGAGCCGGATTGATATTTTGTGGACAATGGATGCAGTCTCTCATGCGGAGGGGAACGTTTGACACTTAACACTAAAATTTTGATGTGAATCGAATGGTTAAGTGATTTTTTATTTGGTTTATTTTGTGCAGAATTGATCTTTAAAAGATAATTTAAAAAATAACCAGTTTCAATTATCAAACAACATTGCATGATGAAAATGAGAACAGCACAAGTATACGATTCTTATAATGTGGCACTCTCTTCGTTGTTTATCGATTAACTTATCTCATTGATAGCTCCAATGCTCAAGTAACGTTTACCCTTATATTTAAGTTTTGAGTTGGCATTCTCATTGCTCCATTATCTCTATTGTATACAACTTGATATATAATTTGGACCACAACTCAACCTCATGTTGAATTAAATACAACCTTCTTTTCTTTTCTTTTTTTAAATCTCGACGGTATGAGGAGAATTTTGTTGATAAAACGAAAAAAAAAAAATTATACTTAGTCAGAGGGACATAAAGCTAACCCTTCATAATTCAAGAACAAAGGACAAAAAATACATGAAAAAAAAAGGAAAGGGGGGACATAAACATTACCTCTATATAAACAAAAACAATAAAGATCCTAGGAAAAGAGAGGGAGGACATGAAACCTAATCCATCTAAAGTCGAACTTAAAGGTCTAAACCTGCAAAACAAATCGAGCAACATCACAAGGTTAAGAAAAAAAAAAGTGAGACAAACCTGTATGCCGAGCTATACATTAATTTGAGAAGCGAAAACTAGGAAAGCCAATATAGTTTGAAAAAAAACAGCATGAACCGCCAATAGAAAGGAAACATGTCATACCAAAGTTGGAGAAGACAATCTCATGTTAGCAACAAATATTTTCTTCTCGATATATGTGAGAGACATAGAAAGTCATCTTCCAAATGAGGTCCAAACAAATAGACCATCGTGTACGAAAAGGCCAATGAGGATCAAAATCAGTTAATTGGAGAGCAAAAATAACACTAGAAAAGTCACTTTCTAACTAAAGACAATGTCAATCCGTTGATATGAGAACTCTACACCATTAATAATTGCTGATAATTCTACACAAAAAAAAAGTTACGATGACTAATCCATTGGCAACCACCAAGAAACTGACCATGGCAATCCTTGAAAACTCCTCCACAAGCAACATGACCACGATTTCCTTTAGACAAACCATCTATACTAAGTTTTCCAATGAAACTAAGTGAAAGACCAAAGCACATGAAGAATAGTTGGCGTCTTGCGAGGGATAGGCTAGATCCCCATAAAAGAAAGGATATGAGCGTCAGAACCTTGAGAGCAACTAGGAATAAACTTCCCACTATGAATGATCTCATAATTGAAGGAAATGTAAAAACGATGAAAATAGATTGGGCGACCCTAAAAAAATAAAGTTATTTCGAGTCTTTCGAATAGCATAAGTAGTAGAAAGATCGGCAAAAATCCAGAGATTGTGTAACTGCTGAGAAAAGAGTTTACGTACCTAGGCATCCCAGAAAAATAGCCAGAGAATCTGAAAAAGACAAAACGATACCAAATTGACACGCTAAAGAAATAACACATCGTGTGGTGCACCTTCGGTATGAAGTTTGTCATGAACGATAGGAAGTTAGTTTGTCATGAAAAAACCACCAAGCCAAAATAGATAGTCAAGGCGAAAGAGCCAAACCAAAATAGATAGTCAAGATGGAATAAAATGTCACCAAATAATCTTAACCCAAGCACAATCGCTATGTTTTTTTTTTTTTTTTAAATAAGATGATAACCATACTCCTAGATCAGTTTTTCATCCTCTACATTTAAAGGCAAAGATAAACAAAGAATCTGTTGCACCACAGAAGGAAATAAATCTACAAAATAATCTAGCAAAGACGACCTTTGAGCTTCATTAGCATTTGAAACCCGAGAAAAAACTATAAGTGAAATGAGTGAAGCTTATGAAGGGCTAAGAATCAAACCATCCAACTATTTGTCGAACCAAAAGAAAACTGACCTTTCATCATCAATAATTCAACGACTATAAATTAATTCTAATCAAAACAATGATCCACTCTAACTACAAAGATTCATTCTTTTGATTTCGGAGGGTTTAATTATTCGATCTAGGGTAAAAAGGATGGTAATTTTGTGCAAAAGTAACGTGAGAAAGAATGAATAATAATTAATAGTTTGATAAGTCGCAGCAGATGAGATGGAAATGAATTCTAACAACCTCCACCGAACCTATTCAAAAGAGTAAGAGAAGTTGGATACTCACATACAAGAAACAAAGCTTGCATGTGAATTTAAGTAGAATTGCAATTCAAGGCACCAAGTTTTTGTTACTTTGTGGCTGATTTGATTGCATATCTACTACTAGTCCTCGTACTAGTGACTACTGATGTGAAGGGTGACATTCAACCCACGAAGTTAAAAACTCTCACTAGTTTTCTGCTTCAAGAAAAATTCGATATTATTTGGGTATTCACTGGTTAGTATTTATTTTTTAATTTTGTTCAATGATATTTTAACACTTATTTTAACAACAAATAAGTTAATTATTATATTCGAGTTAATACAATTATAGGTTTAATGTCTTTCTTTTTTTTCCCTTCTTATACAAGTGATATTCAAGGGAAGAAAAAAAAAATCAGATTAAGGATCTCGAATGCATGATTAAATATTTTTAATCAATTGAATTATAAACTCTTTGACACCTACACCATATTTTTTCTATACATGAAACTTCGCAATGTTATAGTGGTGTTATCCTTGGGCATGAAGAGGGAAGGAGGAGGACGCAAGATTTCTAGGTGCAACAGTCTTCTCTCTTACGAGCGAGCGTAGATGCTTTACATGTGATTATAGCTAAAAAGTTAATTTCTGCATATGAAATTCTCAATTCCAGTAGTATCATTACTAAACATAAAAACTTTGTAAAAGATGTAAGTGGATACATATCTAAAAAAAACTTTAGCAAAGTAACGTAAAACTTCATTGTGCTGCTTGGAAGATAATTACTGGATTCGCCACCGCTTTTACAGTCCAATTCTCATATCTAATTATATAGTGGTAGTCACATTCAAGGTCAAGTTTATAGTGCCGGTGATTAAATAGAAAATTGACCTGTCATTGACTAGATGATTCAAACTTTCACGACATAATAAAATGGCAATGGGAGGGCCAAGCATGCCAAGGTTTTTCTAGAAACATCAAACGAACATTTCATTGCATTCATTGCTCACTCAATTTAATTTTCCTTTGCTGCATGAGTCACATTTGAGTTAGGTAGAATGGCAATTTAAATATATTTGAGTTAGGTAGTGATGAGTATATTTTCACCAAACCTCTTGTTCTTTTTATCTTAATTATCTCGAAACAAAGTCTTACATCGTATATATACTAAGGCTAATACAATTTATGCCTGTGAGGTTCATAGTTAATATCAATGAGATCTTTTGTGGGAAAACCTTACACCTAAAATAAGTCATTACATTAAAAGGCAATATCGATGATATTGAGGGGTCTGGCCTAAAACATATATCAAATTTAACTAATAAATCACAATTTGTATATTATATTGATTATCATGTAATCTTAAGTGATTAAAATATGATTAACCATTTACCGTTATTTATATTTTATTGGACATATTTTCTAAAACAATTCTTGTCAAACCATAAATTGACCACTCAATATTTAACCACAAGCAATTGTATTTTCTGTACGATTATTTCATTTTCAGTGACCACAATTTCAAAGTATATTCCCATTTCGAAGTAGACACCTTAATGTCAAGATCATAACATAATTATTTTCTTTAATGAGAAGACAAAATGTCGAAATGGTCACGTTGTCGAGGACGTTGATACAAGCGATAATAGCGGGAAAAGGAGGACCTCGAACGGATCCTTAAATACTTTTCATCAACTGAACTAAGAGACAAATGTGAAAAGTTTTTCATCGGATCAGTATGTACATGACGTTTCCGAAACTTCTAAGAAGCAGTCCAATCAAAGAAGCCCAAAGCTTTGGACTTTACCTTCTGATTTTGTGAAATGGGCCTGCTGAGATGATTTTTTTTTTCTTTTTTTTTGTCGAATAAAGGAGGGGATGCAACACATAGACTTCACAGAAAGTCACCTATCCTAATATTATTCTCTTCCAAACTCGGTTAACTTCAGAGTTTTGATGGAATCCGGTGTATGTGAGTTGGTATGATTGCATCATTTTCTAATTGTACGCCACACATAATAGCAAACATAATATGTGCTACAATGTGAAATTTCAAGTTTAACTCTTATAAATTAAAGGGTAAATTACAGTTTGACACCCTAAACTATCACCCCAGTTGAAATTGACCCCCCTAAACTATTTTTTTGGTAAATTAACCCCTTGAACTATTTAAAATCAGTCAATTTACCCATTGCCGTTAGATTGCAGAATCAATACGTCAAATTCAAGGGCAAATTAGTCATTTCATCATTATTTGTTACTTGTGACACATGGACGCAAAATAATTAAAAAATATATAGCGTAATGAGAAAACATAAAAAACCAAACATTTACATAACGGACCATCTCACATTGTCATTACACATTATTTTGTTTTTACATGTCATAATTACATTGTTGATTATAGTTGACAAGTAAGAATTAATGAAAGAACGACTAATTTTTCTTTGAATTTGAGAAATAGTGGATGGAATCTACTGACAAGGGGTCAATTGACTTATTTCAAATAGTTCAGGGGGTTAATTTATCAAAATAATAGTTCAAGGGTCAATTTCAACTAAAGTAATAGTTCAATGGGTCAAATGGCAGTTTACCCTAAATTAAATATTCGTCATTGCACTACACAGAAGAGGCGATATTCTACTATGAGCGGAGGGTGAAGCAACATAATAGATCATATGTAACTAGGGATCAAAATCAAATGAGATATTATATGTCCTCGTTATCTATGTGAGTTGAATTTGAAACCTCTCACTTATTGATTAGGAGAAATATATACGTTCTAAACCGTAATACTAGTTGGTATAAAGAGAAAAGAGTTGACTAAAAGCATACATAATGTTGCAAAATCCTGAGGACTACTAGCCACAAAGAAGCAGGACAAACCAAAACCACAAGAAGTAAAAGCATCACAACATTATTGAACAAAGCGTGTCCACTCTCGATTGGCTGCATTCTTTGATATGCGGTGGTCCTGGTGGATGAAAGGGCATAAAACTCATCACTTGAACCCTTCAACTGATTAACTTTGTTTCTTCGAGTTCCGAAGAAGAAAGAAAACACAGAAAGTTTGGGAAGGATTGAGAGAAAAATGGGAAGCTTCATCTGCTGCTCGGATTCCGACAACAACATGCTGCTGGGGCTGGTGCTGGCGCTGGTGCTTGCAATGGCCTTCTTCATCGTGTGCCAACGTCCTCCTTCAAGGAGAGTGGCTGTTTACCGTTGCTGCTAATTACTTCTTCCCAAAATACGCTTCGTTGTTTCGTGTTGTGTATTTTTTGTAATGCTCCTTCTTTTGCTTCGTGTGCTTTGTGTGATCGCGGAAGAATTGTAAAATATTCAATTTGAAGCGGTGATGGCCAAAAATGCATGTATTGTGTGCATTTGTATTTATATATAGGATTTCTCTTCCCATGCACATGAAATAATGAGCAGTGCAATATCAGTTTTTTATTAATTTTATTTGTGCATATATTAAATATCAAAACCAAATAATGCAGGTACCAGAAATTGAGGTCTTACTTTTCTTTTCTTTGCTTAAACGTCTAAGTTTGGTATGAGTGTTGGTGTAACCAGAAATTGAGGTTTCTCTTCGTTTTTTGACAAAGCAATGCTAAGAGAGAATCGAACAAAAAAAAAAAGCAATGCTAAGAGAGAATCGAACTCAGAACCTCCTCTTCAATGGAGAGGAGAGTCGTTAGGATAGAAGACGAGAGAGCAAATAGACACCGGTTGAGAAGTTGATCAAACCAGAGAAATTAAAAAGGATCCAAAGTTACAAAGATGCAGGAACTAAATAGCTACCCACAATGAACCCCTAGGAGCTTGTACTCGAGTGAGAACAATTACCCCTGCATCGAAGGTCACAACGAATCCCCATCCATTACCATCGCTTGTATTGCAGAATTCAGTCGCAATGAAACACCGAAAATGCATTAACATAAAGACATCATAATCGTGTCTAAAGATCTGATCAAAACCCCAATTCGTCAATCATCGGACACCCCGTTTCATCGCAAACATTGCAAAACTTTGGAATTTTTGAGTGAGTATTAGAACAATATTTCAAGAATACAACATTGGTAATAAACATAACACCAAACAGAAGCACATTCCTTCCCGGGAAACAAACACGCATGTCCAAATCCAACCCACGGCCCCCGACATTTTCTGCGAGGCTGATTTTGGTGAAAGAACAACGGTGCTGAAATAAAATTTACCCAAGTTCCACATTTTAACATACTTGGTCAATAGGAGTAGAGAGACAAAGTCAGCAAAGCATTAGAATATAACTCTAAACTAAACAAAGAAAACCTTATATCCAGTTAATCCTTGATGTCAGTATACTTTCCGGCATCTTAGGGTGGGTAGCATTATATACTTAAAAGATTATATCTCCGCTGGCAGCTGTTGTTTTTCTGCTAGCCAGAGCAAAGTTATTAATTCTAGCTAACCGGAGCAAAGCTTTTCGAGGGCCAAGTTCTCATCCCCACCAACGGCTTCCAGAGTACTCCTTGCCTGAGCTTCAGGGAAGCCCATCTCAACAAGCTTCTGTACCTGTAATGTAAAATCCACCAGCTTAACAGATCTCCAGATTTCCGGATAATTTCTTCGTTGTGAGTTATTAATAAGATAATAGACTTAAGAGTTTGCCAGACTGTTGAGTTTGATTTCAAAGGAGTACTCTTTTTTATTTTATGGTGAATCATGTTTCAAAATTTATCTGTTTTCTTTCCATCAAAGAGAAGGCAGAATCAGACTGACCTTTTCACCAATCCCAAGAGATGATTTCTTGGCAAATGTTTCTGTCCAGTACCGAGCGGTGCCAACAAAGGTCTGATAGTCTTTCAGATACTGCAGTATCAACATAGGCATACTAATTTAAAAAGAGAGAAGAATTTCATAAATAAATACACAAGAGGCATCACTAGGGCAAGATTAGCAGCAATCCATTGCGAGTCCGGTACTCTTTGAGTACTACACATTCACTAAACGTAACCTACCATCAATCCACAAACACATATTTGGTTAAAGGAAAAATGCTAGTTTAGACCTGTTGTGCCACCACAGCATCTTGAGGATCATCCGGCTGAGGAGCAGAAAGCAAAGCTTGTACAGAAAGAAGTGCTGTCTTCAGTGTAAGAGCTGGGCTCCATTGGTCTTTCAAAATATCCAGACAAATTGCTCCACTTTGACTGCTAATATTAGGGTGCCTTCAACATATGACATATATACACAAAAGAAAATCATTAATGATTCCTATGCATATCGTTTTTCTGAGTATTCCAATTCATCAGTCCCGGAATCTTACACAGTGGCACCTGGTTGTTTTGTTCTACTTTACAAACTGCTTTTACTTAACGTTATAAAAGTCAGTAAACGGAATATACTAAGAACCGAACATTGACACCAAGCCAAATCAAAGAAAGTTCGATCAAAGTCCCCAACTTGCAGTTTAAATTGGGTTGACTACATAGAGACCTGAAAGGAGTTCTAATTCCGAATCAGAAGCTGGGCTTCAGTATACCTTCTTCGTTCATGCTTTATTCTTAATGGCTTCTATTTTCAGTCTTATCAAATCGGGAAATTTAAAGTCTATTTTCTAAACGGCTACGTAGGACATCTCATAGTACTCAGTGTGTGCACTGTGTGGTCAATGAACAACCAGAATAGAAAGAAAAGAAACTAGAGGAAGAGATGTGAACATAAATTCGCCCTACCAAACTTTGGTCGTAAACTGCATTTTGGGAGGCTCAAAAGGGTACGCATCTGCACGAAGAAATCCGACAGTTGACAGCCGTGTTAGTACTAATTTTAGCATATTCCTTTCTCATTCGTTACGAATCGAAACCCATGTTTACAAGCAACCAGCTATTAGCTAAACTATTTATTTTTGCATATTAATGCAATCAAAAGCTACCCAAACCAAATTATCTAACAGCACAGGGTCCGAACCCACAAGAACAAGAAAAGGAAGTGTAATTTCAACAAATTAATACTCACACGCTTACTTCCCTCCAAATTAAACAACCCATATATTACAAATTAACATCTTTTTAATTTTTTTTCTTTAGCAGCAAATTTCTTCATTCAAACCCACTTAAACCCAACAATATATTCACTGCCATAACCTTTTTTCATAGAAAAGTTTCAATTTTTGCACAACCCAATTCACTTTCTGGGCTTTTTCTCGAGAAACAAACAGAAAAAAAAAACATCAAAATTAAGAGTACAAATACAAAACAGCAGCAAACAGTGAAAAGGGCAATTGAGAATTGAACCTGGCAATGCGATGTCGATCTGGAATGTGCCACCCTCATAAGGAGTACCAACTGGGCCGGGAATTGTTCCAATTAAACGGGCAAGAGTGGCTTCGTTTTTGGGGATGACTTTGATGCCGGAGTGCTCGATGTCTCTGCTGCATTCCTGAAGCTCCTTCTGAACCCTAGCGAAGTCTACCATCTTTAATTGCTCGGAGAGAATTAGCGAAGAACTCGGGGAGAGTGAGAGATAGCGGTATGGCGAATAAAGCTCTCGCCTTTATCTCGCTCTCTATCGCTTTCTCGAATTATGCTTTACTTGCACTTCTTTTTTTTATGCGTAACGATAGTTACTTGCACTTACTGGAGAGAGAAAGGGTAAATCAAATTTCACCATCGACTAACCAGTGAAAGGTGTTTTTTTTCTCTCTTAAAAAAAATATTTACTATATAAAAATTATTATTAACATTCGAAAAATATCATCTCAAGCCATCAAATTTTGTTTTCATATATATTTCTACGGTGTAAAAAATTAATTTTGTGAAATGTCATATGATCGTACACACATTTTTCAATTTGTCATATCAACTTTCCAAAATTATTAATTTATTATCTCATCTTAATACCATTAAGTTTTTCATCCAAAACACTTCACTTGTGTTTAGGATTATTTCAAACATTTGACCTCATTTTCATTTTATTGTTTGCCATAAGGAATAACTTAGTAAAAATAATGTAAGTTGATATTTACCATTGTTTTAGAGGACAATTATACTACAAGAACATGTGGTATATATTTTGAGGACTATACTGTTGAAGAGAAACTCGATCATAATTATGCCATGTAGTTATACTAAGTTTGTTTTTTGTTTTAGAATAAAAAAATATTATTTCATTGCCTAAACATTCTCGTTTTTTAGTTTACAGAAACTCTAAATTTTTGTTTCCGCAAAGAAAACTTTTTAGAAGGAGAGTGGAGAGTTGAAACTCCTAAATATTTTTAAACACAAGTCATGTGCAAAGTACACGCTTTATTTTGAATGTAAACCCTTACGAAGTTAAGGGCATATGACAAATTAATGAATTCAGAAAGTTTATATAACAAATTGTTTAAAATTTTAGTTTATATGACAAATTGATAAAAGTATATGAGTTCTTATAACATTTTAAAATTTCTCTTTTAAAGAAATTTATAAAGTGAAGAATTTTGATGGTTTTGAGAGAATTTCATAATGTGTTAAACAAATCATGCCTTCTACCTCTAAAATTTTGAAGAAATTCACTCACCTGGAAAATTCCAAATGAATGTACGCCCCTTAGTTTTGATTGAAGTATAAAATCGTGGTTTAAGAAAAACAACTTTTATTTACACAATCACAATTGCTAATATTTAATCTCATTGACGGAAGATGTTAGCACTACTTCGCGAGTGTGTCATGTAGTTTTAGCGATCGATTGTTTGGGTCCTACGTAAGTCATGGACAAACCATCAATAGTTGACATAACATCACACTCACAAGCGTCCCATGCATATCAATAGTCAATATATTATTATGTGCTCATTTACGATTGATATTGGCAGAACTTTTGATTTAATTCATTTAATTTCAATTTGACTAGTTAACATATTTAGGTTCTTGGAGTTGGATCTTAAAAGTAATCGTAGAATTTAACACTCCTTTTTGTTGGTCAATTTTTCTTTGGTCAAACGTAGACCTTAACATTCTAATAATGAATAAAATATGGTGTCAGAGAGACTATTTATTTAAATCATATGTAGTGGATCATATGACGTGATTATTGATGATCGAATTATTATTTAAGTGTTGGGCAGCTTACAAGTTTAAATTAATTATTCTACTATTCAAGGTTAAATGTTAAATATTTAAGGAAGTATTGTACAATTATCATTGCATTCTTTTATTATTATTATTATTTTAATTTGTTATTATTAGGAAGAGTGGGGAGAGTTAGAAAGTATTACAATAATTTAAGAAATGAAGAGTTTTGAACTCGAAACACATGGATAAAAACCCAACACCCTATTTACTAGAATATTGGACCACATGCAAAAAAGTTTACTTGCATTCAAAACCATAGTTCACCTCAAAAAAATACTATGAAAGAAAAGGCAAATATACATACATTTATATATTATGGGTTATGTGGATGTAGATGATTGGATTATTAACTGTCGGTTAACATGCTTATCTCTTATTGATAACATATTATTTGATTTAAAAATTTAATCTCACTAGCAATAGTCATTTTATATATTTACATTATTTTATAAATTGTAATTACAATATATGACGAGGATTAGATAACTTAAATTGATTTTAATTTGCACAAGACTGCAAATCATCTAATAGCATACTCATATCACTTAATATTACGTAGATTGAAAATGGACCCACTCTTTTCTTTTGAGATATTAGTCTACACTAGGGTCCCACCCTTCACATACTCAGTGAAGGCCAAGGCTACTAGTCCTAACATTGCCGGCCTTCCATTCCACAACTGAGTATCTGAAGTCATGAGCCCCTCTGATTTGGACTCCACACTCACCCCTTTGAATAGAGGAACCAAGGATGCCACCGACAGCAAAATGCTGGTGCCGAGGAACAATGGGATCCCTGAACCTTTGGATATCTGAGCAAACACATCTTGGCCCTTGGATAGCTCCGCTGCTAGAGCTGCAACGAATCCCACCATTGCTAGCCTGCCGTTGATTCTCTCCGGTGCTGGCCCACTAAATGCAAGCACGTCTGAAAACTTCGGGCTGACCTGCACACACAGAGAAATATTTACACGTCACATGCTTGTCGTGCATCCCATGAGAATCTATTGTCGTGCATCCCTTGACAATCTATGTATCTTCATGAGCTTATAGTTTTGAAATTTTATAAGAATGAGCAGTGGAGTTAGAATTTTATAAAAATGAGTGGTGGAGCTATAATTTTTATATTTTCCTTTATGTTGTGCACGATGTGTTCGAGATATATATAGCTTCGCTTGTCATATGTTCTCTCATCGAACTGTTTTGTAACACATAATTAAAATGTTTATGTTGCGAGACTCTGAATTTCAACTCTAATTAGCTCTAAATGTGTGGTTAAATTTGAGAGTTGCACAATGCAAGTTTGACAAAAGAAAGCTTCCCGACATAAGGAGTAGTTAATTACCTTAGGAGGAGGAGGAGGTAAAGGTGATGAAGGAGCTGGCTCTGAATTTTCTGATGCATCTGTAATAGTGGTTGGTTGCTCCTTCTGTTCATCCTGCAATTAACCCATATGTGATTAAAACCCTAACCCTAATACATGTATAATGCTAGATTAATTAAAGACTTATATAGGAAATTTATCTTGGCCGTTGCGATTACTCTCATGTGAGCATGCTTGCGCAGATTAATTGGTGCATAGTTAGCAGAAACAATCAGCTAGTTCACTCTGCTCTTACCAACTCCATAAGCTACAGAACTTGTAAAGATTGATTGCATGGAAATTGTTGCAGCCATTGTACGTTTCTTAATTAAACAGAATTAAGCAGGCAAATAGTTAATCAAATGATGAACTTTTAAGAAGGCTGTAAAGTGTGCGTTTTATTTGGACCGTTAGGGTTTCCCACTTTTAAGAAGGCAAATAGTTAATCAACTGATGCACTTTTAAGAAGGCTGTAAAGCATGCCTTGGAGTGGGATTATATAGTGGAGTGACCTTGAGGCCCTAGGTGCTAAGCGGAGGAAGCTGAATGGTGCAAAATTTGGTACCACGTACGTCCTCATTAGGGTTTCCCAGTCAAAACAGGGTTTCCCTTGCTCCACACATATTGTGGTAAGTAGTGTACGAGAAATGGACGTGGCTTCCTCACTCACCACAACGCTGCAATGAATCAACAGTGCGTCTGATTTATGCGGTGGCATTTGGTTTTTAGGGTTTTTTTTCACAGGTTCTTGTCACGAGGGCTACGTAGCACATTCTACAGTCTACGAGAGAGTACCAGATTTCAACGTTCTAGTCTTCTAGATAATTGAAGAATGTTATACCGCTTATGGGGTTAGAAAGATTCAAAAAAAGTTGGATCGGGTTTAATTAATTACCTCCTCTTAATTGCGTAATTTACGTTTGACATGGCTTTGTGGGAGAGTTTGTGGGGATTTATATATATGGTCAGTTAGTCTTCATGTTTTTTGGCAAAGCGTGTGAAGATTAGAAGGATGAAATGCTTTGCTTTGGTGACGAATGCAAAGCATTGACACTAGGGTTGGGCAAACGGGTCCTGGGCCCGCGGGTAGGGGCGGGTATAGGCGGGTCGGGACGGGTACGGGGCGGGTCCTGTTTTTAAATAAGGGAAACGGGGCGGGGCGGGCCTAGTTAATGGCATTCTAGGGTCGGGCCGGTTCCAGATTTATAGAAAAACGGGGCCCCGAACCGGCCCGTTTGTAATTGAAATGGACGGCCCAGATTGAAAATAAACATACCTTCCAATCATGACCGTTGGTTTTACCCTAATGATTCAGTGAGATGTGAGACTCCTTTGCTCTCTCTCGATCGACCTCTTCGACCTCTCCGTCTCTGAACCCTAATGATTTTCTTCTTGAATTGATTGTTCTCCTCGACCTCTCCGTCTCTGAAGTCCGACCTCACCTCGACCTCGACCTCTCCTCGACCTCGACCTCTCCGTCTTTACTCTCTCTCGACCTCGACCTCGATCTTCTTCTTGATTGTTCTCCTCGACATCTCATCCTAGACCCAGGCACCCGCACAACCCATCTTCCCGATTCTTGTTCACTCTTTCCCGACGACATCACCGCCGTCGCGATCACCAACACTCCATCGCCGTTGCCAGTTCAGGTGAATTCTTTAACCTCTGTTTTTTTTTTTTTTTTTTTTTTTTAATAGGTTCTTTAACCTCTGATCTGATGTATGTAATCTGTGCTCAATATATTGGGATGTTCATGTTTGTTCTTGCTGATTTGGTTTGGTGGATTTTTTTGATTTTTTAGCTTAAAGTTGGTGGCTCACCGCACGGCTCCGTGCTCACCGCACAGGTTAGTTCTGGTTCTAGCTAACCCCTGAGTTTCACAAAGGAGTATACTTTTGGTATCTTAGATTCCTGTAATGTTTCTTTTCGGCTTTTGAAAGAATTAAGGGAATGAAACAATGAGCAGTGTTATGCACATACATTGGATTCGATTACAAATTATGAAGAAGAAAAAAACCGCCAGTTTAAGGAATGAATAGTATGTAAGGTGAATTGTTTCGTGAGGTTTTCTGGGTGGGGAGCAAAGATGTTGAAATTTTTTTCCCTGTGGTGGATTTGCCTTCTTTGCTAGCTATATAGTTGTTGTAGGAATTTAGAGGAACTTTGTTTTAGCATTCAGTTTCTTGTTTTGCCGCTGGAGTTAAGAGCAACTTTTTTTATAGCTTTTTGTGTATTTACTTATGCTGTACTTGGTGATGGTGTCCCTCTAATTATTCTCCTGAAAATAAATGTTTATGTGTTCTTATGATCTGGTTTTTTGTTTGCGGACTCAGTGATTTCTGGTAATCTTTTGGTGAAGCAGTAACTATAGTCTCTTGTTATATAACTCTTATGCAGTTTGAAACAACATAATGGCGAGCTCAAAGGTGGTGCAAAAGCATCTAGTGCTGGAAGACCATGGATTTGTGCTTGCCTAATACATGGTTTTAAGGGCCAAAGTGAAGGTATTTTATTTCGAATTGGAAAACAAAGATTCTGTTTTAACATACTTAATCCTTTCATTCGGTCAATTTTTGGTCAATTTATGGGCTCAATTTGTATTGCTCCAGCTGTTAAAATGTTGCTGCCTACAATGGCACCCATTATGATTAGTGTGGAGTCTTTTTATGTAGCTCTAAGGGGTTTCGTCCACTTATGATTAGTGACTCATTTTTCATGCAAATTTTGTGTAAGATCCTAATGAAACTTGATATCATATTTTATGATTTACTAAACTGTACGCAAAAGGAATGGTTAATCAGATTTAGCTTTTTTCTCTGCAATTATGATCTTTTTATGTAAGCTATGCTCCACATCTTCAACGCAAACAGACCAAGTAACTCTTTGTTTTCTGTTGTAGTTTGCGAGTTCGAATCAAAATGGAAAACTTTATCAAGGCGTTTGCCTCGGAAAAGAAAGAAACACAAGGAGGAGGAGCGAGCAAATGATTTGTCACTTCCATTGCTACAACACAGACAGGCAGCTCTGGATAGAGTTAAAGGTATACTTGATTGCACCAACTTAGAAATTGACTGGAAACTGGACCCTTTGTGATTTATAAGTCGCATGGTCTACGTTTCATAACAATTTTTCATTGTAAATGTATAATGTTTAAGCAACAAAAAATGTTGTAAAACTCAGGAAGATTAGTCATATTCAGCTAAAACAATTTTTCATTGTAAATCTATGTAATCTGTGCTCAATTTTTCATTGTAAATGTATGTAATCTGTGCAGTTTGCAATCTGTGCAGTTTTTTGTGCAGATTGCAATCTGTGAATCTGTACAATTTTTTTTTTCTTTCAAACAACCAAAAAAAAAAAAGGACCCGTGGACTCGGCCCGAACCGGCCCGTTTCAACCGGGCCGGGTAATGTCCGGTTCTTATATTAAAAAATGTAATCCCCGGCCCGGCCTGTCCCGTTCCCTTTGAACCTAGGTCCGGTCCGGTCCCTTCAAAATTGGGCCCGGCCCGGCCCGTGCCCAGCCCTAATTGACACAGAATTTTAGGCAACCACGCAAGTGGCAAACTGGGAGGAAATTACTTTGGCGGCATCAAATTAATATCAATAAATATGCGTTGCAATAATAACAATACACTCGTGTTATGAAAACCTTTTTTGATAATAAGAGTGTCTTCGGCCACAACAGTTGAGAACAAATAACTAATTGGTTACTTATCTTTTGTATTGTTTTATGGCGAGAGAGAAATTTTGTTGTAGTCTGGCGTTTATCTTTTTGTATTTATCTTTCTCATCACGCAAGCTTGTATATATCTTTTTGGTCACTTCACATTCACATATATATTATATATAAAAATAAAAATAAATACAACCGAAAACAACTATGATATTTGACCCTTACTTATGCGCGAGGATCATAACAAATTATCAATAATCTAATAACAAAAAAAAAAAAAAGTTGATTCTATGTGCTCACATCTCTTTAATTAGATTGATTGCTTGTCATCCTTACACCTAAATTTTTAAAGGATTGGTAAGAGTGACATGAGATTTCAGAATATAAAATACATAGTTGGAGCAGAAAGGAAGTTTTGGACGATGTACAAGTCATATAGGCCTCCAAAAATATATATCTCTTGCTTTCATATCTCCCATTATTGATGCTATACTTAATTGCTAGTGCTATTACACGGTGGTGGTGAGGTTACGAAACCAACTTGCTATCCTATGCAACAAGACAATATCATATACAGTTAACGAAATCTAAGAAATTCTTTAGTACGGAATATGAATACTCGTTTTTTACAATATGATTAGATATCTATATCAAATCTAAGAAATTCTTTAGTACGTTTTTTACAATATGATTAGATATCTATATCAAATATAAGAAATTCTTTAGTACGGAATATGGATACTCGTTTCTTACAATATGATTAGATATCTATATATGATACATTTGCATACAACACCTCGTTCACAATGCGTAAATGACAATTTAGGCCCCAAAAATCTTAAACGAGAAGACCCATTCACAAGAAAGTATTTAAATTTGTTGGTAATTAATTATTCTCTAATAACTGAAGTCAATTCTCAACTGTTCGGAAATTTGTAATAAGATTTGAAGACGTGCATGAGTTTTGTATCATATACAAATAAAAATGGACCAAACATTTTACCTACGTAACCATTTTTCAATTTCTTTTCCATTTATAAATATGAAAAATGAAAACTGGGCAGCATAGAGAGACCAAGTTGTGCAGAGACAAAGTTGGCGTGGAGGTAGACAGGACATATGATGTAATAATAAACTAATTATGACGGGAAAAAGAGAGCCACAACTTGAGTTCAAAGGGAGCCCCTGGTTTCTGCTGTCGGCTTTTGGCTTTTGGCTTTTGCGTTTGGGGTTTGGATTTGCCCACAAACAATTCCACGCCAAGTCGCCACCCAACATACACAGGAAAGAAAAGAAAACGGACCAACATTTATGTGGTTTTGAACAGCAGCCAACCAGTCAGAAAATTCGGCATAATGCGATATTCATGACCCACAATTTTTTTTATTACTTTTTTGTTTCTGTTAATTTATTCAACAAATTTGGGAGGCCAACGCCAAATCTTCAATCATTACCCAACATTCATTTTCTTACACCAAAAAGGAAAACAGATGGAAACCAGAGAATTGCAACCAAAACAGACGAGTTTCGCACAAGAAGAAAGAAGAAGAAGCCTGCTGATTTTTGAAACAACCCCAATAAGTGCTTTTGGCGTTTGCCTTTTCTGTTTCTAGTTTTCTGAGGAAAAGGTACGAAATTTAATTCTGGGTTGTGCTGCTTTTTTTCTAAATTTTTTTGGGTTCTTGAGATTTTAGTAGTTGGATTGAAATTTGAAAAGAAATGGTTGTTTTGGATTGATCAGCTTGTGAAAGGTTTTAGCTTTATCTTTGTTGTTTATGTTGAACAGTTAAAGAATCAAACTTTTGAGAAAGTTCCATGTACTGAAAATACAAATAATCAGTTATATATGGATATATATGTTGTTCGATTTTCTAGAATTCTTGAGCAACCAATTGGACCCATGTATAAATTGTAGCTGGAATTTGTTGGGTTGTTGACTAATGTATTTTAGCACATATTTGTTTAGATTACTATATAAATGGCGTTTTGAACATTTTGTGTTGTTAAGTATTAAGTGAAGTTTTCGAGTATGTATTTTGGAGATTCTTCATTGAATCTTTGGCTCATTGGGTATGGAATTCTGTATGAATCAAAGCTGGCCACATTGAAATTTCTTCATTGACAGTATTTTGTTGAGAAGTTCAAAGGTTTTACTTCTTGGAATCTCAGTCATTTGATTGGTTTCTGTTTCATGCCCCTGTATTTTGTTTTCGATCAGTCGTAACGGTTAAGATTCTGTTGGGGGATCACTGTATATTATTTGCTTGTTTTTGGAAATGATAAGACCAAAGGGGAAAAGATAAAAGAATCTGGAGTTTGAATGTTTAGTTTTTCTCTTTTGGTTGTCAATTGCCACTTTCTGACCGAGCTGATAATTCCAGGACGCTGCATTGGGTTTTATGGAAAGCCATGAGCTGCTTATTTCCCATTGTTAACTGGCGTGAAGAAGACATGGCTTCTACCTACCCTGTCTGAGATCCTGATTTCTGCTTGATTTCCCACATGTCTGATGAAGAAACAGTTGAGATGCAAATGCATTTGGTAGGGATAGTATCGTAGCTTCTAGTATTAGTGTGGAATTGGAATTAGATTGTTAGAAATTTACAACTTCTTCTTTAGTTAGGGGGACTGAGGCAAGTAAAGTCTTTGGTAGCACAGTAATGGTTGGGCAACTTGGAACCAATTGGTAACTCGGAACATAGAAATGCAGTTTGATTTTTATGCATAAATGCACTGAGAAAGCAGGAAAAGAAAACACATTATAAAAGAAATCAAGCTAAATAAAGCATTCACCTTGAAATATTTGAAGATGGGCTTGCCTCAAGTGTCTTCTAGCAGCATTGCTGAGGAAGTGACAGCGTCTCTGTGCACATTTATGCAACCTCAACCTAGAGTTGCCGGAATGAGCACCTGTGATTTGAGTGGGATGCATGGAGGAAACCTGGGAAACCATATGCAGGTGGATTTCACATGCTCGTCTTTTGGAGATTTTCAAAGGAAATCCATCACAGAGATTCCAAATAGACCAGATTCTGCCAATGCACATAAAGATGTTAGTAGATCAAGCATGCATGCATTGAAGATGAACTCTACGGAACAATACTTTTGGTCAAGTCAGAGAAGCGGGCAGAATATTCAGACACCTGTTCCTAGGGTTGTTGGTTTTGAACCAAGAATATTGGATTCTCCTCTTAATTTCTTTAATGGAAACCAATATTCTTCAAGTTCACTGACTGTCACAGGGGACACAACTGAGGCTGCTGGGTCAGCACACAGGAAGCGGTTATTGTCTCCTTTGAATGGAATGCTTCTCAAGGATCAGTTTAATGGTGATTCTCTAGACATTGGAGATGGGGTTCATAAGAGTGGTTCTTGGGGATACAATGGTAGTTCAAATGTTCCCACGCAAGAGCATAAGAAAGCTCATCTTGGCAACTCCAGTTATTTTAATTCTACAATCTGGTCTGCATCTTGTTCCCCGGAGTGGAAGAGTTCACCGGATCACAACTGCAATACAAACTCCTCTTTTGTATTTGATGGTCATTTGCTTGAAAGCAAGGAGCCACGATCTCCGAATCAGTTCCTATCACCATCTGGACTTGATTGCTCTGGAGAAACAATTAAGGTGAGGTCACAATCAGGCGCTATAAACATATCTTCAAGAAAAGTTGTGTTGCCTACACTTTCTCTCTCTCCTCTTGGTCCAAGGTTTTCTGAAAGAGTGAAATCTCGAGAATTATGCAGGGGTTCTACGCTAAAGATAGATGATAACAGTATAACTCTAAAGGACATAGAACAGTCACTTGATGGAACAATCTCAGGCATATCATCATCATCCTGGAAAGAGGACGCCTTTAGGTTGCTAAGTGACTCATCGGAAGATGTTCATGTTCAGCAGAAAAAGGTTGACCTCTTTAGTTCTGAGAGTTCTACCCCTGGGATGGTGCATCAATGGAATCAGGACTTGAAACCGAAGCCTAAATGTGTTAAACTAGTACGATCACCGACTGGACTGCCTGTTAGAAGGTCATTGATTGGTTCATTTGAGGAATCCCTGTTGTCTGGTCGATTATTGTCTGCAAAGGTTGGTCAGGTTTGCATTCATCTCAACTGTAATTCGATATATATTGAGTTCCAAGTGTGTTAGTTTTTTTTATTGACTTTAATTTGTTTTTGAAACTTCCCATTTGCAGAGAATTGATGGTTTTCTTGCTGTTCTGAATGTCACTGGGGGGAGTTTCTCGCCAAAAACACAGAAACTTCCATTTGCAGTGACCAGTGTGGATGGAGATAACTATTTACTATATTATTCATCAATAGGTCTTGCTGGGAGTACGACACCAAACAATTATGGAAGCCCCAGGATGAAGAGGAGCCTTAGCATGGATGATTCACGAGCAGACAAGAACCGTCTGAGGATACCTATGAAGGGCCGCATACAACTGGTAACTAATATTAATCAAAATAATATGAAGTATCAGAGAACTTCGAATGGTCTCAGTTCTATCCACAGCAGTGCATTGCATTTAGGAACTTTTTAGAATCAACAGGAGTTTTTATTGATGTTCTGGATATGTTATCATCCGTTGTTTATGTGGCTTAGGATCTCTTAGTTTCTTGTGCTTAAAATATGGAATGATTTCGAGAAAAAAGAATGACATTGTATGTAACGGGCAGGAAAGAGAGCAGAGTTGATTTCTGTCATTTTTTTGGATGGTGGGATATGAATAGCTGTTAGGGAAAAGTATTTCTAACAAAATGCATGATAGTAAAATGATACATTGGATTGTCTCCCGCAAAGCCTTTGATGATCATCTTCGTACTGATTAGTAGTTTGTCAATTAGTTCCTTGTAGTTGTTCATATTGAAAGACATCTGGTCATAGTTGGACCAAGAGATGGTTGGTCATACACTCATGAACTGAATGATTTATGGCAGGTTCTCAGCAATCCAGAAAAGACACCTATTCACACCTTCTTCTGTAATTACGATTTGAGTGACATGCCTGCTGGAACCAAGGTAGTCATGAAGTAGATAAAAAGTTATCTGTCACTTAGCACGATTCTTATGCATGATGAATGTTGTTCGTTATGATTTGAAGTTACACCTGTCTTGGTTAAATCTGCACTTTGATATGAAATTGGATATGGCTAGGTTTTCAACAGGTATCACCAGTTATAGGATATAAATACTATCCTTATGTACTAAAAAAAATAAAAATAAATAAATAATGTCCTTATGAGAGCCTTGCATGACCTTTAAAAGCATTAGACTTGTAAAAAGTAGGAACTTTTGTTTTGACACTTCTTCATTGAAGTAGTCAGATGTGAGTGTGAGAATGTGAAGGTAAAAGAGTCCCACATTGGTGAAATAAGAAACCTTGTAAGGGCTTATAAGAAGTTAGGCTACTCGCCATATTGTCAAGCACATGCAGGGTCCCTCCTCCCATCAATGTGGGACTCATTCTCAACGCTCCCTCTCACGTGTGGCGAATTTTCAAGCCTAAAACGTGGATGTCACAACGGGGTGACGTGGAGCGCACGTGGCCGTTTGGCTTCGCACATGGGACACCCTGCTATGATATCATGAAGAAGTTGAGGTTCCACCATAAAACCAATTTGGGAATATGGGGAATAACACAACCTCTTATAAGGCCTTGCAAGGTTTCTTTTTTCACCAATGTGGGACTCTTTTACCTTCACATTCTCACAATGAGTGCTGCGACATGAATTTGTATAAAGGAAATATACAGAGGTAGGAAAAGCACAAAAATGGAAGGGCATGAATCAAATTAGAACTTAGTTAGCAAAAGGTTTGAAGCTGTTGACTTAGGCCAATTTAGGTCTCTCCCAACCTTAGACCGGACAATACGACTATATAAGTCCGTCCTGAGTGTACCTTTGCCTGGAATAGCGAAACCCAGTATGCCTTAGCTAACCCAGCCCTTATGTGTATACATTAGGTGGTACGATCTTGCTAAGCTGATAACAGAAATCTGTCATTATTTGTTGCAAAATCAAGACCAGTTTAAGGTTGGCTATTGACGAATGTGGTTACCATCTATATTTACCTTGGTATAGAAATGGCCCAAGCTCCATAGCTCGAGCTGCGGATTTTGTGGCTGAACATGTTAGCGTAGAATTGAAAGAAAAAAATTCGTGCTGCTTGCTTATGTGATGTTATACATGAAGCAGAAGTAAAGACTTTTTTTCTAGCTCAATCTGTATGATGTAGAACTTCAGATGGAATATGCTTTCTTCAGTTGTTAGGTTTTTCTTTGACTAAGTTCTTATACATGGTCATTTTCCCTTGCAAATTCTTCATATCAAAATCAAAATACAGACGTTTTTGCGCCAAAAGATCACTCTAGCCTCTTCTGAACCAAGCTCTAAGGCTGGGAATGGAAGACATGCTGATCCTGATAAAGAAAATGATGCCAAGCCATCTTCGATCCTAGATGCTGCGAATTCTTTGCAGCTTAGTGACAATGATGTGGATTCAGACAGGTTTAAGGATGTAGTGAATCAGTACCAAACAGAGAGAGGACACACAAAGCCCTGTTTTCATGGTGAATCCGATGGTTGTAGCCTTTGTAGGTATGAAAAGACCAGTGAGATTAATGAAAGTAATTCTCTGCGTAGCCCTTCAAAAGTGAGCAAGAATACCGCTGGTGCTGGCGTTCTGCGTTATGCTCTTCACCTTCGCTTCTCATGCCTTTTTCCTAAGAAATGCTCGAGGTCGGTCCAGAGATGCAAGTTAGACCTGTTATCTGGACAAGCGACAAACAGTTTCGACATTGAAGGGGAGCGGCGATTCTACTTGTATAATGATTTGAGGGTCGTGTTCCCTCAGCGCCAGACAGATGCTGATGAGGGCAAGGTATGTTATACACAACTTAACTATTGGGCTACCAATATGCTTATTGATTTGCATTATAGATGTCTGCATATTGATTGGCCGAAGTAAATGGAATAGCGTAGCATTCAACTACGCATAAATTGGTTCAAACCAAACCATCCTACTCTAATGCTCAGCCTGTCTATATTCCGTCTTTATGAATTTGCGACTTCTAGATTATCGATTCTTGCGTCAAACTCAAAAGTATAAAATTTCAGTTCATTTTGTTTCCGGGCATGAAATAGTTTTGAACTCCGATTTGAAACCAACTATGCGTGTTGTTTTTCGTTTTGCAGTTACATGTGGAGTATCATTTCCCTTCGGACCCGAAATACTTTGATATCAGCAACTAAAAGGCATACGAATTCTCTTCTAAAATAGACAGTTGCATACTTGCATCATCTGTAGTCTCTGTGTATAGTGATAGTTGTACATTCAAATCTCCGGTCATCTTTTGGGGCAATTCCCCGTTCAATCTGTAAATAACTGTAATTATCAATAATTAGTCTATTTAATATGTTCTACATGCTTGTAGATATATGATCACTTTGATACACTTTCATTTAGTCATTAACTCCTTTTTTCATGTTTCATTTCTATAAAACAATGTAAGCAAAAAGGGTAGTCAAACGCAGGATAGCCGGCGCGTGGGTGAATAGTCTTAACCAACTAGAATACAAACCAACCTCGATAGTTCGTAACTCGTGGATGAGACTAAAGCTTGGAGTTTTCGTTTGGGACTCAAACATGGCACCCTGAGAGCAGTTTGTTTCAAAGGCAGTGGAGTTATGTCAGCTAATTCAGCCATGGCTACTACTTATAACAAAGGGGCAAGCACATACTACCCTCAAATGTAGTAAATTTCAAAAGAACAGTATAAGGGGGATCCAAACCTTTTTTTTTTTTTTTTGGAGTTTTAACAAAACAATTTCGGTACTGTTCACTTTTAACGAAAATGACATTTTTACTTTAAAAATGTACTTCTGGTACTATTCACTTACAACATATTTTTGTCATTTTGATTAAAATTCAAAATTTTCAAGTAATTTTCATTAGTTTTTTTTTTTTTTCCCTTTTCGCACATCATTCTTTCCCTCCAACCAACCACCAAACTGTAATTTTATTGTCTTTGTAAAAAGGGGTCATTTGAAAGGGAAAAAAAGAGAGTCAAGATTAGGTATACGAAGCAATAAAAAAGTAGGGAATGAGAATCGAACTTAAGACATTTTTGTGATAACTTTAAACTGAGATGTAAGAGCAAAGTTGTGGTTTTAGAGGGTGGCATTGAAAGGGAGAGATGGTTGCTTCCATGCACAGCCATTCCAAGCAGCTCATATGCAGAGGATTTTAATTAAGCTGAAAGAAAGTGTGAGCCATCCCAACAAACCTAGCAGTAATTGTATTTGGTAACAACAATGATTTAGAGCATACTCGGTATCTGAGAATCACAATTTGACACGTAATAATATAACTCGTCAAAATTACAAAAAGAAAAAAGAAACTATATATATATATATATGTCAAATTGTAATTTGCAACAGAAATTATTGTAAATTTGTGGTGTATGCCATTGTGCTAGAAAATATATGCGTGTCCTTAAGTGAAATCAGCTTTGGTAATGCACACATACATACATACATATACATACATACATACATACATACATATATATATATATATATATATATTATATCTTTTCCGTTTCAATTGAAGATTATTTTTAATATATACGATATTGCCAACACTAAGGGTTGGAGAGTGATTAAGCCTCACAATGAGTTAACTACAATAATTTGATTTGAATTTACCTTTAACACAAATCAAACTTAAAACCTCCAGATTGTAGTTCAAGTGGCTCCATTTCAATGAAAGTTAAGGAACCGTCGTCTTCTTTGTCTACAACAAATAAGAAGTGGTCCAGCTAAGAAAAAATAAGCATCCAAAAAAATTGCTTACTAAATTGGAGAAAATGCTTTGTAAAAAATAGCAAAATACAAATTTAGTTTAGAAAGAAAAGTAAAATAGTGCTACAAATTGAGGAATCTCATAGTTCTTTCATGAAGAGTTAATTTCCTCTAAGAATCAAAATGAAGTACTGATTGGACTTTATTTGCTATTCCATCAATATATACTTTTGATAAATCACAATGAAGTACTGATTGGACTTTATTTGCTATTCCATCAATATATACTTTTGATAAATCACAATGAAGTACTGATTGGACTTTATTTGCTATTCCATCATATATGCTTTTGATAAGTATTATTTTTGATAACGGGTGAGCGTGGTCATGTTTGATTCGGTTTAACTAGTTTTCAAATGAGAGTTTAGTTTTGATTCAGCTCAAGATTATACTTTTTCAGTGCAAAAACTTACTAAATCGCCAAATTAATTTGATTTAGCCAGTTTGAACAATTCAGACGTTGTTTTGTCCTCTGCTAATTTTGGTATTACTTCAAAACCTACCTAATTTCTCGAGTAGAAAGTGAAGGTGCACATTGATAGTGAAACCTAGCCAGCAAATCTCCCTCCCTAGTGCCTTACACACCCTATATATGTTGGGTTCTACAACACTGATTGCATATAGTGTGGTAAGTTTTATGGTCTAATATGATTGGATCTTTTACTTCCATCCTGAATTTGATGCCATATTGGTGCATTAGATTTTGACATATATGTGTCTCAAGTGCTTGCAGAACGACATACACAACACAACCAATATACAGTGGCAAGGAGGAAAAAAAGGAAGGTTGTTTGACAAAGATGTGAAATTTGAACCACATGTTAAATGAGTACACTTCCCTTACGCCATGTTTGTTGCATCAAATGAATAATGGACATCTATAAATCTTAGCTACTCTTAGCAATGCGTGTGTTGCATTGGATATTGCTCAATGGTCGTTTTTCGTAGATGAATTTTTTATATTTAGACTTTGGATATAATGACAGAAAATGTTCTTTTGTCATACACCAAGCTCGTTTGGTGCTTAGGATAGAATTGGATTAGATAGCTCATATAAATAAAGGTATGTGTGATGGGCGTCGTAAATGATTTTTTCATTTCAAGAGGATTAGAATGTAAGTAAATTATTTTAGGATACCCATTTTTACTTCTTGCACGTTTTTTTTTTCTTTTCTTTTTTCTTGCCATTATTGAACAAATTAAAGAAACATCAAAAGACATACTGTAGATGCATCTGGATAAGGTGAAAAAGGTGGACATAAATTACTCCTCTATAATTAACGTATATTCCATAAAGTAATAAGTTTATTTTTTTAATAATACATCATCTACTTTCAGTTGGACAAAAGATCTTCATTTCTTCCTTAAACATATCTTAAATACAATGAGTTATTCAATCTAATCTAATCTCATAAGCACTATGTCATAAGAGACGAGCCCACAATATTTACATTATCAAGTTACAATAGGCTAACGATACATTTGCTTCACAACATAAATCTGATAGAGAACATTAATACTCTTAAGGAGCATGTGATAGGATTCATCATATAGTATTATCCAATCTTTTAAGCAATATAATCTAAACCTAGACACTTTCATAGAAAGACAAGCCAATAGTATTTATACCATAATAATTTAACAACATAAGCATATAGTTGGCCCACAACGTAAAGTTAAATAGAGAACATTTCCCTAATGAAGCGCGTGATAGGATTCATCATATTGTATTATCCTGTCTTTTAAGCAATCCAATCTGATTTTAAACATTGAATGAGCTCATAGAAAGACGGGCCCATAGTATTACATTGTCAAACTACAACAATTTAACAACATAAGCATACATTTGCCTAACTTAAAGCTAAGCTAATGAGAAAACATTACCCTAATGGAGTATGGTGATAGGATTCATATAGTGTTATCCAACCCCTTAAGCAATTTATTTTTATACATGAATGCATATATTTTGGTTCCGTCTAGTCTATATAATGTAGCTTGCCGATCATGGTCACCAGAACCTTGTAACTCAAAAAACCATGCATGGCATTGAATATGGTTAGGGAGTCGTATCCCGAGTCCCAAAACGTGTCGTGTCGACCTCTTTTTTGTTGTATCGATTGCAGCTTTTGAGAAGAACTCCCATTCTGAAAGCATCCTTTATCTGAAAGGTTGGAAAGTTGGACGAAACTTACATGATTTCCACCAATTTAAAGACAAAAGTGCTGTACAGTTTTCCAGTAGAGGGTTTGTAACTTTTTACTGAATGACTGGAAAAAAGTGATAGACATGTTATGGGTTCAAAGCTCAAAGTTCTACATATGAAGTAAATGCCTTGAACAAAAGGTAAACTTTTCAATTGGTATGTAAATATGGATTGAGATTGTTTTTGTTAAACTTATCGGACAAATTTATATTGTTAGACTTTGAATATAAATTACATGTACAAGTGAAGATCAACATGATTAATAATTTAAATTTACAGTTTAACAATATAAACATCTTATTAGTAAGAAAACCTTTCTTGATCTACTTTCTTAGTTGGTAGTAAGTGTGAAACCAAAAGTTGAAGGAGAAAAAAAAAGCCAATCCAATTCAACATTGGCTTGGGAATTCAATGGGATCCTGAATTACAGGTCACTTATTTGGTGTTTAGCTCAGCACTACGTTAAAAAATTAGTAACCTTTTACATGAAGTCAACATGGTAGACAGATGGCTGTAATTCTCTGTTACGAGCGGTTAGAAATTATGTGAATAATGCCATAAGATTCATGAAGTTTAAACCAATTTGACTACACAGTAATAAGAGTTACCTTCTCTCTTCCAAAACTGACAAACGTTTCTGAACCACTCAAATGCTCTAGGAGCATCATCACTCAATCCGAGGGTAATTGAGTTTAATCAAGTTTGTCAGATGAGTATATTTTATATATTTTATCGTTTGTATTTAAATTCCAATTTCGCTCCTTATGTATTTTAAATGAATTTGTTATAATTATCTTGTTATTTGTCAAAAAAATAATAAAAACGAAGTACACCTTATGCAAATATCAAACCTAATTTCAAGAGATGAGTCTGAGTTAAAATCGTCATGAGTTTAAATTTAACGATGTAATAATTCATGAATTTATAGTTTATATGATTCGAATATTTATTCTTTAACTATAAGTCCTATATTCGAATTTCATTTCTTAATGCCATTGCATTAAAATTAAGAAAAAACCATGTAATTGTCCAACATTATCCGTGCCAAAATTTGGCAAATGAGATAAAATGGAAACCATTATACATAATTTGCACTTGAGTTGGCAAGTCACACCAACACCCTCTTCGCAAATCGAACCACGATGCTTCTCGATTCACTTGTTCCCCTCACTCTGACTTCTCTTCTTCCCTCTTCGGACTAGGTCTAGGCCCTTCTATGTTTACAGCATCTGCTTTTATGGTAGTGCTCTGGAAGTCGGTGAAGAAAAGATGGGGATGAGAGGATGGGAGGGAGCAAAGATAGGAGGCAGATTATCTGCCCTTCTGTTTGGATGTTCTTTCCATCCCTTTCTATATGTGCAGTTACGGTTAAGTCACGTTAACATTTTATATTCTTATTATTTTTTGTCTTATTATCTCTATAAAAAAAATCAATATAAAATGTTGACGTGCTTAATCGTGACTGCGCAAAATATGAAGGGATGGAAATGACACTCAAACAAGAAGGCAGACAATCTGCCTTCGAAAAGATAAGGTTTGTAATGATAAATTTAATTTTATATAGATAAGCTTAATTTTCAATAATTATAGCATAAAAATAATTTATTTTCAACAAGAACAATTTAGTAAATAAGCTAATTTTAATTCCGATTCCAGTTAACTAATAAATAATATATATGGAATCAATATAATTTGTATTCCGATTCCAGTTTAGTTTAGTAAACAACTTTAATAGGAATCTAATTCTGATTTCTCCTCAATTCAATTCCTCTTCAATCAAATTCTACCTCAATTCAATTCTCCTCAATCTAATAACAGATTAGTAAACGAGCCTTAAAGATAAAGAATCTTCTCACCATTTTCTTCTTCTATAAATGCTCTTCTTAACTCCACACACTTCTCAACATCTCCCCTTACCCTTTCCCATCAGCACTTATTATCTGTTCTTTATTTTCTGCAATTGTTCTTCCTCCTCAGAAACCCACCTCTGAAAACCCAAGAAATTTTCACCATGGCAAGCACAGAATCCAAGTTCCAGCAAAACCCACCTCTGAAAACCCAAAAGATTTTTCTTGGAGTCCAAATCTTCATGAGGACTGTCACAGTGGCTACTACATTGGCTGCAACTTGGTTGATGGTCACCAACAAGCAGACCAGTCAGATTATTGGCATAGAATTTGATGCTCATTATTATTATTCACCTACCTTCAAGTAAGATTAAAGATCATAAAACCAATTTTTATATTCCCTCAAAAAAAAAAAAAAATTATTTTTCAGTCATTTTGTTTAATTAATTTTCCATAATATTATGTTTTTTTTGCAGGTTCTTTGCTTATGCAAATGCTGTTGTGAGTGCCTTCTGCTTGCTCTCCTTGTTCCTCGTTTTTCTTATCCACCACAATGGCTCGAATCCCGCCAACTACTTCGTCTTGTTCCTGCACGATTTGGTATGCGAGCTGGGTTTTATTTTCCTTAGTACCAAATAATTATTAGTCTAGCAGAGTTTCTGCGTGTTTCGTAAAAATGTCTGAAGTTCGAATCTCTCTGTTCAAACCATAGTATCTTTTTCCTACACAATTTGGTATGCCAGCTCGGTTTTTACTAGCATAAAATTACTGTATACCAACTATTGACCTAGTAGGATTTTCACCTTTTTCCTATAACGAGGTTTCAAGTTCGAATCTCTACATCAGACTAAAGCATCATTGTCTGATCAGCATGATGATATCTTTATGATGATTTTGGAATGGTTGGCAGGTGATGCTGTGTTTGTTGATGGCTGGATGCTCGGCTGCAACTGCAATAGGGTACGTGGGGCAATATGGGAATAGCCACTCGGGCTGGGCACCAATTTGTGATCACTTTGGGAAGTTCTGCAAAAGAGGGACTGATTCTGTGGTTCTCTCCTACTTGTCTGTCGTTTTCTTGCTCATGCTCACCATCAGCTCTGCAGCCAAGTCTGGAAAGATCTAGGTTTTGATCCTCTCGTTAAGTTGTTGTAGTAGAAGAAGAAAGAGGTTTTTTTTCCTTATTTTTGTTGTAAAAATAATGAGTGTGATGGAGGTGGACCTTTGTGAAAGTTGCACTGTGATATCTAAGAATATGTTGAGCTAGAGTCGTCCCAATACAAACTGAGGTCTAAGACGAGAATTTAACGAGACATTCCTAATTTGAGCCCTCGTGTTATCGAACTCACTCCCCTAACATGGGTTTACCAAAAACACTTCATTCGTGAGTTAGAGCAGTTGGTAAAAGCAAGGTTCATCACTTTGAACCAAAACTCGTTTGTGAGTTAGATCAGTTGGTAAAAATAATGTTCATCACTTTGAACCAAAACTCAAATTCTCTACTCCATAATTCAGAAGCATAAACAGTTGAACTCACATTTGGTTGTTAGCTTATGGAGAGGTCAAATTCATTGATGATGTCATTGCTAACTAGGGTCACCAAGCATTTTCTAGGACCATGCTATTCATACAGCTGCTAGAAACGCCTCCTTTTTGGCTGTATTAACTCCGATTGTCCTACAAGTTCTTTGTAATTGTCGTCCTACAAGTTCATATTCCACTAGGTACCCCAGAATCTAATTGGCATATTGCACATAAACGACAATAACATGGGTGCCGTTCTTAGTATAAAGGTGAGCTACCAATCCCACATCGAGCAGAAGACTTTTTTCAATAGCCTTTATATAGCATTCACCTGCATGCATGCTTGTCCCTTCGGGGACATCCGATAAAATTGGAACGATACAGAGAAGATTAGCATGGCCCCTGTGCAAGGATGACACGCATAAATCGAGAAATGGTCCAAATTTTTTTTTGCTTCTTCCGAATTTTTCAAGATTTCTGAGTTTCGTTTTTCTTTTCATAACCAAGTTCAATTTTGTTCAATATTTCGAGAGCATATGAGGACTTGCACACTACATGTTTGATGAAATGAATCTGACAATCTCTCTATCTGATTTCTGTTGCTTATGTGAACTCTATAATCCTTTACTTATTGTAATTCAATGGGTTTTTTTATGTGCACTGCACTCCGGAAACTTCTTCAAGCATGGGAACCATTTAGTTTTCTTCAATATCATATGAAAAAAATACATTTAAAGCACCGTTTGGAAGAGAGAAAAAAGAATTGTAGATCCAAATATATATAATTGTGCTCGATTTTACTATAATTTAAACTAGTTAAAATTAAGTGATGAGTTAATATTATATATTTTATCATATTCTTAGTATAATTTGGTAATTATTTTGGTAGAATTTTGATACTTTACTTTATATTTTTGATATAGGATATTCAACTTCCTCTGGAGGAAAACATGATCAAACGGACGAATTTTGGAGTGATTCAAATTGGAGGATGTTCGTGTGTCTCTTCGATTGTTTGTGTCAAAATTTGGGATTTTTCTACCAAGCGGTTATTTTCTGACGATTAAATAAATGAGCAGTGCGCGTTGTTGAAAATTGACGTTTCTGGACTTAAATTATGTTTCTGGAGCCCAAGATGACCTCAGATGGGTTCGTGGCCTTCTGGAGAAGTGTTCATGATAGTTCAAGCTTTAAATCCAGCTATTTTGGGCCAGTTTTAGAGCTGACTTGGGTCCAAAACGTAGCTGTGCAGATTTCTAGGTGAATTTACCAAGTTAATTTATGATTATGTGTCCTATTTTATTTCAATTTCTTTAGTTTCCTAGTCTGATTCTAGGACCTTTTACTAGGAGAATTTTATTTAGAGTAGTATAAATAAGCCTTTTGGCACACCTAGGGTCTCTCTTCTACAAGATTTGGGAAGAAGATTTTGGCTAAAGCTTAGATAGTTCAAAACTTATACTTTCAGGTGTTTTCATTCTTTTTCTAGTTTAATACACTTATGTTGATTTTAATTGTGAATATGCGTAACTAATCCTTTTGCTAGGGTGAGGTCATGATCCTTAGCAAGAAAAAATTGTAGAAGAAATGAAAATGATCATAGATCAAGATTACTCACAAGAAGAAGTATTCATAATGCAGAGTTAGAGCAGAGAGAGAGAGAGAGAGAGAATTGAGAGAAGATTTAGAAAGAGAAAATCATCAGTTGAGAGAAGAAATTCAGGAGCTCGATCTTGAATTAAATTATGAGAGAAGTAAGAGAGATAACCCACTCCATAACCATTTAAACAGAAATTCTTATGTGAGGAGTGAATTTAGAAAATCGCCATAAGAAATCAGAGTTCAAATTTTAGAACGAAAAGGGAAACAAGGCTCCAGTTTCTTTATTAAAGTTTGCCAATTCTACCATTAGAAAGTGACTACCTAGTTCTTCAAACTGATGCATCAGAAATTGGTTGGGGAGCTATTTTGTTAGCAAACAGTTTATATGTGAGATTCTTCTTGTCTTCTTCCTATAGTTCAATTCATAGAGTATTTCTGTTAAAATTAACAATGGAGTAAACCAATTATATTTGGCTTTTAAGAATAAAGTTATATTTCTTAACCATAAATAAGATTAATTGACTATATATAATTGGGATCCCTATAGAATTCACTAAGTATGACTTGGCTATATAGAATACAATTTTTTTCGTATGTTAGGATCCCCATCCTCGCAAAGCAGGAAGTTTTGTTAATTTGGGGTCGCCCTCTCTAGGAACAAAAAATTTCTTACAAGAAGGATCCTTGATGGATTGGTAAACCATACATGAGTATGATCATGCTTATGACCTATCATTAACTTGCATATTAGCTTCGCGATAAATAGAAGGAATTGCCAAACAATAAGAGTTCGTTTGAAAATATTTCTTTGAAAAGCACTTATGCTTAGAAACATTTCTAGTAATTGGAGTACATCAAAATTTTTAAGAGAAATGCAAGTGCCTTCTAGAAAAGCACTTGAAGTCCTCTATGAAGAAAGCATACAAGAGATGCTTCTTCCACGAAATTCTCCCTTTTCCCATCAAACACTATTAGAAGCGTTTTTGGTGATTTGAATGCGCATTTGGGTTCTTTTATAAGCAATTTCAAACTAATCCTAAATCATTGGCAGCGTGTCCTTTAAGCGAGTGTAGTGAAATTAGGATTTAAAATGATAAAAGACTTTATAAAGTGATAGATTTGATTTCAGAGATTTTATTGTCATTTATCTAGACTTTAAAAATGATACCAAACTTTTAATCTGAACGATTTAACACATCTAAATAGTTAACATTGTCTCCACATTTAAATCATATAACATGGTTGTTGATGATTGAATTATTAATTAAATGTTGATTAACGTGATTATTTCCTATTGATGATAAAAATCACATAATTTATAAATTGAGTCTAAAAATTGACCAAACTAGCCTTAGTCATTTTTTTTTCTTTCTTACAACCCTTCATCACCAACTATCCACAACCATTTTTTCCTCTTCAACCATTCTTCCGCCGTCAAAAAAATAAAAATAAAATAAAAAATAAAAACCAAATGCAAAGAGAGATACACATGGGCCGCACTGCAGCATCTATTGACAGGTTCCGAAAGACCGCAACCCAAACTCCATTAAATTGACAAAGCATATTAAGATGGTCACTTATCTTTCAGCGCAGCAATTGCTAGTTTTATTAAGAATATATTCTGCAGATCCGGCTTTATAGGGATTAGAATCAGGATTTGACTCTTGTATTTGTACATATATGGGCTACATAGCCTCTGTTCAATATACAGAAAAGCATTCAGCCATATCTATTACAATTTTTACACGCTCAAAAATTCAAAATACAGAGAGTTTCCACTTTCAACTAAAGAACCACACCGAGCTTACATGAGTTAAGTCAATTGGTCACGTCAGTATTCACGCCCTTTAACACTCGAGTTCTGATTACTCTCTGTGTCGAATTACTCTGTGCAAACCATTTGGAAGGATCATGTTTTGGAATAAGTGGGAATATTACATCTTTTTATAACAAGATAAAGAATATGAAGATGGGCCACCCCCACCGATACCTGAGGCTCATCGAACTCATAAATAGCTAGCTAGCTACCTACCTGTCTTATTTCATTTCCAACTAGCAGCAATCCAACAGAGCAAAAGTTAAGTGAGAGAGACAGAATCATAAGTCATTTTCTTTCCAAATTAGTTCATTCCGAGTCTCTGTATATGTGTGTGTATTAATATATATGGCAAATAATATGTTTAGGAGATTCGCCAACATAACAGTGCAAAATTGGGCGACCGATAGAACAAAACCACATGCTCCACCAACAAAACCACATGCTTCTTGACCACAAAACTCCACTCTATCATCACAATTTACATCTGTTAAACCATCTCATTAGCTGAAAATTACGTGATTGCAGCAACAAACCCAAATTGAAACCCGAATAAACCCGCATGAACCCCCAAACCGGAATTGTGAACATTAGGTTAGGGTTGCGTTGACCATCCAACCCGTCCAATCTGCCCGAGTTGTACCTCTAATAACTTGAATGGCAATCCGATGAACGCTATTCAATTACAAAATCAACTTGGAGAGACATTCTTAGCTATCCCCAGTTGTATATCTCCTTATCATGCCAGAAAGATAACATGGACCCAAGAGCCAAAAAGATTGACACTTGAAATGACCAGAGCTGAATGCAGAAGAAGATGATAAGGTGGTGGTGGCCAATAAGGCATACCAAATTACAAGAATTGGCATTGCAGGGGAGGAACATATTAGAGACAGTAATGCAAAAAATCTAGAACATGGTTCTGGCCCCACCCTTGTTAATTGTCCTCCAAGTCCAAATTATCATCGAATTAATCAGTGATTAGGTAAGCAGTGACCTAACTGCAAATTTCTTCTTTTTTATGCATTGACCAATACTCAGAAATTTGAGAAAATTGAACCCATGTGCATAAATTGGATCAGCAAATGAAATTTGGAATTAGCCACTCTAATAAATAATTAAATTGCAATTAAAAACCAATCTAAAATTTCAAAAATCTTGCCTTGAATCGATCATAAATTATACAGAGTGTGGTAAACTGTCAATTCCTGTATCAACTACTTCACAAAATAACAGCAAGAAAATGATAAATGTGAATCAGCCTTCTTAAGTCAAATAGCGGTTAGTGATTTTCGCACTCCCGTTTTCTCCTTGGGCGGAAATCGCTACCCTAAATAAGGCTCAATCTTTACTAACTATGGTTGGCTAGATTGTGAAGTCAATGAAACAGGTAAATGTTGGCAACACAAGTATGAACTCACACCAGGCAGCAACATCAACCATTGGCTTTTTTGTTGAGAAAACAAAGCCTTAGATGCCTATCCAGTTAGGTCACCACAACTAGATACAATGAAGCTAATTTAATTTTTCTACCATAAACCAACAGCAATTATAAACAAGATATGAAAAAGAAAACAAAGGAAAATCAAAAGCCAAAACTAAAAGTAATCACAACTATTGTACATACAGAACAGTGAATCATCTTCGTGTACCTCTATACTCCGAAATTCAGCATTCGTCATGTCTCCTCTCGTCAAGATCTGGCAAAAACACCCCAAATTTTACCCCGACCGAGGCTTTCCAAAAGCTTCTTAGACCCCTCTACTTCCAAGTCGACGAGTTTCTGCAAATGTAGACAAGCACCGGCAGCAATCATTTGCTTCCTACACTTCTTTGAATGTGCAAGCGATGCCAATAAGGCAACAGGATATTTCTTATCCAATTTCTGAACTGATGGGTTTAAAAGCTGAACTGAACTCACAACTCCACCCCCATGTTTCTTAAAAATCTTTCGATTACCAGCGTATAAAATCAACGCGGACAAGGCCTTCACAGCCGATTCTTTCTCCTCAACAGCTTTACCATCCAACATTTTGATCAATGGGGCAATGCAGCCACACTCACCCATCTCCTTTTGAGTTTTCGAGCAAAATCCAAGTTCATAAGCAGCCTTAGCTGCTGCAATTCTCACTCCTAACACACCAGAACTCAACACCCCAACAAGCCTAGCTACAAACCCATCTGAAACAAGCACTTCAGCAAACGGAGAACAAGAAGCTAAGTGCCTCAAGAACTCGATTGCAACCTCGAGGTTTCGATTGTTATTGTTCCAGCCAGAGTCCCAGTAATTCTTCAAACATTCAATCCCACCTTCCCTAACAACCAAAAGCTTCAAACTTTCACTCCCAGAAACCAAATGACACAAACACCCAATCGCATTCTCTTGCGCCAAAGCCGTCCCAGAACCGGCAAGCCCCAAAAGCACACCAACCCCATTTTCCTCCACGAAATTCTCTTGATTCTCAGCAAATCCAGCCAAATTTCTCAGCACACCCGCCGCCGAAGCCTGCGAGCCGGGCGTGCCGCCCTGGCAAATGTCCAAGAGCGACGAAACCCCACCTCTGGACCCAATTGCCCTCGCGTTCTCCTTCGAAAAGCTCAGAGCTTGAAGCGCCAAACAAGCCTTTTCCTTCGCAAACCCACTTCCCGAATCGAGCACCCGCATCAAGTGATTCAATAGCGACAAACCCTCCGCAATCAAGACGTGCTTGCTGCTCTCCACCTTCGACACTATCGATATCGCAAAAACGGCGTTTTCCTTGGTTTCGATTGAGCTTGAATCGAGTAACCGCACGAGCACTGGAACAATTCCCTGCGCCACGGCGATCATCACGTGCTTGTCGTCCTCCTGCAGAAGCCCCAAAAGCGACTCCATTGCCGAGTTCCTCGACTCGGCGCTTCCGACTTGGAGCCGAGTCACCAGGTTCCGGCACTCGGCCCGGACCGTCTCCCTCTTGGAGGAGGAGCTGCCGGCGGACGAGACAGCGGAATCGAGGAGGACGCCGCTCTTGATCAAAATCTCGGCGTCGGCGACGTGTCGGTCGAGGCGGGCAAGGATCGAGTCGACGTCGCTCTGAGTGCGGAGCTTGCCGGCGGAGAGATTGGAGGTTTGGCATTTGAGGGAGAGCGAAACGGCGTCGCTGAGGGTTAGGGAGACGGAGAGGAGGAGGTGGAGGGAGAGGGGGTGGGAGGTCGAGGTTGGGAAGTCGGCGAAGTCGACGAGCTGGGCCTGGAGCTCCGAGAGCTTGGCCCGGATTAAGGCCCATTTACCTTTGAAGTTTTGGATGAGTGGGATTTGGTCGTGGAGTGAAGAGATGAGCTGGGTCGGCGATTCGATTGGGTAGTTCTCTGGTTCTTTCATGGCTTCTGCTCGTTCTGTGTAGATAGAGAAAGTGAGGGGGGAGAGAGAGAGAGAGAGAGAGAGAGAGAGAGAGAGAGTTTGGGGGTTTGCTTTTTAGGGTTTACAGAGGAGAGAGAGAGAGTGTGTGTGTGGGGAAATGTTGGAGCAAGTAAACGACGACAGCAGGGGAGGTCGTGGCGGAGGAGAAGAAATAGTTGGGGAGGTGATGTGGAATTTGACCGGAGGCTTCGGCGTACACGCAACTGCCGACCGTAATTTCACGCGCCTTTAACTGACTTGGATTAGGCTACTGTTAAGTACGTTATCCGTTTTATTCTCTAAGTTAGAGTTACTTTGATATTGTTATGCTTTTTTCTAAAAAAAAATTAAAATTAAAATTAAAAAAAAAGATATTTTGCTGATACTGTGTTGTGAGTATAAATAGTTGTAAAATAAATTTGTTAAATATTTAGTAAATTGTTCTGTGTAAAAGTGATTTTAACAGAAAAAATGTTTTAGTGTTTGGTAAATTTTTATATAAATTGCTATGAATATGTTAAGTGACTAGAAATGATATGGTATTTAATGTGATATAATAATTGTTACACAGAATAATGTAGGGGCAAATTTCTAATTTTGTTAAACATATAGAGGTATACTTGTGATTTGAAAAAAAAAAAAAAAAAAAAAGAAAAAACTATTTTTTTAGAAGTAGGGACTTCTACTTTTTTATGCTTCTCTACTATCATTAATAGTAGTTTAAAAGAAAACACTTTTTTTGTTAATGTTCTAAATTTTTTAATAAGCTGTTTGCTTTTTTAAACACCACAATCTCAAACTAATCCTGAAAAGATGTAAACATTTTATCTAACACAAACTAAGTGGGGTGTATTCAATTGGGATTTTGAGAGATTTTAATTCTTTTAATGAATCTAGGGGTATTCAATTATGATTTTAAGATAATTTATTTAAATACTTAGAAATCCAAATGTATTCAATTAGGATTTTAAAGAAGTTTATAACATTCTAGGTGTATTCAATTAGAAACTGATTTTAAAGAATTTGATAAAGTTGAGGAATTAGAGAGAATTGGAGAAATTTCGTAATGTATTTTAAGAATCCACAAATCTCACCTCTCCCCATGAGATTTTCGAGGGAATTGAATCAAAATTTATATAGAATCTCTACAAATCAATTAAACTCCATAAAAATTCATGGATTTATAAATCCATTAGAGCACTTCCATCGTGTGCTCTAGCTCGAGGGATAGGCTCAGGAACAGGGCTTGAATGCCCGAGTGATGAAGCCCAGCGTGTGCTGGTGAGCAAGCTCGAGGGAGAGGCCTGCAATTCATGTCGGCTCGAGTGCCCAAAGGGAGTATGACGTGGGTTGATGTCAGGGCGACGTCAACCACAATATAAAATTAATAAAAATTAAAAATATTAATAAAAGATTTAAAAAATGAAAACCTAGGCTTCGAATTCAACGGCTTTCGTCGGAGTTCATCGTCGAGGCTGATGATACACCCATAGACAAATGGCAGAGACTAAACCCAAGGGTTTTAACTCGAAACACATAAAAAACCAGAGAATAACTCAAGCAATTGAAGTAAGGCAATAACCTCATTTGGATTTGAGCAATGGAAGCTTGAAGCTCTCGGCTTCAATGGTGGATCACCCAAATGGTGCTCTGATGATGCATGCAATGATATATTCGAGTTCCTCTCATCCAGGGGATTAAGATTTCAGAGTTTGTTAGTTTGATTTTCTTCGGTTTCGAAGAAAAGGAAGGATGAGAACTCTTAGAGCTGGAGAAAGAGAATGACAGAGATTAAAGAGAGAGAGGTTGTAGAAATAAGAGAGAAGGGGCGTTGGTAGAGAGAGAGAGAGAGAGAGAGTGTGTGTGTAAGGGAAATGAGAGAGGGTAGGTGAGAGAACCAGTCAAATAAAAGGGACAAAGAGAGTGTTCAGGAAAAAAAATGAAAAGGAAAAGGAAATTAAGGAATAGGAAAAAGGGAATAGGAGAAAAATTAAAAATTATTTTGTATTATTTTATAAATAAATAAAATACTAATATTTTATTGCTTATTGTCTAGGCTATTGAAGTACGATGGTGGAGATGTAAAAGACGATTACTGTTCATTAAAAGCAATTACTGTTTACTTGGTGGATAGCATAGTGTATTACCTGGGGAGCCTTTCCCACGATGGAACTGCTCTTAAAATCTTTCAAATTCTCAATTGAATACACATCTCTAAACAAAGGAATTTGGTTTGAAACGTGAAGGGAAACGCAGACTCGGTCCGCGCCGTTTGTTTACCTACCGCGTGCAACACACGTAGCTAGAAAGCAAGTGAAGAAGCAACTAGTCAGAGTACCCGGCTCGGCCGAAAAATCGGGTTATAATAATCGGGACTTGAGCTAAATTCCGGTCCCACCTCCCCTCCAGTGACTGGAAGCAGGACCCACCTTCTTTTCAACTATACGCCTCCTTTATTAGAGTTTCTCAGTGACAGGTACGAAAGCGAAAGTTCCCAACCCTCCTGGTCTTTCTCCGAACTCGGTGGTAATCTTGCACTTGTAACTCAACTGCATCGTCACGGCCGCTTCTGGACCGTTGGATTGGCATACGAACCGGAGTCAGTGGTGGGTTTGGCTAATGCTTTTGGGCTGTGACGGAAGAGGTTGACTGACGAGCTGCTTTTTTTTAATTTTTTTGGCCGAAGGTTGACGAGGTGCTTTGACATTAAGTATGTGACTTTTCGCCGGCTAGACTGGTCATATGTACGTGTTTATTGGTATCTGGGCTAAAAGTACCGCGTCTTCTTCACTGGATAAAAAAGCCCACCGAAAGATACTTTAACTATTTATTATTAGTTATATTTTTGGTAATTAAACTTTTTTTTGGTAAAGGTCAATAACCATTTATTTATTAGTTGTTTTTTATTTGTAGGGCTTCCACTTAAAGATATTTTTTTAATGTCCCTATAACGATCTATGCAGATAACACATCATGTATCGAATGGCTTAAAAGTGGACACATCAAAGGAGACAACACAATGCATATTGCATTGAAGTTCTTCTTCTCACATTAGCAACAAGAACATTAGAAAATTACAATCGAGCAAATCCGTTCCCAGGACAACTTGGCCATCCACTTCACCAAGTCTTTGCCGAAGATGATGTTTCAAAAGCTTGCTCAAGGAATTGTTATGCATAAACTTTTTGAGTTGTAACATTGTTAGTTCTCTTTGGAATTATGTCAAACTCAGGAGAGTATTCTGAAGTATACTCGCTTGACCTTAATGTACTTTTTTTTCCTTTGGGTTTTTACTACTTAATGAGGTTTTAACAAGACATCCATCTTGGGTTAGTCATACCCTTGTGTACATCTCGTAGACGTTTAACTGGGGTTGCACTTTCGCACGTACTTTTCCTTAGACTATAGAGTTATGTCCTATATCAGATTTTACCATAGCCCTGGGGTTTTGTGAGACTTAGTTCCATATGCAAGTTCCTTTATCTGAGACTAGCGTGTTCCCAGGTCAGTGCCGACGAGTCGACTTTCTCAACTTACCTGATGACGAATCTACTTGAGTATTTACACACTCAAAGAGGAGTGTTATAGATGTTTTATTAAAGTGTGGTTTTGTAAATCCTACATAGATTTGGAGATTGTATTTACTTGGTGGACAAGTAATTTCTCTCATTTTAAATAAATGTACTATGTAGGGGCAGTGGCGAAGCCAGGATTTGTCGAGGGGAAGGGCGAAATTCAAAAGAGTACAAGGTTCAATCGAAGCAGTTGCTTTCACACTGGAAAGTGTAAAGTTTTGAGTCAATATTCATAGCAAAAAATAGTTTCTCTACCAAAGCGGTTGTAAGGAATAATATCAAAGTCAATGTAAAAAGCAATAATATCAAATCCTAGGCATGTTTTCTCACAAGGGGAGAGGCGGCCGCCACTCCTTACCCTCACATAGCTTCGCTAGTGTGTAGGAGAATAACACACACTAATAATCCCTACACTTTCTCTACTCTTTCTCTCGTTCTGGCATCCATCTATTTCTTGTCAGTGAAATAAACCACACCAATTTTTATTATATAGGAATTTTGTATAATTATTCTATCATTTGTAAAACAAAAAAAAGTGTATGCAGAAATACATCATGAGTAATCCTGATTATAATTCAAATGATGATTCATAGCTAAGCAATAATTTTTTTATTTTTATTTTTCGAAATAAAAGAGATATAAACAAGAATATTTGACGAATCTTGAAATTATTGATCAACTTTTTTATTAAATTTATATTGGAAATAAATTAAAACTATAAACACAAATAATTATTTCCAATTGAATAGCCTAAGGAAATCCAAACAAAAATAAGAACAAATTAACTGTATTTTCACCATCCCATGGTCAATTGAAAATTAAGAATCGCCATTTCTTCAAACTTTGGGGATCGCTGGTCTCAGTCATATTATATTAATACTAGAAAAGGTTATCGGTCAAGAATTTTAGGTGCTTACTATTAGGTTTAAGTTTGGATAACTACTCAACTATTGAGGGTAATTTAGAGAAAAAAGAAAAAAAAAATAGGAGTGATTCTAAATTGATCAAAACTTTTTTAAACATTTCAAAGAACTACCTAAAGTTTTAAAAAATGAACCTCTATTAAGCGTGTTTTACTGTCAAGTCAACTATGGAAATTTGAATCTCCAAATTGACGACATTTAGGTAAGCAAGTTTATGGTTTAACTTGGCTAAAGTGAGTTTATTGAAGGGGAGATTAGAACTCCAAAGATGTCAATTAGTGAATACTAACTTTAATATATGTCCACCTCATCATTTAATGCTAGTAATGTCATCACTTAATGTGATAAAGTTTTTGATGATCCTGATGACACATCCCGACCCGCAAAGTCCACTAGGAATCCGAATCGAGCTGTGCTGGCCGACACCAGGAAGTCTCGATTTTTATTCCTTTCTTACCTCCACCTTTGATCATGTCACAACGAGAACTTCTTGATCACATCACATAGAGAAGTTGACAACATCCCACTTCTATCTTAGTTGTTTTCACAAGTGTCTTGTTGTTGAAATTTCAACGTCCATTTTAAGGAAGAAATCATCGTCCACTTACTAGCACCACTATAGGTTGATTACAAACTAGAACAACTGATAAGGAATTGGCTCTATGAAAGGGTTCCATAACTCTAAGGGAGAAAAGTACTCGCTATCTCTCCAATATTTTGCACCACTCATCAATCTAACAAGTCACACTTCGGTGCCTATACTCATTGAATTGACAAGTAGATCACCCAAAAGAAATTTGAAAACTAGAATTGGTTAGGATTCCCAAAGCTAGAAAGAAGAATTTACTAATATTCTACTTTATCTCACCTGAGTTACGTATTCTCCTATCATGAGATATTTGGCATGTCATACTTACATATCGTTTTTTTTTTTTTTTTGAAGGTGATTTTGAGTGTATATATTATATTATTTATGGGAAGGTATACATGTTTTACGGTGAGGGGTTACAACCTTTGAGAAATGAAATGATTTTAAAAAACTTTGTTTTTGCCCACTCACGCTTTCTGTTTTGCACCCCTCCAGGTTTAATTTCTAAAGGTTCGTGTCGACGAGGATTCTGGGCAAATATTAGGATATGTGGCTACTTCTGAGGGCAAAATTCTCACCCGCTCTGCTGTACTTACTTATGCTTTATCATCACGTGTGAAGTGGGTTCATACCCGCTCACCAGCGCACTCTGGTATTTAGGCACTCTTAGGTTTAAATTTATTCACATTTTTCCACATCATCACGCATTATGGCTTCGTCACCTTCTAGGTATCGGCCAGCACAACTCGATTCGGATTCCTAATAGACTTTCTAGATCGAGGTGTGTCACCTGACCTATCAAATGTTTAATTTTAAAACGTTAGATAATTATTAATTTGAAATATTTTAAAATTTTGATACTAATTTGAAATCACCCGTATTTCACCCTTATTATTATTATTATGATTATTATCATTATCATTATTATCATCATCTTAACGATTAAGCACGTACGTAAGAGGAGTTGTTTTATTGCAACTTAACGATTAAGCACGTACGTAAGCATTGCATGCACATATCATCGCCTGCATAATACCTTGTTTATCATGGATTTTGAATGAAGTCTCGATCATGTTGACATCATCGAGTAAAATAGCAACAACAATTAAAAACATGCCTTTCATTTGTGATATTTATTATTTAATGTAGAAAATTATTCTTTTTAATCACAAATATTATTCTTTTGATGTCGTGGAGAAAGATTAATAGTATTCATATTCATTAAAAAGTCAATGACCTGCATCAATAAGTACGTTTTACCATGCATGCCATTATTGAAGTGAAACCCATGCAATGCTTCCACCAAAAACAAATGAAAAAACTCATGCAATCGATTAAGTTATTTTATCTCTTATTTTATGTCCAATTTGCACCGTCAACTAGTTTAAAACTTTTTTTTTTTTTTGTCTTAGTACAAGCTATGATTACTCTTAAAGTATAATAATGGGAGAGATTTTCTAAATACAAGCTTGTTTAATCTTAAAAAATTCTAGCAAGCGGCCCTTTACCATAATGGTGGAAAGGTATTGAGTCTTTGCATGACGGCGTGAGTTTAAATCCCGTCGATGACTAATCTAACATTTAATATAACAAAATTTATCATTTGACCCAAAAAAAAAAAAAAAATCTTCAAAAATTCTGAACCATAACCTGACTTGAAAAAAATATAAGATTATTTAATCAAGTCGGACCTGTTTAAATAAGCTTGTATTTAACCAAAATGATAGTGTAAATAAGAATAATCGAAGATTAAATCTATAAATTCATCAAAAGAAAAAACCACTACTATTGATTAATTTTGCGGTTTACACTCATGAAAGTGTTGCGATGGGTTTGATAATGAACTTAGACATGCGTGGGACAAATCTAATGGGCCTATAGGCGAAGAACATTATGAACACAAACCTACCAATCTTGGCCACCCTTAAATTGCATTGTGAGGTTCAAGTTGAAGTTGAACTTAGACGAAAAGGCCCTAAATCGTGAAGATATCGAGTGTTATCTTCGTACTGTCATATTATCATGTGATATTACTATTTTTAAGTATGCAACTAGTTAAGTTGTTACAATATCAATATGATTAGTAGTGGATTGCTAGCCCTACTTTGAAATCTTTACATGGGATTAGAGCGACTTCCTTCCAAACCGGCCAAAATACCGTTTCAATTGTGAATAAGACTCCTGATAGTTCCAATCGTGAACAATATCCTGACCTGACCATAACTTGACTTGACTTGATGATTTGTTGCTTGAAATTAATAATAGACGCTACTAATGTGGAATTCATTGTATGTATGGCCCATTAAAGACATGGTCCTACATGAGGGGAGTGTTCTATTTTGGAAACATGACAAAATATATTAATACTTGTAAATCAATGACTCCATTATTAATAACATCGAAATCTTTTATGATAAAACTCATAAAAAAAAAAAATTCTAACTATCAAGTCAATTCACCGCTCATTTGGTTTTCCATTTTTTCTCCTGATATTTTTTCCCAAATACGTTTAGATGTCACCTCAAATCAAGTCGTCGCCCGGTCTACCGAAGAAGAATCAAATCAAGCCAAAACACATCCACAACCACAATTCCACGTGCATAAGTATTCTTTGTTATTGCCCTAGACAAGAACCAAAAACCAAATAAAGTTGAATGCCATTGAAGCGATGGGACTTGTTGCTGTCGGGGTAGTTGCTTTTTTGAGCAACAAGCTTGGAATATATGAAGAAAAAAGTTATTAGAGGGTAATTTTATTTACATATTTATTTTTATTTTGTATATATTCTTTTAATTTTAAATCATCAGATTGAATGAATTGAAAAAATTAATAGATAAAAATTAACAAGAATGTATGAATAGCACTCATCTTGCAATATGCTTAATTATAATTGTGATCCAACAATTGAAACGATGATGTATTTTCAAGTCAAACGGAATTTGGTGATTAAATTGGATGGTATTAACATTATTTTCCTCTTTTTTGGGTGGGGATGATGACATATTGGTTGAGATATTACCATCTTAGCAAGAATTTTGGAATAAAAGAAGGTCCAGGAGAGTCATGTCACCTCGTACCATAAATTCTATTAAATCTTTTAGGATGACGGATCGTTTGATCAATCAATCAAGGTCAAAACAATTTCATTTTCAAAGTTCTTTTCTAGTTATGGGAATGTCAATGAGAAAATTCGAAATAGATTGGGTTTGAATGGCTCCATGTAAACCAAGAAAAATGTATGATCCTCTATTTATTATATATTTTGTTGATATTGTACACTTATTCTTGAGATGAAAGGTATATTGTTCACTTTTTCTTATACAAGTGATTTTTTATTTTAAATTATACTAAATCAAGGAAGAAGGATTTGAACTCAAAATACAATAAATTAAAAATTACGACTATAACTATCAAAATAATCCATCACTTATAATATTATATACTTATAACTACACAACGTAACTTCAATAGATAACTTATAGTCCAGTTAAAAGTATTTATCCATATGCACCTTCGATTTTGTTTTCAATAGGTAGAGCTTTGTGAGTACAATTGTCCACAAGGACACAAGTGTTTGTCAATCTTTGATTGATGTGTGCGTCTCGCATACATATCAACTGCCTACAAAAACCACTATCTGCTAATTAAGTAATAATGCATTTCAAAGTGTTATCCGCGAAAGACTAATTATAACAGACTCAGAAGTGGACTATCGATGGGTAGGGCAGCAAAGGCCACAGTTGTTAGAATTGTGGCTAAGAAACTTGTGGCCTTACCATTTTCTACCATTGCAAGTCTAACTTGCTGGAGTTTATACATAAAGGGCGGATTGAAATTTGTGAGAAGAAGTAATCTAAATGGTATTAAGATCAAAAGATAGGAAGAATTAGACTGCATGCACAAATGTTGTATGAGCACTGCTTGAATTTTATTATTTAAGAAGTCATTTTTACTTCATTATAAATTGTATCTCAGACACATACAAAAATATCTCAATGAAAATCATAAAAGAAAAATTTATGAGCATATGTCACATTCAATTAGTAATAGTAGTGACTTCTTAATTGTAACGAGCTAAATATTTTTCATGTAAGATCATCTCTAATGGATTTGGCCGAAGGCTATGTTTTAGCCCAAATAGTGATAAAACTCATCTCCAATAGAGTCTGGGCTAGAAGAAAAAGAGACCCACCAAGCTAAACTCGAGCCCTTTGGCCATTGGGTTGGGCATGTTGATCCAACTAGCCAGCCGGTTTGAGGGACCCAAGTTGTCAGCAGTCAACTTGCTACCTGACATCATGTAGTCGTTGGATTTTGATTTTGATTTTTTTTTAAAGATGAAATCTAAAAAAAAAAGTTCAAATTCTAATTTTTTTTTTCTTTCTATAAATACCTAAGCCATTTCTACATCATTTTCACCCTTCCATACTATCTTACCTCATTTTATTTCAATTCTTCACATTCCTTAAACTCCTAATTTGTTGTAATCTTTAATATCTAAGTTGCCTAAGTTGTGATCTTTGAATTAATGTCTAAGCTGTTTTTTTTTTTTTGAAGAAGAAGAAGCGATAGTATCTACACTAAAGGGGATGAGGTAGGCTTAGTCTCACAATGGGCTAGCAATAATGTGGTTCAAACTCGCCAAAGGCGAGCATCGAACATAAGACCTTTCACTTACAAGTGAAAAGAAATACCACTAGACCGTAGTACTAAGTGACAATTAATGTCTAAGTTGTTACATACAAGTAATCAATAGAGTTAATGAACATGTCTAAGTTGTTAACAGACACGTAATCAATAGAGTTAATGAACAAACTTAAAAATAATAAATTATTGCGAGAGCTAAAAAAATAGCCTATTTGGTTTGAGATGGTATATAAATATGACATGACAGTGTTCATTTTTGCACGACTATAACTCTAAACATAACTAAATATAGCCCTTTCAATTAGAGATGGCCTGATAATCCATATAGTACTGAAAGATCAAATGAAGATTGTGAACAAATCCACTGCAAGTTGCTTGACCACCGAAGACCAATATATTATATTTGCTATGGTGGCGTGACATGCAAAAGTAAAACCTTTAATTTGTACCTTTTGACTTATCAATCTTGAGACTCAGTATTTATCCATGCAGATTGAGCTAGCTAGCACATCAAACACCAACATACATGAAAATTAAATGGATACAATTTGGTACCCTCTAATTGGAGGAACGAATATATTCGTTCCATATCTTGTGCACTGATGCAGGGAACTACAATATTTGCGACAATCTTGAATCTGTTTACTCACTTTCCAATGGCTATAAATAAAAGCTTAATTAGTTTAACAATGGAGAACATAGGCAACAAAGTTCAGAGGAAGAGAAGTCTTGTATGAAGGTGAAGAGCCGTGTTTGGTAGCCAAGGATGACTTGCCTAATTAGATATCATATATTCCCCAAGTTACTAACAGATTAGTACTTGGGCACATATATATTAGGGTTTCCAGCTAGGCAGTTGTCCTTCGGCTAATCTGACTGGCTCTTATCTTTCATGCTAGACTTTCCTCTCTTCCACACATATGGAGTTTAAGTCTTTGCTGATGTCGTTTTACTATACATTGGATATGCATTTTGATTGTGATTACTGTGCAGTACATACAATGTCTAGAGTTACAGTTTTACGAGTATGCATAGCTCACAATTTGCAGCTGGTGAATGAAAACGGGACGTCCCACACATTCAATCGCCACTCAAACCCTAGCAAGAAATGCGCATTCGGACAATAGTGGATCAAGGTATGCGACGAGCAAAAATCATATGTATTCCTCTCATATTTATTTGATTTTTTATACTACATGCAGATTTTTCGAGAAATTTATAACAATGTGAGTTATGGTAATGATGAAGGATGAAAGAATGCTTCAAAGCTCGTATAAATATGTTATCTTTCAAACAGTGAAGCCTAACAACTTGCTATTGTTGATATGCGTCTTGCACTTATGAAAAACAACCCAACACCGAAAGAAGGTTTACAAGAAACTCAAGGATCATAGAAACCAAATCTGCAGTATTTTAATTTATCTGTTTTGTATTAAAAGGCAATAATGGAAAGGAGATTTTGTAGAAGAATATAGAGAAAAGCTTCGAATGATTTTAATCTGCCAACATATGGTCTATATACGATCAAAGCGTCTGTTCAAATGGGACAACCGCCATTTGTCAACACCACTTGAATTAAGTCAAAACTCTGGATGAGGAGTTGCCAATTTCTAGAGATAATAATGGCCATTAGATTTCTATTTGAATAAGATCAATGATCTATATTTCAAACAGAAGAATGACAGCTCTCTTCCCAAGACCCACCGCTTCACTTTTGTTTCTTCAGATTCCAAAATTCATGTCTGGAAAATTCCTACAATGATAGGGTGCCACTCGGCATCATAAGATTTTGACAAGTTGTTTGTAATGATCGTATTACTTTGTATCCATGTGGTTAGTGGATGTTTATTAGGATTACTATCAGATTAGAGAGGTCGGTCGTTGAGGAAAACCGGTTACTTCTCCCATATGGGGAATAGCGTGAACTGTAAACAGTTGTTGGTATTGTAATGGTCTTCTCAATAATACGAAGTTACTGTGTAATTGAGAAAAAAGTATGGAGGTCTTAACATACAATACAATTTCTTAATATACGATCGCTCACAGATTTCCTGACAGTCTGGTGCATTACTTGAAAAGGTGCAACAATCAAGCTGCGGCTTCACAGTTTTGGATGCGTGAACTGCAACTCTCATGCTTGTGTTGTGCTTAATATCGAACAATATATCTTGTCAATTTATTCCAGATATCTTATTTTACATTATTAATATTTTACCTTCGAATATTTGAAGTCAATCAACAGCAGTAACTTTGACGAGAATGAATTTTCAATTGTCTCAGTTGTGTGGATAATACAAGAGAACTTGTTATATGGGATCATGCTTTAAGTATAAAGCATGAGAGTGAGAGATGCAGTCCAGTAGTAGCTTTGTTGGAATCTTGGACTGGTAGAGATGGTCAGGGGATGATTAGTGAAGGGGGTAACGTATACTTTAACATAGGTAACTGTTGCAACCATGTTTTATAAGGTTATGTTAGCCTGATAAGATTACACGATTAAAGCACAACAATAAAAAAACAAAAAAATGGCTGACGTGAAGAAGAAGCTCTAGCAGCAGCCATTAAATTGACTAGAACTCGAAGAAAGCTACAACGATACATAAATCTTCCGCAAGCTCCTAGCCTTATAAAACTACTCAATGAGAAGCGTTTTGTTGCATGGTTTAGGGCTTCAAGGACCTCAATATTGATGTTAGCTAAGAGACTACGATTGAGTCCATAAAAGAGACTCACAATTACTTGATTATCAAGGATTCAATCAGCCTTACTTGAACTCGAAGACACAAAATTATAAGACTGATATTAGGGAAACAAATCACGATCTTAATTTTGATCTCTATTATTCCATTCCTATTACATTGTAAGACTGTTTACGGTTCATTTATGTTGGATTAAATCCAACAGTTGTTCATACAAAAGTGTCATCTAATCATTCATATATGAGTTGGGTCAGTTGATCATGAAAATTTTCATGTCCCCTTTGCACTCAAACTCAAATTCTACTCTCCGTAAGTTAATTGTATTTCTATAAATTAGATTGGTTTATGATATCGTCTTACTAGGAAGAATAAAAAAGCGTTGTTTTATTGACACCCTATTAATTGTTGATGACACCCTCAATTAAAATTTATCCCAACAATTTCAGTTTTACTCTTACTTACTGTTGAATCCATCTCACCTCCCAAAACCAAAAAATTTCACAACCAACAACAGTACCGTCGCCCCAATAAATTCCTCTCTGATCAATCGAAGACGAGTGCTGCCTCGATATTATTCCGAGGAGCCTTTTCTTTTTGCATGTATTGTTGTTTTCAGTAAATGAATCGAAATTGTGTGCTACTTATCACGTCAAATCAATGTTGTATGGATAAACAAAAAACAACAGAGTATAGTTACAATATTCTAGGGAATGGATTATATATATCAACTCGCATAGAAAAGATGACTTGGAACCATTGATAACTTTTATAAAATAATTTGGTTCATGCAGTGGTTATATAGCTGCATCCGAGGTTGGTACTTTTTGTTCATTTTTGTTAACCTAATTTTCGCTTATTATCTCCTCGCCCTCACATCATTTTTGCTTTTCAGGATGTTATACGATTTCTTAAACATGCTTGCCCGGCTCATATGTATGCAACTCCGATATCACATACAGCAGCTCAACAGATCATATCTTCTATTAACGTCATTCTTGGAGAGGACGGTACCATTAGAGTGTTGAGAATCAATGTCAATTGTAGGTGAAGTAGGTGGATGTTGTAGGTGAAGTAAGTGTGTGAGGTTGGTGAAGTAAGTGGAGGTTGTAGGTGAAGTAGGTGGATGTTGTAGGTGAAATAAGTGTGTGGTGTAGCTTTCATTTGGTTTGCTATAAATACCCAAGTCCTCAAGCATTGTACATCATCCAAGGATAAACAAAGCCTAGAGCTAAATAAGAAAAACTTTGCTAATTAGTTTGTTTTGTGAGCTTTCTTTAAGAGTGTGCTCTATTTTCTTCTTCTTGGGATCATTAGAGTTATCTTGGATACTCTTCTTATTCAACAATTGGTATCAGAGCCAAGTCGGTCAGGGATCGTTCTTGGTAGAGCATTGGTTGTAAAGTCTCTTGAAATTCCGAGTATGCTCTGTGGTTGCAGT